>NC_046289.1:99398020-100679687 GCF_004115265.2 Rhinolophus ferrumequinum | reverse complement strand
TCAGGAGGGATATCTCGGCTACAGAGGTACCGCCCTCCCACCTGAAGGAGAGAGGGGTGCCAGCCGCAAACCAGGTTCCCCAGCCTAGAGTTTCGGTGCTGGGGAGCAATCTTCCCACAATCTCTGGCTGTGAAAACCAGGGGAGATTGTGGCTGAGTGAGATGGAGGGCTGCTGGAGTCCTAGGAATTTCTCTTAAAGGGGCCACGCCAGACTTACTCACAGACAGACTCACTTGCTCTGAGCTCTAGTGTTGGGACAACAGCGCAAAAGGCACCAGGAACATACGGGGAGGAACTGATTATCTGGCTACAGGGTGAGGGCTGGAGAGGAACTTTCCTTTGGAAAGAGTAGCTGGCGGAAGCCATTGTTTCTTTGTTGAGCCCTCCGCCTTCTTGGGTACAAATGCAGGTGGCCACCATATCTGAGTCTCCACCAAACTGGCTATTTGACAGCCCCGCTCTAGTTACTCCGAGACCCTGTCCCATCCTAATTTCGGGTAGACCCAAGCCACTTTCAGCTGCTTTTCCATACAAACAATCTGTCTTAGATCATGCTGCAGACTTTCCTAAAATCTCTCAAAGGTTCACAAAACACAGACAAGCACCTGGCAGCATCTGGCTTCTGCATGTCCCATGTCTCTGGCTGAGTAGCCCTAAGCTGAGCTCTAGCCACAGCCGGTCTCAATTTGCAGATTTGCCTTTGAGGCAATTCTTACCCCAGTACAGGTAGTGGGCCATCTGCTGATTACTATGTGGATCATAGCAGGTGGCTCTGGGCAGGGCCAGGCTATGGCTAAACTTGGACAGTGGTGGGGTCCCTCCCAGGAAGCCCTTGGGCTGGCACGTTCGGCCACCAACTCTGAACCAAGTCAGAGCATCACCGGCTGCCTCCCAAAGGGCATACCCAAAAGGACGACATACCCAAAAGGCAGACTAGGCAGGCACCAGAGCCCGATCAAGCAAACCCTACTCCATAGGGTCAGCCCCTGCACAATAGTTCCTCCACTGTAGTCACAGCCAGTCCTCACAACAAATCAGCCTGAGGGTCAATCCCTCCCACTGATATACAAACACCAAGGCTCAACTACAACAGGAGGGCACACACAACCCACGCAAGGGACATACCTGGAACACCTGGTTCTGGTGACCAGGGAGACTGCATCACTGGGCCCCAATGCACACCTACTACATAATGCCACTCTACTAAGACAGAGAGGCATAGCAGCCCTACATAGAAACAAACATATGGTGGCAACCAAAATGAGGAAACAAAGAACCATGTCCCAAATAAAAGAACAGAACAAAGCTTCAGAAAAAGAACTAAACAAAACGGAGACATGTACTCTACCAGATGCAGAGTTCTAAACATAAATCAATGATCTCAGGGGAAACTTCAACAAAAGAGATAGGAAAGATAAAAATGGAGATAGAAAACATAAAAAGAACCTGTCAGAAACAAAGAAGACAATAAATGAAAGGAAGAATATATTATAGGGAATCAATAGTAGATTAGATGAAGTAGAGGATCGAATCAGCAATTTAGAAGATAAGGTAGCAGAAAACATCCAATCAGAACAGCAAAAAGAAAAAAGAATTTAAAAAAATGATAGTTTGAGGGGCCTCTGGGACAACACCAAGCGTACCAACATTCACATCAGGGTAGCAGAGGAAAAGAGAGAGAGCAAGAGATTGAGAACCTATTTGAAGAACTAATGACTGAAAATTTCTCTAACTTGGCAAAGGAAATAGATATACAAGCCCAGAAAGCTGAGAAAGTCCCAAACAAGATGAATTCAAAGAGGCCCACACCAGACACATCATAATTCAAATGCTAAAGTTTAAACACAAGAGAGAATCTTAAATGCAGCAAGAGAAAAGCAGTTAGTTACTGACACAGACCTCCCATAAAAATGTCAGCTGATTTCTCAACAGATACTTTGCAGGCCAGAAGGGATCGGCACAAAATATTTAAAGTGATGAAAAGCCAGGACCTACAACCAAGATTATTCTTCCCAGCAAAGCTATCACTTAGAATTCAAAGACAGATAAAGAGCTTCCCAGACAAGAAAAATCTAAAGCCATTCACTACCATCAAACCAGTATTACAAGAAATTTTAGAGGGACTTCTTTAAGACGAAAATTAAATAAATAAATACATACATATATACATACATACATACATACATATATAAATAGCAATCACTACACATCTATCAACAATTACTTTCAGTGTAAATGAATTGAATGCTCCAGTCAAAAGACATAGGATGGCTGAATGGATAAGAAAACAAGACCCTTACATATGCTGCCTACAAGAGACTCACTTCAGATCGAAAGGCACACACAGCCTGAAAGTAAAGGAATGGGAAAAAGATATTTCATGAAAATCGAAACAAATAAAGCTGAGGTAGCAATACTTACACCAGATAAAACAGACTCAAAAACAAAGGCTATATAACAAGAGACAAAGTAGGACCTAGTAATCCCACTTTTGGGTAGTTATCAAAAGAAACCCAAAACACTACTTCGAGGAGACATGTACATTCATATGTTCATTGCAGCATTGTTTACAATCGCTAAAATGTAGAGGCAGCCTGTGTGCCCATTGATGGAAGAATGGGTAAAGAGAAGGTGGTACATATACTCATATACAACGGGATATTGCTCGGCCAGGGACGGGAATGGGTTCTTGGCATCCACAGTAGCACGGACGGACCTGGAGGGTGTTGTGCTGAGTGAAGTGAGTGAAGTATGTCGAACAGTTAAAGATCGATGCAATGTGATCTCGCTTATATGTGGAATCTAAAGAACAAAATAAACAAACAAAACAGAAACAAACTCAGAGATACAAAGAACATTTTGATAGTTGCAGATGGGAGGGGGTTGGGGATGAGTGAAAAAAGGGAAGGGAAGTACAAATTGGTTGTTACAAAGTAGTCATGAGATTTAGGGTACAGCATAAGGACTATAGTCAATAATATTGTAATAACTATGTATGATGTCAGATGGGTACTAGATTTATCGGGGTGATTGATGGGAGGGGAGTGGAGAGCGGGGTGAAAAATATGAAGGGATTAGGAAGTACAAATTGGTAATTACAAAACAGTCACGGGGACAGAAAGTAAAGCACAGGGAATAGAGTCAATATGGTAATAAGTGCTCATGGTGCCAGGTGGGTGCTGGACTAGTCAGGGGGTCAATCCTTAAATTATATAAATGTCTATCCACTATGCTATTCATCTGAAATTAATATAAAACACCACTGAATGTCAAGATAAATAAAGTGTAAAAATAAATAAATAAAAATTTAAAAATTGAGCTAAGATGTTTCAAAACAAATCTAAAACATTATTATTTACAAATCCACAAAGATTAACTGTGTGACCGTATGATGATGGAGTCGCCAATACAAATAGTTACGCATCCGTATGTCCTTTCATTGACAAAAAATACTGTTCTACGCTTTTACAACTAACAAGTTTGTATCACAAGTTCACAATATACCAATACACCTGTTCTTAAAATAAGACAATGAAGGAGTCTGAAGCTGGAACCAGGAATCATGAGGAACTCCCGAAGAAGCTAGGGAAACTGAAAACCAAGATGCCACCTCCTTTCTCTATCATTATTTTCCAAGTAGTCCAAATGCAAACTTGGAGGAAGGTTCAAAGCCCAGAGTAAATCTGTCTAATTAAAAGAAAGGTGAAGGAAATTCTGCATAAATATTCTTTGGATGCAGAAAAGAGCTGTGTGAGAAAAACCTCAGTCCTTATAAGTTAACATGAAAATGAGGATAGCTCCACACTACTAGAACAATAAATACTAGCTATCACCTACTGGAATGTCAAGTACTTTTCATCTGTTATCTACGTTAGTCCGCCAACCACCTTATAAAGTATTACCATTCTTATTCTATAGACAAGGGATTCAGTAACTTGGTCACAGGCCTGGGATCACAGGCCAGACTGTGGCCATTCTGGAGTCTGGACTCAGATGTGCCTAACCGTAGAGTGTGCGCTTCTTTAATTACCACACCACAGCAGTTCTCACCCCTCAGTGCCTGTCACAGTCATCTGCGATCTTTTTCAAAATACAGACGCATGGGTCACATCCCCACAGATCCTAAACCAGCTGGTATGAGGGGGCACCCGAACATCTTTGTTTTTAAAAAGGAGGTCAGGCTCTTCTGATGTGCATCAAGTACATCAGAGTTGCAGTTATTACTAGACTGGGGGGAAAAGCAATCAAGGCAATCTAGAAGTAATTCCTTTGTCACTTTGTAACCCTGGTTTTTCAGTACATTTACCTTTCTAATGATATGTTTCGTAGGCATCCGTTAAATCATCCCATTTCCTGTCAGTATGAGATCACTAAGCACATAAGGGGGCTGGAGTAGGATCAGTGACACGGGGGCCAGTTACTATGAAAGGAACATCAAACAAGGGTCGACCATTTTCCACCAATCATCTAAACACAGACAAGACACAGATAGAAGTAAATAGAGGAGAAATATTGCTCTAGTATCTTAATATAGCACGTATTTTGGATTAGACAGAATAAAACCTTATAAATTAACAGAAAACAATAATTTGAAAGAGCTCTGGGCTTAATCTTCAGAATCTTATAATTTGTAGAAATGAAATTTAAATACTTTAGATACAACCGTCTCCAAAATGTTTTCTGCTATGAACAAGCACAGTGAATAAGATGGTCTTGGTTTTAGGTCCTTCATTTGACAGTCCAAACCAGCTTTACTGTCCTCTGGGAACTTGTCCCACAGGGGACCACACAGAACTCAGGCTTTGCCAGCCCTAGACAGCTCAGCCTTTTATCATCAGAGTTCTCAGTGATCCTCATTCCAGCAGCTCCTCAGACCCTATGTCTGCATTGTGAACACCGCAATCCTAGAAAGTCATTCTGAGAGTCTGGGGCACTCAGTAGAGATCGGCTGCCCAGTCTCTGAGAATGGAGCCAATCTCCAGGGTCCCACATGCATTTACAAGGAGTATCAGGCAGATCACTTCATGGGGATTTACCATCTTTCACAACCTCCAGAGACATCCTTACTCTAAGAACACGTACGAGGAGTACGAGGATTTTTCTAGACTGGATATGACTTTGTTTCTGGACTGGATATGACTTTGTTTCTTCGTATTCACTGTGTAAAAATGCTGTATCATTCACAAAATGAAGGAAGGTGTTATAACTCTACTGCAACCAGAAAAAATCAGAGAATAGCAAATCTCCTGATATTTATCTATGTTAAGAAAACTGCCATTTAAAATGGAATTTATCATTCTCACGCAGCCTCTGTGATTGGTTTTACTTCAGACCCTCAGGTATGAGGCTCAGCACAAGTCCTGTCTTCTCTAGTAACTCAACAACGACCACTCCTCCCCACATCAGAGCTATGTGATTCTTGAACATTTCTGTCACATGTTATTTTTCTTTAGCTGTTTTGATCTTTAATTCAGCAAATATCAAGCAAATATCTTGTGACTCCTATATGGCAGGTACGACATGGTATATACAAAGATCAGTAAACAAGAGAAGCTAATTTCAAGTAAGGGGGAGAATATATAATATACTTACATTTAAACTACAGCAAAACATTGTAAGTACCTCTTTCGGGTACTTTCTGGACGAAGGAGATGTCTGGAAAAACATCATGTCATTGATAGATTCGAGATGAGTCTTAATGAGGAAAGATTACTCAGCATCGGAAAGAAGAAAGAAGAGGAAACAGCACAGCAAAGACACAGAAACTGCAAAGTGTCAAATATATTTACAAAACAGGAAGAAGTATAATTTGGTTTACAACATGTAGTACTAGTCTTAAGTCAAAAGCAAAATTAGGGTCAAAATAGAAATATCTAATATCTGGGATTTTTGTACTTTAGATTTTGTATAGCCCAGCCCAGTGTCGGTCATATATAATATTTGGTAATTGACTTAAGCTGTCAGAAAAGCATCAACAATGTACACATAGTCCCCAGGCACCTGTCCAAAAGCATCTAGTAATTACAGTAAATATACAGGGATATAAGGCACTTGGAAAAAAGTTCCCTCTGCCCAATTCATTATAAAATAGTTGTGGTTAGTAGAGAATAGACTTGGAGGAAATCATTCTAACCTTTCTTATAATATAAACTTGGTAGGTTGAAAAATTCTACTAGGCCCCACTCATTTCATGACATTTCTTTCAGTGAAGCTCAGAAATAAAGTGTGTGAAAAGCTAAATATAAGTGAATTTCAATTAAAAAAAAGAATCTCTAATGGTTTAGCCTACTCAGTCCACTTTTCATCAAGTCTTCCAAGACAGATGCAAATTTAATTTAATAAAGAAAAACTGTAATGGCTTTCCAAGCAAAAAGAGGCAGCTAAAATTAAAGACAGTTTCACTGGGAATAATTTTGCAATTGCATAATTAGGTATGACTCAGAAAATGAAAGATGGCATCTTCAGTTTGAGAAAACAGCCCAAATTAAACTGAAATTCAGCATTGTCTTGCAGTTCAAAAATGTTTTTAGCGTGCAATTTTTTAGACGTGGGCAAAATACTGAAATTAAAATACACAAATAGGTTCAAAATGCCAGAAATGGAATAAATATTTGAGTAGTATAACTATTTTACATGAAAATATATGTCCAATGCAATACCTGTTCATTTAATAATATGTTTTAAAAGCTAAATTTGTAATGCAACTCATTTTCTCTGACCATTAATCTATTCACTACTAAAGCCTTGATGATCAACATTTTCCTACACGCTTGTATAAATTCACATTTTTCTTATAAGCACCTCTGCAATTGTATATTGTGAAATTTGAACAAAAACAGACATTTGCTCTAAGACTACCATTATGATCCAAAGTGGGCCACCATCCATGTGAATCATATTTCACCTGGAACACTCACTTCAAAGGCAGATCCTTACTCTAACAACTGGATCTCACCAAGATATAAAATAATTGTCCTTATCATTGTAATCAGTGTTCTTACTTCCCTATTTACCCAGATTACATTCCATGAACAATCAAGTTTTCTACTTTGCAAACACCTCTTGTCCCTCCTTTCCTCTTTCTACTAGTAAAATGACAACCCAGCCCTCAGCTTACTCCATGCGTGCTTCTGAGCCGATGAATGGCACCAGAGAAAAGCCTCTCAGCTGTGCTCCCCAGACTCACTTAAAATGTATTCCTACAAGTCTCCAATGGGGACTTAACACTTAACAACGGAATCCCAATCAGTTCTTTCTATATACCCACTTTTCCACTTTGAGGTAACTATTTCACAAATTTTCTTGTCTCCTCAAACCGCCAATATTCCTTTCCCAGGTCTGATGAGTTTGCCTCATACTTGATGGAAAAATAGATCCAATCAGATGAATTTTATCTCACCTTCCCATTAATTCTACCAACCTAACTGCATATGACTTCACAAATTCAATGAATTTACCTTCATTGCCTATACAATGGAAGAAGTGTCAACGCTCCTCTTTAAGGTAACCCCCTACTTCTGGTCAGGATCTCATCCACTTGTGACTTCTCAAGGACTGTTCCTGCAATCTCTTTTCTCCTCCGTGTCATCAATTTCTCCACTCCGCATAATTCCCACTGGCATATGAATGTGCCTTAATCTTACTCATCTTAAATATAGTATCATGTCATCTGCATATGACAATTTTACTTCCTCCTTTCCAATTTGTGTGCCTTTTATTTATTTTCCTTGTCTGATTGCTGTGGCAAGAAATTCCAGTACTATGTTGACTAAAAGTGGTGAAAGTGGTCATCCTTGTCTTAAGGGGAATGCTTTTACCTTTTACCCATGAAGTATGATGTTAGCTGTGGGTTTATTGTATGTGGCCTTTATTATTCCCACTTTGCTAAGAGTTTTTGTCATAAATGGATGTTGGATTTTGTCAAATGCTTTTTCTGCATCTATTGATACGACCACATGATTTTTATTTTTAATTTTGTTAATGTGGTACATCACATTAATTGACTTGTGGATATTGAACCAACCTTACATATCAGGAATGAATCTCACTTGATCGTGGTGTATGATCTTTGTAATGTATTGCTGAATTCGGTTTGCTAATATTTTGTTGAGGATTTTTGCACCTATGAAATTGTGGTATTTTAGTATATATTCCCCCCTACTGAAGTATGGTGTCATAATAGCAAGCACAGTGTGTTATCCAATGGTTTCTAATCCTAGATGTACATTATTAACCTGCGGGAGCCACTTAAATATACTAAAGTCTGACTCTAGAAAGTCCATTTTAAATGGACTGGGGTGAGAACCCCTAGTATAGTGGGAAAACTACAGGCAAATCAGACCAATCTGAGTTCAAATCATTTGCTTTGCTCTGTGAATTTAGAGAAGACACACTTTTTTGAGCCTTAGTGATGTCTATAAATTGGGTTCACAAGATTGTGGTGAGGTTAGAGATCATATAAGAAGAGGGACTAGCACCATGCGAAGCACACAGCAAATACTTAATACATATTAGCTCTTTTAAAGCCATTTACAAATTAGCAAACAGAAAACATGGCATTAAAAAAAGATCAAGTAAAACAGGACATCCTTCATACACTAAAATTTTACAATTACTAAAATTTAATTACAAATGTCACAAAATTCTTCACAGGACTTGACAATCATTGCCAGATATTCCACACTGAGAGACGATGAGATTCACAGAGTGTACCTGTCACATTTTATTTTACTTCCTGGGCTCTTTTAACATTATTTCAATGTATCTATTTTCAAAGGACAACTCTCTAGGCTATTACAGGTTTCTGAGTTATTCTTCCACCCTACATTTCAATATCTAAGAGTAAAAGCAGATAACAATAAGCCAAGCTGGTTATATGTTTCTGTTTGTACTCGTTCAATACCTTGTGTGAGATAGATGAGCACTTAGAAGTTATAGGAAATGAGAATACCTAGAAAACTGTAGGACCCAGGAATTAAAATAACATTAGTGTCTCTAATGCATGAAATAATCCAACCCTAACTACAGCCAGCGGGAGACAGCTCCATTTTCAGGGACGCTTAGATCATTGGCCAAACACAATGACAAGTAAATGTGCACACCTTTATCATTTGTATTGCTCCAAAGCACAGTATGCCACTTGGCAAAAATGTAGCTTCTTGGTAAGTAATATCAACTGAATTCTTTAAAAAGTTTTAATTTATATCCAAATATAGCTATAATTATTCATGTATCAATAACAGAGAAACAATTATTTTTCATCGTTCTTTAAAATGCTAAATGTTCGTAATTATTTTCAAATACATTATACCATAGAAGTTAATTTTTCAAACCTTTACTATAAAAGCAGTTCACAGCAGTACTTACAGGGAAAACTGATAAGAACAACTTAGTTTATAGGCCTAAAATAAACAGTAAGAAAGTCTGACCTCTGCTGTATTCAATATACATCTACACGGTAAGTTATCTGACATTGATTTTCAATGTAAAAGACTCCCTTAAACACAAATTCTATGGCTACAAAGCACATAACAAAGTGTTCAAAGTGAAAACCAAATTAAAATTCCAATAAAATACCACTACAAACCAACTACAATGGCTAAAATGATGCAGTGTAATAATACCAAATGCTGAAAAGGACGTGGAGAAACTAGAATTCTAATAAGTGAAAGGACATTTATGTAAAACCTACATCTAACATTATATTCAATGATGAAAGACTGAAAGATTTCCTCCTAAGATCAAGAACAAGAAAAGGACACCCGCATTCACTACTTCTATTTAACATTGTCCTGGAAGTTCTAGCCAGAGCAATTAGGCAAGAAAAAAATAAAATGTATCCAAATTGAACAGGAAGAAGTTAAATTATCTTTATAAACAAATTACATAAACTTACAGATAAAAACTCCTAAAGAATACACATGCACACACACAAACTGACACACACACACACACACACACACACACACAAACTATTAAGAGCTAAGAAATGAATTTGGCAAAGTTGTAGAATACAATATCAACACACAAAAAACAGTTGTATTTCTATACATTAAAAATGAACTGGACAATGCAATTAAGAAAACAATTCCAGGACAGTTTCCAAAATGGAGGCGTAGGAAGACCCAGAACTTACTTCTTTCCATGGACACACGAATATACATTGACATAAAGAGCTGAAGTACAACTGGGGGCTTACTGAACTGCTTCTGAAAACGAATGAGACAGGCACAACACAGAGCAGGTAGAAGGGATAGAGACACGGGAACCTGGGGAAACCTACCCACAGGCTAAGCTGCAGTAAGGACACGTACCACTGAGGGGTCCCCACAAATAACCTCACCTGCTCTGGGGAACAGTGATCAAACAGCAATTTAAAGGGCACCTACACTATACGTGAAAAAAAAATCCAATGATTAACCCCAGGGCACCTGGCTGGGGAGAACTGTAGGAACTCTCTGGGATCTGCAGGAATTCTCCTGGATATGAGGTGCCAGCAAGTAGGACTGTTTACATTCCCTTTCCACCTAGACAGTGCAGGTGAGAGCTCCACCCAAGTGCTTCAACCAACCTGTAAGACCTCCACAGCATGCCCGGGGCCACTCTGGCCGATAACTACTGCAGCCCCAGCCAGCTGGCCATCCAGGGTGCCAAGTGCCCTGATCTGTCCCATGCAGCACCTGCTGCAGCCCCTGTCAGCTGGCAACCCACGGTGGTCATAGAATCCAGCACCTCAGGATGCCTTAGCAACCACCTACTGCAGCCCCAAAGAGCCAGCTCCCCAGAACACCTCTGGAAATCCACATACAGGGTCACCTCAGCCAGCATCTGCTGCAGCCTTGGTCAACCAGCCCCTCAGGGAGCCCCAGGAGCCCCAGGCTTCCCTAGCCAGGGCACACTGCAGCCCATTTCAGGCAGCAAACCCAGGTAACCACAGGCACAACACAGGCCTCCTCTGCCACCAGCCAAAAACAAACGTAGCACAAGCAATCTACATAGAGGTCGCACCTACACAAAGCCGCTCCTTCAAGATCAGGGAAAAATGGCTGTTTCATCTGATTCAAGGAAACAAACACAGTCAAACAAAATGAGAAGACAGAGAAATAGTTTCCAAATGAAGGAACAATACAAAACCCCAGAAAACAAACCCTAATAAAATGAAAATAAGTAACTTGCCTGATACAGGTTTCAAAATAACGGTCATAAAGATACTCAACAAACTTGAGAGAAGAATAGAACTCAGTAAGAATTCAACAAAGAGTTAGAAAATGTAATAAAGAACCAATCAGAGCTCACAAATACAATAACTGAAATAAAAAATATACTACAGGGAATCCCAAGCAGATTAGATAATACAGAAGAATGTATCAATGACATGGAAGACAGAATAGTGGAAATCACCCAATCAGAACAGCAAAAAGAAAAAAAGAATTTTTTAAAAAATCAGGATACTTTAAGGGACTTCTGGGCTGGGACATCAACCACACTAACATTCATATTATAGGGCTCTTAGAAGGAGAAGAAAGAGAAAAAAAGGCAGAAATCTTATTTGAAAAAACAGAAAAAGACTGAAAACCTTCCATCCTGGGGAAAGAAACACACATCCTAGTCCAGGAAGCATAAAGAGTTCCCAACAAGAAGAACTCAAAAAGACACATGACAATACAAATCGTAAGTAAAATGATAAAAGATAAACATAAGAGTGGCTCTTAAAGGCAGCAACAAAAAAAAATGTGGTCACATACAAGAGAAACACCATAAAGTTTCCAGCTGATTTCTCATAAGAAACTTTACAGACCAGAACATGTTTAAAGTGCTGAAAGGAGGATACCCAGAATACTCTACATGGCAAAGTTATAATTCAGAATTGAAGAAAAGATAGTTTCCCAGACAAGTCAAAACTAAAGGAGTTCATCTCCAGTAAACCAGCTTTACAAGATATGTTAAAGGGTCTTATTTACTCAAAAGTATTTAAAAAATAAATAAATAAAAGGAGGCACTCACCAGGAAAAAAAAAAAAAAAAATATATATATATATATATATATATATATATATATATATATATATATATGAAAAGATCTCATGGGTAAAGGCAACTGAACAGTAAAAGCAGTGGATTAGTCATTTAAAAACCTAATATAAAGATTAAGAGACAAAACTAGCAACGTCAATTATGAATACAATAAGTAGTAAAGGGATACACAAAACAAATCTAAAATATGACATTTAAAACATGAAGCATGGAAGAGGGAGCAAAAAGTTTTTAGAATGTCTTCAAACTAAAATGCCTCTCAGCTTAAAATAGACTGTGAATATATATGAACCTCCCGGTGACCACAAAACAAAAACCTACAAAAGATACAAAAAAATAAAAAGAAACCCAAACAAAACAGTAAAGAATACCAGTAAAGCACAAGAGAAGAAAGCAACAGAAGAACTACAAAAACAACTAAAACACAATTAACAAAGTGGCAATAAGTACATAACTATCAATAATTACTTTTAATGAACATATACTAAATGATCTAATCAAAAGACACAGAGTGGCTGAATGGGAAAAAAAAACAAGACATATTTATATGGTGCCTACAAGAGACTCACTTGCAATGGAAAGACACACACAGACGGAAAGTGTTGGGATGCAAAAAGGCATTCAATTTACATTAGAAACAGAAAGTTTGTGTAGTAACACTCATATCCAATGAAGTAGACTTTAAAACAAAGAGTGTAAAAAGAGACAAAGAAGGGCATTATATAAAGTGATCAATCCAATAAGAGGAGACAACATTTGTAAATATTTATTTAACCAACATAGGAACACCTAAGTATATTAAGTAAATATTAACAGAAATAAAGGGAGAAATTGACAATAGAACAGTAATAGTTGGAAAATTTAACACCCATTTACATCAATGGAGAGATCATCCAAACACTAAGTCAACAAGAAAACATTGGTCTTAAATGACACATTAGACCACATGACCTTCATAGATATTTTCAGAATATTTAACCCAAAACGGCAAATCAAAAATGGCCTTTTCAAGTGCAAACAGAACATATCTAGGATAGATCACGTTAGGCCACAAAACAAGTCTCAGTAAATTCAAGAAGTCTGAAATCATATCAATTATCTTTTCTGACCACAATAGTATGAAACTAGAAATCAATTATAAAAAGAAAACTAGAGGGTCCGGCCCGGCCCGGTGGCTCAGGAGGTTAGAGCTCCATGCTCCTAACTCCGAAGGCTGCGGGTTCGATTCCCACATGGGCCAGTGGGCTCTCAACCACAAGATTGCCAGTTCAACTCCTCGAGTCCCGCACGGGATGGTGGGCAGCGCCCCCTGCAACTAAGATTGAACACGGCACCTTGAGCTGAGCTGCCTCCCGGATGGCTCAGTTGGTTGGACTGCGTCCTCTCAACCACAAGGTTGCCGGTTCGAAGACTCTCGCAAGGGATGGTGGGCTGTGCCCCCTGCAACTAGAAACGTCAACTGGACCTGGAGCTGAGCTGCACCCTCCACAACTAAGACTGAAAGGACAACAACTTGACTTGGAAAAAGGGCCTGGAGGTACACACTGTTCCCCAATAAAGTCCTGTTTCCCTTCCCCAATAAAATCTTTTAAAAAAAAAAAAAAGAAAGAAAGAAAACTACAAATACAAAAACACACGGAAATTCAAAAACATGCTACTAAACAGCCAATGGGTCAAAAAAGAGAGGAAATCAAAAAATATGTTGCGACGAAGGAAAATGTAAACACAACTGAAAATTCTATGTGATTCATCAAAAGCAGTTGTAAGAGAGAAATTCACAGTAGTGCAGTCCTACCTTAAGAACAAGAAAAATTCCAACTAAACAATTTAACTTTATAACTAAAGGAAATAAAAAAAGAACAAACAAAATCCAAAATAAGTGAAAGGAAGGAAATAATAACGACATTAACAGAAATAAATGAAATAGAGATTTAAAAATGAAAGAGAGATTTTTTTTAAAAAAAAGCAAATATCATTGAAACTAAGAGCAGTTTTTTTGATAAGATAAACAAAATTAATAAACCTTTAGCCAGGCTCACTGAGAGAGAGAGAGAGAGAGAGAGAGAGAGAGAGAGAGAGAGAGAACAGATAAGTCAGAAATGAAGGAGAATTGAAAGCTGACACCACAGAAATAAAAAGGATCATTTAAAAAATACTATGAATAATTAAATGCCAACAAATTAGACAACCTAGGAGAAATGGATACATTTCTACAAACATATAAGACTGGACCAGGAAGAAACAGAAAATCAGAACAGACTGATTACTAGTAACGAAAATTGAATCAGCACTCAAAAAAACTCCCAGGAAAGAAAGGTCCAGGACCAGACGGCTTCACAGGCCAATTGTACCAAACATTTAAAGAGGAATTAACACCCACCCTTCTCAAACTATTCCAAAAAATTAAAGAGAAAGGAACACTTTCAAACTCATTCTATAAAGTCAACATCACCCTGACACAAGAACCAGACACAGACACTACAAAAAAACATGGAAGTAAAAATTCTCAACGAAAGGAAACTGAATTGAACAATACACTGAAAAGATTGTACAAGATGATCAAGTAAGATTTATTCAACGGATGCAAAAATGATTCAATGTCTGCAAATCAGTCAATGTAATATACTACATTAACAAAACTAAGGACAATAATTATATGATCATGTCCACAGATTCAGAAAAAGCATTTGACAAAATTCAACACTGATTTATGATAAAAATTCTCAACAAAGTGGGTATAGAGATAATAAAGGCTATGTATGACAAACTTATAGCTAACATCATATTCAGTGGTGAAAACCTGAAAACTTACCCTCTACAATCAAGAACAACAACAAAAAAGGATGGCAACTCTCACCACTTTTATTCAACACAGTATTGGAAGTAGTTGAAGAAGACACAAAGAAATAGAAAAACATTCCGAGTTCATGGATTGGAAGAATCAACATAGTTAAAATAGCCATATTACTCAAAGCAATATACAAATTTAGTGCACTCCCCATTAAAACACCAATGGCATTTTTTAAAGAAATAGAACAAAAGATTATCAGATTTGTATGGAACCACAAAAGACCCTGAATAGCAAAAGCAATCCTAAGCAAAAAAAACAATGTTGGAGGTATCACACTCCCTGACTTTAGCTTGTACTACAGGGAGACAATAATTAAAACAGCATGGTATTGGCAGAAAAACAGACACACAGAACAATGGAATAGAATTGAGAACCCAGAAATAAAACCACAGAAATACGGACAGATAATTTTTGACAAAGAAGCCAAAAACATACAATGGAGAAAAGACAGCCTCTTCAATAAATGGGGCTGGGAGTATTGGATAGCCACGTGCAAAAGAATGAAACTGGACTGCTATCTGTCACTGTGTACCAAAATTAACTCAAAATGGATCAAAGACCTAAACATAAGACCTGAAATAATAAAATGCATAGACGAAAACAGAGGTACTAAACTTATGAACCTTGGGTTCAAAGAGCATTTTATGAATTTGAGCCCATAGGCAAAGGAAGTGAAAGCTAAAATAAATGAATGGGACTATATCAAACTGAAAAGCTTCTGCACAGCAAAAGAAACCATCGACAAAATAAAGAGGCAACCAACCGAATGGGAGAAGATTTTTGCAAACAATGGCTCCAATAAGGGGCTAATATCCAAAATATACAAGGAACTCATACAACTCAACACCAAAAAAGAAACAATCCAATTACAAAATGGGCAGAGGACCTGAAGAGACATTTCTCCAAAGAGGACATACAAATGGCAAATAGACATATGAAAAAATGCTCAACATCACTAATCATCAGAGAAATGCAAATAAAAACCACAATGAGATTATCACCTCACCCCAGTCAGAATGGCTGTCATCAACAAGACAAATAGTAACAAGTGTTGGAGAGGCTGTGGAGAAAAAGGAACCCTCATACACTGTTGGTGGGAATGCAGATTGGTGCAGCCGCTATGGAAGGCAGTGTGGAGGTTCCTCAAAAAATTAAGAATAGAATTACCATATGACCCAGCAATCCCTCTCCTGGGTATCTACCCAAAAAATCTGAAAACATTTATTCATAAAGATATATGTGCTCTGATATTCACTGCAGCTTTATTTATGGTGGTCAAGACATGGAAACAACCGAAGTGCCCTTTGATAGATGGTTGCATAAAGAAGACATGGTCTGTATACACAATGGAATACTATTCTGCCATAAGAAAAGATGAAATAGTGCCATTTGCGACAACATGGATGGATCTTGATATTATTATGCTAAGTGAAATAAGTCAGAAAAAGTCGAGAACCAAATGATTTCACTGATATGTGGGATATAAAATGGAAAGCAACAAAGGAACAAGACAAACAAACAAGAAACAAAAACTCATAGACACAGACAATAGTTTAGTGGTTACCAGAGGGTAAGGGGGGGGCGGGAAAGGGTAAATGAGGGTAAAGGGGATCCAATATATGGTGATGGAAGGAGAACTGACTCTGGGTGGTGAACACACAATGTGATATATAGATGATATATTACAGTATTGTACACTTGAAATCTATGTAACTTTACTAACCATTGTCACCCCAATAAACTTTAATTAAAATAAATAAATAGCTAAAATAAAGAAAAAAGAAAAATAAATTTTAAATAAGAAAACTCACTGGAGAGTTCAATAGCAAATGATAAAGAGTAAGTACACTTGAGAATAGTTCAATAGAAATTATACAATCTGAACAATATAGAAATATATTTGAGCAAAACAAGAAAAATGAAGTCCCAGGGACTTGTAGAAAAATAACTAAGGTCTATTATCGATGTTACTGGAGTTCCAGTAGGAAAGGAGAAGGAATGAGGTGCTTAGAAAAAAATCAAGAACAAAAACAAAACAAAACAAACAAACAAAAAAACCTGGAAGAAATAATGTCTAAAAACTTCCCGTTTGGCAAAAAACCCCATAAACCTACAGATTAAAAAAGCTCAGTGAACTCAACAAAGAATAAGCCCAAAGAAATTCACACCAGGACATCAGAATCAAACTGATGAAAACTAAATACAGATACATAGTTTGAAACTAATAAAAGAAAAAAAAAACAGCTTTAGAGAATCTATTTGAATGACTAGATGAGGTATCATCAAACAATATGGTGAATGTGTAAATAAAAAAAATGTGTTACAGTAAAACACACATCGCCATTAATCCCCCTCAAAATACTCCCCCTCGCTTTGAACACATTTATCCCACCATTCTTGCCACTTTCTGAAGCAGTTCTGGAAGTTCTCTTTGGTGTCTTTAGTTGCTTAGTCATGGCTGCCTCAAGGTCCTGAATCATCTTGACTTTGGGGAAGAGCCAGAAGTCACTTGGTACCAGATCCAGTGAAAAAGGTGGATGAGGACACACCGTAATGTTTTATTTGACAGAAATTGCATATACCAGAAGCAATGTGTGACATGGTGCATCGTCATGATGGAGGATGATTTACTTTAAAACACACCTTTTCTCAACCATAGCTCACACCCAACTGCACCAAACAAATTGAAACTTGTCACACACTGTTACTAAGGTTCCAAGCACTGCTTCCCGTATTGAAGATCCCTGCCTTTCCGTTGGCTGGCACTGGGCAGCAGCATTCAAAGTAGTTTGTGATCACAATGGGAAGACTCCGTGTCACACATCATCACTTCTGGTACAGCAATTTCTGTCAAATGAGAACATTACACTGTGTCCTCATCCAGCTTTTTCACCAGATCTGCACCATGCGACTTCTGGCTCTTCCCCAAAGTCAAAATGACAATGAAAGGTAAACATACTGAATTGATTCAGGACATCGAGGCAGCCATGACAGTACAACTAAAGACACTCACAAAAGAGGCCTTCCAGGGCCAGCCCGGTGGCTCAGGCAACCGCTCCAGGCTCCTAACTCCGAAGGCTGCCGGTTCGATTCCCACATGGGCCAGTGGGATCTCAACCACAAGGTTGCCAGTTCAATTCCTCGAGTCCCGCAAGGAATTGTGGGCTCTGCCCCCTGCAACCAAGGTTGAACACGGCACCTTGAGCTGAGCTGCCTCCTGGATGGCTCAGTTGGTTGGAGCACGGGCTCTGAACCACAAGGTTGCCGGTTTGACTCCTGCAACTAGAAAACGGCGGCAACTGGACCTGGAGCTGAGCTGCACCCTCCACAACTAAGACTAAAAGGACAACAAGTTGAAGCTAAACGGCTCCCTCCACAGTTAAGACTGAAAGGACAACAACTTGACTTAGAAAAAAGTCTGAAGAAAGTACTGGAAGTACACACTGTTCCCCAATAAAGTCCTGTTCCCCTTCCCCAATGAAATCTTTAAAAAAAAAAAAAGAGGACTTCCAGAACTGTTTTAGAAAGTGGCAAGAATGATGGGACAAGTGTGTCCAAAGCGAAGGGGGTATTTTGAGAGCGATTGATGGCAATGTGCCTTTTAATGTAATAATTTTTTTTTTAATTTAAACATTCACCGTATTTTTTGATCACACCTCATGGATTCTCAGAAAGAGTGGAGGCCAGTAGGAAGTGGCACAGTATTTTTAAAGTGCTAAAAGAAAAGAATTTTCAACCAAGAATTCTATATTCAGCAGCAATGTCCTTCAGTTGTAAAGGTCAAATAAAGACATTTAGATGACGGAGAACAAGAGAAACGGTTGCCAGCAGATACACTATGAAACAATTACTTTTGCTGTGGTCCAGACAAAGGTAAATGCTATCAGAAGGAAATTGGGAAAATCAGGAATGAAAATTGAGAAAGAGAAATGGTAAATATTTGGATAATATAACAGATGATTCTTCTCTTGAATTCTTTAAAATATTTGACACCTGAAAGCAAAAAATTACAGTGGTACCTCGGTTTTCGAACATAATCTGTTCCGGAAGACGAGAAAGACCATTTGAGTTCTGAAATGTTCAAAAACCGAGGCACGGTTTCCGCATAGAAAGTAATGCAAAATGGATTAATTTGTTCCAGACCTTTAAAATCAACCCCTAAAATTACAAATTTAGCATGAATTTTACTATCTAATGATACAATAGATCCATAAAATTTATGGCGTTCGTAAACCGAAATGTTCGTCAATGGAGAGGTTCGAAAACCGAGGTACCACTGTATAAGATTGTCTGATGTAGTTTTCAATGCATGTAGTGTAACATATAAGTGTCACATACTGTTACTAAGGGGGGGAAGTTAAAAAGGGGGAGATAAAGCTACCTATATGGTGATGTGATTTTTGTATTTACTTGTAAATATTTATATTTACTTGTAAATAGTAAAATATTGATTCCAAGTAGATTGTAAAAAGTTTAGCATGTATGTTGTAATCTTTAGAGCACCTACTAAACACTTTTTTACAAAGACATAGAGTAAAAAACACAATAGGTAAATTAAGTGGAAGACCAAAAGATGTTCAAATGGGACAAAAAATGGAAAATAGAAGGAACAAACAGAAAATAAATGGTAGATCTCTAAATTCAAACACATCAAATACATTAAATGAAAATAGTATAAACACAACATATAAGAGATTATCAGATCGGAATTAAAAAATTATGACCCAATATTTGGTATCAATAAGAAGTTCATTTCAAATAAGACACAGGAAGGCTAAATGGAAAAGAAAAAAGGTATAATATGAAAATACTATTTACAAAACACTAAAACAAAATAAAGATGGAGCAGTTATATCAACAAAGTTGACTTCAGAGTAAAGAAAATTAACAGAGATAAAGAGGAATCTTATATAATGATAAAAATGTCAATTCACTAAAAAGGTGTAACAATTGTAAATGTGTAGGCACCTAATAAGAATGATTCAAAATATAAAAACCAAAAACTGACAGATCTGAAAAGAGAAAAGACAAACCAACAATTACAGTTGAAAACTTCACCAACCTTTCTCAGTAAACAATAGTAGATAAATCATTGAGGATATAGAAGAGCTAAACCACACCATCAACCAACTTAATCTAAGTGATATTTATCAAACATTTGATCCAACAATGACAGAATACACATTCTTTTCAAGTGTGCATGAAACATTTAGCAAGATACACCATATCCTAGGTTATGAAAAAAATCTTAAGAAATTTAAAAAATAGAAACCATAAAGAATATTGTCTGAACATAAAAAATAGAAATAACAGGAAAAAAAAACGCCAACAAATACTTGGAAATTGTCTAAACAAATAATCCATGGTTTAAAGAGAATGATTCAAAGAAAATTTTTAAATATTTTGAACTAAACAAAAATAAATTTCAAAATTTGTGGGATGCAGCTACAGCAGTGTTTATAGGAAAACTTATAGTATTAAAGGTTTATATTAGGAACATCTCAAACCAGTAATCTAATAATAAATTAAGGTTCCACCATAAAAAATTAGAATAAGACCTATATAAACCTAAAGCATGCAGAAGCAAGAAAATAGTAAAACTAGAGGCACACGTAACTGAAATAGCAAAGAGAAAAACAGTAAAACTTAAAGCTGATTTTTTGAAAAGATTAATAAAACTGATAAATCCCTAGTAAGACTGACAAAAAAAACAAGATACAAATTAACAGTATCAGAATGAATAATGAAATATCACTACAGACCTTTGAGATATTTAGAAAAGATTAAAAAAGGGAACACTAAGAACAACTCCACACTTAAATTTGACAAGTTAGATAAATAGACAAACCCCTTAAAAATCACAGGTTACCAAAACTCACTTCAGATGAGAGATAACTTAAATAGCCTGGTAACTACGAAAGAAACTGAATTTGTAGTTCAAAACCTTAGACGTACACATATTCACAAACACACACACACACACAGACACACACACACACACACACAATAGTTTCACTGCCCAATTCTAGGAAACATTTAAAGAGGAAATAACACTAATTCTGGACAATCTATTCTGGAAGATAGAATAGAAAGGAATTCTTCCAACTCATTTTATGAGATCTGCTTCATTCTGATGCCCAAACCAGACTAAACAATACCAAAAAAGAAAAAAGAAAAAATCAATCAATCAAAAGTAGACAAATAACCCTCATGAACATAAATATAAAAATCCTTAACAAAATGTTAAGAAACCAGTAATATAAGAAAAGAATAATGTACCACAAACAAGTGGGGTTCATCCTAGGAATGTAAGTTATGTTCAATACTCAAAAATGAATCAATGTAACCCACCATATTAACAGCCCAAAGAAGAAAATCTGTATGATCGTATCAATTGATGTAGAAATTTTATTTGACAAAATCCAATACCCATTCATAATGAAAATTCTCAGCAAATTAGAACAGAACTTCAACATGATTAAAGGGCATCTACATAAACCAAAGCTAATATCATACTTAAGAGTGAAAAACTGAACACTCCTCTCACACACACCCACAAAATAGGGAACAAGGCAAGGATGCCCACTCTCATTCCTATTCCACATTATCCTGAAGGTCCTAGACAGTGCAATAAGGCCAGGAAAAGAATTAAGCATACAGATTGGAAAGGAAGAAATAAAACTGTGCCCATTTACAGATGACATGAAGTTGTGTACATAGAAAAACCCCATATTCTACAAAAAACCTCTTAGAATTAGGAAGTGAGTATCATAAGGTTGCAGAATAGAAGGTCAACACACAAAAATCAATTACTTTTCAATATACAAGCAATATGTAAATGAACATTTTACAAATACCTTTTAGAACAGTGCCAAAAAAAAAGAAATACTTGTGTATAAATCTGAGAGAACAAGTATAGCCGCTGTATGCTAAGAATGATAAAACACTAGTGAAAGAAATCAAAGACCTAAATGAATGGAGAAACATACTGTGTTCATTTATTGGAAGATGCAACATAGTAAAGATGCCAATTTCCCCCGAAATGATCTTAATTCCAATCAAAATCCTGCTTTTTCCCCCATTAAGCAATATACAATGAATACTTTTCCATATCAATATTCTTGTAGAATATCATTGTAAAGTGATACATTTTTTCATTTTCTAGATTTATCCAAAAAGTATTTAACCGTTCCTTATATTTTGATGTTTAAGTTGTTTCCAAATTTTCCCTAATATAAACATGCTTTAGTGAACACCTTTCTAATTTAATCTTTGTAAACATCTTTATCTCCTTAAATTGTATAGGTACGTGTATTTTTACAACTTGATATAGTATCAAAATGCTCTCACAAAGGTCATTTATCTTTAAATTTTGACTCAAAACTAACCTCCTCTGATAAACTTTCTCTGATTAGCCCTTTCCCACTGTTGTAGCTGTGCAACTACTTGGTCTCATTAAATTACTGTTAGATTTATTGAACCATTTAAGTAATTACTGTTTTAATAAGACATTTAACCTCTAGGCTCTCTTCTTACAAAGTATATAATATGTATCAGAGTCAATCTAAGAGGGGAGAAAATACACAGGGTAAGTCTATGAAATGGCTAACAAAGTTGGAATAAAGAGATGAAGTATTGGAAAATAGCACCCTACTTTCAATGAATGGAACATATTCTAGTCATTTTTCGATTATCCTATTGTTCTGGTTTGTGTGCGCATTAAAAGGCAGTGGCTGCAGGTCAGGTTTGCATTGTATGCATTATTTTTGGAATTAGTGAAAAAGTTCAGGCTCTGGAAAATTTGGTTAAATTCTCTATATCTACAAAATTCATATATGCCCTCTCTAGATTTCCGTCATGCCTCACTTATAAAGCATAAAACTGAAGGCTAACTGATACCTTGTGACACAGAAGTGTCGTAATTTAAAAACACTGCCTGTTGTGTTTTATTCCAATGAAATCATATACATTAAAATAAAGTCTCAAAGTATGCATTTTCAGCATCTGACATCACTCACTAGTATTAATTAAGTCCAACACTGTTAAGGTTTAATTAAGAAAAATTAATTAGCTCTGCTAATTATGAATTTCACAGGAAAGCCCAGGCCCGGGTACTCTGATTGTGCTATTTGTTTTTAGGAATCATTTGTTGAGAATCATTTACCCTAGTTTTACTTCTATGGCTCAAATGTATGATCTGTAAACATGGCAGACCCTTGTACTGCCTGTTTTCTTCAAATATTAACTGAATATGCTATATCAGAAGCATATTTTACATAACACACATGTCAGACTAAATTTGAACCAAAAAAGAGAATGAATTCAACTCATATCTGATTTATATTTGGCACACACAAAGATATCATAAACTCCTGACTACCAACATGCTATTACCATGGCAACTGCAGAAACATTTTCCTCATGACACACAGCCATCTTCATTCTTTACATCCCATTACTATTTTTTTTCCCACTCTCAGGGGAAAGCCTAATATTATTCCCTAAGAAGAAATCAGTGACTTTCTTAATCAGTGGCATTCTTAGAGTAGGTGGCACAGTTTTTTTTTAAGAAGAAGCATTTTCCACCAACGTTCTTGATATGTAATAGAAGAGTGGGTGAGAATAAATGTGGTACTTGCTTTAAGGAAAGTGTGAGTACAAGTTGCAATGAATAATCCTTCAAAGAGAGATGAGAATGTGCGTTAGAAACCCGCAAAAGCTTGGCCAAGTGATCACGTGCAATTCCAATTTCTTTTTCATGTATGTGGAGCATTATGAAGAATCCTTCATGGAAAAAAAAAGGTCTTTCACTCCTACACTTTTGGCATTCTTTGAAAAAACTCCTTTGCTGCTTTCATTGTGTGATAGAGATTGTATAGAACGGCAAGCAACTAGCGGCAAGAGAAAAAGTAACCATTTAAAAGCAGAACAAATGACAGCTGGAAAAAAAAAAGATTTAAAAAAATGATAAAAGGAAACCACATCGGGTTTCTTCACTGTCTATTCTTTGAGCCTGAGTTAATTATCCCAGATTCAAATGGCAGCAGATGGAAGAGATCCCATATTGGATTTCAGCTATCAAATTAACAATTTCTCAGAGTCCTGGAAGGGACAGAGGATCAATTAATATTCTTTCGTGCACTCCGAGGTCAGTGGGCCAGCGTGGGAGCCCACTGAGGACGAGCGCAGGTGTTGGCCACGCCCCTCCACGGGCCTCCCCGGCACCGCTCTGACAGCACTTATCACCGTTTTGTTATTGTTCACATGGTTCTCTCAAGGGACCTTCAGAATGTCCCTCCAATCTAACACAGTGTTCTGTGAGTACAGCAGTGCTTAATATGCTTGTGAAGTAAATGAGTACGGATTTATAATGCATACACATTCCCTGGAATACATAATTCTCCTCGGTCAAAACTGTCTTCATTGAACTGTCTTTCAATAATTCCCTCTACCATTCTGATGTGTCCATTCTCATGGCAGTCTTACTAGTTCCTCTGTTTCTTACACGTGAATCTCTTACCATCCCCGCTCTCCTTTAACTCCACGGCTTATGTCAAGGTATGGGCAAAGATCTTCTCTTTCTTTTTGGTTTTGTTTCTAAATGCTCAGTGCCATTTGTTGAAAAGATTAATCATTCTTCACTGGATTGCTTCTGCATCTTTGTCAAAAATCAACTGACAATAAATGTATAGGTCTATTTCTGGACTGTTTATTCTTTTCCACAGATCAATGTATCCTGTTTTTTTTGTTTTTTTTTTTTTTAAGGAGGGCGCAGCTCACAGTGGCCCATGAGAGGGTGAACCGGCGACCTCCGTGTTAGCAGCAATGCGCTCTAACCAACTGCGCTGACCGGCCGCCCTATCTATTCTTAACAGCAATAATACACTGTTTGATTACTGTAGTTTTATACTAAATATTGATACCAGGTAGTCTGAGGCCTCCAACTTTGTTTGTATTCAAAATTGTTTTGGCTTTTCTAGTTCCTTTGTCTTTTTTGAATAAATTTTACAATCAGTTTGTCAACTGCTACAAAACAATTCCTGCTGGGGTTTTCACAGGGATTTTGCTCAATCTCCAGAACAATTTGGGAAAATTGACATCTTAATAATATTGACTCTTCCAATAGTTGAGCACAGTATCTGTCTCTCTTTAATGAGATCTTTGATTTCTTTCATAAGTTTTCAGTACACAGATGGTACACATATTTTACCCGATTTACACCTGTTTTTCATGTTTTATAGCGCTATTGTAAATGGTATTTTTTAATATTTCTAATTGTTAACTACTAGTATATAAAATATGATTTATTTTTATACAATGATGTTGTATCCTGTGACTTTGCTAAATTTACTTAGCAGTAGTACTAACAGATATTTTGGGTAGATTCTTCGGGATTTTCTACATAGAAAATTATTTAATTTGCAAACGCAGAGAGCTTTATTTCTCTCTGTTCGTCTGCATTCCTTTCATTTTTCTCTTCCCTTATGGAACTAGCTCTGACTTCGAGTAAAACGCTGACACCTTGGCTTTGTCCCCGTATGGGCAAAGCGTTCAGTTTTTCATCACTAATCTGATACTAGCTGTAAGGTTTTATATTTGCCCTTTACGAGGCTGAGGAAATACCTTCCATTTCTAGTTTGCTAACAGTTCTTTATCATGAATGGATGCAGTATCTAACTCCTGAGATCAAGTGTTTTTTTTCCTTTTCATTTGTTGATATATGGATGGCACTGACTCACTTCTGAAGATTAAAACGATCTTCTATTCCCAGTCTATTTAGTCATAATGTATTATCATTTCTACACATTGCTGATTTGGATTTGCTAATATTTTATTAGGAATTGTGTGTCTATGTCTTTAGTTTTAAATACTGTAGTATCTTTAGCTTGTTTTAATATCAAGACAACACTGACTTTATTTAAAAAAGAGTTGGGAAGTATTCTTTATTATTTCCTGGCTAAGTTTGTGGAGAATAATTATTTCTTCCTTAAATGCTTGGTTGTGTTTGCCAAAAAAGGCATCTGGGCCTGGTGTTTTCTTTAGTGAAAAGTTTTAAACTCCAGATTCAATTTCTTTAATACATTCAGGTTGTCTGTCTTTTCTTGAGAGCTTTGGTAATTTGAGTCTTTCAACAAATATTTCCAATTCATTTAAGCTTTTTTATTTACTGGCCCAGAGTTTTGTTCATATTTCATCTCTTGTTGGACATACGGGTTTTTCCATCTTTTGGCGATTGTGAATAATGATGCTATAAAAACATTTATGTACAAATATTTGTTTGAGCCCTTGTTTTCAATTCTTTTGGGTACATACCTAGAAGTAGAATTGCTGGGTCATATGGTAATTCTATGTTTAACTTTTTGAGGGACCATCTAACATTTTCACTGCAGCTGAAATATTTCACATTCCTACTAGCAATGTACAAAGGTTCCAATTTCTCCACATCCTTGCCAACACTTGCCACCTTCGTAAATGTGGTGTGGCACCTCTTTGTGGTTGGTAACTTTGGACGCTTTTTTTTTTTTTTTTTTAACTTGGACACCTGCCTGATGATTTTTGGGAGGGTATGCATGAGATTCCAGAAGTCCTGGTGATTTTCCATTCTTGGCAGACAAGAAATGGTGGACAGAAGAAATACTAGTTAAGAAATCTATCTGGAAATAAAGATAATGACTGTGCATTTCCCCATTTTTGCATCCAAACAAAGCCTCTGCATCGTTTCCTTTTAAACATTCCTCTTGTGCAACATACCCGAGCTTTAGCACAGGTACACAGCAAACCACTGCATATCATCAGAGAGTGCTTACAGCACCAGACGTTTTATGTTTTTCTTCCTTTCTACATGACACACCAATGAAAGGAAACAAAAGCTGGGACTGACTCCAAGAAAAATGAATTTCTTAGGGATCAAAAATTTCCTTTCATTTTTACAATTTGGAAATTTTAGATAACCTTTCCTATAACTATGTGCCAGAATTATTAATCTTCAAAACATACAAGCCAGAATAATAATACTAACTGTTTATCCTCCCTCGTCTGTTTCTACTACATGGGGACATTACTTCAGAATTAAAGTACCAGTGAGGTTTGGAATAACTGGCTTGTCTATTACAAGCGTTTTTACAGATTTCCAGTTTTCCACTATTATAAGGCTGGTTGGTGAATTTCCCTTCTAGTAACAGAAATAAGGGGCTCGTCTATGGCCTCATATGTCTGGTGGCCTTCCAGCTCATTGTCGTTAACTTAAAACATGTACTGCTAATTACAGCTGGCACCATGACTCAAAGGGTAAAGATATGTTTCCAACACCCCCAGTAATCATCTCCTCACAACTGCTGCAGCTTCCTGTCTCTGCCTCCATCACTCCTGACCCCCATCATGCCCCAGGCCAGGCCCTGGGGAAAGAACTTCTAAGCTTGTCCCAAAGTCCAGATACACTTCTCTTCCTGGGTCAGCTCATGCGGTGTTTTCAGAGGCTAACTCTCTCCATATAACATACCCAGCCTCTTACTGCACAGCACTGTTGTCTTGCTGGCAATGCATGTGTCAGGGAGAATCTCTACCCACGAGATAGTCATTTCTTGGTCATCTGACTCTATTAGAGAATATTTCTGTTACAATTATCTCACTAGTCAAGAATTTTTAAAAACTACTGTGAAAGCAGATGTAAGCCCACAGGAATAATTGTTTTCCCTATGAAATTCTTAAAAAATATATTTGAAAACCCACTGAATGATGGAATTACATTCTTCCAAAACACAATGCGGATTTAACAAGAAGACAATGGCACTTCAGGTAGCAAGGAGAGAACACAAGGAACTGAGCCATGACACTACAGCGAATCTCAACTATAGTACGAGGTCTGACAATTTACGTTTGTGAACTCGCCACCGTGCGCTTACATTGGCAGCACTGTACACACAGCTCGGTAAGGTGTCATAACCTGGGTACATCAGTGTCTCACAGCTGTGTTCCTTTCGATGTGTGGCGGTGTCTTGCTGAGTGGTGTTGGATGTTTCTGTGTGCTGTCGCTAGAATGTCTGAGCTTGAATTAGAGCAACAAACATTAAATTTCTTGTTAAACTTGGCAACAGTGGAAGTGAAATCAGGGAAATGTTAGTCCAAGTTTATGGGGATAATGCCATGAAGAAAACGGCAGTGTACAAATGGATTAAACGTTTTTCTGAGGGGAGAGAACACATCACTGATGAGAGGTCAGGACGGCCAGTAACGAGCAGAACTGACGAAAACATTGCAAAAATTCATCGAATTGTGTGTCAAAATTGTCGGCTGACTGTGAGAAGCATAACAGACCAAGTAAACATCGATAGAGAAACAGTTAGGAAAATCTGAACTGAAAATCTTGCCATGAGAGAGGTGTGTGCAAAAATGGTCCACAAGTTCACTGATGAACAAAAGCAAAGGAGGGTCGAAGTTTGCCAAGACCTTTTGGAGAGGCAAGACAATGTTTTGGGCCATGTTATCATTGGTAATGAAACATGGGTGTACCCATACAACCTTAAACCAAAGCATCTAAGTGCACAATGGAAGTCAGCCAATTCTCCACGACCGAAAAAGTTCCGTCAGTCCAAATCAAGAATCAAAACGATGCTGCTAAGCTTTTTTGATATCAGAGGGATTGTTCACTATGAATTTGTACCAACCAGACCAATAATTAACCAAGTTTCCTATCTGGAAGTGCTGAAAAGGCTACATGAAAAAGTTAGAACTTTTTTTAAAACAACTTGAACTTTTCCCCAACAATTCATGGCTCTTGCATCACAATGCACCAGCTCACACGGCACTGTCTGTGAGGGAGTTTTTAGCCAGTAAACAAATAAATGTATTGGAACACCCTCCCTACTCACCTGATCTGGCCCCCAATGACTTCTTTCTTTACCCAACAATAAAGGAAATATTGAAAGGAAGATATTTGGATGACACTCAGGACATCAAGGGTAGCACAACAACAGCTCTGATGGACATTCCTGAAAAAGAGTTCCAAAATGGCTTTGAAGGGTGGACTAGGCGCTGGCATTGGTGCCTAGCTTCCCAAGGAGAGTACTTCAAAGTGGTACTTCCATAATATTCAGCAATGAGGTACATAGCACTTTTTCTAGGGTGAGTTTGTGAACATAACTGTCAGATCTCATATGTCACCTGCCCTTCTATACTCTATTTTATTTTAAGTTCATATGAAAAATACATTGAAATGAATATCACACACCAATGAAAGATGCAAAATATATGCATAGTATATCATCATTCACACTCCATATTGCTTATGAATACACATATACGAGTATATATTCACCAACCTTATACAGCATTTTCTCTGGAGAAGTAAGTATAGGAATGGGATTGGAGAGTGATCCAAAGACTTCAACTGTTCCTAAGTGGTTTTATTTATTTTAGCAAGAATGACACAATGTTAAGATTCAATTAATTCTTGGTGGTGAGATAATAGATGTTTGCTATGTTATTTTGAATTTTTTGATTCTTGGAAATTTTCATAATAAATTAAAAAAAATAAAAATAATACCTGTTTACATTTTAGCCTGGAAGTAAAGCAGATTTATAAACAAAGAAAACACGAGGAAGCTCCTTTTTTGGAATAGAGTAATATCCGACCAAAATATATTCTGGTCTACATAGTATGAAAACACACTTGCAGCGAGACTCTAATGCCTCAGTAACATTAGGCCAGTACACTTGTCTCCAAGAGCTTCATGTCCTTTCATGTAAAGCAAGGATGTTGAAATCAAATACCTTGGATAACCTCTTCAACTTTAAAAGTCTATGACTTCTTTCCCCTAGAGTAGGTAAGTACACCCCTGCACATCATTCCCTCTGCCTAGGATTCTTTGTCTGTGTCTCGTTCCCGGCAGTAAACTCCTGTTTATCCAGTAACATTCAGCACAAAGAACAGCTCTGTGCTTTGGGACACCTTCTCTCCCCTCCCCAAGCAGGACAAGCACTGTCACATCCCTCTGCTCATACTTCTGTGAAGTGCTGGATGTACTGCTGTCCTGTCTGTTCATACGTTAGGCTGCTTCTCTGTAGTGAGCCCGAGGACGGAACCTGTCTGGTACCCTTCTGTGTACGCCCTGCACCTTCCATGACACACTTACAGCAAGAGAGCTAGAATATCTAGAAACCACATAAATGTATGTTAGCACTAAGTTAATTTTTTTTCATTTGTTGCAAATAATATTTTTCCCAACTAAATGTATGATGTGTCACTATGTAAAATGGCATGAAATTACTCTACCAGTCAGGTAGGTTGATGTTCCCACCAGAAAGTAGGGATATAACCCAGATGGTCTCTAAACATTCTCTCCTAAAGATTCCACAGGGTCATTTAAATTTTTCTGCCCTTGGTTTAGGAAGCAAGAACGAAATAACTTTTCTTGTTCTCCTTTGTCTTTTCCTCACTACACAGCTGTTTACGAGGGACATGAAACACTCTCCTTATTTAAGTAAAATCTCATTAAGATACACTAAACACACTGAAAAACTATTATAAATAAGTAAAACATTTGCTCATATATATTTGGATATTATGCAATCGGCTGCCAACAGTTCATTCAACCACTGCTTGCAAAGGGGCTTGGCTGCAGTTCCTATGATGGAGGAAGAAGAGTGACTATGTGGAAGGGAGACAAAAACTTGGTGGGACAGAGCCAGCAATGCCCCCTAGGAAGCAGGGAAGCAGGAGAGTGGAGCTCAGTGTCCCTAGGACACCCCTGGCCCTATCTGCTCAGATCAGATTCATGCAATAGTTGGCTCAGTGGAAGACACCTGGAATCAATGGCGTTGTCCTGGATGGCCACCAGCCTGCCACCACACCTGGAAATGCCCTTGAAAATATTTCAGACAAGGCAATTGCCACCAGATGCAGTAGGGAAAATCTGGAACTCAGAGCTGCACCCTCAGAATTCCTAAACAGGTCCCCGTGTAGCTCACGCTAGTTAGTTCATTAACACAGAGGTAGCATGACCTTGCATTTTACAGGACTGAATTTTCTGGATCATCCTTATTATGATAGGGTTCTTTTTCTTAACTTTTTATTTTGAAATAGAGATTTAGAGGAAGTTGGAAAAATAGTACAGAGAGGCCCCACGTACCCTTTAAAAACTGTGCCCAAATACGCACATCTCGCATAAATATCATATGATATCAAAACCAAGAAACTGACCTCAGTACAATGTGTGTGTTATTTCTGTGTCATTTTATGACATATAGATTACTGCAGCCATTTCCACAATCGATGTGAGAACTATTCCTCCACTGCAAAGCTCTCCCTTGTGCTGTCTCTATAGTCACACCCACCCAGCGACCCTGAGCCTTCCCAAACCCCTGGCAACAACTAATCTGTTCTCCATCACTATACTTTTGTAATTCCAAGAATGCTATATAAATGGAATCATAGAGTAGGTGGCCTTTGGAGACTGGCTCTTTGGCTCAGCATAATGTTGTTGAGATGAATCCAAATTGTGGCGTGTATCAACATTTAATTCCTTTTTATAATATTCTGATACAGTACTTCACCGTATGGATGCACCAGTTTGTTTAACCACTTATCCACAGCAGGACATTTTGGTTGGTACAACTTGGGGCTACTATAAATAAAACTGGTATGAACAATCAGTTCATGTTTTCTGTGGACGTGAGTGTCATTTCACTGGGATAAATGCCCAGGGTGTGACCGCTGTGTCCTATGGTAAGTTTATGTTGTTTTGAAAGTAACTATCAAGTCATGTTCCAGAGCGTCTGCGCCATTTTACATTCCTGCCAACAGTGTGTGCAGGATCTAGTTTCTCTACATCATCAGCAGCATCTCATAGTGCTACTATTTTTTATTGCAGCTGTTCTTACAAGTATGCAGTGATAACTCATCATGGTATTAATCTGCATGTCTGTAATAGCAAGTGATGCTAAATATCCTTTCATGTGCTCATTTGCCATATTAAAAGAGACTGTATCCTCTGGTGAAATGTCTCTTCATGCCTTTTGCCAATTTTTGAATTTGGTTGTTTTCTTAACTGTTGAGGTTTAACAGTTCTTTATATAAGTCTACATACGAATCTTCTGTCTTATCCTTTTAACTGCATCTTCTGCAGAGCAGAAGTTTTTCATTTTGATGAAGTCCAACTTACCAATTTTATTTTCATTTATGGATCATGCTTTGGTGTCATGTCTAATTATTCTTCACCAAACCCTAGGTTCTAAGGAGTTTCCTTCTAAAAAGTGTTATATTTTTGTACTTTCCATTTAAATTCTGCGATCCATTTTGAGTTAATTTTTGTATAAGGTATGAGGCTTCCATTAAGGTGCTTTTTGCCTGACATCCAATTGTTCCTGCAGTATTTGATTAAAAGACAATCTATTCTCCGTTCAATTGCCCTTATATCTTTGTAAAAATAAAATCAGGTGGCTATATTTGTGTGGGGCTATTTCTGGGTTTTCTATTCTGTTCTATTGATTTATATACCTATACTGCTGCCAATACCAATTGTGAGTCCTGTGACTATATAATAAGTTTTGCAATTGGGTAGACTGATTCTTTCCATTTTATTTTTCTTTTTTAAAAATTGTTTTAGCTGTTCCAATTCCTTTGCCTTTCCATGTAAACTTGTAGAAATAAATATATGTGTGAAAACTCATGCTGGGATTTTAAGAACTGAGTTAAACCTATACATCACTTTGGGGAGAATTCATCTGTTTAATATGTTGAGTCCTAATGTAGGTGTAATCATCTTAAACCTGATGATAGGCTAACGTACTTTGATTCCTACAATTAAAATAAGTACCTATTTGTAAAGGACTATATGTAAATTTAACAGAAATTTCTGCCCTTAAAATAAATTGGTCTCTGGATTCATCACTATTTTGGTTTTTAGTGATAATAACAGTTTCTGAGACTGAAAAACAATGAAGAATTTTCTGGGGATAAAGTAAAGAGAGAAAGGCAAGTAAGACCTCAAGGGAGGACCGCTGAGTAAAGATGTTAGTGTTGCATTTTTCCCCCACCCATTTATCCATCATCTTCCTCTGTCCTCTAAGTGACTATCTCAAATAAAATGTAGGTCTACTGATATCATCAAGAACTTAACCTTTACTTAGTAGTAGATTATCTTTTTTATATTATATAGTAATACTTTAAGAACATAATTAAAACAATGATAAATTACTGACAAAATAAAACTGATGCTGCAAAAGAAACATAATATGTATCTCAAGAGAGAATAATTTTACAAAGCTGAAATGAGAACGTTGCTAACAGTAAGCCATTCTCCTTGTCCGCCACTAGGTAAAGAACCAACTTCAACAAGTTCTCCTGAATATCTGTAAACTAGAATAAACTCCTGGTTAAGAGCTCCGGCTCTGGAGTCAGAGAGACCTGGCTCGATCTCTAACTGACAATCTGATGTTGGGCAGTTTACTTACATTCCTTGAGAATGTGCTTCCTCATATGGCAAATGGAGACACTTAATCATAGGACCTGTGTCAAATAGACCTAACGCTAATGCATATTAAACACTAATCCCAATGCTTCACATGGTAATCACTCAAAACACATTATTATTATTATCTTTAATTCCTTTTTGTCTGGGCAATTTACACAGAGGCTTCTTTCAATAAGGACAGTCTTCCTAAATGAAGGTATAGCCGAGGAGGCTTTAAGGGTCTGTCACACTTCATGAGTTTAAGATCCCAGACCGACACCATACTGCTCCGAGCAGTCCTGCTGTCTGCAGAAATATACTCCCCCACTCCCAAGAACCATAATTGTAAGCTAATGAAATGAGCTTAAGATAAAACGGGGTGTTTCATTCAACTCTAACATTATATAGCTACAATGCCATCTTTTAAATTTTAGCCTCCTCAAAGCAGTCATGACTGCACAATTAGAAACCTAAATTTCAAATTTAGAAATTTTGTTAATTGCAAATCAGAAATCCGATTCCCTTTCCTCTTCAAATGCCACAGTAGATTTGAGATTTTGGAGGCACTCAGCTTGGATGGGGCCAGAACAATTAAATATGTAAATGCAGACGGTCTTTTTTAATTTTATATACCTCATGGATGTGAGTTATATGACTTCTGAACTGGGCGGGACGCAGTTCTTTTGTTCTGTAGAGAGGTCAAAGCCTAATCTAATTTATTCCTTGATAATATTATAACACTGAAAAGAAATTTGATAGTAAAAAAAGGGTAAATTAATGATTAGAAATACCCACTATCTGTGGATTTCAACCATCCCAGCCACGGTTACCAAAAATACCTGAGACATGGATTTAAATGGAATTAAAAGTTTAATAAGGAGTGGTAAAGTGTCATGTAAAAATTTTTACAATGTTTGTTTGGGGTTCATTAATGAAACTGTGGTTATATAAGATTATAAAATCAGATTTAATTAAATGGGTAAAGAAAACTTAGATAATTAATGGAGAAGACAGGAAAGTCTGGGGGCTTTCTACATATTATCCTACCTGTATAAGTAAACACTTCACACTTTCACTTCTGCTGTGTTTCAAAAGTAACTTTCTTCAACTTCACTTAATGTTTTTTAATGGTTAAGGACTAGAAGGTATTTACTAGACATTTTAAAATGTCTAAATGCTGCTATATGGCTGGTAGTGACAAAAACAGGGAAAAGTTCCAATTATGCCATAAGTAGAGGTTTAATTGGAGAATTTTTAAAAAATTGATGTTATTTTTTAAAATCAAGGTTAATGTTAGCACAGGAAAGAGTAATTAGAACATTCTTTTTTTATATATTATTTATCGTTGGGTTACACTTGTCAATTTGAATAATTTTCTTGAAATAGGTCCCGCATTCCTTAGACTCATTAGGACGAGTAATTGATACTGTATTAGATTGATTTTTTTCACATCTCCTGCACTTCCCAGCAAAGATCTAGTTTTAGTCAGTTGTACCCAAGACACAATGACTCAAGCAAAGAATTATCCCTCAAAATCAAATTAATAGACTTCCAATGAAAAAAAGGCCTAATTGTTCACTAGGATGCCATAAAAAATTTGCAAATATTCGAATCTTTACAAAACATGCATTGAAACAATTCTGGGTTAAGATCAAGGAGACTTAGGAAGGCTAACGAGGAATCTTAAATTCTCCTATAATTGCTTTCCACTCCACTTGAACTGTGACAGTCCTTGTATTAGGTTGGCGCAAAAGTAACTGCGGTTTTTGCAATTATTTTTAACCTTTTAAACTGCAATGACTTTTGCACCAACCTAATAATTTCACACAAAGAAATAATTTTATAATCATTTCAACTTTCTATCTCCTTTTCTGTCTAGATCTGTGAGTCTTTTATAACTCTAAATTCCTGAGAAGGAAAAGCAAAGAAGATGAGATTAAATAAAAATAAGATAGCAAATATGAAGGGGAAAAGATCAAGAGACCAACTCAAGTGAGGAAACTAAAAAACAACATGACATACAGCTCAAAAAACAAGACTCAAACACCTTTGTGTATGTGATAGGATACTAACATTTATGTTGCCTGGGTTATCTCTATGAAATAAAAACAAAGTATTTGGTGAAGGATGAATCTGTAAGTATACTATTCCTATGCCATATTCTTACTCAAATAAGCTTATCTATTCCTAAAAGTTCATAACCTGGGGCAAAAAAACCCAACAATTCTTTTGATCAATATTAGGGTCACACAGAAAGGGTCAAACAGAAAACCTGACGATGCTAAATAAGTTACAAAATTACCAGCTTTACCTGAACTTTGGTAGTTGTAACCCAAATATTCAAATTTAAAAAGAAATCCTTTCAAGTCATCTAAAGTTCTTGGTGGAAATGTAACATGATACGAAAATTCTGGTTACCAGTTAAATTTGACGTACTTCATCCATTATGGTAGTTTTAGCAGCTATCATTACATTCCTTTAAAATTTCAAAGTACTTTGGATCCTTCCAAGATGAATGTCCTCTCTTCCTTGCCTCTCATACCTTATTTTCTGAAGATAGCAATGTTTACTGCAAGAAAAATAAAATAAAATAAAATAGAGCTAAACTGGAGAGTAAACTAGTTTTAAATATATTGCATATTTTTTTCTTGTAGAATATTCTTAATTTAATCCTCACTCAAGAGTAATAGTTAGTCTCATTCATTTAATAAGTAACTTCTTTACTTAGGTTGAGACATGGACAGAGCCTCACACACTCAGGAATTATCCATGTTATATGTAAGAACGAAGTAACTTACAAGAATCAAACTAGCAATGACGCACTTAAGACTTTGTAACACTTCATTTATTGTCCTTGTATCCCCCCCCTTTTTTGGCTACAAATATAAGAGCATTTCTCTAACGAGAAATATTAAACTCTACTTCACATCTATAAAAATCCAATTTTGAAAGTCAATGTTCAACTTTAATACAGCCTTTGTAAAACATAAAAGTAGGTATCTCCGAATGCAAAATTTTCTCTAGCCACCTTGCAGTTTTACTTTAGGCTCAAGTATGAAACGTATCTGTACTTTGGTATATAAAATGTCACTAAATTAAATTAATGCATTTCTATCTATTTCTAACTCTTGGGCACCAAGTATATGTATGTTCAAACTGGCCCAGCCCCTAATTTGTTTTCTCTATATCATCAAATACAAGGAAAATCACTGAAGGAATAAAGTAGAAAGATAAATGTGATTACTTTTAAATGATTCCTGATGGTGCTTACATCTTATAGAATTGAACCTTTCAATCAATTTTAAGACAACAGAAAAGCATTTTAAAAAGGAAGTTTTTGTTTGTGCACCATCAAACAATATCTAACTGCAACACAGCTGGGTTGTTCATGATGAAAACAACACCCAATGTTCTTACAGTGTTTGCACATGTTATAGGCACATAACAACGTTAGGTGGTATGTAGAAGTATTACCAATAATACACGTATATCACCAACATACAGATGAAATGCGATGCCCAGGATTACAGACACAGTGGCAAAATTACTTAGTCTTCTTTCCATTAAGAGTCTTTAAGGGAGAAAAATGTAATTTATGCCAATTTCAGTGTGAATTTTGAATATGAAAAATTCAATATATGGGTATACATATATTGGTAACCTAGAAAAGTACACAGTGATAGAAAAAGTAAAGTGATTTCCCAAGGGTGTTTAGCTAGTGACAAAACTCCTTACTCTCTCCTAATGCTGTGTTCTATTAGCCTCCTATAATCCATATGCATTCTTTCCTCTCAGCCCCCAAAATTGTTTTTTCCAAATACTTTATACTATTTATACTACTCTAACAACTTGTGCATAAATTTGAAATTGTTACAAAATATAAATTAAAAACGTAAATTAGATGTATCATTAGACCCTATCACATTTTTAAAATGTCTAATACAGTTAAATGCTTAAAGAAAAAGTAGTTTCGTGGTGAAACAAATTTGGGTAAAGTTACTCATTGTATCCCATCTTTGTGATTCACCATATATGATAGCATATCAAATATTTCTACAAATCATGCATTAAACATACTTTCATTTATTCATCCTGCCAACTATATATAAATTAGGTACTTAGGACCTGCTATATGAAAGGCAATATTCTGAGTAGTAGAGATAGACAAGAAGAAGGGCAAGATCTCTGCTCTCAGAGTTTACCCTGTGGTACAGAAAGAGACAAATAAGTAAACAAGCTAATTTCAGATGGTGAAAAATGCCTTGTAAAAAATAAAACTGGGTGTTACAAATTGGAAGGGTGGAGATGCCATTTCAGATAATGCATCAAGGAAAGCTCTCTGAGATGATATTCAGGTCGAAAGTAAATGAAATGAACCAGACATGGAAAGATTTAGGAAAAGAATTTTCCAGAAATAGGGCATACACATGTTGTGAGACGGGAATGAGCTTATAATGTTCGTGGGAAAAAAGAGTAAGTTATCAAAACAATGGAATAGGAATTAGTGAGGAAAAGCTCTTGCATGACATGCCCCTCAGAAATATGTGGAAATTGGCCAAGTTTTAAACCTATTTATCAATTCCTATGTAATGACAACAATAACATAACAATTATTTAAAATTTTTAATTTGTTATGAACTATACCAATTCTCTTTGGGTGCTGACTTTCTATTGCTTCAGAGCTGCTGTTAGAACAAATCCTTAGTTTTATTTTATCTTTGAAAACAAAGGTCTGCTCTCTTCAAGTAAAAAGAAATAAGTTGCCTCTGTATTTTTTTTTTTTTTTGGATAGGGCACCAACATGTTGGGAAAAGATCATGAAGACATACAGAGCGTATGACTACATGCCGCATGTTACTACTATACTCCGTGATGCAACCGCGGCATTTCCCCAAAGTGAAGTCCTCTGTTCTAGACCACCTGTGGCACTGGATTTTGCCTATTGCCAACAAACAACTTCAACTATACACCTTAAAACAGGACAGTACACTTATGATTATAGAATGTGAACTACATAATCCTTCTTCAGAAGTGTGGCTTGAATTAACTATATGGATGTCACACCAAACACAATCATAGACTGTGTATATCAACACTACTGCAGGTACTAGAATAATTCTGAGCATTTGAAGAGGAACCTGACCAGTATGCTAAGCTACATCAGAATAAAGAGAATATACTTTGGAATAGATTTTGTGTTCTAACTGGCTATGTGGAAGACATTATAGAAGCAAAGGTAATGAAGAAACGAGGCTGTAATCTCAAAATTGTGAACTAAGGAGAAAAATCTCTACACCTTGTACATGGGGACAGCTTGACATTAAATATGATGTAATGTTGGGAGACTTTTTGTTCATAAGAACCAGTGTAACTTCATCACAAAATAACTAAATTCAGGACACAGATACATGTGCTCATTTTGAAACATTAATAAGATAGACATATTAAAACAAAATAGGAAAGAAGGAATTTAATCTTGCATAATTAAATAAAGAAAAAGTGCCAGTTTGGATGTAAGATAAATTAGACATTAGCCCGCATTCCCCCTGGCTGAGGAACCCCCGATACAACCCAACACTCTAAAATCTGTCAAAGCCCTATAGACTCAGCACTCTGTGATCTCACCTAGTTTGCTGTTTAATTTAATAGTAGAAAATAGTTCAAATAAAAATATCACATAGAATTACAACACAATATTTCTAGTCTACTAGGAATCCTACAGCTTACTTGGGAGTTTTTTAATCATATAGAGCATGGATTGTCCAACCCATGGGCCAGATCTGACCTGTTTATGTGTGGCCTGCAAGGTAAGAATAGAGTTTACATTTTTAAATAGTTGGGGAACAGATCAAAGGAATAATATTTTGAGACATAAAACTTATATGAAATTTAAATCAAAGTTTTATCAGAACAAGCCTCATTTTATCAGAACAAGGCTCATTTTTTAATGTACTGTCCATAGCTGCTTTTGCCCTGCAAAGGCAGAGCTGATTGCTGGGATAGGGATCCTATGACCCACAGAGTATAAAATATGCATTATCTGGCACTTTACAGATAATGTTTGTTGGTTCCTGATACAAAGTCGTCTCAACATGGTTATACTCTAAAATGATATGATTTATATTTTAAAGCACTAGATCAAATGGTTTGTTTTAGTCCTACTCACTTTAGTCTTCCATGCTTTTAATGAAATGTTACATAATAATTTTATATTTAAAATGACTATCCCATAATATTGAGAGAATTTTTATATACTCCAAAATCCATTTTCCTGACTTGTGAAGTTTATTAAGTATAATAAATCATTTTCTGATTTAAAGTGTAATGGACTCTGAATTGAAAAATAAATAATAGTTCCTATAGTCGACACAAGATCATTTATAACAATATGGAGAAAAAGTGAATCAATAGTTAAATGTTAAGCAAAAATAATTGCTTGAGGGCTTCAAAATTTTGCCAAGGTATTAGCATTAAAACTCATTGCAGAATAATTATCTCCCATTTCTGGCCATGAGGGAGTAACAGATCCGGAGTAATCCTCCCACTGCAAACAACTGGAACACAGTATAAACTATTGGAAAAGGCTAGTTTTAGACATAGGCATTGCAGGACAGAAAACCCTAAGAAAAGGGTAAAACTAAGATGAGTCTCACCATCACCCAAGGCTCTCAGGCAGGAAGCAATTTACCACTCCAGCACAGCAGGAAGAGAACCCAAATAGAGCCCAGCAATCTTGTTGACTTGAGGAGACAGAGAAAAAGTGCAAGGAGGCCAAGGTGGCTAGAATTTATGGGGCAGAGTTCCAGGGAGGAGGGAAAGAGTTCCAGTAATTTAAATGAGGGTTCCCTTGAGAATTTAGCTAAACAGAAACCTGTACATGAGAAGGGTAAAATTTCTTGAGACCAGCCAACCACTTCTAAAGAAAGGCAGTTACCAGGAAGCTGTAAGACAAAAGATTTTCAGAGCTGGTATGGGGCCAAGATTTCAACAAGTTCCTTCCAGCGAGGATGGAAAAACCTCATTAAATATACAAGGCAATCAGTAGTGACCCCAGAAGGGCCACATCAGAGAGACAGGAGGAAAGTAGCCCTAAAATAAAAACGAATATAAACCCACCTGAAAGAAGCCCGAAAGAGTGGAGGCCTAGAAACAATCAAACCGATAGGCGATGTAAAAGGCCTGTCATGAGAAAGTCCAACCACAGCATCAAGAACGCAACACGTAAAACTCACAAATATCTGTCATTTAATTAAAAATTACTGGACACACAAAGAAGTGGGAAAATGTGACCCATAACCAGAAAAATTTCAGTCAATAAACAGAGAGATGGAAAAATAACAAACATGACTGAATTAATAGGCAAAGACACTGAAAGGGTTCTGATAAGTATGTTCTATATTTAAGGATGTAAATAAAAACAGCAACAGAGCAGAGAGAGAGACGGGGAGTTTTCCAAGTGAGATAAGTAGAACTTCTAAAGGTATGTGCACACACACACACACACGTATATTTGAAATGACAATGTTTACCAGGTTGCGATAAGCAGTACTTTATACACTGCAGTAAAAAGAGTTTAGAGAACTTGAAGATATAGCAATATAATATCCAAAATGAAGTTCAGAGACAAAAAATGACTGTGAGACAATGGAATAATACTGTTGCAAAGGTCTTACATTATAAAAGAAGTTGTACAATATTATTTGATAGAATGTAATAAGTTAAAGAAGCATATTATAAATCCTAGAGTAACCACTAAAAATAAATAAACAGAATTAAGTCAATAAGGTAATAAGTCAACAAAGAAGATTAAATGGAATCCAAAACCATAATTAATTCAAATGAAGGGTTAATAAAAAAACAAATACCAAGATGGTAGATTCAACCTCAAACATGTTAATAAATACATTAAATGCAAACTGTCTAAATCCTCCAACTAAAAGACAAATGAAAAAGCAAGACAAAACCTACGCTGTCTATGAGAATCCCACACTAAAATAAGGAAATAGGTTAAAAGTAACAGGATAGAATATACAGCATGCAAATCGAAATCTTAACAAACGTCAGACAAGCTCAAAGATTAAACAAGAAATATTATCAGACATAATGAGGAAAATTTCATAGTGACCAAGGGGTCAATTCATTTAGAAGATAAAATAATTCTAAATGTGTCTGTACATAATAATTCATAAAATTAACTACAAAATAGTTAATAATTAACTACAAAATAACTGAAGCAAAAACTGACAGAACTGAGTGAAGAAACAAACAAGTACACAAATACAATTGGAGATATTAACATTCCTTTCTCAGTAACTGAAGGAACAGTTCACTACAAGTCCAGCAAAGACAAAAAAGACTTGAACAGCACTGTCAACTGAATTGATATTTATAGAACACTACAACCAAAAACAGCAAAGCATAAATTTTTATACTGTCCATGAAATAGTTACCAAGATAGATCATCTACTGAGCCAGAAACAAGTCTTCCCAAATTAAAAGAACTGAAACGATACACAGTACGTTCCCTTATCACAAGGGAATTAATTAGAAATCAATAACAAAAAGATATCTGGAAAATTCCCAAACATTTAGAAATTAAACAACATATTTCTACAATAGCCCAAGGAGGATAAAGAGACATAGTGGTCAAGTTTCTACACTTTACTTGAAGTAGTAAAATGTATCAGTGCCAGCAGTACTATGGTACAGAAGGCCATGATATTAAGAATATATAATGATATTATGAATACAAAATGCAATCTACACAGCAACGTACAAAGAGATACATTTAAAAACACTAGTAAATAAGCATGAAATTCTAAAAAGTATTCAAGTAACCCACAGGAAAGCAGGAAAGAAAAAAGAGAAATGAAAAACAAAGGAGACAAATGGAAAACAAAAAATAAAATATCATATCCATAATTACCTTTATTTGCAATTGCCCCAAACTAGAAACAACTAAAATATCCTAAAATAAGTTAATGATTAAACAAACTGGTACATCCATACCATGGAATACTGTATCAGCAATAAAAAAAGGATGAATTACTGATACACACCACAACTCAGATGGTACTCAAAGGCATTATGCTGACGGAAAGGTAATATATGATATGATTTTATTTATATAACAGTCTTGAAATGACAAAATTATAGAGATGGAGAACATAATGGTGGTTGCCGGGGGTGAGGGATGGTGGAGAGGAGAGAGTGAGTGTGTGTATGTATGAGTGTGTGTGTGTGTGTGTGTGTGTGTGTGAGAGAGAGAGAGAGAGAGAGAGAGAGAGATACACGAGATAGATAGATGATAGACAGATAGATAGATGACAGATAGATATTTAGGTAGATAGAAAGATACGAGTTGTGATCAAACAACACGGTGACTATTTAAACTTAAAAAATTTATTACATTTAAAGACACATTGCCATTAACCCCCTCAAAATACTCCCCTTCGCTTCAAACACACTTACCCATCGTTCTTGGCTCTTTCTGAAGCAGTTCTGGAAGTCCTCTTTTTGTGAGTGTCTTTAGTTGTTCTGTGGTGGCTGCCTTGATGTCCTGAATCATTTTGACTTTGGGGAAGAGCGAGAAGCCGCACAGTGCCAGGTACGGTTAATAAGGTGGATGAGGACACACTGTAATGTTTGTATTTGACAGAAATTGCTGTACCACAAGCAATGTGTGACACGGAGCCTTCCTCATTGTGATCACAAAATACGGTGAATGCTGCTGCTGCCGAGTGCCATCCAATGGAAAGGCAGGGATCTTCAATATGGGAAGTGGCACACGTCGAACCTTAGTAACAGTGTGTTACACGTTTTAACTTGTTCAGTGCAGTCAGTCGGGTGTGAGCTACAGTTGAGAGGTGTGTTTAAAGTATGCCGTATATCATCCTCCACCATGGCAATGCTCCATGTCACACTTCGCTGCTGACACAGCAATTTCTGTCCAGTAAAACATTACGGTGTGTCCTCATCCACCTTAATCACTGGATCTGGCCCCATGTGACTTCTGGCTCTTCCCCAAAGTCAAAATGACCACAGAAGGTAAATGTTTTGAATCAATTCAGGACATCGAGGCAGCCACAACAGCGCAACTAAAGACACTCAGGAAAGAGGACTTCCAGAACTGCTTCAGAAAGTGGCAAGAACGATGGGATAAGTGTGTTTGAAGCGAGGGGGAGTATTTTGAGGGGGATTACCGGCAATGTGCCTTTTACTGTAATACATTTTTTTAATTTAAACATTCACCGTATTGTTTGATCGTACCTCATAGATAGACAGATACACTGAGAATGACTATAAAAGGGTAGGAGAGAAATCTTTATGGTGAGATTACAGTCTCAGGTACATGAATCTACATATGTGATAAAATACCAAACAACTATAAAACTTTATACCAATGTCAATTTCTTGGTTTTGCTATTTCTTTAGAGTTACATAAGATGTAATAGGAAAGCCTGGGTGAATGGTACATGCGACATCTCTGTACCATCTTTGCAACTTCCTGTGAATGTATAATTATTTCAAAGCAGAAAGTGAATTAACTTTGTGAATACTTTAGGAGCTCACTAGCAGTGTCTCTATGATACGTTTAATTAAATTTTTCTTTTCTCTAAAGAAACTGATCATAGTAGCTTTACTCGTAATAGCTAAAACACGAAAACAACCAACCCAAATGTTCATTAACAGGTGAATGACTAAAATGGTCATGTGGCTGTACAATGGAATACTACTCAGAAAAAAAATGAACCACTATACCCACAATGTGGATGAATCTCAAAAATATTAACCTGAGAGAGAAGCTATGCACAAAAAGGTTCATGGTGAATAGTTCCATTTGTATGACATTCTGAAACTAAAGTGACAGAGTACAAACCACTGGTTGCCAAAGCTTAAGTGTAGGAAGAAGATCTGAACAAAAAGTGACAGCTTGAAAGAGACTTCTGCAGTGACAAGACTACCTGTACCGTTTGTAGTGGTCACATACAAATCTGCACATGGGTTAAAGCTCCCAGAACTAATAAAAAAGTCAATTTCACCTAATGCGAAATTTTAAAACAATAAAAAAAAAAACCGTCCTTTCCTATTACAACTTCCCAAGTTCCATCTTCAATTATTTGATAGATAAGAAAAAGATTAGTTGAGTCCTACTATTGTCTTACCTAGTTGATACTGAGTAATTTAATCTCTCATTCTTGGTTTCTCTTCATAAAATGAAAGGAGATAATTAAATGCTCTCCAAAGGCACTGTCTATTCTCAAACCTATTCCTATTTCATGCTTCTGTTAAATTTTTATTATCTCAGAATTAACAAGGGACACAAAATACTTCTATGCACTCATGTGGATTCTATTAGATTGATGCAAAAGTAATTGCGGTTTTTGCAATTGAAAATACTTGCAAAAACCGCAATTACTTTTGCACCAACCTGATAAATCTTGCTTTAGAAAGTTAGTATGAGCTAACTGTCAGTATTCTCTACTGAAAATTGGTTTTATGTGATCTTCTTATAGGCTCTGAACACTGACCCTCGTTACTAGCTCTGAGTAGATGATCTTTAGATAGCATCCTCCCCTACTTGGAATAACAAGGCCTCAGATCATAGGGGCACACAAGATTCCTGGTGCCTTTATCACATCAGACCTCTATAGTTTGCTATTGAAAAGTCTGTGAATCAGCACTCATGCTGGCAAAATTATGCCTGTTATTTTGAATTTTTTTATTTTTTTATTAGTTTATTGGGGTGAAAACTGTTAGTAAAGTTACATAGGTTTCAGGTGTACAATCCTGTATTACATCATCTATACATCACATTGTGTGTTCACCACCCAGAGTCAGTTCTCTTTCCATCACCATATATTTGATCCCCTTTACCCTCATCTATCACCCTCCTCTCCCCTTACCCTCTAGTAACCCCTAAAGTATTGTCTGTATCTATGAGTTTTTGTTTCTTCATTTGTTTGTCTTGTTTCTTTGTTGTTTTCAGCTTTATATCCCACATATCAGTGAAATCATATGGTTCTCTACCTTTCTGACTTATTTTGATTAGCATAATAATCTCATCCACGTTGTCGCAAATGGTCCTATTTCATCTTTTCTTATGGCAGAATAGTATTCCATTGTGTATATGTACCACAACTTCTTTATCCAACCATCTATCAAAGGACATTTTGGTTGTTTTCATGTTTTGGCCACCGTAAATAAAGTTGCAATGAACATAGGAACACATATATCTTTACAGATAAATGTTTTCAGATTTTTTTGGTACATACCCAGGAGAGGGATTGCTGGGTCATATGGTAATTCTATTCTTAATTTTTTGAGGAACCTCCACACTGCCTTCCACAGCAGCTGCACCAGTCTGCATTCCCACCAACAGTGTATGAGGGTTCCTTTTTCTCCACAGCCTCTCCAACACTTGTTACTATTTGTCTTGTTGATGATAGCCATTCTGACTGGGGTGAGGTGATATCTCATTGTGGTTTTTATTTGCATTTCTCTGATGATTAGTGATGTTGAGCATTTTTTCATGTGTCTACTGGCCATCTGTATGTCCTCTTTGGAGAAATGTCTCTTCACGTCCTCTGCCCATTTTTTAATTGGATTATTTTGTTGTTGTTGAATTCCTTATATATTTTGACGATGAAAATATTTAATCCACAAGACTGCGGTGTGGCTTGTATGAGATCAGTGTATGTGAGAGGACTTTGAATGTTTAAAGTGTTATACATATGTAGGGTCTCAGTTTGTCCACCTGTCAAATGGGAAGATGCAGGTAGGTGATCTCTAAAGACTTCCCATCTGAAATATTCCTTGATATTTACATTTGAAGTGCATAAAAATCTACTTATTGATAGGATAATTTTATAGTTCCAAGAGACTCAGGGAACAATGAACTCAGTTGCAGAAGAAGGTTGACACTCGTAGAGACACAAGTCGGTAAGAGAGGTGGGAGCAGAAAGGACTGGGCCTGGCTCTGCCTCCACGTCCCTTCTGTCACATGATGCTGGTCACTACTTTGTGAATTTAAAATCTCTCTTCATCACAGCTTAAATAACTACCCTCTTAAACTGGTTACAGTGAAAAACTTATTAAGAAGATGGAAATACTATTTTGGTGATGATGATTTCACTGTTAACAGTCCAATTAAGAATGTTCACAGTTAAAGGCGCTCAGGTCAGACTGTGCAGCTATTCATTTGGTTCGTGTGATATTCCATTCTAAGTCAACAGGCATGAGGTAACCCTAAATAACTTTTCCCACTAAAGGGTCTGGACTCTGCTTTTGCAACTAGCTATGTGATCCTGGCAGTTTACTCCTTTCTCTGTGTCTTAGTCTCCTCATCCCTAAAACAGGGATAATAATACCAAGTACCGTGTTTCTCCGAAAATAAGACCTAGCCAGACAATCAGCTCTAATGAGTCTTTTGGAGCAAAAATTAATATAAGACCCGGTCTTACTTTACTATAAGACCGGGTCTTATTTTACTATAATATAAGACCCAGTCTTATACTAATTTTTGCTCCAAAAGACGCATTAGAGCTGATTGTCTGGCTTGGTCTTATTTTTGAGGAAACAGGGTATGTCACCTAGTTATTGTCAATCAAAGGAACTATGTCACGGCAAGACCCTATAACAGTGTCTGGCATACACTAAGTATTCTACAATATTAGTTCCCTTCTCTAACCTCTTAAGCTGTAGGGGAATAGAGAATGCTTTCCTTTCCTTTTACTTTACAGAAAAATTATTTAAATATATGGGGTCCTGGTCCTCTACTTGAGTTATCAGCAGTTACACAACTAAACAGAAATGAAATGAAGGGCATTGTGACATAATGGAAGGCAAGGGGGGTTTGAAGCCAACAAATCTGAGTTCTAATCCCAGCTTGACTATCTAAGAGCTTCTGACCTTGAATAATTTATCAAACCTCTCAAAGTTTCTTATCTGAAAATGAGACTATTATTGAGTTTTCATCATTTTCTCTTTCATATTCACAGAGACATTGTAAATATTTTGAAAGGGGCATGTCTTATTCATCCTTGTCTCTTCCATAAGAAGACAAGGTACAAAATTATAAGATCTGCTGCTGGAATAAGGCAGGAGATTGATAAAAAGGGATTCAAGACTAGCATAAATTGTTACATTATGAAAAGAAAAGGTACAAACCCAGTTCAAGTGGCTCCAACTCCAGGCATTCTGTCATTCTTCCTTTTCTTCCCTTACAAATGGACCACAGTTGCTCTTTTCCTATGGGAAGATGCAAAGTGGATGATACATATTAGTGAACGTAATTTGAATCACACTTTAAAACTGAACATTCTTTAATTTACCGTAAGGCAGAGTCAAACTTTTACTCATTCAACAGACTTGTTTTTAAGTGATAAAATAATGAAGATGTGTTTTAGTATAGAAAGTATTATAACTTTAAGTAGCCAAAAAGCAACCTTACCTCAAAAAATTACTTTCAATGAAACACAACACCTTTGTTAGAGAAGATGTAACTACTCAGCAGAGGGCTGCATGAAGCAATGCAGGTCACTACATTGTGAAAAAATACTTCTAGAACTGTAGTTGGTAATCTTTTGGGTGAAGGTGAGTGGTGAGGTACACAAAACTATGAGAGTCTGATAAAAACTATGAGTCACACCCCCAGAAAGCTGCACGTACATGCATATTTTGCATATGATTATAGCTGAGTCATGAAACCCAGCATGTTTCCTGTGAAGCTCTAAAATCTGTTAGTAAATTCCAAGCAACCTGTTTTTGAATTTTTCAAAATAATAGACTTAACGGGATTTTAGAACCTTAAGCAATTTACCAATCTAATGCAAACTACTAATAGAAAAATGAGAAACAGTGGCCCAGGAAAATAAAAAGGATTAATTAAAGCCTTACTGCACTCAGGAACAGAGGGTCCACCTGCTATGCTAGTGCACGTAAAACTAACCATGATGATTTAATGTAAACCAGTGCCTCTGGGTTATAGTAACTCTCACAATGGAAACAGGAGACTTCCACATGGTCCTTTGGTCTCAACACATAATTAATCATCAGTGGTGGTTAAAAGAATGAAATTTATATAGACGTGTGACATTGAGATGGGTGTGGAAAGCTGAGTTATACAGATGTGTGCAAAAGCTGATCAAGTCCCTTAATCTTTCTTATCCTCAGGTTGTTCAAAAACAAAATGAAATGCTAAAACCAACCCTTGTAGAATTATTTTAAGGATAAAATCAGATGACATGTATAAAGTATCTAACACACTGCCTAGTACACAGTAGGTGCTCATGAAATGACACGATTTTTAAAATATTTCTTGCCAAGACATGGAACTGGATAAAACATATAATAAAATCTCAAAGTAAATGAGATGCTTTCCAGCTGAACAAAATAAGTGGCAATTTACTCTACAACGCCGATGAAGTTGTCCTCATCTCAAGAGGAATTAAGTAGGCAAAGACACAGCTTTTTCCTTCTCGTTTCTGTCTTCGGTTCTTCTCTTTCCTTTGCCCTCACGGCTCAGCCTTTTGCCCGTTTCATACTCTACCCACATTCTCTGTGCTTCCCCCAGGACTGGGGGACATGAACACCCCTAATCGCATCCTTCACCTGAGCCTCGGTCTCCTATATCCTATCATTCTCTGGATGTTTCCACCTGAACATACCACAGGTAAAACACAGTAAGTTCAAAACTGAGCGGTTCATCTTTTCCTAAAATCTGTCCCTTTTTAAAATTTTCTGTTACAGTGAACATCACCACAGGCACTTAGATACTCAAGCCAAAAGTCTGACAATAATCTCACATTTCACCAATCGTGTTCAAGTGTTAATGATTTCTACTCTAACCACTTACCAAGTATACTTTCTCAACTCCATCCTTATTAATAGAATCCAAATCCAGGTCATTATGTTCTTAATGTGACCAAATTTGTAACATAACTGGTCTACCTAGCTCTACTGTGATCTGCCTCAGAATCACATCCCATACCAGTGCCAAAACAATCACTGCAAAATGAAAACTTGGCAACATCATGCACTAACTTATGTCAAAGCTTCATGTGTAAAACCTGTCAGTGGCTATCTATTATCCACAGTGACCTGGCCCCTGCTTATCTCTTTCGCTTCATTTTCTATCTCCCAGTTCATCACACCACAGCCATACTGAACTATTTGTCACTCCCGTGTATCCTCATACTGTTCTCTGTGCCAGTATAACCTTACCCGTTCCACACATGGGAAAATCCTACCTGTCCTTAAAGGTTCAAGGACAGAGCCACCTCCTCTATGAAGTCTATCCAGAGTATGTACTTCCCTACCCCACTAAACTCACACATCATCACAACAAGCAGTAGGAGCCATGAGGGAAAAGGAAAGAAAAGAACCCAAGACAGAAACGAGAAGGAAAAAGCTGTGTCTTTGCCTACTTAATTCCTCTTGAGATGAGGACAACTTCATCGGCGTTGTATCCTCAGTAATAGTATGTGATAGAGTTTAAATGTTTGTCACTTATTTTGTTCAGCTGGAAAGCATCTCATTTACTTTGAGATTTTATTATATGTTTTATCCAGTTCCATGAGTTGACAAGAAATATTTTAAAAATCGTATCATTTCATGAGCACCTACTATGTACTAGGCGGTGTGTTAGATACTTTATACATGTCATCCGATTTTATCCTTAAACTGAACAAAAATGAAACGAAGCAAACTAACGACAAAGCAGCAAATAATGTATACATATAAAGCCAGGGAGAAGGGAAACTGGATGGATTTCACTGTTTCTTTGGAGAAAAATCTTGATTTGGGGATACAGAGTAAAACAGAGATGGAAATGCAGACATTTAGGAGACATGTCTGGCAAGGCTGAAGGGCTAGTAAACAGCACATATAAACTCACAAATAACAGCCATCCTTACAAAGAGATTTAGAGACCACAACCAATAAATCACGAAAGACTTCTGCGCAGTTTTCTATGAAACTACAGTATAGTTCCCATTTCTAGACATTACCCTGCACTTTCATCAGAGAGATGCTAGTTTAGAAAGATCTTTTCATCCTTTAGCTAATTCCCTGCATTTTTGTAGGTTTAAAAAGGTACTCTCACTTAATTAGCATGTACTGAAGAACTTTACATAAGATCCTGAAATTATAACATATTTCTATACGGCATAGTAATTTACTGAAATTGGAATAACATAGATTCTCTCTTTCAGCTAGGTCAAGGCCTAATCTTATTAAATAATCTTTCATATTAGAATATTAGGTTACTCTAAGTCAGCAGGGGAAAATGAAAATATAGTAAGCTTAATGTGCAATTCAGAGAAAAATTCAACTGTAAATATTTTGTCTTCTGAATGCAGGATAATGAAGAATATCAATCCTGAAACGTGAACACACTAGTCCTACTGCAGAAGAAGGCACCAGGCATTCCCGTACACAAAGTGAGCATTAAGGTCACCTACCAAAAACAAGGAGAGGAAAAATTGCTGTAGTCCCTGAACTGCACTGAACGACACAGAATCTACTGCTGGCGGTAAGGACAGAGAACACTCACCTGCTCTCAAGACCATTAGCTGAAGACCAGGCAGTCAGTCAGCAGAGGACAAAGTGACAAGCAGAAGCAGCACAAGTAAACAAGCCATCCCAAACGACGTGCCTCCAAATGGAGGTCTGTGTCATTTTTATTTTACATACTTAACTATCTATCTATATAAGATAATAACAACCCAAGGCACATCTTCTAGATCAAGAAGAAAGGTGATGAAAAGCAGATACACGCTAACAAGCACAGAAGCACGTTGGAGTGTAAGAGTCATTTGCATGGAGTTTTGTGTCGTTTTGTCCCTGACTCTGTAAATGCCAATTCCCAGGCTTGCGAACGGTAAAAATTGAGACGCAGAGTTGAATGGGAATTTTCAACATATCACTGGCATTGTGTCATAAAATATGGGTAACTCTCACTCTTGCATAAGACCTGTCATTTTAAAACACCCCTACTGATATGAACCAACATCTGTGAATGAGAGGTTAAAACATCCTTTTGAGCTGTTGTATCCAAGCAAATTGACAGATACGAATGCACAAAGACTAGTGTTCGATTATGAAATCCCCTCAGACATAAACACCACTGTAACACATTTTGCTAGGAGAAGGACTGAACACATTGCAAGCTTGCTGAGGAGAATCACACCGAGCTACGGAGGAACCGGCAGCCACAGACAGGCGGCTGACAACCGTGAGGCTCATGCTGTGCTGCTGATCAGCATATCGATGCTGTCAGTGAGTGTCACCTGCGTGTCTTCAATACGCCGTCTCTGGGACTGCCTGCGGGCTTAGGGAGTACGGAAGCACCCGTCTGATCCAGAACAGCTAGCTATGTTGTCTGCTGTGGCTTTATTTCTCAACAAGGAAAGACGGCTATGCATTTCTTGTTGACTCAAGGGTGATTCCTAAGAGTAGCACGTTTTACACACACATCCTATCAGTTCTCACTATTTGCAGCAGTTACATTGCATAAAGTTTCTGCAAACTCTAAAGTGAATACTGTGCGTCCATTGCTTCTAGCAAATTCTAAGCCCAGGGTCAGATTCCTACGAGCCTCTGCTTCCATTTTCATCAACTTTCATCAAGTTTGTTTTCTGTGTATTTCTTTTCTGTTGATTCATGTATATTGTTGATTCATTCACAGTGAACTCAGAGCCAACAGCGTGACTGAACAAAGATTACCTAACACAAATTTTCTCTGTAAGGCACACAACCACCTTCTGTGCCTAGGACACCGGACAGCACTTCAGCACAACCCTTGGCGGCCATGTTAAACTGCAAATCACCCCAAAAAGGACACAAATGTGAAAAATATGGCACTGAGGAGACTGCAAAAAGGACATCTGTTTATAGTATGCAAGTTAAAATAGGAAGGCAGACTGTCACCTTGTTCCTCGGCTGAGGTGCAGCACATGGGGCCAGTCACACTTTTTCGCTCCTCTGCACATGTCTGTGAATGACTATGAAAGCACCACAATTATTGGTTTGGGGGTTACAAGTCAATTGTTCCAAGTAGGTGAATTCGCAAATATGGAATCCATGAATAAGGATAGAACGTGTGTTCATGTATGTGTGTGTATATAAACATATATATACACATTCATATACACCGGGAGTGCCAAAAAAACATACAAGTGGTCACTTTGGTCACCGTTGCTCAAGCAGTAGTTCACCGTAATCGGAAGTGTCTGGACGCTGATGGAACCACTTTGAGCACCTCTTGTAATTGCAGAAGTCAAATTTGACTTGTATTCATCTTTTGTTATCTGTATATATTGAGTATTATAATTTTAACGGTTTTCATTTCTTAAAGTGTGTACCCATTTTTTTGCACCCTCTGTATATATGAATAACACGTGACAAATGACGTATCTGTAGGAAAGACAAGTCGTGGGACTCTCTAGTAAGACTCTCTAGTTCAGCATTTCCACTTGGCACACTGGCCACGTCCACCTGAATGTCTGACCAGCACTTCACACGGAACAGACTAAGTTCGTCTGTGCTCACCCCAAGACTCCTGCTGTAGCGACAGTCTCAGCACCTCCACTCAGCTCACGGTGGCGCGGACTCTCTGCACACATCCTAGCCAGGCACAACACCACGGGGACTGTGCCTCTGAACTCTCTCTTAAAGTCATCCCCCGGCCCAGGCCCACGGCAATCGTCACTGGACGCCTTTCCTATCATCTGCCCCCTTCTCAGGTTACCACCTGCCCTATCTTCTACACCAAAATCACAGGTCACATTATCGTCAGTGTTATTTTTCCAAGACCCAATCACATCTATACTTCCTGGCACCTGTAGGATGACCTTCAAATTTCTTGTGATGTTCTTTTATATAGAACATATGGCACCAAGTCATGTTTTAAACTCATCTACTCACACTCAACTCTCATAAACTCTACACTCTATCCACAGTAATCTATTTCCCATTCTTCGACTACATCATGCATTTTAAAAGCCCTTTCTACATGTCATGAACTGTGCTAGTAACACTCTTTCTTCCATTCTCTATGTGCCCTCAAAACCTCTGCTGATGTCACCTCCTCTCTGAAGTTCCTGGTGAGCGTCTGTCTCCACCTCATGCCCCACTAGTCACTGTGTTCTCTGCGCTTCCATAAGGATGTTCACATACTTCTATTAAAGGATTTCTTAACTTGGGTTGTAATTACTAAGGGGACAGTGTGAGAATGTTCAAGGTTGGCCAAATATTGTAGCTGGGGGATGGAGATTCATTATGCCACTGTCTAATGTGCACACTAAATTTCCATGAAAAGAAAGTTTAGAGAAAAAAAACAGAGAGAGAGAGAGAGAGACAGACAGACAGACAGACAGAGACAGGACAGAGAGAGAGAGGATATTTGTCTATAAGTAATTGAGCCTTTGACTTCTTTGTGACGTAAACAGATACAAGCCCGGAGGCAGGTGGCCTAGGGCTGGAACAGAGGCTCAAGGAGGTCATCAAAAATCAAGGCTCTATCTTTTGCTCCATGAAGTATGCTGATTTGTTGCTTCAGAGCTATCTGCTCTAGATGCAAGCATCACCTCTGCATGCAAGGCAGGAGAAGAGGCAGCGCCTGGCACACTTGGACCCCTTCAGTAGGAAAAATGAAAGCCTTTTCAGTGTCCTCAACAAGCCTAGCTCGTATCGCACTGTCTATGGCTGTTAGGTCGGCCAAGTTTATCATGACGACATGCTGTGTCCTTCAGGGCAGAGACCACTTTCATCCTTCCGTCCCCAGTGCAGTACCCAGCACACAGAGGTATTGTGTGCCTTATGAATGTGTGAGAGAATAAAGGAAACAGTAGTCAGTATACTAACATGACAACTCTGCCCTCCTGGTTTTCCTTTATTGTTAATATAATAAAAAGGATTCTAAAAACTGCCAGTACTATACATATATGGAATTATTAGTAATACCATATGTGTTTGACATCTATTATCATGAAATATTTTACAATTACTGCTTTCTCTGTAGAGTACCAGACCGAAGATTAAAAAAGGAGTCAAGAGACATGAATTTTTGTCCAAGCAAAACACTCAATTTGGATGAACTTCCATTTACCTAAAAGATGTTTATTTCCCAGGGTTGTTCTGAAGATAAAGGAAATATAAACAACATGAATGCATCCTGTAATATATAAAACACTACCAACATATGCATTATAAGCACAATAATTCTGTTTAAGTCTTGAGAGGAAACTGACAATTCTTATGTAGTATGCACAGAGATATGTACCATACGGCACACCAATAACATGAATTAAAAATTAAACACTACCCGTAACCGGTATAGTTGCTGGACATGCACCCATGGTTAGATGAGATTCTGGACTTGGGCCTGGTCCTTTCATGACTATAGGGACGTAAACCACCTGTACCTTATATTTACAACTCATTAAAGAAAAAATGCTTTATAAAGTAAAATTGGTATCTCGAGCAATCACATAACATACACAATTTTAAAAGCAGGATACGAAAAACAAAATAAACTGATTAACACAGAACAGTTGACATCAAATCCCAACTCATTAATTAATAATTACTACCAATAAGTGTACAATACTAAAGGAGGCCAGGGTCCTAAAGCCCTTTGAAGTGAAATCAAGTGAGAAATAAAACAGTTGAAACCTTGACTATTAATTTTACTCTGGCTGTAATCATCTTGGCGGAGCTTATAAAGAACAGCCCTCAGGGTGACCTCACGGGTCCTCACACAGGCAACATGGTGCTCCAAACTATTTCTGATGAGCGAAAACCTCAGGGGCCCGCTTTCCAACTTCATTAAGCTGTGAATTTCCTCATCCATAAGAGTGTTATATTAAAATAAGCATTGAGTACATACAACAAACAGAAGCCAATACTAAGGAGGAGAAAAATGACAGTTCTAAATCAATGGAATCTCTACAGAACATTATAGTAAGAAATGATGCGACTTCACTTTTTTGGATTTGGAAACAAAAGCTGCTTTAAAGAAAAACTTGGTCTTCTGTCAAGTCTCTTTAACTCTCACTTCTCAAACATTCAAATACCTTAACGTTGTTACTAAAGGCTCACCTGAATTTCCTGATTCATTTAAGCACAAACTATTCTCCATGTAGGTTACCATAGAATTATTTAATACTGAAAACTGACTCATCTTCATATAAAAAACTGCATGAAGACTATAGGCCAGTAAACTCTGGCAGAACACCACATAAAGCAGCATTAGATCATAAACAGAACTGAAACATTCCGATGTTGGTCAGACTTCTTCTCTTACAGTTATGTCTACAGAAGAAACATCCATTTCAATAAAAAACCAAAATGTCAGAATGGTAAGAACAACCTTATCTTTTATAGCTGTATCCACCCATTTTCAACTCCACTGAGTTTTGGTTTTAAACAAGGAGGAACAGAATGCTTCTATTTTATCTGCACACATAGCTTTATCAGCGAAAACTTCAACAGTAAATATTTCTCCTACAGAGAACTTGGGAGTACTTAAAATAATCAATAAATTGTTTGTCAACATTTGTAAAAATAAAAGTTGTTTTAAGTAATACAATGAGGAGCTATTTACAATATTTAGAGGAGGCAGTATATTAACTTAAACATTCATTGGTCTTTGAAACACATTATTTTCTCTCATTAAAAACAAGACAGAGGATGTTATATATTGATAAAAGGTTCGATATGGCAAGAAGATGTAATAATTATAATAAACACACACCTGTTGACAGACCATCAAAATATATGAAGCAAAAACCGACAAAACTGAAGGGAGAAATAGACACTTCTACAATAATATTTGGAGACTTCACTACCCCACTCACAATAACGGATGGAACAACCAGACAGAAGTAAACAGAAGATTTAACACAATAAACCCATGAGATCTAACAGACAAATACAGAACACTCCACCCAACTACAGAATACACTTTCTTCTCCAGTGCATGTGGAACATTTTCCAAGACAGACCACGTGTGAGGCCACTAACTAAGTCTCAACAGAGTTAGAAAGATAATATACAAAATCTCTTTATGAACCACAACAGGATGAAGTCAGAAATCAACAACAGAAGTAAAGCAGGAAAATTAACAAATTTGTTAAAATTAGACACTACACGCTTCAACAACTAATGGATCAAAGAAAAAAGTTACATGGAAATTAGAAAACAGAGAAGAATGAAAACGAAAACATAAGAAAACTTATGGGATACAGTGAAAGCAGAGCTAAAGGGGAATGTTTAGCTATCAACATTAAAAAACAGGAAAGATCTCTTGACAACTTGACAACCTAACTTTTTCACTTAAGGAACTGGGGGGGAAAAAGAACTAAACCCAAACTTCCAGAAAGAAGAACGTAATAAAAATTAGAACCGAGATAAATTAAATCAAAGAACAGAAAAACAACAGAGAAAAATCAATGAAACCAAAAGTTAGTTCTTCGAGAGCGTCCCATCAAGGGTATTATGATAAATGAAATAATTCAAACAGAAAAAGATAAATACCATATGATTTCACTTATATGTGAAATCTAAAAAACAACATAAATGAACAAGCCTGACAGAAGCAAACTCACAGATACAGAAAACAAAGTGACAATCGGTAACCACAAGATTGCCACCGGGATACGAAAGTCAATTTGGGGAATGTAATCAATAATGTTGTAAAGATTTTGTAGAGTATCCGATGGACACTTGTCTCATTAGGGAGACCACCTCAGGGATGATGTAGATGCCTGATCACTGCACTGTACACCTGAAGCTGAACAATAATGAGTGTCAACTACAATTATTTATATATATATATATATATATATGCATATATATATATATACACACACACACATATATGTACATATATATGTACATATATACGTACATACACACACACACACACACACACACACATATAGTTACAAGAAGTGGAGTTGAGCATTAAGAATAGAGACAGTGGAAATGTAATGGCTGTGTGCGATGTCAGAGGAGTAGTGGATGGGGGCAGGGGGTTATCACTGTGTAAGGAGTATAAATGATAAATGTTTAACTATTACATTGCTTTGTACACCTGAAACTGATAAAAAAAAATGCATGTATTAAAAAAAAGGAAAAGGAAACTAAGTGATCGTTTGTCAGATGGCAGGGGGGTTGCGATGCTAGGTGAAAAACAGGAAGGGATTAAGAAGCACAAACTGGCAGTTACAAAACAGTCACAGGAATGTAAAGTACAGCTTAGAGAATAGTTAAAACGTTATAATAACTATGTACGGTGTCAGATAGGTGCAAGACTTATCAGGGTGATCACTCTGTAAGGTATATAAATGTCTAATCACTATGTTGTACACCTGAAACTAATATAATATTGTATGTCAACTCTAATTGAAAAAAGTTAATTAAAAAATGACAAAAATTAGTATGATGTATTTGTCACGATGAATGAACCAATATAAATACATTGTTATTAACTGACATCCATCCTTGATTCAGATACCCTCAGTTTTCCTACAGCATCCATTTTCTATTTCAGGATCCCACCCAGGATATCATGTTATATTTCGTAGTTATGTCTCGTTAGGCTACTGCTGGTTGTGACAGTTCCTCAGACATTGTCTTTGACAACTGTATTAGTATCCTGTGGCTGCTATAACGAATTACCACAAACCTGATGTCTCAAAAAAAAAGAAATTTATTCTCTTATAGTTTTAGAGGCCACAAGCCTGAAGCCATGGTCTCAGCAGCGCCACGCTCTTGGAGGTTCTCAGGGAGCACCCTTCCTGCCTCTTCCATCATCTGGTGGCTGTAGGCTGTAGACCGCACCCCTGCAGTCTGCCTCTGTCTCCTCGGTATCCTGTAAGGACACGTCATTGAATTTAGCGCCCACCAACACACTCCGGGATGATCTCACCTTCAGATCCTCACCTTAAATACACCTGCAAAGACCGTTTTTCTAAATAAGGTCACAGTCACAAATTCTGGAGGCTCGGACATGGACATGTCTTTTGGGGGCATCACCATTCAACCTACGACAATGCTCTCGACAGTTCTGAGGACCACTGGTCAGATTTTATGTAGAACTGTGATGTCTCAGATTCCACTGGAACAACATCCCTTGAGGAAGGAAAGCCACACAAGTGCCATTTTTATCACATCACATCAAGAGTAGATACTGTCAACATGACTTACCGTTGTTGATATTGACCTTGATCACCTGGTATAGGGACAGTTTATCACGTTTCTCTACTGTAGTGTTTCCCTTTCCATACTGTACTCTTTGGAGAAAAGTCAGCTTAAAAAGTGGACTTAAGCCCCATTTCCTTGAGGGTGGGGTAGCTAAACAAATTATTTGGAATTCTCCCACAAGGTCAACATCAATCATTTGTTTATATCACTATGGACCCATAGCTATTTGCTTTATCCTTTGGGTTTTAACACAATACTACTTTATTTATTTTGTTGCTCGAACTGTTTCAGCTTCGGTCCTTGGGCAATCCTTTCAGTTGGCTCTTTTGTCCCTTTGGCATACCCTGTTACTGTGTTTTGTTTTGGTTTTTGAGCAATTTTCTTAGCTTTTGGCAATATGAGATGCTCAAGGCTCATTTTATGTATTTCCTGCCCCCAGGTAAGATTCAGACTTCTCCAAGAAGCCTGGTTCCTTTCACTGGAAAACGGGATCAGAAACCAAGAACTGGACAGTAGGTTTGGTCACTGCTCCCAGACCCTGTCACCTGACAGAGCAGTATGTGTGTTTGCTAACCTTTCCCCTTTCAGTCTTACAGGTTTCACTCATTTCAGTTACTTAGATCAGCACCTTATTCCTCCACTCTCCTCAGTGAGATTGTTTCATATATTTGTAATATATTTAGATTCTTCTGTCTTATTTTACATTGTCCTGGAATCCCTGAACTCCTAAATAAGGTTTTTAAAATTTGTATACATTAAGGTCCACTTATACCACTGTAATGTTCTACAGGTTTTGACAAATGCTTAGTATCTTATATTCGCCGTTACAGTACCATGCAAAATACTTTCACTGCCCTACAAACGCCCCTGTGCTTCACCCAGCCAACCTCCCCCCCAACTCCCTGCTCCCCTGGGTGCCTGCAACCACTCAACTTCTAACTCTATTGCTTAGCCTTTTCCAGAATGTCATAGAATTGGATTCACACAGTACAAGGCATTTTCAGACTGGCTTCTATAACTTGGAAATATGCATTTAAGACTCATCCACGTCTTTTCATGGCTTGCTAGCTCTTTTCTTTTCATCGTCGGATAACATTCCACAGTGTGGATGGACCACCGCTTATGCATTCACCTGAAGGACATCTTGGATGTTTCTGATTTGGGTGCATTATGAATAAAGCTGCTAAAAACATTTGTGTGCAGGCTTGATGGATATAATTTTTCCAATTAGTTGGGTAAACACCTAGGAATGTTTACCCAACTTGCTGATTTGTATAGTAAGACTATGCTGAGTTTTGTAAGAAACTGTCAAACTGCAAAACTGTTGTACCGTGTCCCATTGCCACGAATGACCATTCCCATTGCTCCACATCCAGGCCATAAATTGGTTTGGCCAGTGTTTTGGATTTTAGCTATTCTAATAGGCATGTAACAATATCTCATTATTATTTTAATGTGCAATCCCCTAATGACATATGGTGGTGAACATCTTTCTATATGCTTACTTGCTATCTACGTATCTTCTTCGATGAGGTGTCTCTTCAAACATTTTGCTAATTTTTTAATTGAGTTGATTATTTTCTTTTTGTTGACTTGTAAGAGTTCTTTATATATTGTGGACACTAATTTTTTTAAGATGTGTTTTGCAAATATTTTCTCCGTCTGCAGCTTGTCTTCATTCTCTTAACAGTGTCTTGCACTGAGCAGAAGTTTTCAATTTTAACAAAGCTCAAGTTATCCTTTTTTTTCTTCTATGGATCATGTTACTCATGTATCTCAAAAGTCACTGCCAAACCCAAGGTCATATATCCTATACTTTCTTCAATAGTGTTATAGTTTTGCATTTTACATTTAAAAGTCTATAATCCATTTTGAGTTAGTTATTAAGTAAATTGTAAGGTCTATGTTTTCTGCATATGGACACCCAGTTGTTCCAGCACCATTTATTGAAAAATATCCTTTCTCCACTGAATGGCTTTTGTTCTTCTGTCAAAGATCAGTTAACTATACTCGTATCTGCGTGGATTTATTTTGACGCTATTCTGTTCTATTAATCTGTGTGTCTGTTCTTTCACTCCTACCACTGTGTCTTAATTACTGTAGTAAGTCTTGGAATCAGGTAGTGTGAGTACTCCAACTTTGTTCATTTTCAGTTTAGTATTGACTAACCTAGGTCTTTTGCTTTCTACAATCTTTAGAATCATATGTTGTTGTCTACAAAATAGCTTGCTGGGATTTTGTTTGGGATTGTGTTGAATCTATAGATCAAACTGGAAAAAACTGACATTTTCGACAATACTGAGTCTTCCAATCCACGAACACAAAATATCTCTCCATTTATTTAGATCTTCTTTGATTTTTTTCAGTCAGTGTTTTATAGACTTCTACCTACAGATCTGTATATGTTTTCTTAGATTTACGCCTAAGTATTTCATTTTTGGAGGATACTATGGTAAATGGTATTTTCTGAGACTAAAAAGTTTGAGAACATGTATCATATAAATCACCTAACATACTTAGACATGGGGCTTCTTATTTGTACATGTGTGTAATCCCTGCACTCATTACTATAAAGGATTGTTATAAGCATGAAATGAGTATATGGAAAAATTGTATGCAAATTAGAAATTAGTAAATAGGTATCAGGGTCATTAAATTCATTATCCTTCTTATAAGGGTGAACAAACTAAAGTCCAGAGAAATTAAGTTACTTGACAACATTTTATAAGGGGCATGGAACAATTTAGAGTGCACACAGCAGAGTTAAAGGAGATTGCAAAAACAAAATTGGCACGGAGGGAAGATTCATAAAGAGAAGTAGGAAAGGCAGTTAGAAACACAGTTTGGACTCATCAATCTATGTATGTATGTATGTATGTATCTATCTATCTATCTATCTACTAGAAATAGTATAGGTATAGATATAGATATATAATGGGGACCCAGTAAAAGGTAAAGGAATTGCCAATTAATATAAGGTTTCTGGAAATTAATCTGACTGGGGGACACGGTGGAATAAAATGGAGACTATCCAGGTAGGACTTAAAATGGTGCAAAATATGAGGGTCTTGGTAAGAATTTTAGAACAAAAAAGGACTTAGAAATAATCGTAACTAACATTTTTATTTTTTTTTTATACACTGAGGTTACTCTCACTAGCAAAGGTTGGTAGATAAGGCACCCCTGCTTTGCTCTAAGTGTAATGGCAGTTAACATGCATTTTTGCTTAGCTATTTTCTCCTTCTGGTCCTGAATTTCTTTTGACTATCTTAAGAAAGGTGAAGGAGAAGGAGTAATCAGGAAGAGTTTAAAGCAGCAAGTGGTGGAATCAATAAGACCTCTTAAACCCTTCAAGTTTAAACGCCATTGGACTTAATTATGGAAATTCGGAGGACACTTTTGCTCTTACATCATTTACACTGTTTTTCAGAAGTTGTTGGCTGCATCTGTACACACACTATGTTCTGGGTGAGGCCAGGAGCAGAAGGCCGACAGCAGACACCAAGTGCTTCCTTAGGCCTTCAGAATGGAAGTGCATTTCTGGATCCAGATAAAGAACAGTCACAATCATTTAAAACCCCAGGAAATGGCAGTGTGATAGAATTTGGCATTTACATTTTGAATGGCTTAATCATTCTTGATAGACTAGCTGAAGGTTATTTTGTCTCTCTGGCATTTTCTTATGTCTCAGCTGCTTTCCACTGTAATCCAGGGCTCAGTTTCCAGGTTGAAATACATTATGATAATTACAGTCAACCAAAGGCCGGCTAAAGGAAGAATGTATGAATAAATCTGAGCTTACAAATTCTATTGCCACTATTACCTCAAATGACAAGGCTTCTTATTAAATTTGCCATCTTCAGTACCAAATCATCTACTTATGTCCTTTCATTTGTATCATTCCTTCAAATAAGGTAATTTGATACCCCCCAAAATTGGTCATCTTGACATTATGTTATACATTATAAAGATGGTATGTACATAAACATCTTCAGAAATTAAGTGACTTTACTTTAGAAAGATGAACTTTTTGAAACAAAGTATCCACATGCTTTATGTAAATAAATTGTCTGTATTTCATGTTTTCATTACTTCATATTTCTTCGATCACTTTTCTCCCAAAGCCAATGAAGCAAAGCAATAGTGAAAACAATTATTTCTTAGTAACCACGACTAACCTTCATGCATTTTTCAACTAGAGGTGCAGGACACAAAGCATGACTGTGAACCAAGCTGAGTCACAGGTCTGATGCTTATAGCATCTGACATTCAGCACATCACAGCTTATCTGGGCTTTGGCTTCTCTGTGGCAAAATGAGGCAACTGGACAAAATGATGGGCAAATTTTCTTAACCCAACATCAACAATCCAAACTTTTCAATTTCTATTGCTGACATTTTCACAAAGAAAGTAGGGTACTTAGGAAAACATTACCAGAATAAAAGATCTACAGAATAACAGATCACAAAGGAAAGAGTAATATAAAAATCGACAGATACAAACATTTGGGTTAATAAATTGTTATAAGCCTAACAAAAACCTTCCCTTAGATTCTTACTAATAAGCTTTTCTTTGTCTTGACTCAAATGAGTTTTCTATAAAACCTCTCCTACTTCAGCAAGTCTTAGGCTAACTACCATGTTTCCCCGAAAATAAGACCTAGCCAGACCATCAGCTCTAATGTATCTTTTGGAGCAAAATTTAATATAAGACCCTGTCTTATTTTACTATAAGACCAGGTCTTTAATATAATATAATAAATATAATATAATATGATGTAATATAATATAATACCGGGTCTTATATTAATTTTTGCTCCCAGAGACGCATTAGAGCTGATTGTCCAGCTAGGTCTTATTTTCGAGGAAACACAGTACGTCTTCTGGGTTGTCATTGCATATGATTTCCACTCTATCAAAGCACTTCAACTAGATGTGAACTCCTTCCTCATTCATCTTTGTAAACTGGGTCAGACAGATGTCAACCGGATTGCATTTAGCTTTTGTGTGACTTTCCCCTCTCAACAGAAGGGGTAAATTTGGAAAGGGTCTGGCAAACAGTCTCAAAATACTGGAAAAGAAGACCTTGCTCTCTTTGATTCCGCTTTAAATTTTTGTATATTTAAGGCTGGAATATGGAGCAGTTTGTAAACTTTGAGAGGAAAGGATTCGGTCTTCCTATTTGGTTACAGCCCTCATAACACTTATTTAGCAAGTGTTAAGAACGTACTAGCTGCTTAATAAATGTTGAATGTGGAACGAATAAAAAGCTAACAATTTAAGAATTAATATGGAACAACTTAATTTTGCAGGCATACTAATGGGTATTCAGCAGAATGAATAAGGAAAAAAGACTATTTTAATGTAGGCTTTCATCTGATAGTTTAAAGTAATGGAGAGAGTATAGGTATAATCAGACATACCTGTGTGACTCAATCTCTCTGAGTTTCCATGTCCTCGTTCTATTAGGTTGGTGCAGTTTAAAAGGTTAAAAATAATTGCAAAAACTGCAATTACTTTTGCACCAACCTAATAAAACTGGAACCCACCGTTTACAGGGTTGCTCTAAAGATTAAAGATGACGTGCAGAAAGCACCTACTAGTCCATGCCCCACAGTGCGTGTTCAATAAATAACACGTTATGTGACTCATTCCTCAAGATAATCTCAGACCTAACAGAGATAAAACCTTTTCTCCTTGCTTCATTTTCAGCATTTGTACTTAAGTCCCTTCTGCTCACACATGTATGTATGCTTTCCCCAAAAATATTAGCTTCATTACAGAGTTCTGGTACAAGACAACCTCAATACTTCAACAGCAGAGAAAATTCAGTTTGGTATTTCGTTGCTTTTCTGAAGCACTAGGTCAGTAATAATTTTTATGATACTGAGCACTGAAGTTTATGAAGCAGTAAATAGCTTGTATGGCTGATTAAGCATCTCTGTTTCACTTCACATACTCTGGGACCATAGGCATTACCCTTTAATTAAATACTTGTTTATGTTACACAAGGACCTTTCCTGGCCCTACACCGTTCAACAAATATTAGAATGAGGAAAAGGGGGGAAAAGCTAAATTATTGAAGAAGATGGAATTAATACTGAGACTTCTGCCCAAAGCTCAGTCAACAAGATGATATCATGCGAAAGTTTTACTGTGTAAAAAACAAAACCAAAATCTAAAAACCATCCAGAAAAAGCTGTCCTTTGGGAAAATATCAATTCCACTTAAAATGTTTGAGTTCAGGAGTATAAGTAAAACATGAACAGCAGGTAAATGGAGGAGACTGGTCCTTTTCCAATTTTTGCTTGAAATAAAATAATTGGTTATAAACTCATTTTTAAATTTTCATTAATATTAATATTTTAGCATTTGTGTGGCAATGATCAGAAAAACACAAATTCGTGTCATTACCAAAGATGAATGTGTCTTCTCTGATTGACGGGGGTTTTATGCAGTGCAAGAAAGAAGAGTTCAGAGGGAAACATCAGAAACCCCTGCCAAGTCACCCTCAGGGCTGTGCGGGTCCCAGGAAGGCTGGCAGCACCGCTGTGCTGGGCTCTGTTAATTCAGGCCGCAAGTGGAAAATGCATTTGTCCTGCATAGAGTTCGTGACGGAACGCGAGCATTTAGGCACAAAACACCTTTACAGCTCCAGAAAAACAACAATGTGTCTGTGCAAGGTGGCAAAATGTTGGGTACTCTGTATTTATAATATCGAACAGCTGATCACAGATTGAAAATTACGCCGATATGTAAATGTAATGGCACAATAAAGTGAAGGAATGGTCATACCTCACACAAATCATCACCTGAACGTTTCTATCATGCAAATGTCCTCTGTCTCCACCCCTATTTAATCCATCAAAAAAGTCTGCTTAAACCGCTTTCTCTGATCTGTAAGCTTCACACCAAATTGTATCACACAGGTTCTCACACATAATTTGCTCTTGCATATTTTGCATTTGCCATAAAAACCTATCAACTTGTTTTATTTGCAATCACCTTTATTATCTACACTAATGGAACGGGGACGGCATGGGAAATAATTATTCAAAACATTCAAAAACCAAAATGTATCAATTCAGACTAGATGACAAAAGAACGTGTTAAGCCGTGATAATGAGGAAGTGGGGCTGTGCTTCCTGGAGAAACTGCTTCGGGAGGACAGATGCCTTCAAACACGTGAGCTGCCTGCAATACCACACACAGAGCTGAGAACTAAAGCCGGTGGATGAAAGTGGTCCAGTAGCAGGTGTAAGTTCACTGTATAAAAGACAATGCCATGTGTGGGTGGGAGAGGACACTCAGAAACCAAATCGCACTGACTAGGGAGGCAGTTGACTAATACTAAATGACCTCTAAAGCCTTCTTTCAACCTTTGAGTCTAGGACTTGGCAATATCTGTTTAAACTTATGATCAGATCTGGATATTTCTCAGCAGCTCATGAACCACACGAAGCTGTAACTGTAAGGTTTGGTCTGGGGTCAGGATTGTGAGGGGCAGAATGCTGACCCTGACCCTTTAAAATCCTTAGGTTCCGAGTTTGGCCATAGTACCCATTTAAGCAGCATACATATTACTCAGAACTTTTCTGAACAAAGCTAACAATTGCTAACTTTATCTGTGGGTTTCTTACCAAAACATGAAAAACAAAACAAACTAAAGTTTAATAAATTAGAGAGAAAAATGGGCTGGGCTGTAAAAAAAGGTTTTAAGCAGAAGAACATAGGGTGCTGACACAAGCCGCATGTAGGAGACTTCAGGAAGAGCAGACAGGGCAGGAATCTGGTGGGATGAGTGAATGAGCAGTTTGTACACAGGGAACAAAGGTTTCTGGGGGCGGGAGGTGGGGTGCAGAAAAAGCTCTTCTAAAGAGAGGAGCTACTGTCATTTTCGCAAGTTAAATGCAACTTGATGGCCTCCACCATGCTTACCTCTACACATTCAGCTCTACACGTTTATGGAAAAGACAGGGTAAGTGAAACACGTAACAAAGGGATCTGACCCAGAGCTGGGTGTGCACGCTGGAGGGACTGTTGAGGTTTGAAGGATGAGATCTAAATGATAAATGTTTCTGACAATAATACGTGCAAAAGCCCTGAGATGAAAGGGAGCATAGTGTGTTTACAGAACTAAAAGAAAACAAGTGGGTGATGCTGGAGAATGGGTTCTCAGGAACCAATCTGTGCAGAGCCTTACAGGTCCTGAGAGGGTTCAATCTCTTGCCTATGATTAGGAAACCAGAGGATTTTAAAACACAGGGCCTTAATGATCAGATCTGAAGTTTGAAAAGGTAACTGGATACTGGATAAAGAATGTATTTTACAAGTTACCAACTAGCAGAGAGACCATTTACACAGGTTACGATGGGGTAGTGCAGAACTAGGTGGTAATGAAGGTGGGAAGCCGGTGAATTCGAGAGAAATTTCAAATATATGACAAGAGGTTGAGTACAGGGATCTGTGAGAGAGACAGGTTGAGAATTAAGGAAGGTCTTCTGAAAGACCAGCTCTGACTCTTAAAAGACTAAAAGGCATCGGGCGCAGTCAGACTTTCTGGCTGAGGGATATTCTGAGATAAATAAGGACACAGAAAACTAAAGACAGAACGAGTTAGATGTGTGGCCACGGCCATGGGAAGGAGCTGAACAGCAGGCAGGGTCAGACCCTGACGGGCTTTCAGGAGGAAGCAATGTGAGCTTTATACTACACACTATAATTTTACCCAACAAAGAAACAAGATTTTATCTGCCTTTTGGGAAGACTGCGCTGCCAGTGGCGTGGGGAGAAACACATGGGGCAGGAGGACGGGGTGAGTCGGGATGAGGGGCTGCACTGACCTAGGAGGGAAACTTACGAGGGGCAGACCTAGCAGACGAGCAAAGGAATTCAAGACAATGGGACAAAAAAAATATTTACAAGGCAAGAAAACTGGCTGTGGGAACCAAATGGATGTGGAGAGTTAGAAAAAAAGAAGGGACTAGAACTGTTCTTAGGTTTCTGTCCTGGAAGCGGTAAAGTGTGGGACCATCTGTAGATACAGAGAATACAAGAAGATACATTAAAGTGACAGATGATGGGTAACTGTGACCAAGTAAATGGCAATGCTACCATACGGTTTTTTGTTTTTTTTTAATTTATTTAAATTTATTGGGGTGACAATTGTTAGTAAAATTACATAGATTTCAGGTGTGCAATTCTGTATCACATCATCTATAAATTACATTGTGTGTTCACCACCCAGAGCCATACGGTTTTTAATCACAGTTGCTCATGTAATTATCCTAATCTGCACACCATTACTAAACCTGGGTTTGGTGGGACAGGATAATATTGACAGAGTTCCTCACTTTTTGCCCCATGTTACAGGTTCATAACAAACATTTCCTCAATAAGTGAATAACCATTTTGTCAACCCAGGTGCTATCTGACTCGGCTACGACGATGTGTGTGCTTGGCCGCAGTGATTAACCATAATTTAAAGACACAGCAGTTTACTAGGTTTCAGGCAACAGGAAGGTCTGGGGCTAAGCAGCCCGGGGATGGTTCAACCGCAGGTCAGCAAATACATCACAGAACAAGGCTCCTTCTGCTGCCCTACTGTGCATTCCCTGGCATCTACTTTCACACTCCTGAGGATCATACAGGGATCGAGGCCATTTTCCTGACAGGAAGAGGCCGCAGGGCTCAAAGATATCTCCATCCAGGTTTAGACTTTTGGTTTTGGAAAGGAAGCCCTTCCCAGGAGATTTGTACTTCTATCTCCTGGCCAGCACTGTCTCACCGGGCCAGCCCTAGTTGAGTGATGTCTGAGGGAGAGGGGAGGAATAAGGAAGCTGCAAATGGATATTTAACACGCCAACGTCAATTTGCCGGGGTAGAATTCATATTTGGTTTACCAGAGGTCTTACGAAAAAGGAAAAAAGAGGAAAGCCCAGACCTAGGAAAACAACAGCAAGATCCCCGATCTTGGTTTCTAGTACCATTCTCCATTGAAAGGAGGAAAGACTACTTGGGAAAATGGTTGATTATAGGTCTGTGGCAGAAAATACACAAGATGAGTCTAAAGTATCTTGCAATGTCAGAAAATAAGAAAGTGCTTGGAAAAAAAACACAAATGAAAAGCCTTATTAAGAGGGCACAGGAGGCAACTGAAAGAGTTCCTAATGGCCAAAGCTGGAACAATCAGAGCAATAAAACAAAGCACTGGATTAAAACCCAAAGCATAAATCTCCATGAATTCATACTCATGATTAAATAAGTAAATAAATGGAAGAGAAAAGACAAGTCTTCTGTGCAGAAGAATTCCAAATCGTTTATATGGATGCTCCACGCTAAGGGAAGGAAGCATAGAGTGGCTGACCCTTTAAGTGCAGTCTGGGCACAGACTCCCCTCCTACTGAGCAATGCATGTAAAGAAGGAGGACAGGTAGCTTGACAGTGAGAAACCTGACAGACGCCGATTCATCAGGTGATCAGGGTTAACAGGGGTGAGTCACACTGACAGCATGTACCCTCCACACGATGTGATGAGAATGGCACTTCACATGCTGGTCTTCTTCCCCAAAGCCCATACTATAGGAATAAATCATGAGGAAAACATCGGATAAATCCCAGTAGCGGAATATTGTACAAAATGCCAGTACTCCTCAAAACTGTCACAGACATCAAAAATAATTAAAGCCTGAGACACTGTCACAGCCTAAAGGAACCTAAAAAGACATGAAAACTAAATGCCACATGGTATCCTAGATGAGATCCTGGAACAGAAAATCGGTATCAGGTAAAAGCTAAGGAAACTGGAATAAACAATTATGAATACTGTATCAACATTGGTTTATTAATTGTAACAAATGTACCACACGGTTGTAAGCTGTGTGTGTGTGTGTGTGTGCGTGTGTGTGTGTGTGTGTGTGTGTGTCTGTGTGTGTCTGTGTGGGTATTAGCGCAGGGAGGGTGTATGAGAACCATCTGTACCTTCTCCACTTCTCTATAAAGCTAACGCTGTTCTTAAAAAGTCTGTTAAACAAATACAATAGCTGCGTGTAACACCAGCACAGTGCTAGCACTTTGAGGTATATTTTATCAGTTTTGTTTTCGTCTATGAGCATGTATATTTACACATTGAACAGGTTTATTGTTTTTCTTTTTATTTAGTTATATTATAAGTACATGTTCACTGCAGAAAAAAATCAGAAATACTGACTTACAAATACTCATCTGTAATGCCACAACCCACAAATAAAGAAGACTGCCATTTTGATATACAGCCTTCCAGCCGTGTAGTGAGATATCTAGATGAATCTTTATACTACGCCTTCACCAGCCACTTCCTAATTCACACAGTCATCCTTGGATTTCAGCTCAAAAGTCACTTTCTCTGGGAGATCCATCCTGGTTCCCACACCAGGCTGAGTCCCTCTGACAGGTACTTGCATAGCTCTCTATACTGCTTTTCACTAGTGCCCATCGCATAGGTAACCAAATAATCAATTGAGATATTAGTCATTATTGTCTGCTTTCCTTCGAAAATGTAAGCTTTATGTATTATTCATTACAGTTTCTCCAGCATGGTAGCTTGACTACAGCAGGCATTCAGTAAAGAGTAACTGAATAAATGAATGAATAGTATATGTATACAGTAAAGTAACTATGCAGCTATTAACGTCTCATGTACAGATACGAGGAAATGTTCAAGACACCTTAGCAAAAAAGAAAGGTGTAAAACAATGCGCACAGCAAATTCCCATTTTTGTTTTAACAATAATAACAAAAGCTTACTCATGCATAGAAAAACAAAACATACAACAAACAGCTCAGAGTAGTGGGAGATTTCAGTAGGACTTTACTTTCTGGTATTTGTCCTCAATTATTTCATATATTATTTCACTATTATTTCACTATTGAAAATAGTTTCAATTTTTAATAAGTATGTATTATTTTTATAAATAGAAAAACAAGGTAAAGTATGCAATCATTATGAAAAAGTTGAAAAATAAAGACAAGTTCTTTCTTTATAAAAAGAACCACCTCTTCTTGTCAATCTCATCCCATCAGACATAACCACAGCTAACATTTGTATCTTCCATATATCTTTTTGTTGACAGGGTTTAGAAAAGTTTGTATTTTGACTTACATGTCTCATTTCATCCACATAATCACCCTCTCCACTGACAGACAGCCCTTGGCCACAGAGGAAGTGGCACAAAAGGGTTGAATGATAAGCATGTGGTCCCAGGGCTGGCTGGAAATGGACAGAAGAATGGGGACTCCTGACACTCGGTCTTGCGCTCCTAAGTAGCCCTAACAGTTCAGCAAAAAGTGGTCAAAGCTGAGATTTCCTATGTACTGTGTAACAGCTGAATTTGAATTTAACAGCTCTACAATGTTAGTCACGTTTATAATACTTAAATGTTGTTCACATAGTTAGACAAATATTCACTGTGGCAGAGAAGTAGACTATAAGGATTTATAAACAGGATGATTATTGATACATGTAACAACTTCAGTGGATGTCAAGGGAATTACGTTGGGTAGAAAAGGCCAATCTCAAAGGCTATACTATATGATTCCATTTATATAAAATTCTCAAAATGACAAAATTTCAGAGATGGACAGCAAGCAGGTTACTGTTTGCAGGGATGAGGGCCATGGAAGAGCACTGGCTGCGACTGCAACGGGGCAGCATGAGGGAGCTCTTTGTGGGAACGGGACAGTTCTGCATCTTGCCTACAGTGGTACTCAGACAAAGCCACCATGTGATGACATGGCATAGAACTACACACACGCACGCGCACGTGCAAAATTGGTGAAATAAGATTTGTTTTTTATACCAATATCAATTTCCTGGTTTTCCCATTTACTCGAGTTTTGTTAAGATGACCATTGAGGAAAACTGGAAGATAGTACACAGGAACTCTGTACCATTTTGGCAACTTCTTGTGAATCACTATTTTGAAATAAAAAGACTCTTTTAATGAGCAAAATAAAAAGTTGATGAATGATACCCCCAGAATATCATAAATTACCCTCACCAGAAACCCCTTATGTTAAGTGTCCATAAACACTCAGTACACAGAGGTAAGGACTGGGTGGGAAGAAATACGATGCTGTGGGGGAGCTTTCCAGCAGAGCTGCCTAACAGGCGAGTGGGATCTCACACAGGCGGTGAGGACCTTCTGGTCGTATGTGAACACAGAGAGGATGACTCTCTGAGAAAGGATGTGTTAGTTTACAAGCAGGACTAAATACCTTCTCTAGGGCCCCTCATGGATTTAGCAAACATATAGCAGAAGCAACACAAACCCCACTCCCTCGCATCACAACTTGTGGTCACATCACACATTAATAAATCATCCACTCCTTTCGAAATGTCCCCACAGAAGCCTCCTAATTGTTAACAGGTTCTCCAGGAAGCTACTACCAATCAAAGTTGGTATCGCATAACAATGGAGTCAAAATAGTACAAACTCTCCAATGATGGGAAAACCGTAGTTTAATTGAAAAGTAAAGCACTGCCAAACATTGCACTAGAATCACAAAGACTAATGACCTAACGGGTTCTGGAGAAGACCGCCTCCAACTGCTAAAGTAATCATAAGCACTATGATAATGCTTTGAGATTTAATAGCTACTCTGATCTAATGACCTACTAGCACTTTATCCCTCAAAATAAATTCGACTTACTCTTGAAACTATTCTTACAGAAAAGGTGAGAGGTGAAATTCTAGCACATAGAAGGTGAGCAATAATTGCCCCATACATAGTTAAAAACAAAAGCAAATGCATACCCAAGTACTGTTAATAAAACTCAAGGCTTTGAGTCTTTGAGTGGTCTGAAAAACACCTTTAATTTCAAAAGGAGTATAATGAAGAAAATCTCAAGACACATCAGTGTGTACTTAGTAATTAAAACTATTCTGTGAAGTAACCAAAGTGTTAGTAACTAATTTTGAAAGTTCCTAAGTAAAAGAAATTATATAAAGGGAACCAAAACTGGCTGCAATTACCAGACATGAAACCTTGTTTGATGCACGTAGAACTCTAGGAGTGGCTCGTGATACTAACAGAAAAGCGCATTTCAGCTAATCAACACACCCAGACCATAGAGAGAAAAGGTTCTCTGAAGCGCTGTATTCTTTTAAAGGTACATCAAGGAACAAGAAAGCATAATACTACCCACTTCAAGTAGCCAAGAAATGAAATGAAAATATTAGATGTGTATCCCGTGCAGACCTGTTTTCTAATTTTGTGCATCAAGTCCCCTCAAATACCAGTTCCACCCACAAGATTATTTCTCCCAGTATTACGGGCCTTCTAAAACCAAATTAACAGATGCACCCATTAGAGCAGAGCAAATGGATTGGCATTTTTGGCAGGGTCACTAAGAATGATCCGTATTCTTTCTTTGCTCACTGTCTTTATTTGAAAAACAGGAAGTTGTGCAGCTTCTGGCTGAAGAATGTACAGAGAGCTGGAGAAAGCTCAAAGAGCATGGAAGTTCTGGACCCCATTTCCCTTACCTCGCGCTGTGGCTGTTTCTGAGTTATGTTCTCTTATAATAAACCAGTAACATGAAGTTCCAGTGAATTGCCCTCAAAGCTGAAATGTTTGAGGAGTTGATTCAGGAGCATCTTTAATGACTATACAGCAGGTCCTCGAGTAACAGTTTTATTCAATGTCATTTCATTACAATCTGGATGAAATGCTGTAGGAACTTAGTCTTGCTTAAAACAAATTAGCCTAACTGGTAGCAGCCAGTATTCCTCCACACAGGTTCCCAGTGTGGCCCCTCCCAGTGATCCAGTCCCAGCGCAGGCAGCTACCAGCTATGGATCACTTTGTAGCTCCTATCAGGAGGCCCTGGGCCACCACAGGCAGAGACTGACCTGAGCATGCACCAGAGCACCTCCAAGCAGGCCCAGAACAAATGTATCCACTGGTCGGCTTCATACTGAAACAGAGTAGCACCCAATTAGTTCCAAAAATGACATACGCAAAGGGTGGTCTCGTCAGGTACCAGAGCCCTGCTGGGGTGAATCTGCCTGCATAAGGTCATCCCAAACACAGTAGCTCATCCAATTTGGTCATGGCCAATCCTCACAGCCAGTCAGCCTGAGGGTCAACCCGACCACTGACAACCCAAGAGCAATCGGGGCTCAACTACAACAAGAGATCACACACAACCCACACAAGGGACAACCCCAAAGAACCCAGGTCAGGTGAATAGTGAGACTGCACCATTGGGTTAAAAAGGATACCTGCTACCTAAGGCCACACTGCCAAGACTGAGAGATGTAGGAAATCTACCTAATACTTAGAAACAAACACAGGGAGGCAGCCAGAATGAGGAGACAAAGAAATATGTCCCAAATGAAAGAAAACTCCAGAAAAATACCTAAACAAAATGGCAACAAGTAACTTACCAGATATAGAGTTCAAAGCACTGGTTGTATAGATGCTCAACGATCTCAAGGGAAGAATATATGAACTTAGTGAGAACTTCAACAAAGAAATAGTAAACGTAAAAAAGGATATAGACACCGTCAAATAAAACCAGTCAAAAATAATGAATACAATAACTGAAATAAAAAATGCACTAGAAAGAATGAACAGCAGATTAGATGACGCAGATGATCAAATCAGAGATCTGGAAGGACAAAGTAGTAGAAATCACCCAATCAAAAAAAAAAAAAAAGGAAAAACAAATTTTTAAAAATGACACTTTAAGGGGCCTCTGCGACAACATCAAGCATAACAACATTTACATCACCAGGGGTACCAGAAGGAGAAGAGAGAGAATAAGGAATTGAAAACCTATTTCAATAAATAATGACTGAAAACTTCCCTCACCTGGAGAAGGTAATAGTCACGCAAGTCCAGAAAATGCTGAGTCCAAAAAAAGATGAACCGAAAGAGGCCCACACAAAGACACCATATTTCAAATGGGAAAGATTAAAGACAAAGAGAGAATCTTAAAAGAAGCAAGAGCAAAGCAGTTAGTTACCTACAAGGGAGCTCCCAGAAGACTGTCAGCTGATTTCTCAACAGAAACTTTGCAGGCCAGAAGGGACTGACAGGAAATATTACAAGTGATGAAAAGCAAGGACCTACAACAAGACTACTCTACTCAGCAAGGCTATCATTTAGAATCAAAAAAGAGATAAAGAGCTTTCCAAACAAGAAAAAGCTAAAAAAGTTCATCACAAACCAAAATAGTATTACAAGACGTTAAAGGGAATTCTTAAAGAAGGAAGGGGGGGAATAAGAACATAAATATGAATACTAAAATGTCATTAACTATGTATCCATCAATAATTACTTTAAATACAGATAGACTACATGTTCCAATCAAAAGACACAGGGTGGCTGAAAGGATTAAAAACAAGACCCATACATATGCTGTCTACAAGAGACCCATTGCAGAGCGAAACATACAGTGAATGAAACTAATGGGATGGAAAAAGGTATTACATGCAAATGGAAACAAACAAAAAAGAGCTGGGGTATCAACATTCATATCAGAAAAAAGACTTTAAAGCAAAGGATATGACATAGGACAAAGATAGACATTTCATAATGATAAAGGGATTAATCCATCTAGACAATATAACCCTTGTAATCACTTATACACCCAATGTAGGAGCATCTAAATATATAAAGCAAATATTGACACACATAAAGGGAATGATCGACAGCAATACAGTAGTCGCAGGGGATATTACCACCCAATTACCATAAATCCATACATCAGCCAGACAGAAAATCAACAAGGAAACAGCTGCTTTAAATGACTCATTTGAACAGATGGAAATAATTGATATTTTTACAACATTTCACACCAAAGCAGCAGAATATACACTCTTTTCAAGCACAAATGGGACATTTTCCAGGATAGATTACATGTAAGGCCACAAACAAGTCTCAATAAATTCAAGAAGACGGAAATTATATCAAGCGTCTTTTCTGACCACAGTGGTACAAAACTAGAAATCAATTATAAGAAAAAAACTGAAAAACATAAAAACACCTGGAGACTAAATAACATGCTACAAAACAATTGATGGGTTAACAATAAAATCAAGAAGATATCAAAAGATAATTTGAGACAAATGAAAATGAAAACAACACAAAATCTAGGGGACACAGTAAAAGTAGTTTTAAGAGGGAAATTCACAGCAATACAGGACTACCTCAAGAAACAAGAAAAATCTCAAACACTCTAAACTTATACCTAAAGAAATTAGAAAAAGAAAAATGAAAACAGCCTTAACTGTGTATAAAGAAGGTAATTCTAAAGATCAGAGAGGAAATAAATGAAATAGAATCTAAAAAAACAATACCAAAAAAAATCAAAGAAAACAAGAGCTGGTTCTTTAAAAAATAAAGCAAGGTATTTGATGACGTCATAGAAATGGCAGCATAAGGTGAGCCTCTTCAAATCTCTCCTAGAATTTACAACAAATGGAACAGCTATAACTCCACAAAAGACTCCCTGCACAGCAGACAGGCACTACTAAGAGACGCTCATCAGAAATCATCTACAGGTGGGCAAATTGGGTGAGCGGAGGAGGAGGGAAGTAGGAAGTGGAGAGATACGGGACCACAGGCACAGGATGTAGACCGGAGTTCTGAGCTCTCTGCATTCCGGAACTATTTCAGCTGCGGGAGAGTGAAGAACTCGGACTGCTAGGGCTCCAAATGGCTCACAGGGCTGAGGGGACAGCATATAACATGGATGAACCCAACGCTCATGGCAGAGAAATCAGAGAAAACAACACAGAGGGAAGAAGGATGAAAACGATAGTTTCAGCCCTCACTGCCAAGCGGAGGATGGAAGGCTTAGGCACGAAGCTTGACCCACTCCTCCCCACCCTCCCAGAGCTCACCCCACCCCAACCTGCCCAGTGGTAGAAGCTGAACAGTAGCAGAGTCAGATCAAAAGAACAGAATAATTGCAGTTCTGAGAACCGAGGCCTGCAGTCATGGACCCACGGTCCAACTATTTGCTGAAAGGGAGAGAGCCTTGGGTGCAGGATTGGCTGTGATGGTGGTCACCGCCATAGTTCAAAGCCACTATTCACAACCCACCCTGCCCCTGTCACCACTTATCTGGGTGAATCCCTTCAGGGGTAAACAGAGCCCCTGAAAAACACAGGCCCTAAATCTGGTGCAGGAAGAGCTTCAGAACTTCAGAAGCTCTCCACATCCTTCCACAGAGGCAGTGCCCTGTGATCCAGCAGACCTGCTCACAGAGGAGAAGCCCGCCGTCCAGGGAAAACACGATTGTGTGAGAAGAGAAAATATAACACTACAGCAAGAGAGAGAATAAAAAGCTGCAGTGGGAGACAAAATAAAGCGTTCTAACTATTTAAAGAGAGAAATTATGAGCCAAGAAAAATATATCCAGCAAAGATAACCTTTACATATGAAGGAGGAATAAAGACCTTTCTTCGTGTGAGGAAATTTTCTAACACACGACCTGCACTACAAGAAATACTCAAGGAGGCTATTCGACCACCATCAACAGGGACAATTTGTGGCAACCCAAACATAAAAAGGAGGAGAGTAAAGGCCTAAACCAGAATATGGGAATGGAGAAAGTAAGCGTGCTAAAGAAAATGGAATACTCTAAATAACAAACTTTCTTTTACATAAACTTAATGGTAACCACTCAAAAAAAATCCAGAACTGAAATATATACTGTAATAAAAGAACAGAGGGAAAAGTTATAGAATACCACAAAAAAGCAGTAATAGACAACAACAAATAGGTAAAGAAACAATGGAGACACAGTCTTACCAGAAAACTAAAGATAGAATGATAGGAAATCCTCACATATCAATAATCACCCTAAATGTAAATAGACTGAACTCACCAATAAAAAGTCACCAAGTAGCAGATTGGATAAAAAAACTAAACCCAACCACATGCTGTCTCCAAGAGACGCATCTCAGCTACAAGGACAAGCATAGACTCAAACTGAAAGGGTGGAAATTAACACTCTAAGCAAATGGTATCCAGAGAAAATCAGGTGTAGCTATACTGATATCACATGAAACAGGGTGAAAAAGGTAACAAGAGACAAAGATGGACATTTCATAATGGCAAAGGCGACTATACAAAAAGAAGACATAACCGTTATCAATATTTATGCCCCCAATCAGGGAGCACCAAAATATACCAAGCAACTACTAACAGAACTAAAGGGAGAAATTGACTAAAACACAATTACATTAGGGAACCTAAATACATCACTGACAGCTATGGATAGGTCACCCAAATAGAAAATAAAGAAAGAAATAGCAGCCCTAAATGACATATTAGGTGAAATGGACATAAGTGTCGTTTATATAGAGCACTTCATGCTAGAACTTCATGCTATACATTCTTTTCCAGTGTACATGGAACATTCCCAAGGACAGACCATATATTGGGACATAAAACTAGACTCAGCATGTTTAAGAAGATTGAAATCATACCGAGCATATTCTCTGATAACAAGCCTTTGAAATTGGATTTCAATTGCAAAAAGAAAGCAGAAAAAACCCACGAAGAGGGGGACGTCATAGGAATGGCGGCAGCAGGGCGCACTTTCTGAGTTCTCCTCCGGATCTTGTTGCAAACGGGACCTATAACCCATCAAAGAAATTTTCGCTCACCACACAGAATAGTGGGGAGATTTGTGGATTACTTGAAGCTAAGAAATTCTTGAAGGTGCGCTAATTGGACGAGCAAGGAAAGGAAAAAGGGGAGCGGCGTGAGAGCGCCCGGCCGGCAGCGGCGGGAAAGCCCAGCCCCCAACGGAGCCTCAGCTGGCGGGGGCGAAAACCGAAAACCGCTGAGCCGGGCACGCACGGGATCCCAGGCGGAGCGGAGAGCGCGGGGACCAGGAGGTGGGCTCTTTCCCTGTGTCCCACGGCTGATTTCTCCCGCCGGGAAAGCGGCCAGGGCGCCCTACTGTGAACAAGGAGCACAGACTCCATACCTGGGCCCCTCCCCCGCCCCGCTCTCCAGGGCACGGAGGGAATCCCAGGACGGAGCGGAGAGCGCAGAGACCGGGGGTGGGCTCTTTCCCTGCGTCCCACGGCTGATTTCTCCCGCCGGGAAGGCGGCGCGCCCTGCGGCGGCCGGGGGGCGCAGTCTCCATACCTGGGCCCCCCCCCCCGCCCTGCTCTTCCAATCCTACCCCGCCCTTCCAGAGACTGGGACTGGAAACCTCGGTGGAGCCCTGCTGTGCCAGGCACACACGGGAGCCCAAGGCGGAGCGGAGAGCGCAGAGACCGGGGGTGGGCTCTTTCCCTGCGTCCCACGGCTGATTTCTCCCGCCGGGAAGGCGGCGCGCCCTGCGGCGGTCGGGGGGCGCAGTCTCCATACCTGGGCCCCCCCCCCCGCCCTGCTCTTCCAATCCTACCCCGCCCTTCCAGAGACTGGGACTGGAAACCTCGGTGGAGCCCTGCTGTGCCAGGCACACACGGGATCCCAGGCGGAGCGGAGAGCGCAGAGACCGGGGGTGGGCTCTTTCCCTGCGTCCCACGGCTGATTTCCCCAGCCGGGAAGGCGGCGCGCCCTGCGGCGGACGGGGGGTGCAGTCTCCATACCTAGGCCCCTCCCCCGCCCCGCTCTTCCAATCTTACACCGCCCTTCCAGAGACTTCAACCGGCCCCTGAACCGAGGAGTGGTATCTAAGGCTCACGCTTTGGGAAGCCTGACGGGCAGCCCTGACCCAGGCAGACTGGGTAGTGTGCGTGATTTTGACTGCGCTAGGAGAGAAGAGACGCCTCCACCCCCAGCCACCACCTTTTCTGGCCTGCGGGAAGAGGGCGACGCACGGCTGGGCTGGGAGAGTGAAGACCCCTCCATCCCCAGCCGCCACCCTTCCTGGCTTGCCTAGGGTGGGGTGGGTGCAGCTGCCGAGACACACCCGGAGATCAGCAGTGAGGCAGGCGCAGCTCTGGGCTTTCAGCAGATCAGAAATCTCCCGCCCGCACTCACACACACACACTGAAGAGGTGCCTTAAGACTCAAGAGTTTTGGTCATGTATCTGGTGGTGCCACTCTCAGTGTGCATTTGTGCAGGCAAGGGCAGAAACTGCACTGACATTGTAAAAACTATCATCCAGACCCCTCGGGCCCACGCATTTAAGTCTGCAGTCCCAAAGTCTCTCTGGGCACCAGGTGACCGGCTCTGCCTGCGCAATAAGCAGGGGACTCCTTGGTACAGCAGAGAACAACCTGGACATTGCTTGGTGGGCTTAGGCCGAGACTCTCGCTGCTTTTTGTATTGCTCTGTTTTGTCTTGTTTTGCTTTGTCTTTATATCTTTGATATCTTTGCCTCTGTCGAGTGGGGGTTATCAGGTGGTTTTGCATGTGAACGTATTTGATATTTTTCTTTGTTGTTGTTGTTGCTGTTGTGCTTGGTGATTTGCTTTGTTCTGAAACTGCCCTGCCGGGGCCCAGCTTGTGAGGCACGGTCAGCAGATCAGAAATATCCCGCCCGCACCCATACACACACACTGAAGGAGTGCCCTAGGACTCACGAGCTCTGGACAAAGGGCTGGTGGTGCTACTCTCGGTGTGCATACGTGCAGACAAGGGCAGAAGCTGCACTGACTTTGTGGAGACTATCATCCAGACCCCTCAGGCCCACGCTTTTAAGTCTGCAGTCCCAAAGTCTCTCTGAGCACCAGGTGACCGGCTCTGCCTGCGCAATAAGCACGGGGCTCTTTGGTACAGCAGAGGACAACCTGGTCATTGCTTGGTGGGCTCAGGCCGAGACGGTCGCTGCTTTTTGTTTTGCTTTGTTTTGCTTTGCTTGGTTTTGTTTTGCTTTGTCTTGTATCTTTGATATCTTTGCCTGTGTCGAGCGGGGGTTATCGGCTGTTTTTTTTTTTTTCTTTGCTGTTGTCGTTGCTGCTGTGCTTGGTGATTTGCCTTGTTCTGGGACTTCCCTGCCGGGGCCCAGCTTGGGTGGCACGGGACTCGGCATATGCGGGGGCCAACTCCAGACCAAATCGGAGTGCAGCCGGGTTTGACCTGCAGGTCACACACCTAGAGGGGGTTCTCGGCAGGCTCTGGAGCCCATAAAGGCCAAATCACATTGGGGTGGTCAACCCTCACGCAGCAGAGTGCCCTGCGGGGGGCAGAGCCAAGTCTCACGGCAGGTCAGCCCAGGACTTGACCCCACCTGCTCACTAGCGGGAAGCAATTAAAGATCTTCTTGAACGGGACAGTGTACACAACACAAGACTCACCTTTGGAGCACACGCAGAGGAGGACGACGTGGTGCGAGTCAAATATAAAGGACACATACTACATAAGATAACCTAGCAAGAACTAAGAACTCTAGGGGATATACCTAATATATCAAAATAAACACAGTCAGCCAGAATGGGGAAACAAAGATACACGTCCCAAATAAAAGAACAGAAGAAGCTTCCACAACTGGAACCAAATGAAGCAGACGTAACCAACCTCTCAGAGACAGAGTTCAGAACACTGGTGATAAGAATGTTTAAGGAGCTTAGAGCAGACATAAAGAAGGATGTAGAAATCATAACAAACGAGCTTAGAGAAAACATAAAGAAGGATGTAGAAATCATAACCAGTTGGAACTAAAGAACACAATTACCGAAATTAAGAACTCACTTGAAGGAATTACAAGCAGGCTAGATGAAGCAGAGGATCGAATCAGCGACTTAGAAGACAAGGTAGCAGAGATCACCCAAACGAAACAACAGAAAGAAAAAAGAATAAAAAACAATGAGGATGGCCTAAGAGACCTCTGGGATAACATCAAACGCAACAACATGCGCATCATAGGAATACCAGAAGGTGAAGAGAGCAAGCAAGGGATTGAGAACATATTTGAAGTAATAATGTCTGAAAACTTCCCCAACCTGATGAAGGAAACCAACATACAAGTCCAGGAAGTGCAGAGAGTTCCAACCAGGATTAACCCAAACAGGTCCACACCAAGACACATTATAGTTAAAATGGCAAAGCTTAAAGACAAAGAGAGAATCCTAAAAGCAGCAAGAGAAAGATGGAGGGTTACATACAAGGGAACTCCCATAAGACTATCAAATGATTTTTCTAGAAACATTGAAGGCCAGGAGGGAGTGGCAGGAGATACTTAATGTGATGGAAAACAAAGGCCTACAACCTAGATTGCTTTATCCAGCAAGGCTATCATTTAAAGTTGATGGAGAGATAAAGAGCTTTCCAGAAAAAAATAAGCTAAAGGAATTTATTACAACCAAGCCAGCATTGCAAGAAATACTAAAAGGACTTCTGTAAATAGAAGAAAGATCAAAACAACCTAACTACAAATTTAAAAATGGCAATAACTATGTACCTATCAATAATCACTTTAAATGTAAATGGATTAAATGCTCCAATCAAGAGACATAGGGTGGCTGACTGGATAAGACAGCAAGACCCTTGTATATGCTGTATACAAGAGACTCACCTCAGAACAAAAGACACACACAGGCTGAAAGTGAAGGGTTGGAGTAAGATATTTCATGCAAATGGAAACGAGAAAAAAGCTGGAGTTGCAATACTTATATCTGACAAAATAGACTTTAAAATGAAGAACATACTAAAAGATAAAGATGGGCACTATATAATAATAAAGGGATCGATCCGACAAGAGGACATAACCCTAGTAAACATCTATGCACCCAACATAGGAGCACCTAAATATATAAAACAGGTACTGACTGACATAAAGGCAGAGATCAACAGTAACACTATTATAGTCGGGGACTTCAACACACCTCTGACCACAAGGGACAGGTCTTCCAGACAGAAAATCAATATGGAAACAACAGCCTTAAATGATACATTGGACCACTTGGATTTAATCGATATTTTCAGAACATTTCACCCCAATGCTGCAAAATACACCTTTTTCTCAAGCGTACATGGAACATTTTCCAAGATAGATCATATGTTAGGCCACAAAACAAGTCTTGATAAATTTAAGAAAATGGAAATCATACCAATTGTCTTCTCTGATCACAATGCTATGAAATTAGAAATGAACTACAGGAAAAAAACTGGAAGACACACCAATTCATGGAGGCTGAATAACTTATTACTAAATAATGAATGGGTCAAGCAGGAGATCAAGGAAGAAATCAAAAGATATCTCGAGATAAACGAAAATGAAAACACGACGACCCAAAATCTATGGGATGCCGCGAAAGCAGTCCTAAGAGGGAAATTCATAGCTTTGCAGGCCTACCTAAAGAAACAAGAAACATCACTAATCAACAGTTTATCTTCACATTTAAGGGATTTGGAAAAAGAACAGCAAAATAAGCCCAAAGGGAACACAAGGAAGGAGATAATAAAGATCAGAGCAGAAATAAATGAAATAGAAACCAGAAAAACAATACAAAAGATCAATGAATCCAAGAGTTGGTTCTTAGAGAAGATAAACAAAATCGACAAACCTTTAGCCAGACTCATTAAAAAAAAGAGAGAGAGGACCCAAATTAATAAAATCAGAAATGAAAGAGGAGAAGTGACAACGGACACTGCAGAAATACAAGGAGTTTTAAGAAGTTACTATGAGCAACTATATGCCAACAAATTTGACAATTTGGAAGAAATGGACAATTTTCTAGAGGCGTACAACCTTCCAAGGCTAACTCAAGAAGAAACAGAAAACCTGAATAGACTGATTACCACCACGGAAATTGAATCAGTAATCAACAGTCTCCCAACAAACAAAAGCCCTGGACCAGATGGCTTTACAGGTGAATTTTACAAAGCGTTCAAAAAAGAATTATCACCAATTCTCCTCAAGCTCTTCCAAAAAATCCAGAAGGAGGGAAGACTCCCAAACACTTTTTACGAAGCCACTATCACCCTGATCCCAAAATTAGACAAAGACACCGCAAAAAAAGAAAACTACAGGCCGATATCTTTAATGAACATAGATGCAAAAATCCTCAACAAAATATTAGCGAACAGAATTCAGCAATACATTAAAAAGATCATTCACCACGATCAAGTGGGATTCATCCCTGGTATGCAGGGGTGGTTCAACATCCGCAAATCTATTAATGTGATACACCACATTAACAAAATGAAAAATAAAAATCACATGATCATATCAATAGATGCAGAAAAAGCATTTGATAAAATCCAACAGCCATTTATGATAAAAACCCTTAAGAAAGTGGGAATAGAGGGATCTTATCTCAACATAATAAAGGCCATATATGACAAACCCACAGCTAACATCATACTCAATGGGGAAAAGCTAAAACCATTCCCCCTAAGATCAGGAACAAGGCAAGGATGCCCACTATCTCCGCTTCTATTCAACATAGTTCTGGAAGTTCTTGCCACAGCAATCAGACAAGAAAAAGCAATAAAAGGCATCCAGATTGGTAAGGAGGAAGTAAAGTTATCATTGTATGCAGATGATATGATACTATATATAGAGAACCCTAAAGACTCCACCAAGAAGCTATTAGAGCTGATAGATGAATTTAGTAAAGTGACAGGATACAAAATTAATATTCAGAAATCAGTTGCATTTGTATATACCAATAATAAAACATCAGAAGGAGAAATTAAAAAAACAATCCCATTTACAATCGCTCCAAAGACTATAAAATACCTGGGAATAAATTTAACCAAATAAGTAAAAGATCTATACTCAGAAAATTATAAGACACTGAAGAAAGGAATGAAGGAAGATATAAATAGATGGAAACACATATCATGTTCATGGATAGGAAGAATTAATATAGTTAAAATGTCCATACTGCCTAAGGCAATATACATATTCAATGCAATTCCTATCAATCTGCCAACGTCGTTTTTCACAGAAATAGAACATATAATCCTAAAATTTATATGGGACCATAAAAGACCCCGAATAGCAAAGGCAATCTTGAGAAATAAGAACAAAGTGGGAGGTATAACAATACCTGACTTCAAATTATACTACAAGGCTACAGTAATCAAAACAGCATGGTACTGGCATAAAAACAGACACATAAATCAATGGAACAGAATAGAGAGTCCAGAAATAAATCCACGCCTATATGGCCATTTAATCTACGACAATGGAAGCAAGAATGTACGATGGAGTAATGACAGTCTATTCAATAAATGGTGCTGGGAAACCTGGACAGACACATGCAAAAAAATGAAGTTGGACCACCTCCTTACACCATATACAAAAATAAATTCAAAATGGCTTAAAGACTTAAATGTAAGGTCTGAAACCATAAAATACCTAGAAGAAAATATAGGAAGAAACTTCTCAGACATTACCCGGAGTAAGATTTTTACTGATATACACCCTCGCTCGAGGGAACTAAGAGAAAAAATAAACATGTGGGATTATATCAAACTAAAAAGTTTTTTCACAGCAAAGGAAACCATCAATAAAACAAGAAGGGATCCTACTGAATGGGAAAAGATATTTGCCAATGATATATCTGATAAGGGATTAATATCACAAATCTATGGAAAACTTACTCAACCCAACTCCAAAAAAACAAACGATCCAATTAAAAAATGGGCAGAGGACTTGAAGAGACATTTTTCTGAAAAGGACATACAGATGGCAAACAGACATATGAAGAAATGCTCAACCTCACTAACCATCAGAGAAATGCAAATAAAAACCACAATGAGATACCACCTCACCCCAGTCAAAATGGCTATCATCAATAAATCAACAAACAACAAGTGCTGGCGCGGATGTGGAGAAAAGGGAATGCTTGTGCACTGTTGGTGGGATTGCAAACTGGTGCAGCCGCTATGGAAAACAGTATGGAGGTATCTCAAAATTCTGAAAATGGAACTACCTTATGATCCAGTAATTCCACTCCTAGGTATCTATCCGGAGAAATCCAAAACTTCAATTCAAAAATCTTTATGCACTCCTATGTTTATTGCAGCACTATACACAATAGCTAAGACATGGAAACAACCAAAATGCCCATCGGTAGATGACTGGATTAAGAAACTGTGATACATTTATACAATGGAGTATTATGCAGCCATAAAGAAGAAAGAAATCTTACCATTTGCAACAACATGGATGGATCTAGAGAACATTATGTTAAGTGAAATAAGTCAGACAGAGAAAGATAAATACCATATGATCTCACTTATTTGCGGATTCTAAAGAAAAGAATAAGTGAATGAACTAATCAGAAACAGTTTGGGAGACAATGAGGAAAAACTGAGGGTTGCTAGATGGGCGGGAGGGGTGGGGGGGAGGGTGAGGGGATTGGAGGGCAGTTGGTGACCACAGGATGGCCACGGGGTTTGAAAATTAATCTGGGGAACGTAATTTGGTGGTTACCAGAGCGTAAGGGGGTTGGGGGGGGGGGTGAGGGTGAGGGGGATCAAATGTATGGTGATGGAAGGGGAGCTGACTCTGGGTGGTGAACACACAGTGTGACTTATGGATGATGTGATACAGAATTGCACACCTGAAATCTATGTAATTATACTAACAATTGTCACCCCAATAAATTAAAAATAAATTAAAAAAAAAAAACCCATGAATATACAGAGATTAAACAACATACTTTTAAAGAACGACTGGGTCAAAGAAGAAATAAGAGAAGAGATCAAAAGATACATAGAAACAAATGACAATGAAAATACATACTACCAAAATTTTGGGGATGCAGTAAAAGCAGTTTGAAGAGGGAAATTTATATCATTACAGGCCTATCTCAAAAAACAAGAAAAATCCCAGATAAATAACCTCATGTTACACCTTAAAGCACTAGAAAAAGAAAAACAAATGAAACCCAAAGTCAGCACAAGGAAGGAAAAAATAAAAATCAGAGCACAACTAAATGAAATAGAGAACAAAAAGACAATAGAAAAAATTAATGCGACAAAGAGGGGGTTCTTTGAAAAGATTAATAAAATTGACAAACCCTTGGCTAGACTCACTAAGATAAAAGAAGAGACACCAAGAAACAAAATCAGAAATGAAAGAGGGCAAGTTACCACGGATGCCACAGAAACACAAAGGACTATCCAAGCATACTGTGAAGGACTATATGTCACCAAATTCAATAATCTAGAAAAAATGAACATGTTCTTAGAAACATACAGCCTTCCTATGCTGAATCAGGAAGAACTGGAAAATCTGAATAGACTGATCAACAGTAAGGAAACTGAATCAGTCATCTGAAACCTTCGCAAAAGCAAAGGTTCAGGACGAGATGGCTTCACTAGTGAATTCTACCAAACCTTCAAAGAAGATATAATACCTGTCCTACTCAAACTCTTCCAAAAAACGGAGGAAGAAACAGTACTCCCTAACTCATTTTATGAGGCCAACATTACCCTGATACCAAAACCTGGTAAGGACAACACAAAAAAAGAAAACTACAGACCAATATCTCTGATGAATTGTTTATGGAAAAATCCTAAACAAAATTCTAGTAAATAGAATGCAACAATGCATTAAAAAGATTATTCATCACGACCAAGTGGGGTTCATCCCAGGGGCGCAAGGATGGTTCAACATCCGCAAATCCATCAATGTGATACATCACATAAACAAAATAAATGACAAAAATCATATGATTATTATCAATTGATGCAGAAAAATCGTTTGACAAGGTACAACATCCATTTATGATTAAAACACTTAATAAAATAGGTATAGAAGGAAAATACCTTAACATAATAAAGGCCACATATGACAAACACTCAGCTAATCCTATAATTAACGGTGAAAAACTGAAGCCCTTTGCTCTACGTGCAGGAACACGACAGGGCTGTCCCCTATCACCTCTGCTTTTCAACATAGTGTTGGAAGTCCTCGCCAGAGCAATCAGGCAAGAAATAGATATAAAAGGCATCCAAATATGAAATGAAGAAGTTAAAGTGTCACTCTTTGCAGATGACATGATGCTATATATAGAAAACCCTAAAGACTCCACTAAAAGCTATCAGAAACAATAAACAAATACAGTAAAGTTGCCAGCTACAAAATCAACGTACAAAAGTCCACTGCATTCCTATATACAACAATGAAATCTCAGAAAATTAAAAAAAACAATTCCTTTTGCAATTGCAACAAACAGAATAAAATACCTAGGAATAAACTAAACCAAGGATGTGAAAGACCTATATACTGAAAACTACAAGACATTTTTAAAAGAAACTGAAGAAGACACAAAGAAATGGAAAGACATTCCATGTTTATGGATTGGAAGAATCAACATAGTTAAAACAGCCATATTACCCAAAGCAATATACAGATTTAATGCAATCCCCATCAAAATCCCAATGGCATTTTTTAAAAAAATAGAACAAAAAAATCATCAAATTTGTATGGGACCACAAAAGACCCCAAATAGCCAAAGCAATATTAAGAAAAAAGAACCATACTAGAAGTATGACACTCCCTGACTTTAGCTTGTACTACAGGGCAACAATAATCAAAACAGCATGGTATTGGCAGAAAAACAGACACTCAGACAAACGGAATAGAAAGGAAATACCAGAAATAAACCCACATAAATATGGACAGATAATTTTTGACAAAGAAGCAAAAAACATACAATAAAGACAACCTCTTCAATAAATGTGCTGGGAGAATTGGAAAGCCACGTGCAAAAGAATGAAACTGGACTGCTACCTGTCACCATGTACCAAAATTAACTCAAAATGGATCAAAGACCTAAACATAAGGCCTGACACAATAAACTGCACAGGAGAAAACAGAAGTACTAAATTTACGGACCTTGGGTTCAAAGAGCATTTTATGAATTTGGCTTCAAAGGCAAGGGAAGTAAAAGCTAAAATAACTGAATGGGACTATATCAAACTTAAAAGCTTCTGCACATCAAAAGAAACCATCGACAAAATAAAGAAGCAACCAACCGAATGGGAGAAGATTTTTGCAAACAGTGCCTCCAATAAGGGGCTAATATCCAAAATATATAAGAAACTTATACAACTCAATAACAACAAAACAAACAATCCAATTAAAAAATAGGCAGAGGACCTGAAGAGACATTTCTCCAAAGAGGACATACAAATGGCCAATGGACATACGAAAAAATGCTCAACATCACTAATCATCAGAGAACTGCAAATAAAAACCACAATGAGATATCACCTCACCCCAGTCAGAATGGCTATCATCAACAAGACAAATAGTAACAAGTGTTGGAGAGGCTGTGGAGAAAAAGGAACCCTCATACACTGTTGGTGGGAATGCAGACTGGTGCAGCCGCTATGGAAGGCAGTGTGGAGGCTCCTCAAAAAATTACGAATAGAATTACCATATGACCCAGCAATCCCTCTCCTGGGTATCTACCCAAAAAATCTGAAAACATTTATCCATTAAGACACATGTGCTCCAATGTTCATTGCAGCTTCGTTTACGGTGGCCAAGACATGGAAACAACCAAAATGTCCTTCAATAGGTGATTGGATAAAAAAGTTGTGGCATATATACACAATGGAATACTATTCTGCCTTAAGATGAAATAGTGCCATTGGCGACAACATGGATGGATCCTGAGATTATAATACTAAGTGAAATAAACCAGACAGAAAAAGTAGAGAACCATATGATTTCACTGATATGTGGGATATAAAACTGAAAACAACAAACAAACAAGACACACAAACGAAGAAACAAAAACTCATAGACACAGACAATAATTTAGTGGTTAGCAGAGGATGGGGGTCTGGGGGTAGATGAGGGTAAAAGGGATGAAATATATGGTGATGGAAGGAGAACTGACTCTGGGTGGTGAACACACAATGTGATATATAGATGATGTAATACAGAATTGTACACCTGAAATCTATGTAACTTGACTAACAATTGTCACCCTAATAAACTTCAATTAAAAAAAAAATAACAAAAATAAAAAGTAAAACAAAATTGAAAAACCTTAACCACACTCCTCTGGAAATTTTAAAGAAAAGAGAGGATACAAATAAAGAAAATCAGAAATAAAAGAGGAGATGTGACAACTGATACCACAAAAATAAAATGGATTATAAAAAATATACTATGAACAATTATATGCCAATGAATTAAACAGTCTGGAAAATATATCCAGATTCATATAAACATACTCTTCTAAGACTTACTCAAGAAGAAAGAGAAAATCTGAACAGACCAATAACTACTAACAAAATTGAAACAGTAACCAAAAACTCCCAATAAACAAAAGTCCTGGACCAGATGGCTTCACAAGTGAATTTTACTAAACATTCAAAGAAGAATTAACACCTGTCCTTCTCACTCTATTCCAAGAAATTCAAGAGGAGGAAAAGCTCCCAAGATCATTTTATGAGGCCAGCATTACCCTGATTCCAAAACCAAAGACAATACAAAAAAAGAGATCCAAAAATCCTCAATAAAATACTAGCAAACTGAAATCAGCAACACATTTAAAAGATCATACACCATGATCAAGTAGGATTTATTCCTAGGATTCCAGGGTGCTTCAATATCTGCAAATCAATTAAAGTGATACACCACATAAACAAAATGAAGGAGAAAAATCATATGATCGTATCAATAGATGCAGAAAAAGGCATGTGACAAAACAAGCATCCATTTATGATAAAAGCTCTCAGCAAAGTGGGGACAGAGAGGACATACCTCAACATAATAAAGACCATGTATGACAAACCCACAGCTAACATCATACACAAAAGTGAAAAGCTAAAAGTGTTTTCCTTAAGATCAGGAACAAGACAAGGATGTCTACCTTCACCACTTCCATTCAACATAGCATTGGAATAGTATAGTTACAAGAACAAGACAAGGAAAAATAAATAAAAGGCATCCAAATTGGAAAGGAAGAAGTAAAATTATCATTATTTGCAGATGACATGATACCATATAGAGAAAACTCTAAACAGTCCACCAAAAAAACTATCAGAACTGAGAAATTAATTCAGAAAGTACAGGATACAAAATTAATATTCAGAAATCGGTTGCATTTGTGTACACAAATAACGAAATATCAGAGAGTGAAATTAAAAGAACAATCTCATCTACAATTTTATTATCTACTGCTGCAGGCAATCCCTATCCAAACCAATGGCATTTTTCACAGAACAGAACAAATAATCCTAAAATTTATATGGAACTACAAAAAAACCTCAAAGAGCCACAGTAAGCTTGAGAAAGAAGAACAAAGTTGGAGGTATCACACCACCTAATATCAAACTGTACTACAAGACTGCAGTAATCAAAACAACATTATATGACATAAAACAGACACACACATCACTGTAACAGAATAGAGAGCGCGGAAATAAACCTACGCCTATATGGTCAATTAATCTATGACAAAAGAGGCAAGAATATACAATTGGGTAAAAGCAGTCTCGTCAATAAATAGTGGTCGGTAAACTGGACAGATATATGCAAAAAAATGAAACTAGACTACCTTCTTACACCATATATAAGTATATACTCTAAATGAATTGAAGACTTAAATGTAAGACCTGAGACCGTAAGACTCCTAGAAGAAAACATTGGCAATAATCTCTCTGACATTGATCTCAAATATATATATTTTGATATATCTCCTCAGGCAAGGGAAACAAAAGCAAAAATAAACCAATGAGAATATATCAAACTGAAAATATTTTTCACAGCAAAGGAAACCATCAACAAAATGAAAAGATAACTTACTGAGTGGGAGAAGATGTTCACCAATTTATAAACACCTCATACAACTCAACACCAAAAAACAAACAAACAAACAAACAAAAAACACCACCACATGATCCAATTAAAAACTGGTCAGAGGACCTAAACAGACAATTCTCCAAAGCAGACATACAGATGGCCAACAGACATATGAAAAGATGCTCAAAGTGACTAATTATCAGAGTGCAAATTAAATCCACAATGAGATGTCACCTCACACCTGTCAGAATGGCCATCATCAATAAATGAACAAACAACAAGTGCTGGCGAGGATGTGGAGAAAAGGGAACCGCTGTGCACTTTTAGTGGGACTGTATATTGGTGCAGGCACTATGGAAAACAGTATTGAGGTTCCTCAAAAGAAATTAAAAATAGAATTACCATATAACCCAGCAATCCCACTTCTGGGTATTTATCTTAAGAAATACAAAATACAAATTAAAAAAGACATATGCCTCCCAATGTGTGATCCAACATTATTTCCAATAGCCAAGATATTGGAACCTAACTGTCCATAAATAGGCACTGGATAAAGAAGATGTGGTGTATATATACAATGAAGTATTACTCAGCCACAAAAAAGAATGAAATTTTATTATTTTATCGTTTCAGACAACATGGATAGACCTAGGGGGTATTATGCTAAGTGAAATAAGTCAGACAGAGAGATAAATACCATATGATCTCACTTAAATGTGGAATCTAAAAAACAAAATAAAGGAACAAACAAAACAAAAACAAACTCAACCAGATGGGAGGATGGAGGGGGCTGGGTGTAAAAGGTGAAAGGATTAAGAAGTACAAATTGGCAGTAACAAAATAGTCATGGGGATGTAAAGTACAGCACAGGGAATATAGTCAATAATAATGGAACAACTATGTATGATGTCAGGTGGGTACTAGACTTATCAGGGGGATTAACTAAGTTATATAAAATGTCTAACCAGTATACTGTACACCTGAAACTAATATAATATTGAATGCCATCTGCAATTGATAAGAAAGTAGAGGGAGGAAGGAAGGAAGGAAGGAAGGAAGGGAGGGAGGAAGGGAGGGAGGGAGGGAGGAAGGAAGGAAGGAAGGAAGGAAGGGGCTCCCAATAGAAAATAACTTAGAAGGGTCAGCTACAAAGCAGAGCCAATGTATGTGGTTGTATTATGACAACCAAAATGCCTCTTTGTAACAAAAATATCCTTGTGCTTTTCGGTACCTTTTGATTTTTGCCTTGGTAATCATCACTGAAATTGCTGAGACATAATGCAAAAGGAAAACTCTGGGAAGACTCTCCTTGGCAGGAACTGCTGCCCCCTCAGTCACCCACGACTTTTGGCCTCCTGACCCCAGCCTCTCCTTATGCCCTAGTGTCATTACAACCAAGAGTAATCATTTTGTACAAAATTTGGTATTAAAATACCTACTCCTCCCATATTGTAATTATTTTTATATATAGCTCTCCCATTGTCCTCTTCAAGAATAAAACATCTCATACATTTTATGACCTTAGAGTTGGGCATGCTGTTTACATATATTAGGACCTTGGGCGATGTTTATTTAAAAATTTAATAATCACTGTAAAAAACCCTAGAGAAGAACAATTGCACCATTTACCAGAATTTTATTTTCCAATTTTTTCTAGAGCAGAGGAAAGAAGACCAACACCCACCGACTTGTGCTTTCCCTGTGCAGCTTATTCTTTTTTATCCCCAGGAGTTACAGGACTTCTTGATCTGGCCCAGCTAGTTGAACCTCCTATTTTTGTGACACAGTGAAGACTTCAGAGGCAGACACTGAGCTGCTGGAGGGCAGGATTCACATGTTACTCCTCTCTGTCCTCCCAGAACCTGGTTACTGAAGACGAGCTCAAGAAATGTGTGGTGAGAAAATGGATCAGTAAATGCACCCCCTGTATATTTTTCACAAGGGCTAAAAATAATTTCTAATATTGTACTCATAATCCATGTAGAAAAATCCTGAAATATTTGTTCCGCTGGTGTTTCTAAGGCAATTTGGTACAGGGCAGTAATGTAGCAAATTGAATTCAGTTCCTGTGTCCAACATAGAGTAAAATGTGAAGATATTATGAAAAACAAAACAAAACAACCGTCCCCCCTCCCCCGGAACAGTTCTGAAAACTCTTGCCTTCGTGTGAGCACGACACTATGTGAGCTGAGCTGTCTGTCTGTCAGAGAGAACAGCGGAGCAGTAACGGGGCTGCTGAAGAGCCTGGAGCCCTGCATCTTATAAGCTCTATGCCTTCTGGGCAAATCAAAGCACCCAACAGTAAAAGATACCTTTCTATTTTGGAACTGATTTTAAAAAGACGTTTGTGAGGTCTTTGGATTTACTTTCCTTCAAATACACACACATCAAATTTTCTCGGCTTACAAACTGAAAGATGACTCTTCTAACCAGGATCTGAAAACCCCGCCGTGTCCTACTCTCTCCTTTTTTATGTCTCTCCTCAGTGATTAAGATTGTTTGATATGAATTTGGTTCATCCTGAAATATAATGAACATAAATTTTGTTGTTACTGGAAGTTAAATGTAGTTTGAAGAATGGATTAAGATTTTTAAAAATAATCACAACTATAAGGTAATAGTATGAATATAACAGAGAACTCACATAAATTATAATTTTTAAAAAATAAACTAAAACATACACTAAATCTAACTTCCATTAGTTAGAAATCTAATACCGTACAGCTTGAATTTGTCTATTAAATGTTCTAAATTGTAAGAGAAATATGATCTCAAAATAGTGTCCACAGATTACCAGAGATAAAAGCTTCCCATTTGCTAAGCCATCTCAGCCTTCTCTCTTCCTCCCGTTTCCCTCCCCCGGCCCCGAACCAGATGCATCTTTGGATGTGAGAGAACCACATAGTGGACTGCATCATTAGCAGCCCATCAACTTTAATAAAGGGACTCTCTAAAGCATCTATAACAAACACTTTCAGCCAGTCTCTTGTGACCAAAAGCCACAATACTCCGGATCGTGACAATCTTTCAAACGGATGGGTAAACACAGAAATTTTAAATGATGAGAAACAGAAGAAAGGACACAAAGTATCTCCAATGGAAACAGAAATGCCAGAATTGTTTCAAAACAAAGTTACACCCACTTCATTAGAATGAAAATAAATCTCTATGTTATCCTGGCATAAACGAAACATAGGGCTAGGAGGCTCTGTTCTGAGACTCCTCATTTCAATCTGTACTTTGCATTGATGGCAGCATTCTCTGAATGCAGGGGCTGCTTCCCTCCTCACAGAAACTTCCTGCCTGATAGCCTAGGAGAAACAAATCATTCTTGGCTCCTGGATCCAATATTTTAGCAATGATGGAAGGACAACTCCCTAAGATGTGAAGATGGTTCGGAAATTGACAGGACCTCATTTACCTGGAAACACAGCATCCATGCGGTTCTATATTCTAGTTATCATGCTCTTTAGGGAGCAGCTTGACATGTGGGATGTATTAAAAAATTATCAGTGAAAATGAGCTCATGCTATCGGTAGAAGAAAACCTATTTCATGTACTATATTTTTTAAAATCTGAAAACTTATGTTTAGTAAAGCAAAATAATCCCAACAGGGTTCACTATTATTTGCCTCGTGTAAACATATTTAACAAACTACATCCAAGAATATTTATCATAATAATGATGATATTTGACTAACCTTTAAAGTAAGCCTGCAGAATATTCAAAGAAAAGCCAAACACTTCTGATGAGGCTCTTTGATTTCCACAGTAATTAATAACATTAATGGGCAAATTATGTTTTGGAAAGAGCAAAAATAAATAACCAAGATTTTAGATATAAGAAAATAACCAAAGATTTTCATACTAAGAACTGTCCCCAAATGATTACTGACACAATGGTAAATAGTTTATACTGATTTTTTAATAACTACAGAATCAAATATTTGGATGTTAAACTAGTCCTAGCACTCATCAAATTACTATTCTAAATTAAGTAAATCATTGCTGGACAAGGGAATATTTGAACTGAAACCAGTCAGTTAAATAAACAATTCAATGAATTATTGTAAATTCCTATGCCAATAAGATAAAAACTCAACTTGGCTCTAATGTACTCTAAACATCTGTCTGCATTTCTTTAACACTCATATTCCTTGTAAATAAGAGGTAGATGATTATGAAACAAGTTCCCTTTTATAACTTACATATAAATATGTGACAACTGACCAATTTTAACCTTTAGCAGAACATGACATCAATAATAACAAAATACACTAAGACCATAATTAAATATTCCTATGTAACAGAAAAGAAAAACTACGTATAGATTGTCACTAGATTCTCTTATGTGAACCCTGAAAAACTAAAACTATGTACCAGCGTTTTCAACATCCAACATCACTGGAAAGATTGTTTTAAGGGGGGAAATACAATCTTATTACAAAAACCAAAGATAAAATGATTAAAGTGCACGAACACACTCACACTGTGAAGATTTAAGAATTGGTAAGTGTATTACGGAAGGAGGGGGAGGAGAAGAGGTGGGGAGGGGGAGGGGAGGGTAAAGCGGGAACCCTTGCACAGTAACAGCAGGGGCCACCTTCAAGGATGCTTCCATGTGACAACTAACAGCCTCACTTCAAACCCTCACAGTCTCCTGAGGACCGGCCCTGCAGTCCCCATGGAGATGATCTAGGCCAATAATGGAAACTTCACTCTCTAGTAACAAGGCAGAAGATCACTTTACAATATACCATATGGGTTTTAACCCATAATGATGAACCCATCATTACATACACGTTTTTAAAAGCTTTCCAGATATGATCCTCAGTTTCCTCTTCAGTGAAAAAGTGTATTCATTTTATACAGTTGTGGGGATTAGAGACAATACATAGAAAGCTTCCAGCACAGGGATCTTGCAGGGGTATCTGGCACAATTACATGTTTTGAATATGCTATAAAACTGCACTATAAACATCTTTTAAAAAATGGAAAAAAACAAAACTTCAATTAAAGATCTAATGTCATGTAGACCAAATTTAGTCGTTCACATTCTTTTTCTACTGCTATCAAAAGTGCGCTTATAAAAATCATCTTATAGTGTATGTAACAAAATTACCAAAGGTTCTATTCAATACACAAGCCAAATTTAAAATATAAAATAAACAGAACAAGTACCATTTACTGGCTGCCTACTCACACTAGGCATGATGCTAAAGGCATAGCACAACACATCTATAACATAGATAGTTTTATACATGATGAAACTGAGGCTCTGACAGCCCTTCACACAGCTAGTCAGCAGCAGAACAGGGATTCCACCCAGGTTTGAGTGATGCCAGTCTCTTTTCTTTCTCCAGTGCCACCCAGAATTCATTGAAAAGTAATTAAGAAATACACAAAGCATAAACATTATAGGCCAGATAGTTATTTTTAAAACAAAAAAGTTATTTTCACTTAAATAGGCAGGAAACAACATAAACAAACACTGGCTTTAGATCACTGGAAAACTGAACTGAATATCCACATTCCATTTAGGCAAACAAAGAAAAACAAGCCAAACATAATGAAACATAAGATCTGGTCAAGACGGCAGAGTAGGTAAATGCTGTGCTTGCCTCATCCCACCACCACATCAAAGTTACAACTAAACTACAGAACAACCATCATTGAGAAGCACCTGAAGTCTAGCTGAACAGAAGCCCTACAACTAAGGACGTACAGAAGAAGCCACCTCAAGTCTGGTAGGAGGGGCAGAGACGTGAAACGGACTGGTCCCACACCCACATGTGACCATTAAAAATCGGGAGGGATATCTCAGCTGCAGAGGTTCTCCCCTTAAGGAACAAGGGGTCTCAGCCCCACACCACCTCCCCAGCCCAGGGTTTCAGTGCCAGGGAGAGAAGTCCCCATAACTTCTGGCTGTGAAAACCAGCAGAGACTGTGTCTGAGTGAGATGAGGGGGGCTGTAGTCCCAGTCCCTCCTCTTAAACAGAACATGCCAGACTTATTCGCTGGCAGACTCACTTGCTATGAGCTCCTGTGCTGGGGTAGCGGTGAGAAAGGTGCCAGGGACATACGGAGAGGAACAGAACTGTCTGGCTTCAGAATGAGGGCAGGAGGGGCAGCTTTCTCCCAGTCAGGAGTGCTGCAAAAGCCATAGTTCCTTACTGGAGTTCCTTCCTCCCCCTCCTAGTGTGCAGACGTAGGTAGCTGCCATATCTGAGTCTCCATCAAAAGACTAACACTGTTCATTTGCCCTGATTCCCTGAGACCCTGCCCCACCCAACTTTTGGGCATACCCAAGCCACTTCCAATGGGTTTTCTGTATAAATGGCCTGTCTTGGCTCACGCTGCAAAATTTCCTGAATATGACAAAGGTTCACAAAACCCAAACAAGCAGCATCTGGCTTTGGCTTGTTCTGTACCTCTGGCTGAGCAGCCCTAAGCACAGCACTCGCGACAGCTGGCCTTGGTTTTGGGCTTGGCTTCTTTAGGGACCTCCACGGCCAGCACGGTGGGTGGCCATCAGAATTGCTTTGTGGCTAATGCCAGGTGGCCCCAGGCAGGGCACAGGCTGTGACTGAATTTGGCCTGCAGTGGGGCCCCTCTCAGGAAGGCCAGGGATGGCATTCCCTGTGGCCAACTTCAGACTGGAGCATCATCCAGCCACGTCTGGGGATGACACACCCAAAGGGAACAATGGGCAGGTGCCAGAGACCTGCTAAAGAGCATCCTGCTCCATAGGGACAGTCCTGGCACCACAGCTCCTTCACTATAGTCATGGACAGTCTTCACAACCAATAAGCAACTTTCCATTGACATGAAAACAGCAACTGAGGCTCTACTACAACACATAACCCACACAAGAGACACACCTAGAGCACTCGGCTCAGGTGACCAGGAAGACTGTGCCCCTGCCCCCCCATCCCAGGACCCCTACTACATAAGGCCACTCTACTAAGACCAGGGGACACAGCAGCCCTACCTAATACATAGAAACAAACACAGGGAGGCAGCCAAAATGGGAAGACAAACAAACATGTCCCAAATAAAAGAACAGAACAAAGCTCCAAAAAAAGAATGAAACAAAATGGAGATAAGCAATCTATTGGACACAGAGTTCAAAATATTGGTTATAAGGATGTTCATTGATTTTAGGGAGAATTTCAACAAAGAGACAGGAAACATAAAAATTGAGATAGAAAATATCAAGAAGAACCAGTCAGAAATAAAGAATACAATAACGGAAATGAAGAATACATTAGAGAAAATCAGCAGTAGATTAGATGAAGGAAAGCATCGAATCAGTGATTTAGAAGATAAGGTAGAGAAAACACCCAATCAAAACAGCAAAAAGAAAAAGGAATCCAAAAAAATGAGGATAGTTTAAGGGGCCTCGGGGACAATGTCAAGTGTGCCAACATTCATGTCATAGGGGTACCAGAAGGAGAAGACAGAGATAAAGGAAATGAAAATGCATTTGAAGAAATAGTGATGGAAAACTTCCATTACCTGGCAAAGGAAACAGACATACGAGCCCAGGAAGCACAGAGAGTCCCAAACAGGATGAACCCAAAGAAGCCCACAGCAAGACACATCATAATTAAAATGCCAAAGGTTAAAGACAAAGAGAGAATCTTAAGAGCAGCCAGAGAAAAGCAGTTAGTTACCTACAAGGGAGCTCCCATAAGACTGTCAGCTGATTTCTCAACAGACGCTTTGCAGGCCAGAAGGGATTGGCAGGAAATATTACAAGTGACGAAAAGCAAGGACCTACAACTAAGATTACTCTATCCAGCAAAGCTATCATTTAGAATCAAAGGACAGATAAAGAGCTTCCCAGACAAGAAAAAGCTGAAGGAGTTCATTACCACTAAACCAATATTACATGAAATATTAAAGGGACTGCTTTAAGAAGTAGAGAAAAAGATCAAAAATATGAAAAATAAAATAGCAATAACTACATATCTCTCAACAATCACTTTCAATGTATATGGATTAAATGCTCCAATTAAAAGACATAGGCTGGCTGAATGAATAAGAAAAACAACCTCACATATGCTGCCTACAAGAGACTTCAGATCGAAAGACACACACTGGCTGAGCGTGAAGGGGTGGGAAGGTATGTCATGCAGATGGAAATGAACAAAACAAGCTGCGGCAGCAGTGCTTCTACCAGACAAAATAGTCTTTAAAACAAAGGTTGTGACAGGCACAAAGAAGGACCCAGTAATCTCACTTCTGGGTATTTTATCTGAAGAAATCCAAACAACACTTCAAGGGGACCTGTGCATCCACGTGTTCATTGCAGCATCGTTTACAACGGCCAAGACCTGGAGGCAGCCTGGGTGCCTGTCGATGGAAGAATGGATAAAGAGGAGGAGGCACATATATACAGTGGGATATTTCTCGACCAGGGAAGGAACTGGGTTCTTGCCATCTGCGGCAGCATGAATGGACCTGGAGGGTATCGTGCTGAGTGGCGTATGTCAGACAGAGACAGACAGATGCAATGTGATTTCGCTTATATGTGGAATCTAAAGAACAAAATATACAAACAAACAAAACAAACAAACTCATAGACACAGAGGACATTTTGATGGCTGCCAGGTGGGAAGGGGGCTGGGGATGCGTCAAAAGGGGGGAGGGGTCAGGAAGCACAAACGGGTTGTTAGGCAGCGGTCATGGGGATGCAGGTACACCATAAGGGGTACAGTCAATAATCCTGTAATAACCACATACGGTGTCAGACGGGTACTACATCTGTCAGGGCGACAGATGGGAGGGGGGTTGGGGGCGGGGTGGAAACGGTGAAGACATTAAGCACAAATTAAATTGGTAGTTACAAAACAGTCACAGGGGTGTAAAGTAAAGCACAGGGAATACAGTCAATAATATGGTAATAACTATGTACAGTGCCAGGTGGGGACTAGACTAGTCAGGGGGGTCACTTCTTAAATAATATAAATGTCTAACGATATGCTGTACACCTGAAATTAATATAATATTGAATGAGAACTGTAATTGAAAAATTTTTTAAAGGGGGGAAAAGGTGAAGGAGAATAAGAGGTCCAAATTTCCAGGTATAAAACAAATACGTCATGGAGACGTAATGTACAGCATGGGGAATAGAGTCAATAATATTGTGGTAGTGTGGTAGAGTGTCACATGGTGGTCACTTCTTCAGGTATATAAATGTTGAATAACTATGGTGTACCCCTGAAACTAATATAATATTGTGTATTAGCTGTATTTTAATACAAATCTGAACAAAACCAGTAACAAAATATTTATCACAGAAGTTGTTTAATAGGTATAGAAATATATAGAAGGTATAGAATAAAACTGTTCTCATATTACATTTCTTCAGAATCTAAAATGTATGATATTTCTTTTTCTATTAAAAAGAAAAAGTCATACTTATTGTTATTAATGGACTAAAGCACAGTCAAGAGGCCATGAAGTAATTCTGCTGTTTATAAAACAAGTGCCACTACAGATTTGTGAGGTACTAGTGAAGCATGATTTCAAGCCAAAATACAAAGCAAAACAAAAGCCTATCTTGGCGAGCACACTCCCTGCATCACCTGGTCCTCACCAGGGCATTCCTCGCTTCCTGGAGCGAAAAGCCAGAATCTCCATTTATAGGTGACGTTAGAGGACTAAACACTGCCAATCCAAGCAAAGGTTACTATTTATGACTAATATAAAACTCAAGTTATGCTCCTAGACAATGAGAGATTTCTTGATTTATGTTTAAGAACTCAGTCATCCAGATTATCTATAGCCAAGTCTGCATTCCAGTCTGACTCTCTTCCCCCGTCAATCAGCACACACCGAACCACGCAACTCTCATCTAGGTTAGAGTCAATTGGTTTATACTTGTAAGTGCTCTATATTCGGTATAATCAAGCCAATCAGAAAGGGAGGTCAGAGGCGAAAACTCATAGCACAGCACATTCTAATGATTCCAAAAATGATTTTCAGGAAATTAGCCACACAACTTCCATTCATTAGCAAGAATGACCTAGGCACGACCATTCTGTTGATCTATAGTTTTTCATCACTGAGTTATTCTGCACAGTAATGAGGTAAGACCAGCAGGACACCTAAGGAAAAATGTATCCTTACAGCATACGATTTATCAAAGATGTAATAAAGTAGGTTTCTAAAGTTTACGTCACAAAGGAAAACAAGATGATAGGGGAAATGCTGAACACAGTCTTGTCTAGCTTGAGAAAAGGTGTAATTTCCTTCCTCAATCAATTTCACCTGTCAGCTAACTAACATCTTCATTCTAATTTAAGGGTTGGGCCTACTCACCGTCTGAATCACCAGACACAAGGGAATGCCTAACACTAAAAGCAAAGAATGCAACTCAATTTTTAAAATGTATATAATACTTTGAAATCAGGTGGGAAAAACACAGTAAAAGCAGAAGTCACTTTTAAATTTTTGAAAAACACAGATATGTATAAAGAAAATACAAAACATCAGCAATCCACCAAGCAGATAAAAATTTTCATGTTGATGTAAATATTTAATGATTCCCTCCAATAAGGGTTTGTCGGTATGTACCACAGATCCAGAATCAAACCGCTCCTCCGGGGTCCACGTTATCATCATTTCTTATAGGGCTATTACAGCAGCCTCTTAACTGTCGCCATCCTCCCCTTCCTGTTGCTCGCCAGTCTGTTCTACACAAAACTGCCAACAGGATCTTCTAAAATGGCAGTCATGGTTCATTCCTCTGCTAAAACCTACAATGGCTTCTCATCTCAGTCAAGACTCGATGCTTGCAATGACCTCTAAGACACAAATGGTCGTGCATTTTCACCCAACCTCTACTTCTCTTACTGTATTTCCTGCACACTTGCTCCCTTAGCTTGTGTCAACTCTGCGGACCTCCACGCCCTTGCTGGACAGACACACCTCTGCCCACCTGACATCCTCTGACATGCAGGTCCCGCCGGCACAAATACTCTTCCCTCAGACACAAACATTGCTCTCTCCTTGGCTTTCTTCAGTCTCCATTTAAAGGTGATTTTTTGCAAAGACTTCCCTGACTCACCTTATATAAAAGAGCAATCTTCCCCTCCCTTCCCTGGGCACTCCCTGTCTACCTTAATCCTGTTATATTTTTCTCCGAAGCACTTATAACTGATTGACAAATTATTGGTTTATTGTCCTGTCTCTCCTGACTCAACTGTAAGTTCCATGGAAGCAAAGAAATGGTCTGTTTTGCTTTTCCGGACTCAGTGCTCTGTTTCCAGATTCCAGGATAAAGACTGGGTTGTCACTAAGTATTCTCCTCGCCAGCAGTGAGTATTTGGACCGCTTTTTACCAAAACAAAAGAGCTGATTATTTTTCCTGAACCTAAGACATGGTCACCATACAATACTTTTGCTCCTTAAATTTATTTTATTGCATTAAAAAAAATTAATAAAAAGTTTGAGGAAAATCTGTAAATTGTATTAGCTAACAACAGTGGCTATTTCCAAGCACCATCTTCCACACTAGCATTTTCAATTTAAAAAGCTTCAGTAATCTGATAGATTTTAAAAGGTATATCAATTTTGTAAAGCACCTTACTGCTGTTTCATTTTTAATTTCATGTTAAGAATGTTTCCCCATGTGTATTGGTTGTTTCTCTGATTTCCTTGACGAGTTGCCTATTCCTGGCTGCCTAATTTCCTATTATAAGAGCGCTTCTTGCATTAAAGGTGTTACATTTTTATCATGTGCATACGCATTTGTTCACAATTGACATTTCCCTTTTAATTTTGTTTACAGTATTTGACACATTTATGTTTTTGTGCAGCCAAATCAATCACTTTTTATATGTGGCTTCTTAATTCTATTTTACATTTAAAAGAACCCTACTACATACAACCAACATGCTATCAAAGGTGGTATCTGATTGGGTGGAATTCTGGGTTTTCTTTCTTTTTCCTTCCTTATGTCTTTCTTTGTTCTAGTAACTATGTAAGTGTAAGAAGAAATAGTTCCTTAAATGTTAAAAATAGGAAAGGCTTTCTCCATTACCTGATCATTTCTTTACATATATTTTTTCCTCAAGTTCTTCTATTCCATTATAAGAATATTTCATTACCTTCTCCATCTGAAATCTTAGGTTAGATGTGAAATATGACTATAATTTTATAGTCTTCCAATTTCTAAACCAATTTTCCTAGCACCATTTATTAAATCATTCTCCCAATGAACTGAAATGACATCACTATCATATACTAATATGGTTTTTTCTCAGTATTATAGGTTAGTCATTATCATGTGGTTTTAGTTATTGCAGGTTTATAAAAATCTTCTAATACATGGTAGTGTAATTCCAACTTCATAATTCTATTTCTTCAAAAATTTTCTTACACTTATTCTTCTACATCAATTTCAGAAAAAATTGTTAAATTCCCTTATCTGCCCCAACTCTGAATCAAAAAAGTTGGTTAAGATTTTGCTTAGAATTGCATTAAATATATGGACTTGAAAAAATCCATCCAATACTGAGTCTTCCTAATCAGAAACATGTTTAATCTCTGCTTATTCAAGTCTCTTTAGGTTTTACTATAAATTTAAATTTTCTTATAGCTCTAACTAGGTATTGCTAGACTACTGAAAAAATCACTGATATCAGTATACTTAGTTGGCAAACAACCATATAACTTAATATTGATTCAAATAGGTTTCCAGGTAATTGTCTTAGATTTTTAGGTATATCGTCACATCTCCTGTGAATAATGGTAACTCTCTTCTCTTTTCTAATGATGATACCGGTAGCACCATGCAGTCTTTCTGGTCCTGACTACCCTTTATTCCAGGAAGAAGGCCCCACCTTGCCTGCATTCCGCCTGCTGTTCCTGCTACTCCTGCTGCTCTTGTTCCTGAGAAGCAGTGACATTTAGTGGGAATTACTCAGCATTTCTTCTACTTATGACCCAGGCAGTCTGCTCTTCCATGGGAGGAGAATTGAGGAGTTGGGATGGCTGTCAGTACCTCCATCAATTCAGTTCCTTTTATACTGTTGCAAGCAGAAACGCCTCCAAATTTGAACAGTCAAGCAGAATGTATTTTCGTATTTCTCTCCGTATTAATTTTGAGTCAACAATGTTTTCTTCTATTATTTCTTTGAACAATGCTATCTGCTCCATCTCTCTCTTTCTGCAATTGCTAGTATTTGTATATTTTATCTCCTGACCAATCTTCCTTTTGTCTTATTTTCCAAACATTTTCTTTTCTCCAGCTTTTAACTTTATAGTTTGGAAAAGATTTCACAGGTTTGTCTTTCTGCAGTATCGAATTTGCTATTCACTTCATCCAAGATTTTAATTTGGTAACTATGTTTTTCATTTCTTCAGAATCCTATTAGCTTGGTCCCTTCTCATAACTGATATTCAGTTTTTCCAGTTTTTAATGACTGGATATTTTTGACAACAAAAACGTCACTAGATTGCTAGTTGGGAAATCCCGCAACCTGGACAGCATATGGGAACTCAGTGGCTAGGCCCCTTATGTATGACAACGACGTGGTGGGATCCTGAACAGTCAGAGTTAATATAGGCCAGGGTCTTAGAACAGCAGTGACTCTAGGAGGCCGCCACAAAAGACTGAAGATCAGAGCCCACTTCTCAGAGTTGAAGTAAAAAGGTCTGCCCAAAAGAGAGGGAACCGCTGAGTACTGCACCAACCGTCGTGCAACCAAAGAGCTTTGGGAGCAGTGCTTCATTCATGTTTGCACTACAAGAACCATGCTGGGCACATACAGTCTAATCGCTTGCTGAGCTAAACGCCACATGGCTGGCACGCCCAGTTACTTGGCAACGAGGACTCACCCTCCTAGTCTCTCATCAAAAATCTCCCTTTATTACTCAGCCATAAGATGAAATACTGCCATTTGCAACAACATGGATGGATCTTGAGATTATAATGCTAAGTGAAATAAGTCAGACAGAAAAAGTCGACAACCATATGACTTCACTCACATGTGGGATATAAAACTGAAAACAACAAAAGAACAAGACAAACAAATAAAGAAACAGAAAGTCATAGACACAGACAACAGTTTAGTGGTTACCAGAGGGTAAGGGGGGACGGGGGTATAGAAAAGGGTAAGGAGGGTCAAATATACGGCGAGGGGAAAAAAAAGTGACTCTGGGTGGTGAACACATAATACAATATATAGATGATGTATTATACAAATGTACATTTGAAATCTATATAATTTTACTAACCAATGTCACCCCAATAAAGTTAACAATAATAAAAAATCTCCCTTTACAGGGAACTTGACTAGGAACCAAGGCAGCTTTTCCACTCTTGAGTCCCTTCTGAGTTGCTTACACAGAAAATGATTTGTGAATCCTCGTGCACAGCTCAAAGGAGTATAAACTGTCTGGTCATTCTACAGAGCAATCTAGTTATTAGTGAATTTAAATAATGGACACCCAACAATACACCAATCACACTCTTCAGTATACATCTCCATAAAATAAAATAAAGATTATCATTGCAGCATTGTCTATGGTACATAAACACCACTAGGGGAGGGTATATGTAAGATGGATACACAGTATGCGTGGATAAGTGTGTGCACGTGATACTCTATAGCAGTCAGAAGTAATGAACCAGAATTACATTCAGCAACAAGGTAGATCATTTAAATATAGGGCTGTGAACACACAATTCAATAAACAGATGATGGATTATAGAATTGTACACTTGAAACCTATATAATTTTACTGACAATATATATTGTCACCCCAATGAATTTAATTTAAAAAACCTGGAAAAAGTGTTTTAAAGAATATAGGGCTGAATTTTAAAAAGAATAAAATGAGACGCACAGGCCAATGCCATTTACGAAAATTACAAACATATATGTATTTTCCAAAGAAACACAAATATCTAAAGATACGTATTAACTAAATTAGAATGGGTACTTATAGGGGGAAGCAAAATGAGTGGAGATAGGGAAATGAGTGGGATGAAGACAATGAAATAAGAATAAGAGATGGGACCAGCCCTAAGGATGCCAGCAATGAGAGCATGATTCTGTGCTCCTAAAGTCTGGGAAATAGGTAGGGGGGTATGGAAACCCAAAAAAACTCAACGGGACAAGGCAATATAGTCATCAGAGCATTAAAAAAAAAACTGTTCAAAGTATTCTAAGACAAATTAATATCATTTATTTTAAAAGAGCCAGAAATACTTCATTTATTTAAAGAAAACATCAGTAAATATTGATTTTTGAAAAACAAGAAAGAATAATCATTGAAGATTACAATCAATAATCTAAAGTAACTACACGACCAAACTGAGAATTTGATGACTTGCCTGAAAATAATAGGTCTATAACATCCTGAAATTAAGTTGAATACATCCCTTTTCATGTAAAGACCCTGAAGATAAAGTCCCAAGCAGGAGATACATTATAATCTGGCACAGAGAATCTACACTAACTCAATTTTTAATTTACACCCTTATCGTAGGGGTCATGTTGCACAACATTTACTATGGACCGATGCCCGTGAATGAAATGACATTTAAACCCATGGCATCATGCACAAAATGAACTCTAGAAAATTCAGTAGGAAAAAGTCGTTTATCAGTACCCATTTATTAGTGTAGCACAGACATGGACACAATCTTAATAGAAGACGGGGTAGGAAGACAAAATCAGGGAATCATTTCATCCTTGTAGAGGACACTTCAAGGTAGGGAGACTATTTTAGCGTTTCATGCAACAGAGCTGAGCAGGAAGAACAGGGAATCAAAAATCACTTCCCTTGGCATATTAGTCTGTTCTTATTAAATTACAAATGAATCTGCCAATGATGCTTTACGAAATACAGGTATATCTCATTTTGTTATGCTTCACAGATGTTGCATTTTTTTTTTTACAAATTGAAGGCAAGACCCTCCATCAGCAAAAACATTAAGATGCGCTTTACTGCGATATTTGTTTTATTGCAGTGGTCTGGAACTAAACCCACAATATCTCCAAGGTAGGCCTGTAACAGATTCTTCAAGATGCACATAAAAAAATAATCTGGATTGAAAATGCCATTCAGCTTTTGGGAACCTATAATAAATTCTCTTGGGGAAAGAGAGAGTTCATTATTTTCAAATGTGTAAAACAGTTAAAATACACCTTTTTTTGCTACCAAAGTCAAAGTATACACCAAAGGATATAAAATGAGCAAAAATAATCAAATTAACAATGACAGGTTAGGAAGCACAACTAACACAGCATACAATAGGAGTAGCCTTCCCTAAGAGCTGCAGTTCTGTATGGTGCAGATTTAATTCAGGCCACAGAAAATTCTAGAAAGATCTGACAGCTGCTGCTTTTACAGGAGGAAACTTGCTACATACTGTGTTTCCCCGAAAATAAGACCTAGCCGGACCATCAGCTCTAATGCGTCTTTTGGAGCAAAAATTAATATAAGACATTTGTATTGTACTGTATTGTATTGTATTGTATAAGACCCGGTCTTATTTTACTATTTTACTTATAGTAAAATAAGACCGGGTCTTATATTAATTTTTGCTCCAAAAGACGCATTAGCGCTGATTGTCTGGCTAGGTCTTATTTTCGGGGAAACACAGTACGTCAGAATAAATAAGTAGGTTCCCACCCCAAGCAAAATCAAGTTACTTTCCTCAAGCTGTGGGAGGAAGCTACAGCTCTAACTCCACCTTGAATTGTAGGGATCTTCTCATTTAACCTAGAAATGAAGCTCTCATTCAAAAAATGATGATTATAGTAAAGAAAATCCACAACTTAAAAAGAGCCCTAGAAAGCAATCTATGAAAGGGCAGGCTCTCCAATTAGCAGCATACTTTAAATAATTAAGTCTTTCTAGCTTCTGTTGAGTATCCTTAACAGGGTACCTGAGAAACACCAAAAAAATAAAAGAAAAGAACAAATAAAATAAAATAAAATAGGTCTTCAGAATTAATTTACTAAGCCTCTAAAAAATACATCCCATAATAAAATTTAAAGATACAACGTTTGAGGGTTGAAAGATTAAAAAAACCTCATATTATAAATAAATCTATTCTAATAGAGGAAATCAAGATAAAGTTACAACTAATAACTAATTTTTTCACTTTAATTACTCTCAATTAAAATAAATATTCTTTCCTGTGATTAAAAAAAATCCTCTAAGTTGCAAAAATAATGTTTAGGTTTTTTTGTTTCTTTCTTTGTTTGTTTTATTAGTTTCAGGTGTACAAAACAATGTAACAGTTAGACATTTATCATTTATATCCCTCACACTGTGTGAACCCCCCGCCCCCCATCCACTATCCCTCTGACATCGCACACAGCCATTACATTTCCACTGTCTCTATTCCTAATGCTGTACTCCGCTTCTTGTAACTATATATATGTATATTATTGTAGTTGACACTCATTATTGTTCAGCCTCAGCTTCAGGTGTACAGTGCAGTGATCAGGCATCTACATCTTCCCTGAGGTGGTCTCCCTAATGAGACAAGTGTCATGTTTAGGTTTTGAAGTAAGCAAGTTGCTGAAATATTAATACATGTAATATACATAATGTTAATGTGAAAATTTAAAACTTATAAAACAGACATTTATGATAGATTAATATTTAGTAAGCTATACAAACATGCATGGATTTGAAAAATACAAAATTGATAAAACTGATTAATTTTGAAAAAGGAATAGGGATGAGATTAGGAGGAATTCACAGGAGGTCTTAACTGCATTGATTTTATAATCTGCAGATTTACAAGGTAAAATGTTTATATTTTACATAGCTACTTTATGTATGAGTCATTATATTGGTCCTCATATCTATCTATTTCAAATATTTTATAGTTTAAAAAAGATGTAAAACAAAATTTACACCAAATTAACTCAAAATGGATCACAGACCTAAATTAAAACACAAAAATATAAAATTTCTAAAGGATAACACAGGACAAAACCTTTGGTGATGACTTTTTAGATACAACAACAAAAGCACAATCCAAGAAATAAAAAACTGATCAATTGTACTTCATTAAAATTAAGAATTTCTGCTCTGCCAAAGACATTGTACATGAAAAGACAAGATACACTGAGGAGCAGATATTTGCAAAGGACGTATCTGATAAATGACGATTACCCAAACTATACGAAGAACTCTTTAACACAACAAAAAGAAAACACACAATTAAAAATAGACAAAAGATATACAGAAGGAAAATAAAGATATTAGAAGATGTGCAGTATCGTGGCATTAGGGAATTACAGACAAAACAATAAGGACTTCTGGTCACGACGGCAGAGCAGCTAACTGTGAGAGTGCCTGTTCCCAGGATCACATCAAAGTTACAGCTAAATTACAGAACAAGCATCACGGAGAACCACGTGAAGACTAGCAGAACAGAATTCCAAGAACTAAGGTTATAAGTAAAGAAGCTATGATGACACTGGTAGGAGGGCAGAGATAACGACTGGGCAGGTCTCCCACCCATGTGTGGCGATGAAGAAACCAGAGAACATATCAACTATGGAGGACCCCCTGTGGAACGAGACGATGGAGCCCCTCACTGGGTTGCCCAGCCTGCGGCAGTGAAGAGGAGTCCCCCTAAGCTGCCCGATAAAACCCATGGGAAACCCATGGATTGTATCCCAGAGAGACAAAGGGCTGCGGGAGGAGGAGACACGCTGCTCTTAAAGGGCCAGCACACAAATTTACTTTCTCTAAGCTCTAGCACAGGGGCAACAGCTTGAAAAACGCCAGGGACAAACAGAGAAGAACTTGACTGACTTCAGGGAGAGGGCTGGAGCGGAGGGGTTAGGGCAGCTCTCTCCTGTGACAGAAGTGCTAGCAGGAGTCATTGTTCCTTTGTTGAGCTCTCCTCCCACCCAGCAGGCCTGGCGCAGGCAGACACCAAATATGTGCTCTCCATTAACCTGGCTAATTCGTCCTGCCCTGCTGATTCCCTGAGCTGCCACCCCAACCAACACACTGGCTTGGACTAAGTCTATCCCAGCAGCTCCTCCACAGCAGCAACCTGCCTCAGCTTGTGCTACAGACTCACTCACAGGACCGCTGACCTCACACAAGTGCTGACTGCCCTAGATTTACACTGCAGACTTTCTCAAAAATCTGCAAATCCCACACAAGTGTCAGCCACCCTCTGCTTGCACTACAGACTCTCTCAAAGGTCCACAAACCCACACAAGCTGTGGCCATACTCTGTAAATATAGAAGGTCCTGGAAAGTTACCCCAAGTCCAGCAGAAACAGCACCAGTCTCAACTTGCATTGTTAACTCCCATCAGGTGGCCCCATGCCTTGCATAAGTGGCAGTCAGTCTTGGCCTGTTGCTACAACTAAGTGACCACAAGTCTGCCACAACTGGTGACTGGCCTTGGCTCGCATAGTAGTGCCCTAAAAGGGTCCAAAACCGGGCACAAGTGGGAGCCAGCCCCACATTCATAGCGTAGCCTCTCCAAAGCACCACCAAGCTCCACACAGGCAGCAACCAACCGCAGATCACTTTGCAGTGCCTACTAAGCAGCACCCAGCCCTGCACCAATGGTGGCTGACCTTGACCTGCACCAGAGCCCCTCCCAAGAGACTACACATGAAATGGTCCAGCTTCAGACTATACGAGAGTCCCACCCAACCAGCTCCAAAACCAACACACCCAAAGAATGGTCTCGGCTGGCACCAAAGCCCTGGGGGGTCAACTCCTGCAACACAGCTCATCCACTGTAGTTGCAGCCAACCCTCACAGCAGGTAAGTTTAGGGGTAAACCTCCCCCACTGACCTGCCAGCAGAAATCGAAGCGCAACTACAATAGAAGGGCACACACAACCCACACAGGTGACACCTCGCTCAAGTAACTAGGTAGACTGCACCACTGAGCCCCACAAAACATGTTCCACATAAGGACACTCTGTCAAGATAGAGAAATGAAAAAGATCAAACTAATACATAGAAACAAATACAGGGTCAGCCAAAATGAAGAGACAATGAAACATGTCCCAACTGATAAAACTCAAGAAAAAGAAAACAAGATGGAGAGAAGCAATCCACCAGATGCAGAGTTCAAAACACTGGCTATCAGGCTGTGCAATCAACATGGGAAAGGAATATATGATCTCAGTGAGAACTTCAACAAAAAGATAGAAAACATAAAAATGGAGATAGAAAACATTAGAAAAACAATCAGAATTAAAGACTACAATAACTGAAAGAATACATTAGAGGGAATCAATAGCAGATTAGATAAAGCAGGGAATAGAATCAGCAATCTGAAAGACAAGGTAGCAAAAAACACCCAATCGGAACAGCAACAAGAAAAACAAATTTTAAAAAATGAGGAGAATTTAAGGGGCCTCTGGGACAACATCAAGTGTACCAACACACATCCACAGATACCAGAGAGAGAAGAGAGAGCAATAAATTGAAAGCCCATTTGAAAAAATGACTGAAAACTTACATAAACGGTGAAGGAAACAGACATATAAGTTGATGAAGTGCAGAGAATCCAAAACAAGATGAATTCAAATAGGACCACACCAAGATACATCATAATTAAAATGCCAAAGAGAATCTTAAAGGTAGCCAGAGAAAAGCAAATAGTTACCTACAAGGAAACTTTAATAAGACTATCAAATGATTTTCAACAGAAACTATGAAAGTGAAAAATGAATGGCATGAAATAGTCAAGGTGATAAAAGAAGACAACTATAAGCAATATTACTCTACCCAGCAAGGCTATCATTTAGAATTGAAGAAGCAGTAAAGAGCTTCCCAGACAAGAAAGAGCTAAAGGAGTTAATTGCCACTGAACCAGTATTACAAGAAATGTTCAAGGAGTGTCATTAAGCAGAAAAGAACAAAAATATGAATAAAAAAATATAAGAAAGAAAAAAATTCACAAAGGCAAACAGTAAAAGCAATGAATCAATCAATTATAAAACTAGTATAAAGGTCAAAAGTAGGAAGATTATGTGTAATTACAATAGTAAATCAAGGAATACTCACAAACATACCCACACAAGAAGTAAAAAAAAATAACAAAAACATAAATGTGCATGGGGTGATTAAAAATGGTAGTGATTTTAGAATATGTTCCAACTTAACTGACCAACCACTTAAAATAGACTGCTATAAACATAGCTTGATATATTAATATATGAAGTATAATACATGGTAACCACACCAAAAATCTACAGGAGACATAGAAGAAATACAGAGAAAACAATCAAATACAGCACTATAGAAAGTCACCAACATACAAGGGAAGAAAGGAGGAAAATAAGGGAAGAACAGAGAACATTTAATTTAAAAAAAGAGAGAAAATAATTAATGAAATATCAATTAAGTACATACCTATAAATACTTATTTTAAATGTAAATAGACTAAATACACCAATCAAAACACATAGGGTGGCTAAAGGGATTTAAAAAAAAAAAAAAAAAAACCAAGACTGATAGATATGCTGCTTAAAAGTGACCCACTTCAGATTAAAAGATACACACCGACTAAAAATAAAGGGATGGAAAAAGATACTACATGCAAAAAGATAGGGGGGAAAAGCTGGGATAGCAATAGATACATCAGACAAATAGACTTTAAAAACAAAGGCTATAACATGGGACAAAGAAGGACATTTCATTATGACAAAGGCATCAACCCAACGGGAGGATATAACCCTTGTAAACATTTATGCACCCAATGTAGGAGCACTTAAATATATAAAGCAAATATTGACAGACATAAAGGGAGTAACCAACAATAAATACAGCAACTGCAGGGGACTTTAACACTTAGTTGACATAAATGGATAGATCATCCAGACAGAAAATCAATAGGAAAACAGTTGCCTTATATGATTCATTAAATGAGATGGATTTAATTGACATTTTTAGAGCATTTCACACCAAAGCAGCAGAATATGCATTCTTTTCAAGTGCACATAGAACATTTTCCAGGATAGATCACATGTTAGGCCACAAAACAAGTTCAATAAATTTAACAAGGCTGAAGTCATATCAAGCATGTTCTCCAACCATAATGGTATGAAACTAGAAATCAGTTACAAAAAGAAAACTGGAAAACACACAAACACATAGAGGATGAACAACATACTACCAAACAATGAATGGTTAACAATGAGATCAAGGAAGAAATCAAAAGATACCTTGAGACAAACGACAATGAAAACAATACAAAAATCTAAAGACACAGAAAAATTAGTTTTAAGAGGGAAATTCATAGCAATATAGGCCTACCAAGAAACAAGAAAAATCTCAAACAATCTAACCTTGCACCTAAAGGAACTAGAAAAAGAAAAACAATGAAACCCAAAGTGTGTAGAAAAAAGGAAATAATAATGACCAAAGAGAAAATAAGTGAAATAGAGTCTGAAAGAACAATACAAATGAAAAATGAAATCAAGAGATGATTCTTTGAAAAAATAAAATTGATAAACCATTAACCAGAATCATCAAAAAAAAAGAGAACCCAAATAAATAAAATCAAAAACGAAATAGGAGACATGATAACTAACACCACAGAAATACAAAAGATTATAAGAAAATACTATGAACATTATATGCCAACAAATTGCACAACACAATGTGGAAGAAATAAATTCTTACAAACATACAACCTTCCAAAATTGAGTCAAGAAGAAACAGAAAATCTAAACAGACCAATAACTACTAACAAAACTGAGTAAGTAATCAAAATTCTCCCAAAACGAACAAAGTCCTGGCTGGACTGGACGGCTTCACAGGTGAATTTTATCAAACATTCAAAGAATTAACACGTATGGCTTCTCAAACTATTCCAAAAAATTCAAGAAGAGGGAAGACTCCCAAACTCATGTTATGATGCCAGCATTACCCAGAATCCAAACCAAAGACGTCACAAAATAAGAAACTTACAGATCAGTATCCCTGATGAACATAGATGCAAAAATCCTCAACAAAATATTAGGAAACTGAATTCAGCAATATTAAAAAGATCATACACCATGACTAAGTGGGATTTATTCCCAGGATTCAAGGTTGGTTCAACATCTGCAAATCAATTAACGTGATACACCACATAAACAAAATGAAGGAGAAAAATTGTATGATCATATCAACAGATGCAGAAAAGGCATTTGACAAAATAAGCATCCATTTGTGATAAAAACTCTCAGCAAAGTGGGAATAAAGGGAACATATCTCAACATAATACAGGCCATTTATGAAGTTTTGGAAGTCCAGCCTGCAGCAATCAGACAAGAAAAAGAAATACAAGGCATCCAAACTAGAAAGGAAGAAATTAAATTGTCACTATTTGCAGATGACATAATACCATAAGTAGAACACCCTCACGTGTCCACATGAAACTACTGAAATTGATAAATAAGTTCGGTGAAGTAGCAGGACACAAAATTAATATTCAGAAATTGGTTGCATTTTGATACACCAATAATGAACTATCAGAAAGAGAAATTACAAAAACAACCATATTTACAACTGCATCAAAAAGAATAAAATTTCTAGGAATAAATTTAACCAAGAGGGTAAAAGACCAGTACTCGGAAACCTACAAGATATTGAAGAAGAAAAAAAAAAAAGAAATGAGAAGAAAAGAAAACACAGATATAATGGAAGGATGTACTACACTACTGGACAGAAGAGACGTTTATCATTAAAATGACCGCACGACCCAAAGCAAGCTGCAGATTTATTTTAATCCTTATCAAAATACCAATAACATTCTTCTCAGGACAAGAATAAATAATCTTAAATTTTTATATGAAACCAAAAAAGACCCCAAATAGCCACAGCAATCTTGAGAAACAAGAATAAAGTTGGAGGTCTCACCCTACCTAATTTAAAAACTATACTACAAGGCTATAAACTATAATCTAAACAGCACGGTACTATCATAAAAACAGACACATAGAACAATGAACAGAATAGAGAGCCCAGAAATAAACCCACACCTATATGGTCAATTAATCTATGACAAAGGAGGCAAGAATATACAATGGAGTAAATTAGTGTCTTCAACAAATGGTGTTGGGAAAACTGGACAGATCCATGCAAAAAACTGGAACTGTACCACCTTCTTACACCATATACAAGAATAAACTCAAAATAGATTAAATACTTCAATATAAGACCTATAACCATAAAACTCCTAGAAGAAAATGTAGAAAGTCATTTCTTTGACATCTCTCTTAGCAATATTTTTTTGGATATATCTTCTCAAATGAGGGAAACAAAAGGAAAAATAAACAAATGGGCCTACATCAAACTAAAAAGTTTTTGCACAGCAAAGTAAAGTTTTAATATTATGCTGAATAGTGAAAGTGGACATCTTTGTCTTGTTCCTGATCTTAAGGAAAACACTTTTAGCTTTTCACCATTGAGTATGATGTTAGCTGTGGGTTTGTCATAAATGTCCTTTATTATGTTGAGGTATGTCCCCTCTGTCCCCACTTTGCTGAATTTGTACCATAAATGGATGCTGGATTTTGTGAAATGCTTTTTTTGCATCTATTGATATGACCATATCATTTTTCTCCTTCATTTTGTTTATGTGGTGTATGACATTAGTTGATTTGCAGATATTGAAGCAACAGTACATCTAATTAGGGGTTAATAGCCAGACTATATAAGGAACTCTTTTTTTGGGGGGTGCAGAATATTGGGGAACAGTGTGTTTTTCCAGAATGTCAAGTCATTGGTGGTGTGTTTTTTTTCAATATAGTTGTCGGGGGCACAGCTCAACTCCAAGTCAAGTCGCTGTTTTCAATCTAGTTGTGGAGGGCGCAGCTCATGGCCCATGTGGGACTCAAACTGGCGACCTTGTTGTTAAGAGCTCACACTCTAACCAACTAACCTATCTGGCCGCCACAAGGAACTCTTACAACTTAACACCAAAAAACAAACAAACAAGAAAACAAATAATCCAATTTAAAAATGGGCAGAGAACCTGAACAGAGATTTTTCCAAAGAGGACATACAGATGTCCAATAGACATGAAAAGATGCTCAACATCATTTATCATCAGGGAAATGCAAATCAAAACCACAATGAGATATCACCTCACACCTGTCAGAAGGGCATCATCAAAAAGGCAACAAATAAATTTTAGAGAGGATGTGGAGTAATATGGACCCTCATGCACTGCTGATGGGATTGTAAATGGGTGCAGCCACTATAGAAAACAGTATGGAGGCTCCTCAAAACATTAAAAATAGAACTACCTTGTGACCCAGCAATCCCACTTCTGGGTATTTATCAGAAGAAACAAAAACACTAATTTGAAAAGATATATGCACACCTATGTTCATTACAGAGTTATTTACAATAGCCAAGATATAAAAGAAACCTAAGTGCTTCTTTATACAATCAATAAACGATTGGATAAAGAAGATGTGGTATATATATACAATGGAATATTACTCAGCCATAAAAAAGAATGAAATCTTGCCATTTGTGACAACATGGATGGACCTAGAGGGCATTATGTTAAGTGATATATGTCAGAAAAAGACAAATACCGTATGATTTAACTTATATGTGGAATCTACAAAACTAAATAAAGGAACAAACGAAACAGAAACAAACTCACAGACACAGAGATAAACTCAATGGTCACCAAACAGAAGGAGGATTTGGGGGAAGGGATGGAAAAGGTGAAAGGGATTAAGAAGTTCAAACTGTCAGTTATAATAATAGTCACAGGGATGTAAAGTACAGCACAGGGAATGTAGTCTATAATACTGTCATAACTATTCATGGTTCCAGACGGGTACTAGACTCATCTGGGCAATCACTTTGTAAGGTATGTAAATCTAATCACAATGTTGTATACCTGAAACTAATATAATACTGTGTGTCAATTGTAATTGGAAAATAATTAAAATAAAAAACATTTTCTTAGGAAAGAAAAACAGAAACAATGAGATACCACTACACACCTATTAGAATATCTAAAATTCAAAACAGTGACAACATCAAATGCTGACAAGGACAGGGAGCCACAGGAGCTCATTCACGGTGGGTGGGAATGCAAATGGCACAGCCACTCTGGAGAGCAGTTTGGCACTTTTCTGCAAAAGTAAAGTTATATTGTGCTCTAATTTGAGATACAAGGTCCACTCAAAAATCTGCACATGAATGTTTACAGCAACTTTATTCATAATTGCCAAAACTTGGACACAATCAAGATATACTTCAATTGATGAGTAAACTGTGGTAAATTCACAGAATGGAGTATTACTCAGCAATAAAAATAAATTAGCTAATCAAGCCACAAAAAGACACAGACGAATCTTAACAGCATAGTGCTAAGTAAAGCCAGTCTGAAAAGACTGCATAGTACATGATTCCAACTATTAACAGTCTTGAAAAGGCAAAAACTATAGGGACGATAAAAAGATGAGTGCTGGTGGGAGGAGTTTGGGACAAGAGAGGAGATATGACTCGGTGATACACAAGGGTTTTTTTACTGGGCAGTGAAACTACTCTGTATGATACTGTACTGATAAACCCATGATATTATGAATTTGTCACAACCCACGAAACTGTACAACTTAAAGAGTAAACCCTAATGCAAACCCTAACTTTAGTTTATAATAAAGTATCAATAGTGGTTCATTAATTGTAACAAACTCACCACCATCCTGTTTCAACCCTAAGTGAGTATGCTGTGATTCAATTCTGGCAGCACCCATTCCCAGTTCATGTAGCAATCACAAGGCAAAGGGGACTGCAGGAGTCCCCAGGCCACCTGCATTTCTACTTAACTGGCCACAAATCAGGGGTTGCCCTGACCCCTTCAGTTTGATAATTTTCTAGGATGACTGACTCACAGTACTCAGGAAAGTATTAGATTTATAATTACAGTTTTACTGTAAAAGATCCACCTAGGGCAAGGTCTGGGAGGAGTCCAAACAAAGAGCTTCCGTGCCCTCTCCCCACGCGTCAGGGTGTGTCATCTTCCCAGCCTATCAGTGTATCCACCAATCAGAAAGCTCCACTGATCATTGGTGTCCAGAGTTCTTATTGGGGTTTCATTCCATAGGCAGAACTGATTAACTCACTAGCCACATGATTGAACATTTCAACCTCCAAACCTTCCCCACCTTTCCAGAGGTCAGACTAGTCCAAAATCCTAACCCTCTATTCATGTGGTTGGTGACCTGCCCCCCATCCTGAAGTTACTGAGCGGTCCACCATGAGTCACATTAGAATAACAAAGGCCCGTTTCATTCATCCAAAAAAACAAATATCCTCATTGTGCAAGAAGCTTGTCTTAATTTTTGTAACAAAATATTAAAGCAAAATTGACTGACACAAAATCTTTTAGTTTCATGAAAGGCCATAGGTTCCAAAGGAATGAAAGGAAGGGAGTATTGATTAGAAGGAGATTTTCAAGGGGAGCATTATTCACCACTAGCTCAGATTGGGAATCACATCCAACAAAACTTATCTAAAAGAATCAACGCAAACCAATACCACGTTTGCTAACATTGAGGCATGTGTCAACATAAAACTCAGAACTGACACACTCTTAACATAAAACCCATTTAAATCCATTGTTTATGGCACATAACAATGTTAAAGTCTATCGGTCAAATGGAATCTGGATTGAATGAATTAACGGTTGGGGGATGAAATAGAAAGGAAATTAAGTTGCACTCTTTCCAAATCTGCCCCTTTCCACAGAGTTAACTGAAGGAGCACAGGACTAGGGTTTCCAGGTGGGAATTCCCGCCCATTCTCAGGAATTTTTTTCACTTTCCTGTTCCTGAATCCCGAGAAAAGTTGGTCGGGAAATTGGGAAAATTGGCTCCTTGAACCCAGTAATACCCACAACGGGAAATAAATGTACTACTCACAGTGTATCTCTTAGATATTTTTCCTATTTATCGCTAGGGTTTCCAGGCAGGAATTCCCACACGTTCTCGGAAATTTTTTTCGCTTTTCCATTTTCTCGAATCCCGAGAAAGGTTGGTCGGGAAATCGGGAAAATCCCCTCCTTGAACCCAGGTGGTTAGTAGTATCAGCCGTCACTTTGTGGAAACGATTCCTCGTGGAGAACAGAAAACAGTTTATATCTCGGGATTCGGGAACAGGAAAGCGAACAAAATTCCTGAGAACGGGCAGGAATTCCCGCCTGGAAACCCTACAAGGGACTCAAAACCTAGGCCACAAACCAAAGCTTTGAGTATCAAATATTATAGTTTATATAATTGTCACTTTCCTCAACAACACCAATAAATAAGTTATTAAATCTATCCTTTGGGCATAATAAAGTCATTTCAATAGAACTAAAAGTGCTACCGTTTCAGTGTCAACTCTTCTGAAAACAAATGTTGCTGCTGTGCCTCAGAATTCAAATTGTAATAGCAGGTCATTATTCTGTTCTATTCTGTTGACATATTTTTAACTTATTTTATAAACTTAGAATTTGTTTCTCTACTAGAATCCTAGAAAAAAATATTTATGGGAATGCAATTTCATTTTGCTATGTTGACAGCAACAGTCCTTTGGGGTAGAGGCTAACTCAACTCAAGCATTAGAAGCAACCATTAGGAGCCAGCTTTCCCACCTGTTAACTGCTTTTAGTGACTAGATTGCACCCGCTCAGACACCCACCCAGCAAACAACAGACATACTGAAACAGACACATTTCCAGAGTTTGAATATCAGAAGGCTCCCCCGCCCTTTCTCTGAAAGAATTCAACTAAGGAACGGAAAAGCAAAGGAAGAGTAAAAACATCAAAAATATGTAAAATGTTAACTGCAAAACATTAATTGTGCCTTTCTGACTACCAATGGGAAAAAAAGATGAAAGAGTAAAAGATAGAATTATATGACTAGCCAATAGAAATATTTACTTGGTCATTCAACAAATATTTACTAGAGTGCCTACTGTGGCAGACGCTGTCCTAGGCGCGGGGATACAGCAGCACACAAAAGGAATGCCCCTATCTCCATCAGAGAAGACACATGAGAAATAAACAATACCAATGAGTCATTCAGTGCTAAGAAGAAAATAAACATGGCCGTGTAATCCGTGTAATAAAGAGTTTTTGGAGGAGCGCTAATTTATAGTGAATTGTCAAGGAAAACCTCTTTGAAGAAGGGACATTTAAGCTGAGACTTAAACGACAAGCAGGATACAGCCAAACAACAGTCTAGGGGAAGACCGTTCCCCAAAAAGGGACAAGTAGTAGAAAACCCTGAAGCTGAAATGAATTGCTGTATTTGTAGAACAGAAAAGAAGGCCTATGTGGCTACAGTTTCCTGAACAGGGTTAAGAACGGCAGCATATAAAGTCTCCTTAAAGTGCCACAGACATTTCAAAGTCATCAGTTGGAAATATAAAAATAAAACTGTGACCATTGAGCTATTCATGGGAACTTCTTTTATTCTAGTAATGATCACCAGGAAACTTTCAACAGAAAAAAGAGAAACACGAGTTAGGCAAAGTCCCAAGGGCAGACAGAGGTTTCCGAATCCGAACAGAGCCGCACCAGAGTCCTGACTGCACCAGCGCTGCCAGGCACCCCAAAGCATGAGTGTTCTAAGTGAGGTCAATGTCTAGGACTGGTGTGCCTGGACAAGGGCTATCTGAGACTTACAGAGGAAATGTTAAAACACAGAACTCATGAAGGAACTTGAGACAGAAATTAATGTTTCTGGATGTACTTGTCCTAATCCCTGCCTGACCTACTTATTGCAGATAGCCCAGAGATTACTTTTTTAAATACTAACAATAGGTACCATAAAAACAGTGCACCCCTAGAATAAAAATTTTTATAAATCTTACAAAAATTTGCCATGTGTGTCAATGCTCTTCCTAGCCAGAATCACAAAATAAATTAAAATTTTTAAAATGGAAAAAATTTAGCAAGTACTCAGTTCACCTGTTTTCTTTCTATAGCAAGCTCAAACAAAATAAGCCTTTAAAAGTATCTATGACATTAAATGAAGCTTATTTTTAAAATAAAATATACCTATTAAAAGAAAACTAAAATCTTATTTGAAGGATAAACTATTTTTCAGCATTGAAAGATTCTCAAATATACTGTACATTACATAACACTAACAAGACTTTTTTGTAATGGTGCTATACTATTCAAATTCCCAAACGATGCTTACTCTTATTGAATAGATACATTTTCTACTATAGCCTTTTGATAAGGCTCTAACTTCATTTTGAGAAAAAAGAATAGGAAAACAATGAAGATCAAAAGCTTGCTTTAAATGAAGTATGTGGCAATGCGTCCTCACTTAAGAACACTGGCATCAGAGACCGGCTCCCACCTCTAACACTAGCAGCTGTGCAACTTCCCTGAACCTCAGTTTCTTCATCAGTAAAATGAGACTAATACCACCCACTGTCACAAGATGGATAGGAAGAGTCAATGAAATGTAATAGGTGAAGATTAAAGGAATCCAGTCTTATTATTTGGTAATCACAATATGAATAAAAGGAGGGGCAAACACATGTTAAGAGAGAAATAATCATAAATTATAGGTTGCAAGAGCTGAATAATACAAACACTACCCCTAGAGTTGAATATACAGTCCAAACACCTGTTTTACCCATAAAGAAACAAAAGCTCAGAGAGTTCAAGTGACCAGCCCAAAGTTAAAAAAATAAGCTTAGAAAAGGGCGAGACTCTGAACTCCTCAATGTCCTACAGAGTACTTTCACACGTAGGAGCCAACTGATCTTCATCCTAAGACTGTTCATTAGAACCACGGCACCAGTCAGCCAGCTGCGTGGTCTGGAAGCACTCCTGGCACACTGCTTCTCTTACAACAGAACCTGAAAGTCTTTCTTATTCACCACATGACTCATATAAAAAAGTATGGCTCAGTCAGCAATCGCATTCTTTAATCAGTTAATCATTATTTTAAGTCATACTAGAAAGACATAAATGTTTCCATCTGCACTTAATAGAACTAATCAGCTTCTGAACACAAAAATGCTCAAATCAATGATAAGTTTTTGACATACTTCCCAAACTAACACTTCAGTCGATACTGTTAGCACAACGTAACATGAACTATTTTTATTGTTTGACCATAGATTACTTAAACAGGACAATTGAGTTAGTGAGTTGGTGAGTATTTTATCACAAGCAAGCAGTCCACTGTTTCCATCACTAACCACTCTAGTATTCACGTTCTTAAAATTTACGTAATCCTTTAAATTGTCTGTTCTTTCATGTAGGATTTTCAAGTTAACACTTAGGTCAAGCAGCCCTCCCTGAGTCAAGATGATTCACTTTCATAAAATAATTATATTCTAAATGCTGCATTACATCACTATGCAGTGGAAGGGACAAGAGAAGCTGGGAAACAGATTAAGAGATAAGAATTCAAATGGAGATCAGTCAATTGAACAACACAGCATCTAAATAACAGTCATATTTACAATACACGTTTCTGACGTCACTAAGGCAATACACACCTGATTGATACTCCAAATTCTTGCTTTAAATAAGATCAAGCTTTGCAGAAGATTTCTAGGTTTAACAAGAGAATACAACATGGCAATTCAGGGAGTTAGAGCTTAAACATCGTAACCTGTGTTCAGAGCATTTGTGCAAATACAGGAAAAGCATGTCCTAGGTTCCAAACAGGCCTCTGCTCAAAGCCACTTTCAAAAATAGGAAAACGCAGGCCCATACGCATAACAGTTATTTCTGAGTTTTGCAACTAATAGTTGGCAATGGTGTTGCTGAGCAGGTAAGAGAAGAGAATCATTAAATTAATACACAAATGAGCAGCAACCACTATACTTTCAGATGAATGAAAGAAGAATAATTACTTAACATGGGTGGGAGCAGGCACTCTGCAATGGTCATGGCCAGGGACTACCATCAAATTAACTGCTTGGCCCAGTACCTCCCAGGCTCAGCAAGCAGACAATAAATAGGGCCCCACCTGAATGGAGGGAGCTGTCTTGGTGAACTGGAGAGTCCATACACCTTAAGGGATGTTGCTTGTCTGTCTTCTGAGCATTTTCCAAACTACATTTGATAATAATGCAATTGTGAATCCCTTTTACATGGTGGCAAATTTATAGTATACTCCTTCGCTAGACAAAATAGTATGTAAATAAACGTGTTAGAGATTCAACTGAAAAAACAAGGCCCAGCTTGGGACAAAGTAACACTACAGATAGCACTCAATCCCTTACAGCTTCCTCAGTCATAGCTCTAAATGAGTCATACAATTCAGAACGATCATGCTGAAGCATCTTATGAATTAATAAGATGTATAAATTCTGTACAGCCTATTTTGTTTTGTATTCAAATTATCTAAAACTGAGAATTTGTAATTGGCTGTTATGCAGCATAATCAATTATTGGAATACTCTATTCCTCAATCACCTTGGATATGCAAGAGTTTACTACATAGGCCTGTATTGAAAGCAATTCACACTTGAAGCACTACACTAATTACATTCTTCATTCATTATACATTTATTAAACACTTGTGTAACAGGCACTATTAGTGCCTTTACATTCAATCTGTGTGTCTCTTTCCATCTGAAGTGGGTCTCTTGTAGACAGCATATGGATGGGTCGTGTATTCTTATCCATTCAGCTACCTTATGTCTTTTGATTGGAACATTTAATCCCTTTACATTTAAAGTGATTATTGACAGGTACATAGGTATTGCCATTACTCATATTTTTCTTCATTTGCTTTCTCCTTTCTTCTTTTACTATTTCTTGTAATACTGGCTTGGTGGTAATAAATTCCTTTAGCTTTTTCTTATCTGGGAAGCTCTTTATCTCCTTCAATTTTAAATGATAGCCTTGCTGGGTAGAGTAGTTTTGGTTGTAAGCCCTTCTTTTTCATCACTTTGAATATTTCCTACAAATCCCTTCTGGCCTGCAAAGTTTCTGTTGAGAAATCAGCTGACAGTCTTATGGGAGCTCCATTGCAGGCAGATGCTTTTCTCTTGTTGCTTTTAAGATTCCTTCTCTCTAACCTTTGGCATTTTAATTATAATTTGTTTTGGTGTGGGCCTCCTTGGGTTCATCTTGTTTGGGACTTTCTGTGCTTTCTGGACTTGTATGTCTATTTCCTTCCCCAAGTTAGGGAAGCTTTCAGTTATTTCTTCAAATAGGTTCTCGATCCCTTGCTCCCTCTCTTCTCCTTCTGGTGCTCCCATGATATGAATGTTGTTATGCTTGATGTTGCCCCAAATGTCTCTTAAACTATCTTTGTGTTGTTTTTTTTCTCTTTCTTATTCTATTGCGATGTTTTCTGCTACCTTGTCTTCTAAATCGCTGATCAAATCCTCCTCTTCATGTAATCTGCTGTTGATTCCTTCTAGTGTATGCTTCATTTCAGTTGTTGTAGTCTTTATTTCTGACTGGTTCTTTTTCATGGTTCCTATGTCCTTATTTATGCTTGTTATTTCTTTGTTGAAATTCTCACTAAGTTCCTAAAGCATTCTTATAACCAGTGTTTTGAACTCTGTCTCTGGTAGGTTGTTTGCCTCCCTTTCATTTAGTTCTATTTCTGGAAGTTTCTCTTGTTCTTTTATTTGAGACATGTCTCTTTGTTACCTCATTCTGGTTGCCTCTCTGTGTTTGCTTGTATGTATTAGGTAGATCTCCTCTTGTCTCTCAGTCTTTGCCAGGTGGCCTTATGTAGTATATGTTATATGTGGTACAGTGGTGCAATCTCTGTTTTCCTGTGTGTGTGTGTGTTCTGGGAGTGTCCTTTGTGTGTGCTGTGTTTTCCTATTGTAGTTGAACCTTGATTGCTTTAGACACATCACTGGGTGGGACTGCCTACCAGGCTGACTGACCATGAGGATTAGCTAGGCCCACAGCGTATGAGCTGTGTGGGGGCTGAAACCTCAGAGGGAGTTCACCCCAGAAAGCTCTTGTGCCTGTTGAGACCACCCTTTGGGTTTGCCGATTGTGGGGCTAACCAAGTAGTGCTCTGGTGTGGTCTGAAGCTGGCCTCTGGGTGTTGTTTCTGGTGTCTCTTGGGGAGGCTCCCATGGAGGACAATTTCAGCCTTGCCTGTGAGCAGCCCAGGGCTACCTGGTAGGAGCCACAAAGCTACAGGTAGGTTGGCTGTTGGAGGTGTGTGGGGTGGCCACAATGTGAACTGAGACTGGCTGCCCCCACTATTAGGGGCTGCTTAGCAAAAGGCCCAGGACTGCCTGTAAGTCTCAGCTGTTGAAAGAGCCTCTTTAGGTGCACAGGCCAGGTGAGCTGTCCTGGTTTTGCGAGTGCCTTCGGCAAATGCAGCAACTAGCTGGGCCGGGCAAGGTCCCAGGAAGTCACGATACGTGGCTGGTGGTTTTTACAAAGTTAATGCAGTTTCAGTTCTTACACTGGTGCTGGGCCAATGACCACTTTGCAAAAACGCCCTGAGAACAGCATGGGCAGCCATTGCTCACCTTATCTGAGGTGGGACCCACTGCTCAGTAGCAGAGAGTACCCCGGGGAATGCAGTACCAGCTGTATGGGGTGGGGACCCAGGTCGTCACCAAGGTGTGTGCACACATGGATTTCATCAGACCAATGTGATCTCAGATGTGGTCTTTTGGGGAGAGGGTTCAACACAGAAAAGATGGCACCTTCCTGTAGACTATACGTGAGCCAGGCTCCACACAAAGATAATGACTGCTGTCCCTCCAGCCCTCGCCTTGAGCCACACAACTTAGTATTTCCCATATGTCTCTGGTGCCTCTCGAATTGCTGCGCCTCCAGCAGAGACCAGGTGAGTGTTTGCAAGCGAGTCTGTGTGCGGGCCCTTTAAGAGGGCATCTGGGTTTCCAATCCCTTTCCATCTCACCAGGAGGGGTAGACAGAGTCCTCACTGAGTTTCACTGCCATCTGTTGTGGGAACTCCTCTTCCTGGCACAGGACCCCTGGGCTGGGGAGCCCGGGGTGGAACTGGGACCCTCCCTCTTCCAGGGGGACCTCTGCCACCCAGGTGTCCCTCCCAGCATCCGTGGGTTTGAGGTTAGGCCCATTTTGCATTTCCACCCCTCCTAACAGTCTCGATGTGGCCTCTTCTTTATTGGGGTTCTGTTCAGCTAGTCTTCAGATGATTCTTGAGGTTGATTATTCTATAATTTATTTGTAATTTTGGAGTGATCCTGGGATGCAGAGGGCATGGCGTTTACCGAATCTGCCATCTGGGACCATCTCTCCCTATGTATAGTTATATACATTTGTATGTTAGTATATAAGTATCAATTTACTTACATACCCATATACTGGGGTTACCAAAAAAAATTTAAAAAACGTATACAAGTGAACACTTTGGTCAAAGTTGCTCAAGCAGTAGTTCGCCGTCATCAGAAGTGTCTGGACACTGATGGTAACCACCGTGAGCACCTCTTGTAATTGCAGACATCAAACGTGACTTGTATTCATCTTTTGCTATCGATACATATCGAGTATTGCAATTTTAATACAGTTTTCCTTTCTTAAAATGCACATACTCTTTTTGGCACCTTCTATATTATATTTAAGGTTTTTAGGCTCAAATATTCATTTATATATAACTATGGTATGAAATTACACGACATTGTAAGCAATTTCATACCATAGTCATGTATAAGTGAATATTTGTGCCTAAGAACCTAAAATTTTTTATGGTATAGCGTACTAACCTGAAATTTTAAATTTTTTAATATTTCAAAGAGATCGGAAGTAATTCTGTGACACACCAAAAATACTTCTCCTATCAGACCAATACACTAAAGTCAGGATGAACTTATTAGAAAGTCAAAGCAATTTGAAGATAGCTATGCCAACTAGATGTTGATAACAGCTAGGGTTTTCTTTTAAAAAATCACTTAGTGAAGGATCAGTGTGTGGCTCAAGGCAGGTATTTGTTATAAAGAAATGAGCTACTGTACTGTACAGCTCTTCTCATTAGTGTATGGAAATGTACTACCCTCACATTAAATAAAAACTCAGTGAGCAAAACACTGTAGCAAGCATATGTTGGCTGATGACAAAACAGTAAACATACGTAATGCTTCTCAATATCAACACCATATACACATGAAAAAGAAGCTCTTCAGCTCTCATGTTATTTTGTGGCAAAGACATTCCAAATATTGATTATGTATGCTAAACAAAACACTTAGAAAAAGTTAACTCTAAACAGCAGAAGTCAAAATACATAACTGCATTTTATTCTCATTCCACATTTTTTAGGTATCAATATCCATGGTAAGGAGAATAAATTGCTGTAAGAAAGGCACTAAGCAAAACCGTAAAGCAGGCAGTTTGTCTTCTGCATCCCATCACTTCCATCATCACTCCCTTTCTCCTGTCCCTATTTACCACCTCTTTTCCTCCCCATCCTATCCCCAACAGTCTCATAGTTTCCATGACCTCTGCTCTAAGATTATCTGGGGCCTGCTTTGGCCTCCCTTCTTCCTGTGTTGAAATTTATTATATCTATATTTCTCTCAGAATGTCACATAACCTGATACATGGACAGTAACCACATTTTCCTTTTGCTTGTCCTCCTGTCCCAGCTTAATGCTTTCACCTAAGCTCAAAACCACACCCTTTCCTTTCTTGCTTTCTCAGAAACACTTTAAATATCCTTCATCTTTCCTATATATTCACCTTTCTTCACCAGCAGCTTCCCTCATTACATAAACATACTTAAGTCCCCATCTTATCTTAAAACCCTTAGCTTAAAAGATAAATACTAGCTAGTGTATGGAGTTTAGCCTGTAGTATCCACCTTCCAGCTTCTGCCTTCTCTCTCTCCTCCCCTCACAGCAGTAGGACTTCAGTTAACATCATGACATTGAATCCAAGGGCTCTTAATCTAGAGGCTGCAGGGTTTGTGTATAGAATTCAGGAGATCCATGAACGTAGGTGGGAAAATAAATCAGTTGTTTTCTCCAACCTCTAATACTAACCATATTTATGAATTTACTACATTATTATAGGCCTGCCACTACATCTTGTTGTGTAATGTATTTAAAAAGCACATATACTTTATCACAATTAGTTTGGTAACCACATTCTAATAATTGGTTTTCTTTGTAATCCTATGCATTTTATTTTATCTATCTGCGGCATACTGCATTTTCCAAATATTCTGCAAAAATATCTTCCATTTCACATGCTCTTCTATGATGTAAATGTGCCACGCACCCATAAAGATATGAAGTTGAATTCCCTTCTCCTTAAATTCAGGCTGACATTTAACATGCTCGTATCCAAGAGAGTGTGCTGGAAGTGACACTAAGTGACCACTAAAGCTAGGTTAGGAAAAGTAATGCAGGTTCTGGGACTAGGTTTGGGGTGGTTTGTTAAACAGCAGAAATAACCAGAACAGAACTTGGTATCTGGAATTGGAGTGAGACATAACAAAACGTGATGATGGCTTTGGGATTGGGTGGCAGACACAAGATGAAAGGGTCCTGAGGATCTCACTAGCAAAAGCCTGATGAGCCTTGTAGAGGGGCTAAGAAGAGGACAATATAATCAGAAGCTGGAGGAAAAGAACACCCTGCTATGAAGGCAGAAATTTTAGCAAAACTATTGCTTGTGTTAAGTTCAACAACAGACAATGTTGGTAAGGAACTGTTGATTCTAGCTAAAGTAATTTCCAAGCAGAATGTCCAAAGTGTCAACTGGTTCCTTTTATAACTGTAACAAAACGAACAGATAGATGAGCTAAAGAAAAAGTGTACTGCTTTCAAGCAGAATTTAGAGGAAATATACAGGAACCAGCAGTTACTGAGTTCAAAAATAAAATTATTCTTCATCCACAATCTCTCCCAGAAGAGAATGCTCAACTACGAAAAAGTCAAAGGACAAAGAACAAATACAGGGTGCCAAAAGGAAAACCTGGTCTCCAGATAGAGATCAAGCAAAGGGTGCTACTATAAAATCCTTATTTCACAGTTGATTTCTCCTATTTGATCTCTTTCATAGTACCTTCTTTACTTGTCCACTAAAATTAGATGTGCTCAGGGATCCAGTCCTCAATTGTGAACAATTTCTTCATCCACTCCAGAAATATATGAACATCAAAAAATCAGTAATCTCTCTCTCTCTCAATCTCTCTCTCTCTCAAATACGTAACATTCCAACTGGTCTCTCTATTCCAAAATATTTTTCATACTAAGCTCAAAACATTATTAAGATATTGGCTATGTTAATTTCCTGCTTAAGATCCTTCAATAGCTCCCTATTAAAATCTTTGACATAGCTTACAGATAGAGATTTTGTGATCCAGCATTTCTCTACAAACTGCGCCCACATACCATTTATGCCAAAGCACAGGACCCACTGTGGTTATGAGTATATACATTTCTCTCCAGAATGCAACTCCTGGTACGATCATAAGTACTTTGCTATGTATTAATTTTTTAAATTTTTAAAAAATCATTCTTTTAATTAGCTATATAATAGTGGGTTTTACCACTTATTAGTTGTATGATTTGGACAAATTATGTAATTAAAATTTTTTTTAATTTTTCAATTACAGTTGACAATGCAGTATTACATTAGCTTCAGGGGTACAGCATGGTGGTTAGACATTTATATAACTTACGAAGGGATCCCCCCCCCCCGATTAGTCTAGTACCCGCCTGACACCATCGTTGTTACAATATTAACTGTATTCCCTATGCTGTACTTTTCATCCCTGTGACTATTTTGTATCTTCCAATTGGTATTTCTTAATCCCCTCACCTTTTTCACCCAGCCACCCAACCCTCCTCCCATCTAGCAACTATCAGTTTGTTCCCCGTATCTATGAGTTTTTTTCTGTTTTGTTTGTTCATTTACTTTGCTTTTAAGATTTCACATAAAGATGAACTCATATGGTATTTTTCTGCCTCTGAATAATTCACTTAGCATAACACTCTGCAGTCAATCCATGTTGTCGCAAATGTAAGATTTCACTTTTCTATGGCCGAGTAATATTCCATTGTATAAATGCACCATCTCTTCTTTATCCATTCGTCTTTTGATTGGAGAATTGAATCAATTTACATTTAGAATAATTATTCATAGGTATATAGATATTGCCATTTTATTGTTTTCTGATTGTTTTTGTAGTTCTTCTGTATTCCTCTTTTATTGTCCTGCTCTGCTCTTTTACATTGATTACTTTCTGTAGTGTTAAGATTCCTTTCATTTTATTTCTATGTACATTTTTGGTTTGTGGTTAACATGTGTTTCATATATACCAAGCTATGTTTACAGCAATCCATTTTATGTTGACGGTGGATTAAATTCAAACATATTCTAAAATCACTACCGTTTTTAGCTCACCGCCTCCATGTTTATGTTTTCATCATTGCTTTGTTAATTCTTTCATGTGTTTATGTGTATCCCTTAACTTACTTTGGTAATTACACATGATCTTCCTCCTTTTGCCTTTTAACCTTTGTACTAGCTTTAGTGTTGGATGATCCACTGCTTTTATTGTGTTTGCCCTTGTTAAGTGAGTTTTATTTTTCTTCTTCTGTTTCAAGAGGTCTCTTTAACATTTCTCGCAATACTATTTTGGTGCTGATGAACTCCTTTAGATTTTTCTTGTCTGGGAAGCTCTTTATCTGTTCTTTGATTCTAAACAATAGATTTGCTGGTTTGAGTAATCTTGGCTGTAGGTCCTTGCTTTTCATCACTTTGACCTCTGGCCTGCAAAGTTTCTGTTGAAGATCAGCTGACAGCTGGGGGCTCCCTTGTAGGCAACTAACTGCTTTTCTCTTGCTGCTTTTAAGATTCTCTCTTTAACTTTTGGCATTTGAATTATGGAGTCTTGGGGTTTCTTTGGGTTCACCGTGTTTGGGACTCTCTGTGCTTCCTGGACTTGTATATTTATTTCCTTTGCCAGGTTCGGAAAGTTTTTAGTCAGTAGTTTTTTCAAATAGGTTTTCAATTCCTTGCTCTCTCTCTTCTCCTTCTGTAATCCCTGAGATGCAAATGTTGTTATGCTTGATGTTGTCCCAGAGGTTCCTTAAACTATCCTCACTTTTTATCCCACTTTTTGCTGTTCTGATTGGCTTTTTGCCACTACTTTGTCTTTCAAATCGCTGATTCAATCCTCTACTTCATCTAACATGCTATTGATTCCCTCTAATGTATCTTCATTTCAGTTATTGTAGTCTTCATTTCTGACTGGCTCTTTTTTGTTTTCTATCTCCATTTTTATGTTTCCTATCTCTCTGTTGAAGTTCTCACTGAGATCATTGAGAATCCTTATAACCAGCATTTTGAACTCTGTATCAGCTAGATTACTTGCTTCCATTTAGATTAGTTCTTTTTATGGAGTTTTGTCCTATTCTTTCATTTGAAACACATTTGTCTCTTAATTTTGACTGCTTCCATACATTTGTTTGTATGTGTTAGATAGACCTGCTATATGTCCATCTTGGCAGGGTGGCCTTATGTAGTAGGTGTCCTGAGGGGCCCAGTGGTGCAGTCTTCCTGGTCACCTGAGCTGGGGGCTTTAGGTGTGTCACTGTGTGCGTTGTATGTGCCCTCCTGTTGTAATTGAGCCTTCACTGCTGTTGGCACGGCAGTGGCTGGGATTGACCCTCAGGCTGACTGATTGTGAGGACTGGCTGTGACTACTGAAGAAAAGCTGTTGTGCAAGAACTGACCCCACAGAGTGGGATTCCCTTTAGCAGGGCTCTGGTACCTGCTGAGTCCAGACTTTCTTTGGGTGTGTCATTTGCAGCACTAATTGGATGGTGTTCTGGTGTGATCTGAAGTTGACCACCTGGTTGGTTTGTTGGTTCTTGGACCTCTTGGAAGGGACTCCAGCGCAGGCCCTGGTCAGCCATTGCGTATGTCTCTGGAACCACCCGATAGGAGCTACAAAGTCATCTGTGGTTGGCAGGTGCCTGTGCTGGGCTTGGAGTCTCCTGGGAGTGGTTATGCTGTGAACTGAGAGGCCAGCTGCCACTAGTGCCAGGCTTGGGGCTGCTTAGCAAGATGTAGAAGGCACACTAAAGCTAGCCACTGTTTGTTTGTGATTTTTAGACCTTTGAGAGGTTTTGGAAAGTCAACAGCATAGGCCCAGGCTAGCCACTTATGTGGAGTAGCCTCTGAAAGAGGTTTGCGCTGTGCACATGAATTGGGTGGAGTGAGGTCACAGAATATCACCAGGATACAGCAAAAGTGGTGTTAGTGAGGGTAATGAGACTCATATTAAGTGACCCCCGCCCCAGGCCTGTAGACTGGGGGCTTGAGGGGGTTACCACTCTAAAAAGGAACAATGGTGCATCCCTGCACTTTATTCCGAGAGAGCTGCCATTTCAGCACTCGTCATGAAGCCAGACAATTCAGTTCCTCTCTGTATGTTCCTGTCATTTTTCGAGTTGCTGTTTCTTCACTGGCGCTTAGGGTGAGTGTTTGTGAGCAAGTGTGTCTGTCCTTGCACCCTTTAAGAGGACACCTGGGTCTTCAGGAGCCCTCTTCTCACCCAGATTGAGTCCCTGCTGATTTTCACAACCAGCTGTTGTGGGATTCCTCTTCCTGGCACTGGTGCTCTGGGCTGGGGAGCCAGTGTGGGGCTGGGCTGCAACTCCTTGCTCCAGGGACGGGGAAGGGTACCTCCACAGCCAAGATATCCTTCCTGATTCTTAACTGCCACACATGGGAGTAGGACCAGCACATTTCTCATCTCTGCCCTTCCTACCAGTCTTGACGTGGCTTCTTCTTTATATCTTTAGTTACAGGACTCTTATTCAGCTAGACTTCAGGTGGTTCTCAAGGATGGTTCTTCTGTAATTTAGTTGTAATTCTGATGTGGTCAGGAGATGAGGCGAGCACAGCCTTCACCTACTCCACCATCTTGACAAGAAATCTGCTACGTACTAATTTAATTCAACAATTATAGAGCACCTACTCTATGGCAAATCTGGCAGGACCTATCCCAGGGTTAGGCATACATAAATACATTAGAAACAGGTCCTGACTCTCCTCTGGAAGCACACAAAAGGAAGGAACATAAATACAACAAAGGGATTTATAATGGAAGGTAGCATAATGTGGTGGACTGTTTCTTTGGAGGGGCAGAGAGATGCGGCATGTAGTCAGCAGAACAACAGAGTATATGTAGTATATTCTTCTGGAGCAGCAAGATTCTTCAATATAAGTAACTTAAAACATTTTAATATTAATATACCCATTGTAAACAATACAAATCTACATGAAAGATCAAATAAAATGCCTAAGAACTGGTGGCCATTTTGGCAAGAATTGAAAGTACCATCACTAAGCAGAAGGAGACCTACTTTAAGTCAGAGACCCTCTTAGATTTGATCAAATCACACCACCTAAAAGACCTTTTGGCTCCACCTATCCAAAAAACCAACCCTGGCTGGGTGAACATTCACTGAAGTATGACTGGATAATCAAAAAGACTCTGTGGGACGCTTTGCTACAACCAGCCTCCACCTCCATACAGCCACTACAGAAAGCTTCAAACATGGCATGGAAGAAGTCCTGCAGATAACTGAGGAATCTTGAATCTACTCTTTTTGCCACACTAAAGTTACCTATAATTATGTATAGGAAGTCTAAAAAGGTTAAGAAAAATTTTACCCTGGTTCAAATTCCTTCCAATATGCTGAATTTGCAAAACTGCTCACTTCCTCTCAGAAGATCAGCCCTTGGGGACATTACACAGGAAAAAATTGGAGAGAACTATAAGAAATACTTGGGGTGACAAGGATCCATTTTGAACTGGTATGTATGCAATGATGGCTATGGCTTGTGGCAAGAGGCAGCCCATCAAAGACGTGGGATTAAAAAAAAAAAAACAGAAAAAAAGAAAATATACGATAACAAAACAGAAAAAAAAAGAACTACTGAAAAAAAAAGAACTACTGAAGTTCCTTTGCGTTTTTTTGTGTCCCAGAACCTATGTGCACACAATTCGCCTCATGTATGCATTACTCAGACCTCTAGCCTAAGGTCCTCAGAAAAACAGTCAGGAGCTGAGAGAAACAGTTGGATACACATAATCCTTCCCTGGCTGCTTCTTCATGTCACCTTCTCCTCTTATGCAAACCCCAGGGCTGAGCAACTATCACCTCAGCAGTTCCTCCTCCTGAAGGCAGCTGCTTCCTCTAGAGAAACAGGCAAGTGACCTGAGGTTATACTGTATAGGTAAGGAGTGACTGACTCAAGTTCTCTGCTACCTGGAGCACTCCACCTCCTGCCCCTGAAATCACTGGGACTGATATAAACCTGATCCTCCCCACATAAGCAATTTCTGACAGAGTAAAATAGCAAGTATCAAAGAATAAATGAAAACAAAATGTATTAGACTGCTCGAATTGCCATAACAAAATACCACAGACTGGGTGGCGTAAACAACAGGAATATTTTCTCAGTTCTGGAGGCTGGAATTCAGAGATCAGGGCGACAGCACAGTCAGGTTCTGGTGAGAGCTCGTTTTCTGGATTCTGCTAGATGGCCGCCTTCTAGATGTTTTCTCACGTAGAAAGGAGAGGAGGAGCAAGGTCTCTGGTGTCTCTTCTTATAAAGGCACTAATCTCATTGAACGAGGGAACCACTCTCATGACCTCATTTAACCTCAATTAACTCCCAAAGGCCTCATCTCCAAGCTCCATCACATCGGGAGTTAGGGCTTCAACATACGAATTTTGGGAGGACACAAACATTCAATCCATAATTCAATCTAGGTTAAAAAAAAGTGAAATTTTATCTTGCCATCATACCAGGTGAAAAATCAATACCAAATGGACTAAGGACTTAAATGCCAAGGGCAGCTTTTAAAAACCTAGTGGAAAAGATGAGTATCTTTTGACCCAACAATAAGCTAAGCTTTCTTAAGAGAAATTTGACTGTATCAAAATTAATAACTGTTCATCAAAAAATACCTGTAAAAAAGTAAAAATACAAGTAATAAACTACTTACACCCAACTTAAAATGCATTATTATCAAGAACATGTAATTCATTAACACACACACCCCCAAACATGGCCAGAAAAATGGATGACAACGAAGAGGCGTTTTACAACAGAACAAATATATATATACATATACATGCATATACATGTCTACGTGTATACATACATATATACATATATCTAATAAATATAGAAAAAACCATAAAAAATAAATATATAAAAACCAATAAATATACAAAAAATATAAAAAAACATATACATATATCCAATAAATGTATAAAAAAACTGTTCAAATCACTGAGACCATGAAGATTTAAAGCAAGTCCCCTTGTCAGGAAAAACAGTGAAAACATCTGAAGTGGAAACTAAAATAATAGACTAGTGTGTTTTCCCTAGTTCACACATTCATTAGCTCCATCTTCCATTGCCTTTGAGCAATTTTTCAATTTGGTAAAATGTAGAAAATTGATAATAATGTAAACTGTTCTATTGTACAAAAGAGCAAATTAGTGTGTCCAGTGGACTGCAGTTGATAATTACACAGGGGAGAGACCAGTTTTTGCATCTACTTGAAAAATTTATTTTAGCGTTACTTTACTGCATATAAATGAATAGCTCTTTGAATTTTCCTTAGAACTGATTTTAACATCTTACCGGTTTCCTCATAAGTTAGTGAGTTAAATATTTGACAAGTGTTTATTTTATATCAGTATGAGAGTCATGATTATACTGCCTTTTAAAATTTATCCATTAACACAATTAAAATTTAACATCGCCCATTTATGATTTAAAAAAATTTTTTTCAGCAAACAAGAAATAGAAGGAGCTATTCAACCCCAAGGATAACATCATACTTCATGGTGAAAGACTGAAAACTTTCTCCCTAAAATCAAGAACAAACCAAAATTGTCTGCTCTCACCACTTCTATTCAATATTGTACAACAGGTTCCAGTCAGAAAAACAAGGCAAAGAAAATAAATCAGACATACACATTGATAGAAAGAAATAAAACTGTCTTTACTTACATACACATTATAGTTACAGAGTAAAGCGTAGAAAAAAAAAGCTACTACAAATAACACAGGCCAGTATACAGAATTCAGTTCTATTTTTATATACTAGTAATGAACAATTGGAAATGAAACCCTTTTAAAATGCCATTATATAATGGTATAAAAATCAAAGTTCAAGATTTGTACACTGGAAACAAAAAATATGGATCTTGAGAATTTAAAAATGATCTAAATGGAAACAGAGATGTTTATAGAGTGTAAAGATGTCTACTCTCTGTGTGAAAATCTGTGCAGTGAACACAATGTCAAGCAAAATCCACAGACATTTTTGTAGAAAATGAGAAGCTGATCCTAAAATCAATATGGAAAAGTGGATTCTAAAATTTATATGAAAATACAAAAGACCTAGAATAGCCAAAACAAATCTTTAAAAAGAAGAAAATTAGAGCACTTACAATACTTGACTTCAAAACTTATTATAAAGTTACTATAATCAAGATATTACGGTATTTGCTAAGAGAAAAATATATACCAATATAAGACATAACACAGAAATCGACTCACACATATACAGTTAACCTCTGTAAATAGGCGTGCTCAAGTCTCTCCTATATTAAAAAACACTTATGCTCCCTTTTATGGAGCTCCATAAAATCATTCTCCCCCTTCCCAGTTAAACTTCTCACTAGAGTCTAAACTTCTCTTGACAATCTCTTCTTCATCTCACATTGACTGTTCAGAATCTGGCTTATGTCTCCCCACTGCTATTTAAAAAAAAAAAAATCTGAAACCAAGAGTCATTTACTTGATCTCTCTGTAGCACCTGACAGTGATGATTTCTGCCACCCTTCTTGGAACTGCCTAATCCCTTGGCTTCTGTGACATATCTCTCCCGGGTCTCTCCACTATGCACACTAGAGCTTCAAAGACGAATACGACAGTCTCAGACTTCAAGAAGCACAGATTGTAAAATGAGAGAAATATACGCAAACTATCACAACACAGGGAAAAAGCACTATGATAGTAATAGGTACAAAGTGCTGTGGTAGCTCCGTGAGGGGAAAGAGGGGGAGCATGTATTCTAGGAGTAAACTAGCATGTACAAAAGCACGTGTACAAATAGCATGGTTTCTACAGGGAATTCAGTGGATGATGGTGGAGCTCGTAAGTTTTGAAATCAAACAATCTGATTCTACCACTTAGCTCAATGAGGATAAAATAACAATTTCTATCTCACAGGTCTATAATGAAAATTAAACTAAATACTATATATATAACACTTAGCCCAGGGCCTGGCATTTCACAAAAGGTCTCAATAAATGTTAACTCCTTCATGACAAAAACACTCAACAAACTAGGAATAAAAGGGAACTTCTTCAAGCTGATAAAGGGCAATTACAAAAAACCCACAGGTAATATCATACTTAATGCTGAAAGACTGAATGCTTCCCCCGACATCAGGAACATCAAGGATGTTAGCTCTCACCACTCCTATTGATCATTTACTGAGGGTTTTAACCAGGGCATTTAAGTAAGAAAAAGACATATACGGCATCCAGATTGGACAGAAAAACATAAACTACCACTATTTGCAAATGACATGATCTTACATATGAAAAATTCTAAATAATGTACTAATAACTATGAGACCTAAGAGTTGAACTAATAGTTCATCAAGGTTGAATGATAGAAAAATCAATTATATTTCTATACACTAGCAACAAACAACGCAAAACTGAAAGAAACCAATTTCGCTTATAATATTATCAAAAATAAAATACTCCAGAATAATTTCTTTTTAAAAGTATAAGATACACAGTGAAAATTATAAAACATCATTGAAAGAAGTTAAAGAACAACTAAATAACTAGAAGGACCTCCAATGTTCACAGATTGGAGAATTTACTATTGTAAAGTTTCCTGACTTAGAGATTCATAATCCAGATTCAATATAATCACTATCAAAATCCCAGCTATAATTTTTTGAAATTTGAAATTGACAAGCTGATCCTAAAATTCATATGGAAATGCAAGTGACCCAGAAGAGCCAAAATAATCTTAAATAAGAACAAAACTGGAGAACTCATACTTCATTATTTCAAAGCTGACTGGAAACCCACAGTAAGCAAGACAATGTGATCCTGGCATAAGAAGAGATGTATAAATCAATGGAATAGAATTGCAAGTCCAGATCTAGACCTTTACATTTATAGTCAACTGATATTCTTCAAGGGTACCATGATAACTCAGTGGTCTGAAGCAAATGGATATTCAAATGCAAAACAAAGAAGTTGAGCCTCTACCTCACACCATAAACAAAAATTAATTCAAAATTAATCTTAGACCTAAATTTAAGAGCTAAAATAATAAAACTCATATTTAGAAGAAAATATTAGTAAATCTTCATGACCTCAGATTAGGCAATGGTTTCTTAGATAAAACACCAAAAGCGCAAGCAACAAAAGAAAGAGATAAAATTTTAAATTTTTGTGTTTCAAAGGACAATATCAAGAAAGTGAAAAACAACAAAATGGGGCTGCCAGTTAGCTCAGTTGGTTAAGAGCGCGGTATTCTTAGCAACAAGGTTGCCGGTTGGATCCCCACTTGGGCCAGTGAGCTGCGCCCTCCACAACTAGATTGAAACAACGACTTCACTTGGAGCTGATGGGTCCTGGAAAAACACACTTAAATAAATAAAAGTTTATTAAAAAAAAAAGGAGAAAATATTTGCAAACCATAGATTTCATAAGTTACTTATATCCAGAACATGTAAATAATTCTTACAAAAAACAGGATAAATAATCTAATTTTTTAAATGGGCAAAGGATCTGAATAGACATTTCTCCAAAAAAGATACACAAATAAATGGCCAACACATGAATAGATGAACTGATGATTCAACATCATCAGTTATTAGGGAAATACAAATCAAAACCACAATAAGATATCACTTCACATCCACTAAAATGGCTATAACTTATTTTTTTTTAAAAAGGACAATAACTAATGTTGGTGAGAATATACAAACACAGGAACCCTCATACATTGCTGGTGGGAATGTAAAATGATGCAGTCTCTTTGGACAATAGTTTGGCAGTTCCTGAAAACGTTAAACGTGTAATTACCAAATGACCCAGCAATTCCACTCTTAGGTATATGCCCAAAAAGAATGTAAACATATCCAAACAGAAAATTGTACACAATGTTCATAGCAAAATGCTCATACTAGCCAAAACATGGAAACCCAATGTCCACCAACTGATGAAATGTACAGCAGAATATGGTATACACATACTGCAGAATCCAGCTCCTGACCAAGAAGCCTATGGGCGACTTTTCTAGCTCGACTATGAACAGTGACAAGGCCTTAACTGGCAGGCCGCTCATGGGAAAGCCGCCCTCCTCACACCAGCCAGGCAGCCATGCACCGGGTCTCTGAAGAGAGCTGCAGTCCCGGATGCGGCCCCCTACTGACCGTGCTCTTTAGCAGAGCCGCAGCCCTAGCCCAGGTGCCCTCATTCAGAATCTATCTGTGGCTTTCAACTGAAGCCTTTTTGCAGGTGCCTCAGCCGAGGCCACCTCTTTATCAGGGAGGAAACATGGAAGACACTTTTTCTCTACTCTTAGTACTTTTCCACTCCTAGCTTTTCCACCTCACCCTCCAACAGGGCCTGAGTCCATTCAACTGCAGGAACCTTTTGTTTGGGACTCCTTCAGCAGGGAGAGGACCTCTGCACCCCCAGCACACCTGAGTGGGAGGAGGGCAGGCACTGTCTCAGGTTTAGCCTCCTACTTACTGTCTCAGTAAGTGAATAAAGGTTTGGCTGTGACTTTGATTTGGGCTCATCTTTAATCAGCTACCCCGACACCCGGAAGCTCCTGACACATACAATGGAATATTATTCAGCTATAAAAATGCATGAAGTAATAACTCACACTAAAACATGGATGAACCTTGAAAATGTTATGCTAAGTGGAACAAATAAGCCACAAAAGACCGCATATTGTGTGATTCCATGTATGGGAAGTGTCCAGAACAGGCAGATCTAGAGGCAGAAAGCAGATTAGCAGCTAACAGAGGTGAGTGGAGGGAGGAGGAGTGAGCGGGATGCTAAGGAGGACGGTGTCTCTGAAGGGAGACTGCCGTGGTGTCGCCCAAGTCTGTAAACATAAGAAAAATCACTGAATTGTACACTTTAAATAAATGGGTGGATGTCATGGTACATAACTTCTTAATAAAGTTGTTTTTTGAAAATGGTACTTCATAATATTCCTAGAACACTAGTGAGATGGGAAAATGGCTAAAGAGCAGATTATATTGCTCTGCTCTGTGAAGGAGTCTGTAAAATATCCTTTAAGCAATGCAAACATACTGAAGAATTCTGAGTCACATACTGACATGATAACATTTATCTTTTAGAAAAAGGATAGTGGTAACTGTGATGAGCATGGCTTCAAGAGCAGCTGTACTCAAAGTGCAAAGACCAGATGACCGACTTATAATGGTCCATTAAAAAAATAAACAGGTTTCAAAGCGCCCCAAACAGAGGAAACTACAGAAAATAATCAAGTCCAGTTGAATAAAGTGGTAGAAAACTCTTAATAACTGGCCTATTAAAATAGTTAACAGTTGTTCTAATCTATGACTTAACTAATTGAGGATCTGCCTTTAAGAATATCAGTTACAATGCCAGTATCTTCCTCAAGTGAGTGGCAGGGAACAGCAGGGTGAACTCCATCTTGGAATCCAAAAAACAATGGAAACTTTAACTCAAAATTAATTTAATTGCCAGAACCAGCTTCATTTCTTTCAATAAAATATCCTACAAACTAAAAGTAAGCATGTTATACGTGTAGCTTTATAATAAATAATATTTGCCTCCCATTAAAACTCTCAGAGTAAAAGACATTTGGTGAAGCCTTAAATTTTTCAGAAACGACTCTTTCTCATTATAGAATATATTTTAAAAGGTAAATGCATTCATAAAACATCTCACCTTAGGTTTTTAGACAAATCCACAAAGAAATAGCTACAGCATAAGTTCCAGTTTAGGCAAATACCTGAATTGAAAAAAAGGAAAAAGACACAGTCAGTCTGACGATCTGAGTTGCAAACTTAATTTTTTCCATAGGAAAACCTGAAACTGATCCTTTACCCGCGAAGCTTCGGTGTTCAAGCTATTCTTTAGAAAACTGTACAAGTCAAGAATCGTAATTCTGCTACACTTTCTACTGCCTATAATTATTTAAAATTTTGACAATTCTTGAAACAAAATACTCCTTAAAATATGTACCATATTAATGGGGATGGGGGATCAATTCTTTGCCCTGGTCAAGTCTTCAAAAGAAAAGGCATTTTCTAAAAGTCTGCACTCCCTGTAATATCTTCATCATGACCTCCCATCCTCACCAAAAATACAGAAATCAAAAATCTGGAAACATAAAAGTAAACCAACAGCACGTTTATAAGGCTTAGATTAAAGGGAAGATTAAGTAAAACAAATGGCTAGGAAATTATGAAAATGCTCATCTACATCGGCAAAGAAAATCAAATTAAAATGAGACACCATTTTCACCAATGAAATTAGAGTTGTTCTTTAAATGTTAGTTATTGTGCTGTTCCAGCTCTCCTTCGCAGACTTTACCTGAGTTGCACTTCACTGCCCTGTTTCAAATTAGGTGTAACTATGTGACTTGCATGGACACAATATGAAACACTACCAGGTACAAGCTTTGGGAACCAGTACACAACTGGGAGACCTACCCACTGCTGCAGTGATTCGGGAAGCTCGTAACCAATGGAGGTCTGATCAGGCTAGTTTACTAAATGACTCTGAGAGAGAGGACCCCCGACTCATGTAGACATGGGGCAGGAGCAAAAAATAAACTTTCTTGTATTAAAGCCACTCAGATTTGGGAGGTTGTTTGTTACTGCATAATGTCGACTACAGTGACAGCTACAAATGATACTGTAATAACGCATCATATTGTGTTATATTGTTATTTTATATATATATACGTATATATGTGTATACATATATATGTGTATACGTATATACGTATATATATGTGTGTATATATAAAATAATGCACTATAATAGGCATCTCTGCACATTGTTCATGGTAGTGCAAATTGTTAAAATCTTCCTGGAAAGGAATTTTGCAACACACAGGAGACTTAGGAAGTTCAAACCCTTTGACCTAGTAACTACTCTTCCAGAAATCTGTCCTAAATAATAAAGAAATCCAAAGACTTACAGTTCATTTACGACTACAAAGAACTAGAACAACCTAAATATCCAAATGATTAGTTAATAAGTTGGAATAACCAATCATTAAAATTATATAGTAAAATTGCTTTATGACTAATAGGGAAACTATGTAAAGGGTATATGTGGGAACTCTACTCTCTGCTGAATTTTTCTGTATGTGCAATTCTAGATTAGGCAAAAATTAATCTATAGTAACAAATATCAATCAGATCATTGTGTTAAGAGCCAAAGATTGTGTGAAAGAACTGACTGCCAAGGGGCTAAGAGAAACTTTTAGGATGACAGAAATGTTCCGTTTCTTGATTATGGTAGTGGTCACAGGAACACATACATTAATTAGTCAAAGCTAATCAAACTGCTGCACATGAGCTGTATCTTACCAGAGGTGATTTTGAAAATAAAATTTTAAAATGTTTAGTGACAGGAAAATACTCATCTACTGAGTAATGTGAATTATGTATAATACATACATTTACAGAGAAAAAGACCAGAGATACAATTTAATAGTTCTTTTGTTAGCATAAAGATGATAGTTAATTTTAATTTTTCTGTATGTTGTATATGTTTAAAATGTTCTAAGTGAGTATGTATTTTTATGCTTATGTTAATATTTTGAGAACCAGAGCCTGAAACCTAGAATCAGTTTGAGGTTTTGTTAATTTATTCATTCAGTACTGACTGCATGCCTCCAGGTACAAACAGCATTCTAAGTGGTGGAGGGTTATTTCCGCCTGAGGGCGTTCCCCCAGGTCCAGCTAGACATGCTTTGCAAGTGATCATGCAGCCAGGGAATGTGCGAGGATCTGCAATCTGCACCCCACAACTACATGTCATCGTGGTTTTTTTTTTAATTAAAGTTTATTGGGGTGACAATAGTAAAGTTACATAGGTTTCAAGTGTACAATTCTGTAATACATCATCTATATATTATGTTAGGTGTTCTCTTTACACTGACAAAGACAGGATTATCTTCAAGAACTGTTTGCATTAATGATTATTTATTTACCTAAACTTTCTGAAAATAAGCTTAAAATTTCTACAATGTTTAATACTAAACATGTATAACGAGTTTCGAATTTACATATTTTGAACTATGTGTGAATGTGTTTAAGGATTATATGCATTGATAATTATTTAAATTTTGTATGAGTTTTAGGATTTTACTTACTTAGGAGTAAAAGTTTTTACAACCAAAAAACTGTTTAAAACTAAGAAATTGTAGAGAAATACAAATGAAACACAGAAAAAGATAAATTTGACAATGAAGCCAGGGAACTGAAGTAAGAGAAGAAGTATTATGTTAATCAAGTAGAAATAGCTTTTGCATATAACTAACAAGCTATAATCAACAAGGAAGGATGGAAGACTGGACATATTGGAGCAGTGAGCTTCATACCTAGAGCTTAGTAGATGCTATCTAAACACTTGCTGAAATAATACTGGGATATAATATACTGAAAATTTCACTGAAATACTCTGAAAATGCTCCTCCTTTCTAACTATTCAGAGTAATAGAAAGTAGAGAAAAGGTAAGTAACATTCATTGAAAATGTAGAACTGAAGCCATCAAAAAACTTAAACCACTATTTCAAAATCGTCCTTGAGGTAAATAATCTGTTCGCAAGGAACTCAAACCTTTATCATATCCTTTGTTGTAACACCACACACACACACACACACACACACACATACTCACACACACCCCATGAAAACATTTTTACTAAAGATAGCTTGAGAAAGAGAATCACATAATACCCAGAAAAATGCCAGTTGTTCACCTTTGTATTCCACACAATTCCTAGCACATAGTGAGTACTTTCAAATTATTCACTGAGTTGAACATTCACAGAGAAAATGTTTTCTCTACTGTCCATATGACTTCATTATATTTCAAAGGTATGAGTCATCAACTCTGGCAATGACAGCAGAATTCACACCACTGCAACGCTTGCCGTATTTCAAGAGCTCTCAGAAATAAAAAGAGATATCCATAGATGTGTTCCCTAAGTTACACAAGTATAAGAAAATACATCGTTTCCCTGTTGCCAACTGGCTATATTTAGATGGCTCCGAACTGAATTATTCAAGCACAAACAAACACAATCTTGAAGGGGTCCACATACTTGCTCCTGACAGTCTGGAAACAAAAGCTGCTATTCAGATAAAAGCTGACAGGCAACAGGATTGACAAGCCGGTGACTGACTGCCTTCTCTGCACACTTGAACTTGTAGGCCTCCACAGCTATTAAGCAAAATTAGTTTCATGATGTCAGCCAAAAAGCCTTACAGGCAACAGTTTCAGGTCATTAAAGGAACTACCATCCTCAAACTGCCTGAATTTGTGTTTGCTCATTAGAAGCCTCTCCGTGAATTGGTAGAGAGGTTTTAATTGCACTCTTCCTCTACCAATGTTTAGGACAGCCCTGAACTATTACAAATTCCTATTCTCCCTTCTTTCCCTATGCCTGAAATAATTTACATACAGTTGAAGAAACTAAGTATCAGACAGTCTAGAAGTTCTCTACCAAAAATGGAACAATTTCAAAGATACGAATATGGTCTTAATATATATTTATTTGGCTTAAAAAGCAAGAATCAGAGAAAGACATCTTCAACTTCCATCTCTCCCACTTGCTAATCTCTGAATCCACGATGCCGTCTTATGTGCCTGCCTTTGCAAATGCTATTTTCCTGAGCATGGTTAGGATCACCTCCTCAAATCTGATTGTGGCAAATTTCTACTCACTATAGAAGTCTCCACTGGTGTTCCCAGAAAAGGCTCCTGCAATCCTTCCCCTTATGTGCCTTTTACATACTTCCATTAAGCACTTCTCAAACCAGGTTATACAGCTCAGTCTCTTACAGTCAGGGAACTAAACACCTTTTGGCAGTGTTACATTCAGCTGGTATACACAGGCGCAGCCTTAAGGATTATACTGAAGTACTGAAGTATTTCTTTAATATAGTCTGGTAAGCAGTCATCACTGCAAACTCCAGTAGCACTACAGAGCCTCGGGATGGCACCACAACCATCACTCAGCAACAAAAGCAGCAAAGCCTGATACAGCCTGAAGGATGAAGGGGTCCTTTAAAACCTTGTCCAGTGCTATGGCTATTTTGATTGGTTGGTGCCAGTGTTGCAGTGACTGGTAAATAATCTGAATTTCAACTCTGCCTCTTTATACTCAAAGCCAGAAACACTGCCTAGAATACAGTACATCTTTAATGAATTCTTAATTCTTTGTCAAAATAATGAATTAATAGCAGGCCTATTCAATGACCCAAGGCCAGGGGGTATTCTGTCAAAATTATGCAGGCACTGATCAGGTTAGCAACAAAAATCCAGGTCGTTAAGTACAAGACAGGAAAGTGCTCAAGTCTACCTATTTGTTATGCTTTCCATCATGCTCTGATAAAAGGAAATGCTTGATTTAACAATGCGGGCAAAAAATCTTCAATGTGATACTTTATAGAGCATATGATTCAAGTATTTTTAATGTTATTCAACAAAGTTTAAAAACAAAGTTCCTATAAAACCAAAGAATCTATAAGAATGCCACAAACACTGGTTTCCAGTCAAGATGGCAAAGTGGGTAAAAGCTCACCTCCTCCCACAACCACATGAAAATTACAACTAAAGCATCATTGAGAACCGCCTGACGTCTAGCTGAACGGAAGCCCTACAACTACAGACATACAAAAGAAGCCACCTCAAGACTGGTGGGAGGGGCTGACACGCAGAACGGGCTGGTCCCACACCAACATGTGGCAGTTGAAAATCGGGAGGGGAATCTCAGCTGTGGAGGTCCCCCTGGAGGAGCAAGAGGTCCGAGCCCCACACCACGCTCCCCAGCCATAGATTCCGGTGCCGGGAAGAGAAGTCCCCACAACCTCTGGCTGTGAAAACCAGAGGAGTCTGTGACTGAGTGAGATGGAGGGTGGCTGTAGTCCCAGGTGCTCCTCTTAAAAGGACCGTGCCAGACTTATTCATTGACAGATTCATACACTCTGAGCTCCAGCGCTGGGGAAGCAGCTCAAAAGGCACCAAGGACATACGGGAAAGACATAAATTGTCTGGCTTTAGGGCAAAGGCTGGAGACCCAACTTTCTTCCAGACAGAAGTGCTGAGAGAAGCCATTGTTCCTTTGTTGCACCCTACCCCCACCCAGCCTGCACTCCCAGGCAGGCACCATATCTAAGTCTCCATTAATCCAGGAAACACCATTTGCCCTGCCCTGGTGACTCCCTGAGACCCCTTCCCACCCAACTTGCGAGCCCACCCAAGCTGATTCCAGTGGCTTTTCCAGACAAACAGCCTGTCTTGGCTCATGCTGCAGACTTTCTTAAAATCTCTCAAAGGTTGACAAACCCCAAAAAAGCAGCATCTGGCCTCAGTGTGCCCCATACCTCTTAAGCAGCCCCAAGTTTGGCACTAGCAGCAGCTGGCCTCAGTTCACAGCTTACCCTCTCCCAGGTACCTCCAAGCCCAACACAACTGGCAACCATCTGCAGATCGCTTTATACCTCATGCCAAGTGGCCTTGGGAAGGGCACAAACAGTGGCTGACATTGTCCTGCACCAGAAGCCCTCCCAAGAGGCCCCAAAAACCAAAACATCTGGTGGCCAGCTTCAGACCACATCAGAGCACCACCCAACCACCTGACAAGTAACTCACCCAAAGGGCAGACTAGGCAGGCACCAGAGCCCTGCTAAAGTAAATCTTGTTCCGTAAGGTCAGCCCTGGCATGACAGCTCCTCCACGTTAGTCACTGCCAGTCCTCACAACCAATCAGCCTGAGGGTCAATCCCACCCACTGACGTGCCAAAAGCAACCAAGGCTCAACTACAACAGGAGGGCACACACAACTCACACAACGACACTCCTGGAGCACCCAACTCAAGTGACCAGGGAGACTGCCATTGGGTCCCATAGGGCAGCTACTGTATAAGGCCACCCTGCCAACATTGGGAGACATAGCAGCCTTACCTAATACGTAAAAATGAGCACAGAGAGTGGACAGAAAGAGGAAACAAAGAAACAAGTCTCAAATAAAAGAACAGAACAAACCTCTGGAAAAAGAAATGAACAAGATGGAGAAGCAATCTACCAGATGCAGAGTCTAAAACACAGGTTACAAGAATGTTTAATGATCTCAGAGAGAACTTTAACAGATACAAAACATAAAAATGGAGATTAAAAAAATTAAAAAGAACCATTTAGAAATAAAGAATACAATAACTGATATGAAGAACACACTAAAGGGATTCAACAGCAGATTAGATGAAGCAGAGGATCGAATCAGAGATTCAGAAGATAAGGTAGCAGAAAACACCCAATCAAAACAGCAAAAAGAACAAAGAATCCAAAAAAATGACCCTAGTTTAAGGGGTTCTGTAACATCAGCAAGCAAACCAATGCTTGAATCATAAGGGTACCAGAAGGAGGAGAGAGAACAAGGAAATGAAAACGCATTTGAAGAAATAATAATGGAAAACGTCCCTAACCTGGTAAAGAAAATAGACATACAAGCTCAGGAAGCACAGACAGTCCCAAACAAGATGAACCCAGAGAGGTCCACACCAAGACACATCATAATTAAAATGCCAAAGGTTAAAGACAAAGAGAGAATCTTAAAAGTAGCAAGAGAAAACCAATTAGCAACCTACAAGAGAGCTCCCATAAGACTGTCAGCTGATTTCTCAACAGAAACACTGCAGGCTGGAAGTGACTGGCAGGAAATAGTCAAAGTGATGAAAAGCAAGAACCTACAACCAAGATTATTCCACCCAGCAATGCTATCCTTTAGAATCAAACGACAGATAAAGAGCTTCCCAGACAAGGAAAAGCTAAAGGAGCTCACCACTCAAGACTGTACTACAAGAAATGTTAAAAGGAGCTCTTTAAGAAGGAGAAAAAAAGATCAAAAATATAAATAGTAAAATGGCAATAACTACATATCAACAATTACTTAAAATGCAAATAAATTGAATGCTCCAATCAAAGGATAGGGTGGCTGAATGGATAAGAAAACAAGACTTTTCCATATGCTGCCTACAAAAGACTCACTTCAGACCCAAAGACACACACACAGATAGAAAATGATATTTCATGAAAATGGAAACAAACAACAAAAAAAGCTGGGGTAGCGATACTTACACCAAACAAAATAGACTTTAAACCAAAAGCTATAACAAGAGATAAAGAAGGACCCAGTAATCCCACTTCTGGGTATTGATCCGAAGAAACCCAAAACACTAATTCAAAAAGACATATGAATCCACATGTTCATTGCAGCATTATTTATAATAGCCAAGATATGGAAGCAACCTAATTGTCCATCGATAGAAAAATGGATGAAGAAGATGTGGTATATGTGGCATATATAGACAATGGGATATTAATCAGCCATAAAAAATTTTAAAAAATGAAATCTTGCCATCTGCAACAACATGGGTGGATCTGTAGGGTATTATGCTAAGTGAAATGAGTCAGAATGAGAAAGACAAGTACCATTATGATTTCACTTATATGTGGAATCTAAAAAAACAAAATAAACAAACAAAACAGAAACAAATTCATAGATACAGAGAACATTTTGATGGCTGCAGATGGGAGGTAGGTTGGGGGATGGGGTGAAAAGGTCAAAGGGATTAAGAAGCACAAATTGCCAATTATAAAAATAGTCACAGGGATATAAAGTACAGCATAAGGAATATAGTCAATGATATTGTAAGTACTATGAATGGTGTCAGGTGGGTACTAGATTTATGGGGGTGATCACTTCATAAGTTATATAAATGTCTAATCACTATGTTGTACACCTGAAGCCAATATAATATTGTATGTCAGCTGTAATTGAAAAATAAAAAATTATTTTAAAAAAATAACACAAACAGTGATCAATGAACTCTAGTCACTGTTTTGGACAGGAAGACAAGTATCACAAAGGAGAACACAAGTGATTAATTCCACTGGAGAGGAAAAGGCAAGAATAAGATGAGTCAGTTAATTATGAATTACATGTCTAATTACAGATTTTGCTAGGGGCTTCAGATACTTCTAATTAGTTTTACTTGGTATATTAATTATAAATAGAATACCATAAGAGAATTTTCTAATCACATGAATTTACTGAGTATGTAAAATCAGATACTTTTAAGTTAACACCTTTATAACTTAATAATTAAATGTTCAATAATGCATGATAATTATTTTTAAAGTCATCAATAAAATATACATCACATTAAAATCAAGTTACTCAGAACATTGCTAAGGTGGTGACAGAATCTTGAAAAAACCCATAAGGGAGAAGGTATGTAGCTGAAAGAAGAATGAATGTGTAGCTTTAATAAGAATGTTGAACCTATCAATGGTGATAGAACAATCATTTTAGGCTACTTACTTTCTATTAGAAAAATCATCTTTCAGTCATGCTATAGGGAGTTTCAGGGAGCTATTATATATTAAAAGATTAAAAATGACGATGGAAGCAAGGAATAACAGCAACATCTTTGAAAAGAGAAGCTTAATTATCTAATTTCAACACTGTCCCATTAATCTAACATCATTCCTTAGGAAAACAATGCTGTGGTACATGTTAAACTAATGAAAAATCCAAGAAGGTGGCAAAATCTCAAGAAGCATCCTGTGTTTATTTAGAACAAATCAAGAAAGATCAGGCTGATTTTTTTTTTTTTTGTAGTTATTAAATTGGAAGCAAGAGGGAAAAAGCCAGAATATATTTTAATTTTAATAAAAGTCTTAAAGTCTCACTAATCCTAATTTGAAACAACCATGTAAATTATCTTGGCTATTAGCATTACCACATGAATTTAAACAGAAAATGTATACAAAGAATAGGTATGTAATAGTAACAGTAGCTACCATTTATTGAGCAACTATGTCATATACCAGACAGACGCAAGGTTCTTCACATAGACTGTTAATTTTCACAACCAGCTTACAAGGCAGATAGTATCATCCCTAACTTACTGATGATGAATCCATGGTAGAAATAATCTGTACAAGGTCAGCTAGCAAGTGTCAAAGTAAAGATTCAAACCACTGCACGACAGGTCCTGTGCCATAAATCGACTCCCTGACCAGATGGCCTCAATAGAATTAATGTAAGTCAACTTAGCACTGAAGTCCCATGGTGTACTAGCTATTTTAAATGGATCTGGACTTTGGTCCACTATCTCAATGGATGTAACCATCTGAATATCTAAGGAAAGCAATATAACTTAGTGATTACACTTTTGACCCTGATTGGGGAAATCAAGGATGATGCCAGTCAGCTTAAGGGCTGCCACACAATTCTATATTCATTAAACTCACTTTGAACTAAATGATTACAAAAAAAAAAAATTACAACCCTTAGAAGTAGTAGAATACTGAGGAGAAAGAACCAAGTAAGAGAATATAAGTAATTTTTATACCTGTAGAATCTTTCATAAGTTCTACCTGGGATACAGACATTCAGGACAGAGAATCAAAGATAAAACCAGGATCTAGGGTCATTATAAACAAAAGAAAAAATATGAAATTCAATCAGGACAGATATAGTATTGTAAATTAAAACAGATGGAATGAGAAGAGGATCCAAAATGATGGATTAGTTCTGCGTACTGCCTTCCAGGATCACACCAAAATTACAAATAAAATATAGAACAATCAACCTCAAGAATCATCTGAAAACTAGCCAAACAGAACCCCTATAATTAAGGATATAAACAGGAGGCCACGTTGAGACTGAAGAAAAAGATGGAATGAAAAAAATAAATGAGAGTTTGACTAAAAGTACTGAAAAATAACCTTTCTCCGACTTTTGTGAACACTTATAACAAATTGAGAAGAAAAGAAAACTTACTGTTGGTTTTTAAAAGGCAATCATATTGAATACCTCGCTTCCCAAAAAAAATGACCATAAATAAATTGATATGTAAAGTCAGTACCATCTGTAAAAGGCACACAACAAATGTCTGATGGACAAGTAAACGATTTGGTTAAATGAAGATTAAAAGTGGAAATGGAGAAGAAAAGGAAAAACTGAGGGTTAAGAGTTGATCTTTCTCCAAGTTCCTTCTCATGTAAATAGTACCAGCTCTTAAGGTTCTTTACTAAAAGCAAACTACTTCAGAATACAACTTCCCAGGTAGAAATCTCCTCTTCATAGTATTGTGCCCCAAGAAATACCGTGTTTCCCCAAAAATAAGACTGCCGGACCATCAGCTCTAATGCGTCTTTTGTAGCAAAAATTAATATGAGACTCGGTATATTATATTATATTACATTACACCCAATATTACATTATGTTATGTTATGTTATGTTATGTTATATTATGTTATATTATATTATATTATATAAGACCCGGTCTTATTTTAATATAAGACTATTTTTATATTAAAATAAGACCGGGTCTTATATTAATTTTTGCTCCAAAAGATATATTAAAGCTAATGGTATGAGTAGGTCTTATTTTCGGGGAAACAGTATCACTCCTCCCCTAAGAGAAGTCTTTACATCCAATGTCATCAGCCTCATCATGAACGGCCTCTTTCTGGAAATCCCAGAGCATTTTGGAGGACCGACATTTCTGTCTCTACTGGTTTTACGAATTGAATATTAATGTTTAATCAGCATAATAAAAAAAAATTAGAATTTTTGGATATACAGGAACCTTATAGTGAACCTTATACAAAGACACCTTATAGTGAAATTACAATTTTAATTTTGAGGAGCACAAGCATCCTTCACAAAATGGAGCCATCTGAAAAGAATTTTCTTCAAAAGATTTTGCTACATTAGTTATTTTCTACTTTATTTAAAAAACACACACACACCTTTAACAAAACCTGTTTCATTTACAACTCTCACCTTGTTATGAATGCCTATTTATGAATAACCTCCCACATCCTACCTACTCTATCACCTACCGATTCAAAAATCACCTTAAAGCCCAACTCCTTTACTTGACCTAAGAAAACTTGCTGATAAGAATGTACACAGTGTATTTTTTTTCTAGAACAATGCCTGTGGTTGGACAAGATCCTTATGCCAAACAACTAACTTGTAATTTCAGTACGTTACTATTTTACATGAATTTACAAAGAACAATTTGCCTGCCTGTCATATTTCCTAAAAGTCAGAGCTCCTAAAGGCTGCATTGATTCTGTATCGTAACACTATGCATATCTCATAAAAACTAAGCCAATAATGTGGAGCTCCTATTTCATTTGTGAAAAGGTCAGCCACATAAGTTTTACAGTGCATCTCATTGCTTTAGCAAACTATTAAAAGATGATCTCCCTTTCTTTGGCATAAGGAAGGCTAAATGAATGGTCCACAGAAATTTTTGCTTCTCATAGAGTGTGGAATTCAATAGTCCAGCAACCGGGGAGCTTACTACTGCACGCTACTATTCACATTTACAAACCATGTTTAATTAGGGTTATAGTATACAGTTATAGAATTACAGTTTGTCATTTGCTGCATTCTAAAGTTACTGGAAAATAACAAAATCTTTCCCTTTGCTGATATTTTAAATGCATTTTTAACTCCATTGTACACTAAGTTTATAATAACATTTTACATCTTAGTGGTTTTGGAATGCCAATACCATTCATTGCATGCTTATTTGTTGAAATAAATAAATCCTTTTAAAAATCACTTTGCCAATTCTCCTTGGCCCCAGAAAATACACGTCAAAAACTCACCTAGAAGGCAAATCAATCAAGATACACGTGAAATGTTATTAAATGATCCTGAAGACAAATTCTGAGTCAAACTGCAAAAAGACCCTCAGTCTCGGCTACCAAGGAGAATCCTGTTGGTTCATCCACACACCATACACTATTCATAGAACAGAGGTTCACACACTGCCCTTGGCCAAGCAGACACAGGGGCTGAGACGGGCTGTGTAAGTCTGAGGGTTTTGCCCCCCTCCCCCCGCACCCTTTCCTTAGTCTGCAAGAAACAGCTGTAGTTCAGCTGAGACTGACTTTGATTTATCTTTAAAGAAATGAACCTTGCCAAAACTGCCGGCCACAGCCCCTCCAGGGATTACAAGTTACACTGGCAATGAATTAACAGTTCAGTACGGTAACGAGAGAGAAGACAAAGGCCACCTACTCCACTGCTGAGAATCTGAGGCCATGCAAACATTTTCTCCAAAGAAATAAATAAAAGTCGTTCAGTACCATGTATTTCAAATAGAAACTCCAATATTTCAGGGTGTCCACAGGAAGACCCTCCCAAAAGAACAAAGTTATTTAGCATCCATTCTGAGAGTCCCAGAAATTAGCACTGTCCACGGAGCTCAGAACCCTCAGAAAATGCCGCTCCTAAAGCCTGCACTGAAGAAGAATGTAGACACTTCAAGTGGGAAGGTAGGGAGAAGCACCCACGTGGTACGGCCTGACACACACACCCGAGTGCGCGTACACTTCTGCGCTCTCTGGGAAGGGTGGGGTATGCTCCTGGACACACCAGGCCCTACTTCCCTACAGCTAACACCTGCAGGTCCAAAGGCTTTCTGAGAATATTCTAGAAGTGTATGTCTAGAGAGGGAACTGTTCATTGCCAACCCAAAGTCCCACCTAACTTTAGACTACACCAATAGGGACCCTTGAGAGGCTTGCTTAGGTCCAGAACCTTCGAAAGAGACTTAATCAGTTTTAGAGAAGGGGCTTGGCACTCTCACAAAAGCCATGTTTTCCCTGTATAGCAGCACTTGTCTGGAAGATACCAACACAAAATACTGGTCACGGCCATGGGTGCTGTTTTAACCAGTCATACATAGGTCTCCAAACTCATCCATCCCATCCAAAACGCTACTTTTCAGCCATTAATTAGAATAACCACCATTCCTGCTCCTTCTGGTACTAAAAACAAAAAAAAACCCAGACTTTTCTTCCTAAACAATTAGTAAATTTTTTACTATGCCTGGCAAATGAGTAAACTCAGCATTGTTATATTATGTTCGGTTTTTTGTTTTTTTTTTTTAGCCCCAGTAGTCTGTTTTATTCTTTGATACACTGACTTTTCAAGAATCCTCTTTCTCTTTCCCCACCAAAAGCAAATCAGAACCGGCCTGGGAGCTGGTGCTGGTTGGTGCACAGCACGGTCTGCCGTGGCAATCAGTAACACAGGCTGGAAAGGCTGTACATCTGCCTGGTGGTTGTGTCGTACCACTGGTGCACCTGAAAAATCACATTAGCACAACAGCAATCCTTTGAGTACTGAAGGGTGGTGCTGAAAACTAAGATGCTGAGAGGTAGGACATAACCGATTGTTAAAGGCAAGTTTCCTTTTTATCCTCTTCCTGCTTGTCATGTACATAATCCAACTGTCAAAGAGATACAAGAGAATCAAGTATTAAGTAACAATTATTTGTCCAAGACTACCTACCTTCAATCACACAATCTTCTATGAGGGACTTATTCCTTAGGTAATTTCAAAGTAAAGGATATTTGCCAAATTAAAAAAAAGTTTTCTTTAGACAATACAAATTAATGATTTGTCTTGTTAGGTCAGACTCAATTCCCCAGCACATCCCAAGCTTTCCTCTCCCCATTCACAGAGAACATTCCAGAGGTTCTATGGAACCCAAACAGATAGCAAAATGATATTGTGGATTTTTTAATTAAGGAAATAACATGATGAAACCATGTTTTAAGAAGATTAATAACATGACAAGATAATCTGGGACTGCAACTGGGAGATAATGGAAGCAAGCAGACTAATTCAACATGAGATGGTAACTGGTCCGTACAGAGTAAGGCTACAGCTGTTAGAATAATAAAGAAGAGCTGACCTTGACTTTACCAACAAACTCCACCTTTTCTAGTACAAATTCAGTTCATCCTGGGAATATGGTAGATGCAAGTAATTATTTTATTAATTTGCCTGATGGAAGAAAGGGACCTTAAGAGTTCACTTGGGAGGTCCTAGGTCTTCGTTTTCCACCCAGGTTACAAAGTGCCTTAAATTCACCCACCAGGAAATCATCCTTTTGAATTACAACACCCTACTTTCCTGGCATTTTCTGCCAAAATACCCTAGAAGGAATAATCCCAGAAATACTGATTGAGCTATTGTTGCTGCTTTGATAGCAAGTAGTTTGCTTCCTGCCCTTTCCACGTGCATGCACCCTCACTGACACACCCAGTGTGATGAGAAGGACCAGGGAAAAAACAAAGGTCCAAGAACCGAATTGTTTCTGACCTGTGAGACTAAAAGGGATTAGTGCTTTGCCAAAATTGTAATTAAACCAGAATGAAAGCCAAGAGTTTTAAACTCCTAATCTCAGAGCTTTAAGATAACCTTCACATTTTCTCTGCTATTGGATACAATGTGAAAAGAATAGTTTCCTAATATAATTTTAGAAATCACAGAAGTTTTAAACTAGACTCCATCCTCTTTTTTTTTTTTTTTAATATTAGTGAGGCAAGAGTCTAACAAACACAACTAATAAATCCAAGAGGATATGAACACAAGCTTCCTTCAAGGACGCAGTGCTAGTGTCAGGGCAAACTTCTGACTCTTAACATTCTATATCCAACAAGAGTCTTTTCCAATCTCCTCTTCACCAGCCACTGCGTTCTGAGCCTCTACAGATCCTCCATGTTTAACGTCCTTTCATACGTCCGTGTCTTCGCTCATTCCATTTTTATCCATAAACACTCTTTTTCCCCTTGCCTGCTTGGCTGTTAAGGTCATGTTCTTCTCTTAGAAATAATCTCCTGAGAGTCTTGCTCTTGGATCATGAAGCACATTCCTCCCCACCCCATACCAAGTTGGTTTCGGCTCCCTTCTTTATGCATACCTCTATCAGAAACTAACGGGTACTGTTAATTCTCCAACTAGTGGATGCCTGGTGCACTACAGGTGATAAAATGATCATTAGTTCCCAGTTCTGTGTTCTCTCTACAGGACAGTATTCAATATACTCCATCAAGTTGTACGCCAGGGTTTTTTTCCTTCTTCTTCTGTTTTGATTTGTTGTCTGTGAATCCTCAGTATTCTTCCTATTAACCTGACAGTTTTAAGCACATTTAGAATGTGGCTACTAGCTTTTTAAAAGCGAATACAACAAAGATTGAATACACATGAAAGTTTTTTCCATGTAGGATTCCATGGATCAATCTGACCAAAAAAAAAAAAAAAAGAACTTTTATGAATATTCATAAAGCTGCAAAAATGAAAAAAAGAACTTCACGTACAATGCTCATTTACCTATTTGAAAAATGTATTAATACACTAGCTTCTGAATGATCAAAAGGTAGAAATATGAACTCAGTTTATACAATTATTTTAAATAATGATATCCACACTGCAATAGGAAATATCTGCCTTGAGAAGAAACAACAGTTAAAACTTGCAGTACCCAATTCTGTTCTCTTGATCTCTTTAGGTAGGATAACTGTTAAAGGATACATCAAAATCTGATAACCACACTTTTCAGAATCCTGTTCATAACTTTTCTACAAAGGATTCAGATTGTGGGCTGCCTGACATCCTGATGCAATTAGTGTAAAAGAAACAAAAAGAAAGCTTCAAGCAAAACAGCCAGCTACAGCCTCAAACTGGTGACAAACCCAAATTTGCTGCAACCCCATATGGAACCCAGTTTTTATAATAATACTAGGTTGAGGGATTCCAAATCAAATGTTTTAATAAAAGCACAAAAATGTGATCCAAGATAAAATACACATATGGTACTAAGAATGACTGGTTAACGTATTTAACCTTTTCTATTTCTTAAGCTCTAAAATCGAGTAGTTGCAAGGTTACTATATTACATTCTCACTGAAAGTCATGGATAGGTTCTTAGAAACTACAACTTTAAGCAGAATAACATGTATAGATAAAGAAACCACCTTTACCGTAGGCTAATAGAAACAAGACATAAGTTCCTACATATTATTTCTGGTCACACAAACATCACCAAACTTCTAAATAACAAAGATCAAAAACATTTCTAATATTAAAAAATTGAAGTTAATCTGAGCTCATTTAAAAAGATGAATAAAAACAAGATCATTATTTTCCAACCCACTGATTCCAGGTCAGGGTCGCAGGTGGGTGGAGCCTCTCCCTGCAGCTCAGGGCACCAGGTGGACCCACCTGGGACAGGACACAACTTCCATCACAGGGCCATTCACATCCACCCACACTCTCTGAGACAGGTACAATGGAGACATGCCAATTTGTCCCCAGTGCACATCTTTGGGATGTGGGAGGAAATCGGAGTCCCAGAGAAAACCCACGCAGACATGTGGATACTGTGTAAACCATACAGATAAGTGGCCTAGGCCAGGAATCAAATTTTTTTTCCATTAACATTATAACAAAATAACATTGAACAAAATGACATTACTCAAGGACTGTTGTATCTTAAAACATTTCCTAAGCCACTGGTATACCTTAAGACAGTTACTCATGCCCTAAAACAGAAGTACTCACACAGAGGAACATACTTAGAATTACACATTGTAAAACATAGATTGCTACTAATTTTAAGACAATGCAATATCCTTTGTTTACTTGAGTGGGGAATGTAGAAAATAAATTAGGTACTCTAAAGATCTGAGTGAAAGAAAACACAACCTAACTCAATTGAAAATTTAGTTCAAAAAAAAAAAGGCAGGCTCACAAAGTATTACACATTTGCCCTTCACCTTCACTCTTCCCTGCTGCCAGCTGCCTGTTTCAGACATTCTCCTGCAGAGGACAGCAACAATGCCATGTGCCTTCCAGTGCCACCAGGCTTTGGCAACTTGTCAGCATGTCAGTTAAAAAATAAAAACTCAACCCAAAATTGATTTGGCAAATAACTACGTAAGTACTGAGTAGCTCTCTCTTGAATGGTACTGAAGTTTTCATTTATGTTTATGTTAAATGTACAAACAAAAAACCTAAAAATCTGCACTGTGGCGGAACAAAGAGTAGCTTCCAAGTTATTAATACATCAGGCAAGACTCTTTCCTAATCATCCACTGAGAGCAAAAGTACGCCTTTTTGGAAACACAATGCCTTATGAGAGCATTCTTTGGCACAGTAGTACCTCAGTTTTCAAACGTCTCCGTTGACAAAGATTTCGGTTTACGAACGCCATACACCCGGAAGTAAATGCTTTGGTTTTCAAACACACCTCGGAAGTCAAACATGTCCTGTGGCTTCCGCTGAGTACAAGATCCTGAGGCCAAGCTGTCGGCTGTTTTCGAACGTTTCAGAACTCGAAAGGTCTTCCAGAATGGACTACGTTCGAAAACCGAGGTACCACTGTAGTTTCCACTATAGTTCCACGAGATACCACTGATATTTCAAACCACTGCTTTTATTTCTACATGAACACCTTTTGGCTCTTCTGTAAGTTACCAGCCAACCCTGCCAGAAGCCTTAATTAACCACTCTCACTAGATCCATTCAGTCTACATAAAGACAGTTTTCCTGACGCAGCCATGCCCACTGGTTACATGCTGTTATGCGACTGGTGCTGTACAACCACAGAGCTGAGGAGTTGAGACAGAGGTCACATGGTCCCCAAAACTGACAATATGTACTATGTGGCCTTTTATAGAAAAAAATTGCCAACACAAGGACTTTTTCAGAATAAACTTGATCAAATTATCTCACCATTATCTCCACTTTCCATGAAATGAAGGTAAGAGAGTGCTTACAGAACTTCTCAGGGCTTCTTAAGTGCAATCAACATTTTAATATTTATACTACTTAAACCCAGTGAATACGATACCTTTCTGCAATGTTGAGCAGAGCACAGTTGACTAAGCTAACATCTTCTCAGACTCAAAATGCAAACTGTCTGTCCTTAGCACCACTCTACTTACTATTACATTACTCAGCATTAAGTATGGGATGGTCACACTAGTTTGAGTAAAGATAGAAGCCTATTTGTGTACCTTTATTTCTGCTAAACGATTTTCAAGTGAAAAAAAAAATGGCTATAGGAACTTAAAACAAATGCACTTTGAAGTTTTGTAAACAGAAAACAATTAAGTTTTCAGTGATGCCATTTCACTGTAAAGCCATTAAAAATTTTTCAAGCGAAAAATTCAAGAGCTAAACCAGATTAAGATGTCATACCTACATATTCAGTAAACATCTACTGAATAAAGGAAGGGTTACGTGGAGAATCAGGTTATTCACTTCACTTCAATTTGTTTTGTGTGTATGTAACAATTTTCACTCTCCTCAGTTACGCATGTAGATCTAGAAAAGGAGTCTTTTCTAACTCAGCCCAGACACAACCCGAGGCCATTGTCACAGGAAGGCTATCTGGGGACTGAGTGGCAATGCTGCCTCAGTCTGCAGAGAGGATATACAAAAAAAATTACATTGTATGAAAACAATTCCCAGAAAACCCTGAGGCCTGAAAGTCACATCTATAAAGAGAGGGAGGGGCAGTCCCATCATTTTATCCTGGTGACAGGAGAGGTGTTCAGATGCTCTCTGAGCCTTTGGTCTCCTAACACCAACTGTCTCCTGAAGTCAGTGCCCGGCGAGTAGTTTCCAGCACCTGGAATTTCCAAAGGCCTGGCGTTGGAGCAGTGTGTACAGGAACACGATGAGCGTGGGTCTGGAATGAGTCAGAAAGCCTACTTCTAATTGTGACTCTGCCACCTACTTCATACGTGATGCTAGTGACTTAACCTCCCTAAGCCCCAGTCTCCTCATGAGGATGATGATGGTACTACTTTCATAGGATTAGTGTGCGGATTGAAGGAGGGACTGACTGTTAGAATGTAAAAGTAATTAACTAATTAATTAATTGTGGCTAAACATATATAGAACCACAGGCCAGACACTTATTCTTCAAGAAACCTGAGGTAGGTACTGTTATCATAACTTTCCCAAGGTCCCCAAATGAGCAAGTGGCAGAGCCAGGTGTGGGGTTGAAGCAGGCAGTGTGGCACCAGCACCCTACTTCTAACTGCTCCATCCTACCACTGCCACTGTTAGAATGGACACCCAGCTATGCCTAAGAATGGCTATGTGTAAATCATGGTATTTACAGCTCTTCTTCATCAATACTTGAATTTTAATAACTTCTGGTTTGGAAACAATCCTGCTATGTTGCTAAAATGCTGTTGATAGCACAAAGCTAATAACACTATGGTCATAAACTCAGACTCTGCCTAGATCACTTAACTTCAGTCAAAGAAAACAAAATTCCCAAAGCTCCAGAATATTTAGGCTGGCTTTGACAGTACCAAAAAAGGCTGTGGAACAAATACCCTTTTGCTCAAAGAAAACAGCTCAGAAGGGACTCGGTGGCATCTCAGAAGCAGAGACGCAAAGCTAGAAGGGCCGGGTCCTCAGTCTAACTCCCTCATTTTACAGAGCGGGAACCAAAGCCAAGAGGGAAGTATGGCTTCCCCCATGTCCCCCAGCTAGTCATGTCAGACCATTTACAGGGGGACCTTTCCATTCCACTATACCACTCTGTCTGGATTCCTATTGAACTGTAAACTCAGTGCCTCATTAATCTCAACTGAAAAGACGTGTAGGAAGTGACATCAGCATCACTGCGGGGTGAGAAGACCCCTTGGTTACTCCCCTTAAAGTGACAAGTCAGACAACTATAATTCAACCAAGGACCCTGCTCAACATACAACCACATCTGAGACATCTGCACATGGAGACATCTAAGGTGGGCACATGGGAACAAGCAGAGGAGGCAGAATGGTTGGGGTGGGGGTGCGTAGACACAGAGACAGGGGCTTCAGACGAACTCCAACAGCCAACAAGGCTAACTGTCACAGCAGCAGGGAAGGAGCCGGGCTGCAGCCCTCACACAGCAGTTCAGAGGACCAGCTGGGCAGAAGCAACAATCCAGCCTCAGGAGCCAGCGCATATTGCAGCTAAACCAGGTGACAGGCAGAGACGTGGCATAGCAGTGTGGCAACCGTGCACTGGTAGCTGCCATTACTAGAGAGAAAGCAAAGCCACAGAGTGGTGAGTGTGCCTCCCCTCCCGCCCAGCACCAGCTTACACAGTAGCAGTGGAAGTGTCAGGCTGAAGCCCATAATCAGCAGCCCAAAGGGGCAGAAGCACCATTCCTGCCAGAGTAACCGGAGCAAATTGTGGCAAAACCCATGTAGAGATGCGGTACAACAGTGTGGCAGCAGCAAATTAGAGCCACCATTACTAGCAAGAAGGTAAAGCCACAGACTCCCGACTCTGACTCCCCTGACACACTCCTTTGCCAACCATGCAGCAGGTGCAGCTGGCAGCCTCTGATTACAAGGAGACAGCTCTGGAATCCCACAGGTCTGGAGCCCCATTGCCTACCACATCCCACCATGGATGTGGTACCGAGACCAAGGAAACCTGGTGATAGAGAGGACGCAGGGAATGCAGGGCGTCTTCCACGAGGCCACCAAGACCCCAGAAGTCACAGTAATGCAAGTGAGAGAAAACAAAAACTTGCCGCTATAGCACCATCTACTGGAAGACAAAAAGAAAGACCTCTGCTTATAAATCTGCTGAACTGTTCAAAGCAACAATGCCTGAATAAAACAGAGTTCACTACCTCAAATGCCCAGGCACAGAAACAATCCATCAAGTACCATGAATTATGCAAGTAACAAGGTAGCTCTAAAAGAAAATGAAAAGACAACAGAAACCAGAAACCAAATTCAAAGACATGGAAGATTATGATTTAAATAACAGAATTCAAGACAGCAGTTTTGAAAAAAACTCAATGAGACACAAGAAAATTCAGACAGGCAGTTCAATTAGCTCAGGAGTAAAATCAACGAACAAAAGGAATACATTACCAAAGCGACTGAAACTATGAAAAAGAACCAAACAGAAATTCTGTAGCTAAAGAACTCAATAAATAAGATGAAGAACAAATTAGAGACCATGGGAAACAGGGCAGACCAGATGGAAGAGAAAACTAGTGAGCTCAAAGACAGAAATCTAGAAATGACTGAGGTAGAAAAAGAGAACTGAGAGATTTAAAAAAAAATGAAAAAAAAATATGAGAACTATCTGATGTCATTAGTAAAAGAAATATAAAAATAATGGGTATACCAGAAGAAGAAAAGAGGAAGAAGGAAACAGAGAGCCTGCTTAAAGAAATAATCAATGAGAACTTCCCAAAGCTATGGAAAGAGCTGGACCCTTCAATTCAAGAAGTTAACAGACCACCTAATTATCTCAATGCAAAAAGACATTCTCCAAGACATATTGTATTAAAACTGAAAAATTAATGACAAAGAAAGAATTCTCAAGACAGTCAATGAAAGGAGCAATAACCTATAAAGGAAACCCCATTAGATTATCATCCACATTTTTTAACAGAAACTTTAAGCTTGTAAGCTAGGACAGAGTGGAATGAAATATTCAAAATACTGAAAACATGAAATCACCAGCCAAGATTAATATATCCAGAAAAGTTATCCTTTAGAAATGAAGGAAAAATAAGGGGTTTTCCAGACAAACAAAACTGAAGAATTCACCACCAAAGGACCTGCATTACAAGAAATGTTGAAAGGACTTGTTCTACCTGAAACAAAAAGATGAAAGTATACAAAACTTCAAGTAAGATGACAAACAGACAGACAGAAGCAGGAAATTGCAACTCTATTTCAAAATAGCGTATTAAACACTAAATCATAACATAAAAGTTAAAGGGAGGAAAAGCATTAAAAAAAAACAACTATAACTTCTGCAATTAGGAAACGAACAAAGAGCATAAAATGGCATAATCTGTGACAACAAAATCATAAAAAGGGCAGAGGAAAGGACTGAGCTTGCACCGGTGAAATGAAGATAAGATGCAATCTGAAGGGAAAAGGCTACTGCATGTATAAAAAAAAATTGTTTTACATAAATCTAATGGTAAAACAAAACAGAAATCTAGATCTGAGACACGTAACAATAAAACAACAACAAAAAGAGGCAAAAGAGAAAAAATAATCATAAGACACCACAAAACTTAAACAGCAGACAGTCACACAAAGGAACAGAAACAGTGGAGATACAGAGCAGCCAGAAAACAAAAGATAAAATAGCTGTAGTAAGTCCTCATGTATCAATAACCACCCTAAATATAAATACAGTGGTACCTCAGTTTTCAAACGTCTCCATTGAGGAACGTTTCAGTTTACGAACGCCATAAATTTTATGGATCTATGGTATCATTAGATAGTAAAATTCACGCTAAATTTGCAGTTTTAGGTGTTGATTTTAAAGGTCTGGAATGGATTAATCCATTTTGCATTACTTTCTATGGGGAAATCGTGCCTCGGTGTTCAAAAGTTTCAGAACTCGAATGGTCTTCTGGAACGGATTACATTCAAAAACCGAGGTACCACTGTAGACTGAACTCACCAATCCAATCAAAAGGCACAGAGTAGCAGGATGAATTACAAAACAAGACCCAACTATATGTTGCCTTCAGGAAACCTATCTCACCTATAAGGGCAAACATAGACTCAAAGTGAACAGGTGGAAGATGATACTCTAAACAAAAGGTATCCAGACAAAAGCAGGTGTAGGGGTATTCAGAGACAAACATTGACATTTTATAATGATAAAGAGGACAATTCATCAAGAAGACATAACACTTGTCATTATGCACCCAACTTGAGAGCACCAAAATAAATAAAGCGATTACTAACAGTCCTAAAGGGAGAAACTGACAAAAATACAATTATAGTAGGGAACACGAATATCTCATTGACAGGAATGGGTCGATCATCCAAACAGAAAGTCAACAAGGAAATATCAGCCTTAAATGATACATTAGATCAAATGAACATAATATTTCCATCCCAAGATGACACAGTATACATTTTTCTCAACTGCAAAGGGAACATTCTCAAGATAAGACCATATGCTGGGATACAAAACTAGTCTCAATAAACTTAAGACTGAAATCACACCAAGCATATTTTCCAACCACAACAGTATTAAACTGGAAATTAACTATAAGAAGAAAGCTGGAAAAACCAGAAATATATTGATCTTAAACAACATGCTACTGAACAACTGGGTCCAAGCAGAAATTTTAAAAAGAGATCAAAAAATACATAGAAACAAATGAAAATGACAATATGACATATCAAAATTTAGGGGCTGCAGCAAACACAAAAGAAGACAGTTTATAGAATTACAGGCATACCTCAAGAAACAAGAAAAATCTCAAATAAACAATCTAATAATTACACCTTAAAGAACTAAAACATAAAGAAGAAATGAAGTCTAAAGTCATTAGAAAAAAAGGAAATAAAAATTAGACCAGAAATAAATGAAATACAGAACAAAACAAAAATAGAAAAACATTCATGAAATAAAGACCTGATTCTGTGAAAAGAAAAATAAAATTGACAAACCTCTGTCTAGACTAAGGGAAAAAAAGATAAAAAAAAAAATCAGAAATGAAAGAACAGTTACAACGGACACCACATAAAAACAAAATAGATATAAGCAAACCATGAAAGGCTATAACCACAAAATTTGATAACCCAAATGGACAAATTCTTAAAACTATATAACCTTCCTAGACTGAACAATGAAGAACTACAAAACCTAAGCAGACTGATCACTAGTAAGGAAATTGAAACTAATGAAAAAAAAAAAAAAAAACTCCCCAAAACAAAAGTCAAGGACGAGATGGCTTCACTGGTGAATTCTACCAAACACTCAAAGAGTGATTTAATACATATCATTCCCAAACACATTATCATTCCCAAAAACAGGTAATACTTCCCAACTCGTTTTATGAGACCAACATTGCTCTGATACCAAAATAAGGCAAGGACAACACACAAAAAAGCAAAACACAAGCCAATATCTTTGGCGAACACAGATGCAAAAATCCTAAACCAAATACCATGTTTCCCCGAAAACAAGACCAGGTCTTATATTAAGTTTTGCTCCAAAAGCTATATTAGAGCTTATGTTCAAGTGATACCATCCTGAAAAATCATGTTAGGGCTTATTTTCCGGTTAGGTCTAATTTTCTGGGAAACACAATACTAGCAAATTGAATACATTAAAAGGATAATGATCCATCGTGATCAAGTGGGATTCATTCCAGAGACGCAAGGATGGTTCAACATACATAAATCGATCGATGTGATATGCCACATTAACAAAATAAAAGATAAAAATAATGATCATGTTAATAGATGCACAAAAAGCATTTGATAAAGCACAACATCCATTCATGATTTAAAAAATAATACAATGGGTAGAGAAGGAAAGCACCTACCTCAACATAATGAAGGCCATACATAACAAATCCTCAGCTAATACCTTACTAAATAGTGAAAAACTAAAAGCTTTTCCTATAAGATAAAGACCAGGATAACCACTCTTGTCAGTATTATTCAACATAGTACTGGAAGTCCTAGCCAGAGCAATCATACAAGAGAATAAAAAGGGATTCAAACTGGGAACAAAGAAGTAAAACTGGGAAAATTGAGGTCTTCCACTCAAGATGGTGGAATAAACTCTGCTCGCCTCCGCCCATGAACACATCAAATTTACAACTAAGTTACTGAGCTATCATCACTGAGAACAATGTGAAGACTAGCTGAAAAGAAATACTGTAACTAAAGATATAAAATAGAAGCCACATCAAGACTGGCAACAGGGGCGGAGACACGGAATAGAGAGGGATAACTTGACTGTGGAGGTCCCCTGTAAGGAGCCAGGGGTCCCAGCCCAGCGCACCAGTGCTGGGAGGAGGAGTCCCCACAACATGTGGCTGGGAAATATGGCAGCATTGCATAAGAGAAAGACAAAGGGTTGTGGGAGAGCAAGACATGGGAAACATGGCAGCATTGCATCCTCTAAGCTCCAGTGCAGGGACAGCAGCTCAAAAGGTGCGAAGGACACACAGGGAGGAACTAAATTGACTAAATCAGGACCAAGGCTGGAGGGGCGGGGGTCGGAGAAACTTTGGAGACGGAAGCACTGGGCAGATGCCCTGTTCCCTCCTGTTCCAGGGTGGGGCACACGGCACCAAATACGTGCTCTCCATTAACCTGGCTAACATTGTTCGTCCTGCCCCAGTGATTCCCTGAGATACCATCCCACCCAATTTGCTGGCCTGGTCTGAGATTCTTATGGCAGCTCCTCCAGAGGAGCAGCCTGCTTCAGCTCATGCTACAGACTTTCCTTGAATCTCTCAAAGATCCACAAGCCACAAACAAACAACAGCTGGTCTTGACATGCCTTGCAGCTCTTGCTAAGCTCCAAGGCCCCAAGCTCACTACAGGTGACAACCAGTCTCAACTTGCATAGGAATTCCTATCAGGTGGCCCCAAGCCTGACTTAAGCAGTGGCCAGTCTTGGCCTAGAACGTAGCTCAACTGAATGGCCACAAACCCGGAACAAATGACAGCTGGCTTCAGCTCACATCATGGTGCTCACCAAAGGGTTCCAAGCCTGGCACTAGTGGCAGCAGGCCTCGGTTCACAGCAAAGCCTCTCCCCAAGTGCCTCCGAGTCAGGCACAAGGGACAGCCAACCGAAAATCAGTTTGTAGCTCCTACCAAGTGGCCCCAAGTCCAGCAAAAGCAGCAGCTGACGTAGGCCTGCCTGCACAGAAGGCCCTCCCAAAAGGCTCTACTCCCAACACACCAGCTGGACGGCTTCAGACCACACCAGAGTACCAACCAACTTTCTCCAAAAATGACACATCCAAAAGGCAGTCTCAGCTGGCACCAAAACAATTCCCACCCTGTGGAGTTAACCCTGCAAAGTCATTTCATCAGCTGCAGTCACCGTCAGCCTCCCAGCCAGTCAGCCTGGGGGTCAACCCCACCCACTGACATGTAAGAAACAATCCAGGCCCACCTACTACAGGACAGCACACACCACCAACACAGTGGACACACCTGGAGCACCCGGTGTAACCAGGCGATCAGGCAGGCAGGTCCACTGGGTCCTACAGGACACCTTCTATATAAGACCACTCAATGAAAACAGAGAGGTGTAGTAGTTCTACCTAATACATAGATAAAAATAAAGAAACCAGCCCAAATAAGGAAATAAAGAAACATGCCCCACATAAAAGAGAACAAAGCTCCAGAAAAGGAACTAAACAAAATGGAGAAAAGCAATCTACCAGACACAGAGTTCAAAACACTGCTTATAAGGATACTCAATGATCTCAGTGAGAACTTCAACAGAGAGATAGGAAACATAAAAATGGAGATAGAAAACATAAATAAGAACCAGTCAGAAATAAAGAATACGGTAACAGAAATAAAGACTACATAACAGGAAATCAACCACACAATAGAGGCAACAGAGGACCAAATGAGCGATTTATAAGATAAGGTAGCAGGAAACACCCAACCTAAAAGAAAAAAAGAATTTTAAAAATAAGACTACATTAAGGGACCTCTGGGACAACACCAAGTGTGCCAACATTATATCACAGGGGTATCACAAGGGGGAGAGCAAGATATTGAAAACCTATTTGAAGATATAATGATGGAAAACTTCCCTAACTTGGGGAAGGAAATAAACTTACAAGTCTAGGAAGCACAGAGTCCCAAACAAGATAAACCCAAGTAGGTTCACACCAAGATATAACATAATTGAAATGTCAAAAGTTAAACAGTGAACCTTAAAAGTAGCAAAAGAAATGCAGCTAATTATGTACAAGGAAGCTCCAATAAGGCTATCAGCCAGCTGTTCTTTCAACAGAAACATCGCAGACAAGAAGGGAATGACAGGTGATGTCATCAAAATGGCAGCGTGAGGTGAGCCTCTGGTAATCTCCTCTGGAATTTACAACAAATCTAACAACTATAACTCCACAAAGGACTCCCTGCACAGCAGACAGGCAAGGCAAAGAGGCTCACTACTGAATTCACCTAAAGGTGGGCAAATTGCACAAGTGGGGGAGGAGAGAAGGGCGAAGTGCAGAACGGAGGCGCGCGGGCGCAGGACGCAGACCTAGCTCAGTGCTCCGAGCTCGCTGCATCCCGGAACAACCGCAGCTGAAGGAGAGGGAAGAACTCGGACATTCTCAAGGATGGACCATATACTAGAACATAAAACTAACCTCAGCAAATTTAAGAAGACTGAAATCATACCAAGCATATTCTCTGATCACAAGGCTTTGAAATTGGATATCAACTGCAAAAAGAAAGCAGGAAAAACCACAAATACGTGGCCATTAAACAACAAACTTTTAAAGAACGACCAGGTCAAAGAAGAAATTAGAGGAGAGATCAAAAGATACTTACAAACAAATGACAATGAAAATACATCCTACCAAAATTTTTGGGATGCAGCGAAAGCAGTTTTAAGAGGGAAATTTATGTCATTACAGGCCTATCTCAAGAAACAAGAAAAATCCCAAATAAATAACCTCATGTTACACCTTAAAGAACTGGAAAAGAAGAACAAATGAAACCCAAGGTCAGCAGAAGAAAAGAAATAGCAAAAATCAGAGCAGAACTAAATGAAACAGAGAACAAAAAGACAACAGAAAAAATTAATGTGACAAAGAGCTGGTTCTTTGAAAAGATTAACAAAATTGACAAACCCTTGGCTAGACTCACTAAGATAAAAAGAGGGAAGACACTAATTAACAAAATCAGACATGAAAAAGGGGAAGTTATCACGGACACCACAGAAATACAAAGGATCATCCAAGAATACTATGAAGGACTATATGACACCAAATTCAATAACCTAGAAGAAATAGACAAGTTCTTAGAAACATATAGCCTTCTTGGCTGAACCATGAAGAACTGGAAAATCTAAACAGACCGATCACCAGTAACGAAATTGAATCAGTCATCCAAAACCTTCCCAAAAGCAAAAGTCCGGGACCAGATGGCTTCACTAGTGAATTCTACCAAACCTTCAAAGAGGATCTAATACCAATCCTGCTCAAACTCTCCAAAAAATTGAAGAGGCAGTACTCCCTAACTCATTTTATGAGGCCAACATTATCTTGATACCAAAACCTGGTCAGGACAACACAAAAAAAGAAAACTACAGACCAATATCTCTGATGAATACAGATGTAAAAATCCTAAACAAAATTCTAGCAAATCGAATACAACGATGCATTAAAAAGATTATTCATCACGACCGAGTGGGGTTCATCCCAGGGGCACAAGGATGGTTCAACATCGGCAAATCCACCAATGTGATACATCACATAAACAAAATAAAGGACAAAAATCATATGATTATATCAACTGATGCAGAAAACGCATTTGACAAGATATAACATCCATTTATGATTAAAACACTTAATAAAATAGGTATAGAAGGAAAATACCTTAACATAATAAAGGCCATATATGACAAACCCCCAGCTAACCTCATAATTAACGGTAAAAAACTGAAGCCCTTTGCTCTATGTTCAGGAACAGGACAGGGCTGTCCACTATCACCTCTGCTTTTCAACATAGTGTTGGAAGTCCTCGCCAGAGCAATCAGGCAAAAGAAAGAAATAAAAGGCATCCAAATTGGGAATGAGACAGTTAAATTGTTACTCTATGCAGATGACATGATGCTATATATAGAAAACCCTAACAATTCACCAAAAAGCTATTAGAAACAATCAATGAATACAGTAAAGTTGCCAGCTACAAAATCAACGTAGAGAAGTCCAGTGTATTCCTATATACTAACAATGAAATCTCAGAAAAAGAAATAAAAAAAGCATTCCTTTTGCCATTGCAGAAAAAAGAATAAAATACCTAGGAATAAACTTAATCAAGGATGTGAAAGACATATATGCTGAAAACTATGACATTTTTAAAAGAAACTGAAGAAGACACAAAGAAATGGAAAGACATTCTGTGCTCATGGGTTGGAAGAATCAACATAGTTAAAATGGCCATATTACCCAAAGCAAAATACAGATTTAACGCAATCCCCATCAAAATTCCAATGGTATTCTTTAAAGAAATAAACAAAAAATCATCAGATTTGTTTGGAAGCACAAAAGACCCCAAATAGCCAAAGCAATCTTAAGAAAAAAGAAGAATACTGGAGGTATCATACTCCCTGAGTTTAGCTTGTACTACAGGGCTACAATAATCAAAACAGCATGGTATTGGCAGAAAAACAGACACATAGACCAATGGAATAGAACTGAGAACCCAGAAATAAAATCACATAAATATGGACAGATAATTTTTGACAAAGAAGCAAAAAATATACAATGGAGAAAAGACAGCCTCTTCAATAAATGGTGCTGGCAGAATTAGAAAGCCATGTGCAAAAGAATGAAACTGGACTGCTATCTGTCACCATGTATCAAAATTAATTCAAAATGGATCAAAGACTTAAGCATAAGACCTGAAAAAATAAACTGCATAGAAGAAAACATAGGTACTAAACTTATGGACCGTGGGTTCACAGAGCATTTCATGAATTTGACACCAAAGGCAAGGGAAGTAAAAGCTAAAATAAATCAACGGGACTATATGAAACTTAAAAGGTTCTGCACAGCAAAAGAAACCATCGACAATATAAAGAGGCAACCAACTGAATGGGAGAAGACTTTTGCAAATAATGCTTCAGATAAGGGGCTAATATCCAAAATATGCAAGGAACTCATGAAACTCAACAACAGAAAAACAAACAACCCAATTGAAAAATGGGCAGAGGACCTGAAGAGGCATTTCTCCAAAGAGGACACACAAATAGCAAAGAGACATATGAAAAAATGCTCAACATCACTAATCATCAGAGAAATGCACATAAAAACCACAATGAGATATCACCTCACCCCAGTCAGAATGGCTATCATCAACAAGACAAATAGTAACAAGTGTTGGAGAGGCTGTGGAGAAAAAGGAACCCTCATACACTGTTGGTGGGAATGCAGACTGGTGCAGCCGCTATGGAAGGCAGTGTGGAGGTTCCTCAAAAATTTTGAATAGAATTACCATATGACCCAGCAATCCCTCTCCTGGGTATCTACCCCAAAAATCTGAAAACATCTACACATAAAGACACGTGTACTCCAATGTTCATTGCAGCTTTGTTTACGGTGGCCAAAACGTGGAAACAACCAAAATGTCCTTCGACAGATGAATGGATAAAGAAGTTGTGGTATATATACACAATGGAATGCTATTCGGCGGTAAGAAAAGATGAAATATGACCATTTGTGACAACATGGATGGATCTTGAGAATATAATGCTAAGCGAAACAAGTCAGACAGAAAAAGCAGAGAACCATATGATTTCACTGATAAGTGGTATATGAACCAAAAACAACAAAAGAATAAGACAAACAAATGAGAAACAAAAACTCATAGACACAGACAATAGTTTAGTGGTTACCAGAGGGTAAGGGGGGTGGGGGGTGGTAGATGAGGGTAAGGGGGATGAAATATATGGTGATGGAAGGAGAACTGACTCTGGGTGGTGAACACACAGTGGGATTTATAGATGATGTAATACAGAATTGTACACCTGAAATCTATGTAACTTTACTAACAATTGTCACCCCAATAAACTTTAAGTAAAAAATAAAGGGAATGACATAAAATATTCAAACTAATGAAAGGAAAAAACCTACAAGCAAGATTACTCTAAACAACAACGCTACCATTTAGAATCAGAGATAAACAGTTTCCCAGAAGCGCGCGCGTGCACACACAAACACACACACACACACACACTAAAAGAGTTTAATACCTCTAAGGCAGTAATACAAAAAATGGTAAAGCAACTTCTTTAAATAGAAAAGATTAAAAAATATGAATTAAGAAAATACAGAAACAACAAAAGTACTGACAAAGGCAAACACTTTGTAAACAAGTAGTGGCTCCACCAATTATAAAGACAGTACAAAGGTTAAAAAACAAAAATAGCAAGATAATGTGTAATTACAACAATGAATTAAGGGACAAACACACACTAACAAATGAAGTAAAAATGAGTAAAAAAAAAAATACACGTGGAAGGGATGAGGAAAAATTGTAGTGATTTTAAAATGTATTTGAACATTTAGTGATCATCCACTTAAAACAGATTGCTATAAACATAGCTTCGTATATATAAAGCACATGGTAACCAAAAACCAAAAATATATACAAGACTTGCGAGAAAAAAAGAGAAAGAAAACCAAACATAACACTATAGAAAGTCATCAACATACAAGAGATGAAAATAAGAGTATAGGAAAACAGAAAAGAACTACAAAAACAATCAAAAAACAATTAATAAAATGGCAATATCTACAAATGCATCAACAATTACTTTATATGCAAATAGACTAAATGCTCCAATTAAAAAAGAGAGGCTGAATAAATTATTTTTTAAAAAAGGTCCATACATAAGCTGCCTACAAGTGACCCACTTGAGATTGAAAGACACATACAGACTGAAAGTAAATGGATTAAAAAAAGATATTCAAATGAAAACTAAAACAACAACAATAAAACATTCCTGAGTTAACAATACTTACAACAGACAAAATACACTTTAAAATAAAGGCTGTAACAATAGACAAAGAAGGGCATTTAATAATGATAAAGGAACCAATCCAACAAGAGGATATAACTCTTGGAAATATCTTCGTGCACAACATGGGAGTTCCTAAACATATAAAGCAAATATTAATGCACATAAAGGGAGAGCGCACAATAATACAATAATGGTAGGGGACTTTAACACCCCATTGACATCACTGGACAGGTCATGCAGACAGAAAATCAACAAGGAAACAGCGACATTAAATAACACATCAGACCAAATGGACTTACTATTTTTAGAACATTTCATCCAAAAGTAGAATATATACTCTTTTCAAGTCCACATGGAACATTTTCCAGGATAGACCACATGTTAAGCCACAAAACAAGTTCAATAAATTTAAGAAGACTGAAATCATATCAAGCATCTTTTCCGATCACAGTGGTATGAAACTAGAAATCAATCACAAAAAGAAAACTGGAAAACACACAAACAAGTGGAAGCTATGTAATGTGCTACTAAATAATGAATGAGTTAACAATGAGATCAAGGAAGAAATCAAAAGAGAACAAGACAAATGAAAATGAAAACACAATGACTGAAATCTATGGGACACACCCAAGGAGTTCTAAGAGGTAAATTCATAGCAACACAGGCCTACCTGTAGAAATAAGAAAAATTTCAAATAAACAATCTAGCCTGACACCTAAAGGAACTAGAAATAAAACAAACAAACAAACAAAAAATCCCAAAGTGAGTGCAGGAAAGGAAATAATAAAGATTAAAGTGGAAATAAATGAAATAGAGTAAAAAAAACACAATAGAAAAGATCAATGAAACAAAGAGCTAGTTCTTTTAAAACAAACAAGTTGATAAATCTTTAGCTAGATTCATCAAGGAAAAGAGAGGGCCCAAATAAATAAAATTAGATAGAAAGAGAAGTGAAGAACACCACAGAAATACAAAGGATTATAAGAAAATACTATGATCGATTATATGCCAACACCTTGAACAACCTGAAAGAAACAGATAGGCAGTTTACTCTTTCAGATCACTGCTAGCAATTTTTTTTTTTAATGCCTCCTCGGGTAATGGAAAGAAAACAAAAACTAAACGTGATTACATTAAATTAAAAAGGTTTTGCACAGGGAAAGAAACCATCAACAAAACAAAAAGACAACCTACTAAATGGGAGAAGATATTCGCCAATGATAAGGGGTTAACAGCCAAAATTTGTAATTCACACCACTTAACACCAAACAACAAACAACCTGATTAAAAAATGGGCAGAGGACCTGAATAGACATTTCTGCAAAGAGGACATTCAGATGGCCAATAGACGTATGAAAAGATGCCCATCCTCACTAATCATAAGGGAAATGCAAATAAAAACCACAATGAGACACCACCTCACTCCTGTCAGAATGGCCATCATCCATAAATCAACAAACAACAAGTGTTGATGAAGATGTGGAGAAAAGGGAACCCTTGTGCACTGTTGGTGGGATTGCAAATTGGTGCAGCTGCTATGGAAAACAGTATGGAGGTTCCTCAAAAACTTAAAAATAGAACTACCATATGACCCAGCAATTTTACTTCTGGATGTTTATTTGAAGAAATCCAAAAAACTAATTCAAAAAGATATATGCACCCCTATGTTCACTGCAGTACTATTTACAATAGACAAGATATGGTAGCAACCTAAGTGTCCACTCATAGATGAATGAAGAAGATGTGGTACATTTATATGATGGAAAATTACTCAGCCGTAAAAAATGAAATCTTGTCATTTGAGCCAACATGGATGGACCTAGAGGGTATTATACTAAGTGAAATATGTCAAACAGAGAAAAAAAAAATGCCATGATGTCACTTATATGTGGAGTCTAAAAAATAAATAAAATAAAGGAACAAACAAAAACACAAAGTCATAGATACTGACAAATAACTGAGGGTTGCCAGATGGAAGGGGGGTTGGGAGATTGGTTAAAAACGTTAAGGGATTAAGAAGTACAAATTGCCAGTTTAAAAATAGTCACGGGGATGTAAAGTACAGCATGGGGAATATTGTCAATAATACTGTCATAGAGTGCGAGGAGCTCCTACCGCCGCCTCAGTCGCCTGAGTCGCCTCAGTCTCCTCAGACTTCAGGCTCCGCCGTCGCCACGGGGATCTCCCCGTCCCCACCCCTGACCCCGCCCCAGCCTCCCACCGGCCAGCCCAGGTACGGTTTCTGGCAGGTGGGCGCCACAACAGGCCTTCCGTGAATCACCGCTTCGGTACGATGCTCTAAGCTCCAACAAGTCTGAACGTTGGTGTCTATGGATCTGCTCTGACTCCTAGAGCCTGCTTATGGGGTTATGGGGGAAGGTGACACCTTCTGGGCCCCATCTGTCCTTCCTCACGGCATCCTCAGCACCTTAAGCCACCACCCCCAACTGCATTTTGGGAGGAAGATGGAGACCAAGGTCTCAGGAGGTGGCCTGAATGTGACCCTGACAATCCACCTGCTGATGCATGGAAAGGAAGTTGGAAGCATCATCGAGAAGAAAGGAGAGACTGTGAAAAAGATGCGTGAAGAGAGTGGTACCAGGATCAACATCTCGGAGGAAAACTGCCCAGAGAGAATCGTGACCATCACAGGCCCAACCGACGCCATCTTCAAGGCCTTCGCCATGATCGCCTGCAAGTTTGAGGAGGACATCAACTCCATGAGCAACAGCCCCGCCACCAGCAAGCCCCCGTGACACTGAGGCTGGTGGTCCCTGCCAGCCAGTGCAGCTCCCTTATCAGCAAAGGCGGCTCCAAGATCAAGGAGATCAGGGAGTCCACAGGTGCCCAGGTCCAGGTGGCCGGGGACATGCTGCCCAATTCCACGGAGCGGGCGGTGACCATCTCTGGGACCCCCGACGCCATCATCCAGTGTGTCAAGCAGATCTGTGTGGTCATGCTGGAGGTACGATCTCTGCATCCGTGCTTGTGGCCGGCCTGCCCTCCCTCCACACTAGCAGTGGCTTCTTAGTGTCGATGGCGGCAAAGGCTTGGGTGCCTCAGCGAGGTCAGGGCAGTGTGGGGGTCAGGCATCAGGAGCGTGGCCCAAGGCGACCTGACTGGGAACCATGCTGGGTGTCTGGGTGCCGTGGGAGGGGCAGGGCTGCTGCCTGCCACCTGCGGGCCTGTCGTTCTACCTTACAACGTGAAGTCCTGCCCTTTGTTCCTGGGTGGGGCTCTGACGCCTTCAGCCGGCCCAGCACTGTCGCCTGCCACCTCCCCTCCCCATCTCCACGCAGACCCCTCTCCACGCAGGCTCGTCTCCTGGGCAGACCTATCTTCAGTGCAGACTTGCACTGTTTTTAAGGCCCAACCGTTTACTAAAGGCCCCTCACCACATCCAGTTCCAGAAATGAAGGCAGGGGCACATGGCTCCCCATGCACTCTCTCCCCTGGCTCCCCAGTGACGACTCAGGATAACCACTCGGAAATGCCCAAATTGTAAAGACAGAGAAGGAAACAAATGGATTAAAAACCAACAGAGAAGCAGAGATGGTACAGCTAAACAAAGCAAAGCCTCCTTTGAAATTTTTGGGGATGAAAGCCCTGAGATTTAAATTTCAACCAGTGCCCCAAGTACAGCCAGACGCATTGAAGCTGTCAGTAGTTACCGGTCTCTTTAGCTCAGATGAAGTGGTGCTGCCTCAAATGAAAGGTTCCTCAAATGAAAGGAAACAGCTGTGCTGGGGGCCCGGCCGCCTGGCCCCTGAGCCCACGGCTCTGCTCGAGTGACCTCCACGCAGTGGGAATGGAAGCCTCGCTGGGCAGCTGTGGCTTTACCCTTCTTTTTTACTTGACTTGGTGTTAAAACCCATGTCCTTCTCTTTAAAGAAATTTATGTAATCTTAAAAATAATAATAATAATAATAATACTGTCATAACTATGTACAGTGCCAGATGGGTGCTAGATCTACCGGAGTGATCACTCTGTAAACTATAGAAGTGTCTAATCACTATGTTGTACACCTGAAATACAATACTGTAGGTCAACTGTAACTGAAATTTTTTTTTAAAAAAGCAGAAAAAGTAGCTGTCACTATTTACAGATGACATGATTCTATATATAGAAAACCCCAAAGACTCCACCAAAAGACAATTAGAAACAATAAACAAATACAGTAAAGTTGCAGGATATAAAATCAACATACAAAAATCAATTGCGTTACTATATACTAACAATGAAATATGAGAAAAAGCAATGAAGAAAACAATCTCATTTACCACTGCAACAAAAAAAGGATAAAAGACCTAGGAATGAATATAATAAAGGAAGTAAACAACTATACAGTAAAAACCACAAGACATTGTTGAAAGAAATTGAAGGAGATATAAAGAAATGGAAAGATGTTCCTTGTTCATGGATTGGAAGAATTAACATTGTTAAAATAACCATGTTATCTAAAGCAATATAGAGATTTAATGCAATCGCCACCAAAATCCCAATCGCATTTTTCACAGTAATAGAACAAAAAAAAAAAAAATCCTCAAACTTGTACGGAATCACAAAGGACTCGAAATAGCCAAAGCAATCCTGAGAAAAAAAGAACAAAGCCAGAGGTATTACACTCCCTGACTTCAGCTTGTACTACAAAAGCTACAGTAATCAGAACAGTATGGCACTGCCAGAAAAACAGACACACAAACCAACGGAACAAATCCGAGAGCCCAGAAATAAGCCCACACACATATGGACAACTAATTTTCAACAAAGAAGCCAAAAACATACAATGGAGAAAGAAAAGTCTCTTCAATAAATGGTGCTGGGAAAACTGGAAAGTCACATGCAAAAGAATAGAACTACACGGCTGATAACACACACAAAAATTAACTCAAAATGGATTAAAGGAATAAGACCTGAAACAAAAACAAAAATACATAGAAGAAAACATAGGTACTAAACTTATGGACCTTGGTCTCAGAGGGGTAGAAAAGTAAAAGCAAAAATAAAGGAATGGGACTACATCAAACTAAAAAGCTTCTGCACAGCAAAAGAAACCCTCAATAAAACAAAAACGGGACCGACTGAACGGAAGGAGAGATTTACAATTAGTAAACACTCCTAATGCTCTTCTGAACTGTTTCTCTGTTCTCCACATAGAATGACTAAGTCTCCAATAGAAATTATCTGCCCCCTTTTAGTACTCCCCACAAGAAAGTTGCCATTAAAGCCTGATTACATTCCTGATGATCTGTTATACAAAAACATTTGTCCCTTTAAATTGATAAATTATAAAATTCATTCTTCCTGGGAGAAAAAAAAAAACCACATCAACACTTTTTTTTTTTTAACAAAACTGATAGTCAATTTATTAAAAACGTTGATTCAAGCATCTGCAATGGTGACTTCAACCTGGACTCCCGGCTCAGTCCTGATGGAGTAACCTGCTTAACAAGCTCAGAAGGACTGTGCAAGTAAGCCACTGAATTGCTGTGGATCCTCATCTGAAAACGATCCCTAGTCTTAGAACCTTCTCCATGGAGTTTTTCTTGTAGAGATTCTCGTAGTCTTGGAAGGCATCCGAACAAGTCCTTCCTTCCGCTTTGAGATTCTTTTCCCTTGCACCTCTGATCCAGTCAGCAGCACACACCTTCTCCAAGGATTTTCTGTCGCATGCTGGTTAGAGTCATTCTAATTCAATGAGTCTCACCACCGCTGGTCGCATAGCTGGCTGTCTTTCCGGTATCTTTAAAGGCCATGGCTTCCACGCGGCTTCCTGAGCGCCTTGTTCCTCGGCGAGGGCAACAGTGGAGTCAGGAGCAGAGCGGATGAAAGGAAGCGCCGCCGGCGCTGCTGAACCCCACCTTCCTCAGGGAGAAACACGCTTTTAAAACAATGAACTACCATGCACTCTACCATCTCTCAGGTGACTGCATGTGCACTGCCCAGGTGTAAGTATAATTAGCTCGGCCTCAAACTCCAAATAAAAGGTAGAAGCTTCACGTTGTAGGGTAAAAATGTCCTCATAGTAGGTTGCAAATATGTGTCTTCACACATCTTACCTTTTGTTTAAGGCAAAACAGATGAATTTGTTGTTCAGATTTAAAACGATCACATATGGAAAGTGATTTTATTACCTGTTAACAGCTGATGTTTTCCACTTCTCTTGGGCCAACCCTAACTAATGCATATTATCTCCTCTATTAGCAGAATTGAAACTTATGGTTCCAGTAGGGAGCTAAGTCTCCAGCGGCATACTCTGGCAGCAAAACTAAGGTTAAATAACTAAAAGAAGAAGAAAAGAAATGTCAGTATCCAGGAAAATGTCTTTCAAAAATCACCTGGAAAGCCTTATAGGAATACTCAAAAAACAAGAAACAATTCTCTCTTCCTATATAGTGAAAAAAGGAAAAAATTCCAACAGTAGTGATGAAGAGAAAGGGACAAACTATACATTCTAAAGGAAGACTTAACAAAATACAAAGATGGAGTCGATGAGTCCAAAGGGAAGGCAGCTAGGACCTGAGCAACCAGGTAGATGAAGACCTTCCTGACAAACTCAGAAACCAAAGAGCCGGTTGTTGGAGAAAGGAGGGAAAGCCAGTGTACCCTGTGGAAATGCGTGTTGGCACGAGGGAACACTTAGCCTGTCTTGGTGTACGCAACTGGATCATAGGCAAGCTGAAGACGCAGAACTTGAGCCCCTTGGAGGGGCCTAAACACATAAAAATGTTAAATATTATAACTAAGGTAGGCCTCAGAGTGACAGATATGATATGCTGACAGACAGCTAAATGAAATTCCTATCTAAATCTTTTAGGGTATTACAAATACCTCCTCAGATAGTTGTAGTTATTCAGTGTTTACTTCCTTACCCCCTGCTTAAACAAATTCCAAATAAAAGACAGAAGCATCACACTGGGATCTCATTTCTAGACAGATATAATTTAATACAATAGCAACAAACTCCAGAATGCTTATCTGAATCTTCTCTCCCCGAATCAAAAAAATATTTGCAATTAACCTTCTCTGAACCATATCTACACCAAACCCCCACCTAGCCAATATATTTTTAATATTTCATCTTGATCATTTTTCCATTAAATACACATAACATTGCTACACTTTCCTTTCCACTGATAATATTATATTCACCCTCTCTTCTAGATATATTTGAAAGTTTGAATTCTGAATCTCCAAGTTAAAAAGTGACACTACCAAAAAAACTCTTCCATTAGACAGGACAACTTCCTCCTATGAATCGTTTCAATACCAGAAGCACTTTGAATATTTGCTGCCTCCTATCTTTTATAGTCGGTCCACATTTATCAATTTAACCTTCTTCACACCTTCTTTCCACCTATTTGCCTTTTTTTGGCCTATTCTCTGTATGTGCCATACCATTTATAAGTTTCTCTAGGGAAAAAAATTGACCATAACTTTGGGATTCAGCTTTCTTATTCTGAAAGAAAAAAAAGCTGTGGAATGAAACAATTCTGTCTGTCACTAAATAGCTGTGCAACCTTAGGCAAATTATTTAACCTTTCTGAGCCTCAGTTTTCTCATTTGTACATGGGAGATGATACCACCTATCAAGCAGGATGTTTTTCAAATTAAAGAAAAGGAAATGTAACAAATCTAGGAGTGATAAGTGAACAGTATTTGATAAACTGGTAGTTATACATAAAACTGTGTATGTTGCAATCAGTGTAATTATCTCATAGGCCGTTACAGAACACTGCTACCAAAAGCACAGAATGTAGTTCCTAATTGTAGCCTCAAATTTAAGGACAGAATACAAAGTACGTTACTGCAATTATATTGGAAAAGCCACAAGGAGAGTGTGTGATGGAAATATGGGCTGCAACATTTGGGCAGAAAGGAGGTGGAATACCAGAAGACCAGAATAGCCAATTTCAAGGTTTACCATATCCCAGCATCCCTGTATGCCCTTGAAGATAGTAAAATCTTCACTGCAACAGGGAGTTTCCAACACGTGTGTGAAGAGAGCTGCTACATTTCATTTCATCTTCCAGTTCCAAGCAGAAATAAGGACTTTTGTGCAAGTTTATATTTCACTGCTGATTTGAAATATGGAAAAACGACAACAAATATATTAACTTTACAACTAATATTTGAGATTTACTGCATGCCAGGCACTAGCCTTAGTGTTTTGGAGTCATTAATCCTTAAAATAATCCTATGAGGTAGATACTTTATCCCATTGGACAAATAAACTGAAGCTTGGCAGAACTGGGATTCAAACCCAGGTAATAGTAAAAATTCCACACATGCAATAACACAGCAACAAGTTGTGTAATGACAACAAAATACCTGATTATTTCAGTAGTCAGAGCTATCTGGGTAGCTGTGTGGGAAGTGGGGCATCAGTCAGTCAACTATAGAAGTACAAGCAGGAGGGATGCTGAAGAAGAAAGGTTTACATTCCCAGCAGCAATTCTGGAACTTTTAAGTACTTCAGTACTGAAACCATGACACTGTCACATGAGCATGGCCTGCTCTGGAGATAATTAAGAGCTCTACAGATCAAAGGTTTTCCACCTGTTTCCCACCTGACATGTGGTAACAGATGAGGGCATTAGAAGCTTATGATATGGTGCCACCATATGCTCAACACACCTCCATGGACCCCCATGGGCTTCCATACACCTGCACACACCTCCTGTGCAGGATTGTGCGAAATTCTCAGAACATCAGCCTTTCCTCTGTGCCTTCTCCCCCTTCTCAGGAAAACACATTAGAATGAAAATGAGGAAAAGATGTATGAATTTTCTCTGTACCAAAGAACTGTTAATGTTTATTCAGCACTGGTACTATATACCAGGCGTGCTCTAAACCCTTTGCCTATGTTAATCCTCCAATGATATTACAAATTAGGTACTATTTTATTCCCATTTTACAGATGAGGGAACTGCGACACAAGTAATTTGCTGCAGATCACAGATAAGGGAAATGGCAGTATCAGTTCCAACAAGAAGGCCTGGTTGCAGACCCCCAGCTCTTAAACACAACGTCAAACTACCTCTCAGCTTTCCTGAGGCATGACCTGGTGACAGGTGCCCTGGGAATGCCAGGGACTCTGCATGATGCCACGACCAAACAGGTAAGAATTTTGCCTTTGCAGGACGTACCCGAAAGGCTCCCTAGACTGTGAGGGTTCACCGCTCCCCCGGATTTTAGTGTAATGTCATAGAGACCTTGGATCCCAGCCCACAGGCCCAGAAGAAGACCATTTAGAGCCTCTCTCCTTATCCTTGGGTAAGATGAGCAGTAGGAGTCTTCTTAGTAACCCTACCAAAAATGGTAGTTATGAGGCAGCCCAGCCCCACAGGGCTGGGCTGGGCCACATGGACTCACCGAGCTTCACACAAGAAATACAACCCCTTGTTCTGAAACCACATCTGTGCATTAAAGCTCCCCGCAGTCTTCTGGGCAGGGCTGCTCACACACTGCGCATTCAAAAACCCTTCCCGCCAGGCTGCTCTATGCCAGGTACTAGTCTGAGTGCGGGAACACCTGTAAAGGCGAGGCCCTACACTCAGGGAGCTTACATTCTAATGGGACAGAAATACAGGTCTCTAAGGACCAATAAAGGCCAGCTCCAAACACAAGAGGAAAGGATGCTGGCACCATCCTAAATTAAGGGTGAAAAGAAAAGATGTGAGCTAAAAGATGTGATGCCATTTATTCTGAATGGCATGAACGCTAAATGTTTTCAACTACAACTTGAGAACCCCACGTCACCACACCAAACTGCTGCCCACGCTGCTGCCAACGTGAGGTGAAAAGCAACATGGACGACAGCTCAGTTCCTGGCTCAGCCGGACCTAACGGTGCCCACCTGCAAGTGCCTAGAGGGAGAAATGAAAAGGACAAACATACAGAGACTGGGATCACTTTCCTCAGGGGAAAGAAATCACTACAGAGGATCCCAAATTTTGCCATCTCTTCACATTGTTAGTATCAGTGTTCATACTTACACAGGAAAAAAGATAACAAACAACAACAAAAGAAACGATTATGGAGGAAGAGTTCTTTTTCCAGCAGAGCGTGGAAGCTAAGCCTAAGATGGTTCCCAGTTCTTTCCCCTGACAGAGTAGCTCACGCCCAAGAAGTTGAAAGAGGGAGGAGAGAACACCACACACATACTAAAAACTGGTTATTTACTTGCAAGTTCTCCAAAGACAATAATGCCAGAATATGAAGTGTGACAAAGCATTAGAGACACTTGAAACTCTGGGCCTACAGACTGTCTCAATTTTAAGAACGGCCAAGATAACACCAAAGCACAAGAGTATGGTCCAGCATACACGCTATGATCACCCTTGCCGTGGGGCACTCATGCTCTCTTCTTCTTATATTCGCCTCTGGGAACTGACATGCAGGAGAGTGAGAACCACACTTTACTCATCGTTGTACCCCCAGCACTAGCATTAGGCCTGTCACAAAGTAGACACCCAGAAAATGGTCCCTAAGCTGAACTACAAACAGGAAGCATCCTAAATAGGGAAATAATTAAAATAGAAACCACTGATGGAAAACATACTAAAACTACTAATTCTGAGTAGTTTGGCCAAAGTTCCCTAAGTAACTTAGTTAATAACTTAAATAATGTTAATCCACCTGAAAAAGAGAGAAACACTGTTTGTAAAAGAAAGTAAAACATAGCAAGAGAGCAAAACAACTCAAATTTCTGATAATTTATCAATGGGCTTAAGAGCTCAGATTGATGGATATACAAACACCAGTGCAATTTAAGGCCAATCTCTGCAGCCTTAACTGCCGGGTAATTTTCAACTCATGGCTCAAAGATTGAAGTCTTTCATGTCCATGGCATGAGTGCCCACAATCATGCCTACGTACTAGTTATGTCTCTGTCACGCTAGGCACAATGGGAGGCGCAGAGGATCTAATACTGAATAGAAAAAAAAAGGGCTCCTAGCTGTATGGATGCTCCTTCTGTAAGATCTAGATAGCCTGCATATAAGCTGCTTTTACCCGCCCTGTCTCACTACAGAAAACTAATGATTTCCCTTCTTTCCGACTGCAAGTGGGAACTCAGTGATGTAACCATAACTCAGTTTCAATTGCATTAAGTCACATGCCTAAAATAGTGCAACACAATCCAAGCATTCTTAAAAGAAGTTAAAACAATCTATGAATTAACTAATTTTGCTTCCACTCACAGTTTTGATGAAGAATTTAATGTGTTCTGCCTACTGAGAAAACAAAGTTCAAGAAACCAAAGGGTCTTACTGTTCCCAGGTTAAAAGTGCTAAATTCGTACTAAGGTTAAGTGCAAGAACACTGTTTTTAATTTTTTTTTTTTAATGGAGCAACTTAAACTACAACAACTCTATGCTAAACTCTATGTAGCAACTCTATGTAGCAGTTAAAAATGAGACAGAACTATATGTTCTGACAGGAGAAGACATGTTCCATATTGGGGTAGAGAACAGAATGCAGAACAATGTATGCAATATGGTAAAAATACACAAAATAAAACTACACACACATACACAAGTACACACAGAATGAAAGATATGGAAAGATATCAAGCTAACTGCAGTAATTACCCCTGGGAGAGAAACAAATAGAGGGAGAAATATGCAGGAGGAATTTGCCTCCTTTTTCTATATATTGCTATACTGTTTGATTTCTTCTGAGATATTATTCCTCTATCGCTTGTTTAATTAAAAACATCTTTAAAGAAACTGCCTCTAAAACCAAATAAACATCCAATACTTAGCATTTGTTCCTTAACATTCCAAACGCTAACAGGAAAAAAAAAACCTTGTTTGAATAGTCAGAATAACTGACATAGCATTTAGACTCAATAAAACACTTACATAATAAATGGCATGAACTTGGAACATTTAAATTCTAAAAGGTTAGAAGAAAGAAATCTTATTCTTTCAAAATGTATATTCTAAGTCACTGTAACAAGACTGGATGCTATAAAAACTGCTTTCATACTTACCCTGTAACCCACATATTATGTGTTTTAAAGATCAACAGTTCATAATATCCTCAAACTGTAAATTACTACCTCCAAAATAATTACCTTATAAAGATGAGTGACTTTTTTCTTCTCTAGGGAAAAGTTTTGCTATACATGCCATTTCCTTTCCTCCTAACAGTTCCATTTGCTAGCAATTCAAGCAGTGGTTCAACTGTAGCACTGAACCTTATGAGTATATAGCATTCTTGCTCTCTCAAAATTTTCCCAGAACTCATACCCAAAGCCCAGAATTTGAAATGTCGCCATAACAGCCAATCTGCCCTAGTCACAATATAATGTTAACGGTATGAAAAGTACTTACGTAACTAACATCATGTTCCTTTTCTTTTGCTTCTTAAAAAAAACTCAAAAATTATAGCTCATGGTTCAACTAAATTTCCAAGTCAACTATGAACGTATCTTTTTATTTTCCACAGGTTATTAGTCATTTGAACTTCATCAGCCAGACACTGACATGAAAGAACCAAAAATTAATGAATATTAATGCATATATATAGCATATTGTCAAATGCATGAGCTACAATTTGGTATATATTTAAGGCACCTGTTTACTTTCCTAGGGAGCTTTTGCTGATTTGGACTGGAATTTTTAAGGGCCTAATAATAAAAATTATTCAGAACCAGATTACAAGTAGTCATGAGATGAACAACTTGCTTTAACAAATTGTTATTAGTATTTTCTGAACCAATAATGAGCAGATGCAAGATACATAAGCAGGAGGAAAAAAAAAAACGTAAGATTTCAATCTTCTTTCCCTTGTGCAGTAATACCAAACAGTAACATTCACAATAAAATAGAAATAAGCAGAGGATTTTTTCTAATTATTTAAAAATGCCGCCACCACAGAGAGGAAAATCAACAAGGGAAGAAAAGGAGCAAGTTCCCTCTTCTGTGCATATCACTGAAGCCAACCATCCCACTCGATCAATAGATGACTCATTTTTTCATCTGGCCAAGTGGTCTCATGGTCACTGCATACACCTCTGTTAGTAATATGCACTCTATTTCTTCATACAGATAATGTCAATGTTTACCGTCACATGGAAAAAAAGAAAAATATTAAGAAAAATATCAAGTTTTTCTTTTTCTCCATGTGACGGTAAATATTGAATGATCTGTCGCCAAATACCCACATACGCTGACGGTTTTGGGTGAAGTTAGAAGTGGGGGGACATATGACAACAATAGTGTGCCAACTACTCCCGGAGTGCACCCTTTAGCTAATGGGGTCCCAGCCTACTGACAGCCAGCGCGCAACCGCTTCCGGAAGTTCCTCACTCGCTCGCTCCCCGGAAACGACAGGCACACCATCCCACTGCACATGCTGTTTTACATGAGGCTTGCTGACTTCCCTCATGATAGGGAAGAAGCAGCCACTTTATCAAATGATACACCCTAAAAGATGGGACACATCCCAATGTTCGCTTGCTACGGATGACTCGGTGAGTAGGCAATTACAGAACCTCACAGGTGATGCTAGAAAAACCTCCTGTCCTCATGAGCGTCTCTCTGAAACGCTGCTCCGAGGGGCAGCATTTGCTCGTGCATTAGGGTCTTAACTCCCACGCTAAGTGTTTATGGGGGAAGACGACAGTTTCTCCCAGAATTCTAGAAATGCAAAAGCCACTCTCACTGGGGGCATTTTCTGGTTGCTAGACGACAATCATGGAATAAAAACAGTTACTTTGCCTCCACCATTCTGGCATCCAATGGGTCTCAAACAGGTCATTGTTAAGCTGATAAAGATTGGGTACAGTGGTAACAGTCATGTCTACCACCCAATAACAACAATTTTTTAACAGTTTAAACAGAATACATTTGTTTTAAGTGCTAGACATCTTTTAAAATAAGATTATGACATATTTTAAAGGTATACTTATTTCCAGACAAGATATGATGAATAAAATATTAACAGTAAATAAAAACACAACCACAACAGGCAATCCTATTTCTTAATTGTATGGGCAAATATGTTTACAATTCTCATATTCCGGTAAAGAACTTAAATAAGAATAGCATAAACCAGGTACAGTAAACACACTGGCTTCCACCTTTAGCACTCTCAGTTTAGAAAGTTCTTTCACATATATTTGGCCTTTGAATTCAATATTTATTGGGTATTAGTTTGTCAGACCCTATACTAAGGCCTGGGGACATAAAGATGAACATACACGTCCCTTCAGTCTCCGTTCATCCCATCTGATGATCAAAATGACATTAAGAAAAAAGGGCAGGATTATCTCCATCTTACAGAATAAAACAAAGCCTAGAGATGTTAGGAATTTTTTCACATGATCACAAACTAAATGAAAAGCAAAGCCAGTTCAATACTCTTCTATTATACACTATATATTCAGTTCAGATTACTAACCTTAGGCATCTTCCTGATCACGCCACATCTTTCTTATCATGCCAAAAATTCACTTCAAGAAGAGCATGATTTAAATTGCCACTGTTTCTTAAGAGTAATGATAGGACTACGACAGATGTGTGTGTATAGAGATCTATATAATTTATATGTGCATATGTAATGCATATGTGTAGATGTGTTTATTACTTCATTAAGTAGTGTCCACAAGGAAGGATAAAATATATTTGTTCTCAGGTCTTAAACCACAAGATATACTTACAAACTCTTAGTTATACAAAATCCTTGGAATATGGAATTGATCATACTATTCTGAGAATTACGACAAGTAGACTTTTAGACCACTACAAATTTAACATTATTGTGTGACAGGAAGGTCCATGAGTACAGGAATATGTCACTTTATTGAGGTAAAGGTTTAAAACTTCATGAGACACCAAAATGAATGCTCAGCATCCATGGTGCAACTTGGCCTTGCTCCTTCCTTCCCACTACGGCCTCCCTCCAGAGCACCTGCAAAGTGCTATTTTACTGTATCTCATGGGGGAAATCATATGCCAAGGATTGTGCTAACACTAGCCACATGGAGCTACTGAGCACTTGAAATGTGGCTACTCTGAATTGAGATATGCCGCTGTTAAGTGGAAAATACACATCAGATTTTGAAAACTTAGTAAGAAAAAGAAAAGATTGTAAAACATCTCAATTTTTTACATTGAGTATTGTTTTAATGATAAAATTTTAGTTATACTAAATTTATGCATTTAAATAAATGCATCACTAAAATTAATTTCACCTGTTTCTCTGTACTTTAAAAAATGTGGCTACTAGAAAATTTGAAATTACATATGTGGCATGCAGGATTTCTATTGGACAGCACTGCTCTAAGATATGCCCAAGAGATCTGAGACATATTTTTTGAGACTATCAAGGACCTATTAACTAATTCATCCTATGTTATTGCCAGTTCTCAATCAGAAATTGAATATGGGGTGGGTCAAAGGTAGAATTTAAACATCCATGATATATTATCAGGAAAAAAAAGCAGGATATGAGATTATTACAAAGTGGAGCTGCTTGAAACATGATGTAAGTAATTCAAATTTAGTTTAGCAGTATGAAAAAGAGAACAATACCGACTCCTCTAAATGGAAATCTCCTACAGTGAGCATGAATCTACTGCCTCCTCAAGCCAGCCTCAGCTCCCGCATGCCTCTGCCAGCGACCAGCTTCTGCACTGGCTCTGACTGCACCTCTACTACACACAGTACCATGTCAGTTAGATATTCTGAAATATATATACACACACAAAAATGGGGGGTTGGGGGAGGCACCAAATTATTAGTACTGGTTATCTCTGGACGGTAGAATAACAGGTAGAATTTCTCCTTTTTACTTATTTTATATTTTTCCAATTGTTTTCTACAATAAAAGTTAACTTTTTCCTATCATAATAGCTATTAATTTTTTAAAGATGTGTAGTATATAATAGGTAATATCAAACTCCACTTCAGATCTGCAGCCAAAAAGGACAGAAAGAATTAGAGGGAAGTCATTCTGTATAGCAAGACTCATTTTCCTAGTCAGACAACCAGTCACGAAAATCCAGACCACAGTCTCAGAGAAGAGTCAGCATTCACGCAGCTACGAAGTCCTGCAGTTGCCTGTACCAAAGAAGACAAAAACACAGCCTTTTTGATATGACAAGAGTTTTTGCTTGGCTTTTTTGAATGTAAAACTGACAAAAGAACTACAAGTTGCATTTATAATAGGATTCAAATTTTTATTTGAATGTTTAATTAAAAAATACATACAAAATAAAATCTAAGTCAATAATTAAAGTTCAACTCCCTAAATTAGGAACTTCTGTATTTATAAATTATTTCTATGCTGCTGCTGGTGCAGTTTACATCTTCACTGATGCTATCATTCCACAAGCTGCATTTGTGTGGAAAGGAATATACGAGAAGAAACAATGTCAACTTGCTCTCACACTACACAGAAGAACAAAAGGTACCGAACTACAGATTTCTCTTCTCTCCCTCTCATCTCTCTTACATTATACTAATTTCTCACTGAATCTGGAAACCAACAACCTCTTTTAATTTCAGGACCAATAGCTGAATGGTCTACGTAGCATCTACCTGAGATATTTAGTTGTAAGGTTTAACACTGTGAATGCAGCCAGTCTCCAAAAGGCAAATGCTCAAAAATGGCCTACTGATATTGCCGCAAAAACTGGAACTAGGAAAATACTTTTTATTGCTTCTCCTAGGAAATCTTCTTTCACACAAACTCCCACAATTACTCCTACTTCATACCCAAATAAAATCTATAAAAACTGTTGCACACCTGGGAAGAAGGCAGTTCCTTGGCATTTGAAATATTCAACTCATTATTCCAAAATATTTAAGAGTAAGCCATGGTGTCTTCCTTTATAATAACAAAAGTAACTGAATCTACTAGAATTCCTGACTACTCCCGGAGAATAGAATTATGGGCTACTTGAAAGTGATCATGTTGCTTCTTGTGACCCTTGCCAGCCCTTGTGGGCCCTTTCCTTTAAAAAGAAGGAAGGAAGGGAGGGAGGGAGGGAGGGAGGGAGGGATTATGTTTTTACAGAGTAGCATAAACTGAGGATGTTACTATACAGATTTATTTTATTTTGCCCTAACTCTAACTTAGACAAGTAAAATTTTTGTATCTTAAGTTTTCTTGAACAAACTATGTAACTCTTCATGTCTCACTTTATAGGGGTCGTGTATCCTATGTCATTCCTTCATTCAACAACCTTTTGAGTGTCTGTTACCTGCTAGGCACCGTGTTAATACGACACAGTCTTTGCACTCAAGGCAGTCTCTGTTCACTCAACATAAATATGCTCAAGTTTCTCACAATAAATACAACATACCAGAGCATACAGATGGATAGACAGCTTTGCCAACCATCCAGTGGTAGAACTGAGAATGGAATCCTGAGAGTCTCTGCTCCCATCCTAGAAAGTAGATAAATTCCTTATTTTTCATACAGTTCCTACAGCATGATTGACAAATAACTACTCAATAGGTACTATTTGCCTGTCTAATGCTATACCACCCCATCGGGGGCAATGAAAGCCTACTCACTCTTAATGCAAAGGAGTTAAAATTAAAATATTTTACTAAAACCGTGGTTTACTAGGTTTAAATTACTTTTACAGTTCTACAATTGCATTTTGGGCATGACTTTAATAACCAAATGATAAATGTGAGTGTCTAAGAACATTCATGAAAGCAGTCAAAAAATGAGCATGTTTACAGAAGACAGGTAAGGCCACTTCTGTTTGATTTTAAATGGAAACATTTTATTTTAAGCAGTCTCAGAGTTGAATCCTGCTGATTGTGGAAAGGTAGCAGAGACAGAAGTTAAAAAGTCAAGTGCAGCAGAAACCCTCATAACCAGTTCACTGAGTGGCTTAATTGATAGCTAATAATCGGCACAATTACCAACCCAAGACCTTAGAATGTCAGGGGAGCAAGAGCCAAAGCAATCTAGAACACAAAGGCCAGCACGCAGAGAAGCTTCTGCTTATTGCTAATTACTAGTCTATGCATGAAACCTTGACAAGTTTCTGAGTGACACACGCTTACATCAGTATTTATGTGTAGCTGGCACATTTTGAATGCATTCCTTACGTCCATACCCTCTAGCAAGCTTCTCTAGTATATCTGCACCATTATCTTGTATTTGGCATCCACTACTACTCTCTTTTTTTCGGTCTGTAATTTGTCTCATACTAAATTGTAAACGTATGGAGGAAGGGAGCAGTGTTAACTCCCAAAACCACCGGGGGCCTTGCAGATAACAGGTACTGAAGAAGTGTTTATTAAACATGGATGTGAAGTCCACCCTACAGCCACACACCCCTCCTTGCCATTTTGCAGAACTGCTCCTCCTAATCTCTCTGACTGGATGTCCCACGGTCATTCCTTGACCCTCTTCTTGATCTGCGTTCACTCCTCGGTGATCATAGCTACACCGAAAACTTCCAAATCAACCCAACCTGAACCATTCTCCTCTGAAGTCCACATTCCCGTGTTCCAGTACTGGCTTCAACGCCTCTATCAGCATGTCTGTAAGACACCTCACAGACCTCACCAGTCTGGAGCAGAACTCTGGAACTCTCCGCAGAAACCTGCTCTGCCTACAGTCTTCCCATCCCTGTTAACAACAGATCCATCCTTCTAGCTGCTTAAGCTAAAAGCCCTGAAGTCCTTCTCGACTCCTGTCTTTTCACATTCCACATCCAATCCATCAGCAAACCTAGCTGAATGAAAACATATCCGGTTAGAGTCAGAGATACCAGTATGAATGCATGCCTATCTTTATACACGGAACTACAGATATGTGTAGATCAATAATTAGTACACATACATCTGTGGTCTAGCTCTGTCCTCTGAGAGCACCCGGCAGCAGTGACACTCCAGTAGCAACAAGCACACCTGGCATCAGATCTTGACCTCAAAATAGCCTTCTCCAATAAAAGGAACCAGAGTTTCTTGCAGGAATGAGTCTACGGATGGGGCAGTAAAAATACAAGGTGAGCCTGAAGCATCTAGTACTGCCAGAGACTACAGAAGTGTACATGTGCACACACAAAGGACAGGAGCATGTCAAAAAGCCACAGAAGTCACCCTCAAAGAGTTCCCAAATGTCAAAGTTGGGATAATTTGGGCAACAAATAAATTAATGATAGCATTGAAAAATAAACCTAAAATAAAGTAAGTACCTATGAATTGGAACTGATATAAATGATTAAATAGAAAGATAGATGACAGGGGGTTTCTTACAAACGAATTCCAATTAATAAATGGAGTAAGAATGAGGGAAACACAGTACCTTTAGAATACCATAGAAGTAATTACTGCAGGCAAGATCTACTCATGAATGCTAGAATCAGTGAGAAGAAACAGGATCCTGGCAAAGCCTCAAATATCTCCCCCAAAATATTTACCAATTACTGTAGTGGTTTTAATACATGTCCATCAATTCCTTGATACTCTTTCCTCAAGGAGGCGGGCTTTAATTGCACACGTGAGCATGCTCGCACACACACACGCACACACACACGCATGCACACACACCCGCCCTTGCACAGTAGCTTTCCAGTGGAGAAACCTGGCAGAAAGCCCCTTAACGAAACAATCACCAGCAATGCCATGTTTATACCATGTATCTTATATACGGTGTGATAAGAAGAGCACTTCACTTCTGTGATATTCTTCTCCCAAAATCCTTAAGCCCAGTCTAATCATGAGAAAACATCAGATAAACCCAAATGAGGAACATCCTATAAAATGCCTGACCTGTACTCTTTAAAAGTATCAAGGTCATTAAAAGACAAGGAAAAACCAAGAAACTCAAACACTAGAAGAGATAAAGGAGACTTGACAAGTAAAAGAAGTGTGCTGGGGGCAGCCGGATGGCTCAGTTGGTTAGAGCGCAAGCTCTTAACAACAGGGCTGCGGGTTCGATTCCCACATGAGCCGGTAAGCTAGATTGAAGGGCAATGACTTGGAGCCGAAGAGCCCTGAAGAAACACACTGTTCCCCAATATTCCCCAATAAAATTTATTTTTAAAAAAGCAGCGTGGTATCCTTACTTGGATAAAGGAATAGGAAAACGGTATCAGTGGGAAACCAACAGTGAGACATAAATCAAGTCTGGACCCTGGTTGAAGCACTGGACCGACTCTGGACCAGTGTTCATTCCTTAGCCTGATAAAATGTACCATCATCATGTTAAGATGTTAACATTGGGGGAAACAGGGTGAAGGGTATAAGGCAGTGGTTCTTCAGAGAAGCAACTGTGCCCCACAGGGACATGTGGCAATGTCTGGAGATATTTCTGATTGTCACAACTAGGGGGATGATGGTGGCATCCAGGGGATAGAGGCCAGGGATGCTACTTAACATCCTATGAACCGGGCAACCCCCACAACAAAGATCATCCAGTCCGAAAGGTCAACAGTGCTGAGGTTGAGAAATACTGGCAGAAGGGAACTCTACGTACTATCTGTGCAACTCCTCTCTAACTTTAAAATTATATCAAAAGAGAAAGTTAAAAATTCCAGGTCCTCTCATTTCCCACCAATATCCTGGTCTAAGACACTACTCTCGCTCAAGTGGATTTTAAAGAGTCTAACTGATCTGCTTGTTTTTACTCTTTACCTCCTTAGACAACTTTCAACACAGCAGCCAGAGTAAAAGTTTGATTTAAAGCATAAATCTGATCGTGTCACTCCTTTGCTCAAAACCCTGTAATGGTTCCCATCTCAGAAAGTAAACAGCCAAGTCCTCAGAGTGGCCTATAAGCTCTGGTAACCTGGTCCCAGGTATCTGAAACCACCTTCCACTCTTCTCTTCACACCAGTCCAGCCACATTGGCTCCCCAGAGTTCTGAGAATACACCAAACACCTTTACTTCAGGCCAGTGCAAAACGTTCTTCTGTGCCCCCTTATTCACTCCTCACCAAGTCCTTCCCAGGTATCCTCTTTCAAAATACACATAGCTGTCCTCTGGCCTGCTTTCTTTTTCTTTACAACACTTACCTAACATACTATAGCAATAACTTGTTTATTTTGGTTAACGTCTGTCTTATCTTCCTTAGAGAATAAGATCCATGAGGGCAGGGATTTCTGTTTATTTGGGTCATTACAGTAACCTCTGCATCTAGAGCAATGACCAACACATGTTAACGCTTAGCAAACATTTGTTAAATGAATGATACACCTCTGAAATCCTAAATTAAAATAGACCAGTGCTTTTCCACTTTTCAACATTACTGCTTTTTCTCTCTTGTCTCCTTACTGATGAAAGGGGGGGGAGGGGGGGAGGAGGAGGAAGAGAGGAGGAGGAGGAGAGGAGGAGGAGGAGAGGAGGAAGAGGGGAGGAGGAGGAAGAGAGGAGGAGGAGAGGAGGAGGAGGGGAGGAGGAGGAAGAGGGGAGGAGGAGGAAGAGGAGAAGGAGGAGGAGGAGAGGAGGAAGAAGAGAGGAGGAAGAGAGGAGGAGGAGGAGGAGGGAAGGAGGAGGGGAGGAGGAGGAAGAGGAGGAGGAGGAGGGGAGGAGGAGGAAGAGGAGGAGGAGGAGGAGGGGAGGAGGAGGAAGAGGGGAGGAGGAGGAGGAAGAGGAGGAGGAAGAGGGGAGGAGGAGGAAGAGGAGGAGGAGAAGGAGGAGGAGGAAGAGAGGAGGAGGAGGGGAGGAGGAGGAAGAGGAGGAGGAGGAGGGGAGGAGGAGGAAGAGGGGAGGAGGAAGAGGAAGAGGAGGAGGAGGAGGGGAGGAGGAGGAAGATGAGGAGGAGAAGGAGGAGGAAGAGAGGAGGAGGAGAGGAGGAGGAGGGGAGGAGGAGGAGGAGGAGGAGGAGGAGGGAAGGAGGAGGGGAGGAGGAGGAGAGGAGGAGGAGGGGAGGAGGAGGAAGAGGGGAGGAGGAAGAGGAGGAGGAGAGGAGGAGAAAGAAGAGAGGAGGAAGAGAGGAGGAGGAGGAGGAGGAGGAGGGGAGGAGGAGGAAGAGGAGGAGGAGGAGGGGAGGAGGAGGAAGAGGGGAGGAGGAAGAGGAGGAGGAGAGGAGGAGAAAGAAGAGAGGAGGAAGAGAGGAGGAGGAGGAGGAGGAGGAGGAAGGGAGGAGGAGGAAGAAGAGGAGGAGGAGAGGAGGAGGAAGAGGAGGAGGAGGGAAGGAGGAGGGGAGGAGGAGGAAAAAGAGGAGGAGAGGAGGAACAGGAAGAGAGGAGGAGGAGGAGGAAGAGGAGGAGGAGGAGGAGGAAGAGGAGGAGGAGGAGGGGAGGAGGAGGAAGAGGAGGAGGAGGAAGAAGAGGAGGAGGAGGAGGAGGAAGAGGAGGAGGAGGAGGGGAGGAGGAGGAAGGAGGAGGAGAAGGAGGAGGAAGAGAGGAGGAGGAGAGGAGGAGGAGGGGAGGAGGAGGAGGAGGAGGAGGAGGAGGAGGGGAGGAGGAGGGGAGGAGGACGAAGAGGAGGAGGAGGAGGGGAGGAGAAAGAGAGGAGGAGGAGAAGGAGGAGGAAGAGAGGAGGAGGAGAGGAGGAGGAGGGGAGGAGGAGGAGGAGGAGGAGGAGGGAAGGAGGAGGGGAGGAGGAGGGGAGGAGGAAGAGGAGGAGGGGAGGAGGAAGAGAGGAGGAGAGGAAGAGGAGGGGAGGAGGAGGAGAGGAGGAGGAGGAGGAGGAGGGAAGGAGGAGGGGAGGAGGAGGAAAAAGAGGAGGAGAGGAGGAACAGGAAGAGAGGAGGAGGAGGAGGAAGAGGAGGAGGAGGAGGAGGAGGAAGAGGAGGAGGAGGAGGGGAGGAGGAGGAAGAGGAGGAGGAGGAAGAAGAGGAGGAGGAGGAGGAGGGGAGGAGGAGGAAGAGGAGGAGGAGGAGGGGAAGAGGAGGAGGAGGAGGGGAGGAGGAGGAAGAGGAGGAGGAAGAGGAGGAAGAGGAGGAGGAGGAGGAGGAGGAGGAAGAGGAGGAGGAGAGGAAGAACAGGAAGAGAGGAGGAGGAGGAGAAGGAAGAATGGGTTTGGATCTTGGCTCCATCACTTGATAATGTGTGTCTCTGGACATGTTACTTAACTTCGCTAGTCCTCAGTTTCTTCCGAGAACGACAAAGGGCAACTATAAGGTTAATGACCTTGTGGAGTCAATGCTATGATTAGAAATAAGGTAGTAAAGTGTCTAGCACAGAGTAACTACTCCATAGATAAAAGCTAGCATTATTGCTCCCTCCTCACTAGCTGGCTCTTCAGTTTCACACTGACCTCTAGCCTTTCATGCCCTTCATTTTCTTCCAGCGCAATCACCCATTTCAGGCTTCCTGCTCGTGATCCAGGCTGGACGCCACAGACGTTCACGTCAGCCACAGTCCTCCACATCACTGACTCCCCCAACCAAACGGGCTTCAGAAATGTCCACCGAGCAGGCATCTGGAAAGCAAGGGGCAACAGCCAGGGCCCTGGCACTGAAGCACCAGTGTCTGAACCCGTGTCCATCTTACAGTTGAGGAGAGCAACAGTATCTACCGCATGAATTCCCGTGAGTGTCCTCAGCTGTGCCACAGTGGTCACTGCTGGAGGACAACCAACCAGTGCAGACTGCTATCCCTACAAGTCCAAGGCCTGCGACCTCCAGTGGGTCCTCAGTGCTGCTCAACAACCGTAGACACACGTCTGTCTGTGTGTCCCCTCGCAGACCGTTATAAACTCATATGCTCCTTTTAAGACTCCCATCCCACCATGTTCCCCTTCACTCTTAGCAGATACTGAAAAATCACAGAAGACATGTTGTCAACGCATTCTCCTTCCTGCCCATCAGTTACAAACTTATTTACACGGCGTCCAACTTCACCCCCTTCCTTTCTGCTCACTACCCAAGGCCAATTTCTTTACCTATGCATTGGATGCCATTCCCTCCTATTGCCTCCAAATTCTTGGCTCCATCTATCAACTCTCTTCCCTTCCCCCTTCCTCCTTTCACCGCACTCCCTTTAATTTCTCCCTTCCATTGGTTCTTTCCAATCCCACATAAACAGTGCCCCAAACCCACTCAATTTAAAAACAGGGGTGGGGAGTAAACTTCTCTAAATCCCCTCATCTCCCTCCACCTACACTTTCTTCAGTCTTTTGTTGAAAACATTGTACTCCTCTCACTTAGCCACACTTCTAGCTTGTTATTCACGCTTCAACCCCCTCAAGCATTACAATGTAGCCACCAGCTCTAGCTGAAGTTACAAATGACATCTTAATTATCAAGTCTAAGCAACTTTATTCAGTCTTTATCTTACTTGGCCTTGTCATGGCAGAATATAACCTTGACCACTCATAGTCCGTGAAACAGTCTCCCTCCTCAGTTTCCTGACAAATCTCATAGTTTCTTTTTTCTATAGTTAGTCTGTCGGGCACAGATGGTTGGCTTCTCTTCACTTGCCTGCCCCATTCATTAGCTCACTACGGAAATGTGGAAATCGTCCTAAATTTTCAGTCTTGCTCACCTCCATAATCTCATTATTTGCCCTGTCCTGTTAATACTTCCTAAATCTCTCATACACCCAGCCCCTCTTCTACATCCCTTATCATTCTCATCATGAATGGCTTCTTACCTGATCTTGCTTCCAGTTTTGCCCTTCTCTAATCCAGCATTCACTTCACTGCCAACAAGATCTAAAACACAAATTTGATTCTATCACAGTATAATGTCCCCCCACTAAATCCTCACAGCCTTCAGGATCAAGTTAAAGCTCCTTAGCTTGGTTCATAAGGCATCAGTGATTTGGTTGCTTACCACTTCACCAGTGCTGGAAAGAGGAGCATCCACATCTGGCTGTGAAAAGTCAGCAGGGATTCTGTCCATCCAGATAACACGACAGGCTGCTTGGAAGCCCAGATGTCCTCTTAAATGGTCCGCACAGTCTGTTTTGTTCCCAAGAACTCACCCTGGGTTCTGGCAGAGGAACAGAGGCTCAGAAGCACCAGAGACATACAGGGAGAGACTGAGTTGTGTGGGTGGGTTCAGGGCCAGACTGGAGGGACAGCCCCTGTTGTCCCTGTGTTGAGCCGTGCCTCCACACAGCAAACCTGAATCTCACTGGTCTGGTGAACACCACTTGCCCCACCCTGGTGACTCCCTGGATCCCCACCCCACCCAGCTCACACATTGCCTGAGGTTCGTCCAGCAGCAGGCAGCAGGCATTGGCCACTGCTGCACTCTTTCTTGGACAACTATCAGGAGTTCATCTTCATCACAAGAGTTCATTACAAGAAATGTTAAAGGGAATTCTTTAAGAAAAAATTGGGGGGAAAAACATAAATATGAATAATACAATGGTGATAACTATGTACCTATCACTAATAACTTTAAATGTCAATTAAAGACATGGCGTAGCTGAATGGATTAAAACTCAAGACCCATACATATGCAATCTCCAAGATACCCACTTTAGATCAAAAGACACACACAGACTGAAAGTAAAGGGATGGAAAAAGATATTTCACACAAATGAAAACAACAACAACAACAAAACTGGGGTAGCAATATTTCTATCAGATAAAACAAAGGCTGTAACAAGAGACAAACTTTAATATATAATGATAAAAGGATCAATCCAACATGAGGGCATAACCCTTGTAAACATTTATGTACCCAACATAGGAACAGTTAAATATATAAAGCAAATATTGATGGACGTAAAGGGAGAGACCAACAGTAATACAGTCATAGTAGAGGACATTAACACTCCATTTACATCAATGCATAGATCATCCAGACAGAAAATCAACAAGGAAATACTGCCTTAAATGACTCATTACAACGTATGGATTTAATTGATATTTTTAGAGCGTTAAATCCCAAATTACCAGAATACACATTCTTTACAAGTGCACATGAAACATTTTCCAGAATAGACCACACAACAAGTCTCAATAAATTTAAGAAAACTGAAATCATATATAGCATGTTCTCCAACCACAATGGTATGAAACTAGAAATGATTTACAAGAAGAAAATGGAAAAATCCACCAATATGTGGAAGCTAAGTGACACACTACTAAACAATGAATGGGTTAACAATGAGATCAAGGAAGAAATCAAAAGATACCTTGACACAAAAGGAAATGAAAACATGACACAAATCTATGGAATACAGTGAGAGCAGTTTTAAAAGGGAAATTCATAGCAATAGAAGACTACCTCAAGAAACAAGAAAAATCTCAATCTACCCTACAATTAAAATAGAACAAGAACAACAAACGAAGACCAAAGTGAGTAGAAGGAAGGAAATAATAAAGATGAGAGCACAAATGAATGAAACAAAGTTTAAAAATCAGCACAAAAGATCAACAAAACCAAGAACTGGTTCTTTGAAAAGATACACAAAATTGATAAACCTTTAAACAGACTCATCAAGAAAAAAAGAGGATCCAAATAAATAAAATGAAAAATGAAAGAGAAGTAACAACTGATACCACAGAAATACAAAGGATTGTAAGAAAATATTACAAACAATTATATGCCAACAAATTGGACAATCTGGAAGAAACAGATAAATTCCCAGAAACATACAATCTTCAAAGACTGAATCAAAAAGAAACACAAAATCTGAACCAACTAATAACTACTAATGAAATTAAGTCAGTAATCAAAAAGCCCCCAACAAACAAATTTCCTGGACTGGCTGGCTTCACAGGTGAACTTTACCAAAAATTCAAAGAAGAATTAATACCTATCTTTCTCAAACTATTCCAAAAAATTCCTAGAGGAGGGAAGACTCCCAAGCTCATTTTATGAAACCATCATTACCCTGATTCCAAAATCAGACAAAGGCATTATGAAATAAGAAAATTATAGGCCAATATCCCTGATAAACATAGATGAAAAATCTTGGGTGGTGAACACACAATGGGATTTATAGATGATGTAATACAGAATTGTACACCTGAAATCTATGTAACTTTACTAACAACTGTCACCCCAATAAACTTTAATTTAAAAAAAAACTTCAACAAACTACTAACAAACCAAATTCAGCAATACATTAAAAATATTATACACCATGATTAAGTGGGATTTATTCCTGGGTCACAAGGTTTGTTCAATATCCCAAAATCAATTAAAGTGATACACCACATAAACAAAATGAAGGCAAAACATCATATGATCATATCAATAGATGGAGAAAAAGCGTTTGACAAACTCCACCATTGATTTATGATAAGAACTCTCAGCAAAGTGGGGACAGAGGGGACATACCTCAACATAATAAAGACCATGTATGGCAAACCCACAGTTAACATCATATTCAACAGTGAAAAGCTAAAAGTGTTTTCCTTAAGATCAAGAACAAGACACGGATGTCCACTTTCACCACTTCTATTCAACATAGTTTTGGAAGTCCTAGCCACAGCAATAAGACATGAAAAAGCAATAAGAGGCATCCAAATGGAAAAGGAAGAAATAAAAAAAGTCATTATTTGCAGATGACATACCATATAAAGAGAACCCTAGATTCCACCAATAAAACTATTAAAACTGATAAATGAATTCAGTAAAGTAGCAAAATACAAAATTAATACTCAGAAATAGATTGCCTTTTTAAAAAAAAAATTTTATTGGGGAAGTGGAACAGGACTTTATTGGGGAACAGTGTGTATTTCCAGGACTTTTTATTGGGGAACAGTAGTGTGTTTTTCCCAGGACTCATCAGCTCCATCCAAGTCAAGTTGTTGTCCTTTCAATCTTAGTTGTGGAGGGCACAGCTCAGTTCCAGGTCCAGTCACCACTGTTAGTTGCAGGGTGCACAGCCCACCATCCCTTGCGGGAGTCGAACCAGCAACCTAGTGGTCGAGAGCCCACACTCCAACCAACTGAGCCATCTGGTCACCCGGGAGCGGCAGCTCACTGACTTCATTCTAGTTGCAGAGAGGTGGAGCTCGCTGGCCCATGTGGGAATCGAACCGCAGCCCCGACACCCAGAGCTCATGCTCTAACCAATTGAGCCACCTATCCGCCCCATATTGCATTTTTATATACCAATAACAAACTACCAAAATGAGAAATTAAAACAATCCCATTTAAAACTACGTCCAAAAAAATAAATAAATAAAACAAAATACCTAGGCATAAATTTAACCAAGGAGGTAAAAGACCTGTACTTGGAAAATTATAAGATATTGAAGAAACATACTGAAGAAGATACAAATAAATGGAAGTATATACTGTGTTCATGGATAGAAAGAATTAACATCGTTAAAATGTCCACACTACCTAAAGCCATATACAGATTCAGTGCCATCCCTATCAAAATACCAATGGCATTTTTCACAGGACAATAACAAATAATCCTAATATTTATATGGAATCACAAAAGACCCCAAATAGCCACAGTAATCTTGAGAAAGAACAAAGTTGGAGGTATCACACTACCTGATATCAAAGTATATTACAAGGCTACAGTAATCAAAACACCGTGGTATTGGCATGAAAACAGACACAGAGATCAATGGAACACAATAGAGAGTCCAGAAATAATCCCAGGCCAATAGTGTCAATTAATCTATGACAAAGGAGGCGAGAATATACGATGGGGTAAAGACAGTCTCTTCAGTAAATTGTGTAGGCACAACTGGACAGATACAAGCAAAAAAAAAAAAAAAGAAACTAGACTACCGCTGGATACCACGTACAATAATAAACTCAAAATGGATTAAAGACTTAAATGTAAGACCTGAAACCATAAAATGCCTAGAAAAACCATAGGCAATAAACTCTCTGACATTGCTCTCAGCAATGTTTTTATTGATGTATCTCCTCAGGCAAGGGAAACAAAAGCAAAAAGAAACAAATGGGACTACATCAAACTAAAAAGTTTTTGCACAGTGAAGGAAACCATTACACAAAAAGACAACCTCCTGAATGGGAGATATTCACCAACGATGCATCCGATAAGGGGTTAATATCCAAAATTATTGTAAAGAACTCATACAACTTAACACCAAAATAACTAACAATCCGATTAAAAAATGGGCAAAGGACCGAAACAGACATTTTTCCAAAGAGGACATACAATGGCCAACAGACATATGAAAAGATGCTCAATGTCACTAATCATCAGGCAAATGCAAATGAAAACCACAATGAAATCACCTCACACCTGTCAGAATGGCTATCATCAAAAAAATCAACAAACAAATGTTGGCCAGGATGTAGAGAAAAGCAAACCCTCATGCACTATTGGTGGGATTGCAAATTGGTGTAGCCAAACCGGAAAACAGTATGGAGCTTCCTCAAAAAATTAAAAATAGAACTATCTTGTGACCTAGCAATTCCACTTCTGGGTAGTTATTCCAAGAAATCCAAAACACTAATTTGAAAAGACATATGCACTCCTTTGTACTATGCAGCATTATTTACAGTAGCCAAGATATGGAAGCAACCTAAATGCCCATCGACAGACTACTGGATAAAGAAGATGTAATAATACATTTATACACTAGAACATTACTCGGCCATAGAAAAGAATGAAATATTACCATTGGTGACAACATGGATGGACCTAGAGGGTATTATGCTAAGTGAAATAATTCAGACAAATTAAGGCAAACACCATATATGCTCACTTATATGTAGACGCTAAAGAACAAAATCAACAAACAAAATAAAAAAAGACTCACTGAGAACAAACTGATGGTTGCCATATGGGAGGGGGAAGGAGCATGGGTGAAAAAGGTGAAGGGATTAAGAAGTACAAATTAGTAGTTACAAAATAGTCACGGGAATGTAAAGTACAGCATAAGGAATATAATCAGTAATATTCTAATAACTAAGTATAGTGCCAGGTGAGCACGAATCAAGGGGATCACTTCGTAAATTATATTAATTGTCTAACTACTATGCTGTACACCTGAAACTAATGTGAAATAATACTGAATGTCAACTATAAATGAAAAATAAAACTAAAGTGAATATCAAATACCTCAATACTTTCTTATATTGATTACATGTTGAAATGATAATATTTTGGATATGTCAGGTTAAATAAATGTCTTTAAAATTAATTTCTCTTTTTCCTTTTTTAATGTTAGTAGAAAATTTTTAAATAACGTGAGCTACATTTGTGGCTTGTATTGTATTTTTTCAGGACAGTGGTGTTCTAAACTGTCCTTTCCCTCTTTCTGAACCTAGATAACTCCAATTTTTGAAGACTAGCTCAGGTAACCCACTAAGAAGTATTACAGGACACTCTCGTGCCACCAAGACCCTAAGTCTTGGTGGGTAGTTAGTCAACTACCCTTGCTCCTCTGTGCTTCCATCCATAAGAATCTGCTTATACCTGTCCTACAACACATCACAATGTAATTATTGGTTATCAGCTATCTTCTCTTAAACTGTACGCTCCTTGCAAAAAGGGATATCATTCTACATATACTCAGGGCCTACCACCATGCCTAACACTTAAAAGGCACTCGAAATATGTGTCAAACAAATGTGAACTATCAATTCCTGGCCTGAAAGTTACTAGAATTTCCCCAAGGAAAACAACCAGTAATGAAGGAGCCTCGACTTTCCCAGGAGCTCTCCAGTAATGAAAGGACTCAGGTGATGGTGGGAAGTAGGAATTACTGTAAAGAGAATAGCAATGAGAAAATAAAGTTCATCACACACACTTGCCTCTTGCAGTGAAAATAGGTATTTGCAGCAATGATATGGAGCCATGAACTCACACTTGGCATGCCAGGAGCCACAGTTTGGTTTCTAAATTACTTAAACAACCCATCCAACAAAAGAGTATGATCTGGCAGGTTTCCACACAAACAGCGAGAGCCCCGCACCTGTTCCACTTACATAGCACGTCACTACAGTTAACAACAACAACAAATCTCTCTCACGAAGAAATGCTAATCTCATGATGCTTCACCATGGAGCAATTTCAAAGAGTTACTATATGAAATGTGCCAGAGCATGAATTTATGGCTGATGCTTATTTGGCAAATATGGTTGGTACTGCTAGACGTTGAAAAACATGTATGCAAATAAGCAAATCAAAGTTTTTAAGCTCACAGACTTAAATATTTACATTACCATAAATATACAAAGATAAATGTTTATAGGAATACACGCATAACACATTCCAGGAACAACTTTTTAATGTGATTGTCAGGAACAGTTATGAAGTGGCATTATTTCCTTATGGGCCTCGGGGTATGTTTAAAAATGAATTCTGACAGCATGTTAATGGGGTACAAAAATTATCAAGGACATTTCTTTGTACTGGGTAAAATGAATAGTCATAGTATAATAGTTCAAAGCAATCTTATCTTTTCCTTTCAACAAAACACTTTTCTTCGCTTCCTGGAAGCCAGCCAAGCATAAATGTCAGCCCCTCAATGGAGGGTAGAGGGATGGAGAGGAGGACCACACATCAAAAATCCTTAAAGAAAATAATCTGACATTTTTTCCCACATAATACAGCCATGTTAGAGTCTCCAAAATAAAGACATGATAAAATATTCTCTCCTCTTCCCCTCTGACAGCTATGGAAAGATGTTTGTTTTTCACATAGTTTGTGAGTTGGTCATAGCCAAAACTCACTAGCAATGGTATGAATTCTGCTTCCATTGTTAACTGTTAATCTCTGGGCTGAGACTCTAACTCCATATTTGAAGCCATGAAAATGTACCCTACTTGCCATTATAGTTTACTAAACGAGTCACCAAAGAGAAGTGCCAAGCACTTCAGAAAATAATTAAGGTAGTCAGTGAATTGCACTGTCTAGAAATGTTCTGAGATTACGGAAGCCATCAAGAAGCAGGTATCCAAGATTGCACATGGAAAGTTTTACCCCTGTGGATAATTCACGTAAAACTTCCACACCGCAGAGAGCAATATGGGTTTGCCAAATACACACATTACTACATCATTTCATTTACTTTGGTAGACAAAAATCAGTAGGTAGGCCCCAAAACAGAATCCTCAAGGCCATCCCAATTCGGGTGAAAAGCTGTTGACATACATCATCTAATGACCTAAAAAATAGCCTTGTATGTTGGTCTCCAAATATGTAATTTAACGTATACTCTTACCATATTTAACAGAGGCAGAAGGAAAATGTATTAGGCTTCCTATAGCAAGGCCAATAAAGATGAAATCTAGTTTTCCTTTAATTCGTCAAAACGCCAGCCTTCCAACAACTCCATTCCACAGCTCTCAAATTCCTAAACTTGGGTCTTAAAAATAATAACGGATTGCAAGAAAGTAACATTTAAAGGTGGGAGGGCTCCTCTTTCCTGTTGCTCTCAGCAGTCTTTAACGTCACCAAAGGACGAAACACGAAATCCAACTCTCAGACGGGTGGTGCAGGCGACGGGGAGGGAGGTGGGAAGGGGGTTCAGACCGCAAGTCCCCATCGCGGGAGGTAAGAAAAGTTGCAAGAACGGGATGAGTCAAAGGGCAAAGGAGAAACAAACCGACCAACCAAGCAAAGCCGCACGTTAGTTAGGGGGCTCACAAACCGCAGCCCCAAGTGAGCAGGCAAAGAGCCACCGGTTTCGTCCAGGCGCTGCTGGCTAGGCTGCGCCGGGTGCTCCGGGGATCGGGGCGAGACGTCCATGCGAACTTAGCAAGAGGACGGGAGCCCTTCCTGCCCCAAGCTCCCGCCGGCCAGCTCCCCCATCCAGCCTTCACTTTCCCCACCAGGCTCCCAGCCGCGCCCGGAGACGTCCGTCGCCGCCAGATCCCAACTTTCCCTCCTCTGGGGGGCGCCGAGCTACCGGGGCCGCCGCCGCTGCCGCCACCGCCGCAGGAAGGGGCGCGAGGGGGCGCGCGGTGCCGGCGGGCCCCGGGGGCACAGGGGCGGGGGGGCGCAGGGTTGGCCGGGGCCGCAGAGCCCGCGCCGGGGCCGCCGCCCGAGCCCCCGCGGCGGCGCTCCCCAGACCCCGCGCTGCCCCGCCCGGATTCCCCCCAGTTAGCGCCCTCACCTCGCGGCGACCCTGGTTCCGCAAGCCGGCGCGAGAGGAGAAGGGGACGAAGGGGACGCGGACAGCCTTGCCCCCGTTACCTGAGGGGCGCACACGCCACCGCGGTGACCACCATCGCCAGCCGGCCGGTCCCCTTCCTGCTCACCGCGGCCACCGCCGCCGACCAACTGACACTAACAACAACTAACTACTCGACGCCGCCGAGTCCACCGCGCGCTCCCGGCCGCCCGCCCAGCCCACCAGCCAGCCCGCCCGCCTCCTCCCAGCCCCGCGCACCGCCCTCCGCGCGCGCACTCGCCGCCGCGCTCCTTGAGGAGCGAGCCCGCACGCGCGCACAAGCCCTCGACCCTCTCTGCCCTGTCGCGCCTCCGTCCCTCAGGAGGTATCACCGTGAGGCCCCGCCTTCTCGTGTTCCTACCCCAATAGAATGAGACCTAGAGGGCTTCTGATTGGCTAAGGAGAGTGTGACCAAAGGAGGAGGGCGGGACGACCAGAACCTCGGGCCGGCATGAAGGGAAATTTCGGTTCAAGTAAGTTCTAGAGGAAAAGGGAAACAAAGTATTGGCCCATTTGGTGCCGGAGCCTCCTAGGTCAGCCTGCGTCGAACACGAAACTTGTGTTTTCAAGGACTCCATTCGATAGTAATTGCCAATTTAAGCTACAATACTTACTGCAGACCTTAGCAATTCTTAAAAACTACACTTCCCAGAAACCTTCGCGAAAATAAGTCTCGCTTTGCGTAGTCACGTAGTCCTTCGCCGCTTTTGAACAAAATAATCCCTTCATTTTTCGGAAGGTATTGGGAATAGTATTTCATTTTTCTCCTTACCGAAACAATTTTAAATGTTACTGCGATGAGAGAAGTTGCCTATGGGAAGATAGTTAAACAATTACGTAAAGAAAGAAGGATATCATAATAAAGTATTGCGGAGGAATTTTTTGTCAAGCTGCGAGACGACGGAGTGAGAAGAGTGAATGCGATTGAGAGGGGCTCAGAGAATTGTCCTCTGTGCAGGGACTTTCTTTAGCCCCAGGCCCCTGCCTGCCCCTATCGTCAGCAGGTCAGTAAGCAAGGCGAGCTTGGGGGTGGCCACAGTGGGGGTGCCCTTCACCCCTTGAAGACCATCGCTCTTTTGCTGTTGTTAATTGGTTTGTCTCGGGTTGAGGCCGACTGAATGGGGGCGCCTCACTTCCGGTTGGGGGAGGGGAAGAAGGCCGTCCTGGGGGAGGGGAAACAACTCACTTCCTGTGGGGTAGGGGGATGATTTGGGGGTGTCCCTCCCACACTTCCTGTGCCGGCGAGGTCTTGAAAAGGTGGTGCTTGTTGCCAGTACAGCACGTATTTTAAAGGTTTGGAATTGTGTTTTATGTGAAAAGTTAGATTATTCCACCAATTTATGCTCATCTCCAGCCTCCAGTAAGAATTTATGTGAATTTTGTTTCAATGTGTAAGATGGAAAATTTTCTCACCGACAAAATTTTCTTAATGCGCTCGCCAAAGAATAGAAACCATTTGTTAAAATTCTCTCCTCCTCTTTGCGAAATGACATGCTGTACTTTCTTGTGTAACTCGTAATTGTCCAGCTCTGCTCCCCGACTCACGTCCAACCTTCACCGACAGGTTTAGTGTTCTCTGCCTTGACATGACACAGGAACTCTACAGAACGCGACATTTTACATAAATTATGAGGCATGTTCACCTTACCGGAGTGAAAGTATCATACTGAAGTACTCAAATACTTGGTGTTGCCTTAATTGATATGGTATCTTAAATTTCCTAAACCTGTTGATTTTGGACTACAGGGTTTGCCCTGTGCCTGAGAACAACTTCCTCAGACTTAAAAATAATCATAATTGTAACATGTAGCATTTGTGAAAGTTAGCCGAATACATTTTCCCCCTTTGTGATTTAATTAAATTCAGATCAGTTCAACAGCCGTATCTATTTGTTCTTTGGGGTTTTAAAGCATGGTGCAAGAATCAGGAGATTCAGCCCAGATTTTAAGTGGGGGGCGGGGGGAATTTGGTTCACAAAGGACAAAAGATGATTAAGAAAAAAATTTCTGTTTCCTATATTATCAATGGTTTATAAGTAACTATATGTGAAGTGGAATGAACACTCAACAATTTTTATTTCTTGGCTTCTGTTTTCAAGTACCACAATACTTGGGGTGGGTGGATGTATAACGAAGGAATCAGTCTATTTGGAAATTACGAAATCTCAACAACTGTAGCAATTTTAGAATATCAAGTGAACTGTGATGTTCTTCAAGGATTTTTAAAAGAATGAAGCCAGTGTATTTTTTTCTTTTGAGATTGTTACCTAATCTGTCCTCAGAATTTGCAATTATTTTAATTCTAGTTCTTTTAAAAAGTTACTTTGTTTAGAGTTTATTAGAAAATGTTTTAAATTACATGTTACAATAAAGGGAAAAAATATGTTTTAACCTTCTGTAGACAAGAAAGATCTAAGACCCTAAAAATCAATGAGTTATCTTTTTAAAGACTACCACATTTCTGCAGTAGTTGAAAAGGCAAGACAAAATGTCTGTTGTCATTATAAGGTTACAGACATGTAGACTGCCTCAAGTATTAATTAATTGCTTAGAGAGAAGGTGTTCACTGTCTTCTATATTACTGTAATATAGAGGAAAATATGATATGGTCATTCTGACAAATTAAACTGTTAAACTATAGTATTAGGAATTACTGAAGTAAGTAAAGATTGGAACTAAATGAAAAAGAGAAAACATCGTTAAAATATTGATTGAGATAGTAGTATTGCCTTTTGGAAACTTCGGAAAGCAAAGAAGTTTTTTAAAAAAGAAAGCAAAGTTGATTAAATTGGTTTCTGTGCTGTTTCATGGAATAAGTGCAGTGTAATAGAAATAAGAAAAATTGCTGGGGTTGAAAGACTTGAGCAGCTTGAAAAACTGTTCAGAAGATTGCAATATATAAAGCACATATCTGAGAAAGGATGTTTTGTGATAAGTGGTAGTTATTCATTGGTTCCATCCAAAAAGAAATACTAGAAAAGCTTGTGAAAAATAAAGGGAAAGTCATGGAACCTGCGAACCTGCTTTTAATTCTCTCTAAAAGTGTTTCTGTGAAGAGGATTGCTATCTCCCAAAGGCTTTTTTTTTTTTTCTTAATGCTTTTTGTTGCAGTTTTCTTTGCATGTTCTAATAGAACCATACTATCAAAGTTAGAAAAATGCTTTTGTAAGTGTGCTCTTGTTACATCTTTGAGTTAATGAATTTGAGATTTTCATTCTATTAGTTGCCATCTATAATAAAGAACTTGTCCATTTTTAGAGTGTTTAGATTAGATAACCAGAAGCAGTCATTTGGATACACTGTTCACAGAGGTTTGAAATATTAAAGCAGTAAGTCAAAATTCTGTATTTCATCTCAGTGACATTTGATTAGCCACAAAACACTAGACACCATATATAATGCAAAAGTGTCTTTTCATTCTTTTGTCTACCTTTTTTTGTAAAATCATACTAATGTTTTACAACTATAACTTTTTCGTGTGTTGTTTTAGTAGATTTTGCCATGAGGTCAAGTGTTAAAGAGAGTCTCCTAATAACTTGAATGGTTTTTGAATGGTTTTTAAACTTATTACTCTGCAATCTTTACCTGTACTTCAGGGCCTTCAAGAGTGTTCAAATGAGAATACCTCTTACATGACTTTTTGTGATTTCAACAAAAGTTTACTGTGGGCCTACTGTGTGCTAATCACTGTATTAGGGACTTGGAGTGCATCAGTGAACACAGACAAATACCCGTGTTCTATTGGAGTTTACTCTCATTTCCAAATTACTTACTATTCCTAAGTAAGATCTGTAGTGTGATCATCGTTCAGATTGGATCAAGAAGCAACCCTACACTTGATCTCTCTCAGGGTTGATCTCCAAGCCATTCTAAACCCAGTTTTGAAAATTTCAACCTGTTTTTCCTCCACCCCATCAAGCCCATGTGTTAAATATTCAGCCTCATTCATTAACACATGCATTATGATCCTACCATCCTAGACTCACTCCTTTATATGGTAAAAACAAAAGTGAACAATGGGGGAAATACGGCATCACACAGCCCTGCGTTCAAAACTGGTGTGGACATTTTACTAGCTGAGCTTATTAGCTTGGCAGCCTTGAGCAGTTTACTTGACCTCTCTGAGCCTCAGTTGCCATAAACCTAAATGGGGTTGTTTGGTGGATCAAGGATATTATATGTAAATCACCAGGCACAATGGCTGTTATTATGAGCTTAATGAATGCTATTATTTTCCTCTCAGTCTTGTTTCTGCTCTTCTAGCTATTGGGATTTGCCCACATGACTGTTTTAAGTCTTTCATATTCCCAAAAGTATAGGATACAGTACTAGGATTATTGAAATTCTGTCTTTCCCTAATAGCATGCTCACTTAGCTGTCAAGATTTTATTTTTCGTTTCTTGTGAGAAGGAGACACCATGTTTCCCTGAAAATAAGACCTAGCCAGACAATCAGCTCTAATGCATCTTTTGGAGCAAAAATTAATATAAGACCTGGTATATTAAACTAAGCCCGAGTCTTATATTAATTTTTGCTCCAAAAGACGCATTAGAGCTGATGGTCCAGCTAGGTCTTATTTTCGGGGAAACATGGTATCACTAATTTCCATGGTCACTTTAGAAAACATACATAATAGAAAAGTTTTAAGAAAAGGTTAAGGAATCACTAAAGTAATTTGAATTTTTGTGGAAAGACTTTAGACCCATTCTTCTAAGCCTATTTAAATGCTAAGCCTAACATTCAACACCCTTCACACTATGACCATATCTCTCATTAGCTATCTATAGTACATTCCTAACTAGGTTGGTCTCTGAAAAAAAAGTTCTATACTATATCCTGTCTATCTTTGTTCATGCTGTCCTCTGCCTTGAAATACTTTTGCTTTCCCTAAAAATCCTTATCAGATGCCACCTTCTTTGAGGCCCTTTCTCAGGTACCATCTTCAACTTCAAGAAATATTTCTTGATGTCTGTCTTTCCAGTCTCTCAATCATACATGCTCAGTTGAACCTCCATTTTGTACTTACAGTATTTAATATTCAGTGCTGCTGCTATTGTTGTTTCGGTTTGTTATTGTTATTATATGTATGGTTTATGTACTGCCATAAAAGGCTTCAGACTATCTCTTATTCCTATTTGTGCCTCCTGTCATACCTGACACAATACCATTCACATAAGTAGTCAGTAAATATTCATAGAGTTGAACTGGCACTTGGGGTAAGATGAAACTAATCAGTAAATTTCATCCACTATTTATTCCCAACATTAAGCACAGTGAACAGCATACAGCAGATATTCAAATATCTGTCTAATGAAAGAGTGAATAAATCATCAATTTTTCATTTGTGGCCATGGTGCAGTGTCAGTATGTCGATATATTAAACACCTATTATATGATCTGAACCGTGAGAACTGACCCCTGCCCTCAGTTTAATTGGAAAGAAATTGTAGTTAATACGTGTAGACTCTGAAGACTGCAGATGTTTGAGTGAAGGTGGGGTGGAGAGGTCCGTGGAGAGCTGTTTGCGTTGTGGGGGATATCCCAGACTGTCTGAACTCAGAACAGATTTGTATATCAAAAGATAATTTGCAATTGCATTCCTAGGTGTATATACCCAGAAAAATTGAAAATATGTTAACATAAAAACTTTTACGTGAATGTTTATAGCAGGATTATTCATAAGAACCAAAAAATAGAAACAAACCCAAATATCTATGAATTATGAATGAGTAAACAAAACGTGCTACAGCTATACAAGTTCTGACAATCAAGTTCACGAACTCATCCTAGAAAAAGAGCTACATACCTTTTTACTAAATATCACTATGGTCACGTTCAAAGATGGGAAGCTATGCACCAACACCAGCACCTAGTCCACCCTTCAAAGCAATTTTAAAACTTTCTGTAATGGCCATCATAGCTGCCGTCATATTACCCTTGATGTCCTGAATGTCATCAAAATGTTTTCCTTTCAATATTTCCTTTATTTTGGGTAAAGAAAGAGGTCATTGGGAGCCAGATCAGGTGAGTAGTGAAGGTGTTCCAATACAGTTATTTGTTTGCTGGCTAAAAACACTCTCACAGACAGTGCCGTGTGAGCTAGTGCGTTGTCGTGATGCAAGAGCCATGAATATTTGGCCAAAAGTTCAGGTCGTCTAACTTTTTCACTCAGCCTTTTCAGCACTTCCACATAGTAAACTTGGTTAACTGTTGGTCCAGTTGGTACAAATTCATAATGACTAACTCCTCGGATACAAAAAAGGTTAGCAACATTGTTGCAACGAAGTTTGCAAACTTAATTGTCAGACCTGGTATGATGGAATATTATATAGCAATAAAAAGGAATGAAGTAGTAATGTAAGATATACCATGGATGAACCTTGGAAATACTACACTAACGTGAAAGAAGCCAGACACGAAAGGCCACATACTGCATGATTCCATTTATATGAGATGTCTAGAATAGGCAAATCCATAGAGACAGAAAGTGTATTAGTGGATGCCAGGCGCTGGGAGTGGGGATTGGCTGCTAACAGATATGAGGTGTCTTTAGGAGTGATGAAAATGTACTGGAATTCCATAGTGGTAATGGTTGCACAACCTTGATGCTAAAATTCCTTGTGTAACAATATACTAAAAACGACTGAATTGTACACTAAATAGGTGAATTTTATGGTATGTGAACTATGTCTCAAAAAAAGAGGAAGGGAGATATTTAAACTTGAAGAATGGAAAATTTTGGATGGGATTAGAAGAAGGAAGCAAGATATTTGAAAGCAAAAAGATGGTAATTTTTCCTCAGATCCTAGAGGGAAATATACATGGCTAGGTACAGGGCTACAGCTATGTTGAAGATCAGGTGAGTATGGGTGTGAAGGTTGCTGGCTGCCTTGTGTCTTAATGAGGCAGGCAGTGAGGTCACTGTTTAGACAGGAGAAAGGGTGTTGACAAGATCTTAGGAGCTTGAAGGCAACTTCAGGTTTCTTTTTGATTAGGTCAAGGATGTAGTGTATGATCAACTTGGTTTCTGTGTGACAGTCAACTGAGTTCAGAGTGTGAACGTATCATGAGGTAAGGGAGTCTGATAGCAATCAACAATCAAGTTACTAAAGAAGATGGCCCATCTGAGACTGGGCAAAGTTTGATTTTACTTTGATTCTAAAACTATCCCCAGATGATGAAAATAGATAAATCATAATGGAAAGGAACCAAGAGGAGTGATTTGGAGAAATCAATACAAATAAAGGTATTCATTTGAAGAAATACTGAGTACCTTTTATGTGTCAGGAACTAGTAAATAAAAGTATAACTATTTTCCTTATTTGAATTATTTCTTAGGATAAGGTCTTGTGGGTGGGATGTTTGTTCAAAGAGTATGGGCATTTTGCAGTTCTCTATACAATAGCTGCATTATTTCTCTTAAAGGTTTTACTAATTTTTGATGCAGTGTGTATAAGTGTGTTGGCTCCACCACATTTCCGATAGCAAATTTTTCCACTAGTTGAATAAGCATGAAATTATTCTCTGCTTTGGTTATTGTTTTTAATGTGATGTGTTTCTGTACCATAGCACTGGTATCTGTTGGAGAATGAAGGAATTCAAAGCCTTTGTATTCAAAGCTCCCCCGTCTGGAAGGATATGGATTTTTAAGGACCCTAGGAATCAAACCAGCCTCTGTATTTGAATCGGCTCAAACACTACTTTTATTCAGTGGTGCTCTCATTTTGTAAAGGATGCATTCGTACCACATTTACCCATAATTCCAATTCCCATTTGTTTAACTTAATTCTAATAATTTAGTGTTATAGGTATTAACTAACTTTATTTTACATATGAGAAAACTGAGGTTTAGAGAGATGAGGTCACTTGCCAAAGTCACTTAACCAGTAAGTAATAGAGACAGGATTTGGATCCCTCTCAGGCCAGTGATCATTCTCACACTCCGTGATCCCTCAGCATCACTACTAAAATTTACTGGGACTGCTGGAAACTGGAAGAGAACTCTGAAATGGAACTTGGACAATCAGGCACTTACTTACCTGTGTACACAATGAAGCAGTTAACAGAGAAGACTTTTTAATTTTTTTATTGGGGAGGCAATAGTACATAGACAAAAGAAGAAGGTCTCTCTTTAAGCCTACATTTTTAAGGCGCTTTCTTTTCTTCCCTGCTGAGCAGGTACTTACTGCCCCAAAATCTATGGTAGGAACAAAGTAGTAGGAGGAAGGCAGTGGTAGGAAGGCATTTCCTTTTATGTATATGCAGTGATATCCATCTGATGGTAGAAGGAGCAAATAGTACAAAGTAGCTTTTAAAATAATAACTTCAAGTCTAACATGATATTCAGAGCATACTAGGCATTAGCAAAAGGAGAGATTCTTTCATTTCAAACTTAAGATCAGAAATGTAAAACAGGAGATGCCATGTTCTAATGCTGGCTTTTATTAATCAAATAAAATATAATCCCAATATATAGATAAAGCAGTTAAGGACCAAAATTACACACCAAATAAGTGAAACAGTGGGCATTAGAACATAAGCTTCCTGCTTCCCAGTACTGAATGGACTGAACTAAGTGAAAACAACACTCTGTGTGGTTGTTTTCTCATTTACATGTGCAATTATTTTTATAATTTAATATGGTATCCTTAAAGGAGATCATATCTCTGTATATCTTAAAATAATGATAAAGATCTAAACACCAAATTGCTAAATGTTTGGTAATAGGGTAGAATAAGAAGTGATGGTGACAATCCCTACTGTAGCAGAACCCTAACGTATCAGATAGTCTGCTTGTAAATTATACCTAAATAGTATTTATTTGTATCCAAGATTACATTGATGGGAATGGGAGACAGATCTTTTGAAAGCTATCATGGAAACATTGTTCTTGAAAGATTATGATGTGTATGTGTGTGTATTTATATTTAAGCATTTGAATTTTCAACAGAGCCCAGTTCTCTTCTTTTATCCCTACTCCTTTAGGTGAAACTAATACCCCTGCTTCACAAGAAATAGTACCCACATACTCCATTCTTTTCTTACTTAGACTCAAAATTTATATCTCCTTTCTCTTTCCCATATCCACACTTCCTTCATTCCTATACTCCATAGCTTTAATTTTCTGTTCTCTTGATACAAACCTTTCATTGTTGCTGGTGATGCCACAATTACTACAGCTCTTTGGGGAAACAATATAGCTGTTGTATCAACAATAATAAAATGTTCATAGTCTTGAACCAATAATTCTACTCCTAGGATTTTATTCTGAGAAGATACTTCAAATACGGAAAATAGATAAAGGCAAAAATGTTAACAGCACTGATATTTATACTGTCTAAAAAATTTTTTTTAAATGGAAACCTTGTACATATCCAAAAGTAGAATAATGGTTAAGCAAATTATTGTCTATCCATTCAGTAGGCTATGAGATATTCATTTTTCACAATGGCTTCTTTTAAAATAAATTGAAACACATTACAAGAATGATTTTGCAAAAATGAAAAGGAGAAAAATAAATCAGAAGAAAACAAAATAGAAAAAGTTATGTGATTAGTGTATATTTCTGAAGCATTTGTATTTTTGTATAATAATACCTGACATTTATTGAGCACTTACTGGTGTCAGGCACAATACTAAAGCAATATTATACAAATGATACTGAGTAGTTAGTAAGAAAAGTGCTTGAGTCAAATCCTTGGTCCATCACTTATTGGTGTCTTGAAAAAGGAAATGGGAGAAAACAGCTATATGTATCATTAAATTATTAAATCCATATCAAGTGCCTAGCACATATAAGCTCTCATTAAGTGTTTTTGTTACAGCTTTATGATATAGTGTTATTTTCATTTCACTTAAAAGGAAATAGAAACTCAGAATGTTTAACTTACCTAGGTTACATAACTTGCCAAAGTCACACAGCTAATAAACAGTAGAGGTTTGATTGATAACCCAAGCTATGACTTCTGCTCCTGGCTCTGAGGACCTAGGTTACTCCGGACTAATGCTTTTGCTGAAAACAACATGAAGAGGCAGGTTTTTAAAACAGAAAAGAACAGTGAAAGCTTCAGAGATTTACTGAGACAGCCAGAACCTTTTAAGAAACCAAAATCACGAAACCAAAATCACTTCAAAAATGTGATCTGGTGATGTTCCGTGCTTCTCTTTTCTCCTCCAGAAATTTACTTAATGCATATTGCAGGACAAGAAACTATGAAACTTAGCAGAGAATTTCTGCTAAAAACAGAGAAAACAATAGTCTCATGGGCTAGGTACACAAAAATTGAAGTTTGGGGATTTCCAAGTAGCAGAAACTGAGGGGCCAAGGTTCTGGACAAGAAGGGAGGAAGCAAAAATGATTTTTTACACTTCCTTTGCCACCAAGAAATTTGCTGCACAGACTCAAAGACTAAGAAGCTAAGTAGAAAATCCCTGAAAAGCAGAGGGAATTTTTTTATCCATCTCACAATATTGAGAAGCAAAAATTAAAATACGTGTTCCTCCAAGGAAGAGAGGCCCTATAAACACCTCCAACTCTCGAATCAGATTCAGTAGAAGACTACACCCTTAAGTGGGGACAAACTAGAGGTAAAGAGAGGGCCTCACGAAAACTGCCACCTAGACTCAAATCACCTGTTTCTGATCGAAATAAAATGATCTGTCCAGCTGCTGCATTCCAAAGGATAGGGTTATTTCTCTGGAGGAAGTAATAATCATCCAAAACTTCTACAATTTCTCATATACAAGATCTATCATGCTAGCAAAAATTACCAGGCACGTGAAAATAATAAGATCAAGAGAAAATAGAGACAATAGATACAGAAATGATGCAGGAGTTACATTGTGACTACTGTGTTTAAGAAAACAGGTGCCAGAAGATCCAAGATGGTGGATTAGGTAAACACTATGCCTGCTGCCTCCCAGGATCACACCAAAATTACAAATTATAGAACAATCAACCTCAAGAATCATCTGAAGACGAGCTGAACAGATCCCCTATAACAGGATATAAAGAAGAGGCCACAGCGAGACTGGTAGGAGGGGTGGAGACATGAAACAGGCTGACCCCAAACCCACAGATAGTGGTTGAAGACAGCTAAATAGCAGTAGAGTTTTGATTGATAACCTGAGCTATGACCTCTGCACCTCGCTCTCAGGAACTAGGTTGCTCTAGACTAATGCTTTTGCTGAAAACAACATGAAGAGGCAGATTTTTAAAAAAGAAAAGGATAGTGAACATCTCTGTGTTGAAGGTCTCCCCTGAAGAGGGAGGAGACCCAACCCCACACTGGGCTCCCCAGCCCAGGGGTTCTGTGCCAGGAAGAGGAGTTCCCACAACATCTGACAGTAAAACTTAGGTCTGTGCCCATCCCAGTGAGACAGAAGGTGGCTGGAAACCCAGACGTCCTGTTAAAAAGCCCCCACACAGACTCATTTGCTTGCAAACACTCACCTGATCTCTGGTGGAGCAGCTTGATGAGCACCAGAGATGTACAGAGAAAACTTGAGTTGTGTGGCTTCAGGCAAGTGTTGGAGGGATAGGAGTCATTATCCCTGTTTGGAGACTGATTCACCTGCAGCTTACAGGAGGATGCCATCCTTTCTATGTTGCACCCTCCTCCAAAAGGCCAAATCTGAGACTGCCTTAGTCTGGTGAAATCCACGTATACACACCACCTTGGTGACACTTGGGTCCCCGCCCTGCACAGCTGGTGCTGCATCACCAGGGACACTCAGCTACTGAATGGCCAGCCCTACTCCCACAAGCTGGTGAGGCCTCTTACAGCACTGGATAGCCCACAGTGGACCAGACCCTGAGCTGCAGCTTCTCAGGGACCTGTGGGCTGAGGTGAGCAGTGGCTGGCAGTGGTGTTCTCGGAGCACTTTGTGAAGTGGTCACAGGCTGAGCACTGGCACAAGACCTAAATCTGCATTAATTTTGTAAAAACCACCTGCCATACTTCATGACTCCCTGGGATCCCACCCTACCCAACTACAGCTGCATTGCCAAAGGCATTTTCAACTCCCAAGTCAACAAGCCCGGCCGTGCACCTAAGGATGCTCTTCCAATGGCTGAGATGACGGGTAGTGGGCAGGTGGCACTGGACGTAGGGGACCCCGAGCCTTTTGCTGAGCCTCCCCAGGCCCAATACTGGGGGCAGCAAGCCTCAGTTCACAGCGAGGCCAAAAACAGGTCCAGCACGGGCAGCAGCCAATCACATATCGTTTTGTGGCTCTTGCCATGTAGCCACGGGCCAGTCACAGGCAAGGCTGAAACTGGCCTGCACGAGAGACCCTCCTAAGACACCAGGGACAACACACCCAGCAGCCAGTTTCAGACCACACCAGAGAACTATCTGGTTAGTCCCACAAACTGCAAACCCAAAGGGTGATCTCAATAGGCACAAGAGCATGCAGGGGCAAATCCTCCTCTGAGGGTTCAGCCCCCACACAGCAGCTGGTATGTGCAACCAGTTTGCACAGTCAGCCAGCCTGGGAGGAAAGCCCACCCACTGATGTACCAAAAGCAGTGAAGGCTCAACTACAACAGAAGAGCACAACAAAAGGGACACTCCTGGAACACACACACAGGAGATCAGGGAGTTGCACAATCAGACTACACAGGACACATATTACATAAGGCCACCCAGCAAAGACTGAGAGACACTAGGAGATCTACCTAATACATAGAAGCAAACACAGAAAGACAGCCATAATGAGGCAACAAAGAAACGTCCTAAATTAAAGAACAGGAGAAACCTCCAGAAATAGAACTAAATGAAATAGAGGCAACCAACCTACCAGAGACAACTTTAAAATACTGGTTATAAGAATGGTTAAGGAACTTAGAATTTCAACAGAGATAGCAAGCATAAAGAAGGACATAAAAAGCATAAAAAAGAACTGGTCAGAAATAAAGAATACAATAATTGAAATGAACACACTAGAAGTAGTCAATGTCAGATTAGATTAACCAGAGGATCAAATCGGCGAGTAGAAGACAAAGGAGCAGAAAACACCAACTCAGAACACAAAAGTAAAAGAATTTTTTATAAAATGATAGTTTGAAAGTGAACTTTGGGACAATATCAAGCATAACAACATTTGCATTATAAGTACCAGAAGGAGAAGAGAGGGAGCAAGGAATGGAGAACCTATTTGAAGAAATGATGACTGAAAACATCCCTGAGATGGTGAAGGAACTAGATATAAAATCCCAGGAAGTGCAGAGTCCCAAACAAGATGAACCCAAACAGACCCACACATAGACACTTCATAATTAAAATGGCAACAATTAAAGAAAATTCTAAAAACAGCAAGAGAAAGACAACTAGTTATTTACAGGGAGCTCCCATAAGATTATCAGCAGATTTCTCACCAGAAACTTTGCAGGCCGGAAGGGAGTGGCAGGAAATACTTAAAGTAATGACAAACAAGTGCCTACAACCAAGACTACACAGAAAGGCTATCATTTAAAATTGAAGGACAGATAAAGAGCTTCCCAGATAAGAAAAAGCTAAAGGATTTCATTATCACCAAGCAAGTAATACAAAAAATGTTTAAAAGGACTTTTGAAAAATAGAAGAAAGGAGAAAACAAAGATCAAAAATATGAATAAAATGGCAATAACTGTTAGGTTGGTGCAAAAGTAATTGCAGTTTAAAAGGTTAAAAACAGTTGCAAAAAAACGCAGTTACTCTTGCATCAACCTAATATGTACCTGTCAATAATCACATTAAATGTAAAAGGACTAAATGCTCCAATGAAAAGAGAGGGTAGCTAAATGGATAAGAAAACATGCTGTCTGCAAGACACCCACTGCAGATCAAAAGATACATACAATCTGAAAGTAAAAGGATTGGAAAAAGATGTTTCTCACAAATGGACATGAGAAAAAGGCTGGGGTCGCAATACTTACACAAAATAGACTTTAAAGCAAAGACTATAATAGACAAAGGAACACATTACAAAATAATAAAGGGATCAATCCCACAAGAGGACATCACCCTACTAGACATTTAGGCACCCAACATAGCACCTAAATATAGAAAACAAATGTTGAGTGACATAAAGGCAGAGATCAATAATAACACAATCAGAGTAGGGGACTTTAACACCCTACTGATACCGATGGACAGATCTTGCAGACAGAAAATCAACATGGAAAGAGCAGCTTTAAATGACACACTAGACCAGATGGATTTAATTGATATTTTTAGAGCATTTTACCCCAAAGCAGCCGAATATACATTCTTTTCAAGTGCACAGGGTCTATCTTTTCCAAGATAAACCACATGTTAGGCCACAAAACAAGTCAGTACATTTAAGAAGACTGAAATTATACCAACTACCTTTTCTGACCACAATGGTATGAAACTAGAAATCAATTAGAAGGGGGAAAAAAGCACATGGAGACTGGCTGACATGCTTCTAAATAATGAATGGGTCAACAATGAGATCAAGAAAGAAATCAAAAGATACCTGGAGACAAATGAAAATGAAAATACAACAACCCAAAATCCATGAAACACAGCGAAAGCAGTCCTAAGAGGAAAATTCATAGCAATGCAGGCCTACCTAAACAAACAAGAAAATCTCAAATACATAGTCTAACTTTACACTTAATGGAACTGGAAAAAGAACAGCAAACAAAGCCCAAAGTGAGCACAAGGAAGGAAATCGTAAAGATCAGAGCAGAAATGAATGAAATAGAGACTAAAATGATACAAAAGATCAATGAAATCAAGAGCTGGTTTTTTAAAAAGATAAACAAAATTGACAATCCTTTAACCAGACTCATGAAGAAAAAACTAAGGACCCAAATAAATAAAATCAGGAATGAAAAAGGAGAAACGACAAGACCCCACAGAAATACAAAAAATTTTAAGAAAATACTGTGAGCAACTACACACCAACAAATTGGGCAATCTAGAAGAAATGGATAAATTTCTAGAAGCATATAATCTTCAAAGGCTGAATCAAGAAAAAACAGAAAATCTGAACAGACCAATTACTACCAATGAAATCGAATCAGTAATCAACAAGCTCCCAGCAAACAAAAGGACCAGATGGCTTCATAGGTGAATTTTACGATACATTCAAAAACGAATTAACACGTATTCTCCTCAAACTGTTTTAAAGAATCCAAGAGGAAGGCTCCGAAGCTCATTTTACAAGGCCACCATTTCCCTGATCCCAAAGCCAGACAAAGACACTACGAAACAAAGGAAACTATAGGCCAGTATCCCTAATGAATGTAGATGCAAAAATCCTCAACAAAATATTAGCAAACCAAATTCACTGTCAGACATTGCCCTTAGTAATGTTTTTGCTGCCATATCTCCTCAGGCAAGGGGGAGGCGAAGAAAAAATAAACAAATGGGACTACATCAAATTAAAAAGTTCTTTTCACAGCAAAGGAAATCAACAAAACAAGACATCCTATTGAATGGGAGAAGATATTTACCAATGATACAGCCGATAAGGGGTTAATATTCAAAATTTAATTTAAAAACCATACAACTGCACACAAAAAATCAATCCAATTTAAAAATGGGCAGAGGAACTGAATAGTCATTTCTCCAAAGAGGACATACAGGCCAATAATCAGAGAAATGCAAATAAAAACCACAATGAGATACCACCTCACACATATCAGAATGGCATCATCAATAAATGAACAGACAACAAGAGCTGGAGAGGATGTGGAGATAAAGGGAACTCTTGTGCACTGTTGGTAGGATTGCAGATTGGTGCAGCCACTATGGAAATCAGTATGGAGTTTCCTCAAAAATTAAAAACAGAACTATCTTATGACCCAGGAGTTCCACTCTTGGTTATTTATCCAAAGAAATCCAAAACACTAATTCAAAAATATATGTGTACCCCTGTTTACTGCAGCACTATTCACAATAGTCAAGATATGGATACAACTGAAATACCTTTCAGTAGACAATTGGATAAAGAAATTTGGTACATTAATACAATGGAGTATTACTCTGCCATAAAAAAAGAATGAAATCTTACCATTTGCAACAACATGGATGAACCTAGAGTATATTATGTATGCTAAGTGAAATAAGTCAAACTGAGAAAGACAAACACCATATGATCTCACTTATATGTGGTATCTAAAGAGCAGAATTAACAAGTCAGAAGTAGACTCAGATACAGAGGACAAACGGATGGTTGCTAGATGGGAGGGGGTTGGGATCGTTCAGAAAAGTGAAGGGATTAGGAAACACACTGGTAATTACAAAATAGTCATAGGGATGTAAATTGTAGTATGGGGAATATGGTCAATAATTTTATAAAATTTTCTGTAGTGTCAGATGGATACTGAACTTGATGGGGAATCACTTCGTAAGTTGTATGGATGCCTGGCCACTGTGCTGTACACCTGAAACTAATAAAATACTATCAAATGTCAACTATAACATGTATATACATACATATATATATACATATATGTATGTATACATACGTATATATATAACTATACTGGGGGGAGCAAAGAAATGTATATAAGTGGACACTTTGATCAATGTTGCTCAAGCAGTAGTTCGCCATAATCAGAAGTGTCTGGATGCTGATGGTAACCACTTTGAGCACCTCTTGTAATTGCAGAAGTCAAACGTGACTTGTATTCATCTTTTGTTATTAGTTTATATTGAGTATTAAAATTTTAATAGACTTTTTGTTTCTTAAAACGTGTATACATTTTTTTGGCCATATATAGAGAGAAGGAGGGAGAGAGAGAGATTTACATAAATCTACATATATAGAGAGAGATTTAAATAAAATGTATGATAACTGACACAAAAGGTGAGGTCAGTGTAAGTGGAAATAAAATATACCAAGGTCATAGCATTGTCTGGAAAGTAGTATAATTACTAATGTTTTATTAGATTAAAATAAGTAAGAGACAAACAGAATGAAAAATCACTGGATTAAAAGAAGGAAAAGACAGGTGAGACAAACAGCAATAACATGGATAGAAAATAAATTTATCAAAAGTCCAATTAAAAGGCAGTGATTGTCTATGATTTTTTAATCCAGTATTTTTTTAACCCAACTGTACTGCTTAGGAGAGGCACACCATAAATTTTAAGGACCTAGAAAGGTTGGAAATAAATAAATGGAAAATACATATCTTGCAAACACTAACCAAAAGAAAGTGGGAATATTCTATATTCATAGTAGTCCATAGGATACTTGAATTCAAGAAGAATGATTACAAATAAGGACTTAACATTTCATAATTATAAAAGGATTATTCTACCAAGAAAATGTAAGAACTGTATTTGTATGTATCAAGTAATATAGCTTCAAAAAAATATTTCTTCAAGGTCACATTGAACTTTTACTAAAATAGATTGTGCGATGGGCCATAAAGCAAGTCAACAAATTTCATCCAGAATATGTTATCTGACCACAGTAGAATTAAGTACAAAATGGATTATAAGACAGTAACTGGCAAACTCCTGCACCCCACTACATTTTTGAATAGCTTATTAGATCAAAAAAGAAAGCTCAATGGAAATTTGAACACATTTGAAATAGAGTAATGAAGATATGTCAAAATACATGTGAATCAGCTGTAGTTATACTTGATGGGAAATTTATAGCCTAAAATGCATATGCTAGAAAAAAAAAGTCAAATATCTAAATATCCATCTAAATATTAGTGATCTAAATATCCATCTAAAGAAATTAGGAAAAGAACAGTAAATTAAGCCCAAAGTAGAAGGAAGGAAATTATAAAAAGTAGAATGAAATAGAAAACAAACGTACAATAGGTAATATCAACAAAGCCAAATTTTGTTTTTTGAAAAAAGCAGTAAAATGCATAGCCCTCTAACAATACTGGTCAAGAAAGAGAACACAAACTACCAGTATTAGGAATCAAAAGAGGACATTTCTTTATATATGTTAAAATGAAAAGAAGACATTATGAACAATCTTATGTGGACAAATTTGAAATTTTTGATGAAATGGACACATTGTTAAACACACTTTACCAAAATTGGCACATGGAGAAGTAGAATATCTGAATACTGTTTTACCTGTTAAAGAAATTGAATCCATTATTTAATTTTTTTACAAAGAATACCATACCCTAATTGGTCTGTAGATTAAATAAATCCTAATAAAATCCCAGACGGTTTGTACATCCTTGTAGGGTAAAAAGAGGGAATAACAAATTGATTTCTAAAATCCTTATAGACATGAAAAGGACTAAGAGTAGTCAAGATAACCTTGATTGAGAACAAAGCTGAAGGACTTTCATTACGGGATAACGGTTTACTCTAAAGCTACAGTAATTAGACAGTGTTACATTCACACAAGTGTAAACGAATGGATCCATGGAACAGAATAGAGCCCAGAAACAGTCCAACACATGATTACTTGATTTATGACAGCAGTGGCCCTGCAGTACAGTAGAGAAAGGATGGATTTTTCAATAAATGGTGCTGGGTCATGTGGGGAGAAAAAAATGAATCTTCTACCTCACAACAAAACTAATTCCAGTTGGATTAGCAACCGTGTTTCCCCAAAAATAAAACCTAGCCGGTCAATCAGCTGTAATGCATTCTTCGGAGCAAAAATTAATATAAGACCGGGTCTTATATAATGTAATATAATACAACATGATACTGGGTCTATATTAATTTTTGTTCCAAAAGATGCATTAGAGCTGATTGTCCAGCTAGATCTTATTTTCGGGGAAACACGCTATCTAAATGTAAGAGATAAAACTTTAGTGGGAAACATCTTATGACATCTTAATAACCTTGAAGTAGGTAAAGATCCAGAAAGGAAGGAAAAGACTGATAAATTGGACTTTATTAAAATTAAGAACTTACGTTCTTCAAAAGACACCATTATGAGTGAAAAGTCACAGAGTGAAAGTACGTATTTGTAATCCATGTAGCCAATAAAGGACTTGAACTCATAAAATTCAATATGGACAAGAATCAGATTTCAAAAAATAATAATACTTAGGTGCTCCACAAAATAAACTATCCAAAGACCAATATGCATCCAGTGATCACTAACCATCAGATAAATGCAGTGAGATGCCACTACATACCCTATGAAATGGCTCAAATTTTTAAAGATTGACACTATCAGGTGTTGATGTGGAACAGAGGAAACTCCTATGCTACTGGTAGGCATGCAAATTACCACAATCATTTTGGAAAGCAGTATGGCTGTATATTCTAATGGTGAACATGCAGATATCAGAAGATAAGCTAGCTGTTCCTAGGTATATACCCAACAAAAATCTGTACACATGTTCACCAAAAGACAAGAATGAGCAAGAGCATTCATAGTAACATTCTTAATAGCATAATGTCCATCCAGGTCGAATGGGTAAATAAATGCTTCTTGAATGATCAAGCATAATATTGAACGAAAGAAGCCAGACATAAATGAATACATAGTGTATGAGTAAAATTCAAGAACAAGCAAAACAATGTATGGTGTTAGAAGTCACACTGGTTATCTTTATGGGAGATGGGGCACAAGGTGGAAGATTTCTGGCTTTGTAGCAGTAGTCTATTTCCTGATGTGACACAAGTGTGTATATTTTGTGAAAAGTCATGCTCTTCACAAGGTGTACACTTAAAATTTGTGTAATTTGTTGTAATATATTTAAGTTTACTTAACCTCCTCCCACTTTAAATGACTTTAAAGGCTGTGTAATTTTTCTGGACATCTCACACATACAAACCATATAAATGGTATGCTGCTGCCCCTACCACTCCATCAAAAGTGTTCTTGCTAGATCACTAATAACTTCCATGTTGTCAAAAACCATAGACAGCTTTCGCATTCTTACTGTACTTAATGTCTCAGAAACATTTAGATTTACCTTTTTTTCTCAAATACTCTTTGACACCACTCCTGGTTCTCTGCCTATCTCTGGTCATGTCTTCTGAGACACCTCTGTGAAGTCCTCAATTCATCTTGTAATAGCTGGGTTCCTCAGGACTCAATCCTAACTCTTACCTTACTCTACCATTTCTGACCAGGTTATCTCTTACATTCATGACTTAAAATACCAACTAACACATGTGCTGAAAACTCCTAAATTCCTATCTTCAGCCCAGACTTCTGAGCTCTAGGCTCTGGTATCCAGCTTGCAGCTTAACATTTATCTCAAAGGCATCTTACAATGAACATATTCAGTTAAACTCTTGATCTTTCCCCTATTTCTACATTTCCAGTCTTATCTCTATAAATCTTGTCTCCGTAAATATCTGCATTCAGCCCTTCGTATCCACAGGTTCCGCATCCAAGGATTCAGTCAACCTTGGATCAAAAATGAAAAAAATTCCAGAAAGTTGATCCCTAAACAACTATTTATACAGCTACATTGTATATTTTAATGGTGAACATTATAAGCAATCTAGAGATAATTTAAAGTATACAGAAGGATGTGTGAAGGTTATATGCAAATAATATGCTACTTTCTGTAAGGTACTTGAGCATCTGGGACTTTGGTATCTACAGGGGCTCCTCAAAGCAATTCCCCATGGATATACCAAGGGATGACTATACTGACTTCTAAATTAGAAATCTTGGGATCATTCGGGAGACTTCTCACTACCATACATGCACCTATGCACGAACGTACACACATCCTCATCCAGATCACTACAAAATTGTATTGATTCTACTGTGTATTGATTCAAGTGTCTCTTGAATCTACCCTCTATGCTATGTTTCCACTCCCATCCAGTATCTTGTTCTGAGTCACCAACATGCTGTGATAGACTATGGCAGTAGCTTCCCAACTGGTCTTTCTAGATCTATTCTTAACCATTGGTCCATTCTTTACACAGAAGTTAGACTGATCCTTTTGAAACCATAACGATATCATGCTTCCCCTTAAAATTCTTCAAAAGTTTGCTCTTAGAGAAAACCTAAATCTTTAACATAGCCCCATGTCTACAGGATTTGGTTCCTGCCAGCCTCTCTGTGTTGTTCCTCTGCTGATCATTTTTCTCCAGCCACTCTAGCAGTCTTTCACTTTCTTCAAAGCACCAAGTTCTTTCTCACCTCAAGGCCTAATAAGCTGGTTCCTCAGCATGGAATATGGCTACTTAACATTCAGCTCTCACTCTACTTCTTCAGAGAGGTCCCCTGACTAAATGACATCTCCCACTGTTACTCTGAAACATTCTGTTGTTTTCCTTTGTAGCATTTTTCACAATTTAAAATTTTGTTTATTGGTGTATTTGCTTAATGGCTTTCACCTGAAAACAATTTGCATGACAGCAGAGACAATTTGTTCACTATTGTACTTCTGGTGTCTTCACTAAGTGTCTAGTACATATTATTTGTTTAGTGAATATATGATGAATAAGAAAGTATATCATACCACCTTAGGTAAACTGTCGGTCAGGAACTGTTACATAGGTGTGCGCTGTACAGCAGAAGCATGGAGAGGTTATTTGTTTCCTCTGCTATAGTCCTTTATGTCTTCAAAATTGCTCTTTCAGAAAGGCACCACTTAATCATTATAACACCTGGAGACAGTTTTAGATGATTAGTCAGTCTTCTCAGTGGTGTATGTTTTATGTGTTAAGCTAAACTGGCAGATGTGGCCAGGTTTTCTTTACGCCCCCACAGAGGAATACACCTGCCCACATTTCTTAGATTGGAGCTCTTGAAAACTAAAGGCAGTGTTTTCAGTGACAGTCTTGGCTAAACGTCTCGTCTTCTTTTCTACAGTTCCATTTTTTACAAAAATCATTAGGGCCCTACAAAACAAATTGCATTTGTTTAACTACTGAGATTAATGGTATTGTTTGTGTAAAGATTATTAGCTACTTTAGTGACATAAGTATACCATAATGCTCCTATCACAGTAAGTATAGACATGCCTTTTAATCACAAGGCAAAAATGACCACATTTCACAATACTGATATCTCCAGATATGTTTTGTAAGATATACAGAGCTGTTATGATTTGATATTACAAAATATTCATTTTCTTAAAGAGCTTCTGTTTGCTTTCTTCATTTTAGACCTAGTTTTTAATTAAGTTCTAAATTGTTTTTAAGCTAATTTCAGTAAAATAAGATTCTTAATTCTATGTTTGGTAGAAAATTGTAAGTCTAACAATTTGAAACAGCTTTCAGGCCACTAACATTTCTCAAAACCCATGGAAAAATGCCTGTTTAATACCAATTTTAGACCATGTAGATTTCATTTCAAGAGAAAATGTTTTAGGAATTTATCATATTTATTAATTATAGTAAATGAGGAATTCTTATTCATTTCTTAAGTCTAGATACCATATTTAGAATTCTCCTATAAACTGAAGAAACATGAATGTTTATTATGCATGTTAGTAGGTTTAGGGCCATGGTCGGGAAAGGGAGTGGAACAAAAAGAAGGAGAATTTTGAATGCTTAGAAAAGGCCAAGTTTCCAAGAGAAATAAAAGCAAGAATGAAATGAAACTATATCAAATAAAAAGCCTCTGCACAGAAAAAGTAAACATCAACAAAACAAAGTGGCAACCAACCGATTGGGAGAAGATATTCGCAAACAACACCTTCAATAAGGGGCTAATATCCATAATATATAAAGAACTCATTCAATTCAACAACAACAACAAAAAAAAAACAATCTAATTGAAAAATGGGCCGAGGACATGAACAGACACTTCTTCCAAGAAGACATACAAACGGCTAACAGATATATGAAAAAATGCTCAACTTCACTAGCTGTTAGGGAAATGCAAATAAAAACCACAATGAGATGTCACCTCACACCAGTTAGTATGGCTATCATCAACAAGACAAATAATAACAAGTGTTGGAGAGTAACAAGTGTTGGAGAGGCTGTGGAGAAAAAGGAACACTCATACACTGCTGGTGGGAATGCAGACTGGTGCAGCCACTATGGAAGGCAGTGTGGAGGTTCCTCAGAAAATTAATAGAATTACCATATGACTCAGGAATTCTTCTCCTGGATATCTACCAAAAAAAGTCTGAAAACATTTATTCATAAAGATATATGTACCCCTATGTTCATTGCAGCATTATTCACAGTGGCCAAGACATGGAAACAACCAAAGTGTCCTTCCATAGAAGTTTGGGTAAAGAAGTTGTGGTGTATATACACAATGGAATATTACTCACCTATAAGGAAAGATGAAATACTGCCATTTGCAACACCATGGATGGATCTTGAGGTTATTATGCTAAGCAAAATAAGTCAGACAGAAAAAGTCGAGAACCATTTGACTTCATTCATATGTGGGATATAAAACTGAAACAACAAATGAACAAGACAAAGAAAAACTGATAGACACAGATAACATTTTAGTGGTTATGGAGGGTGAGGGGGGGAGGTAGATGAGGGTAAAGGGGGTCAAATATGTGGTGATGGAGGGAGAACTGACTCTGGGTGGTGAACATACAATGCAGTATACAGATGTAGCACAAAAATGTATATTTGAAACCTATATAATTTTATTAACAAATGTCACCCTAATAAATTTGATTTTTTTAAAAAATTTAAAAAGGCCATTTCTGACATCATTACCATTAACACTATTATTATTTACTTTACCTTTAACAAAATTGCTAATTCTCTAAGTGAAAAGATTTTTAAAACTTCATCTATTTATTGACTTTGCAGATTTACCAGACATAACTATTCTCAGGTCAGTGAAATTTGGAGCTCATAAAAGTTTAAAAATGTCCACGCTGGGTCTGACCAAATACATTTCTGAACCTCATAATCCTTTGGTTGCTACTGCAGGCTTTTTCTCCACGGTTTTGAAATGTGGATCCCTGACTCGAGAGCTAGTGAAGGAATATGAGGAATATTTAAGTTCTTTCTATAGTACTATAACAATACGCAAATATGGTACATTATGGTTATCGAGGGGTTAGGGAGATTTAAGTGCAGGGAACCTCTGCCATAAGAAGACTGTAAAAACAGTCTTCTTAAGTTAATTGCCAATTTAGGGACTATATTAAATAAACATAATGGAGTGGTTTTATGTTTATTTCTAAAAAGGGGAAAGAGCAGCTTTATTTTGCCAGAAAGACAATCTCAGCTACTAGCCATTTATTTCCTAGCAAAACAAACTCCTTTCAAAATTCTAACTGGCAGATTTCTTCTCCCTGATGTTTAATTAAAGTCTTTCTCTAACAATACATGCTACTGAGGATAGTGTATAGATTCATTTATTGTACCAAGAAAGACTTTGGTCAACTCTATCTTCCTAGCTTCCAGCCTTTGCTAATTTGGTGTCTTCTCTTATTTGTTCAGCAGTTTTGTCCGAAAGCAGCATCCCTGGCAAAGAGGACAGTTATGCTCACAATCTTTCCCTTCTGTGCCTGTCACCATCAGTTGTATTTCCTTCTGCAAAGAGTTTAATGTTTACTTGAATAAGTAAAATCTTATCACTCTAGAAATTACAACTCGATTTTTGTATCTTAATGTCTGCCATGTAATAAAATAATCCTGGTGCATAGAATTGGAATGGGTGTCCCTCTGCAGGGAGCCGTAGTGCTGCCCTGTCGATGACTGTCGCTGCTCCATGAGTGCTAGCTGGGAATGAAGGCTGAGTTGGTGTAATTGCATCCTTGTTATTAAAAAGTAGGAAGTGCCCAGCCAATAAAGAAACAGCAATGATTTTTATATATCAAGGACACTGTCCTGTTAGTTAACGCTTGGTCATCATCCCTTAGGAGGCTTAAATTCAAAGGTTTCAAATTCACAGCGCTGTTTTTCAGATAGAATAAGTGTTTAAGTGCAGTAGTACATCACTTTGTGAACTGTTTTAGAAAACAGTGAGTATTGTATAATGATTGTGAGAGCTTTTTTTCCTAAGTACTTCAATTGTTAATTAAATTGCTCTTTTTTTCAAACTATGCCCTCTTAGTCTGTACAAGAGGCATGTGTTTAACCTGGTGTGTTCAACTCTTATTTGTTTGTTGTTTCAGTACTTAATGAATATACATAATAAAAAAATTAATTGTGTGATAGCTGCAGTTCGAAACTTACTTTGCTGTGATCTGTAATAAATAGTCTTCTCTGTACTCTGGTCTCTTTGTTTTTTTAAGCAAATCACGTCACCAAGACTTATAACCTACTTTATACAGCAATGCCTACATGTTTAGGGAGGCCTGGGAGACAGATTGAAATTTAACTGGCATCATGGGATCTCAGCTGTTTCAACAACTTCTCCTACCTTCCTTTGTAATGCAGGTATGGTATACTGAATCCCATTAGCTCTCAAGAGGTTTTGGAATTGACTGCAACAGAAGTGTATTGCAGGAAAGAAAATAGATACTAGGTTGGTGCAAAAGTAATTGCGGTTTAAAAGGTTAAAAATAATTGCAAAAACCGCAATTACTTTTGCACCAACCTAATATAATTAAAGGGTTATGGGAGAGACTAAAAATGACTCTATCTGATAATCTGTTAATTTAAAGACTTAAACCATGTGTTTAAATATGATACTGTGAAAAATAATCTTCCTAGTTTGAAAATTAATAGTAAACACAATCATAAGTAATTATGTGTATTGAGCACTAACTTTATGATACTCATTGACTTTATGTCTTTTCTTAATACTTTTGTTGATTTCCTGGACATAAGTTACTATTATTGTTCTTTTATTTACTTAAAGAGAAGAGGTCAGGGCTGCTTTCTTGCCTTTTTTTTTTTTTAACTGAATAATTATCAGCTCTGTGTAATAGTCTCATTAGCAAGCCAGGTGAATCTCACTCCCTTAAAGGGACAAATTTGTCAGATGGTTCATATGAGAACAGGGTACCAAGACGTGAATTCAATGTAGAGAAGATTTAGTTGTTTATAATATATTGTTTTAAACTTCTTGTGTTCTATTTCAGTTAAATGTGTCAAGATTCCCTTTCCTGGTACCAAAACTGGTTTCAAGGTGGTCATTCTACTGTGGGGCCAAGTTTTGTTGTTTACTCTAATGATAAAATAATGTATCCTTACTGTAAAACATTCATACTTTAAACATTTATAACAAGCATAAATTTTATGCTTTCAAACAATTTTGAAAAGAAAAACATCACTTGAAGACACTGGGTACCCTCTTTAAATTTTAAATGGGGAATGACATGCATAATTAGATTTGTATTTTAGAATGATCACTGGCAACTGTGTGGAAACAGATTGAAGACAGGAAGGACAGGTGGGAGGCTGTTGAGTACTCAGGCCAAAAAAAATAAAAGCTTTACCTGAGACTGTAATAACAGGAAATAGAAGAGGGGCCAGAGTCAGCAGGGCTTGGGGGGGGCTAGAATGGGGAGGGATAGGCCTTGGAAATGCTGAAGGACACCCAGGTTTTAGCTTGAGGTACAGTACCCTCAACTGACGTAGAGAACGCGGAAGATAGTAGAACAGATTTTGAGGAAAAGAATATAGGTTCAGTTTTATGTGTTAAGAGTGAGTTGCCTATGGCACACCATGTAACTTATGGTGTCTTTGCCATTTGAGATACATGCCTAGAATTTAAGAGTTGACTTTAAATGTCATCAGTATAAGTGCTTATTGAAACATTGGGACTGAGAGAGATTACTAGGAAAACATGTAGAGAGAGAAAGAGAAGAGGGCCAAAGTCTGAAGGAATAGCTAAAGAGATGCGTGGGCAGTTTTATAGGAAGCAATGGAAGAAGAGTTTGAAGAGGAAGAGTTAATTACAGCATCAAATGCCAGTTAGCAACCAATTAGGATGAAGATTAAAAAGTGCCACTGAAATTATCAATTTAGAGATTGCTGGTATCTGAGACTAGCCAGTAGTGTGAGTTAGGGATGGAAACCAAATTACTGCAGGTTTCAGATTGAGTGGGTAGCAACAGTGACTAGAATATCATCTTTCAAACAGCTTAGTTACAAAGAAAAGGTAAGTGAAGAAGCAGTTGCTATAAGGGAAGATAGAAATTAATAGAGGGTTTTATTGTTTTCTTTTTTAGGAGCAGAGTATATTTATATATGAAGGAAAAAAGAATAGCCATTGTTGCCAAAGAGGTTAAAATGATAGTAAGAGAACCAAAGTACTTGAAGAAACTAGAAGGATATCCTAAGCATGGTGTCAGCCATGGAGAAGATGTACTTAACATAAGAAATTACAGCACAGTGTACTAAGATTCCTACTAATAGAGTTCAAGTGCTAAGTGTTAGGTGCATAAGAAGAGGGGGTCAGTAGCTTCAGAGGATTTGAGAAAAGTATGGTAGTTGGATGTCAAATACTAATGTCAATCAGATAGCCTCCCACGTCTGGTTTTCTGCTTCGCACATCAGTGTCTGGTTCACAAGTGTGCAGCATAAGCCTTCAGTTCCTGACTACTGGGGAGCATCTGTAATGTTTAGAGGATTGCCCTGGGTCAGTCTGACAGATTTAGTCTGTCCCAGTGTCTGTGCCAGCTCCATAAAATCATCAGTTCCATGCCATCCTTCGTGGACGGCACAGCCATGCAAGAATTGCTCCGATTACAATAAAGCATTAGTAGTGGTAAATTTTCCTTCTTGTTCTTACTTTGTATTGTGCCTCAAAACTTCCCCAGGGTCCTGAAATGAATACATTTTTGCGTAATTCATATTACAGATTATCTATCTGTAGATAGTCTTGAGTCTGTCTTATTGTTCTAGTCGGTGTAATAAAGGATAAACAGTGAAAATGTGGGATTGCAGCGGTGAAAGGGCAGTCATGGATGTGAAGTTGTTAGTGTTTGGCTTTTTAAACAGAAGACCCAAGTACGTTACCGTGTGTCCCCGAGAATGAGACCGAGCCGGACCATCAGCTCTGATGCGTCCTATGGAGCAAACATTAATATGACCCAGTCTTCTAGTAAAACTTAAGACCGGATCTTATATTAATTTTGCTACAAACAACGCATTAGAGCTGATGGTCCAGCTAGGTCTTATTTTCAGGGAAACACAGTAGAACATACATCGTTGTGAGTGGGAGAAGAATCCCATTCTGGTTTTACATTTATCTCCGAAACTCAGCTGGCTCTTTGAGGTTAGGGAGATGCTTTTATGTTTGTTCATGAAGTCTACTATGATTCATCACTTTAGGAGGAACCTGTGCTTCCATATACTCATCCTATTCCCAAAGCACAGGACAAAGTAATCACCATCAACTTCACTTACTTTTTTTCCTAAGAAATGCCCTTCTCATCTTCCCAGTCTAAACATCTAATGGTAAGCATGCTCCAGCTCCCAGTGAGCAGGGTGTCTTTCATGAGGGACTCTGGTACTCCAATGTGGTAAGCATTGAAGAGATCCCTTCCCGCTCTCATCAGCATACAGGTGTGGCAAGCTGCGTGCTATACAGATTGACCTACATTTAAACTTCATATTCTGAGTAAAAATCTACAAGCTGGTGACCTACTCAGGTTGACGTATAACTGTAGCATAAACAAAAGTTCAACAGAAGTGTAGAGAAAGAGGCAAATGAAAGAAATGTAGACTAATAAAAATACAGAATTCCAGAATTTTTAGAGCTGAAATGAATCACAGCTGTCATCAGACAATTCTTTGGATAACTGAGGGGACAGTACTGAGAAGAGGAACATACTGGCGCTCTGTCCCCAGAGGAGTGCAATGAGGACCTGAGGATAGAAACGCCATGGGAATCGGCTGAGGAGGGGGTTCATTGCAAGGAAACGCCTTGTACTGGTCAGAGCTACTCATCCTGGGAGTGGGTATCCCTAAGAGAGACATTCGCTTTGGGGCCGAGCCTCGGAGGTGGAGATGGACCCAGTGACCTTTGTGGGACCTTCCAATCCTGGAATTCTTCTCTGAACCAGTACTTACTCCTTTCCTTTCAAGTTTTTTAAACATATATGCAGTAAAGCAAATCAAATATTTAAGTCAGTGAATTGTTACACATATACCTAAATACACATGTGAATGTGCATATTTCCAGCACTTCCGGAGGCTCTCCAGGCCTCTCCCTTCATAGATAAAACCATTGTTCTGATTTGTCACCAGAGTAGTTTGACCTGTACTTGAACATGCCAGAAATGTGCTCAGAATATTTACTCGTGGCTCTGGCTTCTTTTGTCCATCATGTCCGTGAGGCTCACCCACGTTGCATGCAGCTGTCGTTCAGTCTCCGTAGTGTCCCACTGGCATCACTGCAAGGCTGTGTCACAGTGTCATGGGTCAGCCCCACTGTGCAGCTGTGACTAGGGACAGTTCTGCAGACATTCTGCACTGTGTGTTGGTGGACGTCTGCACTCACTTCTCTTGGGACCTACGAGGGCTGGGGGTGCAGGATCATAGGGTAACAGTTACTGCCCAACTCCTTTCCAGTTATGCGCATTTACATTTCCACCAGCAACAGGAGACCTGCAGTTCCTCCTCATCCTTGCCGACACCGTCTTATCAGTCTTTTTTATTTCAGCTATTCTGGTGAATATGTTGTAGTGCTTCTTTTTCTATGGTTATTGATCATTTGAGAGTCTTTTATGAAGTGCTTGTTGTATTTTTAGCCCCTTTTTTTAATAAATTGGGTCATTTATCTTACTGATTTGTAGGAATTCTTTATATATTCTGAATATGAGTCTTTAGGGGATATATATTACAAATATAATTTCCCATTTTGTGGCTTCCTTTGTCACTCTTTGTTAACATGGTCTTTGATGAACATTCTTAATTTTAATGATTTCCAATTTATCATTTTTTACTTTTGTGGTTAGTGCTTTTTGTTTCCTCTTCAAGAAGTTTTTGCCTAGCCCAAAGTCATAAAGACATTTAGACCAATAATTCTTAAATTGTGATACTAAATTACATAATGGTAAATTTTCATTGGTTCACACACATTAAAAAAAGAAGTAGGGCGCTGGTTGGCCCAGTGGTTAGCATGCAGTGCTCACAACACCAAGGTCGCCAGTTTGAGTCCCACATGGGCCACTGAGCTGCGCCCTCCACAACTAGATTGAAGACAACGACTTGACTTAGAGCTGATGGGTCCTGGAAAAACATACTGTTCCCCAATATTCCCCAATTTAAAAAAAAAAAAGTAAATGGATAGAATTGTACTATTTTTTCCCATAATTTAATTATTAAACTTTCAGCATTAGCTGTAAATAAATAGATAATCATGATGATACTAAATCTGAAATTTACTATCAGAATAGACTTGGTTATTACTATGATAACAAAACCACTACAAAATCTCAGAGGCTTTATTTTCTCATTCATGCTACTTGTCCGAAGTGGGTTAACAGGGGTCTGTGCTGTTTTTGGTTTTTGGCAACGAGGCTGACATAAACTCTGTTGTAATAACACGTACATATTTTCATGATCACTGTAGTAGGGGGAGGGGAGCATGGAAAATTGCCGATGGTCTTAAACTTGCTGCCCAGAAGTATCATATGCCACAATGTTAGATACTCAGTAAGTATTTGTGGAATGCATGAAGCTCTTTTCCTATTACTTAGTTCCTAGACTACCAACATTTTTAAAAATCAACAGTAGTTTCAGTTACAGGAGCCTGGGCTCTAGATTCTAGGAATAGAGACCCATATTTTCTGCCCATGGCACTCAGCCTCTAGTCAGACACACACCTCCTCATGCCCTTCTCTGGAAGCAACCCCAGCCTTTATTTGTACTGTAATTATCTTCTCCATTCTGCCCCCACCCCCAAAGAAAGATAAGTCAATAATTCCCAATCTACCTATCCGTATCTTTTTCCCTCTCAGCTATCTCCCGATGAAAACCTACAGAGAAAGCTCTAACTGAATGTCACCTGATTGAACCCCAGTAACTGCCTAGGGCCTGAGCCAGCGTTCTTCTTCCCTCTGTAAAGCGTACTGACTCATGACCACAGCCTGGGGAGCGCTCTTAGCTAACTCTTTGTTGTTAGACACATACACATTAAGGATTAGCTTGTCTGCCTGGAGTATTGACCTCTATTATTATGTGATGCCCCTCTTTATTCCTGATAACTTGCCTTGCTCTGAAGTTTGCTCTGTCTGAAATTTAGATGGCTATTCTTGCTTCCTTTTGATTGGTGTTATATATTCCCATCCACATCTTCACTTTTAATCTACATGTGCCTCTGTATTTAAAGTGGTTGAAACTTTTTTGATCCACTCTCAGCATCTCTGTCCTTTAATTGGTGTATTTAGACCATTGATGTTTAAGGTGGTTATTGATATAGTTGGATTAATATCTCCCGTATTTGAATCTGTTTTCTATTTGTTGCCATTGTTCTTCTGTTTCTGTTTTTGTCTTCCACACTCTTTCTGCCTGTTTTGGTTTTAAGTGAGTGGTTTATGTGATTCCATTTTCTCTCCTTTTATTACCATAGTAATTATATTTATATTTTTACGTTTTTTAGTAGTTGGTTGCCCTCAAGTTTACAATATACATGTACAAGTAATATACAATATACAACTTATTCATGTCCACTGTCCTATAACAGTATACTATTAATGGGTTGTTCAAGTGCCTTATGATAGCAAAATGTTCCTAATTCCTCCCTCTCATCCCTTGCACCATTGCTGACATTTCACTTACACTAAGCACAAGTATGTGTGTATAAGCATACATAATTGAATACATTGAAGCTATTATTACTTTGAATAAACTGTTGTCAGATCAATTATGAATAAGGAAAATAAGTCATTTTACCTTCACTTACTCGTGCTCTTCCCTTCTTTATGTAGATCCCAGTTTCTGACCTATATCATTTTCCTTCTCACAGAAGAAATTTTTTAACATTTCTTGCAAGGGAGGTTTACTGGAAACAAATTCCCTTGATTCTTGTTTGTCTGAGAAAAATCTTTATTTTTCCCCTCACTTTTTTGTAATATAATTTTACAAGGTATAGAAATTTAGGCTGTTGGGGTATTTTTCCTCTCAATACTTTAAATATTTCACTCCACTCTGTTCCTGCTTGCATAGTTTCTGAAGAATGGTCAGATACAATTCTTATTTTTGCTCCTCTATAAAGTAAGGGTTTTTTTTTTAGTTCTTTTTTTTTTTTTTTTTTTTTTTACATTATTCCTGTTTGGTGTTCTCTGAGCTTCTTGGATCTGTCATTTGTGTCTGACATTAATTTGGAGATATTCTCAGTCATTACTACTTTTGTTCTTTTCTCCCTTTCTCCTGGTTTTCCCATTACATGTATCGTCGTTTAGTTACATTATTTGTAGAGATGTCCCACAATTTTTGAATAATCTGGTCTTTTTTTTAATTTCGGTCTTTTTTTATTTTCTTTGATTTTTCACTTTTAGTGATTTCTTTTGTCATATTCTCAAGCTCAGCGAGTCTTTCCTCGGGCATGTCCAGTCTACTACCGAGCCCATCAAATATATTCTTCATTTCTATTAGTGTTTTTGATCACTAGTGTTTTGATCACAGTATTTCTTTTTTTTTTTAATTAGTTTCAGGTGTACAAAACAATGTAATAGTTAGACTTTTATCATTTATATCCTTCACAAAGTGATAACCCCCCCGACCCAATCTACTACCCCTCTGACATCGCACACAGCCGTTACATTTCCACTGTCTCTATTCCTAATGCTGTACTCCACTTCTTGTAACTACATATATATATATATAATTGTAGATGACATTCATTATTGTTCAGCTTCAGGTGTACAGTGCAGTGATCAGGCATCTGCATCATCCCTGAGGTGGTCTCCCAAATGGGACACATGTCCATCGGATACTCTACAAAATCTTTACATTATTGATTACATTCCCCAAATTGACATTCGTATCCCTGTGGCCATCTTGTGGTTACTGACTGTGCTTTCTAATCCCCTCACCTTCCCCCTTATCCCCACCTCCCCTTCCCATCTAGCAACCCTCAGTTTTTCCTCTGTGTCTCTGAGACTGTTTCTGAGTAGTTCGTTCATTTATTTTCTTTAGATTCCACATATAAGTGAGATCATATGGTATTTGTCTTCCTCTGACTTATTTCACTTAGCATAATGTTCTCTAGGTCCATCCATATTGTTGCAAATGGTAAGATTTCATTCTTCTTTATGGTTGCGTAATACTCCATTGTATAAATGTACCACAGTTTCTTAATCCAATCGTCTACCGATGGGCATTTCGGTTGTTTCCATGTCTTGGCTATTGTCCATAGTGCTGCAATAAACATAGGGCTGCATAAATTTTTTCGAATTAGAGTTTTAGATTCCTCTGGATAGATACTTAGGGGTAGAATTGCTGAGTCATAAGTAGTTCCATTTTCAGATTTTTGAGATACCTCCATACTGTTTTCTGTAGTAGCTGCACCAATCTGCAATCTCACCAACAGTGCACAAGGGTTCCCTTTTCTCCACATTCATGCCAGCACTTGTTGTTTGTTGATTTATTGATGTAGCCATTTTGACTGGGGTGAGGTGGCATCTCATTGTGGTTTTTATTTGCATTTCTCTAATGATTAGTGAGGTTGAGCAATTTTTCACTTGTCTGTCCAGCTTCATTTTTTTGCATGTGTCTGTCCAGGTTTCCCAGCACTATTTATTGAATAGACTGTCTTTACCCCATCGTACATTCTTGCTTCCATTGTCGTAGATTAAATGGCCATATAGGTATGGATTTATTTCTGGGCTCCCTATTCTGTTCCATTGATCTATGTGTCTGTTTTTATGTCAGTACCATGCTGTTTTGATTACTGTAGCCTTGTAGTATAATTTGATGTCAGGTATCGTTATACCTCCCACTTTGTTCTTATTTCTCAAGATTGCCGAGGCTTTCTGGGGTCTTTTATGGTTCCATATAAATTTTAGGATTATATGTTCTATTTCTGTGAAAAATGTCCTTGGTAGTTTGATAGAAATTGCATTGTATCTGTATATTGCCTTAGGCAGTATGAACATTTTAACTATATTAATTTTTCCTATCCATGAGCATGGTATGTGTTTCCATCTATTTGTATCTTCTTTAATTTCTCTCTTCAGTGTCTTATAATTTTCTGAGTACAGATCTTTTACTTCTTTGGTTAAATTTATTGCTAGGTATTTTATAGTCTTTGAAGCAATTGTAAATGGGATTGTTTTCTTAATTTCTCCTTCTGATATTTTATTATTTGTATATACAAATGCAAGTGATTTCTGAATATTAATTTTCTATGCTGCTACTTTACTAAAACCAGTATTTCTTTTGGATTCATTCTTAGAATTTCCATCTCTTTGCTTACATTATCCATCTGTTCCTGCATGTTGCCTACTTTTTCCATTAAAGCTCTTAACACATTAATCACAATTTTTTAAAATTCTGGTCTGATAATTTCAACATTCACGCCATATCTTACTTTGGTTCTGATGCTTGTTCAGTCTCTTTAAACTGTGTTTTTGTCTTTTAGTCTGCTGTGTAATTTTTTTTGTTGAAAAGTTGGTATGATATTCTGGGTGAAAGGAACTATGGTGCTTAGGCCTTCAGAATGGTAATGGTAAGGCGTTCGGAATGGTAATGGTAAGGTAATGTAATCATAGTCTTATGATTAGGTCTCAGTCTTTTGGTGAGCCTGTGCCCATGGACTGTGAACGTCAAGAGTGCTTCTCGGGTTTTTCCCCCATTTGGGTTGGACAAGATAGCTAGAGGGGGCTGGAGTTGATATTTCCCTAGCACTCTGAAAAATGTAGTAAGGATGTAGAGAATTTAGAGCTCTCATACATTGCTGATGGGACTGTAAAGTGGTGCAGGTGCTTTGGAAAACAGTTTGGCAGTTCCTGAAAGTGTTAAACGTGGAGTTACCACATGACCCAGCAATTCCACTCCTAGGTATGTGCCCACAAAGAATGAAAACATCTGCGCACAGAAACTTGTACACACATGTTCATAAGCAGCATTATTCACAAAATAGCCCAAAAGTGGCAAACAGCCCAAGTTTATCAGCTGATGAATGAGTAAATAAAATGTGTATACCATACAATGGAATATTTTTCATCCATAAAAAAGAATGAAATCCTGATGCATGCTGCAGTGTGATGAACCTGGAGACCATCATGCTGAGTGGCAGAAGGCAGACAGGAAAGACCACGCAGTATGATCCCATTTATATGCAATGTCCAGAATAGGCATATCCATAAAGACAGAAAGCAGAGTAGTGGTCACCTGGCTCTAGGGGAAGGGGTATGGGGACTCACTGCTATGGGTACTGATGGGAGTGGTAGAAATGTTCTAAAATCAATTACGGTGTTGGTTGCACATGTTTATAAATATATGAAAGCCACTGAATTGTACACTATAAAGGGGTGAGTTTCATGGTATGTGAATTATATGTTTAAAGAAATAAAACAATGTAGCATGGCTTTTGTTGTGGGTCTGGGGAGTGTGAGGAGATGAGGCTAAGTGGGAGGGTCTGAGTGAGTTGGATTGCATTTGTTCAGAAAAGGTGGACAGAGCTGCCGTGGCGACTGGGAAATACCCTAAGAACACGTAGAATAAGCACTGAGAGCATGGAGGGCCAGTGTGTTTGGAGATCATGAACTTATAGCAGCACCCTTTATTTTGTGATTTTTTTCCCCCAAGACCATCCTGAGCTAAAGCTCTGAAGTGATACACATGTGGGATAGAGAAGGAGAGCAAGGAATTGAGAGTTAGCAAAAGAATACTCGAGATGCAGGCACAGATGGAAGGTGCACAGAGCAGGCAGTCGGTGGGCAGTGAGCACGTCTGTGTGGTCAGAGGCCAGTTGTAGAGGTAACTGAGAGGGGAGAGGGCAGGCTAGTGGTCAGGGACTTCTCAGTTGGAGGTTCATGTAGCCGAGCGCCACGGTTCTTAAAGAAGCCGGGAATTTTGCTTAAGGGTTGTAGTAGGGAAAATGAGGGGAGAACCCCACCTCTCCTCTCGCGGTGTGTGTAGGGGAGGGGATAACTCTGTACCTCCAAGTGGGAGGACTTAATAAAGTGGGATTGACCTGTCAGGTAAGGAAAGTGGAGAGAGCCAGCCCCAGAAAACGGAAGTACAGACTGCTTCCAGCACAGCCCCACACACCTGAAATAACAGTCTCATTGTTGAGATCATTCCTTTTGTCAGGAGAGGTTATTGGAACAATCTTAGTTGAGGAACATTTCTTAAGCTCCACCTAAATTCCTTTGTTCTGGCCCCATATTGACTAAAGCAATGACCGGGTCAGGGTTTGGCCTCCTTATTACTGCAGGGAGAGAAGGTGTTGATTGGCCAACAAATATCTTCCATGCTTAATAGCATTCTCATTACAATTTTTATAATCATTAAATATTGTAAATTGGCACTGTTTTATACATCAATTTTTTTTCAGTGTTAGAGGGCATGTTTGGATTTCCAAAGCTACATACAGCCCAGACCCTGGTTCAAAGTATAAGCTCCAAGCTGATAGCACTTTTTAAGCCCTCCAGGTGGAAGTCTTTACTGGACTAGTCCCTTCTGCAGGGAACACCTGCATGAGACACCTGTTTATATAAACAGCATGCAGGAGCACAAGTGTGCACTGCCTGCCTGTACGTACGTCTTTACCTTTCCAGGGCAGCAGTCATTCATTTCTTCAGTTCTTTGCACAAAATTTCACAGTTCATTGTGGCCTCTGTACTAGGACATTCTGAGGCACAGAGCCTGCACTGAAGGCCTTTGGGCAGCACTGGCCTGGCAACCGTGATTCAGTCTGAATCACCCCGCATGGACCATATGACAGCAGATTCTTGCAGGATTCCAGCCATAAGCTTGGGAAACATTTTATTTTCCAACTTACTGGAGAGTTTCGATGCCTTTGGGTTTCACTGGACCATTTCCTCATTTCCTTCTTTTGTTAAGCTTGGCCACTTAACCTTCCACCCACTTTATTATTCATTTTTAGGGACCTGACTATTCAGTAATACTAGAGAAAGTATGTCTGAAGCCATATGGATTAAGTAAAACCAACTTAAGAGAAAAAAGAAAAGACAAGAAATAGCTGTTCTCTGCCCTTTCTTTATTCATGATCTGTTTAGATGTTGTTGAGGCTGTGTTGTTCAGCTGCCTCCCGTATTCCAGAAATGACTAGATATCTGGGAAACACTTAGAGAGGGCCCTGTTGGCACAGTGAATGAAAGGACACTTCATTGGTCCCCCCAGGTACCGTTCCTTCTTTTGAGGTGTGACGGGGTGCCAAGAGCTTCAAATGCTGAATCTTGAGGTTCTTGAAGACAACTTATTTCTAGGGGGACTTTTAGAAAGAAGCAGTTAAGTGAGTCCTTTGAAGGTCTGGGTTATGTACCTGGCTCTTTGAGGTTTGTGGTGGTGTGCAGGCCGACTGCATGCCATCTGAGTGATGTGTTTTCTTCGGTAAGATGAATATTGGTTTATGGTGATGTTAACAGCCTCTAAAGACCAAACTCTAATCTGGTCTGTGTATAATGTGAATGAAAACTTGTGTCAGGATTATTCTAGAAAACATGTAGACTGAACTTTTTCAGGATTTGTTAGCATCCCCTGTAAAGCCCCCTATCCTGAAGGAATTGAGAAGGGTTAGCAAACACCTAGCACATGGAAGAAACCCCTTACTCTGGTTCAGTAGAGGTTCCTCTCTCTGCCTCGCACGCTTTACCCACTGTAAAAAAAAGCACTAGATGAACTCATGTGCTTTTTAACATTGAGCAACCTATGGAACTTGGTCTGCTAACTAACAAATTGAGATGTGAAAACGAGAAAATAAGAAGAAGAATTAAGTCATCAGTTTGGAGGTAAATTACTCTCGAATGTTTAGAATACAGCGTCAGTGTCGCCTGCATTTTCCTCTATCTGTGCACCTCAGCGGGGGGCCACCCGAGCTCTGCCTGGGCTGCTGTGCTTCCCTGTAATCGGCCTTCGCTGGGTCTCATCGCACAGCACCGGGGATGACCTGAGGGAGCTCCGCGGTGGTCTCCTCATTTGCTTCTCTGGCTTCTCATCCTCCCCGTTGACGAGGCACTCTTTGTCATGAGTGGTTTGCAGTTCCGCTTAAGTGGCTGATGGTTGGGGTCACTTTTGAGTGTTTTGTTTGAATATGACTTGCATGATGAATGGAAGGCTGCCGCTTTTAGCTATCTGGATGAGCCTTGAAGGGGAAAACCCTTTCTTGGTAGTGATATAGGCTACATGAAATTACTCTGTTGGTCACTTTGTCCTTTCAGCCTGATAACCTCAAGTCCTTGGGACCTGTTTGTTTTCCTCAGTTAAGCTTGGTGGTTTCCTGCACCCAGGTGCATGCTGTCTGCGGATGGCCAGCGTGGTGGGGTGGGGTGTATTTCTGACCTGGAAGTGTGGTTTCTTTAACTCTGGAGGGCACCAGGATGCCTCCCATCCTGCTTCCTGTGCATGATTTCCTTTCGGAGGGCTTGGTTTGTCACCACTGAATCGAAGGGATGATTCATCTGGGACGGTACTGGTAACGCTGTCATAACAATACCTTTCTTTATATAATGATACTCAAAGCACTTACCCATCTTAGCCTGTCTGTGTTTATGAAGCACGGGCAGTTTAATCCTTCACAATACGCCTGTGGGTTAAGTCAGCAATTGTGTCTAAGATAGTATCTCAAAGAGGGCGAATAACTTGCTGGGAGTTGCAATGCTTCTGAATTACTCTGCTTAACAATTTCTGCAGGAAATGAAGCATACTTTTGTTGAAGATATTCTGAATAAACAAAAAGGAATTTTCCATACTGTCTCAGTTGTTAAAAATCTTAACTATTTTTGTTCTGGTCAGTTGATTAAGACCAGGGCTGGAAGCCCATTCTTTAACCATAGAGTTTAGATTGATGTGTCCAAGTCAAGAAAATAAATATTCAGGTCAGTTTCTGTTCTGCTGATGTGACAAAGTTAAGGAAGACTGGCTCTTACATGAGTGGGACTTGCACTGGAGGTAATTAAGCTATTAATTATTTTTTATTCTCTCTTCCTTTTAGAGAGATGGAAACCTTGATGACCAGTTCCACCCTGCCTCCCCTTTTTGCAGATGAAGATGGCTCCAAGGAGAGCAATGATCTGGCTACTGCCGGGTAAGCAGCTGCTTTGGGACACAGGCCTCTTCCCAGCCTTCAAAACAAAGTTCCTAACAAAGTACGAGGTGCCCAAGAGGCAGTTTGGTAGCATAAGAATAGAAGGTCCAGTTGCTGCTCTTTTCAAGAGAGTGAGAGTAAGAGCCCTCATAAACTGCTCCGTGATCTGACTCAGCTGTCACTGGGGTGCTTTGGCCCCTGGGAGCTAGAACAGCACATGTGGGGTCTAGCAAACATCCCGACTCCAGTTCATATAATTACATGCTCACCGTTAAGGAAATACTGCCACGCAGCTGGCTCTGCAAATCAAATGCATTTTCTGTTTGAATTGCCACAGGTATTAAAACAATTTTTTTCCTAAAGGTCAGATGTTTGGGTTTTTTAAGATTAGATTCTTTAATACGGTTCTCTGTTCAAGATGCCTAGCTTGTTTCTGTTCCTCTTTTTCCCCATCTCACTTCTTCACTCTTTTTGGGCAGATTAAGTAAAGGCATATAGAAAAGGGCTAATAGCAATATAGTCCTTCTTCCATGAAAATCTCTGTTACACTTGAATTTTTATTGTTTCTATTTAGAAGTTACTTGCCAAGGAAGAAATGTATTCACTAATAGATTGAAGTGCTAGCTGATCCTTAAGATGAATTATTTTAATATTCTATACAGCTCTGTAAAAATAGACTACACTCTGTAATTCTGTCTCCTTCCTTCACTTTTATTTCCTGCCTCATTAATATCTGCCTCTGACTTTAGTATTCAGATGAAACTGTTCTCCAAGACCTTTCTAAAGTCTGCTCAATTCAATTCATTTCAATAAAAATTTCTGAGTGTCTACTATGTGCCAACACCTTTCTAGGCACTAGATATTAAGCTGTGACCAAGAAAGACAGAAATCCCAGCCCCTATAGAGCTCGTTCTACCAGGAAGGCAGACAGGATGAATAAGGAAATACATACTATGTTGTGAAGAACTATGGGCTGAAAAAGAAAGTAGGGAAGCAGGAGAGGAAGGGTTTGGGTGCAGCTTTCGAGAAGATGGCCCAGAAAAGCTTTAGTGACAGAGTGACTGGAACAAAGGGCTGCAGGAAGTAAGGGAGCCAGCCTGCAGTGACCTGATGAAGGTATTCTGGGCAGACGCCCTGAGGGGGTGAGTTCCTACCTTTTGGACGAAGCCAAGAGGCCAGTGTGACCTGAGCAGAGCACACGGGGGAAGGAGTAATAGAGGGTTACGTCCGTGTTTCTCAGGCTGTAATGTACACATGAGTTGCCTAAGAGCTTATTAAAACACAGGTTCTGAGTCAGAAAGTCTGCATTTAATAAGCTGCCAGGTAATGCCAGTGCTGCTGGTGTGAGGCCCAGACTTGAGTTACAAGGATCTTGTAGGATCTCAGATCAGAGAAAGCACTTGAACTGTTCTCGGAGTGAGATGGGAAAGCATAGGAGGGTTTTGAGCAGAAGGATATGTATGACCTGTTGTTTTTCACTAGGATCTCTGTGACTGCTACACTGAGAATAGAGTGAAGGGAGCAGGGGCTGGAGCAAGACCCGTTAGCCTCCTGAGAGAATTCAGATGAGAGGTGATGACTTACAAAACATCACTATTGACTTGGACAGGAGTATTTGAGGTGGAGTAGTAGAGGCAAAAACCTCACTGGAGCGGTTTCCAAGCTAATGGGAATGGGGTGGTGAGAAGTACAGAATTCTAGATATACTTTAAAGGTAAACCAAACAGGATTTGCCCGCAAGACCAGGTAAGGTATAATAGGGAGAAAAAAGCAATTAAAGACTACTCCCAAGTTCTGGCCTATGAGACTGAAGGGGTGGAATCACCGTTAACTTAGGTGGTTAAAAGTAAGCAAGTGGGGAGGGAAGTTGAGTAGCTCGGTTTTGTAGATGGTAAACTTGAGATGCTTATTAGGTATCCACACAGAGATGTCAAGTCGGTGGATTGATATCAGGTTCTGAAGTCAGAGGAAGTCTAGACTAGAAAGAGAAAACTGGGATCATTGATACACATAGCGCTAATATTTAAAGCCATGAGATTGGACGAGATCACCAAGGAAATGAGCACTGTGTGGATAAAAAAAAGAAAAGCTCTAATGCCTGAGCTTTGGGGTACTCCAGCATCTAGAAGTCAGACAGAGAGGAAGAGTCAGCCAGGAAGAGTAAAGCGAGCAGCTGAAACGACGGCAGAAAAGCCAGAGGAATGTGGGGTCCTGGGAACCAAGGAAAAAGGGAGGCAAAGAGCTCAATGAGGTCAGATACTTTTGGAAGATCAGGTAAGATGAGGACTGACAAATGACATTGGTCTTACCATCTAGGTCATTGGTGACTTTGACAGGAGTTGTAAGCACCTCTTTCCTTTGGGTGGGTTTGAGATTGAATGGAGAGAAACTGAAGACGGTAAGTATAACCAGTTCTTTCCAGCATAAACAAATAGAGTCAGTAAGTGTAAACAGTTCTATAAAGGAAAAGAGAAAAATGAAGTGGGATCCAGAAAGTGTTTTTTGTTTTCTCTTGTGTTGTTTTAAGATCAGAGTAATAATGCCACATCTGTGTGCTGGTTAGGCGAATCCAGTAGAGAGGAAAGAACTGGTGATGCCAGAGAGGGCAGCATTGCTGGAGCCCCGTCTGAGCTCGCTCGCAGGTGTGGGATCCAGGGCACAAATGGGAGGCTTTGGCTTTAGCTCAGAGCATGGGCATTTCACTCATGGGAACAAAAGAGTATTTTTCCCTTTTCAGTCTTTATCCAACTTGTCATCTCCAAGGCCTTTGATTTGTCTTTGGCCACTGCCTTCTGGTTCCTGGGTTCCTGTCCATTCCAGTCAGGGATTCGCAGGATCGGGATTCTCTCAACCTACTCCTCATATTTACTGAAATAAGAATGTGCAAAAGTTAGTCACTTAAAAATTGATGGCGCAGTTGAAATGAGAATGACAGTGAAAGAACAAGTTGCCTAAGACATCTAAAATGATTGAAATATTTGGAACACAAAACTGCCGCGATCAAGTATAAATTCTTCCATTTTCAGGACAGTCTGCATCTGCTTTCATTCATTCCACAGTACACTGTAATCTGGTTTTTATTTGCATAATTCCACTAAAACTCTTCTCCCGAAAATTTCCAGCAAACTTTAAGTCTTCAAATTTAGCAGATTCTTCTGGCCTATTTATTTCGCATCTGCTACTTTTTACTTGGTTAGTACCCATTTCTTAAGTCTGCCTGCCTTGCCCTCTGTCACAGTATTCTCCTAAATCGCCCACACCCTCTCCAGCCTGTTCCAGCTCTTCTAACACTTGTTCCTAAAATGACAGTGTTCCAGCAGAGTTCTGTGCTGACTTTTCTTCTCACTGTCCTTCTGGAGAATGGCTAGCACTTCTCATTGTTTCCATGGGCTGATCCCTCTCCAGTCTGTCTCTCAGGGCGTGTTTCTGGTTGTAAGTGAGGCAGCTCCACTGAGTTATGCCTTGAGTATTTCAAACATACCATTTTCTCATCTGTCTTTCCTACACACACTCTCACACACACACACACACACACTCTCTGTCTCTCTCTCTCTCTCTGTCTCTCTGTCTCTCTCTCTCTCTCTCTCTCTCTCTCTCTCTCTCTCTCTCTCTCTCCAGTTGTTACCTTGGCTCATAGTACATAATCACCTCAGAATTACCTTTGACTGTTTTTCCCTTCACTCTATTCAGTTCTCTCCGTTCTCCCTCTTAAGTGCCTCTTAGCTTTGTCTCCCGCCCTCCATTCTGCCTGCCCTGTGTCTCACTTCGTCTATGGCAGTGTTCTCCTGATAGTGTCCCCTTTCTCCTGTTATACCATGTTACCCTGCTTGTGAAGACATTGTTTACCTGATGAATGCCTCGTCATCTTTCAAGACCCGCTCTGTAAAATCTCTCTTAACATCCTCTCCACACACACCCCATTTATCAGACCCTCTGCCGAGCCTTCAGGGCACGTTATACAGACCTGTATTTCAGTCCTTATAGCACATTGTAATCATGTGCCCATAACCCTATGAAGTATCTGTCTCCAAGAATGACGACTGAATAGTATTCTCTGATACATCCTCCTCCACCTTCCCCACTCCTCCCCCAGAAAGCCTCAGCTGCTGCTGGCACATGGTGTGGCCTTTTCTTTCACTTCTTTATCCACATGTGATAGGATAAGTCAGCCTAAGTCCCAGCCGTTCTTGGTATCCGCTTGTGAACTCTGGTTTGCTAACTCATCTGAAACAAATGGTAGGAACAGGAAAGAAATATATCTGTGTGATTCGTTACATTTATACCTGAACTTACTGACCTTGATAATGCTGTTCTTAAATGATCTGGTCGTCGGTAAACAGTATCACCCAGGACGGAATCGCCCATGGGATGTCCCATGCTTGAGACACTTCTCACGCCCTTTAAGCACTCTCTCCTTTGGGTGGGGCACACTCCTACAGCTACCATTCCTAGGCTCCTTTTCCAATAGTGGTATTCCCCTTTATGTTCTGCTTAAAGGTAGCACATGAAAGTCACACTCTGTCGCATGCTCAGAACTAAAATGTGAAGTCTGCGTTGAGGGGAGAGGTAATATTTTGGGGAAAGAATATGGTTGTTTTTAGTAGGAGACTTCTTCGTGGAACTGCCCTGGTTTAATCAAGCACTGAAACCACTTTTTTTAAATGCTCTGTAACTGCTCTGGAGACAGTTTACTTTTATATAGAATAAGGTGGGGGGATTAATTCAAGGACTGGCATGTGCTTTTGCCAGCAGGGAAATTTGTTTTAAACCGTGGTGAGGAGGAGATTTTGATACTGAACTTTTGTTCTTCTGCCTTCTGCTCTTCAGGCTTCCCCACCCTGAGGCTCCATACGGTCGTGGACCCACATCATCCACCACCAATTCAGAATTTGTGGAGGATCTCTCCCAAGGTCAGTTACTTCAGAGTGAGGCCTCAAACACAGCAGACGGCAGTGAACAGAGGCATGAGGATGAGGTAAGCGGAAGGAGCTCCTCCGTTACTGGTTTCTGAAGCTTCTAAGGAGGCAGGCAGCAAGGAGTTGATCGAGGCCCAGAATCTGGCTTTCTTACATTCTGCAGGATTTTCTGCTGTACATAGAATCACATTAATGGTTTTAAGGACATAAAAGACAAGCAGACTTTTCCCAAAACCCCTGCCTAAGAAATGTACATCTACACCATGTTAGATACTCAACAAATGCTTGTTGAATGAGTGAATGAGTTATTTAGTTAAATAAGTAATCAGTGAGAAGTCCTCCTGCCCCTGTTCAAGCCCACACGCTGCAGCCTACAGTTACAGGTGCCCAGAGCTTCACAGCCCGTGCCGCTCCTCTGGCCTCCCATCGGGACACCTGGCCATCACACAGAGGTTGCCGGTGGGCCTGGGGAGTCATGCCCGGCTAGACGTCAGAGTCCTCACAAATGACTGAGTACATACATTGTCTAAGTTGTAAGGCACTCTTTTATCCACAAAAGAGTGCCACCACTGATCTTTATCTTTTATTTTTAAAAAACTGATTTTTTCATGTTGGCATTCTTAAAGGTTTTAATGAAAGCTTAAAGCTTCTCAAGCATCTTAAAATCCTTAGTAGCTTTAATGTTACTAAGTTAACTGAAAAAAAAAACCGATATCAAATACACCATTTGCCCAGTGGTGAATTATTGCACCATTTTATATATTTTTGGAGGAGTGTAATACTGTAATTAATATTTAGGTGTTTTTGTCCTGTTTTGTTTATTTTTCTCTTTTCTGAAATAAGAATTCTTGTATCCATAAAGCATCGTTGACTGATAGGCTATGTACCTTGCATCTCATTTTAAAGGACTAGGAACAGTGTCGTGCTGAAGCGTCAGTGGTGCCTCAGTCCTTTTTTAAAGCTTTTTTAGAGGTGATTTAATCTTTTGATTTAACTATAACATATAAAGATTTCTCATCTTATAAAATAAACATCTTAAGGAACAAATCAACAAGCCATAAAACTAGTCTTCATTTTGGATATATTATACTTATCTAAGACTTAGGTATTAATTTAAAAATCTATGTGCTGTGTGCTGTGGGAAATAAACTGGTCTTTGAGTAGTATCAAAGAGAAACACCCTTCATGAATGATTTCTAATCCCTGTGCCACAACTTGTTGACAATGGCTGCTTCTCCTGCACAGTGCTGTGTGTGCTGCATTTCTCATTTAGGATTTTCCCCTATTGGGAGTCAGGACCTGTTAAGCACATACGAAGGCCAAAGCTCGAGTGACAGTGACACTCCTGATTCTCATCTCCTGGGATTAGCACTAAAATCTCCCCCTAGTGCAACACTTGTAGTGTGGACATAAAAGGCTCTGCAGGTGAACCATTCGGAGTCCCCTCCTGAAAACTGCATATACTTATTTGTACTTACGACAAATTTGGAGAGCTTTGAATACCCAGGGCCTTAATGGCAGGAAAATGCAATTCTTATCCTGTTCTGTTTGTCAGTATTTATTGTTGTTGTGTTATTTGGGGACATTCGTGTTGTTATTATAATTTGGTTTGGATTTTTATTTTGTCTTGTTTTGTAGCAAAGAAGTAAACGAGGAGGTTGGTCCAAAGGAAGAAAGAGGAAGAAACCTCTTCGAGACAGCAACGCACCCAAATCCCCCCTTACAGGGTATGTCCGGTTCATGAATGAACGTCGAGAACAGCTTCGAGCAAAGAGACCAGAAGTCCCGTTTCCAGAAATCACTAGAATGTTAGGCAATGAATGGAGTAAGCTCCCTCCTGAGGAAAAACAGGTAATTGTTTCTATTCCTGATCCTTTGCTTGGTTTTAGTTATACCTCAAAAATAATCTGTCAGAAGAGCAAAGAGGGTGGATGGTTGATTCTTCAGTTTCGTCAGAGTGCTGGGAGACCAGAATGGCAGGATCCTTCAAGCTCTCTTCTCTAGCACAGTGGTTTTTATGCTGCAGGGGTGTGAGCAGGAGGGACCCCCAACCAAAGCAGCTCCGCTGTTACTTAATGTAAATGCTGAGAGTTCACATAAGGTTTTTTTAGTGGTTCAGTATTAAGAGATCTATCAACATAATTCATTCCACCGAGTTAAATGAAAAGCCATACGTTAAATGAGAAAAGGTCATTTGATAAAACTCTGTTCACATAAAATTTTTGTTGAAGAAAAAGATTTTACTGCTTTAATAAAAAATTTTAAACTAGAGTTCTGGCACATTTAACCTATTATGGAAAACAAAGCAAGAACTACTTGAATTTTTTCTCTCCTAAAACAGAAACTAACCCTGTTGCCAAACTGAAGCAGATCCATTTGTCAGAGATATTTGAGAGGAATTAAGGACAAGGCAGCCCTGAACTGGTTGAAATGTCACAAAAGTAGAGTGACGGTGTGGGAGTGGCTTTGGGTTAAAAGCTCCCAGCATTCTTAGCATCTGAAAGATATCCATACTTCTTTTATGTCTCATCCTCTTTTATGACTTATATACTCTTTAAAAAGGATTCCAAGCAGACTAAAAGCCAATTGAAAAATACTTTCAGGAATTAACTGAATTAAAAAAACTTCAGAGATTGGATTAAGTTGCAGCATGAAACGCTCTGTTTGTGGTAGCAACCTAATAGAAAGTGGTGCATGTCATCCATTGTTTTAGCTCTAATGTATAAAGGGGTTGTGAGCTGTACAGACTAGGTTACTTTTTTCTTTTAATTTTTTATTTCAAATTTAATGCACGCTCATTGTTTAAAATTTTTTTAGATAATATAAAATGTAATATAAAGAAAAAGGCAAAAGTAACAGTAGTAGTCTCCAGAGATAAGCACTGTTAGGTAGGACAAGGGTTTTGTTTTGTTTTTGTTTTAACTTTTTATTTGAAAATGATTTCAAATGTGCAAAAAGTTACAAACGTAAAATAGTACAAAGAATACCCGAATACGCTTTGCCCAGATTCATCTATTGTTAACACATTTTATCCAATTTGCATATGTATACATTCTCTTTGTCTCTCTCTGTCTCTTTCGTTCTCTCTGTCTCTCTCGCTCTCTTTTGTTCTCTCTCTCTCTCACGTACGTACTATATTTTTCAGACTCATTTAATGGTAAGTTACATACATCATTGCCCTAAATATTTCAATGTGTATTTTCTAAAAATAGACATATTCTCTTATATAACCATAGTATAGTTATCAGCCTTATACTTTTATATTAACACAATACTTTGGCCTAACCTACCACCCACATTCCACTTTTGTCAGTTGACCTAACATCATTCCTCTATAACACTTTCCCCCTCCTGTTCAGATTCCATTCTAAGGTCAGGTTTTGTGTTTAGTAGTCAAATCTCCAGATTCCTTTAATCTGAAATATTTCCACAGCCTTTCTTTGTCTTTTATGACATTGATATTTTTTTAAAATGCAATCCTTCCCTCTTCCTCCTTTTTGTTTACTTTTAAAAGAACATGTCTCGTTTTGTATGTGTCTGATGTTTCCTCGTGATAATGGTTGAGGTTATGCATTCTTGGTCAGAATACTGCATAGGTGCTGGTGTGTCCTTCTTAGGGTATCACCATGGCCCGTTGTTCTTCATTGCTAATGTTAATTTTGCTCACTCAATAAAGTTTTTTTATTCTCCCTTATAACTAATAAGCAGTCTATGGAGAGATATTTTAAGAACATGCAAATAGTGTGTTCCATATCAAACTTTTCCCCTAGATTTAGCATTCCTGATGACTCTTGCCTGATCTAATCTTTACCGTGATGGTTCCAACTCCTGCACTCCCCACATTTACCAGTTTGCCCTTGTTGTTCTAACCTAAGCAAGAGCCCACCTCCTCTCCCCATTTATGTATTTTATTTCGTTATTTATTTGTTATTGGTAGGAGCACAGGAACTTTTTCCCCAAAATGATTTATAATTTATTACTGTACTTAAGGATTTGGGTATTTAAATTGTCCCAGATTTAGCCAGATGGGTCTTCTCTACATCTGGCTCTTGTGTGGGACAAGATTTTTAACATAATTTCTGACTCTAGCTTGTGTTCATTTAGAAGCAGTATCTTTATACTTTATTTCTTAAACCTAGTTGATGAATGAGAAGGACAAGACATTAAACAAAATCATGCTGGTAGATCAGTGAACTTTGTTTAAATAATTAATAATACACAAAGCCTGTAGATATAAGCTCTCTCACAGTAGTCCATTTAAGGTCCATAGGATGAGGTCATTCTTTTTTATGTTCTCTGTATCTTCTGGCGTTAGTGCTCCACTCTTGTGGCTCTCAGAAGGCCGGTTGATGCATGAGATCATTCCCTCAGAAGGGGTTGGGGATTGGAGAAACAAAGTAATATTCCATCCCTTCTCGTGGGAAGACTAAGTGTGTCCGTGTGGTGTTCCGTTGTCTGGAGGGACTCTAGTGACCCTGTGGAGTTCTGCCTGGAGGATTCGAGAAATAACCACAGTTACCACCCTGTGAATTTGTTATGAGAATGATCTCAGTAGAATTTGTCTTCATTAAGTCAGAAAAAACAATAGCCTATAAAAAGTCAGAATCACCTATTTCTTTTATGATTTAGAGATTATATTCTATTCATATGACTTTTTAAATTCTCCCTTAAAGCTTATTCCCCGTATTTTCTTTCCATGTTCTAACTGTCCTCTGTTTTCTTCAAGTTTCTTCTTTCTTTCTCATTGATGTTTTACCGAAACAAGATCTGTTTCTTGGAAATCATTTCCATGTTTCTTTCCTAGCGCTACCTTGATGAAGCAGACAGAGACAAAGAGCGTTACATGAAGGAGCTGGAGCAGTACCAGAAGACAGAGGCCTACAAGGTCTTCAGTAGGAAAACTCAGGACCGGCAGAAAGGCAAATCTCACAGGCAAGGTACTGGAACAAGGACCCAGTGTGTTTGTGGTTTGTTGTGTGTTGTGAGCACCACAAAGCCTACTGTTGGTGGTGACTGTAAGAGAGATAGTTCTGTCCTTGCTCTATTATACTACGATAGGCATCAGCTTGGAATTCTGTGAAAATCACATTGCTCTCATTTCAAAATTCCAATTGGTTTCCATATCCAGTATCAACAATTTGGCTTGTGCTCCAAAACTGCTTTTAGTTGCCTGTGTTTTTTTTCTAATTCCCAGTTTAGGCATTTCTCTGTCTACTAAACCAGCTAACTGCCTTGCTCTGGCACCTCTGAGCCTTTCATGTGCCATTTCTCCCAGCCTCCAGTAATCACCTTTCATTCAGGCATTCCTGTATGCGTGCACTCAGGAGATATGCTCTGAGCACCTCCTGTTATACATCAGGCTCTCACTTAGGCTTTAAGGAAGCAGCAGTGAACAAGATGGACAGGATCCTGGTCTTCAGGAATCTTTTATTCTCCGTTAAAATTTGCTCCAAGTTCCCCTTCTTCAGGAAACACTACAAAACGCGTCACCCACGACTAGCCAGTCACTCTTTAGCCGTTGCATCTCCTCACACTGGGGCATCTTGCCTGCTAAAGTGTAGTGCTGCGTGAACAGCTTTTGGTGTGTTTCCTGTTCACCTTCCCACCCTGTTCTCCTCAACGGTAAGGACTGAGTCTGCTGTTTCTCCTGTGTCTAACTGTGTAACCTGGAAACACAGGCTTCCCTGTAACTTTTGCTGACTGACGGATTGATAAAATGAGAGAGAAGATACCGTAGGTTGTAATAGCCTACACACACTGGGAGTTTTTGTGCTTCATCATCGTCGTTTGCTTAGGTTTTGTTGTGTTTGTCTTTCAACTTAACGTTCTCTTATTCTTCCATACTTCTAGATGCAACCAGACAGGCCACTCATGATCATGAGGTAATTAGCTTTCTGTCTACATGTCATATGTGTATATATTTATTGAAATGTTGTTGTTTGAAATGCTGTTGGACTTTTTTTAATGAATGGCAGAGTATTTCCTGTCCAATAATTCAGACTGAGTGGGTGCTTTAGCTCAAGGATTCTCAGCACATGGGAAACACTTATGTCGTGAGTCCATCCTTCACTGCAGCCCCCAACTCCAGTCCTTTCTTGTGGTCCAAGAACTTAGTTGGCTTTAAATGCTGAAGCTCACGGGAATTTGGAAGGAGGAGGAACTGAAAGCTGTAGTTGGACCATAGTTTATTGTCATCAGGCACCTCACTCTGACGCTCCTATTATTTAGGAAACCCGGCACTCGGTTAAAATGAACTATTCAGCTACAGTGTTGACAGAGCACAAGTGACAACATCCTGGTTCCCATGCCACCTTTCCTCACTGGCCTATTCCCCTCCATTTGGTTCAGCCTCATCAGTAGGATTTCGGCCTATGTGTGTTAGCTACACTGCATAGAGAGCTTTAAATACATATGTAGTGTCTGGTCAAGGTAGTCACACGCCACTTCACACAGGGATACCTTCTGAGCAATGCGTCGGGGGTGACTTCCACATTGTGCGAGCATTAGAGGGTGCACCTGCACACACCTGTGGTGACCCTGTGCACACCTGGGCTGCGTGTACATCGCTGTCGTCTGTGCGGGTCATCGCTGACCAAAACTGTGTTACCAGCACGGGCCTGTATGTGGTTGTAAGAAAGGAAAATTTGCTGTAGTTCCATGTCTTAAAATGCTCAGTGACTCCTCCCTGCTCACCAGGTCACATTCACACTCAGCGGTCAGAGTCTTCTGTATGAGTTTTAGCTTTCCTTTTCTGATACCTGCATTCCCGTACTTCCCACATACATCTTAGGTACGTCAACCTTTACAACTCGCTGTCCTCCAGGTGCCCTGCCTCCTCTGCTTCAAGCCTATGCTTATATTCTTTTATTCATAGGAACACTTTCTCTCCCTTGCTCATTTTCCCCCTCTCCATCTTCCATTCTGATTTTCAAAATTCTAGGCATCCTTCAAACCCTGTTTCAAGCCCCATCTCCTCCGTCAAGCTGGTCCTGTTTCCACCAGTCTCCTTTAAGCCTCACAGCTCTCTGTAGTTCTCTTCGCACTTGGTCGACCCGGCCTGGTGCTGAGGTCAGCGCTCCTGTTATTCAGACTCGTGATTGTCGCCTCTCTGAAGGTGTGCGTGGTCTAGTTTCCACCGCGTAGCCCAGCCCGCTCACCAGCATGACACCCTTGTATGAAGGAGGCCTCCCATAAATGTTTATTTTTGTACAAAACCCATTTGTTGAAATAACACTGGAGATTTACACATGTATTTGGTTTTTTACTACATCAAGGAAATCATTTCATCAAGATGGTAACTCATTTATCTTGGGGTTATAGTTCCTATACCTAATTTAGTATTGGTGCCCTTCAGAACACTGAGAAAGCATTTAGATTCACAAGTCAAATAGATTTATTACCATCCCTGAATTATAAGGTGAGAAGCATAGTAAATATTAGCATTTTATTCTTCATAAATCCAATATAAATGTACTTATATATGATATCTCTGTGCTCTAAGTAGGATGAAATATTATATTTTTTTTTGCTTGAGGAACTACATGTATGCTTTATATTTTAAATCATAATTGTATAGTGTTGCAAGCTTCCCATATTGACAAATACTTGTATAAATTACTTACTTCTCCTTTCCTTATGCATACCCACCTATGTCATGAAATTTCTGGACTTCTTCTTTTTCCCTATTAAACATCCTTATAGCGTTTTTATCCTTAATGGTTACAAAAGAGAATTTGGACAGTGATCTAAAACATGAGATCTCACATTTTCTAGTCAATCACGGACTCCTCTCATCACTGTGGATTTTGCCGACCAAACTGTATGTGGTATTTTTTCTTCAATAAAGTTGCAGTTAGAAAAAATTTAGTAGATTTAGTCAGTCATAGAAGCTACTGCTGCTGATTGGAGAAATGAAGCTTTTTATTAAAATACATTATTTAGTATGATACGAATTTCTGTGATTTATGAAAAGGAGTAAGTCTCTGTGTGATTTCTCTGTTTCCAGATTAGACACATGTTAATCCAAACCAAAAAATAAAGGGAGTAGGTGGAGAGCCAGAGTTAGTTTCTCAAATGTGTATATAGCAGTCTCAGCAAATTTGTCTGTTGCATGGCCACATCAGGATAAAGGTCTCTTAGTAAGGTTATTGGCCCAATTAATGTACCTCACTTTATCAGCTTTTATTTTTTATTGAATAATATCTTTACTAAACTAGATAATTTCAAAATAATTGCAATGAAAAATTGGTTTGACAGTTATTAAAGTCACACAGTGATTTCCTTACATATAAGGTCTTAGTAAAATAGGAGTTCAGAAGAATAAGAAAGCACTACGAGCGGAAAGCAGCCCAGAGGGCCCCATGGAAACAGGTGCTGAGTCAGGTCTTAAAGATGACCCATGTTTTATGGGACACCTCAGGGTGGGTAAAATGGCTTCAGCACAGTTATGAGGAAGTTCATAAAACAGCAGATATGTTGCAAAGTACCTAAAACGTCATATAGTTGAAATATAGGCTTATTTCCCTTCTCTTATTAGGAGCAAAATGACAACTGTTAATAGAATAGTCTTGGAGCTCCCTTCAAAAATACTAAGGCCTCAAATCCTCTAACTCACCCTCCGTTTTGCCAGTAAGGAAGGTAACTTGCCAACAATGGGAAAGAACTTCACCCAGAATCACTGCCGAATTAGAGGCGGTGATGTGACTGAAACCCAGGCCTCTTGTCCACATGCAGCCCTCTTTGGCAGCACGTGCCGTGCTGTAGGATAAACTAAACAGTGCTGGAAGTTCCGTGGGCCTGCTTATCTGAGATGCCAGCACAGTTGGTTGCCAGCACAGGCAGAACTGTTTGGTTTGTGTCTAGTAGGAAACCTGTTGTGCTCCTGAATGGAGCTTGGCTTCCAAAGCCGTGGTGGCCAAGGCCAGTACTGAACAGCACATGTTAGAACTAAAGAAACGCTCCCTGCACGCCATCCTGCGTGGCAGTGGGCACTGCAGCGGGCACACAACAGTGAGCACCCTCCCTAAAGCCAAAGACGCTGTGAGGTCCTGGCCCTGGCCCTGGATCACAGCCAAGCAGGTTCAGTTCAGAAGGGCCTCTGTTCTCTTACCTTCCACACAACATAGAGGATGGAAAATCAAAGGGAAGAGCATTCTTGCTCCTCTCAAATCGAAAGCCAGCCCACTAGACCCAGGCGACAGCTAGTGGTACTCTCGAGAAAGTGTCTACACCTCATGTTAGCACTAAGAAACAAGAATTTAGTTTCTGCTTTAATTTATGAGAAATGACTAAATGACACTGGGCCTGAACAAATTAGACCCTTCCAATGAAGAGGTAATGAAATTCTTAGGATTTTACTCCCCGGAGCAATCCTTAGAGCAACTTAAGTCTATCCAAGCTCCCGGGAGGACCTTCTCCATGCTGAGTAATGTACTCAGTAATGGAAGAGTGCTGGCGGTTTTATTACCACTCTTCCATTAAGTAGAATTTCTCTGTTGCCACTCAGAGACTGAACAGTTTCGTTTAATTACTTTGGTGTTTCTCATTTTGCATTGGGAGAATCTGTACCAAAGGTAGTATGTTAATGCACCTACGTGGTACTGTCCTCTGCCCTGTAGTGGTTAGCTTGGTTTGAACCTCTCTGGCAAAGAAGAGTTAGCTGTCTGGGGAATGAAGGCCCGGAGAGGGCCCTCGGCACCAGGAAGTGTGAGCCCAACATCCCCAGCTACCATCTAACTGGCAGATCTCAGACCTGTGGCTAGGGAGCTGATCTTACATAAGCCTGTGCCCGTAAGTCGGAGACTGAACAAGGTCAGGATAAATTTATCCAAAGTCATGTGGGGGCTTGTGCTTATATGTTACACCTGTACATGTCGGAATTGTGTATCATAAATTTTCTGTTCACCGGCAGCAACCTAGTAACAGGGTTAAAGCATATGGTAAACCAGCAAAGTCAAGAGAAAGCCACTGTGAAATGTGTCTAAGAACCCTCTGGAACCAGCCTTTCTCACCCATACATTATTTCTCTTTGAAATCCATTAGCAACTTGCTCGAGGTAGAGCTTTGCATGTTGAAACTGGGGCTTTTGATGACACTTCCATTGTTTATTTTTAAATTATTCTGGGAAACTTTGCTTGCTTTCTTAAAGAGGTACAAGGGTAAAAATCAAGTGCTCTGAAAGTTTCCCCAGATAAATACAGTTTTCAGACTTCTATCTCAGATTGTCTGTCTAGACCAGCTGCCATGCAGGCAGTTCCCACAACCCAGCCCCTTATAAGGCAGACACCAGTGTGAACACAGGAGTTTAGCTGTTAACAGTTTAGCTTTTTCTACTGGGCACCAGATCACATTTGTGTTCAAAGATAAAGACTGGTGGTGGCGGTGCAAGAAAGATACATTCTGTCTCTGGCTTTAACCATGTTTTTATAAGAAAGATGTCTAGATTGTTTTTAACTGTTCTTTATGTTATAAAGGTTTTGGGATCTTCAGATTTCACTAGCAAAGTCTTCAGGATGCATTTCCCACTGTTCTCTTTACCATCTTATATTATGTAAGATTTTAAACACTCTGCCAAGACACTTACAATTTATATTAATAATGCTTTCAAATTCATTGTAGAAATGGCAGCCAAAGCATCTTGAAATTGACTTTAGTCTTAAGGATCATTGTGCAATATGTTTTCCAGTAGTTCTGTGAGACTTTTATTTTAAATTGTTTTAATTTTATTTTTAAAAATTATTGGTGAATTAATTTTAGGCTTTCTCATTCTTTTCTGTTTTACATAATCCTTGACTTTTTCATTTTTAGAGACTTGTTATTTCTGACATCTTGATTTTCTTTTTCATATGTCTGAAGAAAGTCTAAAAGATCCCCAATTATAGTCTGCCCTTTGTAAATTAGAAGTACCAATGGAATACCATTATTATTGCTCATGGCTGGCAGATCTCTGCTTAAAATTCTTATTGTCCACTCTGCAAATTTAGATTGGATAGTCCTACCTCAGAGATCATTTTATATTCACCACCAACAGAAGCAACTGAAAAAAACTCTTAGAAATTCCCTTTCTCTCTACCTACCTCAGTCACTTCCACAACTGTATACTGTTAACTGTTCAAAGCACAGAGCTGAGAAATGGCTTCCAGATTCTCCATTAGGGAAATTTATGTATGTTTAAGGTTTCTCATTGCACAGCACTTGTACAACTGAGAGAGCTGAATACTTAACTTGCTTGAGCTCTGTGAAAGTTTGAGTCCCGTGAAAAGGTAAATAAATACAGCCTCACCTGGACCTATCCCTGCTCAGCCCGCTGTTTCTTTAAAAAGACACAAACGCCCGAACAGCGTGCCTTCAGGCACTGCCTCTTTAACTTAGCTTCTGTTTAAGATTAACTGTTTTGTTACTCATTTTTTTTCTAGTTATAGTTGACATTCAATATTATATTAGCTGCAGGTGTACAGCGTAGTGGTTACACATTTATATACCTTACGAAGCGATCCCCCTGATAAGTCTCGTACCCAACTACACCATACATAGTTATTACCATATTATTGACTATATTTCCTGTGCGGTACTTTACATCCCCATGACTGTTTTGTAACTGCCAATTTGTACTTCTTAATCCCTTCACCTTTTTCACCCATCCCCCTAACCCGCTTTCCATCTGTCAGCCTGTTCTCAGTATCGATGAGTCTGTTTTGTTTGCTCGTTTATTCTGTTCTTTAGATTCCACATATAAATGCAGTCATATGATGTTTGTCTTTCTCCATCTGACTTAACTTCATTGAGCATAATACCCTTTAGGCCCATACATGTTGTCGCCAGTGGTAAGATTTCATTTCGTTTTTATGGCCAAGTAATATTCCATTATGTATATATGTAGCACATCTTTTTTATCCAATTGTCTGTCAGTGGGCACTTGCTTCCATATCTTGTTATTGTAAATAATGCTGCAGTGAACATAGGAATGCATATATCTTTCCAAATCGATGTTTTGGATTTCTTCAGATAAATCACCCAGAAGTGGAATTGTGGGGTTATATCATAGTTCTGTTTTTAATTTTTTTAGAAAGACCATACTGTTTTCCACAGTGGCTGCACCAATTTGCAATCTCACCAGCAGTGCACGAGGGTTCCCTTTTCTCTACATCCTCACCAGCACTTCTTGTTTGTTGGTTTTTCTCTTTTTTTTGATGATAGCCATTCTGACAGGAGTGAGGTGGCATCTCATTGTGGATTTAATTCGCATTTCTCTGATGATTGTTGAAGCATCTTTTCATATGTCTGTTGTCCGTCTGTATGTCCTCTTTGGAGAAATGTCTATTCAGGTCCTCTGCCCATTTTTTAATCGGATTGTTAGTTATTTTTGTGTTAAGTTGTGTGAGTTCTTCATATATACTAGATATGAACCCCTTCTCGGATGTATCATTGGTGAATGTCTTCTCCCATTCAGTAGGTTGTCTTCATTTTGTTGATGGTTTCCTTTGCTGTGCAAAAATTCTTCAGTTTGATGTAGTCCCATTTGTTTCTTTTTGCTTTTGTTTCCCTTGCTCGAGGAGATTTATCAGTAAAAATACTGCTGAGAGCAGTGTCAGAAAGTTTCTAGGAGTTTTATGGTTTCAGTTCTTACATTTAAGTCTTCAGTCCATTTTGAGATTATTCCTGTATATGATGTAAGAAGGTGGTCCAGTTTCTTTCCTTTTTTTTTTTTTTGCATGTATCTGTGCAGTTTTCCCAACACCATATATCCATATATGGAAGAGACTGTCTTTATCCCATTGTGTATTTTTGCTTCCTTTGTCATAGATTAAATGACCATATAGGTGTGGGTTTATTTCTGGGCTCTCTGTTCTGTTCCATTGATCTATGTATCTGTTTTTATGCCAGTACCATGCTATTTTAATTATTTACTATAGCCTTGTAATATACTTTGATATCAGGTAGTGTGATACCTCCAACTTTGTTCTTCTTTCTCGAGATTGCTGTGGCTATTTTGGGATCTACTATGGTTCCATATAAATTTTAGTATTATTTGTCCTAGTTCTATGATAAATGCCATTGGTATTTTGATAGAGATTGCATTGAATCTACAAATTGCTTTGGGTAGTATGGACATTTTAACGATGTTAATTCTTCTTATCCATGAGCACGGTGTATGCTTCCATTTATTTGTATATTCTTCTGTTTGTTTCTTCAATGTCTTATAATATTCTGAGTACAGGTCTTTTTACCTCCTTGGTTAAATTTATTCCTTGGGTTGTTGGTTTTTTGGGTTGTGTGTGTGTGTGTGTGTGTGTGTGTGTTTTAAATGGGATTGTTTTCTTAATTTCTTCAGACAGTTTGTTTTTGGTGTATAAAAATTCAACCAATTACTAAATATTAATTATGTCTCTTGCTGCTTTACTGAATTAATTTATCAATTCTAATAGTTTCTTTGGAGGCGGAATCTTTAGGGTTTTCTCTGTATGGTATCACGTCATCTGCAAATAATGACAATTTTACTTCTTCCTTTCCAATTTAGATGCCTTTTATTTCCTTTTCATGTCTTATTGCTGTGGCTAGGACTTCCAAAACTATGTTGAATAGAAGTGGTGAAAGTGGACATCCTTGTTTTGTTCCTGATCTTAAGGAAAACACTTTAGCTTTTCACTGTTGAGTATGATGTTAGCTGTGCTTTTGTCATATATGGTCCTTATTATGCTGAGAGTATTTGTCACAAATGGATGCTGGATTTTGTCAAACGCTTTTTCTGCATTTATTGATAGGATCGTTTGATGTTTCTCCTTCATTTTGTTAATGTGGTGTGTCAAGTTAATTGATTTGTGGATATTGAACCAACCTTGCATCCCAGGAATAAATCTCACTTGATCATGGTGTATAATCTTTTTAATGCACTGCTGAATCCGGTTTGCTAATATTTGATTGAGGATGTTTGCATCTAAGTTCTTCAGGGATATTGGTCTATACTTTTCTTATTTTGTACTGTCTTTGTCTGGTTTTGGAATCAGGGTAATGCTGGGCTTGTAAAATGAGCTTGAGAGCATCTCTCCTCTTGAACTTTTTGAAATAGTTTGAGAAGGATAGGTGTTAATTCTTCTTTGACTGTTTGGTAAAATTAACCCATAAAGCCATCCGGTCCAGAACATTTTTTTATTGGGATTTTTTTTATTTCATTTTGTTAGTACTTATTGGTCTGTTCAGATTTTCTGTTTCTTATTGACTCAGTCTTAGAAGATTGTGTGTTTCTAGAAATTTATCTGTTTCTTCCAGATTTTCCAGTTTGTTGGCATATAATTCTTCATAGTATTTTCTTATAATCTTTTGTATTTCTATGGTGTCCTTGTCTCTTCTCCACTTTCAGATCGGATTTTATTTACTTGGACCCTCTCTCTTTTTTTTTAATGAGTTTGGTTACAGGTTTATCAATTTTCTGTATCTTCTCAAAGAATCAGCTATTGGTTTCATTTTTTTTTACGCAATTTTATTTATTTATGCTCTGATCTTTATTATTTTCTTCCTTCTACTCACTTTGGGCTTTGTTTGTTCTTCTTTTTCTAGTTTCTCTAGGTGTAAGGCTAGATTGTGTATTTGGGATTTTTCTTGTTTCTTTAGGAAGGCTTTTATTGCTATGTATTTTCCTCTTAGAACTGCTTTGGCCATGTCCCATAGACTTAGGGTCATTGTATTTTCATTATCATTTGTCTCAAGGTATCTTTTGTTTTCTTCCTTCATCTCATTGTTGACCCATTCATTGTTTAGTAGCATGTTATTTAGCCTACATGTGTTTGTGTGTTTTTTCATTTTTCTTCCAATTGATTTCTAGTTTCATATCATTGTGACTGGAGAAGATGCTTGATATGATTTCAATCATCTTAAATTCATCGAGACTTGTTTTGTGGCCTAACGTGGTCTATCCTCGAAAATGTTCTATGTGCACTTGAAAAGAATGTATATTCTGCTGCTTTCAGGTGAAAGAAATGGTCTATAAAAATCAATTAAGCCCATCTGGTCTAAAGTGTCATTTAAGGCCACTGTTTCATTGTTGATTTTCTGCCTGGATCATCTATCCATTGATGCCAGTTGGATGTTAAAGTCCCCTGCACTGACTGTATCATTACTCCGTTTATGTCCGTCGATATTGTTTTATATATTAAGTACCCCTAAGTAAGGTGTGTAAACTTTTACAGAGGTATATATATCCTCTTGGATCGATCCCTTTATCATTTTGGAATGCCTTTCTTTGTCCCTTAATTATATCCTTTGTTTAAAAGTCTTTTTTTGTCTGATACAAGTATTTCTACCCCAGCCTTTTTTGTCGTTGTTGCCAATTGCGTGAAATATCTTTTCCATCCCTTTACTTTCAGTCTGTACCTCTCTTTTGATCTGAAGTGGGTCTCTTGTGGGCAGTATACATATGGGTCTTGTTTTCTTATCCATTTAGCCACCCTGTCTCTTTTGATTGGAGCATTTAATCCATTTACATTTAAATTAAACATTTTGATACGTAGGTAGTTACTGCCATTTTAATATTCCCATTTTTTATTTTTTTCTTCTTGTTCTTCTCTTCCTCCTCTTTCTCCTTCTCCCCTCCGCCCCAACCCCATTCACCTGAGCTGGGTGCTCCAAGGGTGTCCCTTGTGTGTGTTGTTTGTGCACCCTCCTATTGTAGTTGAGCCTTGATTGCTTTTGGCATGTTAGTGGGTGGGATTGACCCTCAGGTTGACCGGGTGTGAGGACTGGTCATGACTGCAAAAGATGAGCTGTTGTGTGGGGGTTGACCTGTATCAGGAATCTAGTGCCTTTCGAGTCCCCTCTTTGGGTGTGTTGTTGTGGAGCTAATTGGGTGGTGCTCTGGTGTGGTCTGAGGCTGACTACCAGGTGTGTTGGTTGGGGGCCTCTTGGGAGGAGTTCCAGTGAAGCCCCAGGTCAGCCACTCTGTGTGTCTGGCATTGGGGCCACATGGTAGGAGCCACACAGTGATCTGCAGTTGGTAGCTGCCTGTGATGGACTTGGAGGCACCTGAAGAGGCTATGCTGCAAACTGAGGCTGGTTGCCACTATTACCGGGGGCAGCTTAGCAAGAGGTACAGGGTACACTGAGGCCAGTCACTGTTTGGGCCTTGTGGATCTTTCAAGGATTTTAGGGAAGTCCACAGTGCAGGCCAAGGCCAGCCCCTTGGGAGTAACAGCTGCTGAAAGGGGTTACAGTCTGTGCTCAAGTTGGGTCAGGCCGGTTCTTAGGGAATCACCAGGGTGGGGTGAGTTTGACGAAGACTCAGATTTGATGCCTGTTACACCTGTGGGCTGGGTAAAGGAAGGGCGCAACAAAGGAACAGTGCTACCTGCCATCACTTTAGTCTTAGAGCTATCCCTCCAGCCCTCACCGTAATGCCAGACGACTCAGTTCCTCCCATATGTCCCTGGTGTTATTTGAGCTGGTGCCCCAGACCTGGAGCTCAGAGCAAGTGAGTCTGTCAGTGAGTAAATCTGTGTGCAGACCCTTTAAAAGGAATTCCTGGGACTCCAGCAGCCCTCTGTCTCATTGGGACAGAATCCCCGCTGATTTTCATAGCCAGCTATTGTGGGGACTCCTCTTCCTGGCACTGTTGTTCTGAGCTGGGGACCCCAGTGTGGTGTTGGGACCCCTCACTCCTCAGCAGGGACCTTGGCTGCCGAGATATCCCTCCACACATGGGTGTAGGACCAGCCCATTTCACGTCTCCACCCCTCCTACCAGTCTTGATGTTGCTTCTTTATATCCTTAGTTGTAGGAGTTCTGTTCACCTAGTCTTCAGGGGTTGGTTCTCCAGGGTGGTGGGTCTGTAATTCAGTGGTAATTTTGCTGTGGTGGTGGGAGGAGGCAGCGCAGTGTTTACCTCCTCCACCACCTTGACCCTGACTGTTTTGTTACTCTTGATTCACAGAAAGAAACAGAGGTAAAGGAACGGGCTGTTTTTGACATCCCTATATTTACAGAGGAATTCCTGAACCACAGCAAAGGTGTGTGTTCCTGAGGTCTTGACCAGGGATTTCGTTCTCAGGAGGAATTCACTGTTCAAAAGCTGCCTCTTCTTCACTCTCTAGTAAAGATAGTTACTCAAAGACCAGTGAAGGAAAGCTAGGCTAGTGTTGTGGATGCTGTTTTGGTCTCTGGATCAAAGGAAATGAATATACGTCACTAATTGAGTTGCTTTCATGCTGTGAGTCTGGAACCCTTTTTACAAATAAAAGCTTACATGGGCGTCCACAGTGTAAAATAAGTAAGAATTAAGTTTGACCCCCGTGCAGGAAAGATGGAGACCCAAAGCTGTACTTTCCCAGTCTCCCAGGATTTTCCAGTGAAACCCCTCAGGCTTCTCATTGCATAGTTTTAAAAAACAAAACAAACAAAAATACTGGGAATTGCAACTGCTCCTTGCAATTTTAAGTATAGAATATAACCAGCTTAAAGAATTAAAACAGCTCTGGGGAGCCAGGCGTTTTATTGCTGAAATTGCTATGTGGAAGGGCACAGCGAGAATAGGGAGAGGAGGTGGGCTATCCAAGTAGACACAGCGAAGCAGGACTTCCTTGTAAGAGTCCGGTGACTCCAAGTGCAACGTGTGTACCGTGTACGTCTGGGGGGGTGTTCTCAGCTCGCGAGGCAGAGCTCCGCCAGCTTCGCAAATCCAACATGGAGTTCGAGGAGCGGAATGCAGCCTTGCAAAAGCACGTGGAGAGCATGCGCACGGCGGTGGAGAAACTGGAGGTGGACGTGATCCAGGAGCGCAGCCGCAACGCCGTCTTACAGCAGCACCTGGAGACCCTGCGGCAGGTGCTGACCAGCAGCTTCGCCAGCATGCCCTTGCCCGGTAATGCCGTCCTTACCTGAGCGCCCAGGGAGCCGCGCGTGCTGCTCCTGTCGGTAGTGTGGGGGGAGGCTGCAGGCCCCCGCCAAACGGGAAATCAATAAAATGAGGGCTTTTCCCCCTCAGAGTTTTCTGTGGGTCATGCAGTAGGATCTCAGTATTGGCTACAGTCACGGGAAATTTCAAACTCTCTCGTCATTTAAATTGTTCTCAAATTATATTTTAATATAATTTACTTTCTATTAAGCTGATTTTATGTTCGTAACAATCTAAACTGGGTAATAAATCCTGAGTAGTGCACTTTTCTTATGTATGTTTGCTTGCTTGCTTTCTAATTTTAATGGGAAGGAAGAAGAAAACAAACACTAGTATTTCATACATATTCGTTCATGTTGAGGATAGAAGAAAGAGGGGAGAATGTCAAACGTTTGTTATCTGCAGCTACTCATATGTGCTGTACAGGAATTGTATACCCAGCTGTTTTTATTTAGAGTGGATTAATTTCATTTCTTTGAGATCTAAAAGTCTCTCCTCAGAAATTAAAATCTTGTCTGTGGAGCAGACCACATTAGAGGCACAATTTCTTTTGCTGTGGATTCACTTAACTGTGTTACGGTTAACCTGAATGCAGAGGGTTTTCTAACTGTCGTCTTCTCTCACTTCAGGAAGTGGAGAGACACCCACAGTGGAGACCATTGACTCATATATGAACAGACTGCACAGTATTATTTTAGCAAATCCCCAAGACAATGAGAACTTCATAGCTACAGTTCGAGAAGTTGTGAGCAGGCTCGATCGTTAGGGAATGGTGAGTGTTCATGGACGTGGTATTTACATGCCAGCATGGACTTTATCAGGACGACCAAAACCCTGGGATTACACTGAGTACATGAAGTGGAGACTTAATTAAGCTTCCTGTTGCATAGTTGCTAAATGTAGCAAATGTTAGAAAACAGAGTCAAGATAGTTTTTTTTCTTGTATGCCTCAGCATGGTTTAATGGAAAGAGCATGACTTTTGTGGTTGGACCGTGGTTCTGGCTTTGTCACTCATTAGCTGTATTCTCCAGTGTTAGTTTCCCAAAAGCCTTTGAAGAGTGACTGAGAAACTTTAAGGAAATTATCCCCAAAATAGCACTTAAATTCAAGAACAAAATAAAAATCACTTAATTGTTAAGCTTCCTTTTCCCTGGAAAATATTAATGATAATTTACAACAGTAGTCAGTGAGACATTGTATGTATATAAACCTACATAAGTAAGAAGCTTCTCATTCACCACTCAATATCAGAGTAACTGTTGTATGTTAAATGTTGTGGAGGACTAACCTTACAGTGCAACAGTTAGTGCTCTGATTAAACGAATTAAAAAATAAAGTCAAAAAAGAGAGGAGAGAGAAAATAAGCTTTTAAAAAAGAGATTCAACAAATCACTAGTAGTGTGATTTGTTAAAAGTACATTTCCAGAAGGTATCTGCCCATGTAAACATTTTGGTACTAATGGTCAGTCATCAGGTATCATTTCTTAAATGGAACTGCTGTTTGTTCACTCAGATTCCTAGGGATAGGGTGCCCTTTAGTATGCCCTCCCATAAAATGGGCAGCCTTTGGTCGATTGAGTAAATCGTTGCATACCTGCAGCCGAATAAACTGTGTGGAAGTCCTAGGGCTGGACCAGATGGCGTGGTGATCAGACATGGATGCTGAGACAGAGTGGGCAGTAGGAAGTGCTCCTTAGAAGGGCCAGTCATGGGTTTGAATCTCTTTTTTTTTTTTTTTTTTTTTGGTCCTACAGGTACATGAGCACACTCATACATATTCATTCTAGCATGGTTTGGACCTTGAGCAACATGTATAACAATAAAGAATAAATAAAACCCATGATTCTTTATCTAAAAGGCAACGTCTGCTAGCAGAGACAAAAGCAGTAGTCATTCTCCTTCTTAGTTGTGCCCTTGGATAGTAACTTACAAGGCAATTCATTCTACTTTAGCCTTGGCCCTGCTCTGATGGGGAAGGACTGTGTCCTCCTAGTGAGTAGCCAGATGGAAGGGACTGTACTTCTAAGCAGTGGCTGGACTCCCTGCAGAATACAGAACTGGCATTACTGCTGCTGTTCACGAAGGGAACAGCTTGTAAGTCCAGGCCTGGGATTTTCAGGAGCTCATCATCCTTCTCATTTTCACACAGTGTTTTCAATTAGCACTCTTGTATGTTGAAAAGCGAGAGCTGGGAGAAACAGTGTGGAAGATTGTGAAGGAACACAGTAATTGATAACATGGTGTCTTCTCTCATAGGTATAGGGCAGTGATTGCAAGTTTTGAGCCAAAAGTGGTTTTCTGTTTTGAGTATTTTGCCAGTAAGACTATCCTACAGCTTCACCCATCTTAAGGATATAAACTGTAGTACTGCTTTGTGCCTTTGAAAACCTAGAATGTTACCATTGTCCTTGATTTTAAACTATAAATATTTTTCCTTGAAAAAATAATACCTGAAAATGTGAATCATTTTATTACTACAGATTCTCATAGTCCAGCCATGCAAACGTAACTAAGACTGAATAGTTCCCCAGATTCCCAAAATTGTCAACCATAACAATTATAAAGACTCTGATTAATACTAGCTTGGCCTCATTATACAAATATGTACAGACAACTAGGCCCAATGTCCCCAGCATTCGTGGTGCAGTTAGTTATTCTGACATGAGCTTGGCAAAGATTTCATCTACTGTCAGGAGCCAGTAAGTAAAGGGAAGCTAATGGTCTCTAGTTTTAAAGGAACGAATTAGAGCTAACATACTAGACATCCCAACGTTTTACACGGGAAGAAACTGAGTCCCAAATGAAATGTCTTGCCTGAAAATACCTGTGTAGATAATTCACAGTCCAGGTCTAGGACCCATGTATCAACACTCCGCTTCAGTGGAGTTTCTGAAACATAGCTATAAGGAGGACGGTGTAAGGGGAAAACACTGAAAAATTGGAATGAGAGCATTAACATAAATAGGGGGTAAACAGAAAAAAATTACAGTCCAGTAATTATAAGGTAAAAAATTTTGATCAGCCCATTTAAAAATTGTTTTTATAGATATACAATGGAAGAATTACCCAGCTGTCCTCTTTCTTTGTGGCTAACTTGTACCTAGAAAAAAGTGGAGTCAGGAGGAAGCCTTGGGGGTGATTTCATGTTGAGAAGTGACCACTTTATACAAACCATCAAAATCCATATGTCGCTTGATTCCAATTGCACCAAATGGCAAATATTTGGCTGTTTGAGAGTTGAAAAAAATATTTCTTATGTAATGGCATTTTTATCAGTGTAGGAAATACATTCCTGCACATGCAGAGGTCCTTCAATTTATACTTGAAGAAAATCAATTTTGATTGATCGTTCATTCTTGGGACTAGTGCAGAGTAGTGCTAATTTCCATCATCACGGTAGTTGCCTTCCTGTGTTCACCCAAACTGCTTTCCCACACACATATTGTTGCTGAGCTGGAGCACAGGCCCTGTGTGGCACTGGGGGCTTAGCGGAAGCCTCTCAGGACCCAGACGGGGACGTGGCGTGTCGGAGGCCGTGCCTCCTTGGAGCTTTATGAGCTCTTTTGTTTACGCTCACTCTGCTCCTCACCTTAACCCTCCTGAAAATAGAGCAGTGTTTTTTAACCCATAGCCCTTAAGTCTTTCTGATCTGCTTACTGTTTTGGTTTTCTCTCTCTCTCTCTCTCTCTCTCTCTCTCTCTCCCTCTCTCCCTCTCTCCCTCTCTCCCTCTCTCCCTCTCTCCCTCTCTCCCTCTCTCCCTCTCTTCCTCTCTCTCTCCCTCCCCTACAGGTCTTAGAGCTCCAAGATTTCTGTAAGTGGTTGTACTTGTGAGGAATGAGAAGCCATCTGTGGAAATTGGAACTGAGTGGAGGCAGAGAGAGAGCACAGATGACTCTGCTTGTGAAAGAACCACCAGTTACGACTTACATGCCTTCACCCCAGGAAGCCGTGAGGAAGCAGCAGAAGGACTGTGTGTGAACTTCCTGTGGAATCGTCCTTGTGAAGCTTTGAAAGTGTGACCACTCTCCCAAGTCTTCAGTTTCCTGTCATCTGCTTCTCTGTTAAGTGGCTCTGCATATATTCTGCTGACTAGGTGGCGTTGAGACTGACATCCGCAGCAAAAGGAGGTCTTCTCATTGTTCCACTTCAGACGGGACCCTCTTACCAGTGGCGCTCTGCTTTTCTACCTACCTGTCACTTTTTAATGCCTTTGGGGGTTATCTTGTTATTCCTTTCACCCCCACAAAGTGACGCATCTCCATGTTCTGAGCCCTGGGCATTGTTGCTTGGCAGGGTCCTAGAGGAGAGTTTCTCTTACTGGGCCCACTCTGTCCCACTGTGGTCCTGCTGTGACTGCAGAGAAAGGCGCTTCTTGTTGGCCGTGTCCCGTGGGCCAGGCCCTGTTGACTCCCCCAGGGCACGGCCCACGGGCCTGAGTGCGGCCCTGAAGTCTGTGCCCCATCCTTCCTCCCAGGCCCTACCTGCTGTTTCCTGAGCTTCACTCCTGCACGTACCCAGCTTCCCAGCCCAGCAAGGCTCTTCTGTTCCCTTCTGGTGGCAGTGTCTTGTGGAGCATTTTTTGCTGAGGAAAAGGCCTTAGGTAAATAGGAGAGAACAGGAGAAGTAGTTCCTCGTTTGGCAGAGGAGAAAAAAAAACCCAAAGTTTTATCATGAGTGAAAACTGAGGGAATCCCAGGTGTGCTGGTTCGTGGCTATCACAAGTCTCGAGCTGACAAAGGACACGAAGGAATTCTTAGGTCCTTTGTTTCTTTCTGTAGTCATAACTGTAGAATCCATCTCCAAAGGAAAAGCTGCCCTTCATTCTCCCCCTTTAGTGAATGAATGTTTTTTTTCAAACACCAAGAGGGAAGAGGGGTTTCCGATTCTCCTCTCAGATGTGGTCTGGTTTTGATGCTTTGCACGCCGAGGCTGATGGTTGCACTGAGACCTTTGGAACGAAAGTCAGGCATGCAGAGCCCACCGTCCAGGCACCATGCCACTGACGCAGGGGGACGTGTGGCCTCCGTACAGCATGCCCCCAGCCGGGGTGTAAGCCGTTGTGTCCTCTCAGCACCCCCACCTGATTTCTTCAGTAGCCCAAAGGAAATAAAACAACAAAACAGACTTTTTTTAAATGTCTGCTATGAACATACATCAAATTTCCATGGACTGAAGCCCACATGTCACCACTTGGCACTTTTTTAGAATAAGAGCCCATCATTATCTATTGCTATAAACCTAGCCAACCCACCTGCTTTTTTCTGTATTTTCCTGTTTTCCCGCTCTCACCTGCTGGTCCTGTCAAACTTCTCTCGGATTCTTTGCCTGCTGAGTCTAAGCTGGAACACAGTGTCTGCAGCAGAAAGACACCCAGCCAGTTCTGGAAGGTTTTGTGTCTGCCAGATGCTCCCATCCTTTCTTCCTTCCTCCTAATCCTTCTCTGTTTCTCCTGTGTTACTTTTGAGCAGTTTCTTTAGAGACCGTTAAGCAGGAAAGCCTGTAACTTAGTCCAAACGTCATCATGCTCCTGGCTCTTCCTGACATTAACTTGAAACATTCACATGTTCAGAAACGCGCCAGATCTTGAGGGAGCCTCCAGTGTGCAGTCGTTTTCACAAAATAAGCAGCCTGCCTTCGATACGCTGGCTCTCCCAGCAGCCACGCACCCAGCTTCCTAGGGGCAGGGATTCAGCTGCCACAGCACCATCGGGGCAGGTCCGTGCTGCCTCCTGCTTTCTGGGCCCAAGCAGCAGGCGGTAAGTGAGCTTACAGGCTAACGTGACACCTAATCCGTGTCCTCCAATAAGCTTGTAGATATGGCTGCACTTACATGTTCTCAAGAAATAAGTTGTTGCCTGTTCAGTGTTACAGATTTATTTCCTTTTATTGAAACACAAGGAGCAGCTGAGGAAAATGAAACAAAGTGTTCTATTTCTGACAAGATTGTAGGAAAAAAATTGTGTACATGTGTTTGGAACTGTTGAAATGCCAAGTTTTCTGTACAAGTGTTTTTGTAATTAAACTCTTAGATTGTCTTTGTTTTTTGAAGAAGTGAGTGTGCTTGCTTGACATTTGCCTTATTAAAACTTTTCTGTTGAATCCACCCGATTCAATTTTACCTGCATTGTAATGAAAAAAAGTGCCACCTCTGCCTTTTCATCTTAAAGACTTTGTCACCTCTACATTAATCATCAAGTCTGTTATGCTTTTAAAACAGTAACACATTCGTTTTATTAATTGCTCGTTCAAATTGTGTCTGAGCCTGTTGAGAATCCAGCTCTTTTAATGTACAACAATACACCGAGCTGTAATGCATCACAAGCAGCGGTAATATTCTGAGGCAACTTGAAAGTCTCTGATGTTTTTAAAGTCGGTGACTTCAGTTCCCTTGATCGAGGACTGAAAACCGTCCTCAGTCTTCCCTTTGACAGAGCGGTGAGTGGTCCTTAAATGCTTGCTCTTAAAAAAACCACAACTTAACCCGGCAAAGTCAGTGTTAAAGGAAACCTGCCTCCTATTTCCACCAAGCTTTTCAATCCTGGAGTGAGGAGCTCTCCACGTGGCCAGGTGTGTGGCGTTGGGCAAGACTGACTGTCCAACTGCACTTTCCTCCTCTGACAACACACGCCTCAGCATCTTTATTTACTCTGTGGTTAGGAAGATAGAATTGGGTAACAAAACAGACCACACTCTGAAGGGTAGGAAGCGTCTATTACATGAATGCCAACGACTGTTGAGGTAGCAACTATTGAGCTAACTCAGGATTGGGCTCACGACAGTTTAACAGAAACCCAAATCAGCAGAAATTTAAACAAGAAATGTGTCAGTCTCAGAAAAGTATTCCAGAGTTTGGCAGTCCAAGGCCATTAGAGGTTCTTGTCTATACCACAACATGGAACCATTTTCAAGGCCACCTCATGGTGCAGAATAGCCACTTGACCCTCAGTCGTATGTGAAATTCCTAGCAGCATGAAGAAGAAAAGAGGACAGGACAGAATGGGCAGCCGCAGCTGAGTCAGCACACTTGGAAGGGTCTTCCTGGAAATCACACTGGGCACCTCCAGAACTGTCACGTGACCACAACTAGCCATCACAGAGGCCGAGCAATGTCCTCTTTTCTTGGACATCACTGCTCCCGGTAGTAGACAGGTTTTAGTCAACAAGGAAGGAGAAAATGGGTAGGGAGGAGGCAGCGTGACAGCGTGACCCATGGGCCTCCACGTGTGCCCTCAGGACACCTTATCTTGCCTTTCCCCCAGCCATCTGAGAATGACTGTACTTCTTTGGCACTTTTTTTTCCCCAAACAGCCGAAAAGCTGAAAACTAGCTTCAGTCTGAGTCAGCATTTCCTGCCCCACCTTAGCTTCTCCCCAAGCCCTCAACAGCTGGTGGTCAGTCTCATTTGGTAAAAGTCAGCATAAACAGGTGGTAATATTTCCCCCAGTTGTTTGTTCCCTTTTTCTAACTGCTCAGCATCTGCTAGATTAAAACAACATCAGGATAATCTTCCCCTAAGGGTGGGGAAATTGAAGTATTGAAGTATTGCGGAAAAGCTCAGAGCAACTCCATGCCCTCTAAAAGGATTTCCTGCCTCGCAACTGAGAGCTCCAAGTCAAGGGCTTTTTCTTTGTTCGATTTATTTGCCTTTTGACACACACAAATACACTTTACCGTATCTGCAGAAATAAACACTAGCTCACATGCCAGCTCATAAAAGAGATCAGGACTGAGAGAAAGAATAGGTGAAAATGTTAACATCCAGAAACCACTCCAGTGTAGTTTTCATGGAAATGTGTGTCTGCAGGGAGGAACTTGCCAGAGTAGAAATGTAAGTTCTCTTAACCTAGAAAAATGCGGAAAGGAGAAGGAACCATCAGGAGACAGGAGGGGCATTAGGAAATTAAGTTCAGGGCAAATGCAAATTGTCCAGACAGAAGGACTTTGGTAAACCCCCAGCAACACTGCATCAGTGGGAAGATGCCTTGGGTATTTAGGTAAGAACACACAAGACAGCGTGTATTGTAGTGGTCTCCTGTTGGAGCCGTAGAATCCCCACTGGACACTTAAGAGTCCAAGTTCTTTATCATCAGTCCCTATGTTCTCCGTTCACTTCAGTTCACTATTTCAGTCTACAAAAATGTTTATAAATCATGGTTTCTCCCCTCAGGGGACAACAGTCTAATGGATAGACCCATACAGAAATAGTTCTGATACAGCGCTCCTTGTATTAAGAGCTTAATAGAGGGAAATAATTTGGGTCAAGGGAAAGAATTGCTGGAATCTCACTGGGTAAGAGATGGTTTTTCCATAATTGCAGTACGGTCTGCAGTGGGGAGTCGATCTGCGTCTTGAGGGATCGGCAAATTAACTACTAAGGACTTTACCTGAAGTGGAAATGAAGTGTAAAAGTCTAGACTGGGACCCGTTGGAGTTTTCCTAATAGAGATTGAGGTACCTGGAAGATAAGAGTAATTGGATTGATTGTATTTTAGATAGATGGTTTTTCAAAGTGTGCTTTTGACCTAATAGGTCATTAAATCACTAAGTTGGTCAAAAACATTTTAAATTGAATAGAAACTATCAGAATATATTCTGTGTAGTAAATGTATTAATTTATAAAACTTTTGTTTCCACTTTAGTTCATACATATGTGCTAAATTACAATGTAAAATGTATTTCTTACCATGGGGTCAAAATATACTCAGTGACTGTTTCAGCTGCCTCTGAAATTGGATGGAACTGCTGCGTTCAGGTTTGGGCTCTGCAGTTTCTACTTGTGTGATCCTAAACAAGTTGCTGAAACAGCTCTGTGGCTCAGTTTTCTCACCTGTAACGGACATCTATAGTTTCTGTTGTGTCATTGGAATTCACCCCTGGTCGTTTGCAAAAGGTAAAAAGAATTCACAGACTCGGCCTGAAATGAGGAGAGCAAGGAAGTCAGTTCTTTCAAGATGTCGGCATAGAAGTTGTCTTGCCAGGGAAGACGACTGCACCTAACTTTATGTTAGTTTTTCCTTATATAGGAAAGTATGGGCAAATTTCCTTATAGACTGAGGTCATTTGATGGACATATGTTGGTTGTATAACTACTTTCTCTCTGCGCATGCTCTTACCCAGAATGCACACAGAAAAACCCACGGGGTGGGGGCCAAGCCTTAGTGTCCATTCCATTCTAATTGCAGTATAATTAGGCCAGAGTTCAACGAACGGGCAGGTTTTGGCAGTTTGCATGTGTGAAGAACCAGTTAAAACCAATCGGGTCTTCTCTCCTCTTTTTATGAGGGTTTAGACACCTTAGATTTATTTCTAGGGGATGAGGCTGGGCGGTTCCTGGGGAGGGGATGCAGGCCTGGGCGGTCCCTCTTCAGGTTCACTTTTATTAACCCTTTTCTGCCTCATGATAGAGTTTTTATATGGATTAAATTACTTAATCCATGTGAAACACTTAAAGTAGTGTCACAGAATAGACACCTAAACATTAGCTATTATAATTTATGAAAGATTCAAGGGAAAAGAGAATAATGAGACACATACTATGGACCAAGCTCTCGGCTTTTTATATAAATTGTCACTTAATTCCTTCCATAACCTTATATTAATAGAATAGGACTACTCTACCCATTTTACAGGTAAATAAATTAAGACTCGAAGGTGATAAGCGACTTGTACAATTACACAACTGGGAAGTGGTCAAGAAAGAATTTATACTCAGTTCTGACCCCACATTGCACTGTAGCCATGTTGTCTTAGAAATACTGAATGAGACTGACATGAGTTCAAAGGAAGGGCGTAGGATGCTGGGTTTGAGAACCGAAATTAGACCTAATCATTTAACAGTATTTGGTGAATGTCTTTCTTGTCAGGAGATACTCTAGTTGCCTGTCCCCGTGGAGCTCTTATATCCTGGGGAAGGAAAAAAGACTAAACAAATACCAGCTAGTCACCAAGACAATAACAAACTCAGCTAGTCACCAAGACAAGATGAAATGATACAAACGAACTAGGGCAGAGAAAAGCCCCTCTGAAAGAGTAACTTTTGAAGAAAAACCAGCTTGATCTGAAGAAGCCAGCCCCCTGAGGACTTGGGGATAGAAATACCAAAGTCCTGAGGTAGGAATGAGCTCTGGGATTTCAACGAACAGAAAAAAAAAAAAAAAAACCCGGTGAGGCTGGGGCAGAGGAAGTGAGAGGTAGAGTGTCTTTGGAGTTGGCAGGCAGGCAACATGAGATCATGTAGAGCCTTACGAGGTACGGTGAAGAGTGTCAATGGTATTGTAGGAGCAGTGTGAAGAGGGTGCTGCCCAGGAAGTGACGAGATCTGATCCTATGCTGCTAAAGCATCACTGACTGCTGTGGAGATCGTTGCAGGGAGCAAGAGAGGAATCCGACCAATTAGAAGGTTGGCGTAGGAGTTGGGGTGAGAAGTGACAGTAGCTTGGCCTAGCGTGGTGGCAGTAGGGAAAGAGAAGAGCAGATGAATTAAGAACACATTTTGGAACTACAACGGAGAGAAGTTATGGACGGAGTGTATGTGGAGAGTGAGAGAAACGGAATTGTGAATGATTCCTAGGTTTTTTGGCTTGAGCAACTTGGTAGTGGATAGAAGTGCCGCTGCTGGAGACGGCATAGACTTAAGGGTGAAACCTTGTGGAGGGAAAGTCAAGAATTCTGTTTTGAATGTGCCAAATTTGAGATTCAACCAGCAGATGAACCCCTGAGCAAGATACTGACATCTCTGCTCTCCGTTATGAGGACCCTTTCCACTCTTAAATGCTGTGGTTCTCCGAGAGTCTAATCAGGGCAGTGTCTGCTAACACCCCTTCCACCCTCAGCCATGTTCACACATACAGAGATATGCTTACTCAAGTTATTTGTTGCATTATGAAATTTAGGAATCATCTCCTCTTTAATTCTTCAAGCTCCTTAAGGGAATTTTTAAAACCTTGCATCTGTATTTGTTTAAGATTGGCATAAAGCAGCTGAATGTTCTAGGATATAAAAATCATACCATAGAGGTGGCCAGATGGCTCAGTTGGTTAGAGCCCGAGCTCTCAACAACAAGGTTGCCGGTTCAATTCCCACGTGGGATGGTGGGCTGCGCCCTGTGCAACTAAAGATTGAAAATGGCAACTGGACTTGGAGCTGAGCTGCACCCTCCACAGCTAGATTGAAGGACAATGACTTGGAGCTGATGGGTCCTGGAGAAACACACTGTTTCCCAAGATTCCCCAATTAAAAAAAAAAAAATCATACCACAACCTGATGGTTAGAAAGTCCCTGGGCAAGTAATGGAAAGCGTCTGCCTTCTGAAGGAGCCTGGCTGACAATACATGTGGCATCATTCACAAAGGGCCATGTGCGAAGATGTCCATGACACAGCACAGCTGGAAGCTTTGTGGACACAGCACGGGTTCCTACTAGGGGCGCTTCTGCTATCTTCAAGGACAGAAAGTAACTAAAGGCAGCTGGGTCCAGAGAGGGGAATGTAAGGTGACAACCTGTTTTTCTTGGGGCTGGTGGATTTTTTAAGTAAACTTAGATTTATCAGAAGACAGTCTGGCTTTTAAGGACAAATGAATGTGGTCATTGTGGGTTTTACTCATGTCTCCGGAAGATGAGTATTTCAGATTATTCATCCATTCTAACATTTCCCCAGTGCTTCCGAGGTGTTTTAGGTGTCAAGCTGAGGACATCTCTCTCCTCAAGAAGCTCCCAAGATAAAAAAGAACAGACAGTACTGCAATAGGACCTGCTGAGCAAAGTGTTCTGGAAAATACAAAGGAAGGATGAAGGAGGGACGGGGATAAAGGAAGGCTTTGCCGGGATCACATTTGAGCTAGACCTTAGAAAAAGCAGTTCTTTAAGAAAAACTAGAAATAGACCCAGATAGGAGTGCATTTTTGGTGCGCTCAACAATAATTCAGCATGAGTGGACCACAGGTCACGTCCACAGTATTGATAAAAAATCAAGACTGTGAGGAATTTTGAAAATAGATTATAAATGGGCCTTGAATGCCATGCTAAGGGATTGAGCTTTTATGTTGCATCTGGGGAAAGGCACCCACTGCTTTTGCAAGGCAGTGAGTGACATGAGATGAAGAAAAGCTAAACCAGAGGTTCTTCACCTTTTGTCGGCCATGCACCCTTTTGGCAATCTGGTCAAGCCTGTGGACCCTTCTCAAAATAATGTTTTTAAATGCAAAGAAGTAAAGTGCATAGGATTACAAAGGAAATCAACTACGTTGAAATATGGCTATCAGAATATTAGGAGTGCATTATATAGGAATACCTGCGATTCCTAATAAACACTCAAACATGACCTAGCAGGAGCTCTAATAACTGCTATGCTTTTAAAATAGTAATGATCTTAAGTGATTTTTCAGCACCTGCAGTGGCGGTAATGTGATGGGAAAGTATCTGAGTGTTGGTGGCAGTCGCAGCCGGCCCTGATAATCCGAGGAAGTGCAAATCTTCTGTTAAAGGTTTATATAAATCGAGAGGTAATTGCTTTCCCCACCTGTGTTTGCGGCCCTCAGCCCTCACTGGACTCCTGCTGAATGTAGGCAGCGGGCTGTTTAGGAGACTGACAAAATTGACAGGACACAAGGTGGGAAGGAGCAGACTGGAGAAACGTTGGGATTTTGACTCAGTGTCTGCCACTCCTCAGTGAGGGATTCCTCGAGAAGAATGGGCTGACGAGGCAGGTCTCCAGGAAGGCTCTCTCCATAGGGCAGAGTCGTTTCATTGATCTGCTCCACTAGTATTTATTAGCCTCTGTGGCAGGCAGGAGGGCTGCAGCAAAACAGGTCTGGTTCTTGCTTCCACGGAGCTGACTGTCCAGTGGAAGAAACACGCCTGAACAAAGCTAGGTAACAAGAATATCACCATTTGGGATCAAATGCAGGAGAAGAGTGGGGGTACCCCCAGAGCATTGGCAGGCAGCGGGGACCTATCTCAGAGTGTGGGGTTAGGGAAGGCCTCTCCAAGGAGGTGACACTGACGATGAGACCTTGTGGGGACAGAGCCGGGAGTGCAGTTTCCAGGCTCTCGGCCTCACGTGGAAAGGTGCTGGCTCAGGTAGTAAATGGCCATCAACTGTGATTGGATGGCCGTCAGCTGTGGCTAGTTGGCCGTCAGCTGTAACCAGTGAGCCGTTGGCCACTAATATAACTGCCGTGGCTACACTAGCAGAAAATGGGGCTAGCAAGAAGATGGTGGCTGAGCCTACAAGCAGTGCAGTGAGGGTTGCGAACAGTGTGGCTCCTGCTTCCTGTGTCTCCAACCCAGCCGCCAGAGAGAGTATAGTGGTCTGACTCCCCTACCTATGGCTCCGTGGGTGTTCCTGTTTGGCCTCACCATGTCCTGCGTTCTTGTGTGGGGAGTGGGACTAGAGACCCTGCAGGCTGTCCTGCACGACAGACCTGAAAACAGGTAGCGCTTAGGAAAGAACCGAAGGTCAGTTTTTGTTGGTGCCTTAGAGAGACAATGAAAATCAGGGAGAGGAGCAGAGAAAGTGAGGGGAGGCAGATAGGAGTTAGACCAGATGAGTTCTTACCAGCCATCCTAAGGATTTGGGATAAAAAGTGTGTGTGTGGTGGGGGGAACCATTGAAAGTGTCAAAGAGGGAAGTGCTGTTGTCCATTGAGGTGTTTTTGAAAACTACCCTGGCTGCTCTCTGAAGAGAGGGCTGGGAGGCAAGCATTGAGATAAGGAGGAAGAGGTAGGTTGTGGCTGAGGTTCCTGTGAGAGGTGGGGAGCTCGGATGAGGGCTGTGGCAGAGAGGAGTGAAGGGGGAAGAGCACGGAGAACAGCCATTTGGGTGGTAGAATGAATGAGAGGTTGATGGGCCAGCGCGGGGCAGAAAGGAAGGGGAGAGCAGCTGCGGGTGAATCGTAAGCAGACCCACAGGGCACGACTGATGGAGACGGGAGACCCGGCGGAGCAACAGACGAGTAGCACAGTGGCCAGACATCAGAGATCCTTGTAAGCGGGCTCTCTTGAGACACAGGGGACAGGTGTTAAGTAAGCCTCTGGACTGACACTTCTAAAGCTTCAAAGATATTCTGGACATTTACTAGACCCCCAAGGAGGTCTTTTGCGTTAATCCTTTCAGATCCCGGCACTGGTCTGTGGGCACAACGTCAGACCCCGCCAACCTCCACCTTCCTGACTTATGATTTCTCCGTCTCGTCCTTGGCCCTACTTCCTGCCTGACTATGCTGTTTCCTGTCTTCAACACCAGAACAGTGTCTGGACCCAGCTGAAACTTTTCTGTTGGCTTCAGTCAGGTAGTATCTCTAAAGATGTTCAGAGCATTTCACTTACATAGGTTTCTTGCCTGAGATTTTTCTGCAGGAGAAGCTTTGCATCTGTAAAAAATATGCTTAAAAAAAAAAATTGAAAAAAAAAAAGCTAAGCCTTCTAGTGACTTACAGAACAACAGTTGTTTATCATGGCTGATTTCATAGCAAATATGATGGGGTTATTTACTGATTGTTTCTTAGAACCGGATGGGTAAATTGCAGCATCTAAACTTGCTAACAGAGGGAAAAGGGATAGAGATTATAGAAAATTGTAAATTGTCATCATGCAAAGACGTAGTTTCACTGTAGCCTGCAGACCTGACCCACAGCTAAATGGAGCTGAGATTAATCACGTCTGATACCTAAGCCGAAGGACCTTTTCTAAAGATCTGCCTATTAAAGCATAAAGGCTTTTCTGCAGGTTATACCATAATGAGTTCGGGGCATTTAATGAGAGAGACAAGTCCTATTGTTGTAACCTTCAGCATCTAATCTGAAAATGAAGGGGACCTGCTTGCCCTGCAAAATGCCAACCAGATGTACAGGACTCTGCCACTCAGATGCTCTGACCACACAAAATTTAAATCCAGGCAAGCAGGAAGGTGTTTGTTTGTTTGTTTGTTTGTTTATAATTAGGTAAGGATTTACATGCAAGGAGCGAGCCACTGACTCCAGGCTGCAGGCCCAGAAGCTTCTAAATGCAGTAAAATAAAAAAAGGAACAACGAGCCTAAGGAGCCTGGTGTTTCCCGAAGGCATTCTGAGGCCAAGAGATAGCTTCCCTCTCGGTCACAAGTGCTGTCTTAGATGGGCCTGGTCCCAAAGTGTCACAGCATGAAAGAAAAAGTGTCATCCCACTCTGTTCTTTGTTTTCCATCTCCCAGCCTCTCTCATCTGAAGATGTATGTTGTGTCAGCCCCGCTCTGATACGCAATAGGAAGTTGCCAGGTTCCCATCTCCATCTTATCCTCACACGGCCCTTGCTCACTGACTCATCCTGCGGGCAGGACGCTGCCTCACGTGCTGGCCCTTGGGGCAGCCTCCTGCCCCACCAGCGGCTGCTGGCTTCCTCTCGCAGTCCCAAGAGGCAGAGGACAGCAGGGGCAAGAAGGGAACGAAGCACCGCAGGTGCTGAGCCCCAGCTGGTTTGTCACTGGTCTGTCTGTCTTTCTGGGGAGGAGGAGGGGACCTCCCTGGTCCCTCCGGAAGTCCCGTTCTTAAAGCTCTGACAGCACAAAACAAACCAGTCTGTTGTGTTCTTGGGTATAAATATTGATTCTGGGTGGTGTTAGCATTCTGTTCATAAAAGAATGTAACGTATTTCTCCCACACCATATTAGACTGATGTGTTGTTTGGCCAAGAGAAGTACAGATTGCTGGCTTGTGCCGGGAAATGTGGACATTTAAATGCATGCAGCTCTCGGGAGTCTCGGGAGCCGTCTCAGAATAGCAACCAGGCCCTTCCCAAGGGCCAGCCCTGCCCTTCTAAACTTCTCCATCAGCCTCTCCTCTCCCAAGTCCTTGGTTCACACTGGCATTTCTAGTCACCTGTAATTAGGAAGATGCTGTCTTAGCTCTTGTTTCTCAAGGACCTGGGAATGTGGCCTTTGGAGGGCCCAGGGGGCAGGGCCAAACGTTGTTAGCTTTCTTCCCCTGGGGGAAGGCCTGGGAGGTCCAGCTTTTCTGTGGAGTTTTTCTCATTCCACATGGGAGGGAAGGGCACAGCCTTCAGACCAGAGGGGTCCTTCTAAGCATTCCTCCCAGGCCAGACCCAGCCTGACTCAGATATGCTGGCTTTCTTGGAGAGGCAAATTCCTGAATTCCGTAAGTGCTCTTGAGGGAGAACTAGAACTAATGAGGAAGTGGAATTCTTGATGTGTCTGCGTGTTCACACGGGTGCCAGCGCATGTCCCGCACAGATCCTCAGCCAGTATTTCATAAGAGTGGTTGAGCCCCTTTCCAGATGTGTGGGAGAGCCGCCTGGGACAGAAGTGCTATCAGGAGAAGCCAGAGCCCTCTGCTGTCCCAGCCAGGCCGCAGCATGACGGTGGCTGAGAGCCTGGGGTTCAGGGGACCGGCAGCTCCGTCAGACTGCACGCAAGTCCCTGTTCATAGGGGGGCCTGCAGCTCCTTGCTGTTCCCGTGTTGAATTCCTCCATCTAACTGGCTTTCTTTTATGTTTTGTGGCTGTGAACAAGCCAGAAGTAAAGACGATTGATACAAAACCCCAGTCCCTTGCAGCCCTCACGGGTCCCAGTCCTGAGAAGATGAGGAACAGGGTGGTCTCTCCAGCCCAGGAACCTGGCCAGCAGGCCCAGGCCAGTGAGACAATGAGGGCGGCTGCCCAAGATGGCTGATTAGCAGCCCTCTGGCCACACCCTTGCTTGGGAATGCTGCTTCTAGGAACCTTCCAGCCCAGGGACATTGCAACCGCTGTCAATCAGGAATACTGCCATCTCAGAGGGGCCTCTAGAGCTGGCAAAAATGAGAAAGCAGCTCATCTGGCAAGCTGAGACTGAGCTGCCACCCCCTTTGCCCCACTGCCTGCCAGGCGTGCAGCACAGCACGGGGCCCAGGCCCAGGCCAGGCCGGTTCTCTGGCTGCTGCAGGAGTAGTGAGTGAGGGTGCGCAGGGAAGGACGGCAGGGAGATATGTGGGTGGCAACTCTTGGACAAACGTGCAGTTTTACAAAAAGGCGCACAACAACCCCTTTTTGTTTTTTGGAAGGTTTTTAATTTTTATTCATGTATTTATTTGTAAACTGATACCCGCTGGGAGAAGAAAACCCAATCCACCAAACAAAACCCCTAACAATGCCCTTCTCTCTCAGGGACCGATTTCCAGATTGCACAGCAGTCCTGACAAGGACGACCAGCTGCAGATGTAAGTGGGAGATCTTTGTCTATGTGGGAAGTAGGAAAATCGTCTGACTGATAAAAGGAAATACAATAAATACCATCTAAATTCCTGGCTGCGTTCCCCCGGCCCTTCCTCTGTTGGAGAAAGCACACAGAGCAGGAATACTTGTGCTGCCCCAGCAGGTTTAAAAATAGCACACAGGCCACAGCCCTTCCTTACCTTCCAGAAAGTCTCCACTGCTAAATCCTCAGCCCTGAGCTTGCGGAGCTGCTGCTGGCGGTTTCTTCCCCCTGAGCTGGATTTTTCTGTTTTGGAAGCATTAAGGCACTGCGTGTCACACGTCTCGCTCACAGTCCAGCTCCTGCTCGACTAGTTTCAATCCAGGCACGTCTGGAGCTCCTTCTGAAAGTCCATTGCCTTTAAGGGCATGTGAACTCTTTATTCTCTGGAATTTGGGCAGTAATTTTACACTCTGCAAAACTAGCAACTTGAACCTAAGTGGTGTGCCTCTCCCCACCCCCACCCCCTGGCCTCAGTCCCCAGGCACTTCTGGCCCCGAGGCACAGCATTCCTCCGGCTTGGGTGGCCAGAAGGTCTGCATGTGGTCAGAGCCAGAACACCTGAGATTCACTGCCACTGCTGCCCCTTGTTAGCCCTGGTGCAACTGGGGCTGGGGCAGGTCTCTCCATCTCTTTGAGACTCATTTTTCTCATCTGTAAAATGAGATTTTTTTATCTGCCCTGTGTAACTCAAAAGGCTGCTGACACACCACAATCTCATAGTGGAAAAACACTCGGCTGTGTGTTATGAAGATCCCACTCCCCCCTCCCAGCTGGGCCTCTATAGTCTCGCCCGAAGTCACTGACCATCTCCAGACCATGTCTCCTGGAACGGGGTGCACGGATTGGGGCTGAGTGTCCTCACTGTGCTACTGTGGTTTCCTAATTTTGTTATCCCTTCTGCATTGATTAGGGGGCATTCTGTTCTCAGGAAGAAGCTTTCTCTTCTCTTCTCTTCTCATATTCATGCCAGACCTACAAGGTCTTACTAAAGAAATGACTAGATAGTGCCTTCTAGCTCAGATTCTCTGGGTCTGGATCAAAATAACTGAAGTCCATGTGGTTTCTAATAAACTATAAGGTTCTGTGCGAGTTACGTCTTGAATTATTCCTGCCTGATCTAAAAACTGGATTCTTAGGGACCTCCTAGAGTGCCCACTGCTCAGACACCCTGGGGACCTGGCTTTCTCCCAGAAGCAGGCTTACTCTCCTGCACGCGTCCACAGCTCAGATTGGAATCCCCAGGCCCTCGCCTCTGGAATTCCCAGTCTCTCTCTCCAGTTCCCTCAGGCCCTCTCCACCTGGCTTTCTGCACAATCCTCAAACTCAGTTTGTCCAAAGTTAAATACATAGTCTCCCCAAACCCACATCTTCTCCTGTATCTGCCAGCTCAGTTGAGAACTCCACGCCCACTCCCACTAGAGAACCTGAAACCGTTTTACACACTTCTCCATGATCCTCAGCCTGATCCCCCAGCCCACACATCCCTCACGTGCAGGATCCCCGTCCCCTCAGCGGTCCCCAGGCTGAGCTGCTGGAAGGCCGTCAGGGTTCAGCTATCCTCCGGGCTCCCACAGTAGCTCACTGGTCTATTTTCTTTACTAAGTAGCTCTACAGTACCTCTCCACTGGCTTCAGTACCTCCAGGGTCCCATCTGTCCCCTCCCCAGCACCACCCCCTCTGTCCTGCACATCACGACAGGAGCAATCTTTCTAAAATGCAAGTCTAATCTAACAAATAGCACTATTTAAATAATCCCTCGGGTAGTGGCTTTTACTTTTATTATCTTATTTAAGCCTTGTGATAATTCTATATAGTATCATCCTCCCAATTTTACAGATGAAACTAGATTTGCTAGGTCAAAGGGCCCAGGCCACAGAGCTGTCACACCTGGTGAAGGCAGGATCTGAAGTTCCTGCTGTAAAATGCACATTCAAACATATATAAGGGCTCAGTGTCTGGAGCACAGAAGGCCAACCAACGTGTTTGCCCTCTTATCCCTTTTCACAGACTTCTCCGTCTCTAGCACAGGGGACCGTCCCGTCATGGCTGGCTTACGTCTCCCCAAGGGCCTCCCGTCACCCCCGGTGTCACACCGCTCCCACTCCCCACCCGTCCCCATCAGACACTCACTGTTCCCCTAACCCTTCCTCTTCCTTCTAGACCCTCTTTCTCACTGCTGGGCAAGCCTTTTGGTCTTGATCCTTCCTCCTCTGCCAGCCCCAAGCCAGAGAGTGCCTACCCTAAGGCGTGTTTTCTGATTCCCAAACACCCGTGGAACCCGTGGCTCAAGCACCCCTGCCAACACCACCTGTGGTCTGTGCCTCTCTGGACACTGGTAAGATCGGAGTGTGGTCATTCAGGCCCTTTGTCTCTTTCCATCTTGTGTCCTCTGTGCCTGGCACTGTGTTTGGGGAAGTGGGTACTCAGTAGGCATTGGTGGGATTCAGTTCCACCTCTCACTCTTCTCGATGAATAAAGCTTATTCTATCCATTTTGTAAAGATTAGAATGTCTCCAAGAACCGCTTGCGTCACCTGCATGGTCTTGGACTTCTGTGCCCACCTGCATGGATCCTCTCTTTTCAGTCACCAGAGCCGTCTGCGTTACCAGGTCCCTACAGACCTTCTCCTCCCCACCTTCCCAAACTCTCGGCACCACTGGGCACAGCTGCCACTCCCTTCTTCTTAAGTCATTCTTTCCTCTTGGCTTCTGGGCTCTCTAGGGCCTCCAGCTGACCCCCAGAAACGGGGTGCCTCAGGGCTCTGTCCTCAGCTTCATTCGCCTCTCTGTATTCCTTTCTTGGACGGGCTTGTCTTTTCCCGTAGTTTAAAATACGATCTCCATCTTCAGCTCTCAGCTCCAGATTCAAACATTTAATAACCTCAGTCAATCTGATCACTTAGATGATTCTCAGGTACCTCAGGCTTTCAAAGCCTAGCAGTTGACTCTCAGTTTCACAGCCACCACCACCCCCCAAGCCATTCCAACTCAGTCCTGCCCCTTTCAGTAAAAAGCACAGCAATCGTATATTTCCTCCTAGAATCAGGGTCGGGGGCACTGATCTAGGAAGAAGGTGTCTTGGAAGAGGGGTGCAACCTATGGATGTCTGAATGTCATGGATTCCTACATCAGACGTGGGTTTGGAAAATGACCAGTTCCTCTAACCGGCATGACCTGTCCCAGCCCACTTTTCCAGCCCAATCTTCTATTCTGCCCGAGATGGGAAACAGGCAAACCATGGTCCCCAAGCCAGACCTGGCCCACCACATGCTTTGTACAGCCTATAAGCAAAGAATGGGTTTTATATTTTATAAATGATTTAAAAAGCCCAACGAGTAATATTTTGTGACATGTGAGTAGTGTCAGATTACAGAGGAGCCGTAGTGCTCAGTCTCTGGGAAGACCGGTGTGCAGCTCTGACCCAGGGAAGAGGCTGGGAAGAGTGTGATTTTTGCTAGGCTAGGAGAGAATAGACTCCTCCACCCCCAGCCACCAACTTTTCTGACCTTCGGGAAGACTGTGACACGGCTGGGCTGGGAGAGAGAAGACCCCCCCATCCCCAGCCCCCACCCTTTCTGGCCTGCCTAGGGCAGGGCAATTACAACAGTGGAGGCACTCCCAGGGATCAGCAGTAAGGCAGACGCTGGTCTGGGCTTTCAGCAGCTCAGAAATCGCCCGCCCGCCACACACACACACACACACACACACACACACACACACACGCACACACGCACACGCACGCGGAAGAAGTGCTCTAAGACTCAGGAGAACTGGGCACAGGGCTGGTGGTGCTATTCTCAGTGCACATAGGTGCAGGCAAGGGCAGAAACTGCACTGACTTTGTAGAAACTACCATCCAGACCCCTCAGCCCCACTCATCTAGAATTGTAGTCCCAACGTCACTCTGGGCAGCAGGTGACCGGCTCTGCCTGCACAATACGCAGAGGACTCTTTGGTATAGCAGAGGACAACCTGGAGATTACATGGTGGGCTTAAGGCAAGACTGGCACTGCTTTTTTTAGTTTTGTTCTGTTTTTATATCTTTGATATCTTTGCCTGTGTTGAGTGTGGGTTATCGATTGTTTTTACATGTGAATGTATTTGATTTTTTCTTTGTTGTTGTTGTTGTTGTTGTTGTGCTTGGTGATTTGCTTTGTTCTGAAATTGCCCTACCAGGGCCCAGCTTAAGAGGCACAAGATTCAACACACCCAGAGGCCAACTTCAGACCAAACCAGAGTACGACCTACAAGTGACACACCCAGAGGGAATTCTCTACAGGCACAAGAGCCCACAGAGGCCAAACCTCATTTAAGCGGTCAACCCTCACACAGCAGATCATCCACTGTGGGCAGAGCCAGGTCTCACCACTAGTCAGCTTAGGAGACAATCCCACCTACTGACTAGCCAAAAGCAATTAAAGCTCAACTTTAATAAGGGAATATACACAACACAAGGGTCACCTTTGGAGCACACACCCAGGAGAATAAGGAAGTGGTACAAGTCAAATTTAAAGGACACATGCTACACAAGATCACCCAGCAAAGACCAAGAACCCTAGGGAATCTACCTAAGACATCGAAGCAAACACAGAGAGTCAGCCAGAATGGGGAAACAAAGAAACATGTCCCAAATAAAAGAACAGAAGAAACCTCCAGAATTGGAACCAAATGAAACAGAGGTAACCAACCTATCAGAGACAGAGTTCAGACACTGACGATAAGAATGTTTAGGGCCGGCCCAGAGACTCAGGCGGAGCTCCATGCTCCTAACTCCGAAGGCTGCTGGTTCAATTCCCACATGGGCCAGTGGGCTCTTAACCACAAGGTTGCCAGTTCAATTCCTCGAGTCCCACAAGGGATGGTGGGCAGCGCCCCCTGCAACTAAGATTGAACACGGCACCTTGAGCTGAGCTGCCGCTAAGCTCCTGGATGGCTCAGTTGGTTGGAGCACGTCCTCTCAACCACAAGGTTGCCGGTTCAACTCCCACAAGGGATGGCGAGCTGCACCCCCTGCAACTAGCAATGGCAACTGGACCTGGAGCTGAACTGCGCCCTCCACAACTAAGATTAAAAGGACAACAACTTGACTTGGAAAAAAGTCCTGGAAGTACGCACTGTTCCCCAATAAAGTTCTGTTCCCCTTCTCCAATAAAATCTTTTTTTAAAAAAAGCAATACAGTTAATGTTTACCTTACAAAAATCAAACTATATATAAAAATCAATTAAAAAACTTAAAAAAAAAGAATGTTTAAAGAGCTTAGTGACGACATAAAGAAGGATAGAGAAATCATAATGAACAACCAGTTAGAACTAAAGAATGCAACAACTGAAATAAAGAACACACTTGAAGGAATTACCAGCGGATTAGATGAGTCAGAGAATCAAATCAGCGACTTAGAAGACAAGTTAGCAGAGATCACCCAAACAGAACAACAAAAAGAAAAAAGAATAAAAACGAATGAAGATGGTTTAAGAGACCTCTGGGATAACATCAAGCACAACAACATGCGCATCATAGGAATACCAGAAGGTGAAGAGAGGAAGCAAGGGATTGAGAACATATTTGAAGTAATAATGTCCGAAAACTTCCCTAACCTGGTGAAGGAAACCAACATACAAGCCCAGGAAGTGCAGAGAGTTCCAACCAGAATAAACCCAAACAGGTCCACACCAAGACACATTATAGTTAAAATGGCAAAGCTTAAAGACAAAGAGAGAATCCTAAAAGCAGCAAGAGAAAGACGGAGGGTTACATACAAGGGAACTCCCATAAGACTATCAAATGACTTTTCTACAGAAACATTGAAGGCCAGGAGGGAGTGGCAGGAGATACTCAAAGTGATGGAAAATAAAGGCCTACAACCTAGATTGCTTTATCCAGCAAGGCTATCATTTAAAATTGAAGGAGAGATAAAGAGCTTCCCAGAAGAGAATAAGCTAAAGGAATTTATTACCACCAAGCCAGCATTGCAAGAAATATTAAAAGAACTTCTGTAAACAGAAGAAAGATGAAAACAATCTAACTACAAATTTAAAAAATGGCTATAACTATGTACCTGTCAATAATCACTTTAAATGAAATGGATTAAATGCTCCAATCAAGAGACATAGGGTGGCTGAGTAGATAAGAAAGCAAGACCCTTGTATATGCTGTATACAAGAGACTCACCTCAGATCAAAAGACACACACAGGCTGAAAGTGAAGGGTTGGAATAAGATATTTCATGCAAATGGAAATGAGAAAAAAGCTGGAGTTGCAATACTTACATCTGACAAGATAGACTTTAAAATGAAGAATATATTAAAAGACAAAGATGGGCACTATATAATAATAAAGGGATCGATCTGACAAGAGGACATAACCCTAGTAAACATCTGTGCACCCAACATAGGAGCACCTAAATATATAAAACAGATATTGACGGACATAAAGACAGAGATCAACAGTAACACCATCATAGTAGGGGACTTCAACACATCTCTGACAACAAGGGACAGGTCTTCCAGAAGGTAAATCAATATGGAAACAATGGCCTTAAATAACACATTGGACCGCTTGGATTTAATCGATATTTTCAGAGCATTTCACCCCAAAGCTGCAGAATACACGTTCTTCTCAAACGCACATGGAACATTTTCCAAGATAGACCACATGTTAGGCCACAAAACAAGTCTTGATAAATTTAAGAAAATTGAAATCATACCAATTGTCTTCTCTGACCACAGTGCTATGAAATTAGAAATGAACTACAGGGAAAAAACTGGAAGACACACTAATTCATGGAGGCTGAATAACATGTTACTAAATAATGAATGGGTCAACCATGAGATCAAGGAAGAAATCAAAAGATATCTCAAGACAAACAAAAATGAAATCACAACGACCCAAAATCTATGGGATGCAGCAAAGGCAGTCCTAAGAGGGAAATTCATAGCATTGCAGGCCTACCTAAAGAAACAAGAAAAATCACTAATCAACAGTTTATCTTCACATTGAAGGGATCTGGAAAAAGAACAGCAAAATAAGCCCAAAGGGAGCACAAGGAAGGAGATAATAAAGATCAGAGCAGAAATAAATGAAATAGAAACCAGAAAAACAATACAAAAGATCAATGAATCCAAGAGTTGGGTTTTAGAGAAGATAAAAAAAAGTCGACAAAGCTTTAGCTAGACTCATTAAAAAAAAGAGAGAGAGGACCCAAATTAATAAAATCAGAAATGAAAGAGGAGAAATGACAACAGATACCACAGAAATGCAAAAAATTTTAAGGAATTACTAGAAGCAACTATATGCCAACAAATTTGACAATCTGGAAGAAATGGACAATTTTCTAAAGCATACAACTTTCCAAGGCTAACTCAAGAAGAAACAGAAAACCTGAATAGGCTGATTACCACCAGGGAAATTAAATCAGTAATCAACAATCTCCCAACAAACAAAAGCCCCGGACCAGATGGCTTTACAGGTGAATTTTACAAAACGTTCAAAAAAGAATTATCATCTATTCTCCTCAAGCTCTTCCAAAAAATCCAGAAGGAGGGAAGGCTCCCAAACACTTTTTACGAGGCCACTAGCACCCTGATCCCAAAAATCAGACAAAGACACCACAAAAAAGAAAACTACAGGCCGATATCTCTAATGAACATAAATGCAAAAATCCTCAACAAAATATTAGCAAACAGAATTCAGCAATACATTAAAAAGATCATACACCATGATCAAGTGGGATTCATCCCTGGTATGCAAGGGTGGTTCAACATCCGCAAATCAATTAATGTGATACACCACAGTAACAAAATAAAAAATAAAAATCACGTGATCATATCAATAGATGCAGAAAAAGCATTTGACAAAATCCAGCAGCCATTTATGATAAAAACCCTTAAGAAAGTGGGAACAGAGGGATCATATCTCAACATAATAAAGGCCATATATGACAAACCCACAGCTAACATCATACTCAATGGGGAAAAGCTAAAACCATTCCCCTTAAGATCAGGAACAAGGCAAGGTTGCTCACTTTCTCCATTTCTATTCAACATAGTGCTGGAAGTTCTAGCCACAGCAATCAGACAAGAAACAGAAATTAAAGGCATCCAAATCGGTAAGGAGGAAGTAAAATTGTCATTATATGCAGATGACATGATACTATATATAGAGAATCCTAAAAACTATTAGATCCAAGAAACTATTAGAGCTGATAGATGAATTTAGTAAAGTAGCAGGATACAAAATTAATATTCAGAAATCAGCTGCATTTGTATATACAAATAATAAAACATCAGAAGGAGAAACTAAAAACACAATCCCATTTACAATTGCTTCAAAGACTATAAAATACCTGGGAATAAATTTAACCAAAGAAGCAAAAGATCTGTACTCAGAAAATTATAACACACTGAAGAAAGAAATGAAAGAAGATACAAATAGGTGGAAACACATATCATGTTCATGGATAGGAAGAATTAATATAAAATGTCCATACTGCCTAAGGCAATGTACAGATTCAACGCAATTCCTATCAAATTACCAACGACGTTTTTCACAGAAATAGAACATATAATCCTAAACTTTTTATGGAACCATAAAAGACCCCGGATAGCCTCAGCAATCTTGAGAAATAAGAACAAAGTGGGAGGTAGAACGATACCTGACATCAAATTATAGTACAAGGCTACAGTAATCAAAACAGCATGGTACTGGCATAGAGAAAAGACACATAGATCAATGGAACAGAATAGAGAGTCCAGAAATAAATCCATGCCTATATAGCCATTTAATCTACGACAATGAAAGCAAGAATGTACGATGGGGTAAAGACAGTCTATTCAATAAATGGTGCTGGGAAACCTGGACAGACACATGCAAAAAAATGAAGCTGGACCACCTCCTTACACCATATACAAGAATAAATTCAAAATGGATTAAAGACTTAAATGTAAGATCTGAAACCATAAAATTCCTAGAAGAAAATATAGGAAGAAACTTTACAGACATTACCCGGAGTAAGATTTTTACTGATATATCCCCTCGCACAAGTGAAGTAAGAGAAAATATAAACCTGGGAGTACATCAAACTAAAAAGTTTTTTCACAGCAAAGGAAATCATCAATAAAACAAAAATGAATCCTACTGAATGGGAAAAGATATTTGCCAATGATATATCTGATAAGGGTTAATATCACAAATTTATAAAAAAACTCACTCAACTCAACTCCAAAAAAACAAACGACCCAATTAAAAAATGGACAGAGGACATGAAGAGACATTTTTCTAAAAAGAACATACAGATGGCAAACAGACATATGAAAAAATGCTCAACCTCACTAACCATCAGAGAAATGCAAATAAAAACCACAATGAGATACCACCTCACCCCAGTCAAAATGGCTATCATCAATAAATCAACAAACAACAAGTGCTGGCGAGGATGTGGGGAAAAGGGAAACCTTGTGCACTGTTGGTGGGATTGCAGATTGGTGCAGCCACTATGGAAAACAGTATGGAGGTATCTCAAAAATCTGAAAATGGAACTACCTTATGATCCAGCAATTCCACTCCTAGGTATCGATCCGGAGAAATCCAAAACTCCAATTCAAAAATCTTTATGCACTCCTATGTTTATTGCAGCACTATACACAATAGCCAAGGCATGGAAACAACCGAAATGCCCATCGGTAGACGACTGGATTAAGAAACTGTGGTACATTTATACAATGGAGTATTACGCAGCCATAAAGAAGAAAGAAATCTTACCATCTGCAACAAAATGGATGGACCTAGAGATCATTGTGTTAAATGAAATAAGTCAGACAGAGAAAGACAAATACCATATGATCTCACTTATATGTGGAATCTAAAGAAAAGAATAAGTGAATGAACTAATCAGAAACAGTTTCGGAAACAGTTTCGGAGACATAGAGGAAAAACTGAGGGTTGCTAGATATGAGGGTGGTGAGGATAAGGGGGAAGGTGAGGGGATTAGAAAGTACAGTCAGTAACCACAAGTTTGCCACGGGGATACGAAAGTTAATTTAGGGAACGTAATCAATAATGTTGTAAAGATTTTGTAGGGTATCCAATGGACACCTGTCTTGTTCGGGAGACCACCTCAGGGAAGATGTAGATGCCTGATCACTGCACTGTACACCTGAAGCTGAAGCTGAACAATAATGAATGTCAACTACAAGTTTATATATATATATATATATATATATATATATATATATATATATACACACACACACACATATACACACACACACACACACACATATATATATATGTATGTATGTATGTATATAGTTAGAAGAAGCGGAGTACAGCATTAGGAATAGAGACAGTGGAAATGTAATAATGGGTCTGTGCGATGTCAGAGGGATAGTGGATGGGGGCGGGGGGTTGTCACAGTGTGAGGGATATAAATGATTAAATGTCTAAGTATTACTTTGTTTTGTGCACCTGAAACTAAATAAATAAATAAATAAATAAAATGGGCCAGGTATGGGGGTGGGGAGCTATATCGCTTCCACTCGCATCGACCCCCTCTGCCTCAGTCTCCACTGTGGGGCTTCTCCTCGAACAGGCGGACATGAGCTTCCAGCACCTCCCACCGGGGCTGCTGGTCCCACACCTGGGCTATTTCAGCAAGTGTGTCTGATGCAGTAAGGAACATCCAGCCCACACGGCCGGCTGTACCCTTTGCCTCCTTCGGCAACCGCTCAGCCAGAGCCTGCAGGGCGCTCTCCACGCTGGCTGGAGAGCCATCCATGTCCTCCCATCCCTGCTCGGGGGTCCAACTCCTGAGAACAGTGGCCATCGGGCACCACACAGTGTGTGGGGGCCATCTGTCCTCCTGCCCAGAGTCAGACGCCATTCTTACCTGGCCCGAATCTTGCTCGCCGCGACAGGTGTCCGAGTGGGTGGTGGCCTCAGTGTAAGATGTCCACAACCTTACAGCAGCAGCAGATCACCAAAAGGAAGGCGATGCCTGCTATGGCCAAGAGGGTGGTGTGCCATTCAGAGGCTCAAGGGGTCATGTTTCTCCCAGGCAGATCACATTTCCTGCTCCCGGCACCACTCCTCACAAGCCTCCCAAAACTGAGTTTTCATACGTATAAACTGCTCCATTACCCCTTTGAAAATTCTGGCCGGCACCATACCCTCCCTGCTCACTGCGCCATGTGTCATGCAGGGTCTCAACTCCCATTCCCCGCACAAGAATGCAGGATACGGTGGGGCCAAAAAGGAACACCCACGGAGCCTTAGATAGGGGAGTCCTACCACTACAGTCTCACCGGCGGCTGGGTTGGAGACACAGGAAGCAGGAGCCACACGATCTGCAATCCAACGTCTGCTTCTCTGCCAACAAACCAATTCCCTTGCCAACGTAGCCACGGCAGTTATATTAGTGGCTAATGGCTAACTGGTAACAGCTGATGGCCAACTAGTTACAGCTAATGGCCATCTAATAACTGAGCCAGCACCTTTCTACGTGAGGCCGAGAGCCTGGAAACTGCTCTCTGGGACTCTGTCCCTACACCCGTTTTTCCTCAAGGCCCCCAGCTCATCTCCCAGAACGTCTGTCCGAGCTGGCCTCCTGGAGCACAGACGCACTACAGCCCTCTCACGCCCGCTCCTCCTCTCAGCAGCACAGTGGATCTCAGGAGAGGAATTGTTATCTCCATCTGGCAGACCATGAGATGACACCCAAAGACGGTTTGTCCGAGCAAGGCAAGCACGTCACAAAACTCCAGGGCTGCCACTCAGCTGTGACCTGTGTGCGCAGGGCTCCCTGGGGACATTACACATGAATGATTCTCCGACTTCAATGTTTGAATCACCTGGGGATCTTGTTGTGGGGACAGAGCCCCAAAAAGCAGTTTCCAGGCTCTTGGCCTCACATAGAAAGGTGCTGGCTCAGGTAGTAAATGGCCATTGATTGTGATCAAATGGCCATCAGCTGTGGCTAGTTGGCCGTCAGCTGTAACCAGTGAGCCATTGGCCACTAAAATAACTGCCGTGGCTACGCTAGCAGGAAAATGGGGGCTAGCAAGAAGATGGTGGCTGAGCCTGCAAGCGGCGCAGTGAGGGTTGAGAATTGTGTGGCTCTTGTTTCCTGTGTCTCCAACCCAGCCGCCAGTGAGAGTATAGTGTGGTATGACTCCCCAACCTATGGCTCCGTGGGTGTTCCTTTTTGGCCTCACCATGTCCTGCGTTTTTGTGTGGGGAGTGGGACCAGAGACCCCGTGGGACACCCCACATGACACATAGCGAAGTCGGCAGGATCCCCTGCACTACACTTGTTAAAACAGATTTTGATTCAGTCACTCCGAGGTGGGGCCCAAGATTCTGTATTTCTAACAAGCTCACAGGTCATGTGATGTTTCTAGTCTCTGGACCCTCTTTGAATAGCCAGGTGTGGGGACAGAGCCAGGAGAGCAGTTTCCAGGCTTTCGACCTCATGTGGAAAGGTGCTGGCTCGGGTAGTAGATGGCCGTCAGCTGTAACTAATTGGCCATCAGCTGTAACCAATTAGCCATTGGCCACTGATATAACTGCTGTGGCTAAGCTAGCAAGTGTGGATTGCGGCTAGCAAGTGTGGTTAGCAAACAGATTGTGGATTGCGGATCGTGTTGATCCTACTTCCTATGTCTCGCCCGGCCACCAGCGAGACTAGGGTGCAGAAAGACCCTTCATTGGGGTACTGGTGGATGTTTGCTTTTGTGTCTCGACCAGCCACCATCAAGAATATAGTGGTATGAAGCTCCTACCTGTGGCTCCATGGGTGTTCCTTTTTGGCCTCACCATATCCTGCGTTCTTGTGCAGGCAGCAGGAGCTGAGGCCCTGCATGACACCAGGTCACGCACAACCTGTACAGCTTTACATGGAGCCCTGCCAAGCACACAGCTCAAAAACAGAGCCGGGACTTATTAGGTCTTTACTCAAAATCCAGTGCACTCTGTGATGAGCCAGGACTTTGCAAAAGCAACTCCACTCCAGAAGTCTGAGTCTCTGGGGATCTAGAGAAAGTTTGATAAAGAAAGACTAAGGAGAAGCTAAGTCCTGCCTCACTGGCCAGGAGCCCACAGCCAGGGCCCTTTTGAACAGGCATAGGTAGATGTCTGCATAGGTGTGAGAGCCCCATGGGAGCAAAAAGCAGCCAAGGGACTGCACGCCTAGCCTACTGGCCCTCTGGGCCCAGAGGAATGAGGACAATCAGCTGGCTCCCACCTGTGCTTCCTGGTGGCTACGAGCAGGGTGGTCTGTGCTGAGAAGTGGGAGGATGCGTGCAAGGCATGGGAGGCCTTAAGGTCCGGTCCTCCCTGCTGCAGCTGGGCTGCCCCATGGCCTGTTTCTGTTTGCTTGGAGCAGTCTGACATTTTGCAAGGTACCCTTTACACACGGGTACTCCTTCCGACCCCTAAGGGTAATTGACAGGGAGGCACAGGTGCTTCCCACAGGGGCTGGAGTCTCAGCTGAGGAAATCAACATGGCATAATACACTGGGAAAAGCTTTGCAAACTACCGCGAGCTGGGCAAAGGCCAGGAGTCACGGAGTGGAAGGTGGGCTTGCTATGAGGGGCTGTGCTAGGAGCATCAGACAGGCAGTGGGGAAAGAAGGGCTTCCGTGGGAGAAGCCGGGGAGACCTTGGGGAGAACTAGAAGCAGAGACCTGGATGCACAGACAGGAAGGGATGGGGAAGCAGCAAAACTTGCAGGTGGGAACCTGAGGTTAAACACTAGCCCTGCCACTCACCACAGTTCTGTGAGCCTCTGTTGTCTCATGGAGGCATGAAGCAGTAGGGGCTGGGACATCTCTGTGGGTTATTATGGAGTTTGAGCATTCGTAGGGGTACCTAGCACAGTGTGTGAGTGACTCTAAGACTTGGGGCCACTGAGCACTGAGCTGAGGCTGTGAGCCCTGCTTGGCCATGGAGTCCTAGGCTGGCCTTCCTCTTACGGGACCTTGGTTTCCCCACATGTATGGTGGGCAGAGGTTGGAGTGAATGGCCCACAAGTGCCCTGTAGCCCTGGGCCTGTGCTTCAGATAACCACAGGTTGTGGTCAGCAAGGTCTAAATTGGGATGTTTACTTTGAGGTTTCACCTTCTCTAACAAGACTGAAGCTGTCAGAGCCTTCCAGGGCCAAGGTGAAGGGCCTCAGCCCATTCTGGGGTCAGCTCCTGAAGCCAGTGGCTGCCAACAAGCATCTCCACGCCCCCCCCCGGGGGGGGTGGGGGTGCTGGGGGCTGTCCAGCACCAGATGCCTGGCTACATGGAGCAACAGCCTCACAGGGCCGTGACTGGGCAGCATGGACAGCCCAGTGGGCATGGCCTCTGGGCTCTGCCTCACCTTCTCTGCTCCCATGAACGCAGGCGGGAGAACCAGGAAGACACACGGGACTCTGTCCTCACCAGGCACAAAGCAGAACCTCAGGGGCAGTCGGACTGGATTCACAGCTCGAGAAGTGCAATGGAGGAAGGATGCTGTGGACATCAGGCCTTGGGGTCAGAGGGCAGGTCCACAGCGAGGAATGGACGGGGAATCCGAGGCGCAGAGGCAGAACATGCTGTGGTGGCAGAGCCAAAGCTACGGCTGGCACTGACTGTATCTTCTCTCTGCCACCCACTCCCTTCTGACACAGGCCATATAGCTGCTATTTCAGACCCAGTTGTTTCTGCCTTTTGTTCTCTCTCCCAGGACGGCCCTTCTGAATCTGAAAGCCAATACGCCTGTCCCTGGGCCGTGCTGGCTGCCAGGATCAACACCCCAGTTTCTTCAACCATTTCATCTCCCACCTAGAATGGCCAGATAAAGCAGAAAACATTCATTATTAATTCATTAATACAGGTTACCTGGTCAAATTTGAGTTTCAAATAAACAATGAATAATTTTTTAGTATAAGTGTGTCCTATGCAATTGGGGACAAATGTACTACAAATTATTCGTTGTTTTCCTGGGATTACAATTTAACGGGGTGTCCTGTACTTTATCCAGTAGCCCCACCCACACCGCAACCTCCATCCTGGCTAACCCCTCTCTGGGAACCGCTGGAGAAGCTTCAAGACCATCACAAGGTCTCCGGTTTGGCTCAGGTGTCTCTAACAGGCAGCCCTTACCCCCTGCTCGCCCTGCCTTCACCCTCACCCCCAAGGTCCCTTCCTTCCAGGCCAGACTGGCTGCTGATGTGGGGGCAGCTGCACCTGCCCACCAGGCTCCGGGGGGAGCGTGTCTCCTACGCGTGTTGTGTCCGCCCTTCGCTGGCTCCCGGCTGTGAGCCTCCCCTCCTGACCCCCATTCTCGCTCTTCATTACCAGCACTCAGACTCTTAGCCTGTGTTGCTGAGCACCGACACCACAATTTGTTCTTCTCTTTTCCCCAAAGTGGGAGTTCTGGGAAGGGAACCAGGGAGCTGAGAAGGGAGCTCCCCGTGCCTGCCCCGCTCGCCATGCAGCAGGGCAGCTGCCTGTTCCGGTCACACATGCAGACTGGGTGGGACCTGCTTGCCACCATCGGTGTCGCTCCCAGATTCTCACAGAAGCAGGCTGCTGAAGAAGGAAGTACTCTAACATTCAGGCTTGGCCCCTGTGAGCATTTGTCTAGTGTCCACTTAATGCCAGCGGAAAGCTCAGGCAACACTTCCACTCCAGGGCTGCTAAGGAGGCCCAGGCGGCAGCGGCCCCGGACTCCCCCTCCCACCGCCTCTCCCTCTGTAAGCACAGAGGCCAGCAGGGTGCACACACAGCTCCCCAAAACGAAAGGAGTGGCTGACCTCTCCCAGGTACATCCCTCCACTGGGCCTGGCGCTCTGCGCTCCTGAGGCAGACTGAATGAAGGATTGGTGTGAACGTGATTTACCAGGAAGGTACCCAAGGAGAAAAGGCCAGCAGAGGATAAAGAAGAGGGAGGGGGAAGCAAACAGAAAGAAGCCCAGCTGCACAGAGGGCGACTTTGACCCAATACCCTGGGGAGCTCTGGGGAACTGAGAACTGCCAGTCCTTGGGGGGGGGGTGTAAACTTCCAGGCACTTCCTGCTCTGGGGGTACAGATGGGTTAGTTCTGGCAGCCTGGCACTGTCCTCCAACAGAGAGGCTGTGAAGGCACCTGGGTGGGCAGAGGCGGGGAAATGAGGAGGGAAGGTGTGGGCTGGGCCAGGGCATAGGGCAGGGGAGGTGGGGAGGGCCGGGAGAGGAGCACTGCCCTGGGAGTGGCACACCCAGTGCACCTGTGAGTCTGAGTTAATCTCAGAAAAACGCTTCACGTGTGCCCCACCCTTGTGGCCCCATTCCCAGGCTATCTCCATTTTACTCTCATAACAACAAGCCCAATGTGCACACTTCCTGACTCCGCCATCAGTGTGGCTAGAGGGGGCGGGGGAGGGAGGGAGGGCGAGGGGGGCGGGGCAAGTCCAAGGAGGACTGAGGGCCCGTCTCAGGCCGAAAAATGAAGGCTGAGCCACGTGGCTAGGTCAAGTGCGGGAAAGGCTGCAGCCTGCTCCCAGGCCCGCCTCTGCCATCCTCCCTCTAACTCAGGTGGCACAGGGATTCTGCTCCCTCACCGGAGGCCTGCTCCTGGCCAGAGCTGCAGAAAACTAAGGACCCATCTGGTACTTCCTGAGGCTCCACTATGCACCAGGTCCTGTGCTAGGTCCTTTGAATGCCTTACTTCCTGACCCCTCCTGGCCAACCCGAGGTAATCACTGTGAGGCCATGTATTCAGATGAAGGATCTGAGGTTCAGAGACACTGACTGGTGGTCTGAATGTATGTGCCTGCTTAGTGACAGCGTCGTGTTCAAATCCAGGCCTGCTGGCCCCACACCTGGGGGGTCTCTGTACCTCCGGGGTCCTGTTGCCGGTTCACGCTGGAGTCAGTAAGAGGTGGACACTCCAAGCTAGGGCTGGATGGGCGAGGCTTCTTGGTGCCTTGGCATCAGCAATGCAGGGCACACCTCAAATGAGAAGTTCTGGAGAAATGATCCATTTTGAAAAATCACTGTAGGGTCATAATGGAAAAAAAGCTCAGACCGTTGTAGGACTTCCGTACTCTTATTTTGTGGTTTAGCACTAGCTTTATTTTAATCTTTACATGGTAAGTGAAGGCACCTTATTCTTTTCCAGGCTTAGGACACCTAAATGAAGGTCTCCACTGACCCAGCCCAGCCTAGCTCATGGGCCCTGCAGGGAGTTGCTGCTTCCCCCAAATTTGTAGCCCCTCTGTTAACCTAGCAAACACGACTTTCCACCTTTCCATCTGCCAGGCCTGTGCACCATGTAGGGGACACAGCAGCCGCCGCTCTTGGGGACAATTGCTGACACAGTGTGTAAACTGTAAAGTGCTGTGCACCTCATTTCCTAAGTTTCATAGACCTCCTTTCTTTCCACCTCCTCCAACATGAAGCCATCACTCCCAGACAGGATCACTCCCTCCTCTGAACACACAGCACTGTGGCTGGGGACACCCTCTGCTGAGTGTGACAGCCATTAGTTCAGACTCCCAGTGTAAGAATCATTCTGATACCCCAGCACCCAGCCCAGTCCCACATACGTGGCAGCCACTCAGGAAATGCTCTCAGGAAATGCTGGTCAAGTTTCTGAATTGAATTGATCTCAGTCACTACAGAGCCATAGGAAGTCATATTTTTCTCTTTTTTTTTTAAAGATATTATTGGGGAGGGGAACAGGACTTTATTGGGAACAGTGTGTACTTCCAGGACTTTTCCAAGTCAAGTTATTGTCCTTTCAGTCTTAGTTGTGGAGGGCGCAGCTCAGTCCAGGTCCAGTTGCCTTTGTTAGTTGCAGGGGGTGCAGCCCACCATCCCTTGCAGGAGTCGAACCAGCAACCTTGTGGTTGAGAGAACATGCTCCAACCAACTGAGCCATCTGGTCACCCGGGAGCTGAGAGGCAGCACACTGACTTCATTCTAGTTGCGGAGGGCGCAGCTCGCTGGCCCATGTGGGAATCGAACCGGCAGCCCCGTTGCCCAGAGCTCGCGCTCTAACCAACTGAGCCACCCGTCCGCCCAGAAGTCATATTTTTCTAAGAGAGGAGAGGAGTTCTCTGAGTGAATTCCAATTGGCTTCCTCCCATCCTGCTTCTTCTTTGAGTGTGTGTCTCATGCCTGCCCATCCCTCCATCCCACCTGGCTCACTGCTCTCCTTCAGGCCACCAGTCTCCTCTCTGGTAGGGCATGTATCTCCAGCTTCCCCTTTCTACTTATTACCCCACCACCTCTCCACGACCCTACAAGGGCGAAGGACATGGGCAAACCAGATTCAGATCCAGGCTCCTTCACTTAGCATCTGGGCACGTCAGACCACTAGTTCTCCCTAAACCTCAGCTTCCCTATCTGTAACGTGTATTGTTGGGCTTATTAGCACACAATAATGCATGCAAGTGGCCTGGCATATAATTTAAAAAAAATTTTTTATCACAAAAATTAATAATTTAATTCATTAAGCATTCTTTATTTTGTGGTCATTTGCCCTAATTCCAACAAGAACATTGCCTGGCAGATAACAAATGAGCAATCAATGTTTGTTGAACAAACAAACGAATGACATGTCGATTATAATAGATTGAAATCAGTGAATCAACAGCATCTATACGCGTAGTGGGAAGTTGTTTTTCTTGCCTGCCCAGAATCCGTCCGTCCTTTTCCAGCAATATAACACTTACTTTGGTGCATTCCTATTTTGTATTTGTACACATCATTAAAATTCAAACTATCTTTCCTCTAAACAAAATCTTATTTCCTTCTTTTCTTCTGTTTGTTCTGTTATTGCCTATTAAGCCCTTGATTTCTTTTCTTTTTTTTTTTTTTTTAAGCACTTGATTTCTACTAGAGACTGGTATAAGGAAGACAGTACCTGCCCCTAAGAATCTAGAACGGGAGAGACACATGAACAGAACACATGCCCTGGGACAGAGAGGAGAGTCCTAAGCACGACCTGGGGGGTGGGGGCGGGGCGGAGCTGGGGAAGCTGGAGCAGCAGGGCTTCTCCAGGTGAGGAAGGGCCCCCCAGAGGAGGAGGTGTTCTCCGAGCAGCTCGACTTGCAGGACATATTCCAAGGCCCTGTACCTACTTTGATTCATAATTTTGCATGATTTTTCTTACAGAGCTTCCAAATCATATGCTTCAGGCCACGTAAGCCCAAGAGTACCCCGGTGGCCTGGCGGAAAGCCAGCCTGCCTTTCCGGGGGGTTTGCTGCCCGGTTTCCTGACATCCCCACCTTCCTTGTTTCCACCGCTGGCAGTGTGCCCGCTCCCTTGGCCCTAGCCCCCTCTCTGGGTGTACGAGGCAAGGCTTCTGCTCTACCTGAGTGGGGCTCTGTGACACCAGGTGGGTTGTGAGCTCCCTGAGGGTGGGGTTTCATCCAAATGCCCCGTGAGAGCCCTGCGCATAGCAGGTCTCAGTGAACGCTCATACCTGAGGCCTCCCGAGGCTGGGGACCGGCTGGGCACAGGAGAGGGCGGTGGGCCTGAGCCAGGGCTGCTTTTGGACAGACCCCACCACCACCACCCCGCAGGGTTCCTGTGTTGGTGGAAAGGCTGGAACACATTGGCAGGCAAAACCTTTCATATTCCAGTGGCTGGGATGAAAAGGACCCATTTCATGAAAAGGACTCAACCATTTGGACCTATAAAGTAGAGCTTAAATGTGCTGGGGGTAAGGGGGCCGTACTCATTGAACAGCTTCTGCATCATGAATCTTTTCCCACTTCCGCCTGACCTCCTGGGATGCACCTGCCCAGGTTCCCCTGGCCAGATGGGGAGGCCCGTGGCCCTAGCACCACACCTGACGCTGCCAGGACCAGGGTCTCTGGGGAGGGTGCCAGTGCTGGGAGGCCCAGTGGCATCGCTGCCCCCAGCCGTTGCCAGCAGCTGTCCAGACGTACAGGCACGGAGCTGGAGCAGACTGGCTCATTCTGTTCTGGTGGGCATCCCTGTGCCAGGGGCCGGCCCAGGACCTTCCCAGGACTCTGAAGCCGAGGTGGAAGTCACACCCTGGGGGCCATTACAGGCAAGTTCTGAGCCAATTACAAAGGACAGAAAGGCACCAGAGGCCACACTGTTTAAAACCTGCAGTGTACTGCTTCCTTCCTTCCTTCCTGAATAATAGAATAATTCACACAGAAAACCAATAGAACCTCTTCCCTTTCCCCAATTCCTGCTGAAGGCAGGAGAGGTGGGAGTGGGGGTGGAGACTGCCAATGGGGGCAGGAGACTGGCTACAAACAGAGGGACTGAGCAATAAGTAAATAGATTGAGGTTTGTGGGAGCCAGATTTCTTCCTGTTGAAGAAGGAAGCTGTAAATATGGAAAGGGAGAAGCTAGAATGAATCCTATGGTGGTGGATTGGAAACTGAGGTATTGATGTGAGTGACTTATGGTTTTCAATATATAGATACAGAAATACTCATAAATATAAACATAAATACACACACACACACACACACACAATGTCCGCTGACAGGCCTTGGGAACAGCAGCAACCCCCCCCCCCCAAGAGCAATGGGCAAACCTCACACACAGATCTGTTTCTAAATGCCGTTCTTCACTAAAAGGAACCAGGGCTCCTTGGAGAAATGGCTGAGTCCAGGGCTGGACTCATGTCCTGGAGTCCAGGACATGAAGCAGAACATGAAACATCTTATTGTTTCAGACAATTAGAAAATACTCAAAGACGATGGACATGTCAAACGGAAATACAATAATATCCAGAATATACAAAGAACTCCTATACTCAAAATAAAAAAAAAAACCCAAACAACCCAATTAAAATCCAGACACAGGTCTTGAATAGACTTTACTCCAAAGAAGATAAATGAATGGGCATTAAGCCCATATAAAGCATCTGTAATCATTAGAGGAATGCAGATCAAAACCACAATGAGACACCACCTCACACGCATTAGGATGACTGCTACCAGAAACTGAAAATAACAAGTATTGGCAAGGATGTGAAGAAATTGGAAAACTTTTCATTACTGGTGTAGCTGCTATGGAAAACAGTTTGGTGGTTCCTCAAAGAAACTGAAAAGAGAATTACTATATTACCTTGCAGTTTCACTCCTGGGTATATGCCCAAAAGTACTGAAAGAAGGGACTCAAAGAAATATTTGTATACTCGTGTTCGTTGCAGCATTATTTATAACAGCCAAAAGGTGGACGTAATCCAAGTGTCCACTGACGGATGACTAGATACACAAAACGTGGTCTATACACACAATGAATATTATTCAACCTTAGCAAGGAAGGCCATTCTGACACACACTGTCTGATTCCCCTTCTGTGAGGCAGCTGGAGTCCTCCCATTCAGAGAAGCAGAAAGTACAATGGTGGTCTTAATTAATGGGTACAGAGTTTCAGTTTTGTAATATGAAGAGTTCTGGAAATGAATGGTGGTGATAGTGGCACAACAATGTGAATGTCCTTTCTGGAAAAAAAAATGAATTATAGTTGACATACAATATTATATGTGAAAGTCCTTAATACCCCTAAACTAAACATTAAAATGTGTAAGATGATAAGTTTAATTTTATGTGTATTTTATCACAATTAAAAAAATGTTTTGCAAAGGACACAAAAATCAATTTGAAGGGCTCCCAATGGCCATATCTGGGACAATTTGAGCATCAAAATTAATAATGATAGAACCCATGAGTCCATATTGTAATAACATAAAGAAATAAATGAATAAACAAGTAGGGAGAAGAGAAAGCTCTTCCTTACAGTAGAATGCCAGTAGAATTGGGTCTATAGATTAGCTGGTAATAATATATTGTCCTAACTTCACTGGTAGTAATGGAGTATTGGGAGAACATGCATCTGCTTTAGATTATTCTCAATTAATAAATGTAGAATGAATAGTGGAATGAGAAAACTACTATTTTGCAACCATTGTAGAAATATTTGATTTAGGCAAGAATCATCAGTGGATGCTAAGACTATCAGGTGAAATTTTCATGAAGAACAGGATATTTCCATAATCTCAAAATTCTCTCCCCACAAAATATTTATTAACTATTTATAAATTAGTAAGTACTTTGTGCTTATTAATTTAACAGTGAAGGAGCCTGGCAGATACCATCTTAACCAAGTGTTAAAAGTTAATATCCCCAGAGGGATATTTTGGGACAAATTGATCATGTACAATCTGTTTGGATGCAATGGGAAGAACACAACATCACTTCTGTGATATTCCTACCCAAAATGAATAACATCAGATAAACTCAAAACGAGCAGCATTCGACAAAATAACCAGAATGTAATCTTCATGATTGTCAAGTCATGAAAGTAAAGATTGAGGAGCTGTCTCAGATGGAAGGAGACTAAAGAGACTTGACAACTAAATGCATCACATGATCATGGGTCAGACCCTTCTGATATAAAGGACATTATTGGAATAACTGGTGAAATTGGAATTGGGTCTATAGATTAGATGGAAACATTATCCTCACTTCACTGGTAGTAATGGAATGTTGTGAGAGCATGCATCTGCTTTAGATTATTCCCGAATAGTTCAGTTTCTTTTTCTTTCTTTCTCTTTCTTTCTTTCCTTTTTTCTTTTTCTTTCTTTCTACCAATGCCTCTACTCTCTGACCCACTCCTGGGGACATACTTAGCAGAAATAAGTGCTTATGTCTACCAAAATTCATATAGAATAATATTTATAGCAGCTTTATTTGTAATAACCGTCAATTGGAAACTACCTTTAGTAATCTAATTAGGTTGCCATAACAGAATACCAGAGACTGGGTGACCTCAACAACAGAAATTTATTTTCTCTCAGTTCTGGATGTTGGAAGTCCAACATCAAGGTGTCAGCAGGGTTGGTTTCTGATGAGAACTTACTCCTTAGCTTGCAGATGGCTCCCTTCTTGCTGTGTCCTCAGATGGCCTTTCCTTGGTGTGCTGGCACTCCTGATGTCTCTTCCTCTCCTTATAAGGACACCAATCTTATTGGATTAGGGCCCCACCCTTGTAATCTCACGTAACCTTAATGACATCCTGAAAAGCCTAATTGACAAATGCAGTTAGATTGGGGATTAGGGCTTCAAACCACACGTTTTGGGGGAACGTGATCCAGCCCCTAACATTATCCAAATGCCCATTCACAGAGGAATGCATAAATACAGGCATGTTTATACCATGGGGACACGACACAGGAATGACAATGAACAAACTACTAACATACGCAACAACATGGATGAGTTTCACAGACATAGTAGTGAGCAAAAGGATGCAGACACAAAAGTACACATAGTAAATGATTTCATTTACATGAAGATCAAGAACAGGCAATACTAACCTGTAGTAAAGTTGGCTTAATGATGAGGGTGGTAGGTACTGCCAGAAAGGAACATGAGGGAGACTTCTGAAATGTTCTATGTCTCTGTCTGAATACTGGTCACATGGGTAAGTTTACAGATGAAAAAAATCAATCAAGCTGGAAACATAGAAGCAACCCAAGTGTCCATTGACAGAAGAATGGATAAACAAAATGTGGTGTGCACACACAGTGGAATATTATTCAACCTTAAAAAGGAAGGAAATTCTGCAATGTGTTTGTTACAACATGAATCTTGCCATAATGCTAAGTGAAATAAGCCAGTAACAAAATGACAAATACTGTATGATTTAATTTAGATGAGATAACTAGAGTAGTCAAATTCATAGAGACAGAAAGTAGAATGGTGGCTTCCAGGGGTAGGGGCCCAGGAGTATGGAGAATCACTGATTAACGAGTAGAGTTTCAGTTTTGCATGATGAAAAGATTACGAGGATGGATGGTGGTGAGGACTGTACAACATCATGAGTGTATTTACTACCACTGAACTGCACGCTTAACAGTGGTTGGTATAGTAAATTTTATGTTAAGTATTTTACCACAATAAAAAAAATTGGAGAAAAAAAATTAATCAAGCTCTAACATAAGTATGCAGTTTACTGTATAAAAATCACACCTCTTGGATTTCTGGTCAAGATGGCGGAGTAGGTAAACGCTGTGCTTGCCTCCTCTCATGACCACATCAAAATTACAACTAAACTACAGAATAACCATCATTGAGAAGCACCTGAAGTCTAGCTGAACTGAACACCTACAACTAAGGACATACAGAAGAAGCCACCTTGAGACTGGTAGGAGGGGTAGAGACGTGGAACAGGCTGGTCCCACACCCATGTGTGTCAGTTAAAAATTGGGAGGGATATCTCAGCAGCAGAGGTACCCCCTGAGGAGCAAGGGGTCCCAGACCCACACAGGTTCCCTAGCCCAGGGTTCCAGTGACGGGAAGAGAAGTTCCCACAACATCTGGCTGTGAAAACCAGAGGAGATTGTGGCTGAGAAAGATGGAGGGCGGCTGTAGTCCCAGGTGCTCCTACTAAAGGGATCACACACAGACTTACCTGCTGATAGACTCCCTCACTGAACTCCAGCGCTGGGGCAGCAGCTCCAAGGGCACCAGGGATACACGGAGAGGAAGTGAGTTGTCTGGCTTTAGAGTGAGGGCTGGGAAGGGCAGTTTTCTTCTAGACAGAAGTGCTGGCAGAGGGCATTGTTTCTTTGTGGAGTGCTGGCCCTTCCCAGTGTGCAGACACATGTGGCCGCCATAGCTGAGTCTCCATCAAACTGACTAACACCTTTCACACTGCTCCGGTGATTTTGTGAGACCCTCGCACCACCCAACTTGCGGGAGCATCCAAGTTGCTTCCAGTGGATTTTCCATACAAACGGCCTGCCTTGGCTCATGCTGCAGACTTTCTTAAAATCTCTCAAAGGTTCACAAACCCCAAACAAGCAGCATCTGGCCTCAGCATGACCCATACTTCTTGCCCCAAGCCCAGCACTAGCGGCAGCTGGCCTCAGTGCTCGGTTTAGCTTCTCCCAGGTACCTCTAAGCCCAGAGCAGCTGGCAGCCATCTGCAAATTGCTTTGTGGCTTGTGCTGGTGGCCCTGGGAAGGGCACAGGCTACAGCTGAACTTGGCCTGTGGTGGGGCCCCTCCCAGGAGGCCCTGGAGCCAGCGTGCCTGGTGGCCAGCTTTGGACCAAGCCAGAGTAGTACCTGGCAGCCTCCTTGGAGGACACAGTCAAAGGAGAGACTGGGCAGGCACCAGAGCCCTGCTAAAATGAATGCTGCTCTGGAGGGTCAGCCCCTCCACCACAGCTCCTCCAGTGTAGTCATGGCCAGTCCTCACAACCAATCAGCCCAGGGGTCAACTCCCCCACTGATGTCCAAACAGCAACTAAGGCTCAACTACAACAGGAGGGCGCACACCCACAAAAAGGACAAACCTGGAGCACTCGGCTCAGATGAGCAGGAAGACTGTGCCCCTGGCTCCTCCCCGCCCCAGGACTCCTACTACATAAGGCCACACTGTTAAGATCAGGAGACACAGCAGCCCTACCTGATACATAGAAACAAGCACAGGGAGGCAGCCCAAATGGGGAGACAGAGAAACATGTCCCAAAGAAAAGAACGGAACAAAGCTCCAGAAAAAGAACTAAACAGAATAGAGACAAGAAATCTACCAGATGCAGAGTCCAAAACACTGGTTATAAGGATTTTCATTGATCTCAGGGAGAACTTCAACAAAGAGCTAGGAAACATAAAAATAGAGATAGAAAACATAATAAAGAACCAGTCAGAAATGAAGAATGCAATAACTGAAATGAAGAACACATTACAGGGAATCAACAGTAGATTAGATGAAGCAAAGGACCAAACCAGCAATTTAGAAGGCAAGATAGCAGAAAACACCCAATCAGAACAGCAAAAAGAAAAGAGAATTTTAAAAATGAGGCTAGTTTATGGGACCTCTGGGACAGCATCAAATGTACCAACATTAGCATCATAGGGGTACCAGAAGGAGGAGAGAGAGAGCAAGAAAACAAAAATCTATTTGAAGAAATAATGCCTGAAAACTTCCCTAAAGTAGCAAAGGAAATAGACATACGAGCCCAGGAAGCGCACAGAGTCCCAAACAAGATGAACCCAAAGAGGCCCACACCAAGACACATCACTAAAACGCCAAAGGTTAAAGAGAAAGAGAGAATCTTAAAGGCAGCAAGAGAAAAGCAGTTAGTTACCTACAAGGAAGCTTCCATAAGACTGTCAGCTGATTTCTCAACAGAAACCCTGTAGGCCAGAAGTGACTGGCAGGAAATATTCAAAATGATGAAAAGTTAGGACCTACAACCAAGATTACTGCACCCAGCAAAGCTATCCTTTAGAATCAAAGGACAGATAAAGAGCTTCCCAGACAAGGAAAAGCTAAAGGAGTTCATCACTCAAGCCAGTATTATAAGAAATGTTAAAGGGAGTACTTTAAGAAGAAGACAAAAAGAGATAAAAAATATATAAATAGTAAAATGTCAATAACTATGTATTATCAACAATTACTTTAAATGTACATGGATTAAATGCTCCAATCAAAAGATAGTGTGGCTGAATGGATATGAAAACAAGACCCTCACATAAGATGCCTACAAGACAATCACTTCAGATCCAAAGAGACACACACAGAGATAGAAAGTAAGGGGATGGAAAAAGTTATTTCATGAAAATGGAAACAAACAAACAAAATGCTGGGGTAACAATACTTATACCAGACAAAGTAGACTTTAAAACAAAGGTTATAACAAGAGACAATGAAGGACCCAGTAATTGCACTTCTGGGTAATTATCTAAAGAAACCCAAAATGCTACTTTGAGGCATTGTGCGCATCCATCTGCTCATTGCAGCATTGTTTACAATGGCCAAGATGTGGAGGCAGGCTGGGTGTCTGTCAATGAAAGAATGGATAAAGAAGAGGTGGTACATATACAACAATGGAATATTAGTCATAAAAAGGAATGAAATCTTGCCCTCTGCGACAACAGGGATGGACCTGTGGGTATTATGCTGAGTGTAGTAAGTCAGAGAGAGAAAGTCAAATACCATACGATTTCACTTATATGTGGAATCTAAAGAACAAGATAAATGAACAAACAAAACAGAGACAAACTCATAGATACAGAGAACATTTTGATGGGTGCCAGATGGAGGGTGGTTGGGGTAGGTGAACAAGATGAAGGGATTAAGTACAAATTGGCAGTTACAAAATAGTCGTGGGGATGTAAAGTACAACGTAGGGAATATAGTCAATAATATGGTAATTACTATGTGTGGTGCCAGATGGGTGCTAGGTCTATGGGGTGGTCACTTTGTAATGTATACAAATGTCTAATCACTGTGTTGTACACATGAAACTAATATGATATTGAATGTCAACTGTAACTGAAAAATAAAAAGAAGTATTTTGTTTAAAAATCACACCTTCTGTTTAAAAAATCAAAGAAATGTGGAAGGTAATGAGCTGAAATACGGTGCGAGCGAGAGTGTGTGGTATGGAGAGAGAATAGGAGACAGTGTGGGAAGAGGTTGGGAGGGAGGTGGGTCCTGGTAGTGAGTTTAGATTCTTTTCCTTGTAAGGAGTTTGGATTTTTCCCAAAGAGCAATGAGAAGCCATGTCTAGGCAGGAAGTGACATGAATACAGTGTATTTTAAAGACCTTTTGGTTGCAGAGGGTTTGGCAGATTAGATTAGAGGAGCAAGAATGGAGGCAGGAAGCCTAGTCAGGAAGCTGTCTTGTCCCAGACAGGGAGGAGGGTGCCGTGGCCCAGGATGGGTCTGTAGGACGGAGAGCAGTGGGCACGTTTGCAGAATCATTAAGGTTGGTAATGCATTTCAGGTAGGGTAAGGGGGAAGCAGGAGTCCGAGAGATGCCCAAGCCTATGCCTTAGGGGACCGGTTAGTTGCAATTTATTTCCCAGGCCTGGGAATACTGGAGGATGGAGGTTTGGGGGACAGGGGAGGAGGATGTGGGTTCAATCAGGACGTGTTGCATGTGAGGTACCCATGGAACATCCAGCAGGCAGTGGGAAGTAAGAGTTTGGAGAACATAAAGAAAACTAGCTTGAATACCTGCACAAGGCGCAGGTACACAAGTGAGGAAAGGAGCCAGTGAGTAGCATCGAGTGGTCCAGAGTGCAGGAAAATGGGGAGGGCACATCTTTTGTGAAGAAGGCAGCTGCTAGCCGAAGCTCGTTTAGAGTAAAGGCCCAAGTGTGGAAGAGAAGGTAGAAGTCTGGATTTTGATGTGAAATCTGGAGATTTAAAAAAATAATTTATATTGAAGTAAACATGGAAAGGTGTATAAATTCTGAATGCACAACTTGGAAAATTATCACAAAGTGAACTCATTCATAGAAATCTGCTGATTCTCAAATGTTAAGCAGTTAATGAAAACTCTAAAAAATACTGCAAGCCAACAATATATGCAGGGGCTACCATTTCAGAAACCCAAGAAGGAGGTTTGAGAAGGACATGCAGCTGGTCTGGAGGGTCAGAGTTGTGGGTGAGACTGAGAGGGGGAAGCAGAGGGTGAGAGGGGCCGCTCTGGTGGTAATACTCAGAAAAAGTGCTATTTGCTCATCAGGGAAATACAGATTTTAATACAACACAACACACACACACACACACACACACACACGCACACAATGGTTAAAATGAGTAAGACAGACAAAAAGTCCAAAGTCAGTGAGGATGTTAAAAAAAAACAATCCAGTGTTGGTGAGCAACTGGGACTCATACATAGTTGGTGGAAATGTAAATTGGTATGTTAACACTTTGCAAAAGTGTTTCACAGCATCTGCTAAACCCGGTCACCGAGAATTCACTCCCAGGCACCACACACGGTCTAGGTACTAGAATGTCCGTAGCAGCACTACCCATAGGGCCAAAACACAACACACAGAAAACTGGGAGCACCCAGATGGCCATCAACGACAACATCACAGAGAAAAATACAAGATGTGTTTACACAACGTCATACGAAATATGAATGAACAAACACACACGGCCAGGTGGGTAGAGGTCACAAACATAATGCTGAGCAAGAGAACCAGACACCAAAGAGTAAATATTGTACAAACCCACTTACACATCATTCAAACCAGGCAAAATCAAGCTGACACCCCCATGTAAACAGCTTCCCAGAAGGCTCTAACTTCTAATACCATCTTCTGTGTGTATATTGTTCTTCAATAAAACAATGTAAACTTAAAAAAATGAGGACAATCTCCATGAACTGATATAGAATGATTTCAGGATATATTGTTAAGTGAAAAAAATCAAACAACAAAACTATACCTACAGCATGCTAATTTTTGTGTAAGAAAGAAAGGAAAATGAGAAAATGTACATATTGTTCTTACAGGGAGAAACACAGGAAGGATAAACTAATGAGACAGTTACCCATAGAGGTTGGGTGCGGATGCGGGGGAAGGAGCGTGAGCACTTCTCAGGGGATAAGAGCATAATCTAAGGAAGTTTTTAACACAGTATTTTTACTATACATACCCAGACAAAGGATGAAAACGGGCTGCAAATATATCAAACGCTGGTTGTCAGGCTTGCTTTTCACAGTGATATAGGTTAGCAATTCTGAAACTACTTTCTGTGTTTTCTAGGTTTGAGAAAATGAGTAAATATAATGAAAATCATGGATCCAGGTTTCTCATTGTTGGAGAAGTGTGTTACAAATCTAGCAACAAGGGAGACAAGAATGTGCCTTTAGATACTCGACAGGGATTGGAGGTAACAGTAGGAGCTCATAGGTCGATAAAATAGATATGAATTTAGATATGGTTACGGGTATTCTACCTCCCAGATCATTCTCTGCTAAAATAAACAAGGACGCCTCGGTGAGATGCCTGATTCCAGGGCAAGAAGGGGCCGAGTCTGAAAGGAAGGAAACGCTCAAAAAATGATGGGGAAATGTCAAAAGGGCACAGGGACCCGCTTGAAGGGGCTTCCACCAGCCAAATCTGGGACAACTTCAGCACCAAAATAAATAAGGATAGTGATGAATTATAACCTATTGAATAAAATATGAAAATCCATGAATCCATACAGATATAAAATAATGAAATAAATAAATACATAGAGAAAGAAAAGCTCTTCCTTATAGAAGAATTTCAACTACTAAATAAAGAGGGAATTAAAGGGTTAGAAAATTACATTTGGCCCCTTATAATATAATTGATTCAGGCAAAACTCATCATCAATGGATGATAAAATTAGTGGATGAAAAATTTGATGAAGAGCAGGAACTTTGTTCTTCTAGTCTTTTGGTGACTCGCCCCCACAACACTTATGAAATACTGAAAAACAGTAACTTGGCAGAGCAGACCCCACCTTAACCAGTGACCAAGTTAGTGTCACTACTATAGGACAAATAGACACCACGTACCTCCTGAGATGACACACCAAGGACACAGTGTCACTTCTGTGATAATCCTGCCCCAAATCAATAACTGAATCTAATCATGAGGAAACATCAGAGAAACCCAAACTGTAGAACATTCATTGAAATAACTGGACTGTACTCTTCAAAATGTCAAGCTCATGAAAGACAAAGACAGGCTGAGGAAAAATATTCCAAATTAAATGAGACTAAAAAGACATGACAACTAAATGCAATTCATGACCCTAGATTAAATCCTGGGCCAGAAAATAATTATTTTAAAATAAAGAATATTATTGGGACAATTGGCAGAATTTGAATAAGAAGTTCTGTAGATCAGATAGTAATATTTTATCAATGTTACATCCCAATTTTGATAGCAGAGGAAAGAGAACATCCTTGTTCTTAGGAAATACACCCTTAAATATTTTGGGGTAAAGAGTTATGATATCTGAAACTTACTCTCAAATGGTTCAGAAAAAAATCAATGTATGTGTATAATTATATACATATTATGATACATAAATATAATAATTATACATATGGAGAAAGAATGGTGAAGCAAATATGATAAAATGTTAACTGGAGAATTGGGGTGAAGGATAAATGGGAGTTCTTTATGTTGGTCTTGCAACTTTTCTGTGAATTTGCAATTATTTCAAAATAAAGATTTAACTAACTTACTAAATAAATGCTATTTGCTATGCTTGTATTAATATTTACATATTTATTTACTGAGGTAAAACTTACATGCAGCCTTAAGTGTACAGGTTGATGGGTTCTGACAATTGTCTGTGTTCGCACTGCTCAAATCAAGGTGCAGAACCCTCAGTCAAATCACTCCAGAAAGTTCTCTTCTGCTTCCTTCCTGTCACCCCCTCCTCCCACCCTGAGGCAACTGCCATTCTGATTTCTGTCACAACGATGAGTCTGTGTGTTCTGGACTTTCTCATACTTGGAATCATTTATAGTATGTACTCTTTTGTGCCTTGCTTTTTTCTTTTTTTTTTTTTTTTTTAGATTTTATTGGGGAAGGGGAACAGGACTTTATTGGGGAACAGTGTATACTTCCAGAACTTTTTTCCAAGTCAAGTTGTTGTCCTTTCAATCTTAGTTGTGGAGGATGCAGCTCAGCTCCAGGTCCAGTTGCTGTTGCTAGCTGCAGGGGACGCAGCCCACCATCCCTTGAGGGACTCCAGGAATCGAACTGGCAACCTTGTGGTTGAGAGCCCACTGGCCCATGTGGGAATCAAACCAGCAGCCTTCGGAGATAGGAGCATGGAGCTCTAACCGCCTGAGCCACTGGGCCGGCAGTGACTGGCTTCTTTTGCTCAGCACAATTATTTGCGATTCGCCAGTGGAGTTGTGTGTATCAGTAGCTCATTCCTTTTCATGGCTGAAATCCATCCATTTCATTGTATGGATGTACCAGTTTATCCAGTTGCCTCCTGATGGGCATTGGGGTTGTTCCTAGTTTGGGGTTATTATGAATAACCCAAAGGCTAAACACTCAGGTCAAGTTTGAAACCTGGCACCTCAGAATGTCCACCTCCAGCCCATCAGCAGGTCTCCTACAAGGAGGGAGGGAAGCCCGTGAGGAGTCTCCATATCTTTGAATCTACAAGAGTCTCTGGGGGCCTGGGGGGGGGGAAGGGAGTGTGTTTGGAGGTGCTGGCAAGAGAGCTGGCAGCCGTGTGCAGGGGTGGTTCTCCTAGTCCTCAGGGCAGCAAGCCTCTCATCAGTGGGATGAGCCAATATGTGCCCCCAACGCCTTTTCCCAGGACGGATTCAGGGGGCTTTGTATATGGGGACTAAAGCTTTAGCCTGCTCAGTAGGAAGAACAGCTCTCTCTGAGGGGTTCTGTCGCTGTGTGGCCACGTTTCCATGTCTCCATGGGGCCACGTGGCTGCTGCAGAACCTGACTCGGGGCAGCAAGTGCTGGGCTAGAAATAGGAGCTGCTGTCAGCAGCCTCCCTAGGGAGGTGGGTAGGTGGGCCATGTGCCTCTGGGGCCCCAGAAGGGGTACTTCAGGGCGTGAGGGGGTGTTTGGAGGTAGGCAGAAAGGTCTGAGCCCAGGGAGGAGTGACGGTGGGCTTTGGCAGAGATCCCAAAGCCCGAAGAGGACCAGTTCACACTGTCATTTTAAGCAGAGAGAACAGGTGTCTTGCCCACTGCCACACAGCAAGTCAGGAGCAGAGCTGAGCCGAGGACGCAGCGTACATGTCCAGGGCTCAGTCATCGGTTGCTTTAACCACTCCCTGTGGTGGCCCTTCCCCCTGCCTCCAGCCAGAAGAGGTCCTGCTGAGGGGCAGGTTGGCCTGACAACCTTCCCAAGAGCCTTTTGCATTTGGACAGGGATGGGTGGGTAGGTGGGGTCTCACCTGCCGCCCAAAGGGGGATTCTGAGACGTCTGGGCATGTCTCATGAGCCGTCAAAGCAGTCGACAGTAGTTTTTTTGTATGAAGGTCTTTTGCTACAGGAGAAGTGGGATGGCTTTTATTGCCCCTCAAGAGAGCCACCTGGCACAGGGGAGTTAGGGGGTGGTCTGGGTCTAAGTGGGATATGATTGGCCCTTGGCCGTTTTCAGGAATGTGTGTCCAAGCCCTGTGCAGAAAGGGACCACAGGCAGAAGCAATAAGAGCCTTGCGGCCCAGCCAGTGGCTCTTTGAGTCCTGGGCAAAAAGTGAGTCCCAGTGGGAGAAGGACGTCTCATGTGATCTGAGCGCAGCCCAGCTTAAGCCAGTAGGGATGGCAGGGAAGCTGCTTGTAGCTTCGTTAGGAAGAGGGGAGTCTTCCTGCCTGTGGGAAATGGGCACCTGGGGCAGAAGACACCATAAGGGGGCTGGAGAAGAGAGAGGAGGATGTGGTGACAGTGGGTCACAGAGCGATTCGCCAGCATGTGTGAAACACTCAGGGGGACACAGGGAAGACTGCAGGCGCTGGAGTCCTGGGTCAGCCCTGGTGCAATCAAGGTCACTGTCAGCCGGGTGGGCTCATTCTCTGTGCCTGCTGGGCCTGGGCTGGGCGCTGGAGCAGACACAGCGGACCTGGGGAGACAGGACAGGACAGTGCGTAACCCTCCAAAAGGAGCTGCTAATGGGGGAGTCAGTCCCTGACATAGGCCGAGGGAAGGGGAGACCTTTTGCGTAGAGTTAGCCCTGAACTGGGAATCAGAAAGCCAGAATCTGAACCCCGGGCTTCCCTCACTCCCTCTATGAAATGGGTGAGTCTGGTTTTCTCTGTGGTCAAGTGGGAATGGGTGTCCTCCACCACAGGATGGCTGAGAAACAAGAACTTGAAGGACTCCTGCTGGGACTGTGCTGTCCCGAAGGCTGCAGGCTGTTTCTGGTGCACCCCTCAGGGGCCGGGGCAGTGCCAGGGGGGAAACGTGACTGACAGCACTGTGTCTGCTTGGAAGAAGGGGAACCACGCATACACCCTCTGCTCACGCCCTCCCAGAGGATAAGCCCTGCAGGCCCACAGAGCTGTCCCTCCTCCCCCTCCACCTGCCGGGAGCCCCACGCCAGAGACCTGGCCAGGTGCTGGGAGAAAAGCTGGTGGGAGGCGGAGAAGGGGGTGGGACAGACCAGCTGCACTGCACTGCCCTCCCCCTCCCCCAGGCGGCCTGCATTTGCCAGGGCCTGCCTGAGTGTCCTCAGACCTTGGGCTCAGGACTTTGGAGCCCAGCTCCGTCTGTGTGTGACCAGTCTGCGAAAGGCCTGTCTCATTATCTGTAAGACAGTGTGTAAGGGGGAGGCCCAGACTAAATGCCCACCTGGGGTCCTCTGGATAGTCCCTCAGACAGCCCCTTTCTTCTCCCTCCTTAGCTGACAACCTTGTGCTATGTTCTGGGGTCAAACTCAGCACTTAGGAAGGACTTTTGAAAGCACCTGGTGCATTGCATCCGTCATCCAGATGGGGACAGTGAGGCCCAGAGAAGGACCGTGTGTCCCATCCGGCTGTTCAGTAGCTGGCTAAGCCCAGAGCTCCATCTCCTGGTGCCCAGCCTGCTCTCCCCTGCCTCCGGCACTTCTTAGCAGGAGGCAGAGCATTACAAGGTCTGGGCAGGGCCAGCAGGGAGGCAGCTGGCTCGTCCCTCAGGGCTCAGGCCAGTGCAGACACGCAGGGCAGGAATCTGCTCTGATCATAGCTGCCTTCCATCACTGCCTCCAGCTGGGCCCAGGGCCCCCGGGTCCTGGGATATTGCTTTCTGTTTACTTTCTGCCTGGCTTCTGCACGAATTGTGGTTTCAACTTGGAAAGGCTGCAGTGGGAGCTGAGGGGCCTGCTCTGGGGGCTGGGCTGCATCTATGGGAAAGTCTGGCTTCTGCCTATGGCTTGTGGCTGTTGCCAAGGCCCTAGACCCTGAATTTCCCATCCTGGGCCGTGGGCTCATCTGCCTCCTCCAGCCACTGCCTCTACCTGAGCTTAGAGTGAGTAGATGCACAGACCCTCCAACGTGTGAGCAGAGGAAACTTCTAGTCCAGGCTTCTCACCCTCTATTTCACAGATGGGGAAACTGAGGGCAGAGAGAAGCAGGAATTTGTCCACAGCCCCTCCTAGCCCATGGCAGAGTTGGGACTGCACCGAGGCCGCCTGGTTCCCAGCTCAGGGAGCCGTCCATGGGGCTTGAAGTCCCCTTATCTGTTTGGGCCTCACTGGGGTGGAGTGGACACCCAGGGTCGTCTGAAGCCCTGAGTTTCCCACGACTTGTCTCTGGAAGGGGCCTGGCCCTCCTTCTCCACAGTGCCCTGGCCACGGCCCAGACTCTGGGCAGAAGGGAAGTTGGGAGGGGGCCACGCCCTGCTCTTGTGCTCCCTGGTGTCCCCTCAGTGGCCTAACTGCTAAAGGGGCCCAGCCAGTCCCTGAGAACCTGACCCACTGGGGGCTACAGTGCTCCTCCCAGGGATGGCCCCGCTGTGCTGTGTCTGAGAACCAGCCCTTGGGTTTGAATTCCAGCTCTCTCTCCCTTGCCTACTGGCTCAGCAACCTACGCAAGTCACCGAGCTCCCTGGGCCTCAGTTTCCTTGTCTGTGAAATGGATCTATAACAGCCCCACCTTGCGGAGGACAATGGGAGTAGAAGGGCTGTGTGAGTGTAAGGTGCTTGCTCAGTGCACATATGGGAGTTGAGGCCATTGGCCGCAGACTTGCTCAAAGCAGCAGCTGGGGAGAGCTCGAGGTCCCTCCTCACCTAGGCAGGCCTGCTGTGGGCTATGCTGTCTCCCTACGGAGCCTGGTGAAGGTGCCAAGCCCTCCCCCAGGTGCTCTCTTTAGGAAGTGTTGAGGCAGTGGGTGTGGGGAGGGGTGGCTTGGTGGGTGGCCCCACTTTGCAAGGCCCACCCTGTTCCTGCCGCCTGGCTGGCCAAGTGCTGTCTGTGAGGGCAGCTGGTCATTGAGTCCTGTCTCAGGGACACAACCCTGATTTTCATTAATCTACAGAACAAAGGAAGCAGAGCTGTCCTGCTGAGAAGACTGTGAGAAGAAAAGATGAAGAGGAGGTCGTTTATCTTCCCAGCCGCTCCTGCTGGGGGACTTGGGGCGGGGGAGGAAGAAGAAGAAAGAAGCCCACATGCCCTAGGAGGGACATCTCTGCTGTTCCTCGTCCCCCTCCCCTGCCACCTGCCTCTTTCACCCAGTTAACGCCTCGTCATCACGGTATTTTTAATGATTTTCCTCAGCCAAGCCCCAAGGGCCTCCTTGACAAACGAGAAGCTCCCAGGGTCCCAGTCGAAGCAGCCCCTGGACTCCTGCCCCTGGCACTAGATGGGCGGTTCCCTGGAGGGGACAAGGCTTCAAAGTCAGGCTGATGTTGGCTGACCTTGAAAGCTTCCCCTGTGACGTGCCTCCAACCTCCAAGCTCAGTGAGCTCCATCACATTAAAAAGCTGTGAAAAGCGCCCTTCTGGATCGCTGCCTCTGAGACTGCGATCCACGGCTGGAGGGTAGCCTCAGTTCAGGGATGGGCCTCTGCCAGAGCCTTTGCAGGATCTGCCCTGGGGACCAGGCTGAGGGGCTGGCAGCTTCCAGCCATCCACTCTCCCTCAGGGGAGGGCAGCGAGAGGGGGACAGAACAGCGTAGGGAGGCTGTGCGCTGTACCTCGTATGTATGGGGAAGGTGCTCCCTGCAGTTGAGCTGTGTTGAGGCATTAGACTAAGTGTTTTAGGTAGGTGAACTCATTTAATCTTCACAGCAATCCTATGAAGTAGAGGTATTATCAACCCCATTTTGCAGCTGGAAAAATGAGGCACAGAGAAGTTAAGTAACTTACCCAAGGCCACACAGCTGGCAAGTGGCAGAGCCAGTATGGAAACCCAGGAATTCTGGCTCCGGAATCCCTTCAGCATCTGGTGCCTGCTGGGCTGCCCCTGGGAAGAGAAAAAGCTATGCTTCTCCCTGTCATCCTTGTAGCAATCCCAGGGGAGAAGTCTAATCATGTTCGCATTAAAGTAAAGAAGGGGGTTTGGGAACATAAGGACACATCTCCAGGGCCACACAGCTACCACACAGACGCAGACGGGCAGAGGCTCAACCCCAGAACTCACTGGCTTCAACCTCACCTGCAGGGGCTTTCAACACCCACTTCCTGCTGTGCACAGGCACGCTGCCTGGGCTGCAGGTGGCAATCTCACTCGTGGGCACAGAAAGCTTCTGTGGAAGCTTTGGGGACTACCAGGGTAGCCTGAACTCTGGGCCTCAAAACTCTGGGCTTTGGCCTTGAGTGTTGTCTGGCCACAGACAAGCCCTCTTCCTCGCTGGGCCTGTATTTCCTCAATGTGAGGGGTCTGGGAGCTGGTGGATGAGACAGGTCATATCCCCAAAAGGTTGGGGTTGTGGCTGGGCTTTGGGCTCTTTATTAAATTCCAAATAAACCTCACTGCAGGCTTCCCTGGTGGGCCTCATGGGCCTCCAGAGCTTTGGTCCACCTGCCCTAGGAAATTGGCCACCAGCTCCTTGTAGTCTGGGTCTGCAGGGGGAATGGCCGTCCTCCACCCCCCAGCCTGGCCTGGCCTCTGGGGGACACATCACAAGCAGAGCTGCGGGAAGGGGCAGCACAGGGGTGGTTACCAGGGGAGCTGAGGCGTCAGGCCCCACACCCTACTCTATTGGATGTCTCCATCCCCACCCTGCTCCCAACTGGCTCCCACATGGGGCTGTGATGGAGCTATGCTCCATCCTTTGTGGAGCCTTCAGAGTGACCCGTGAAAGACCACCTCCCAGTGACGATTTTAATGCCAAGGCCCACATGAGTTGTTCCTTGTCTGTATCACCTTTCCCGCCTTACCACCTGCCACTCTTCTCTTGCTCACCTGCTCCAGCCACAGCAACCCCCCCGCACCCCCCCACACACAAAGGCCAGCATAATAGGAAGTCAATCAAGACAGCAAAGAAACCCATGCTAGGAGAAGAGGGGCCAGCCACATCACCCCTCTTTCTGGGCCTCTTGATGAACGGAGGGTGTTGGCTCTTCAGTCATTTGGGAGATTTTTATCCCAGGCTGGTACTTAGCAGAAGAGGGAAGGGTAGTCCTGCCTTCTACACTCTGCTTCATCTGTGATGGGTGGCCTGGTGGCACCTGCCCCTCTCCTCCCCTCCCCTCCCCTCCCCTGCTCCTCCCTGGCCCCTCCCCTTCCCTGCCCTCTCCTCCCCTCCCTTCACAGCCCCCCTCCTTCACAGCCCCTAGCATGCATGCTGTGCAGTTATTAGTTTAGGTTCATTTAGAATCGGCTTAGCAACCCCACACCCCTGGAACCTGGGAGCTTAAAGCACAAGATGTCTGGCAAATGGAAATTCAATTGCTTTAATATAGAGGCTATTTTGCTGCAGTCGAACTGGAGCCTCTTATTAAGAATCTGATGGAATTTCTAAACAGGGAGAGAGGCCCCAAGGAGGGGGCATCGCCCATCACCCACCAACATTGCTCTTGACATATTTATGGCTCCAATAAAATCTCCCATCTGGTATATTTTAAAGTAAAATTGAAAATTTATCACTTTCCCTGAGTCAGTTTGTCGTTCTCCCCAGGAGGAGATAGCCAGCCTGAGATTGCAAGCGCAGGCGGCAGTAGGCAGGCAGCCCGGCAGAGAGGTTGGGCGGGCTCTGATTTAAATTTCAATACCTTCCCCATTACTGCTGTCTGGGCTGGGAAAATGACTGAGGGAGGCAGGTTGTGTGCTTTTCTTAGTGCTCTGGACTCCGGCTTGGATCTCCTCACAGGGCCCACAGGCCTGCTCGGCTCGCTCCTCTGGTTTACAAAGTCTGGGCTCACCAAGACATGGGAGACAGAGACGGGGGAAGCCTGGTCCTCTGGGATGACAGTGCTCTAGGCCTGGGACTCAGAATCATCCCTAGTGGGCCCTCGGGAGCCCAGTGAACATCCCTGGGGACTGCCAAGTTCAAGAGGGCCCCTCTGTTTATTAGGGTTCAGAGGTCAAGATCAGGGCATAGACTCAGGCCAGGATCAAGATTCAGTCCATGAACAAAAACAGGACTCCAACTGTTACCGAAGTCAATTCATATCTGAGCTTCACTTTCTTCCTCAGTCAAATGTGGTGATAAGTACTGCCTGGCCTGTTTCACAAGGCTATTTAGAGGAACACATGAATATCTTTCGTTTCTATAGCATTTCATGGTTTATAGAATGCCTGCACATACTTTATTTCATTTGGTCCTCATAATAACACCTATTTTATCTTTTTTTGTACTTTTATTTATTTTTTAAAATAATTTTTTACTACTCTGCCATTTTGACCAGAATTCCAAACCCTGTTTTAAAGACAAGTATAGAATAAAGAGGTTAAGAAACTTATCCAAGATGACACAGTCAGGAAGTAGCAGTTGGGCCCAGCAATTCCTGCAACCAGTCCCTAGAACATAGTAGCACAAAGAAGCAGTGATGAAACTTCACTTATCGGCACAGTACTCATTTCTGTGGAAACAGAATGTTATTCTCTTCTGGAGGACAATGTGTCCATCGAAAAGACTACATGTCCCAGAATTCCTTGCAGCCAGGCATGGCCAATGAGATATGAGCAGTGAGAGGTGTTGGGTGGGAGCCCAGGGAAACGGCTGCAGTGGGGAGAGTCAGAGAACATGCACATTTCCCCCCTTCCCTGCTCTTTGCCTCCACCCAGAATGCAGAAGATGGAATCCAGCAGCCATGTTGGACCATGAGGTGACACTGAAGATAGACAGCAATGCTGGGGACCACGCTGAAAGAACGAAGGAGCCTGGGACCCTGAGGAGCCGGTGGAGCCACCACAGCAACGCTGGCCTGCCCACCTCCAGACGCTGGAGAGTAAAGGACACACCTCACTTGTTTAGGCCATTATAGTCGCGTCCCAGCAGGCAAATGTAGGATCTCACTGATTCAAAAGTGTTACCCTGAAAAATAGTATGGTCGAATAAGCGTGAGAATGTCCAGTCTGGGGAATGTCACACGGGGAGGTAGTGTGCGACATTCCCCACGCCTGCCTGTCACGGGACCCTTTTGCCATGGCACAGTGTGTGTGTACATGGTGGTGTGTGTGTGTGTGTGTGTGCTTGCAATGTGTGTCTGAGTATTGTTTGGGGTGTGTGTGGTGTGTGTGTGTGCTGGGGTATGCGTGCGGGGTGTGTGTGTCAGGTGTGTGTGATGTGTGAGAAAGGGGTTTGTATGGGGGTGTGTGAGGGTGTGAGACGTGTGAGGGGTGCCTAACTGGGCGTCTGAGCGGGTGTGTGTGGTTGTGAGTCTCGGCGCTGAGACCGCCGCGATGTCTGGCAGGGATCAGAGGGTGCTTTGCCCAATATTCTCATCAGGACAGTTGAGGACACTGGCCCCTTCCTCTGAGAGTTTCTTGAACTTTGACTTGCATTCTGATCTCAATTCCTCTCTGTCTAAGGAATACAGGACCAAGCATGGGAGGGCTCCTTTGGAGACAAAGCTGGAAAGCTGTCTGGGGCAAGAGGGTCTGCTAGTGGCAGCTGGAGCCTCCGTGGACTGGGGCTTACCTCACAGGTATGGGGGCCACTACAGGGAGGAAAGGACCCGGGACACCCCTCACATCTTAGGTAGGGTGCTAGAGCCTGGCCTGCTCCTCACCCCAAGGCAAAGAGAGACATAGACGCATGGAGGGTGGAAAGGACTTGTCCAGGGTGACAGAAAGAGTGACTGACAGGATGGGATCTGGAGCCAGCTGGCTCCTAGTCCAAGGCTCTGCCCTCTCCCCCAAATACCTCTGCCCTTCAGTTTTCCAGAAGGCTCTGGCTGAGTCAAATACTTATTTGCTGAAGTCGTCACCCCTCACTTCTCTTGCAGGCTGCAAGATTTTGGCGCCCCTTTCAATGCCGTTTTCAGACTCAGAACACAATGGCAGTAATAAAGGTACCTGCTGCCTAGCTTGGTAATTGCTGCATTTCCTGTTGGGGGAACTGTACACTGTCTTGCAAAGGAGTGAAGTCTCCCACTACCCCTTAAGTAAGTGTCCTCCTTGGAGAGCATGGTCATAGCTGGGCAGTTAGTCACCAGCTTGTGCCAAGGACGGAGAGGCAGGCACTACCCCAGAGTGGCAGCACAGGTGGAGGAAATGGAGGGAGGGGACAGGCAGCTGGGGGATTACCTGACTGAGGTTGGGAGCTCAAGGCCACCCCTTCCTCTGTGCTGCTGTGGCCAAGTTGGGTCCCTTCCCCAGACTCTCTATCTATGCAATGGGGAACTGGATCAGACCTCTAAGAACTTGTTCAGAATTTCAAGGTTATGCTCTTTAAGGAGATGGTCGGGAACTGAAGGTAGAGCAGGAAGATAACCAGTTCCCTCTTTTGCCAGGGAACTCCTGGGGGTGGAACAAAGCCTGCTTCCTCTCTCCAGGGCCGAGTGGAAGAACCCATCCCAGCCAGAGGGAGGCTTGGCCATGTTCTAGGGGTGGGAGGGGCAAGGGTGGCGTGGGTGGAGAAAGAGAGGTGTGGGGTAAGGAAAATACACAAGCCAGAGGCCCAGTCTGAGAAAACCCAATATCAAAACTTTACCAAGAGCCCTGTAAACCAAGAAATGAATCTTGGACTCAGGAGGTGAAGAATCATTTAAATGGCAAATTCCCCTGTGCCTCAAGGGCTTGTTTATAGAATAAGGAGCCGAGAGAGCAGGTGGTTCCACACAGAAAACTGGAAGCTTTTCTTCTTAAGTTCCCTGAGGATTCATCTGCAATGCAGATGAAGCATCTTAGAAACAAGAATGAAAACAGGGTTTGATTTTCACAAAGGCCAGTTCAGAGAGAGACACACTTCCTGTCCAGGCCAAGGCAGCAGCCTCTGTGTGTGAGACGAGTGTCCCCAGCTGAGTGGGAGCCTGCCCAGGTCCTCCCAAAGTCAGGCAGGTCTGCACACACACCGACATGTGAACCAGCTGCACACATGTGTTCACACACACACACACATACACACATGCACACACTCTGATCTACAGCAGTCATGTTGGAGTTATCTTTATGTGAGTTCCAGTTTGTGCCCAGATCGGGGTCCAGAAAATTCATTTACTCTGCACAGTTATTGAGTACATACTAAGAACCGGTCACTGGGGTTAGAATTACAAATAAGACTCAGTCCCTCAGGGAACTTACAGGCCAGTCAGGGAGACAGATACAGAGATAAACACCTTAGAGAACACAATACTGTGGGAGTACAACAGATGGGCATCTTGCCCCGGCCTGGAAGGTCAGGGAGGGCTTCCTGGAGGAGATGGTATCTCAGCGCTGCACTGTCCAATGTGGTAGCCTCTAGCCACATGTGGCAATTCACATTTAATTAATTTAAAGCAAATACAGTTAAAAAGTAGTTCCTGTGTGGCACTGGCGATATTCCAAGTGGTCACCGTATTGGACAGTGCAGAGACAGGACCTTTCCATTGTCACAGAAAGTTCTACTGAACAAGGTTCTGAGGAGGAACAGGCCATCCCCAGGTGACGGCCATGGAGAGGGGTTCCAGTTCCAGGAGCAGCTTGTGCAAAGGCCTAGAAACCAGATGCAGCCTGTCCAGGGAACTGGAACCCTGAGCACAGGTGTGAGGAGGGGCACAGGACAGCTGAAGCCAGAGGGAAAGGAAGGACTCAAATGGTAGCTGAAGACAGCATGTGTGGGCAAGGAGCTGGGGTGTCATCCTGAACATTTAGGAAGCCTTGGAAGGGCGTTCAGCGGGGAGTAACAAGGGCAGCTCCTCACGGTGGAAGAGCTTGCTTGGGGGATGGGCTGCAGGGGAGCAAACCTGGAGATCTGGAGCTTGCAGGGAGGGAGCCGCTGCCAGCGCCCAGGTGAGCGGAGGTGGAGATGAGGGGGCTGACCTGGGAGTTAAGCTGAGAGGACCTGGGACTGGTTGGCTCTGGGCCCCAGGGAGAGGGGCCTCTGGCTCCAGGGACAGAGTAGCTGGGGCTGCCCTTTGTGGACAGGAGAGGGAATCTGGGGGAGGAACTCAGTTTGGGTGGTGCAGTGTATAAGGTCCAGTGCACCTGGCAGGTAGGTGAAGGCACCTGGTCTTTTGGGGAAAGTCAGAGCTGGAAATACTACTGACTGGCTGATCATTAGCAAATAGATGAGTGTACAAACACAGTGAGGGTCTGTTGTGTGGGGGACCCTGCTCACTGCACCATTTGTTGTGCGGGGTGGCCTGCAGGGCCTCTTGTCCCGCTCCCCACACAAGAAGGCAGGATGTGGCTAGGCCAAAAAGGAACAGCCACGGAGCCATGGGTAGGGGAGTCATACCACTATAGTCTCACTGGAGGCTGGATCCACACAACCCGCAACCAGCTGTCGGCTTCTCTGCCTGCCAACCAACCGACTGACCGACCAACACAGCCGTGGCAGTTATATCAGGGGCTAATTGGCTCACTGGTTACAGCTGACGGCCAACTCGCCACAGCTGACGGCCATCCACTACCCAAGCCAGCACCTTTCCACATGAGGCCAAGAGCCTGGAAACTGCTCTCTGGGACTCTGTCCCCACACTCCACCCTTACAGGGTCTCGCCTCACAATTTAAGTGACAAGCATCTTCCGCGAGAGTCCCTGTGTCATATTAGCCTATAGGCACCTATGGACGGAAAGAAACAGTAGTCTTGGGAACCAACAATGGCAAATCCCTTCCATCTGGGAGGATACATGCCAGCTGCTTGCGGGTTATACGGGGTATGACACAACCATTGCACGTCCATCCTGGCAGCCCAGCGCTGCACTTCTTGCCCCATAAAATGGGTACCCCTGTCACTTTCAATGACTTGGGGGCGCCCATAGAGGGCGCACAGCCGTGTAACAGCGACCACTGTATGCTGCTGATCCGCAGGGGGACACGGCCAAGAAACATCAACCCCGTAGCAGTGGCCACTGCTGTGAACGCATACATCGCATTGCAGGCCTTAGGCAGGGGTCCAATGTAATCCACTTGCCAGCGAGTGAGGGGCCCTCATGTAATCTGCTGTGTCTCCCAGGGGAGCCCCCACCTTTGGGGGCTGTCCTGGGCACAGATGGCACAGTCATAGCAGGCATCTGCTATCTCCTGCCATTTCAAAGGCAGACCCCAGCGTCTGCTCACCTGCCATATGGTTCGGCTTCCGGCGTGCTGCAATTTCCTATGCAGCCATTGGGCCACATCAGTGGCAGGGGCCCGTTCTAACCATCGGACCCGTGCTAGGGCATCTGCTTCATCATTACCTGGGGACACTAAGGGGTAGTGACCTGTGACGTGCATTAGGGTCACCTCCTTTCTCTGCCCTAGGTCCCAGAGGTCCTGCCAAATGGCTTGACCCCACAGTGGACGGTGTCCTACCAACCAGTTTTGGTGTTTCCACATAGGGAGCCACAACGTTAGGTCCCGGAACACCGCCCAGCTGTCAGTACAAATAACTAGGGGCCCGGGCTCGTGGCTGATTATCATCCACACAGCCCATATCTCAGCCCACTGGCTACTCTGGCCCGTCCCAGTATCAAACCAAATGGTGTCTGTTTTGGGCTGCACACCAATAGCCGTCCAAACAGCTGCAGCCCCTCGGCTAGAACCATCGGTGAACCAGGCATCCTCAGGTACTGGGGGCTGTCCTTCTATGTAGGGCGAGGGCTCCAAGTCCTCCCCTCTAGGCAGAGCGCTTGGCTCAGCCTGGGCCACAAGCTCCAAGGCCCTAGGACCTGTTGTAGCTCTGTGCTCAAAGGGCTTGAACTAAGGGTGCTCCGTTGCTCCAAGTGGGCACCCCATTTGACGAGGGTGGTGGTCTGTGCCACCCCTGTTTTGGGTCCCTGAGTCCCACCCCTGGACAGGATAGGTTGTTTGAACCAACACCCGTGCCGTTCCTGTGATGGCTTCTGTGGCCACTAGGGCTGCGTACACAGCAGCCAGCTGTTTCTCTGTTAGAGAGTAGCAGACTTCCACTCCTTTCCACAATTGGGACCAAAATCCCACTGGCGACCGGAAACGCTCCTGCCGTTGCCAGAAGCCCCAACTGTACCCCTCTTGGGTTATGTAAACATCAAGTTCAAATGGGCGGCCGGGGTCCACTACTTGCAGAGCCTGTGCCCGCTGCACTGCCCATTTTGTGGCAACAAAGGCTTGCTCTATAGCCTCTGTCCAATCCCATGAGGCCCCCTTTTTTATCATGTTATACAAGGGCCTTGCCATTTGTGCCAAATGGGGTACAAACGCCCGCCAATATCCTAGCAGACCCAAATACGTCTGCAGTTGGGAGACCTTGGTCGGCCGGGGAAAGGCTTGTATCTTATCAATGATTGCCTCAGGTATAACCTTTGTCTTACCCGACCACACAACACCCAAAAACTTGACGGATAAGCCAGGGCCTTGGACCTTTTCCTCATTCACCGCCCAGCCGCGTGACTTCAGGTGGCGGAGAAGAGAGGGAGCTGCTTGCTCTAAATCAGAAAGAGAATCTGATGTTAACAGAACATCATCGACATAATGAAACAAGGCCACAGAGGACGGGCGATCCCACTGTGCCAAATCCTGGGCCACGAGCCCGTGGCAGATAGTGGGGCTGTGCAAGTATCCTTGTGGAAGGACTTGAGAAGTCCACTGTCGCCCATCCCAAGTAAAAGCAAACTGCTCTTGACACTCGGGTGCAATCTCAATGGAGAAAAAAGCATTGGCCAAGTCCACTACATAGTGATATGTCCCCAGGCGGACAGTCAGACGATCCATTAAATCATGTATTGAAGGCACCACAGCGTGCAAAGGTGGCGTCACCTTATTCAACTCCCTATAGTCCACAGTCATTCGCCAGGTCCCATCTGGCTTCCTGACAGGCCATACTGGGGAGTTAAAGGGACTGTGCGTTGGCCTCACAATATGTGCCTTCTCCAATTCCAATATTGTACGACCAGTCTCCTCCTGCCCTCCTGGCAGGCGGTACTGTCGCACTGTAACCACACGCCGGGGCTGTGGCAACACTTGAGGAGGGTGGTGAGCATGCCCGTGTGTCACTGCTTTCACCATCCGGATCCGGAGACGGAACTCTCCTACCGACATCTGTAAGCTGAGGCCATGTAGCACGTCCACCCCTAGAATATACTCCGGAACGGGGGAGACATAAACCTTGTAGGTATGAGGAGGAAGCCTTCCTATACCCAGTGGTAAGGAAACGGCTTTCACAGTCACAGTCTGTGACCATCAATGCAGATTGCTGGTCCAGGGAACAGTTCTGGGTTCCCATAATCGAGACTGCAGTCTGCGCCAGTGTCAACTAGGGCCAAAACCCTCTGCACATTAGAAGGGGACCAATGTATGGATAGTTCCACATGGGGCCTCCGGTCCCTGCTCATTCCCTCTGATCCGGTACCTTGGCCCCACCCCTAATCAAGCTGAAAGGAGTCGGCCTCAAGCAGCCGTATGAAGTCCTAAAGGGACACAGGTCGCGCTTTCCCAGACTTCTCCTTTAGGCTTCTCCGGAATTGCTGTTCCGGACGCAACTGTTTCCAAAGTTCCAACAAGAGTGCATTGGGTTGTCGGTCTTTTTTTTCCGATCGACCCCTGCTGCCACGAGATCATGCCACATCTGTGCGCGTGTTACTCTCTGAGGCCCGCGACCTCGCCCCTTTACTTTTGATTTGGGCTTCCAGGTCTCAGCTGCTCGGACCTCCTGTCTTAACTTCCTTCGCCTCCAGCTTTCAACATCCCCTAGGGTGGCCATGGCAATTGTAACTTCATGGATCCGCCGCCCCACATAGGGCGTAAGAATGGCGACCAAGGATCCCCAAGCACTCGCAGGTGCAGTATCCAAAACCAGATCTCTCATGCTGGCTGTAGAAAGCTCGTCATCAGGCCCCTGCATGTTAAGGTTAAAAATAGCATGTCTCATACCCATTTCATGGATGATTTGAGTAAGTTCCGTATATGACTGCCATTGACTCACAGTGTCTGGCAGCTCGCCAGCCTGTCCCCATACTGTGCGAACCGCAGCAGTGAGCCACTCCATTAGAGAATGGTTGCCCTGGTCGTGGGCTAACCTATGGCAATTCTGTACCCTTTGTCTCAGGGACGGATGCCCTGTCACGAAGGCTAGCTTTTCCATCTCGCCTGGGGAGCAGAGAATGTTGTCTGCTCCCTCATCCCATAAACGTAGTAGCCAAGCCGAGACTGGCTCTCCAGGGCGCTGTCTGTACCGCCTCCCCAGCTCCTGCAACTCAGTGGGAGTGTAAGGGGTGTAGGTTGTGAATTCAGTCACAGCTGGGTTGCCAGCAGCAACGCCCCCGGGACCCAAAGGTTGCTCACGGTTTACCCTTTGCTTCAAGATTGGCCGGGCTTGGGGGTTGGGAGCTACACTGTCTCCACTTGCTTCCTCCGCCTCTGCCTCGGAGTCTCCACTGTGGGGCCCCTCTTCTAACAGGTGGACCCGAGCTTCCAGCGCTTCCAACCGGGACACCTGGTCCAGCACCTGGGCCATTTCATTAAGCGCATTTTCTGTGTTGAGACTCAGGCCATGAGAAACATCCAGCCCACGCGGCCAGCTGTTGCCTTCGCCTCCTCTGGCAACCGCTCAGCCAGAGCCTGCAGGGCCCGCTCCACACTGACCCGAGAGCCATCCATGTCCTCCCACCTCTCCTTGGGGGTCCAACTCCTGAGGACAGTGGCCACCAGGCACCACACACTGTGTGGGGGCCACACGTCCTCCTGCCCAGAGTCAGACTCCATTCCTACCTGGTCGGAATCCTGCTCACCGTGCCAGGTGTCTGAGTGGGTGGAGGCCTCCGTGTAGGATGTCTACAACTCTAGGAGTCTACAGCAGCAGCAGTTTACCAAAAGGAAGGCAATGCCTTCCATGGCCAAGGGAGTGGTGTGCCATCTGGAGGCTCGAGTCTCCCAGACCGTGCCTCCCGCTCCTGGTGTCGCTCCTCACAGGCCTCCCGAAGCTGAGCTTTGACACACACAAACTGCTCCACCATCCCTCGGAGAGCTTTGGCCAGCGCCATACCCTGCTCGCTGCGCCATTTGGTGTGCGAGGCGGCCTGCAGGGCCTCTAGTCCCACTCCCCACATAAGAACACAGGATGTGGCTAGGCCAAAAAGGAACAGCCACGGAGCCATGGGTAGGGGAGTCATACCACTATAGTCTTACTGGAGGCTGGATCCACACAACTTGCAACCTGCTGTCCGCTTCTCTGCCTGCCAACCAACCGACTGACCGACCAACACAGCCGTGGCAGTTATATCAGGGGCTAATTGGCTCACTGGTTATAGCTGACGGCCAACTAGTCACAGGTGACAGCCATGTAGAACCCGGGCCAGCACCTTTCCACGTGAGGCCGAGAGCCTGGAAACTGCTCTCTGGGGCTCTGTCCCCACAGGGGCTGAGATCAGGTGAGTCAGGAAAACAGTGTTGGAGCCCCGGCAACACTGGTGAGTTAGTGGCCAAGACAGGGCAAAGAGCTAGATGCCAAAGGAGAGTGAGGGAGACCAGATGTCCCTACTGATGTGCACGTGTCGTGGTTCCATGCCGTGGGGTGCAAGAGCTATAACTGTCCGTCTAGGCAAGGTTGCTGGAGGAGACAAAGCAGTATCCGGGCACCGAGGAAACTGGGCTAAGAGAAGAAGGGACTTTGTGACAGCAGTTACAGAGAGGCAGTGGGGCAGCTTGTATTTTCCAAAGATGGCCAGAACAATCTCCCCACCCCACAGGCTCCTCTGCAGTGTAACCTGGCCACCTGCTCCTGGAGACACCGCTGGAGGGTTTGTGTCCCTCTTAAACCTGGGAAAACCTCTGACTGCTTTGACCAATGGAGTACAGCAGAAGTGACACTCTGGGACTTCCAGGCTTGGGTCATAAAATGCAATGCAGCTCCACTGTGCCTGCTGGTCCACTTAACCTCAGAGCTCTGAACTACCATGTCTGAAGTCCAGCTAGGACCAAGGCCTCTGTGCTATGAGGAAGCCCAGGCCACGTGAACGGGCCCCAGGAGCTGTTCTGGTCAACAGCCCCAGCCTAGCTCCCAGCTCCCAGTCCGCGTCATTGCTGGACTTGTGAGTGGATGAGCCTCCAGATGACACCCCACATGTCAAGCCATTCCCATCCATAAGGCCCAGACATCATGGAGCAGACACAAGCAAACTTCTGCTCCCTGTCCCAACGCCTGACCTACCGAATTCACGAGCACAATAAAATGGTCATTGATTTACACCACTGCACGTTGGGGTGGTTTGTTATGCAATAATAGTAGTAACCTGGATCGGCAGGAAGCAAACAGGCCAGGCTGTGGGCATGTGGCAGGAACAAGGAGACAACTGGACTGCACGACTGCACTGGACAGTGGGTCAAGGCCTGCGTGCCTGGGGGAAGGTGAGCTTTACCCAGCAGGCAGGGGAGGTGGAAGCTCTGGTAGGTGGAGCAGGGCCTTATGCTATGGTCTGGGATTTGGGGAGGAGGCCAAATACCAGAGCTAGTTCTGGCCTGGGAGGTGACCCCAAAGGCAACATCAGGGAGGGCCTGGTGGGAGTAACATCAAGGGTGCAGAGGGCTTTGCAGTGGTACAGCTTTGCGGTTAGTTCCCAGCTCCCCCTGAACCTCAGCTCGCTGAGCTGGGAAACGGGAGTACAAATTCTTCCCTGGCTCAGAGCAAATGCAAGGTGAGTGTGAATTCCCTTCTTTGTATCGGATTTTGCCCTCTTTGATTTTGTATTATTTTAACAAGAGGTTCTCGCATGCGTGTAGATTTAACTGTTGATAATACATTCAAGGGCAGTGTTATCTGTGCTATTTTATAGACACAGAAAATGAAGCCCAGAGGGGCAGGAAAGCCCCAAAGCCTCAGAGGTCTGCAGACCGGCTTGTGCTTTTTCTGTAACTTCCTGTGATTCCCCCGGTGGGGAGGGCAGGCTGGTGCCCCAGCAGGCCTTAGGGCCCCCACCCCACCCCCACAAGGCCGCCAGTGCTGGATTAAGCATTCCTCCCTAGTTCTGCTCCAGCCCCAGCCTCGCAACTGCTTGAACTCTGGCGTCCCAGACAAACTGTAGCCCGGGCGGGCGTGAGAGCCACTGTGGGGAGCCTACAGATGCGGTGGGCCTAGCCTTCCCAACCCACTCCACTCCAGGGGCCTGCCTCCACTGACGAGCTCCCCCCAGGGCCTCCACACACGCACCCAGGCCTCCCAGAGCCCTTGCTGCAGAGGCAGCCCCTACCTCCAAGCCCCGGGAGCCCTGCATTTGCCGCCTGGACCCCAGCTCCCATCCTCCTATTGCGCTCCTCAGCATCTGGCTCCTCAGAATGCATTGCTGTTGCCCGTAGCAACCGAGCTATGGCCTATCCTGGTCCTCCTCTCTCCTCTCTCCTCTTTCTTCCCCCTCCTTCTGCTTCCTCGTTCCCATCCTTCTTCCCTCCCCATTGTGGAGACAATGACAGGGCTAGAAGGCTCCCCTCAAACCCTGTGCTAGCTGGGTAACCCAGACAAGCCCTTGGCTGATCACAGTTAGCACTGCCTGCCTGCCTGAGGGACTGGGTACGGTGGGCTCTGGGACCCAGGGCCTGTCCCGGGAAGACTCTCAGGCAGTGATCTGGGCACCGCAGGCACAGAGTGAACAGCTAGTGCTGAGAAGACAGTAGACTCAGGAGCCAACGGCCATTTCTCCCATCGTAGCTGTTTGAGGTGGAGGCTTGCAAGGAGAGGCCTTTCTAGTGACGGCGTGGCCACTGCTGATAGTGCTCAGGGCAGTGAGGGCCGGGCAGGCCTGAGCAGGAAGTTACCGGGGCTCGGCCGTCTCCCCGCACTGCCCTGTTATCCTCATCGTTTCCCTCAGCCCCCGAACTCCCAGATCCCTTTTGGAACACCTCACTCTTCCCGCCACCTCCCAGCTGACCCGCCTTTCTCAGCTGGGCCCTAGAGAGGGGGCAATACGAAAAACGGGTTCTCAAGTGTGTCATCCATCCACAGGGCCAGCCTAGCTCAGCACAGATATTTTCCAGTGGACACAGACAGGGGCCCAGGGGGGCAGGATATTGTGCCCCCGACACCCCTACCCTCCTAGCACTTGAATACCCACCTCGCTCCCGGACCCCTCAGCTCACACTCATGGCCGACCTCCAGGCCTGCGTCCCCTCATCGCCTCCCTGGTCACCTGCCACGGCCCATATAACCTGTGCCAGCCATGCCAAGCTCGCCACCTCAACACCCTATTCTTACTGTTCTCTTCTCTGCCTCTTCACTGCAGTTCTGCTCAGAGGTCACCTCCTTCAGGAAGACTTCCCTGACCACCAGGCTGCGTTGGGTGCGTCTGCTGGGCTGTCCGGCCCTGTGCCTGCCTATCTGCAGCTCTCTTCCCCAACTGAGGGGTCACCATCTGTTTGTGCATCTTCTCCTGAGTGATTGTGAGCTTCCAGGGGCAGGGACCGGTGCCCAGTGAGATGATCTCTACAGCAGCACCTCTGCCTCTCTCTGGGGCTCAGTTCCCTCCTCTGTAATATGAGGGGGACGGCCAGTGGGCTCTGAGGGCCCTTTAGGCTGCTGAGGGCGACTAAGTCTGGGCTATTAGAAGGAGACAGAGGACAGTCTGGATCATCTTTGCCCCCTCTTTGCCCCCTCCCCCACATCCCCTCCGCGTTTCTTGGCTCAGCCTTAGGGGCCTGACTGTGTGGCACTGAGTAGGTCTTGCCGCTGTCTGAGGCCTCAGTTCCTCATGTACTAAATGGGGAGAGAAATCACTGTGGCCTGTCTCTTCTGGCTGCCTTGGTGGAGGCCTCGGACACGGCAGCCCAGATTTCTCCGTCTGGAACAGCAGAACCCAGGTTGGCTGAGGGAACAGCTTGGATGGGCAGCCGCCCCATTGGCTCAGGGGTCCCTGGGCTTCTGCTGCCCTCCAGTGGTCAGAGGCCCCTGGGCACTTAGAGCCCGTGAGCTTCTGTTCTGGTTAATTCAACTGACATCTGCCCCACGCTAGGACAGATGGAGACGCTGAAGCCCAGAAAGTGGGAGGGACTTGGCGGGACGTCACGAAGCAAGTCAGGGGCCGTGCTTGGACCAAAGCTGGGTCTCCTGGCCCCCAGCACTTCCAAGCTCAGGGTGGGGCTTGTCCGTTTTCGTCAAGCTGCCAGGAGAGGGCGCTGCTCTGGGGACCCACTGCGTGGTGGGTCCCGCCCTGACGGCTGCTCTCAGCACTGGCCTTCACCGACCCTCTGAAAAATGTTCCATGCCTGTTCAAGGGCCCTTCTTGATTCGAGGAGGCCAGTAACGGGCTGGGAGGGGCGCCTAACCACCCCCCTCCTTGATTAATCAAATACTTAAAATAATGGCTAAGGTCATGATTGATGGACAGAGCAGAGCTAATTACCCTGGAGATTAAAATGACTGTTTCTGTTTAAAAAGGCTGCAAATGAGTTAATTATTTCCTTTGCTCACCTCTCTAACCTCGTTACACTTCTAAATGAATAGCAATATTGATCTTGGAACTGATTTTGGTGTTACATCGCCCGAGTGAGTTTAATTAGGGTTTGAAAATGCTGCAATGCCTCCTCCTTCTGACCGAGGAAATTAGCCTGGGGTTTTACTTACGTTTCACAGCTATGTCCTCCACACAGATAGATAGAAGGCTTAGAACATGGCACAGCAGTGCCCAATCCCTGCTAACTCCCACCCGCCCCGGCTCCCAGATCCCTCCCTGCCCAGAGCAGCACTGACCAACCCCTGACCTCTCACCTCTTGGGAAGATGTGGCAGGAAGGCCATTGAGGTCAGCTAGGTCAGCATCCCCTGGTCACAACTAGTTCAGGGGCTCACATACGATGGGAAGGGCCCATCACCCGGCAAGGTTGGGCAGGTCGGGTACCAGAAACTGTCACCATCTCCCAGCTCTACACCTTGATGGCTCCCTGGCTGAATAAATATTTCCTTTTCCAGGTCCCTAAGGAGCCACTCCCACTTTCAGCTCTTCTTATGGCCAGATAGAGCAAAGGCCGCCAGCCCAAATGAAGGCGGGGAGCAAGACAGGAGCAGAGGCCGGAGGCTAGGGTCCCTCCCCTGGATCTGTTACCATATACGGTGACCTTGAACGGTCTGTCTCTCTCTGGGCCTGGGTCTCTCTCCTCTGAACTTTGACAATTTGTTTTATGTCACTCCTTCCCACTTCCCGCAATATGAGTCTTCAAGGGCAAGAGGCCATGAGCCTGGTACAGCGGGTAGAGTGGGCAGGCCGGGCTTGGTCCATGGATCCAGAACTGAGGGTGGGTCTGCTCCCTCTTGTTCAAAACAAAACCTTCCCTTGACCTTGATTCCCCTCTGCCATGGCTGGACCTGTCCCCAGTCCACCTTCTGGAAACAGTCGCCTACACTCCTCCTCCCACTCCCTCACTTCCTCCCCACTTCTTTCTCCTCTATATTTGATTTCTTCTCATTATAGCGATTCGCATTGAGCTCCTGGCAGCCTCTGAATTACCAGACCCCATAAGCGCTGTTCAGATGGTGTCCTATGGTCCTGGACCCGCCTGGACGCCTCTTCCCTGCTCCTGGCCTCCACAGTGCGCAGCTCTGGCCTCCTTCTCATGCTCTGACTGCCGAACCTCACTCTGCTTTGCAGGTGTCTCCTCTCCTGTCTCTTAAGGGACTCAGGGTTGGGCCTTAAGCTCTCTTCTCTCTTTTCTTCTCAACTTACATCTTCTGGGGAGCCCACCTCTCTCTTGGTTTTAAAGTAGATGTATGCCAAATCGCTATTCTAGCTCACTCCCCACTCCTGAGCTCCATATACGTCCAACCAGGGAGCGGCGTGGTCAGATTTACACTTTACAGAGGCTTCCCTGTCTGTGGTTGGGAGAGTGGCGGGAGAGGGCCATGGTAGAGACATGGGACCCATGGGGTAGCTGCTAAGTCTGAGCAAGGCCTGTGGCAGAGGGCATTGGGAGGAGGGATCCATAAGATGGGAGGCTTCCGGGATTGATTTCCCAGGGAATGCCAAGATAATAAACCATTTTCAAGTTGAACCTCTGGACTCTGTTTTCTGATACTGGTAAAAGCAGGCAGAAGCAGGCTTCGGGTGGAGTTCAGTTTGCATGTTGAGTTTGAAGTGGACATTCAGGAATCTTCAGAAGGTGAAAGGGGGACTCAAGGAAGGTAGCTGACTTGCCCAGATGCCTACAGCCAGCGTGATTCCTACAGCCTTGCCACTCAGGGCACAGGTCATCAGAGCCGCGAGGAGTGTGGCAGGCACTGCATCGTCAGAGGCAGCTTTCTTTCTGTCAGGCAAGACAGGAGGAGGTTGGGGGAGAAAGGCAGGCACAGCTCTCAAGCCACTGGGGCATTTGGAACCTGACTTACCAGTGACATCAGGGAACCAGGCCACATGACCTGACTTACCAAACAAAAAAGAAAAATGGACACTGAGGATGAGACACTTGAGACTGACCCAGCTCCAGTCACAGGCTGAACCCCGACCCTTCTCACACACTGAGCCCCGACCCTGCTCACACGCTGAGCCCCGACCCTGCTCACACTGAGCCCCGACCCTGCTCACACGCTGAGCCCCGACCCTGGTCCATGTGAGGGGCAGGTCTTGCTGGCTCCTCCTTGTTCCCACTCTCTGTGCCCTCTGCTGGGGTGGGAATGCAAGAGAAGCAGCTCAGTAGCACCATGAAGGGCAGGCCTGCAGCAATGAAGGCAAGATAAACCCCTTCCCTGCACAGACCAGGGAATCTCAGCTTGCGGGGGATTCATGGCTGATATTTGACAAACTGGAATTTCTGGTAGCATAGTTGAAGAAGCTGAAGGACTGAAAGCCACCTAGAGGAGCCAGTGGCAAGGTCCTTGCAGTCACACTGTGGCATTGGCGGCCTCACAGGCCTGTGAGAGTTTCCGGTTGCCTCAGGGTCTTTGGGTCCTCAGGACAGGGTGGCCCTTGAATGGAGCTGTTTCTGCTGTGCTGCCGGTCCCTGTCCGACTATGTCCCGTGACCCACGCAGCTCTATTTGGCCTATTGGATGTAGCTGGAACATTATGTCCCCTTGGTGAGTCCAGTGTGGTGGGTAAGAGTTCCAGACTCTGGCACCAGAGTGCCTGGAATTCAAATCCTGGAGCTGTCCTTCTCATCTGCGTGGTCAGGGGCCAGTTACTTCACCTCTGTACCTCAGTCCCCTCGTTGGTGAAATGCAGTGATAATAGTAATCATCCCACAGGGTGTTCTGAGGATTAACTTGAGTTAATTTCTGGTCAATGTTTGGTGCCTGGCACATGGCAAGTGCTGTATTCAGTTTAGGTGTCATCGTTTTGCCCACTGGTACACACTTGACTGACACTGTGAGATCACAAAGCTCCAGGGAGGACTGTATTCAGGCCCTGAGGGGTCAGTATAGTTCAATAAAAATTAATTAATGCCACTCTGTGCTGGGCACTGGTGACACAGGTAGTGGAAAGCCACAATCCTGCTCTCAGGAGCTCACTGTCTGTGCAGAGATCACCCTAACAAATGCCGTGTGTGTGCGTGTGTATGTGTGTGTGTGTAGGGTGATGTGGGCGAGATGAATTCATTGAAGGATTGCTAGATGGTTGTAACAAATAACATTTACTGAGCACCTACTGTGTACCACACGGCCTGCTGTAGGGGTTTGTCACATATTATATCATTTCATCCTCACAAGAGAATGATATACAACAGTGTAACAATTATCATGTTATAGATAACTCTGAAGCTCAGAAAGGGTGGGACTAGAGAAGCCTGAGGGTTTTCTGTGCTAAGAACAGTTTGAGTGGCGGTGGGACTGAGCCCCAGGGGCCCAGGGAGCAAGAGTGCTGCCCCGCTGAGGGGCCTGAGAGGGGCATGGGTGTGAGTGAGGGCCTTGAAGGCCAGGGTGAGGGGCTCTGCTCAGCGAGCATCCTGCATTTGAACCAAGCTGGGCTCCAGTGTGGGGAAGCAGGGCAGGGACTCACCCCCGCCCCAAGCCTAGCTCTGTACACCAGGGCCGATCGTGAGTGTGGGCGGGTGTGTGTCCACATATGTACACATACAGGTGTGTCAGGGTGGGCAAGGCCTGCCAATCTCCTCAGGGCTCCCATTCCTGGGTCCCAGCCCATAGAACCCAGGCAGAGCAGGGTTCTTGACAGGACAGCACTGGCTGGGAGGGGCAGCCTCAGCTCCATGGTGGTGGAAGGGAGGTGCTGCCGTGGTGGTGGTGACAGCTGCGAGGTAAGGAGACCTCCAGGCTGGGCAGTGGGTGGGCCTAGAGGCTTAGGAGGGTGCTGGTCTGTGGGTTGGAGATCTCCCACTCAGCTGTCTGCCCTGGCCCCAAGGAGCCTCCCTCCTCTGTGTGGCCAAGGACCACCTCCACCCTCCGAAGGGAGGACAGGCTGGAGGCCTCCAGGCCGCTGGGGGCAAGGGGTGTCTGTACCTCCCTGTTCCTCCTGCCCTGGGCTTGCCTCCCCTCACAATTAGCTGCTCTTGTCTCTAATTATTCCTCGGGTACTCACAGGACAATTAGAATTTAAATTGCCTTTTACAAAGGTCACAAAAACATGATCAAAGAGGAAGCTATTAGAAGGGCGGGGATGGCCCCTCCCTCCCAGAACTGTGAGGGTGGAGGCCAGGCCACCTGCAGAGGGCCCTACAGTCACCCAGTCTTTTCCAAGACTCCCTGGTCCTCCCACCCCACCCCTCTGTGAAGTGTGGAGGAAGGGCAAATCTACACGCCCTTGCCTCATTTCTTGCCCTCCACAGCCCTGTCTCCCATGACACCCCTTCCCCAGCCTGTATCCAACCGGCCCCAATGTCACGTTTCTGCAGTTGCATTTCAGATGGCCCGATTCTGTCCCTCACCAGCCCGTGACCGTAAGTAAGCTCCGCATCTCATGCGTCATCCAGGAAATGGAGCCAATGCATTTGCTTCGTGAGCCGGAGGCCCCACATGAGGACGGCCTGGCATCCCTCCTGCTGTGGCCCCTTCTCTGAGCACACTTCCTTTTCTGCCTTAGCCTGGAGGCCGGGTCTGGGTGCTCACGCTATGGCCCCTCCAGCCCCGACTGTGGCCCACACCTGGCTGTGCTCCTCATGCAGCCCAGGATCAGGAGTGTGTGCCACCAGGTTCCCAGACAGAGACTGCCCACTCCTTCCTCCGGCTCCCTCAGCAGCCTGCCCTGGGCTGGGCACACAGAAGGGAACACCTGACAGATGGAGAGTTTGGTTGAAAGAGTTCAGGTCCCACATGCTGAGGATTCACTGTCCGGCAGGGCAGACAGGGGGCCCTGTTAGCAGGTGTGACTAGCCTGCGTGTCAGGACAGAGGAGGGTTGCTCTGGGACTCGACCTCCCCGTCCACTCCATGGGGGCCTGCTGCCTCGCGGTTTTGGTCTTGGATCAGCTCAGGATGGTTGGGGCTAGAGACGGCTGGACAGGGTGGCCTTGGCAGTGTCAGGGGGTCTCCTTTGGGCCAGCCCAGTCATCTAGGTCAGCCTGGCTTGGCCCAACTACTGGGGTTGGGGGAAGGTAGACAACAAGAGGCCTGGAGGGGCTTGGCTTCCTGACCCCCCTCCACCAGGTATGAGAGGAAAACTGGCAGCCCTGGCCAGTTCCTGCCACCCATGCTGGGAAGCTGCCTCTGGAAAGCAATGGCTGTGCCTGTCCTTCCTGGCGGGCTCCAGGAGAGAAGTGAGGGTGAGTGTGGCTGCTTCCCTGCCCTCGCGGCTCTTTGCTGAGAGGTAACCCACCAGGCAGCTCCACCTGCTTCAGAAATGAAGCGATGTTCCCTGAGCAACCCCCACGTGCCAGCCCCGGTGGACACATGAGGCATCTTACCTCCCTGAACCCTCTGAGCAGTCCCACGTGTCACCATCTCACAAACGAGAAAACAGGCTCAGACACATGGAGGACCTTGCCCAAGGTCCCACAGTGAGAAGCTAACAGAATTGGGATTTAAACCCTGGCTTTCCTGGTTCCAAAACAGAAGCCCTTCATAGCCCAGGCCAAGCCTAGTATTGGCTGTAAGGGATCTCATGAATTTGGGGATCAACAGCAGTGTTAGGGACACCACACATGTCACGTGGCTCTACACGAGGGGGTGGGCTGGGAGCCCAGCAGCGAGTCTGTAGCCTTCGGGGAGATGGGAACGGTACTCGTGTTCCTGTTGCCTCTGTAGGGGCTCCACGGCCAGGAGACACCATCATTCCTCAGGTAGAAGCTGGTCCAGAGCTGGGATGTGGAGAGTGCCCTGGGAACCCCACCTGACCACAGGCCCAGCGGGACTGCACTTGGTGCTGAAGGAGGCAGCGCTGGGATGCAGGCCTGAGCTGCTCAGTGAGCACCTGCCCCCGCCTGCCTGCTGAGAGCCCTGCCGCTGCCTCTGAGCAGGTCCCTGGTAATGAGAGACGGGAGGAGTGGGGAGGGCTTACCCATTCGGGGTCCTCAGAGCTGGGGCGGACTCTCCCTGCATTCTGGGATGGGAACCTGGCAGAACCAGCCTGTGCCCTCAGCCTTGCCCCACCTGTAGGAGAGACATGTCTAAGAGGAGGATGGAGGCTGGGGGTGCCCAGGGAAAGGATGCAGGGGCTGCTCAAACCGGAAGCACCCTCACTGGCTGGGTTCCTTGCTCTGAACTTGACCAGGGCTAGGTGGGGCCAAGCATTTGGCCAGTGCCTGAAGCATGAGAAGGTCTGTTTGGGACAATAAATTGTCCAGGCCCAGGTGAACAAAGCTGTTGTGACAGCAGTGGCTAAATTAAGTGGCCGTCCAGGAGCCAGGTGGACCTGGTTTCCTGGAACTGGATTTACAGCCTCCCTACCTCGTTGACTGCCTAGTCAGCCGGGGCTGTCCTCACTACCTGCCTGCGAAGGAGCTCCATTCCCTGAGCCCAGGAGCTTCTGCCACGTGGGAGAGCCAGCTGGGGCAGCCATGCCTGGGCCTCCAGGAACTGGGAGCCTCTTGGGCTGGAGTCCTGGAGCCACACCACTCTCTGCCTTGGCCTTTAGAAGAGGTGCCCAAAGCCCAGAGAGGGCATGAGGTCACGTGAGGCCTTCTCAGTCTGGGTCCCAGATGGTTCACCCACACGCTTTCCCTCAGGATTTGGCTCAGGGTAGCTCCCTCTGAAGCCCTGCTGGCCTGGGCTTAGCTCCTCGCCTCGGTACCACCACCTACCAGGGTCCATGACCTTCTTGCAAGCTGCTGGTCCCTAGGCCTTCCTTCTCTCCTGGGCTTCATCAGTGGTGACAGAGCAGAGGGAGGGGGCTGGCCCTGCCTCTCCTCATTCCCATAGGTGTGTGTGTGTGTGAGTGTGTGTGTGTGTGTGTGTGTGTGTATGTGTGTTGCAGAGCAACATAAACGTGTTAACATTTCAGGTCATTTTAGGATAAGACACTGTGCTTGGGCATTTCTTCTGCCGATCCACTGGGCTGGACATTGTCCATTATTTACTTGGAACAAATAGAACATCAGCAATGACAATGAAGTAGCAGTACACAAAACAGAACACATGGGACTGGAGTCCCCAAAGTGTCCTCTGACCAGTGTGTTCCCTGCAGGGATCTGGCTTGGGACTCCAGGTGCACAGGAGACCTCAACCAACGAGAGTCCAGAAGGGCCAGCCCTCCCTCCCTCGCTCCCCTCCCTGGGTCCTTGACAGGCCAGTGGCCAAGCCAGAGAATAGAACCATCCCCTTCCCTGGTGCTTCTTCCTGGACCCTCCTGAGTCACTTCAGTCCATGGGGAAAAGGAATGTGGGTGGCCGGTGGCCAGTCCTCAAACAATAAAGTCACACCTAGTTCAAAGATGTCCTTGAGCAGAAGCATGTGGTGGCTCTGGGGCTGCCACCTATCTCAGGGGAACTATCTTCGTGGGCTCACCTACCGGGCAGCCTCTGGGCCCCAAACAGCGCCTGGCCCTCAGGGGCAGCCCCACCCAGGGCGCGCTCCGCTCCAGTGGGCTCTACTGGCCTTGGCGCGCTGAGGCCTGGAGCGCAGTGTCCCAGGGGGTTGTCTTATAGCATCAAGGCTGTCGGGAGGGTCTCAGCCTGGCCCTGTCCCTGCAGGCTCAAGCTCCAGCCAGTGTCCTAACCCTTCTCCCTCTGCTGCTCCATGTGCCCCAGCGCAAGGGCTGCTGTGACATGTGCACCATGAGCTTCCCCTCCTCCCAGCCTCTGCTCAAGCCATCCCTCCTCTTGGGGGCACCGTCCCTCCATCTCCACCTTCTCTGGTCTCCCCCTCCCACGAGGCCCCTCAGAGACCTCTGCATCCCGAAGCTTCTCCCTGGAGGGGTGTGGCCCAGGGGCTGCCAGATGTATGGGTCCTGGGCTTTGCCTGCAGTTGAAAGAAGGCTGACCTGGGATGAGTATGCACAGAAGGCCCACTTGCCCTGTTGGATCTTTAACGGCCTTGTCCATAAAATGGGGAGAACGGCCCTGCCCACCTTCCTACCCACGTCCATGCTCTGCCCCTCCCTGGTGGTCCTCAGGCCTAGCAATGAGGAGTCAGCATGGGGGCGGCGTGCCCAGAGCATCGGCCTGGAGTGTGCAGATGGTGCCAGGGGGACGGCTGCTGAGTGTGGACCCACTGGTGAGTAAACTGGAGCTAGAGCATAGAAGACGCTGTCTCTGCTCTGGGGCCCCGCAATGGGGGGGCGTTTATAAGCAAAGACGGGGGGAGGGCAAGCCATGCAGCCTGTACTGGGGTGCTTGTGGGGCTGTGTGTGTGGTGTGTCTGTGTACGTGTGTGTGCGTAGTGCACTGTGCTGCTGTTCAAAGGGTGACATGCCAGTAGGATCACGCGGTGTGCTCATGTGTTTTCATGTGTACCTGTGTGAGCATGTATGTGTGTCCTACTGTGCACATGGTGTGTTTGTGTGTCTAATGAGAGTGCATGTATGTATGACGTGTGTATGTGTGCAAGAAGTGTGCGACTTGTATGTATGAGTATACTGTGCAGGAAGCGCGTGTGTGTGTGTGTGTGTATGTGTGTGTGTGTGCGTTTGTGATGCGTGTCCTGTGCTGCGAGCACAGAGTCTCCTTGCCAAGCACACTGGCCCTGGACCTGTGCTCTGGGCCCCTATGGGGGGGGATACGTGCAGACAGAGACCACCCACTGCCGCCCACCTGGGCCACATTCCCCCTGGGAGAGCAGCACAGCCCCTACCAATGTCCCTCCCATCCAGGTCCTGGATGAGCACAGAACCTGGGGTCCGTCACATTTCCTCCCCTGGATGCCCCACTTTTGCTAATGAAGGCTAAAATCACCAGAACACAGGCCACTGGATGGCCTGCCCTTCCCCCACTTCTGTCATCTGTCCCAAACTCTGTACAACACTTGCATTCCAACCCCCTTGCTGGAAGGGGCCCTGGCCTCACTGCCCAGAAAGAGACAGGGGAGAGAAATATAGATGACCTGCACCCAGCAGCTGAGAGGGGTCTCCAGGGTGTCGCCCACCCTCTGACTCAGAATGGAACTCGTCTCAGGCCCATCTTGGGGAGCTTGGGTCTGTTCCCCGGGGCCCATTGCCCTTCAAGTGACTGCCTGTCCCCTCCAGTGCTTCTGTTAGCTGTTTCCCACCTGGGAAACGTGTGATTGGGTGACAGAGAGGAAGTCAGTGTGCTCCCCCACCCCCTATATCTGGCTGGGAGTGTCCTCGGGCCTGGATTGAGAAGCAGGGTGACCGCGGTGCTCCTGTTATTCCGTCCCCTCCATGGGTCCCACCCTGAGCGTGCAGGAGTTCCTCTCGCTTATACTATCCACTTTCCTTCCACCTGCTTCTCTAGGCTGAGACTCATGAGGTTCCTCACCCATTATTCCCTCACTGATGCCGGGCTGTCCCCACCCTTCCTGGGCGGCAGTGAGAAAGAAAGAGACCTTACACTGTTGAGGGGCCAAGGACAGAGGGCCCAGACCCTCACTTTGGGGTCCCCTTGTCCTTGGAGTGGGGGCCAGCAGATACTGCACACACACACACACACACACACACACACGAGCGTGCGTGCACACACACAGATGAACACTGAGATGATGGGGAAACGGGCTGGTGGAGGTCTGGGGCAAGGGCAGATTCAGCCCTTGGGGAGTGAGGGCACCGGGACACAGCACGTTGGGCACCCCCACCTCAGATCAAGGAGCTGGCAGAAGTGGAGGTTTGGCCTATCCTGAGCCCAGGCTGAGCAGGGAGTAGAGCTGGCAGATTCTGAGACAAGGAAGAAGGAGAAGGCTCAGAAGAAAGAGCCAGAGGAACAGTGTATGAGGGAAGGAAGCTGGAAGTGTTGGCCTGAGCTTGGTGATGGCGGGGCAGGGTGGGCGCTGCTGGCCTGGCCAATCAGCTGAGCTGGACATCAAAGCCCAGAGTGTGTTCTGAGAATGTTGGCCCTTCCCTCCCACCGAGAGACACATGTCCCTTTGATGTGAGGAGAAAGGATGGTATACATCGGAAGCAGGCCAGTGCGACAGAGGAAGGGGCAGGGGAGCTGGTGTCTCTTCCCTGTGGCCACCCAGGGAGTGGGAGACACCATCGTAAGTGTCACATCCACCCCTGGAATCTTCATCTGCCAAGGAAACAGGCAGCAGCCCGAGAGAATTGACCACTGGCTACTCCCTGGCTCCCGAGCCCAGCGGGGCCACCATTTGGCTGGCCGAGTCCTGCAGTGATGGAACAGCCGCGTGTGGAGCGAGTGGGCTCAGTACCCACTGGCCACTTCACCCCCCTTGCAGCCGTGTCAGCTAGGTGTGTCACCTGTGCCTCTGTGTGCACACACAGTTGTCAGCCATGGGAGCGTACCAGCTGTGTGCAGGACCACCCCCCCCCCCGCCATCCATCAGGAGGCTGTCATGCCCTCATTATAGTCCCTCGGTTTCTCCGATCCCACCCCCACTCCTGGTTCAGTTTCCCTGCCTGGCATGTCTTCCAAACCCTACTAGATGCAAGAATTAGCAAAATGTGCCCTTCCTCAAACGCTTTCTACCGTCTGTTGGAAAATTGTCATGCTAAACATACACATCCCCGATGAACTGGAGTGTGAGGTGAGGACTTGAACAGCCCCTGCCCCTGGTCGAGGTGGCCCACGTTCCTCCACAAAGCTCTCTAAGCGCCCAGCCCTGGGGCCGCCACAGCCCCAGTGTGAAGCGACCTGCTCTTGGTGAGAGGAGTGGGGGCCTTGGGCATCCTGTCTCAAAGCCAGGTTGGAGGGTGGGGGTGCACTTTTGAGCAGAGGGCTCAGCTTCCTCCGAGGCCAGCCTCCTGCACACCACCGTCAAACCCAGGGAGGGCACTCTCTGGGGACCCAACCCCATCTCCACCAGTGCCTGAGGGGCCCTAGGGGACAGGAAAGAGCTGGTCACTGGTGGGTCCAAGGTAGATTTCAGTCCCTGTGGGAAGAGCCTCCTCCTGACCAACCATCTAGCTGGAGGAGAGGGCGTGGCTCGTGGTTCCAGCCCCAGGACTGGGAGGAAATGTCTTAAAAACTCCCTGGTGTAATTCAACCAGCTCTGAAAACCACAGGGCTCCTATGGCCGTCTTAATCCAGGCTCTTGGGGAAAAGCCTCTTTCGTATAAAAACCGAGCTTCCCCAGCCACATCTGGGCTCCCACCCGCCAGCCTGTGGGTGGTAGCGAGTCACCAGAAAGGGGATAATCTTCTTCTGCCCAGAGGGACCACAAGCTCTTCTGGGCATTTCTGAGGGTTCCTGGGGTGTCTCACCTGCACTCAGTCCTCTTACACTTTTCTTTCAACACCACAGCCAGCAGAGCCCCTGAGGGGTGCCTCATGGCAACCTGCCCACGTCCCCCACGGGGAAGCAGATCCTGTGCCCAGGGCCTGGTCTCCTCTTGTCCCCACAGCTGTCCTTACGCCACCTTCTTGGTGCCAGGGTCTGCTGCTGGGCAGGTCTGTGGGCATCTACAGGCCCCTGGCTCCAACTCTGCCGTGCCCGGGGGCCTCTGCTCTCGTACCGCCAGCCTCTTCCCCAGGTGTCCATGAGGCCACACTCCTCCTAGAAACAGGTGCTTGCAGACCACAGCGTCCACACCTGCCACAGATATGCCCGGCCCGCCTGGGGCAGAAATCAGCAGAGCCCCCTGCAGGTCCAGGGAAGGTCCTCGCCGCCTTCTGCTTGGACCCCGCTCCATCAGCAACCTCGTGAAAAACCCAAGCAGCCCAGTAGACTTGCCTCTGACCCTTTGGGACCGAAGGTGGGAGAGATATGGAAAATAAATTTCGAAACCCTGATTGTGAATGTGACACCCCAACAGCCACTGCTGAGGTGGGAAAATAAAAGTTGCCGGCTTGTTTTTCTCCCTCTCGCTAAATGATTTGACGTTTTATTGCCCTCCCACCCTCACCCCCCCCAACTCTCTATTCTCTGCTAATGGCAGAATAATAAAAAACTATCCCTCACAGTGTGTGAGTGAGAGGCTGAGACAGGAGCCCAGGAGAGGGAGGAAGGAGAGGAAGAAAAGGTTATTATAAATGTGTCAGCCTTGTTTATGGCCCTTTATCAGCGAGAGAGACAGGGAGGGAGACACAGCATCAGCACACACTTTAAAGCAGCCTGCCAGCTTGGCTGCGGAGTGTAAATAATTTTTATTTTCGGCTGCATTTAGATATTTTAAAATACACACCCACCAGCCCTGGTAGGGAGCCCACCTCGCCTGCTGGGAAGAAGCGGGCTGGGGACCACTTGCCTTTCGGCCCCTTTGGGGCCAGTGCTTGACAATTAGGGCTTTCAGAGCAGCATTTGCTGATAAAGGCTTCCTCCCCAAGGAGAAGACAGCTAGTGGTGCCAGCCTCCAGGGCTGCCTCCCCAGAGTGGTCTTTCATGATCTCTAGCAGTCACCGTTGTATTCAGGCCTTGAAATAGGCCGTCCCGAGGCAGTGTGGTGCAGTGGTTAGGAGCACGCACTCCACAGCTGAGCCATGGCTGTGAGACCGTGGGCAAACGATTCCCAAGGTCTGAGGCTCCATCTCTTCTGTGAAATGGGGATGGCAGTGGTACCGGCTTCACGTGGCTGTGGAGGTCACAATGAGATGATGGACATAAAGGCTTTGCTGCCTGACACACAGGGAAAGTGCACTAAACAACGTCACCCATCATCTACTGAGTACAGAGAAGGGCATATTGAATCCCACCAGTACCCCCCTAAGTGTTCAAGTGGGCCCAGCACAGAGGCTAGGACTATGGGAAGCCACAAGAACCCAAGCTCTGTCTCCTGGGTGTCCACAGGTCGGGCTGGACAGAAAGACTGTGTGTGGGGCAGGCTGATCAGGGCAGCTCCAAGAGAAAGGTCTTTGAAGGAGCCTGGCCTGGCTGGAGAAGAGGGTGTGGCCAGTGGCCAGATAGCCTGATGCCCTCCCTAAGCTGGTTCCCAAACCAGCTCAGAGAGGGCATTGGGCATCAAAACCCCTGAGAGTTGTGTCCCAGGCATGTGGCCAGTACAGTACTTGTGCTCTGTGTTTTGGGGCTTCTAGCTGTGGTACCCACCGAATGTCACTTCTGTGTGAGAGATGCAGAGGACGCCTTCCTAGCTCTTGTGGCTGGGCAGGGCTGACATTGGGAGACAGTGGGCACCGGGAGGCTCTAAGAAGCACGTGAGTACAGAACCAAATTCCCAGGTCCGTGACTGCTAGGCACCACAGGACAGCAAGCCTGTCCTGCCCTCCCAGTAACTTCCTTCTTTTGGCTGGGAGGGCAGATGAGATTAGGTCGAAAAGCAGTTGGATGCCATAAATACAGATTTGAACAAGGGCGCTGAGCTGGACAGGACTGCCCATGGCCCCGTGGGCAGAAAGCAGCCCTAAAGGAAGGGAGGGGGAGGGGCAGGGGGACAGGAGGGACTCTGCACCTGTCTCCCACCTCTTGTCATCACTTCTGTCAACCTTTATGTCACAAATGCACTGTTGCCTGCTCTGAGCCTGGCCCTCAGGGTGCTCACAGCCCGAGAGGGTGACGTGTGTAGACAGGGACAAGCCAGCACACAACGTGGTCTACAGGGGTCCAGAGGTGAGGACAGCTGGCACGCATCGGAAGCTGGCACCCAGCGGGAGAGTCGGAGTGGGCTTCAGAATGAGACACGGGAGTTTTCCAAGAGACTAGGTGGGGAGGACACTCCTTGTAGAGGGTCCAGCACAAACAAAGGCCTGAAAGCACATGGCCATAGGGATCACCGGAAGAAGTACAAGGTGATTACATAGGGCTGGATTCGTGTTTCCCAACAGTGTCCTGAGGAACATTCGTCCTGGGGGATGTTGACCAACGTTACTTGACACAAGAACTCACCTGGTCAGGTATAGTTGGGAAACATTGGACTAAACAATGAGGAGCATAGGACAAAAGATCAATATACAAAAATCAATTATATTTCTATATATAGCAATGAAGAATGAAACTTTAAAAAAACAATTCCATTTACAATAGCACCAGAAAGAATAATATACTTAGGAATAAATTTAACCAAGGAGGTGCAAGATTTGTACACTGGAAACTACAACATATTTCTGAAAGAAATTAAAGAAGACTGAAATAAATGGAAAGGCATTCTATGTTCATGGATAGGAAGACTTAATATTGCTAAGATTGCAATACTCCTTAAATTGATGTACAGATTCAATGCAATCTCTATCAAAATCTCAGATGGCTTTTTTACAGAAATTGACAACCTGATCCTAAAATTTATATGAAAATGCAAGGGACCACTCATGGGAGTCCAAACTAGTACAGCCACTGTGAAAGACCATTTGGCAGTTTTTTAGAAAACTAAATGTACTCTTACCATATGATTCAGCAATCATGCTCCTTGGTATTTACACAAAGGAGCTGAAAACTTATGTCCACCCAAAAACTTGCACACTGATGTTTATAGCAGCTTTATTCATAATTGCCAAAAGTTGGAAGCAACCAAAATGTCCTTCAGTGGGTGATGGATAAACAGACAATGGAATATTATTCAGTGCTAAAGACAAATGATTTATCAAGCCATGCAAAGACATGGAAAGAATTTTACGGCATATTACTAAGTGAAAGAAACCAATCTGGGGCAGCCGGATGCCGGATGGCTCAGGTGGTTAGAGCACGAGCTCTCAACAACAAGGTTGCCGGTTCAATTCCCACACAGGATGGTGGGCTGTGCCCCCTGAAACAAGACTGAAAACGGAGACTGGACTTGGAGCTGAGCTGCACCCTCCACAACTAGATTGAGGGACAGCAACTTGCAGCTGGTGGGCCCTGGAGAAGCACACTGTTCCCCAATATACTCTAATAAAATCTAAAAAAAAAAAAAAAGAACAAAGGAGGCAAGAGCTTAAAAAAAAAAATGCATGGGACTCAGAATAGCCAAAATAATCTTGAAAAAGGACAAAATAGGCAGAATTATACTTCCCAATTTCAAAATTCACTACAAAGCTACAGTAACCAAGACAGTGTGGGACTGGCATAAAGACAGAATTATAGACCAATGGAACAGAAATGAGAGTTCATAAATAAACCCTCGCATTTATGGTCAGTTGATTTTTTTGTTTTTTTAATTGGGGAAGGGGAACAGGACTTTATTGGGGAACAGTGTGTACTTCCAGGCCTTTTTTCCAAGTCAAGTTGTTGTCCTTTCAATCTTAGTTGTGGAGGGTGCCATTCAGCTTCAAGTTGTTGTCCTTTCAGTCTGAGTTGTGGAGGGTGCAGCTCAGCTCCAGGTCCAGTTGCCGTTTTCTAGTTGCAGGGGGCGCTGCCCACCATCCCTTGCAGCACTCGAGGAATTGAACTGGCAACCTTGTGGTTGAGAGGACGTGCTCCAACCAACTGAGCCATCCATGAGGCAGCTCAGCTCGAGGTGCCGTGTTCAATCTTAGTTGCAGGGGGCGGAGCCCACCATCCCATGCGGGACTCTAGGAGTTGAACCGGCAAACTCATGGTTGAGAGCCCACTGGTCCATGTGGGAATCGAACCGACAGCCTTCGGAGTTAGGAGCATGGAGCTCTAACCGCCTGAGCCACTGGGCTGGCCCCCTGGTCAGTTGATTTTTAACAAGGGATCCAGAACAGTTCAATGGAGAAAAGAATCTTTTCAACAAATGATGCTGGGACAACTGAATATCCACATGTAAAAGAATGAAGTTTGACCCCATCCTCACACCATACATACGAATTAACTCAACATGGATTAAAGACCTAAGTGTCAGGGCTGGAGACTGGGAAAGGCCAGCCAGTTGGGGTGAGAGGCAGCTGAGTTAGATTACCACCTCAGCAGGCCCTCTGAGTCTTCTACAATAATCAGTATTATTGCTATCATTGCCCTGGAGTTTAGAGGTTGACAAGGGTCGGTAACAGATCTTGAGGTGAATCAGCAGAGAAAGAAAGGATCTGTAAAGATTTTTCTTCTCTCCTCCAATTTATCTGCTTTGAAAGTTGGTGGGAGTGGACACTGTACAACCCTTTTGAGGACAACTTTGAAGTTATTGACACTCTCTCCCAAGAATGTGAGAGCTTTACCAGCCCACAATCTGCAGAAACACCTGCCTAGTGGAGCAGAGAGTAGGACACAAAGGTGTCCATCACAGCATTGTTTGTACGGGCCTCTGTGGTAGATCCCAATCCCCCATACTTTCCTGTAACCCTTTCCAGTGTCCCTTTGCAGCTTTTTTCAACAAGACGTGGAGCTGGTTTCTCCAGCCCTTCAAGCTGGAGTGGCCTCTGACTAGCTTGGGCCAATGGAATATGGCAGAAGTGAGCATGTGCCCGTTCAAAATGTTGGTCTCAAGAGCCCTTATATCCTCCCACTTGCTCTCTTAGAAGCCTGCCATCAACATGAGGACGAGCCCAGGCTAGTTCGCAGCAGGATCAGAGACCACATGGAACAGAACACAGCCGCCTCAGGTGCAGCCATGTCGGATCAGCCAGCCCCTGGCCGATCCTCCAGCTGAGTGGACCCACCTGGGAAGCTGGCTGGGCTGGCCCAGACCAGCGGACTTCCAGACTCGTGAGCATAATAAATGTTTTTTGTAAACCATTAAACTTTGGGGTTGCCAGTTAGCCATTATTTATAGTACTGAAAAATTGATACAGCCCCAGACTGGAAGCAAGCCAAGATGCCCACCGATGCGGGTCGGAGGTACACATGGTGACACAGCCACGCAAGGCAGCGCCTGCGGTCCCTGAGAGCCACGGTCAAGCTACACGCTCGGACCTGGCAGGTGCCTGCAATATGCTGGTGAGGGAACAAGCAAATGTCTAATCAATATGTGTGCCATGGCCCATGTTTGATTTTAGAAATTTTCATGTATAAAGATATATAGAATAGATACGCCTAGGAAAAAGTCAGCAATGACACACAGCAAACAATTTATAAAGGTTGCCTGTAGAGGAGATAGGGCAGAGTTTTATATTTTTTGTTTTCTTTCTTGTAGTTTTTTTTTTTTTAAGTGAAGATTATTTGTAAGAAAAAAAAGTGGGTGTTTTCAGTGACTGCATTTGTTGAAACTGGGGCCTAGCTGTCCTCATGTGGATTCTCTAGCTTTTTCTCTTCTGCCTGGCTCTCCTGCTCTGCCTCCGCTCCTGATCCAAGCCCACCCCTCCTGCAGCGAAACCCACATTTCCAACACCACCCTCCCCCCCTGCAATCCCTTATTCATCCCTCGATTACTCAGGCATTCACTACATATCCCTCACTCCTTTAGGTATTTACCTTCAAATATTAGAGCAGGGAGATCCTTTGGAGGTCAAGTCCCACCTTCGTGGTACAGATAGAGGGAAATTGAGGCACAGAGGGGCAGGGACGTGGCAGAGGCCTCTTTGAGAGGTTGCAGCTGAGCTGAGGCAAGACACAGGTATCCTGAGGACCTACCCACATCAAGGAGCCCAGAGCTTCCCCAGTCCAGACCTCTGCTGGGTCCCACTTCCCTCAGAGGCAGCCTCAAGGATCAGGGACCAGCGGCTCCTTGGTAGATGAGGAGGGGCCGTGAGGGAGAGAAAGAGGGACAGAGCCAACGACAGGGAGGGAGAAGGTGGCAGGGGGCCTCGGTGCCAGCCTCAGCCCAGGGCCTCTGGCAGCAGCCAGATAATAAGCAAGAATAATAGAGGAAAGAGAGCAAAATGTCACACACGTTCTGGTGCCATTAGCTACCAGAGGAGCAAAATATCACATAATTAGGCTGGCTTTTGTTTGCCTTTGTGGAGGGGAGTATGAGGGGCTTCTGGTTACAGGGGGAGCTGTGACCGGGGGATGGGCCTGTTTACCAAGGCAGGGGAGGGGGCAATGAGAGGAGGACTGGGGCTAAGGCTGCGCACCCCCTGGGCCTAACCGGACTCTCAGGGGTGCGGTGAGGATGAGGTCAGGGAAGGGGTGGGAATGACACAGAGCTCAGAGGCCTCCTTGGGAAAGTGCCTTTGCCGCTGTTTGTTTATAGTTCCCTCGTTACTACCCAAGTCACAGAAACAACCCTGTAATAGCTGTAAAATTACACACTTGCAACTAATTCGGGTATGACTCTTGGCATAGCAGCTGCGTTTTAAAGAGAAATAAACAAGGCCTGAAATAAAAGTCGGCAGGAATACAAATCTGCAGCAGTGATGCTGACAGCCCTTCCCCATGCAACACCCATGCACACAGCGTGCAAACGCACGTGGACCCATGGCCTCTTTCCCAGTCCCTACTGGGCCACTGGATGGGGCTGTTACCTCAACTCTAAGCCGGGGCTGGGCCAGGTCCTTGTTTTACAGATTCAGGCTACTCCCTTGTCCTGCCTCCCTTCCTCTGTGGGGTGCCCACCTTCCTTTCTCCCCTAGCAAAGGGGTTCTAACGACCAGCTCACAATGCATTCATTCATTTATTCAACATGTGTTTCCTTTAGCACATACTTCGTGCCAGGCACTGTGCTCTAGTGGTGAGAAAATACAGACATAGATTCTTTTTTTGCGAGGAGGGAGGAATATTGGAGAACAGTGTGTTTTTCCAGGACCCATCAGCTCCATGTCAAGTCATTGTCTTCAGTCTAGTTGTGGAGGGCGCAGCTCACTGGCTCATGTGGGCATCGAACCAGAAACCTTGGTGTTATGAGCACTGCGCTCCAACCACTGAGCCACATGGCCGCCTCCAGACATGGGTTCTTTTTCATCTGCTGGAAGAGACAGATATTAGACAACAAAATGCATGAATAAATGTATAATAACCAACTAGGATAATGCTCTAAAGGAAAAGAACAGTGTGGAATAGGAGAAGAAAAGGGAAGAGCTGCTTCAGGTAAGGGGTTCAGGAAAGGCTTCTGTTGGGGGGAGGGAAATGCTTATTTTAGTGGAGGCCTGGAAGTGGGAGTCTCCTGGGTGTAGAGTGGGGAGTAAAGAAGTCCAGGGGGAGATAGCAGCATGTGCAAAGGCCCTGGGGCAGGACGACCAGTGGCAGGGGTGGAGGGGCGGGGGGACTGTGACGTGAACCCACCTGGAGACCACAGGTGTGGACTGGGAAGGCTGTAAGGTTCTAAGGAGTAGGGAATGGCTGTGATGTGTGGTTCTTAAAGATGTCCCTGTTTGGCTGAGGGAGGCTTGCAGAGCAATGAGAAGGGTGCCAGCAGCTGGAGGAAGCTGTTGCAGTCATCCTGATGGGAGATGACAATGGCTTGGGAAAGGACTGTGGCAGTGTGGGCAGGAAGAAAGGGAGGCAGTGAGAGACATCCCACAGGCACACCGGACTTGGATGTCTGGGATGCGGGAGAGGTCAAAAGGGGCTGGAACGGGGACACTGCCGGAGGGGCAGGTTTGGGACATGTGCCTGAGGTACACAGAGATGGCACTTGGGGCTTCGGGATGGAACAGCTTGCTTAGGGAGAGAGAAGTGAGAAGAGAGAGAAGGGGTTTGGACACGTGTGCCTCTCAGCTTGGACTTTCCATGACCAAATGCCCCTCCCCCTCTAGCTAAGAAAATAAGAAAGGAAGTCCCAACCACAGTCTGTTGAGAGGATTAAACAAGGAGGACTATCAAACATCGGCCCAGTAACACCAGAGGCAACCTCACCTACCCAATCGCAGCCCTGGAACCTGCTCAAAGCCAAGAGTCTATTGCCTAGGATGTTTGTAGGGCAGTGGGTGGGGGGCACAGCATCCCACAGGTGGGAACCCAGGGAAACCCATGGAGCTCATGGCAGAGACGGCTGAGAGCAGTGAGAGCAGAAGGGGAAGCAGAGGAGAAGCCGGTGGGCTGGGCAGGGAGGACAGAGAAACCGCATGCAGGCAGGAGCTGAGTGGGGCGGCGAAGGGGCAGCTCCACCAGGCGGCCTGGGCTGCAGGAACGACAGCGCAGAGCACGCCCAAGGCGGCCCTCTGACTCCAGCTCAGCCCACACCCCACACCAGCAGTGCACGGCATCGTGAGCACATGAGCTTTCCTAGAGGCAAGGATGCCGGGGCCCCCTTCCCTCTCCCCTCTCTTCTTGAGAAACAGAGTGGGGGCGCCTGAGCTCAGAAGCAGGAGGCCCTCATTTGCCAGAGTCCCAGACTCTGCATGGCCCCCAGGTTCCCTTTCTGAGGACTCAAGTACCCTGTAGGGTGCTGACGTACCCTGTAGGATGCTTTGGGCCCCAGATCACCACTGGCCTAGCCCCAGCCCCTTCTACCCCCAAGCTCCACTGTGAGCCACTGCTTATCCTCCTGTGTGTGGGGACATGTTTGCTCATGTGCACTTATTTTCATGCTCCTGTGTGTACATGAGTGCATACAAAGTATGCACAACATGCATGCACGTGCTCATTGTGTTGCACTGGCTGAAACATATGTGTGCACATGCATGTGCGTGTACAGCTGCAGTGAGTAGCAACTTCCTAAGCTCAGCTCAGGCTCCTTCCCCAGGGAATTCCCATCCATCTTCCCCTCCCCCCATTGCAGGACTCCTCTGTCCCCCTGCTCCTACAGCTGGAATTGTGTCCCACTCACCTGGGGTTGGGCCACGGTCTTCTCTGGAGGCATGAGACTCACTGCCCTGGAAGAGATAGGGACTCCCCTTGTCTTTGTCAGGCTGGTGGGCTGTGCTGGGGGTAGAGGCCCGAGGGTCTGGGGACTGAAGAGGGGAGGCTACTTGTGCTGTGGGACAAGCGTGCACACTGGGCTGGGGCTGCAGAGGGAGCTGTGCACTTCAGCAACACCTAGCTGGACCCTGGGGGCCTGGACAGGGTCTGGCTGCAGCCTGCTTGCTTCTTGGCAGGACTCCGGGAAGGAGAGGCTGCAGGCCAAGTATCCTTGTCATAAGCAAAGACACCTGCATAAAGGAGGTGTCCATTCACTGTTGGATGCAGATTGGCTTGTGCACCGTAACCTGCCCAGGTCGCAGGTGCGGCCCTGCCACTGACTGACGTGCCTTCTCATGCTGGTCAGCCTCCTCCCAGCACCTCAGCTCCTCTACAAAACTGGTTGTGGGGGCAGGGAGGCAGGCGCTCCCTCAGGGTCTGTTCAGCTCCCATGCTTTGTTGCATGCCGAGGCTGAGGCAAGCAGCCTGGCTGCTGAAGACCAGCCCATGGCATGGGTGGGGGCAGGAAATCCAGAAGCCGTCCTAGGGTCCTGCCCACCACGAATGCACAGGCACGACTACAGCGTGCAGAGCCCTTCCCTACAACATTCAGCATCACTCACGAACTCTGAGTCTTTCCACACTCGCTCGCAGGCCCAAGGGGACACAGGTGCTAAGCAATCTCAAGCCAAGATGGTCCAGCTGGTGTGGACAACCGGCTCTACGCAGCCCCGGCCTGTCATCCCCAGGCAGGGTCCACCTTTATAGCTTCCTGTCTTCTCTGCTGCTCCTAATAGGCCTAGGGAGACAGTGGCCCCAGGAGGCGCTTAAAATCTGTATTTATTATTTTGAAAAGGGAATACCTTCTCATGCTTCAAATATCAAAAAACTGTAGTATAGAGTAAAAATCTTCCCTCTGCTCCCCACTCTGTAAAGCCTGGTTTTCGTTTCCTGTGTGTCCGTTCAGGTTTTCATCTGCAAATGCCAACATGAGCAGCTTCTGAATGGATGACTAAACAATGTGGGGGCTTTCATGGAGTAGTGAGGCCTGGGCTGTGTGTGCCTGCCGCTCGCTCAAGCCCAAAGCAGCAACCATCACACAATGATAATCAATTGGGCACTTTCAAATATTTATGAAACACTGATGTATTTTCTCAGTCTGGAGTTGTAGCTTTCACGGAATTTGGCTCGATTGGCCAGAAAGTCAATATTTTCCCAGGGCCACCGTCGAGATGCACACATTGCTGTCATGCCCGGGTCCTGTGGGCCTGGCTGCTCCTTCCCTGTCAGCTTCTTGCAGGCAGCTCTGGGCTTCGCTGCCTCCAGAGGGAGTCGGTGCAAAAGGTCGCAGCAGCCGAGCCTCAGCGCTGGGCAGTTCTGCGAAGACTCCCTCGGGGGCGTGTGCAAGTCCATTTCCCCCTGAGCCTCAGTTACCCGACCTGGAAAATGAGAAGTGCAGCTAACGACTGAGTTCCACTGCTGCTCCATGCCCTAGGGGACCCTCCAAGGGTCCCAAACTGGGGCCCCCAAGTGCAGTGCCAGGTTTGCTCTTCTTCCTTTATTCTCTCCTACCCCACCCCCTTGTATCTCCAGACACAGGAAAAAGCTTGGGTTTGGGCTCTTTCTTCCTCATATTACAGCAGAATCAAGGTTCCATTATCCTGGGAATGGCTGTTTCCATGGGACCAAGGGGGTCAGGAACCCTGGGTCTCATCTGAACTTGCCCAACTTCGTGGCTTCTTCTTTCAGAGGCTGGGCTGTGGGGTGGGGAGGGGAGCAGCTGTTAAACAGCTAGCAGGGTCCAAGTGAGAGCATGGCTGATGGGAAGTTGTGAAAACAAAGCAGAGGTTTCCACAACCCTGAGGTCAGGACCAAGGGCAGCACAGAGAGCTTGGCTGTGATGGGGTGGGGTGAGGGGAGTTAGGACTGCTGGGGGTGCAGGGTGTGTGTGTGTGTGTGTGTGTGCGTGTGTGTGTGCAGCCAGAACGGAGCCAGGCAGGGCCCATCTGTCTCCAGGGGAGCTGGAGCAGGACCTCCTGACCCCTGTCCAACCTTTTGAAATATATATGTGTATGTGAATATTTAATTGTATGGTCTTATGATCTTAAAACTATTTCAACATATAGTCGAGTAATATGAATACAGGACTAATTTCCACCACAAAACTAACAATAACAAGCAGATCACACAGGGTTTCTTCTCCCCGAGCACCCTCCGCTATTGGCCATCGTTACGTCTGATATGCAGCTTGCACGTTTTCCCCTGCATATTGTATTCACACACAAAGTGTCTACATGTGCACAGATAGTAACACAATTAGGATCCCACTAGATATACTTTCTTCTGGAATTTACCTCCCCCGTAGCTTAGGGGGCCTTTTCATGCAACTGGATGGAGACCTGCTCTCCTCTTTTTAACTGCGTCCAGGTGCTTCCTGCAAAGGGGCGGCCGTAACAATCCCGTCGATGGGCATTCCCGCGTCTGCGGTTTCTTGCTCCTGCAATGTTGCTGACATCACCCCTGCTGACCTGCTCTCCTGGCCTGGCTCAGACTTCCTCTCAGTCCCCAGATGCCAGAGGGAGCTGTCTGATCCCAATGGCCCCGACAGGAGGGCTGAGGCATGCTCCTCCTGTGGGAGAACAGGATGCTGAGCCCAGGGGCGGAGGCACATGTGGTGGCATTTCAGGCAGTGGGAGGGCGTGGTGAGGCTAATCCTACCCTGCTGTCACTACCCCCACTGTCCAGAGGGGAAGTCTGAGAGGCTCTGTGGGTGGAGGCTGCGAGTGGAGCTGTCACTGGTGGCTGTGAACCAGAATGCTCAGCAGGGAGCTTGGACCTTGGCTGGGCCTCAATGGGTGCACTATTCAAGGTCACAAGCCAGGGTAAGGCATTGGGTGTCCACGTCCTCTGAGTGCTTACTGTGTGCCAGGCACTGGGCTGGGGGGTTGGATGTGATTTTGCTTCAATCCTGTGGGGTAGCAGTGATTCTGTTTCTAGATATTGAGGCCCAGGTGGGGTGGATCACGCCAGGGCACACAGCCACTCTGCCCGACTGCACAGCCCAAGTCCTTCCCCCTTCCCTCGCTCCCTCCCTTCGGCCTTTTGGCTCCCAGCCTGCAGATGCCAGGTCGGGAGCGCCATAGCTTCCTACCACCCCGGAGCTGTCAGGTAGGGGTCAGTGGTGACAGAGGGACTAGAGGCCTCTCCCGGGAGAGTAGGGTCACCATGGGGCTAACAGGGGCCGCCCACGCTCATCCCATCCTGGGGTGACCTGCTTCAGTGAGAAGCAGGCCTTGGGATTTGGACAGGCATTGACAGAGTGTGACAGGGCTCAGGTATGGGCAGGTCAGTGGGCCTGAGGCCAGATTTGGGGTCAAAGGACAAATAAATTGGCCGGTGCCCTGTTGGCTAGGTGTGCTGAGCCAGTGCCTTTCCTTATGTGTCCCTTCATTCCTCTGTGTAGGGCTTTCTTCAGGTTCTCAAAAGTCTCTGTGATCCCCAAAGGGGTCCCACCTCTGTGGATTAAAACACAATCTCCAGAGTGTTCCTGGTGCGGGGGGAGAACAGCGGGGCCCTAGATAGAACCCATCTCCCCGACTTGGTATCCCATCTACGTTATGGCTGGGCCTGAGCCTCCCAAAGTCCTTCCCAGCACCTCCAGCTGGACTCCCCTTCCTGTCCCAGGAGAGAGCAAGGCATTCTGGGAGGCCCAGGTAGGGGTGCTTTCTGAGGGTTCCTGGGCTCCAGGGGACAAAGAGCAGGAGAGCTGGCTCTACCTCGAGAAGCAGGAGGTGCTGAGAGAAGTGGAGGGTCTTACAAGGCTAAGTCTCTCTCACTCTTGTTCCTCCAGTGGTACTTGTCAGGGAGGAGCATCTACCGTGGAGAGTCAGGGCTCCGCGCGTCAGATGCTGGATGCCTCTGCTGCCCAGGTGATGTGGGGACCCAGCTCTGTGCTGGTCCATACTGGGGAAGGATTCCAGCAAGGGACAGACAAGGGAGCCCTGCTCTGCCCTCAGAGACCTCTTTCCAGGCCTGGTGGACATATTCTAGGCCGAGCCTCAGGGTTTAGACTATGGGGATGCAGGAAAGAAGCAGCCCCAAGGCCTGGATCCATCAATGAATGAGACCCTGACATTGGCAGACAGTTTGAGCCTCGCATAGTCAGGGCAGGCTTCCTGGAGGAGGTGGAGGAAGACGAGAGAGACTGCACTGAGCCGGTCTCCTAGGCAGACTCTTCAGCGCCAGACACCCCAGGAAAGCCTCCCAGCTCATCACTTATTAGGTGTGCGACCGTGAGCAGCTGACTTGCGTCTCTGTGCCACAGCCCCCTTGTCTATGGAAGGGGAACACTAATACATCCTCACGCGGAGGGCTCTTGTGAGGATCCCGGTTGTCCATAATGGTACCTGGCCCAAAACCGCTACTCAACAAGGTGAGTGTTTTCACTCTGTGTATTTTCACTCACGTGTTTAGAGGACAGGAAGAATGTGAAAAGGTAAAGGAGCTGTGGCAGGCCAGGGGGTGGTCATGGAGCAGGACCCACCTTTTCAGGAACAGGGGCCCAGCAGAGGTTTTTCAAGCTTTCGCTAGTTCCTGGCTCCAGCACCCCAGCCAAACTTTGACCAAACTTTGTGGGCTTTTAGCCCTCGATTCTATGATAATTGATCCCATCCCAGAGACCCAGAGCACGAATGGTGGTACAGTGATGGTTAGAGACAATATCTGGACCCTGAGGGCAGGCAGGAAGGAAGAGGGTGGCTGCTTACTTTGACCATGCAGATCAGCTCTTCCGGGAAGTGGTGGTGGGGGGGGGGTTCCTCAGACTGAGTCAGTGAACAGCTTCTCAAGGGACAGGGCAAGTCTCTTTCCTGGTCTGGGCCTCTATTTCCTCATCTGTACAATGGGAAGGGGGCAGCTGGACCAGGTGCCAAGAAAGGCTGAGCTGTCAGTGGCTGTCTCTGAGCTGGCAGTCCAGGCAGAAGCCAGGTGTGAGGGGTTGCTTGAAGGGTCTGACCTTGGGGAGAGTCCCCCAGAGGGAAGATGTGGCAGGAAGCTGGGATAGGGCAGACCTCGCCCCTCCCTTCTGGCTGCCCTGCGAGTGACAGCTCCTCCATTCCCTAAGGGAGGCTGAGGCTGACTGACAAGGAGGCTCTGGGGCCAGGCTGTCAGCAAGTGCCCCCTGCCACCTTTCTGTGGTGAATTTGCATAAAATTTGCACAAATCTGCATAATTTAGGAAGCAGCCAGGGCTCATCTTGGGCAGTTCGATTTGCTGTGATTTTATGAGCTTTGAAGCAGTGCTTTCTTCTCCTGCCCACATTCCCTCCTGCTTCCCTTTTCTCAGTCTGGCTTGTCAGATCCCACTGCCTCTTTCCATCTTTCCAGGGTGGGAGGATGGGTTCCTTTGGGTCCCCAGAGAGAGCCCCTCTGCCGCTACTAAGTATAGTTGCCTGTGAATTTGACATTGGTTCTGGTCTGTCCATCCAAGAGGCCTTCACAAAGGAGATTTGAGGATCCTGAGAAAGCTCTAGGTGTTTCACTCAGAATGCTTCTGGCCAAAGCTGCCAAGCCCTTTTTCCTGACAGGGCACTAGGGTGCAGGGTGTCTGGGTTCCTGTGAGGCTTTGCACCTGAAGTTGGAGAAGCCTGGATGGTGTCCCACAGGGGATGGACTATGAATGACTAATCAAACGGCTCTCCCCAAGGGAACTGACTCGTGGATTTACTGGGGGCCCAGATGAATGTCCCTACAGCTGTGTCACAGGACTCCATCCCTGTCTTTTCAACATTTTTATTTTTGGTTTACTCAAGTTTCTTTTGGGTACAAATGACACTAACTCAACTCCAATTGGCTTAAGCAAAAGAGAAAAAAGAGAGAGGATTTAAGAGCTAATATAACTGAGAAATCCCAGGGTACATGGACTTCAGCCACAGCTGGCTCTAGAGGTTCAAATGCCACCAGGAGGACACTGTCTGCTCTGCTTTCCTTGACGTGAGCTTCAACTGGCTCCTTTGCTGTCATGGCCCTTGGAAGCTCCAGTGTCATGTCCTACCAGCTCCAAGTGCAGGAGAATCCGAGCTTCTTCCCAGAAGTTCCAGACATTCTACAGCGCGGCCTTACTCGTTTAGCTTGGCTCATGGGCCCAAAGCCGCCCCGCGGTGATCAGAGGCATGTGGCCCTCTCATTGGCCAGGTGCAGGTCAAATGGCCACCTGGGACAGGGGGAGCGTCAGCCCCACCTCAACGGGGAGGTCCCCCTGGGGAAAATCAAGGACCACTCCTAGAAGATGGGGAGGTGTGGGTACTAGGCAGGGTGACTCCAGCTGGGCACGTGGTGTTTTCTGTGGATGAGTGTGTAGATGCCAACCTGACGTGCAGGGAGCTGGAGACAGGGAAAGGGGAGGCTTGTGAGGGCCAGCTGACACCATGGGTAGGGTGTGCACGGGTGGGGGGCACCTGGTGGCATCTATTTCCTTCCCTCGGTGAGCTAAGGCAGGCCAGGGGCAGGATTTGAACGCAGCCTCACTTATGCCTAGGCACTTGGTAGGGAAGCCATGACACCCAGTGACCACAGAGCCCTGAGCCACTGGCCTCTGAGACACAAAGACAGGGAGCTTTGTGGAGAGAAGGGCCTGCAGTGGCCATCGGGGTGAGGAGTGGGAGGCACTGTCAGCTAGCTCTGACAGGACGTAGGCAGGAAAGAGATTTCCTTCCAACAAACAGTGGGTGAGTGCTGGCCCTTTAACGCTAAAGGAAGAGAGGAATTGCAGACAGAGTAGCTTCCACTTTACTACCCCTCATCAGCGGCAGCCTGTCCCTCGGCCAGATCTGCTGAGCGAGCCCTCCCACCTCCGACAAGCTCAGCACTTTCCCTGCTCACTCGGGTCCCTGAGCTGCCAGGGCCAGGATGGGGGCTAGGGTTCAGCCTGCAACTCCAGTCCTGGCCACCCCCTGTGCTGCCCAGCAGGCTGCGCAGCCGAGTACACCCTACCAGCTTTGTTGGGGGTCTGGCAGCGCCCAGCTTCCTCCTCATGGGGCTCTGCCCCGCGGAAGGACTGGCGCTTGCCACGCACTCACGACGAGCCCGGCAGCAGGCTACGTGCTTTTACTCATTGCATCCTCAACAACCCGCGAGAAGTACGATGATCACACCAGCGTCCTCCCTGTTCTACAAATGAGGGTCCTCAGACCCAGCGAGGTTAAGCCGCTTGCTCAAGGCGGCACCACCCGCAATCGGCAGCAGGGTCTGAACCTTCTTGGTATTGCATCCCTTCCTCTCTGTACTTCAGACCCTGTGTGTGTACAGTGGTAAGAATACCACCCATGCTGCCAGAGGTACCAGGATGATCAAATAAGAGTTTAGAAGGTGGGGCTTAAGAAAGCATCCTCTCAGCCGGAGCCTGTCCTCACTGCCCGGGAGGAGACGGTGAGCGGGAGGCTGCCGCCCCAGGAGACCTGAACGGACCAATGTTTGAGGGAAGTCTGTCGGCTGTGTCTCCCATGGCAGAGGAGGAGGGGGTCTTTAGGGTGAAGAGTGGGCCTTAGCTGAGCAGTGAAAGTGGGTGGGGGGCGGCTGCCCAGGCCCAAGAGAGCTGGCTCACGCCAACCACCTGTGGAGGAGTCTAGCTGGAAGGGAAAAAGGAAGAGGGAGGGTGGGGCAAAGCTAGGAGAGGGCTTTCTGCAGCACAAAAAACAGCGTGCTTGGGTCAGAGCAGGGGTCCTCTGGAGAAAGAAAGGGGACAAGCACCTCACCTCCTGGTCGCAGAGCGCCTGCCAGGGGCTCCACTAACCACTGGCTCCTCAGCATGTCCCTGCAGCACTGGCGCCATACCCATCCATGGGCAAGGAAACAGGTCAGAGGACACGGCCCTGATGAGTCTCCCAGTGGGGAGTGCTGGGCCTGGAATCCACACAGGACAGAGCTGGCCTCTGCTCACCGTGCTTTGGGACACAGAGAGGCTGAGTTTTGCACACTGTCACACTACTTTCCTGGAGCTTGAGCATCGAACCCTCCTTCAAGGCCTCAGGAGCACTCAGAGCAGGAAGGAAGCCCACTTGGGACTATCACAGTCTCACACAGCCCCCGCCTCCCCCACAGGAAGAGCCAGGCTCAGGTTCAGGAATTTTCTTCCATCACTGTGGTCTCCAAGGTGACAAACAGCTTCTCAAGGTGGTGAGCTCCCCATTCTTCAGGGTCTGCGAGCAGGGGCGGCATTTGGCCTGGGTCTGGGCCATTGCAGGTGGGATTGCTACCCTGCCTTGGAGGGTTGTGGCCCACCTTCAATGTCCTTCCCAACTCTTCCGGAAGTCCCATACTCCTAATGGTGGAATTGCTGCAGGCCAGTTGACAGGAGTGTGTGTGTGTGTGATCCTCCCAGAACCCCTCCAATTTCACTGCGTAGGGGTTGCCTCCTGTTTTTCTGTGAATGCCTATCTCTGCTCCAAGTTTTCCCCGGACATAAGATGGGCAGAACCTCATAGAAACAGCCACTACGCTCTGTGGGTGCCCAGGGCAGCTGCCCAGAGCAGAAGAGGCAGAGAGAGGCCAGGGCGCACAGGGTGAGCTGGCCTCCCCTCCCCAGCATTGCGAGCTGCATGGCTATCCCCGGGCGGCACTAGACTCATCTCCTGTCACATCTCCTGTCTCCTGGAGGCAGCGTCCGGAGTATGAGCACCCTCCACGTGGGAGACATGTGGGATGCTTCTCGACTTCACTGCTGGTTTCTGATCCCAGGCCCTCAGCGGTTGTGTGAATTTCCTCCCCGGTCCTCAGTTCCACAGATGCCAACTTGCAGGGCCAACTGGTGGTTACCTCGGCAACGCAGCAAATATTTAGGCCAGCCAGGCTGGTCTGTGCCCCTCATCCTGGATTTACTGAGACCTCGGAAGGCATGCAGCCCCATGGGCTTTGCCTACATGTATTTTTTTAAATATCTGAGCACTTAGTAAAAATAACTCCACTTGGCACAGCCTTTCTCCTGACCCCTTCTCCAGGGCTTTCTATTTGGGGACCTGGGTGGGTAAGTGGGGGGACTGCAGACATACAGAGGAGATAGATGAGAAGGCAGCACACAGCCGTGGAAAGAGGAAGCCAGGCTTTGGGCTTAGAAGGCCTGGCTATAAGCCTGTCTCCTGGACCGTTGGTGGGGGGGGCAATGAACAGAGCCCCCTCCCTCAGATCGGCTCCCCACCCAGCCCCTGGCCTGCAGCCCCCCCAGCTGATCTGCCCAGCCAAGCCTGGCTCTCATATTGTGCCCCCACTCTCACCCCACTCGGGAACCCCATTCTTTCCTGGTTGCCTCCCTGGTCCAGCTAACCCCTCCAACTCAGCCTCTGCCCTGGAAGCAGGCAGTGCACTGAAATGCAAAGCTGATTCCTTCATAAGATACTGCTCAGAGCCTGCTGGGAGCCCCCTGGCTGGGTACCTGTGCCCTGCACAGCTGCTCTGCCTCCTCTCCCCACTCCCCTGCAAGTCCCTCTGCTCAAGCAATTTGCTGTTGTCTAAGCCAGGCTTCCTCCTGCCTGCAGGCCTTTGTCAGGGCTGTTCCAGGAGTACCACCCCGCCCACTCCTCCCCACCCTCCCAGGGTCCACCTGGCCACTGCTGGTGCCTTCTGGAGGATGCTCTGATTGGGCTGGCTCCTCTGACCTTTCTGGCCTGACGCCTGCCAGGAAAGTCTGAGCAGTGACTTTTTCTTCACTGATCGCCCCGCACCCCCGACCCTGGTTCTGTCTGTGCTGCATGGGTAGCACTTTGGGGCAGGGACTAAGGTAGAGCCACAGCTCGTCCAGGCAGTGCCTTTGTGTGAATTAGGAAATATGTCCGGTCTCAGGGTGGACACAGCTCCACACCAGGGAGCAGGTCTTGGCAAGTGGAGCAGGGGCTGGTGTGGGCCCTTCTCCCTTTCCCAGTTGGAATTGTGACCCTGCCTAGTCCTGGCTGCGTCCCCAGGGCCAGCCCAGTGTGGGTGCTCAGGGAAAACAGGTTGAGTTGAGCTGGAGTGCGGCATGTCCGTCATGGGGGCCCGTGTCTCCAGCCTTCTGCCCTGGCTGGTCCAGGGGTTATGTTTTCCTCCTGGTCTTGGGTGCTTCTCCTGCACATGCCACAGTGGGGCTCTCACCTGGGTCTGTCTGGCACTCTGTCCATCTGCGTTCTCATAGATTCAATCTATTTCATTCCTGTTCTTGTTGAGACTGTCCGAACAAAAACCACAGCTGGAGCTGGCAGATGGGTGCTCAAGAGAAGGGCATTGGGAATGGGAGGCAGGAGAGGGCTGGAACCCAGGGAAGGGAGAGGCAGTCCCTGGTGCCAGCCCTGGGCCCTGAGGTGCTGGCCCGAGGCAGAGGAGCCTGCAGAGGGGCCAGGGTCTGGGGCCCCGCTCAGCCTCCCCCGACCCCCGTCCTTCCCCGTCAGGGGTGTGTGTGTGTGGTCCCCTGAGAAGTCAATGACTCTGGCCCAACTATCCTGCCTTGTGAGGGGAGCATGCGCCCAGCTCACTGGGGCAGAAAAGGACAGCAAACCTTGCACTCATTCCTCCAGCATCTGACGGGGAGAAAGATGACCCTGCAATTGCTCTCGTCACTCAGAAAAAAAGCCAAAGCCTCACAGTGGCCTATGCGCCCTTCTGATTTCGGCCCCTCCCCCTCTGAACTCATGTTTCCCACCCTCCCCAGCTCACCGTGCTTCCACCAGGCTGGCCTCTTTGATGTCCCTCCTGCATGCCAGACATGCCGCACCTCAGGGCCTTTGCACTTGCTGTCCCCTGCAGCTCAGAGACTCCTAGCTCAGGACCCACAGGACTCCGTCCTCGTCCCCTCTGCATCTATACTCAAGAGCCACCTCCTCAGTGAGGCCGTCCCTCCCTGAGGGGTGTAAACTGCGCCCCTCCCAGAACCCCCAGTTCCTGCTCAGTTTTTCCGATAGCACCCATCACCATCTAAAGTGTAATTTATTTTGCTTTCTTATTTGGTTTACTGTTGCTCTCCCCTCTGGAATGTAAGCTCCTTGAGGCACTTTGCACTGCTCTACCCCAGTGCCTGGCAAGGGTGGGTAGAATGAATGAGAGTTTATAGAAGAAACAAAAGAATGAATAAATTACAGAGTGATAAAAATAGCAGCTGCCAGGGGCAGCGGGGTGGCTCAAGTGGTTGGAGAGCAGAGCTCATAACACCAAGGTTGCCGGTTCGATCCCCACATGGGCCAGTGAGCTGCGCCCTCCACAACTAGATTGAAGACAACAACTTGACTTGGGGCTGAGCTGCCGTGAGTGGCCGGCAGGCGGCCGACTGGCTCAGCTGCTTAGAGCACAATGTTTATAATACCAAAGTCGCCGGTTTGATTCCCACATGGGCCAGTGAGCTGTGTCCTCTACAACTAGACTGAGCCCAACAGCTTGACTTGGAGTTGGAGCAGAGGGAGGGGGAAAAAGGAAAAAAAAAATAACAGCTGCCATGTATGGGCGTGCACTTGAGTCAGCCCTTTGTACCCATCATCTCCTTGAATCTTCTCAACACTCCACCCCATATCGTGAGAAAACCGAGATTCAGAGGTTCAATGAGTTCCCCCAGGCCGCAGGCCCCTCGTGTGTCCTCAGTGTAACCAGCACAGCAGGGAGGAGCTGCCCTAGGCCTGTCCTGGGCTACTCCATCCAGAGACTCACTTGGCTTTGGCCTTGGGGTCCCAGTGTCCCTGCAGACCCTGACATTCCAGACCCAGCGAGGGCCCAGAGCCTCAGGCTGGGGAGGAGAGGGGAAAGGGTATATGAGCACCGACCGCCTATGGACCCCTCCTCTTTATCCCCTGCCAGGTCCCTTCATGGTCCCAAGCCACGTGACATTCTCCTGTGGCTGGCCCTCATCGGTGTCCCACAGGCAGCCCAAGAAGTGATCTCAGAGACCCAGCCTTGACCCTCCCCTGCCTGCCCCCACTTCTTTCCTCAGCACACGAAATTCTTTCTCACCCAACCTCTTTGTAAGTCTCCTGGGCACTCACTCTTCTCATATCAGCCCCAGCCCCTCACTCCCCACCATTTTCTGCCATCACCTCCTCCAGCAAGACCCCAGGGAATATGGGATACGAAATTATTTTGTGAAATCCAATAAAAATTTTAATCAGGACAATATCATTACAGGCAAAGGAGATGATGGCGCTCTCCTGGTGCAGATAAAATATGGGGAAGAAAGAACCCACCAGGGCCAGCACTCGTGTGCAACCGCATCTGTGTGGGCATGCACCCCACCACTGCACACACACGCGTGTGCCTGTGCATCACTGGCAAATCCCTGGCACCCTCTGGGCCTCAGTTTTGTCATCTGCACAATGGGGCCTGGACTGCTGAACTCAAATTCCTACCAGCTGGGAGACGCCATAGTCTGGTGCCTGCTTGCAGCTGTGTCAGCAGTCATGTCACCTGATGGGGTGGCCGCTTTGCTCCATACTGCTGACAGACGCCTTCTCAGAGCATAGAGAATTGAGTCTAATGTCCCAGCTCCCTCTGAGGCCCACCCCTAACATTTGTGGGGTCTGGGGCAGTAGTACAAGGAGAAGCTCACATACCACACATCTAAATATTTAAAGTATAAATCAAGCTAACGAACTTAAATAAAACATGTTCTAAGCTCCTACCATGACAAACAGATCTTCACAGCAACTTGAAAAGCATGGTTCAAATCTAGAAGTCTTGGGAAGAGCTGGCCGGACTCCAGGCCCCTCCACCTCTGGCCCTGGCTCTGTTCCACCATTGTATGCGAAAAGGCCTTTGCTCACATGCATGGGGACAGACACCCTGCCTGCAAAGCAAAACTGTCCACACCTCACCCCTGGGGCACCTCTCAGGCCTTGAGTGTGGACCTGGAAGAAGCCACTGGTGACAGAAGCCCAGAGCTGAGCAGGGCCCGTCACGTGCAGGGCTCAGGGCAGGAGCCCTTCTTCCCTGGGTTTAGAGGGCCGCTGACCATTTTCCCCAGCGTGGCTAAGAGTGGAAGGAGAAGAAGGGGTCATTCCCGGCCCTGCCCTCAGGCCCCTCATTCCCCACACTGCCCTCCAGAGGCGCCCTCCGTGGCTGGGCACAGCAGTTAAAGGGCATGCCAGGGAGACCTGGGCACTACTGACATGTTCTCGGCATCTGCCGGGTGTGGGGAGCTTCCTCATTCAGGGATGCGAGTGGAAGCTGACCATGGGGACATACATGGAGAGGGATAGCCAGCGGGGCACTCACATGGGGGAGAGGAGAGGGAGGGTCAGGGCCACTGCACCTGTGGGAGGACCTGTCACCGCCCTGGTGAGTGTTTCGTGGGTTCTCTCAGAGCTCTGCTCTAAGAGGCTGCCAGAAACCCTCAGTGTTACTGATTCTGGAAGACAAATCCACCAACCCACTGGTGCCCACAGCCCTGCTGCTGGGAGGAGAGTCCTGAATACAACCAAGGGAAGGCACAGGCTTGCTTTGATTCATTTCCCCACCCACAAAATGGGGCAGTGACACTGGCCACTTGAGGGCTCCTGGGACTGTTACAGGAGGCAGCATCTCGGATGTGAGTAGGGTGAGGCAGAGGAGAACCCCTTTCCCTCCCTTCTCCAGCCCTGCCCGCTTCTCCTGGCCAGAACCCAGGAAGCTGTTTACCCCTCTGACATGTACAGGAGCCCAGGCCTCCTCTCCTTCCAGATGGCACCTGAGACTCCCTCTGGGCCAGCAGGGCAGTCTAAGAGCTGCTCAGCCTGACCTTGTCCTCGGGTCCCCAGGGTCAGGAGTCTCGAGGCCCTGCCCTCCCCCAGGCTGATGGGGAAGGGCAAGGTGGAGAGGGGAAGTGAAATAGAGCCCCAAGGACGGGGGGAGGATCCCACTCCACGGAGCCAATCCTCTCCCTCACGGAGGCTGTGACCCCACTCAGTCCCCTCAGCCTCTTGTGGGGTGTCTGTTCTGTGGTCAGCGCCCAGGATTGCTCAATGTCTTGAACACCCACCTCCCGTCCTCCTTAGCCTCCTGGACCCTGACTGTGCCTCCCCAACAATCAGGGTCCGGGATGGGGCCCTCAGGCCTGGGCAGGTCTGTGGACCTCAGGCCTGGGTAGTGTCTGCCTATGTATGTCCAGTGGTGCCAGCAGCACCTCAACCATGGCACACGGGGGCGGGAGGTGAATACTCCAGCTCCACACCCCGTCGTAGGACAAGTCTGAGGTGTGCTCTCCATGGTCCCTCAGGGGTCCCCAGGAGAACCAGACCCCTATTGCCCACAGCAGTCACCCATATCCGCTTCCTTCCCTTCCCTTCCCCATCTCACTTCCCCTCTCCTCCCCACCCCCACTTCCCGCCAGTATTTCTTGGGATCATTTCTCCAAATAAACTATCCATGCTCAGAGCTTTGTCTGTTTCTGGGGAAACTCAGCCTGAGCTAGTCATACGTGTAGTGAGTTAATATTTTAGAATGTGGTTTTGTTTTTATTGTTTTCATTGTATTTGGTTTTACACTTACTTTCTATTTGTGAAAATTGAGAGTGGATTTTCTCTTAAGTTACTAATAGAAAGGTTTCTTTTAAAATAAATTCATCTAAGTAAAAAAGTAAGTTGGCTTGAAGAGTATTAGGAGAATAATACAGACAGTATAAAGGTTCAACAAAAGTTGTGGGGTGGCACCTGAATGACTGCATTTGGGTACAGTCCCCAGACTGACATGCTAAGGCCCTGTGGCTCTCTCGACCCGCCTCTCATCCCGCTCTGGTGAGGGGAGGTGGACCGAGGCCGTGGGTTAAGAGCTGGGAGACGGGGTGCCATGCAGGGCAGGGCTGAGTCAAGAAGCAGGGACCAAATCCTCCTGCTAGCCCTTCGCAGCAGAGGGACAGTAGCCACCTCCTCCAAGGAAGGATCCTTGGAGGGACAAGGCTTTGGTGTGAGGCTCAAGGACCGGAGGGAGGAGGCTGGGAACACTTGAGTCACCGAGACGGTCACTCCCCTGGGCCAGCCTCCCGTCACATTTTCTTAACCTTCTCTTTAATCTCGGCTTGGCTTTTCTCCACATGTGGCCCATCGCTCATCCTTACAGGTTGGCACATCTGTAAGGTAGGCAAGGATGGGAGCAGCCTGTGGGGCTGCCCCAGGGAGGAGGTTGGTTTTGGCCCCGGTGTGGCTTCAGTCAAGAAGGATGGGTCTGGACAGCCACTCTCTCAGCCCCGAGGCTGGCTGGGGCCTTCTCGCCCTGCCCAGAACAAGTATGTCCAGGCCAGGCCAGCTTAACCTGGGCTGGTCATTTGAGCAGGGTCATTGTCACAGCTGGGCCCCCATTCTGGCCACTTTCCTGCTCGTACTCTTATGCTGGGTCCCTATGGCTGAAAGATTACAATTCAGAACGAGTGTGCTGAATACTTTCCTCTGCTTCAAGCAAGATTCTGGTGCTTGCAGGATTCCAGGGCCATTTTGGCATCAGTAAAGGAATTTCGGCTAGAGAAGAACAGTGTGGCCTGGCCAGACCACCTGCCTACCCTGCAGTCCTGGTTGCCGCCCCGGGCCTAGGCCCTGCCCACAGGGTCCCAGCAGGGTGTTCCGGCTCTCGGAGCCCCTGACCAGTCGCGCCGATGTCCACATCCAGGAAGGACCAGGAGCATGTCCACCTGCCTCTACTCGGCACTTTGTCCACCCAGCCTCCTGCCCAGGTGCCTCCCTGCGGCTCCTATCCAGCTTTGTGGGTCCCCCGCATACTTACGCCTCCAGCCAGGACATTCCAGCCCTGCCTCTGCCATCAGCTTACTACGTGGATTGGGGGTGTGAGGAGTGGGGATGGACATTAGACAGATGTGCCAGCTCAGAAACTCCACGATTGGCTGGCCTGGCCTCAGCCACCTTGTTCCTTCATCCAGACTCTTCCCTGCCTCAGCAGCCCCAGCCTCTCCACACCCTCCCCTGATGCCCATGGGGTCCTTCCCGCTGTTACGCAGGGGCTGGGGCCATCTCAGCTGCTGACTGAGAGGCCTCAGATGGCTACGCAGATTTTGTCAGACAGGTTGGGAGGGGAGCACTGTTCCTTCGTGGAACCAGAATTTGACCTAGGCGGCTGGGTGGGGAAGAGAGGGTCAGAGAGGTTGTCCTGCCAGCTGTGCCCTATTCTCTCTTGAAGAGCTGGGCCCATGGGTTGCCTGTTTCTTACGGGGACTGACTGAAGGGGCTCACTGCTCTCCAGCCCTCTCCCTCTGGGAAGCTGGGAGACAGGATGTGAAATTTCTGGGGTGTCCTGGAACAGCCCTGCGTGATATCAGGGTGACAAGGAGAATTCCCGGAGCCTTCCTGCCCTGCGGAATCGGAGCACAGCAGGGTTGAAGACCAGAGGCCAAGAGCACGGGCAGTAGGGCTGAGGGGTGGGGGCGGGGGGGCAACACATCAAGCCCGGAGGATGAGCCGGCCGAGGTGTGAGCAGCAGCAAAGTTTTACCAGGACACTTCAGATCGCCAAGGTCAAGGCTTACACAGCCACAGAAGTGTGTGTCAAGGACATGCAAAGGAAATGGGTCCCGACTGTGGACCATGTGGGTGGAAATCCTGGGATGGCCCTGGGTCAGGCAAGTCAACTCAGACAAAGCTCTGCCCACGGCAGGGCCCGTGCAGGGACAGGGAGGCCAGGCAGCCCTGAGTCCAACTCCGTGAAGAGCTCTCCACATGACACACGTCTAAGGACTGATGTTTTACTCTTCAGTCTCAAGCATCTTTGCAACTACGATGTGACGATGATTCGAAGGAGTGAAAGATTCCAAGAACAGATTCCAAGGGTCCAAGGTGGGAGGCTTCCCAACACTTGAGGTCCCAGAGTCCTCACCTCGCTGGTACGTGTCTAGGGAACCACCTTCCCGGGCCTAAATCAGGGCATGGGAGTCACCATAAGGCATTTGTGGTGTGGGTTAGTATTTCCAGAGTTCTGAAGGCCAAGCACTGATTTGTTTGGACAACACGGCCTCTGCTTTCTTAAGGGACGGGGCCGTTCTGCTGCTGGAGAATGAGCTCCGGGGTCTATCTCTCTAAGGGAGATGATGGCAGCTGCATGTTTGCCACAAGGAGTGCCGTCCAGCCCCACCTGCCGAGGGGGGAGGGGCAGGAAGTGAGATGGGCCTGTCTCTGGGGGCCACCGACTTTCTGCTCACCTGGGCTGGGGCTCTCCATCCCTCTGGGGAGACAGGGCTGCCTCTTGTTTGGCTCTCTTTTCCGTCCCCTGGAGACCCTCAAGTCTCAGAGTGCCAGTTGCTAAGGGTGGTTGTGGGGAGGGAGCAATGGATGGGTCGGGGCTGAGTCTGGATTCTCTTGTTGGGTAATGCTACCTCGCTTCCCTTACCTGCTTGGACCCACAGGTCCAATTTCCCAGAGTCTGGCTCCTCTTCCCCCACCCCCCAGATGACCCCTAAGGTGGGGAATGCACCTGTTACCTTACATTCCTCCCTGAGGCTTTTCTCCCAAGGGTCCCCTTGCCTGAATGGGTTCCAAGTGTCCTCAAAACAGGAATCCCGTCTTCTCCTTTCTTGTAGCACTTTAAGTGAACATCCAAGGCTGTACTGTCCAAAATGGGAGCCGCCAACACAGGTGGCCACTGAGCTCTTGAGATGTGGCTCACCTCAACTGAAAGGTACTGTAAGTGGGAACCACACACCGGCTTTCAGAGACTTAGAACAATAAAGGAATGAAAAATACTTCAATCATTTTTAATCCTGATTACATGTTGAAATAATGGTATTTCAGATGTATTGGGTTAAATACATTTTTAATTCATTTTACCTGTTTCTTTTTTAATGTGGTTACTAGAAACTTTAAATTCCACGTGTGCCTTGCGTTTATGGCTCAGGTTACATTTCTGTTGGCCAGCTAGTGTAAGGGCAGGGTTTCCGATGGCCGCAATCAGTTCTGTCTGTCCAGAAGACAGGGCACTCCAGGTGCTGGTCCTGTGAGGCCCTGCTGAGAGCTGCTTCTGGGTTTGTGAGGACTGTTGTGGGGGCAGGCATGGGGTCTGCCCAGGATGGGGCTCAGAGCTCTGTTGGCTCCTGGTAGTGGGGTCCTGGCGTCCATGCCCTCTGAGGCAGCCCTATCAGCAAGGTCCCACACCAGGGTCTTAGTGCTTCAGGGGTCTGGAGCAAGCACTGCTGGGTTCACATCCTAGTTCCACCATCAACTAGCTGGTGACGCTCGGTGCTCTCTGCCTGTTTCCTCATCTGGAAGTAGTATTTATACTACTCTTGGGGTTATTTTGAGGATTAAGTGGGTCACTGTGTGTAAAGGAGTCAGAACAGCATACGTACATAGTAAGCACCCAGCACCCAGAAGCCAGTGGTGTTGGTGCCCTGGTCTGGGCCACTCAGAGGAGGGAGGAGGAGGAGGCGGGCGGATGGGGCAGCCAGGCTGGAGTCCCAGCTCTGCCATGGCCTCATTTGCCCCAGTTTCCCCATCACAGGAGGGCAATCAACCTTGCTGGCCCAAGGTGGTGTTGGGGTCCAGTTAGCAGGCTCCTTCCCCCGATTCTCTTACCCGTCAGATGCCACGCCACCCCCTCCCCACCCCCAAGGAGCTGTGTGGAAGACCCCCTCTGGCCTGGCTGACTGGGGAACGTGTCCTGGAGGCCAGGGCGGGTGGGGCAGGCCAGGCTGGTGAGAGGCCAATAGATGGAGGACCCAGGAACTTCCACTCTGCCAGCCCCTGGGAAAGCCTGGCCTCAATGCCGCTGGAAATTCTTAAGCTGAGATTTCAGTGTAATTACATATTGATTAAGTGGAACAAAGGCATGGGTGCTCCAGGGAACATTTCAATCCTGCTTTTTTCCTGCCTCCCACTCCCTTAGCGGCTCGGAGCTCTCCCCACTGAGAAGGCTGGGCCCCACAGCTCTGCAGTCATCACAGAACCTGCCTTGAACAGGGCAGCAGGTGGCCTTGAATATACACAATGCTGGGCTCACATCCCTGCCTTAGACTGCCTTAGCTGCTTGCACTCCCATCTACCTGCCACCCCCAAACCCTAGTCAGGCCCAGAAAGTCACACCTGAGGTCAGAGGCAGATATGGCACTTGGACCTGGGTCTCCCGACCTGGCCTCACCCTGCACAGGGCGCCTTCTCTGGAAGGCCCCTGAGTGGCATGAGGACCCACTCCGTTTGCCAGGCTTCCCACAACTCCACACCTGAAGATAATCATCCTACTCAACGGGCTTTTATTGTGCAGGTTCCATGCTGGGAAGTGAGTCTGCTCTGTCATTTTCCCCTCTTTCTTCTGGCCTCACCCCCCACCACTCCACAACCCCCCACAGCCTCCTGCCATTCAAGCCGTTGTGTCTCAGTCTAGTTGTGTAGGACACAGCTCCCTGGCCCATGCTGGTGTTACGGCTGAGGCAGTCGGTCGCCAGATGCCAGTTGCCAGTCGGCCCTCACAGCAGCTCACAGCAGCTCTTGCTGGCTGGCGGCCACTCACACTGGCTGCCGGTTACTCACGCTGGCTGCTGGACACTCATGGCGGCACACAGCAGCCCACGGCAGCCCATCTCCAGGGAGAGCTGTTTTTCACAATCTTAGCTGTACAGGGCGCAGCTCACTGGCCCATGTGGGAATTGAACCAGCGACCTCGGCATTAGGTGCACAGCCCTCCAACCACCTGCACCACCCGGCCGGCTGGGCTCTGTCATTCTTCAGGGAGTCCTCAGCCTAATTGGACCTAATCTGGGGGACCAAGCTTGGTCTTCCTACACAGATCGCATGTGGCCTGAACTTAGAGGACAAGCAGAAGTAGCCAGGCAAAGGTGGGGACAGAGGCAGAGAATGGGAAACGTGTCCCAAGGAGAAGGAATAGCACGTGTGAAGTCTCAGAGGCCAGGGGCACTTTGCTGGGCCAGCAAAGGTTGGATCATGACTGTAAGGCAGGGCTTGTAGGGACGAGCTGGACCCATCATGAGAGGCCTGTGGTAGACAGGGGGGCATTACAACATACACCCCACCCTCTTCCAAGCAACGCAGTTTGGGGAATTGACATCATCTCAAGAAAATGGAGTTGTCATTCTATTTCCTTACCATTGAGTGATTGGCTCAGGGGTGGGTATGTAACCCAATTCTGGCCAATGAGAGTGGGAAGAGGCCCACCCATTTCTAGACTTCATATTTTATGAGCCAGTACATTTCTTTATGGTTTAAGCCAATAGTAGTTTGATATTTTGTTATTTGCCCTAAAAAGCATCCTGCCTATATCCAAGCAAACCGTGGTAAGGACTTTGAACTTCATCTTAAGAACAGTGGGGAGCCACTGAAGAATTTTAACACGAAAATCTTTACTTTTTTCATACCCTGATGATTTCCTGAGAACCAGCCTCACCCAATCCACACACCAGACTGAACTTGTTTCAGTAGCTGTTCCTGACAAGCTGCCGACCTCAGCCCATGCTATATACTTTCTTAAAATCCCTCAAAGGTCCACCCACCCCAAACAAGCAGTGACAGGTCTTGACGTGCCCTGCTCCTCTTGCTAAGTGGCCCTGAGCCCGTCACTAGTGGCACCCAGCCTCGGTTCACAGCATAGCCTCTCCCAGGTGTATCCAAGTCCAGCACAGGCAGCTAATGGCAGGTCACTTTGTAGCTCCTACCAGGTAGTCCACGGCCGATCACAGGCAGTGGCTGAACTTGGCCTGCACCGGAGACCCTCCTAAGAAGTCCCAGAGCCAACACACCCAGAGGCCAGCTTCAGACCACACCAGAGCATCACACAGTTAGCTCCAAAAATGACATACCAAAAAGGTGGACTCAGGAGGCACCAGAGTCCTGATATAATGAATCCTACTCTATGGGGTCAGTGCCTGCACAACAGCTCCTACACTGTAGTCATGGCCAATCCTCACAGCCAGTCAGCCTGTGGGTCAATCCCTCCAACTGATGTACCAACATCAATCAAGGCTCAACTACAACAGGAGAGCACACACAACCCAAACAGGGACACATTTGGAGCACCCAGCTCAGGTGACCAGGGAGACTGTGCCACTGGGCCCCATAGGGCACCTACTACATAAGTCCACCCTGCCAAGACTGGGAGACCTAGATCTATCTAATACACAGAAACAAACACAGGGAGGCAGCCAAACTGAGAAAACAAAGAAACATGTCCCAAATGAAAGAACAGGACAAACCCCCAGAAAAAGAACTAAACAAAAAGGGAGGCAAGCAATCTACAGATACAGCGTTCCAAATACTGGTTATAAGGATGCTCAATGAACATAGGGTAAGAATAGATGAAGTCAGTGAGAATTTAAACACAGAGATAGAAACCGTAAAAAGGAACGAGTCATAAATGAAGAATACAATAACTTAGGTAAAGTTATTGTATTAGAGGGAATCAACTGTAGATTAGATGAAACAGAGGTTTGAATCAGGAATTTGTAAGATAAGGTGGCAGGAAATAGTCAGAATAGTAAAAGAAAAAAGAATCAAAAAAAAAAAAATGAGGAGAGTTTAAGGGACAACACCAAGTGTACCAACATTCACATCATAGGGGTACCAAAAGGAGAAGAGAGAAAGCAAGCGATTGAAAACCTATTTGAAGAAATAATGATGGAAAACGTCCCTAACCTGGTGAAGGAAATAGACGTACAAGTCCAGGAAGCACAGAGAGTCTCAAACAAGATGAACCCAGAGAGGCCAACACCAAGACACCTCATAATTAAAATGCCAAAGGTTAAAGGTCAAAGTCAAAGAGAGAAGAATCTGAAAAGCAGCACAAGATTAGCAGTTAGTTAGTTACCTACAAGGGAGCTCCCATAAGACTATCAGCTGATTTCTCAACAGAAACTCTGCAGGCCAGAGGGGATTGGCAGGAAATAGTGAAAGTGATGAAAAGCAGAGACCTACAACCAAGAGTACTCTACCCACAAAGACTATCATTTAAAATTGAAGGACAGATAAAGAGCTTCCCAGACAAGACAAAGCTGAAGGAGTCCATCACCACCAAACCAGTATTACAAAGAATATTAAAGGGACTTCTTTAATGAGGAGAAGGAGGAGGAGGAAAGATAAAAATAGGAATAAAAAATGGCAATAACTACATATCTATCAATAATTACTTTCATGTAAATGGATTAAATGCTCCAATTAAAAGATAGGATGGCTGAATGAATAAGAAAACAATATCCATTATATATGTTGCCTACAAAAGACTTCAGATCAAAAGACACACACAGGGGGCCAGCCCGGTGGCTCAGGAGGTTGGTCCATGCTCCTAAATCCAAAGGCTGCCGGTTCGATTCCCACATGGGCCAGTAGGCTCTCAACCACAAGGTTGCCAGTTCGATTCCTCGAGTACCGCAAGGGATGGTGGGCTGTGCCCCCTGCAACTAACAATGGCAACTGGACCTGGAGCTGAGCTGTGCCCGCCACAACTAATACTGAAAGGACAACAACTAAAAGCTGAACAGCGCCTTCCACAACTAAGATTGAAAGGACAACAACTTGACTTGGAAAAACGTCCTGGAAGTACACACTGTTCCCCAATAAAGTCCTGTTCCCCTTCCCCAATAATAAAATCTTTAAAAAAAAAAAAAAGACACACACAGACTGAAAGCAAAGAGATGAAAAATTTCCATATTTCAGGCAAATGGAAATTTAAAAATATGGAGTAACAATACATATATCAGACAAAATAGACTTTAGAAAAAGAGACAAAGAAGGACATTTCATATACAACAACCAAGGTATGGAAGCAACCTAAGTGTTCATCGATAGACAATTGAATACAGAAGATGTGGAATATTACTCGGCCATAAAACAGAAGGAAATCTTACAACAACACGGATAGATCTGGGCAGTATTATGCTAAACAAAATAAGTCAGATAGACAAATACCATATGATTCCACTTATATGTGGAATCTAAAAAACAAAACGAACAAACAAAACAGAAAGAGACTCATAGGTACATAGAACAAGAACAAATTGATGGTTGCCAGGTGGGAGGGTGGTTGGGGGCTGTGTGAGAAAGGTGAAGGGATTAAGAAGTACAAATTGGTAGTTACATCATAGTCATGGGGATATAAAGTAGAGCATAGGGAATATAGCCAGTAATATGGTAATAACTACTTGTATGTAAGGTGGGTACTAGACAAGTCAGGGGATCACTTCGTATGCTATACAAATGTCTAACCACTCTACTGTGCACCTGAAACTAATATAATATTGAATGCCAACTGTGATTAAATTTTTTTTAATTAAGAAAAAATATCACTCAGGGACAAAGCCAAGAAGGAGGGATGAGTGAAATCAGAGGCGCGCTGGGAGGAGCTGGCTGCTTGGGCAGCAGTGAGATCCCCACCAGGGTACTGAATAAGTAGGGGCTGGACTGCCTGCTGTCTGCCAAGGGGCGCTGCCCTGCCCTGGGCAAGACTTGAGCATGATGTCACCCATGGTTCTTGCACAATGATAAGCAAACTGTTTTCTGCCTTCCTGGGAATTACAAGATCCTTGGCCTGAGTGAAATCCCCAGAGCCAGCAGCTGCCCTGAAGCCAAGGGCCCCTTAACCCACCCTCTCTACCCCCTTCCCTGCTGCATTTTCCTCCATCACATTGTCACTTTCAAATATGTGGCTATTTTACTTTTACTTTGCTTATTGTGTTTCTGTCACTAGACTTGTGCTGTCCAGTGTGGCCACTAGCCACATGTGGCTGTCTGGTCACAGCACTGTGGCTGCTGTGAATTGAGGTATGCTCTAAGTATAAAATACACACCAGAATTTGAAGATTTAGTAGGAAAAAAGAATGTAAAATATCTCATTAATTAAAAAATATTGGTTATATGTTGAAGTGCTGATATTATGGATGAATTGGCTTCAATAAAGTGTGTTACTAAAATTAATCTCACCTGTTTCAATTTACTTTTTAAAATACTTTTAAATACTAAAAATTTTAAATTACTTGTGTGACTCACATTATTTTTCCATTGGACAGTGGTGATGCACTAGACCTGGGGTTGGCAAACTATGGCCCATGGGCCAGACTCAGTCAGCAAACTGTTTTGTGCAGCTCATGAACTAAGAATCGTTGTCACGTTCTTAAAGGGTTGTAAGAAAACAAAGACAAATATGCAACAGAGGCTGTAAGTGGCCACAAAGCATAAAATACTGACTTCTAGCCCTTCACAGAAAACGTTTACACTATACTACAAGATTGACAAAGGCAGGCGTTTTGTCGGTTTTGTTTTCCACTGTGTTCCCAGTACCTACAACAGTAGGAGCATTGCCGGGTACACAGTAGGTATTCAGTACACATTTGATGAATAAATGAATGAGTGAATGAACGAATGAACGAATAAACGATTGCATTGCCAATCCTTACGTGGCTGCTTTTGGTTCCTACCCTGGATGCTGCCCCCAAGCTGGCCTGACTGCCACCAAGAGCAGGGATGCACCTTTTCCCATATACCTCACTACACAACTAAACATGGGGCCCATGGTTGGGGAGGGGACAGGAATGACACACTCAGGCAGTGTGCTGCCTCCTCTTGCCCTTTTAGACGTCAAAGCCACCACTGTCCATTCCTGCTGCCAACAGCCTTGGGAGCAGGGACGGTGGACAAAATTCAACCCTTAATTCAGAGAAATCCAGAGGGGGTGGGCTGTTCATATGGGAAGCAGGATGTTTTCATGACATTTGCAGACTTTGAAATCAGACCTACCTCCTAGCGGGGGGAACACTTCGTCTTTCTGGGCCTCAGTTTCCCCCTCTGTGGCTTAGAGTGGCTTAGGGTAAGGGTCACTGTGAGGATAGGAGTAGTGGTTGAGCAGAGTGCCTGGCATACAGAGGTCCTCAAGAAAGGGAGTTATCAGTCGTTCTTTATTTAGGAGACAATCCCCCACTGGGGCCAGCGCAGGGAGAGGTCCAGATAGCCCTTACTTGTTTGGTGTGGCCAAGAAATTCTCAGGCCTGGACAAGCCCCAGGGCAGCACATCTTGGAGCCAGGGAGACGGGGGTGTCACTGAGTACCAGTGTGAGAGCCATTCTCCAGTCTGAAGTCTCCCTCCCTCCCTTGTCCCCCTCCACTCACCACCACCTCATCCTGGCTCAAAGTTCCTGGGATGTGGCAGCAAGAGAGTGGGAGCTTCCAAGCCCTCCCTCCCTCCTTCTCTCTCTCCCTCCCCCTCCCTCCCTCCCTCCCTCCTTCTCTCCCTCCCTCCCTCCCTCCTTCTCTCCCTCCCCCTCCCTTCCTCCCCTTCCCTCCCTCCCTCCCTGCCTCCCTCCTTCTCTCCCTCCTTCCCCCTCCCTCCCTCCCTCCCTCCCTCCATCTCTCCTCCCTCTTTCCTTCCCTCATTTATTTGTTATTTGTTACATGGGCTGTAATTAAGGAGGAAGAATCTGTAAAAATTAAGTGATTCTGAAGGTGCTGAGCCGGGACTGGAGGGAGGCTGTGGCCTGCTGCTTGGTGAAGCCAGCTGGAAGAAGCACCTGGTAGTTCCCCCTCACTGCCTGGTCTGGAAACCCAGCTGGGAAGCGCTTGCTGTGTGCCAAGTCCTGGCGGAGACAGACACCTAAATGGACAGCTACACCGCTGATGACAGAAGGAAGCTGGACCCCTGAGCCAGACCTCTGCTCTCTTCTGGACTAGCTGAGGAACAAGCCCCTTCTGGGCAATTTTTCATGGGGCAAGTGGGGCTTCTTTTAATTTGTCCAAAACATAAGCTCCCTTGTAAATCATTCACTTAGGAGGCCCCAGAGAGAAAGACCACCGCACCCAGCCTGGGTGTGGGGTGGAAAGGGAAGCCTTCCTGGAGGACGTAACATTGGCACAGGGTTTTGAAGTCTGCTCAGGAGTTTAGCAGTCTGGGGCAGGATGAGGGAGAAAGCAGAGTTGGATTTCTAGTCAGAGAGACAGCATGTGCAAAGGCTGGAGATGGGCTGGTGCTTGGTGTGGAAGGAAACAGGGCCTCCTGCTGTGTGTGAGTATGGGAACATGTGGTGGGGGGCAGGGGTGCAAGGGGCACTAGAGACAGAATGAGCCAGGTCAAGCGGCCTTAAGTGCTGCCTCGGGAGCTTGGGCATCTTGGTTTGCAGGTGATGGAAGCCACCCGAGAGGAAGGGCATTTTATAGGTGAGGGCCCTGAGGCTCAGAGATGTGAAGTCCCCACCTGAGGGCTAGGTCTCGAGGGAGGTGCCCCCCTCGGCCTGCCTCTGATGACAGTGCCAAACGCTCTAATTCATTTTACTCCATTAGCAAGTCTTTACTGAGGAGAAGCGGGCACCAGGAGTGTGGGCACTCCAGAACCTTGTCCCCAGAGAGGATGGCCATTTGAGTCTCCCTGGAAAGCAACCTGGGAGGCCAAGATATCTCCCCCTGCCCCCTGTCACCACCCCTGGGCTGCAAGTGTCTGCCAGATGTCCTTCCTAGCTAGGGAAGCCTTCATTCATGGAGTAGATGGCAGACAAGAAGGTGGGCCATCACTGCAGTCGCTTGTGACCTAGCGTCAGCCTGGACCCTCCCCTCTGGGGTCCAACTCAAGCCTTGGGGATGCGGTGTTGGGGGGAGGGTGGCAGGACCAGCCCAGCTGATGCCCGTGTTTCTTCCCACCTGGAGGAAGGGCGCAGAAGCAGCAACAGCAGCAGCTAGAGGAAGAAGGAGTCGGCATGGCACCCAGAAGGAGTGCCCTTGTGGGCTGGTGAGGGGTAAGGTGGGGCTGTGGTGCGTTGCCCATAAGAGACCTAGGAACACGGGCTGACAGGGAGGGTCCTAGAGCACAGGAGGCAAGTGCTGACTCAGCTCAGCCGGTGAGAGGAATGATCATGCATATACATGAGATCTCATGACTACGCATATCGGGAAGAAGCCTAATGCTCCAAAGGGCTGGGCTTGGGACAAGGCCCTGGTCTCTGGCCCCACCATCCCCGTGCTCCTGAGACCCTAGCTTATGTGGCTGACCATTGTCAAAGCAGCCAGAGCCAAAACCCTAGTTCCTGACCTTGGCTCTGCTCCTGTCTCCCACTGTGAGACTGAGCACAGCACAGCCCTGCATTAAGCCTCAGCTTCCCCATCTGCGCAATGAGCATAAGTCTCTGCTTAAATGCCTCTGGGGTCTGTGCTGAAGGTCAAAGCCAGGCAACAGCCATCACTTGGACTGGATTTTCTTGGGTTGCCCCAGACTCTCAATGTAGGTCCCCAAGAAGCAGTGATGAATATTAACTCCATTTCACAAACATGAAACCTGTAGCCCAGAAAGGTAGAGAGACTTGACGGTGATTACACCGGAGGATGCTGAGCCCTGAGGCTACTCCTTGCCCTGCTTGACTTTCGGACCGAGGACAGGGCCGCTTCTCCCCAGCCCAGATATCCATGCTGTTCCTTGTCTCTTCACCCCGGTTCCTGGGCCATTTGTTTTCAGGTCTGTAGTCAGGAGGCCTGTGAGTAGAAAACTGACAAGAGGCACAGGCAGAGGGTGGAAGCTGTCAGCAGAGCAGCCGCCTGTGAAATTAACATGATATCGAAAGCGTCAATGTTTATTTACTGGAAATATCCGGACAGGATGCAAAGCAGGCCTGCAGCTGCTGCTTCCGGGGATGAGGGAGAGGGCCCCCTGCCTGTCCTTTCTCATCAGATACTGGGCCCTGCTAGCGAAGTCAGCCAACCCCCTGGTTCCGACTCCCTCTCTCTCCTTGACGGCTGAGGAGTGAGCCCTCATGGAGGAAGCACAGCTTCATTTATCTTTAGCCAAAAGTTGTCTCCTTCCTGTCCCCGAGTTCCAGTGATTGGTGTCCAGGATCTGGTGAACAGAGTAGGTCCCCTAGCCCCAGCTTACTAGGCCAGGTTGAGGACACTTGATCTGCCAGTCAGTATGTCTCATGGGAAGTTGAGTCAGGGCACAGAGCTTAGGTCAGGTGCAGGCAGCTGAGGTTCAAGGTTGCTGGCCCCGGGCAGGGGTTTCCATCTTGGGCTGGTCAAGTTCAACTAAGTGCACGTGAGGGAGAACATTGGCTGCAGAGACGGGGGGAATGGAGCAGACACGCAGAGGGGAGCAAAAGTGGGAGACGGTCCAGCTCCCGGTGGATAGACACAGATGCGTGGTTTTCAGTGTGGCCCGGGGGAGCCTGGCAGTTCATTTTGCAATTGGGTTTCTTCACATGTCTCTGTAACCTTACATTCAAGGGGAACTTTTTTGGAAAAGGGCAACCATCCACTGAAACTGGCCCTAAGACACAGACCTACCCTTGGACTGAAATGACAAGAAACAGACCCTCAGATAAGATGTGGAATTAACGAGGAAGGCGTGAAGACGTAGTCAGTGGCCCTGGTATTTTGTGGCAAAGCTGCTAATTATGCTGTGTCCATGGTTGTTGGGACGCAGACCTGGGCCCACTAAAAGCCAGGCTCAAGGACCACAGAGAAAAGCAGAATCAGGGACAGTCCCCAGAGCTCACTTCTGCCCTTTTCTCTATCCTCTGTGAACTAGAAATGAGACTCCTGGGAGCTCCCAAGCAGACATTTCCTAGGCCCAACTCCAGAGAAAAACTGATTTTGGTATTCTCTGGCTTCAAGTTCAAACATCCTAGGGAAGGGTTCTGATAAGCTGCACTTGGGCAGATGTCAATTTCTTGTCCACCTCCAGCAATGAGAAGACATGGGTACAGATTGGCCCAGCTTGGGTCAGGTGCCCTCATTCTAGAGTGAACCAGGTCCAGGGCAGTGGGTGCCATAAGAAGATGGCATGCCTATCATATCACATGGTTGGCAGGGGGCAGACCCTCACACAAAGCAGACAGAACAATCGATGCCCGCTCTGTTCTTCGGGCACAGAGATCTGGGGTGCCGGGCCTGTTCCCATCCCGACTTCTCTCCAGAGGAAACCACTTGGCTTCTACTAATGACAGTTGTGCAGTGCTGGGCAGAAAGCTTATTTCTCCTTCCCCCTTTGCGACATGGAAGTGTCGATTGCCCTTACGCTGATTTCTTCTGTGAGCGCATGTCAGGTACACGGATAGTGGGTAAAGCGATCATTTGGCCCAATGTTCCCATCTTGCTTGATGATAAGAACCAGCAGAGCTCCTCCCCAGACACCCGGATTCAGCAGGGCTGAGAGCCAGACCATGTCTTACCTTGGAGCTGCCTTGGGAATCACTGATTTAGGCCTTGAAGGGTGAACCTCTCAGCTGGCCTGAAACAAGACAGAACTAGAGGAATGGACGACACCTGCAGGGTGGACTCATCCAGCAAGAAGTCTTTAAAGCGGTGATCTGGTTGCATATTATTATAGAATCACCTGGGGGACTTCTGAAACTCCCATTTCCCAGGCGGCACCCAGAACTGCTGAAATCAGAATCCCTGGGAATGGGAGTTAGCAGTACTTTTTAAAGCTTCCCTGGTGATTCCAATGTGGAGCCAGGCCGAGAAACACTGGTCTAGAGAAAGCCACTTTTTTCACTTCACTCACACTCCTACTTGGAGACCACACCCCTCCCACAGCCTGGAAGAGGCAACCTGGCCCTGCCTCAGTATACACACCTGACCTCATACCCACCCACCACCATTTCTCTTGGGGGTTTGGCATTGAACTCCGAGGTTGAGTTGCAGCAGGTAGCTGAGGCTGCCCTCTTAGGGTAGCTGTGCTGCTCAGCCATCCCCTGATGGGGCAGCAGAGGAAGCCACTCCCTTTGCAGAGAGGGAAAAGTGACCTGAGCCACTGTGAAGCCAGAAGCTGAGCCGAGACAGAGGGGAAGCTTCCTGCGACAGGCTTCCCTGAGATTATATCCTTACAGAAATCCCTTGTTAGAGAACATCGTTAAATGTTCCTTACAGTCAAATCGTTTTGGGTACAGATAGCACTAAAAGCTAAAACTTATCCCAGCCCAAGAGCCCCACACCCCCTGCAGCCTCCATTGATTTGCCCTGGAGGGCCCAGTGAAGGGCAGCAACTGGCACCTACTGGGCACGTCCCACAAGCCAAGTGCTTTCCGTGGGCACTGTGTGCAAGCTTCCCCAAGACCCTGGAAGGTGGGACTGAGTACCGGGTGTTATGGAGAAGTGCAGCTGTGCCCCGGGGCACCTGGCTGATTAGTGTGCAGCAGAGACAGTAGCCAGGCTGCGCCAAATCTCTTTCAGTGGATCTCCCTGGAAGCCAGTTATGCAGAGCAGGGCAGAGTGGAGGACCCACTGTGGTCAGAGGGTGGGTGCTGCTGCTTGCCTGTCCCCGAGAGCAGGGACAGGGCATGAGAGGAGGGGGCTGACCATATGAAGACAGCTGTACTCTGTCTGGGCCCTGAGAGCTGGGTGCCAGCGGCCCTCCGGGCATGCTCAGAAGCAGTGAGCTGTGGTTACTCTCATGTTCACCGTCACTTGTTATACAGGCTACACACTTTGTGAACAGCAGCGCCCACACTACCCCACCCCGTGTGATTTCTCAAAAGATCTGACCACAGTTTTAAATGTGGAGTATTTGAATGGTTGGCACCCCACCAGACTGTGAGCTGCAAGCGGGCAGGATCTCTGCTGTCTTGCTCCTCCTATCCCCTGTGCCCGCCCCAGTGCCCAGTGAGAGGAGGTGCTCAATGAATATGTGGGAAGGAGGGAGCCAAGGAGGGAGGGGGTGCTGCAGAGCAATAATTATTTTACAGATGGGGGAAGTGAAACTCAGCGAGGGGAAGCCAATTGGCCAGGGTCAGACAGGGCGTGACGCTGAGCTGGGATAGTCCCTGACCCAGAAGACAAAAGATTTCAGGATGGCCGTAGGCATACGCGATCCTGGAGAAATGTATAACTTCAAACTGAGTGTGGATGAGACTGGCAAGAAGACCCTGAGCAAAACCCCTTTCTGTGGCCACGACCCCTCTCTCTGGCCGGGAACAACCTCCCCTTCCAGCGGGAGCAGGTGATGGTGGCTGTCTCCAAGGCTCAGAATCAGAGGCCTTCACCAGAGTGGGCAGAAGGTGGGCCACGAGCTGAGAACTTCACTGCAGGCCTGTTAGACATCATCTCGCTTTTCATGTTCCTAAAGCGAAAGACACATCAGCTGGTCTATTCAATATAATAAAAGACAATTTTTATTGGTTGTCACCCTGATGGGACAAGTCTGTCTTTTGGAGAGGGCACTGGTGGTGTTGCAATGGGTCTGGCTGTGCATCAGGGACAAACCCCCCGTCGCTCACCTGGTCCAGGGCCCCATGATTGTTGTGAGTGAAAGCTGGGGACGGAAAGCTGTGCAGGGAAGGTGGCATTAAATGTAACGGGAGTCCCTAAGAATGACAATAGTAGAAGCAAAGCTTTACTGGTCACTTGTTCCAGGCCACACACTGTTCCAAGTGCTTTGCAAGCGTGGTCTAATTTAATCCTCACCAGTTACACGGGCAACTTGCCCAAAGTCACACAGCTGGTACATGGCAGAGCCAGGCGTTAGATCCCACACTCACACCCCTACATTTGGCCCTTTTGACCAGCCTCACCTCTTGGCGTGCTTTGTGCTTCCATGTGATTAAAACCCTCAAGGTACGGCCTTGTGCAGTCCCAAGCTGGAAGGCACTAAACCAGGGAATTGATTCAGAATCGGGGGGCAGGGGCAGTGGTGCTGAAGAAAGGACCGTGTGGAGAAGTGACCTACACCACGCGCTGAGGGTTGTCGGAAAACATAAGTGAGCATGTGTGTGAGCACATGGTTGGAGAGAGGAAAGGAGGCCCCATCCGAAGCACAGGGAAGGACATGTGGGAAGGCCTGGAGGGGAAGGACCTCCAGCATTCGAGGAAAAGAAAGGAGGCCGATGCAAGCTCTTCAGAATCTTCTGGAGAGAGGGAACCAAGCTGGTCACAGAGACTCCCCTGCAGTCACTGAGCCAGGGTCTCTCACAGACCCCTTGGCCTCAGCCACACACACAGGCATCTTTGGCTGGGATGCTCACCTGTCCCTGGCCCATCCGGGGGAGCGGCAACACTGGGGTCCATTTCGGGCTCAATATCTGCGCATCTCTGAGGCACCCTTACCACCCTGGCCCTCCGCATAGCCCTGCCTTCTAACCCGGTAAGGACGTGGGCCCAAGGAGGCGCAAGGGTCCGGAAGGAGGAGGAGGTCCCCGTGGCCACGCCCCCACCGGCCTCTCGCAGCCGGTAGGCCGGCAGCTCGGCTGGTCGCCTAGGAGACAGCTCCCGGTTCGTTCTCATTGGCCAGCCGTGGCTCCGGGGGCGGAGCGAGGCTCCTGGCTGCTGTCAAAGTGTGCACGCGTGCGCATGGGCTCACGGGTGTATGCAGGGTGCGTGAGCACTGCTCACAGGGCCGGCCTCGTCACGCTTTGAACCCAGGAAGAAGGGAGGCCGCAGGATGGCAGGCGGGGGTGGACCTCTGGGAGGACCCCACAGGGCGGGAGCTTGGTTGGCGTGTGAGGGTGTCCTTACCTCTGAGTCAGGGTGGGGGGCGGGGGACTGTTCTGTGGATCTGTGCTGTAGTTGCATGCACCGGTGAGAGTGTGGTGTGCCAATGTGAACAGCTGGTACATCGGTGTACACTGATGGTGTTTGCTTACGTGGGTGCATGAGAAGGTTTTTGTGTGGACATAATGAATTGGTGCGCGTCTGTGTAAGAGAATGTGTGAGGCTGTGCAAATGTGAGCTCTTCTGTGTGCACACGTGTGCCCACTGGAGTAGGGATGTGTGTGTGAGCAGAGGGGTGTGCACACTCACGTGTGGCCACCCTGCCTGTGCCTCCTCTGCACCCACACCTCAAAGCTTTCCTCCTTAGACTCTGAGATGTGTCCCTCCTATGCTCAGGCGCCCACCGTAGCTCCCCAATGCCTGCGTAGTGCCCTGCAGAACACCTGCCTCAGCTTCCCCAGCCCCCCGCACGCACGCACATCTGCCCTCCCTCCTGCGGGGGTGTGAGAGCCAACAGGAGGGGAGTTCTGGCCCCGGCACAGGTGAGACTTCAAGGGCAGAGATTCAAAGCAGATTTCCTTCATCCTAAGCCAAGGGAACTGGACCTCAGGGTCTGGGGACCCTTGAAAAGCTGGCATCTGCCTTTGACCTCCCCTATCTGTTCTCTCTACGTGGAAGGTAACCTTCCCTTAGCCTCCACTGCCGGTGGAACATGCGCTCCACAGCTATGGGGTGCTTACCAAGTGTTATTCCCTCAGGGGCACCCCACCCCATGCTCCCCTTCCGACACTGTGTTTGGAAAACTCTTCCGTGGGGGAGGGCTGAAGGCCAGCTGGAGGGCCCAACCGGGGCTGGGAACCCTGGCCTCTCCAGCTCTTTTCCTCACCACACCAGAAGTCCTCGTATCTACCCCACACCTCTGGGCAGCTGCAGGGGCCCATCCACCTTGCAGTGTCCCTGTCCCTTCCAGCTGCCCCGCAGTAGGAAGGGACCAGCTGTTCTCCTGGCTCCTGGCCAGCCCGGTGCCAGCCTACGGTCAGGTGCAGGCCCTTCCACTAGTCTTCCTTCACTGCCGGTGGCTCCCCTTGGCTCACAATGGGGCACAGGCTCTCACTCCACTCCTCATGGGCCATCTTGCCTAGCTGAGTTTTTGGAGCCAATGTGGTCCAACCCAGATGTACAGAGAGGAAAAGTGAGGCAGGGGGCAGGGACTCACCCCCTGTGGTTGAAGACTGGCAGGCTCCCTGAGGAGGACACAGGAAGACTCCAGAAAGGTGAGCTCCAGGCTGTGTGTGGTAAGTGGGCTGCTCTGACAGCGGGCCTCCGGGGGCTCTGACGTCCTCGCTACCGACTGAGCAGCACCTGGGGAGGTTGCGGGGAACGGGCAAGAGGTGGCTGAGGGGACCAGGCCTGGGGCAGGCGGAGGGGTCTCTGGTCCAGGTGGTTGCATGGTCAGCACTGAGCATGGCGACGGGGATTGACAGGTCCAGGTACAGGGCTGGGCAGTAAATGTCATCTGCCAGCGGCTGTAACTCTGCTTCACTTCAGCAGCAGTGTAGGGACAGGGAAGTGAGACTGGGGACACCACTGAGGTCTGGGTGAAGCCTGAAGCTGGAAAAGAGGGAGAGAACCAGTTGGTCCAGCCTTTTCTCAAGCCCTTGGGAAGGGTCGGTCCAGAAATGTTCAGGGATTGGTGCGAGGTCACACAGGAAGTGTCCCCCCTCTCGGGACTGGGTGCTGGACAGAGCCCAAGAGAGACAGACACTTGGAAAGCTTCACCCCTCCCCCCAGCTCTGGGTGCTACCAAGGGGCTGCCATAACCCCCTTCCCGCCCAGGCCTGCTCCCTGCGCCCTTGGAGTGTCCTGAAAGATGCTCTGGAGCTGGCAGGCAGTGGAGGGGAAGAGCTTTACTGTGCTGTCTGTCCTCTTTACGATGCCATATTTTTTAATGAGCTATGTAAATGTCTGCTAGTCAGAGAGCAAAGTCAGGGCCTCCAGTGAGCTCCTCCTCCGGGGCTGGGTGTCCCCTGGGCTAGCCAGACTTATGTTTCCCGTGGAAAGGTTCTCTGGATGCCACAATGGTTGCCTCCCTATCGCCACCTTCCAGTTCAGCTGAGACAGAGCTGGGGCTATGACTGACTCGCTCATTTTGCGGTCTTGGACCTGTCGGTTTCCCTCTCTGAATCTCCATCTCCTCATCTGCAGAATGGGAGCAAACAATGAGCATTTTGTTCTTTCTGAGGTGCCACGACTTAGCCGTGAAACAAGAGTCTCAGAGAGGCTGAGCCATTATGCAAGGTTGCCTCTCTGAGACTCTTGTTTCTCATCATCGAAATGGGGAGATAACCACGCTGACCACTGCCCTGGGGCTGAGCTCTGGGTGCTGGGAGCCAGGCGGGGTGGGTCATGGGAAGGGCCCACCGGCCCTCCCTCCTGCCTGCATTCTCTTTGGCCAGCGTTGTCCTTCTCCTGTTACTCTGGAACACCCTGCTTCTCCACCCCCAGAATTTATGGTGGGTGTCTCCGCCCAGACAGGAAGTGAGGGGGTGGGGGGTGGGAATGGAGCTGCTGGGGGCATGGGGTTGCCTGAGGTCTGAGGTGTAAAGTAACTGGGAGATGAGGGGGCTGGAGCTGAGACCCTGGGGCGTCCCTCAGTCTCCGTGTCCCACAAAGACCCCAGCCCAGCCTTCTCAGACACCAGAAGTCACCTGGCATGATGACAAGGCCGGGCTGGGGGTGCAGGATGAGCCACGACAGGTTTGTGGGGAAGCTGTAAATCCCTTTATAGGCTGAGCAGTCAGCTCCCTCAGGCAGTCGGAGCCAGGGCCGCGCTCTATGGCCACTGTTCTCAGACCCCTATCCAGGAGTCCCCAGTGGCCCAGCAGGTCCCAGTGCCAGACTGCCAGGTCCTCAATCCCAGGACCCCAACCTAAGTGCTCAGCCACCCCTGCCACAGCACTCTCCACCACCAGCTCATTCCACCCACAAAGGCAGGAGGCCGACGGAGGGGATGGAACTAGACCCACTGCACAGAGGAGAAGCCTGAGTCTGGAGTGGGTCAGAGTGAGGGGACCAGTGTGGAGCTTTCTGTGCCATGAAGTACTGGTGTCCTGAGTAAGAGTTCTGGCTTCATCTGCTACCTGGTGGTGAGACCTAGGCAGTCACTTCCTGAGCTTCAGTGTTCTCGTCCGAAAGGGAGCGTGTGAGAAGGTCAGCCCGGTAGGATTAACTGAGAACACAGGTAAAGTGCCTGGCACAGCCCCTGACAGGCAGCAGCTACTGCTATTGCTGTATCACCCGCCCCAGCTCCACCTCCTGCTTCTGCTCCAAAGGACACTGCACCAGGGGCAGCAACCTGGGGGTCAAGTCCTGGCTCTTTACTCACCAGCAGTAGGCCAGTCACCATCACTCCTGGGTCAACTGTGGAGGCACCAATGAGGTTCCTGAAAGGAACAGGCACCATGGGGTCCCTGGGGAGGGTGGCTGCAAGGGCCTCACATCCTGCATGTCCCTTTGCCTGTGTGACTTTGCAGCTCCTCCCACCAGGAGCTGGGATCTGTCCCCCCTCCTTGAATCTGGGGGTGGGGGTGGGGCTGTGACGGGCCCTGACCAATAGAATGCAGTGAATGTGGAGCCGTGGGACTTCCGGGCCTCAAGCGAACTGGTACCTTCCATGTCACCATCCTGGAGCACTGAGCCACCATAAAGTCCAGTTAGCCTGCGGGATAGACCATGTGGACACAGAGAAGCCAGCTGGCCTCCAGCCCTTCCAGCCTCCCCAGCTGAGGTGACAGGTGTGGCCAGAAGTCCCCTGGGATCTTTCAGCCCCAGTCAGTCTCCCGAGTCAATACCATGCAAAGCAGAGATAAGGTGTCCTTACCACGCCCAGGGTTTAAAACTGGGACCAAATAAATGGTTGTTGCTTTAAACCACTGAGCTTGGGGTTGGCTGTCATGCAGCAATAGATAACTGATACACTCCCATAGCACTTTCTGCCCCATCCCCACCCAAACTTGGCTTGGATAAGGTTTCCTTGGCCTCAGCTGATTGGAAAAGGGAATGAGCAGCTGATATCTATTGGCTGGCAGGGAGTCAATCAGATGTTTTCCTCTGGAGAATAGGAATGAAGAGATCAGAGATTTTAGAAAGCCTGACTGTGAAGGAGGCTGGAACCGGGCTTTGGGAATGGGAGCTAGGGGTGACTTTCAGTCGTGGGCAGGCCATCTTGTCATTAGAGGACACCAAATTGGGGAGAGACACAGTTAGGGCGATAGCCCTCGGAACCAGGTTCTGTGGGGACCCCAATAAATCACTTAACTCCAGCTGGTCTGTGCTGCTCCACCCCTTGTACCTCCTGGGCCCTGACTGCAGGCCCTAAACGGCTCAAGGTCCCCAGAACTCCCAACACCAGCCAGCGGGCTGCACGTCTCCTCTCACCCATTCTCCCTTGTTCTCTGAGACCTCCATACCCCTAACACACAGGCCGTGGCTTTGTCCTCCAGGACCGCAGGCTGAGGCTGTCTCTGTCGTGGGCTCAGCTCCTGGCCTCCCCGCAGCCTCGAGCCTTCCGTGGCCAGACTGAGGGTATGATCTGACTTGGTTGCTACCGCAGCCCCATCGCAGTCCCAGCTCTGTGGGGTCCCCACTGTGCCCTTTGGATCCTCCATTGAGTTCCTTACCCTGCAGTTCCTGAGGTCAACCACCCTCCCCTTTTGTCCATAATGAAGGCATGCTGTTAAGGGCGGTCATTACTGCACACCTCGGGTGGGATTTGAACCGAGGTCTGCCCTAGGTTCTGCCCTCTCTGCCCGAGGTCTCTCCAAGGTGCATGCCCTATCACCACGCTGCTGTGTGTCTCTAAGCAGGTGACCTCCCCTCTCTGAGCTTCAGGTTCTCACTGTGAGGGGTAAGCCAGGGGGGGATCCTAGTGTGTGCCCCTCCCTAGTACTCCCTGCTGGGCCCACCTTTGGCTGGGCCTACGTGCATATCCAGGGTAGGGTCCCAGTCTTCTCGCCCTTTCTCTTTAGGGCGTGCTGTCTCCCAGAAGAACAGGGCTGGAGGCTGCTCTGGTCTTGGCCTCATGGAAAGAGGATTCAGTCAGCATCTTGCCTTTTCCCCAGTAGCTTGGACCCAGGCTGAAGGGTAAGCAGAACAGCCAGCTCCCTACAGAGCTGGAGGTGACAGGACATGCTGACGCCACAACCCCACTGAGTCTAAGGCATTCGGGGGCCACTGGGCTATGTGGAATGTGGGTGGCCCAGGAAAGCTTTGGCCCCATCCCCAGACCACCTCGGGGTTCAGGCTCCCAGTGTGTGTGTGCCAGAGCAGGGTGTGTGGGGAGGGGGCGGGGAGACTTGCTTCCCCTCTATCCCCCTCAGAGGCTGACAGGCCATGGAGAAAGTGGCCTCTCCAGCCTGACTTACCAGGCCATTCCCCCTGTATCTGGCAGGACTCTTAGCAGTTGAGTCCATTACCCTCTTCTACAGATGAAGTTACCACACGTAGGAAAGGATGGTACTGAAACCCAGGCCACCTAGCTCCGAGCCAGGCTTTGCCATCCCCAGGCTCCTTTGCTTGAGCCAAACCAGTTCCCTGAGCCTGGGTACTCACGTCCCCCAAACTGACTCTCTCCCCCTTCTGCAAACAACCTCACAATTCTCGTGTTCATGTCCCAGACTATCCTCAGGGGTCCAGTTCTCTCCCAGAAGGTGGGAATAAATTGGCTCCATACATCCCCTGCTCTTACCAGAACCCTGTGGAGCCCCAGGGACTCAGACATCAGAGTGAAGGAACCAGGGGCTGCCTCCTGTGGGAGGACAGCCAGGGTGTCCGGAGCGGGGCAGCAGAAAGACTGCTCTGGGCTCCCCGGAGGTGGGCAGGCCTGTCGGATTCTTGAGACCTCACATCCCACTGGCCTCTTGTTGCATACAGACCACCCCCATGCCCAAGGAGCCCTCTCCCTGTTTCTTGTGCTCCCCAAAGTGGTGTCCTGCCAGGTGGGTCCCAAGGCCTGGCTCTGAGAAGCCCCAAACCAGGCTTAGAAGTCTGTGGCTCTGAGAACCTGGAACCCCCAGGCCCTGGTCCTGTCCCTTAGTAGCTGTTTGACCGGGGATAAGCTCCTGGCCTGCCTGGTCCTCCGTCTGTGCATCTGCACCACATGGCAATCCCCACCACCACCACTGGCAGAGGACTTCCTGAGGGCAGGCATGCCAGCAGTCAGCAGATGTGCCCACACCCCCTCATTTAACCTCCCAGTGACCGAGAGCAGTAGGACTACCTTTATGTTACAGATGGGAAGACTGAGGCTCTGAGAGGTTAAGTAGCAATCCTGAACAGCTGGTAAGCGTTAGAACAGGAACTCCCTCTGACTGACCCTGAACCTCAGAGACACAACCATGTCTCAGCTGCCCCCCAAGAGACCATCACCCTTTTCCCTACCATATTCCAGATCCAAAGGGGAGGATCCTGTTTCTTCCCAGGGATAAAGGCACCGTTCAGAGAACCTCCCCCAGAACCAAGGACAGTCCTGGGGTGCTGGTTGGGAGATGAGGTGAGACAGGCTGACCCAGCCACTGGCTACAAACTGCATCAGCCAGGAACCGGAAACCAGGAGTAGAGTGGCTCTCCGGCACATCTGTAGATTGAGGGTGCGAGTGCGTAAGTGAATGAGTGAGCCAACGCCATGCCAGACGCTCACCCACAAGAGGCTTGGTCTAGGAGGTGCTGGGCATGCAGCTACCTAGTCCATGCCCACCTGGGTGGGAGGATGAGCCCCAGGGAGAGCCCTGACGGGAGCAGCTGCACTTTGGAAGTTTCTTACTGAAGAGAGGAGACTCCCCTAGTGCTCCGTCTCCAAGTTCAGCTAAATCTGATCCCGTGGGTTCCTGCATCGCTGGATCGTCCCCTAGCCTAAAGCCAGTGGGAAGCAGGTCGCCCTGAGGAGAAAGAGGACACTTAGAGGTCAAGGGGAGAAGCCAGGCTGCCCTGACTCTGGTGCCCTTCCTCACCCAGCAGAGATGGGTCAAGCACATGGTCTGCTGGCTGAGCTACTGCCCATTTCTGGAGCCAGGGCCCATGGATTTGGGGAGTGACAAGGTGACCTGAGTGGCTCTTTGCACGTCTGTCATCGGGGCGTGCCTTTCCAGGGCTGAGTTTGGAGCATGTAGGTTTGATGTGAATGGGAGGGGCCACTTCTGGCCTTCCTGGTGAGCTCATGAGCGAGCGGATCCCAATCCAGAACCCTTCACAGGCCAGAGGAGGCTCGGAGTGTGGCCTGGGGGAGGCCGGGGCAAGGCTGGAGTGGTGACATGGGACTGGGCAGTCCCAAGGGCCGCCCCAGAACAGCCTCCCCCAGCCCCAAAGACTGGGCACCCTACATGGGAAGTAGCACCGAGTAGGAACTTGATAAAAGCTTGTGGAAAGAAGGCTTGGAGAGAGCTGATGTTCCCAATCCCTGGAAAGGTCCAGGCCAAAGCTGCAGGGGTGTTCTGCCTGGGGGGACCCCCGAACAGAGGTGGGCGAAGCCAGGAAGCTCACAGGCCTCAGGATGCCCCTGTGGGTCTAAAGCCCAGATCGTCCAGCCCATGCTTTTGGCCACTGCCCAGACTGCTGTCCCTGAGCCAGCCCCCGCCCCTCCCCCGACACGTCCCAAGCTGACCACATGGAGAGCCCTTCAGGAGGCCCGCCCCCCACCATGATAATAATGAGCATAATGAGAACAGTCACCCACATGTGTGCACAGCGCTTTACAGGTTACAAAGTGTTTCACATACATCATCTCATCAATTCCTCACAACAGCCCTGTGAGGTAGGCAGGGCAGGGGTAACGCTTCCATCTGTACAGATGTGGAGACTGAGGCCCAGAAAGGGTTAATGACCTGTTTCAGGCCACACAGCAAGTTGGCGGCATAGCTGGGACCAGAAGTTAGGCCTTGTCCCCTGCCTCTGGCCCCTGGCTCTCTCTGCTGACTATGCTGTCCTCCAGGAGGACCCTAGCCTCTATCCAGAGTCTCAGCTACATGAGACCAGGCCCCCAAACACTGGCAGCAGTGTTGCCTGGCAGCTCAGCAGACAGCCCTGCCCCCACTTGGCAGCCCTGTCCCCTCCACTTGCTCCCAACAAGCAGCCAGCTGGGAGGTGGGCCCACACCCACCACTCTGCCTGTTCCTGTAGGCTGCCCTGGCAGGGTGGGGGGGGGCTGGAACCTCCTTTCCTGTTTTCCTGAGTGATCCCTCCCCACAGGGGAAGAGGAGAGAAAGGAGGAAGGGGAGGAAGAGGAGGAGGAGATAAACAAGAAACTGAGTTGGAAGAGGGCCCTGGAGCAATCAGGACGTCAAAAGTTTGCATTCCGACTAGCTAAAGGAAATAGTTTTTTTCTCTTTTTATTATTTCAAGTTTTCATAAAAATCCATAATTATTGAAACCCAAGTTACAGAGGAAGTTCGTAACTTTTTAAATTGAATTATTGACTTCTGTGTGTCGGTCAGTCAGCTTCCACTCCAGTCTGTCCACGTGTGCCCGTGTGCAGCGGGGTCCCCGGGCGGCACATCTGAGTCCTGGTAGAGGGAGGGCAGGTGGTGAGGGCCCGTGGGGCAGCCAAGGACATGGCTGGGGTGGGGGTGGGCAGGACCGGAAAGGGGGCCCCGCCCTGCGCTCAGATCATCTTCATGTTGAACTTGCGGGGTGCGTCGGCGGCGGAGCTGAGGCCGGCGTCGGACTTGCGGGGCACGTACTCGATCTCGATGTTATGCTTCGTGTTGCCCTTGCCCCGGCTCCAGAGGAACAGCAGCACCAGACAGAAGAGCACGACGCCCAGGAAGGAGATGAAGCCCATGGTGGTGGCGATGATGAGGGTCTTGATGTCGAAAGGGAAAGGCACGGTGGCGCGGGTGCTGTTGGCCTCTCCCTCGCCCGGCTGGTTGGAGATGAAGGCGAACGTCTTGTTGGGCTGATGGGGCCAGTCGGGCGAGTAGCTGCGCACGTGCAGGTGGGCGGGCATGGAGTCGTTGCCGCCCGCGTTGGCCGCGATGCACAGGTACGTGCCGTTGTCCTGTACCTGGGCGTAGCGCACCTCCAGCGTGCCGTCGGGGAAGACTGTGAGCCGCCCGTTGCTCTTGGCGGAGACCAGGTGCTTGCGGGGCGAGAGCCAGAGGATGGCGGGCGGCGGGTCTCCATCCGCGCGGCACACGAACTGCACCGTGTGGCCCTCATCCACAAACACCTGCTGGGCTTTGCGGTCCCGGATGCGGGCGCGGCGGCAGGTGAAGTAGTTGGGCAGGAGCACGTCGGGGAAGTCCTTGAACTCTTTGCCCTGGACGAACTCGGGCGTAGCACACGTGGGCTGCTGGCGGTTGAAGTTGAGCCGCCAGCGGCGCCGGAACACCCACAGGAGACGGCAGTCACAGGCCAGCGGGTTGGAGTCCAGGATGAGGGTCTCGAGGTTGCCCACGGAGTGGAAGGCGGACTCCTCCAGTGTGGTCAGCTGGTTGCCGGACACGTTGAGCACGCGCAGGTAGTTCAGGCCTCGGAAGGCGTAGGGCTCCACCACCGCCAGCTGCCCCCCGACCAGCTGGATCTCCTGCAGCCGCAGCAGCTCGTGCAGCATGGAGCCCTCGATGGTGGCGATGGGGTTGTAGGAGAGGTTGAGGAAGCGGAGATAGACCAGGTGGCGCACAGCCAGATAGGGCACCGCAGTCAGGTTGCAGTGCGTGACGGACAGGGATGTCAGGTTGAGGCCGTACAGGCAGTTGGGCGTCATGGTGTCCAAGTAGGGCCAATGGGAGATCTCTAAGACCTTGAGCCTGTACAGCCTCTTGAAGGAATAGTCCCGGATGGCGTTGATGTTGAGGTGCCGGAGCCTCAGGACGATGAGGCCGTGCAGGTGCGACAGCGCCTCGGTGGGGATGGAGGTCAGGTTGCATTTCTCCAGCGTCAGCTGCTCCAAGCTGTTGAGGCCGCTGAAGGCTCGGTGGGAAATGTAGACCAGGTCGTTGTCGCCGACCTCCAGCGACTTGAGGTTGTACAGGTCCTGGAACATGTAGTCCAGCAGGATGACGATCTTGTTCTCGCTGATGTCCAGCTTGGTCAGGTTACTGAGGCCGGTGAAGACACCCAGGGGGATGAGCTTCAGGCGGTTGCTGCGGAGCCCCAGCGTCCGGAGGTTGAAGAGGTTGTTGAAAGCGCCGGGTTCCACGGCGCTCACGATGTTCTCATTGAGCTCCAGCTCCTCCAGGTGGGGGAAGCTGGCGAACTCGTCCTGGTTGAGTGTTTTGATGCGATTCTTGCCCAGGTCCAGCAGGCGGGTCTCAGTGGGGATCCCCTCTGGCACGGCCACAAAGCGCTTTCGGTGGCACAGCACCGCGCGGTCCTGGGCGGAGCACTCGCAGCGGGGCGGGCAGCCCGTGGCTGAGCCTGACAGCACGGAGCCCAGCACCAGCAGGAGGATGGGCTGCCAGCAGGCCAGGAGGGGACTGGGCATGCTCCTGACGCCCCCAGCCGGCATCCTCTTGCTTACCTACAGCCGGGAGCAAGCACAGGCCAGAAGAGGAACTTAGAGGACACTGTTTGCCTGGCCCCCACCCCGAGCCTTCTGTGCCCCCATGCCCTCCTGCCCCGTCAGGACATGCCTGACACAGATAGAGAGGTGGGGGCCAGAATGGCATACGACACCTACCTGGGACCCACAGTAAGGTCCAGATGCCCAGGAGGCCTCCTGCCACCCTATGTGGCTTCCTTCTTGCCCCTTACCTGCCCAGAGCCCTCCTAAAGGACCCTGGCAGCATCTCCTGGGTGGAAGGGGCGGGGCCACCTCAGAGTAGCCTGGTGTTGGTCCCTGGGCTGTGGTCCACCTCCTTTATGTTTTATGTTTTACAGGCAGTGTGGCTCCAGGCTGCGGTCCACACCCCCAATCCTGCTTCCCCTGGTGCATGAGGCTGAGGCCTCTGGGAACAGCCTCCAGAGAAGCACATCTGGTCCCCAGCCTGCAGGCAAGGGCTTCTGGAGCTGCTGGGGGCCCCTCTCACCGCCTTTAGCCTGAGCTGCCTCAGGTGCAGACACCACGGCCCCCTCCTCACAGCACTGCAGCTGAGCCCACAGCCCAAGTCTTGGGCAATCACCAAACCCAGTGGTTCCTGTCTACTCCCCAGTGGAGTTTCGAGATCAGGGGAGGGCACCCCCATCCAGAAAGCCAGGACCGAGGCCTGATGCCTCCCCTCAGAGTCTCTCCAGCTCTCCCCGTCCGTTGGGTGCTCACAATGACCCCCCAGTCTCCTGGGTGCAGGGCCCAGGGGACAAGTTATTCCGGCTTTGGCTCCTGTAGTTCTATCCTCCTGCAATGTCACACACCTGCGTGTGAAACCCCCTCGTCTGGGCCTAACTTCATGTCCACTGCTCTGAGAAGCTTTTTCGGCTCCCCAGGAGAAATTATGCTCCTCTCCAAAGACCCCACGCCTTCATCGCTTTGTCTTGCAGGGTTTCAGTTGCCCTCATGCTAGGGCCAGGGTCTGCTCGTCTGCGAGGGGCGGCCAGGCCCCCAAGCCCAGGAGGGCATGGACAGCGTGGAGGCGCTGATCCACACTGCAGCACTGAGGATGTGAGGCTTGCTCCAGCTGGGCCCTGAGGACCATGCAGCATTTGGGTGGCAGTGACCAGGGCGACAACGCCAGGAGGGGGGCCAGCCTTGAGCACAGGCTGTAGGTGGAGTGAGCAAGGGGTGTGTGGAGCTCGCCCCCATTCCTCTCTCCCAGACCATGTTCAGGGGCCACTTGCTCACACTTGTACCCAGATGGTCTCCCCATGTCCTCCTTCCGTCCTCGGTTCCACGCCATGGGAAACTGGCCAAGCTAAGGAGGGGCCTGGGAGGGCTAGTCTGGACTTCTCCAAACTCCAGGGTGGACCAGATGGCTCTGGGGGCCAGCTGCAGCCCTTGGGCTGCTGGTGGGGTGAAGAACCATTCTACCCTGGCCTGGCACCCATGGGGCCCCACTGCCTGTCCAAACACCCCACATCGCGGTCCCAAATGGGGCTCACTGCAGGAAGGGGAAGCCCAGGCTGGGAGGGCCTAGCTCTCTGCCCCAGCTCGGCTTCACCCACCCCTCCCAGGCCACCCCCATGCCTGCCCACAGCCTCTGCTTCAAGGCCCGGGCTTGTCATCCACACGTCAACCCTGAAGGCAACTGGGGCTCGGGAGGCTTGTGGCTGCCCAAGGACACCCAGTCTGTAGATGGGGCAGATTTCAGACCAGAGCTCTGGTCTGTCAGACTCCAGTGGAGCCACACACTTTTCAATTCTCCAGCTGTCTCCCAGGACTGACAGCTACTCCCTGGTTGTTGATCGACTAAATGACTGATTAACCAGAAAGGGGTCTGGCTGTCACTGACATGTTATGGAATTGCAAGGTTTTGTTATCTCCAAGGGCTTTGTCTACCCCCGCCCCTCAGCCCCTCTCATCCTCTGTCCAGACTTCTGTGGTTTGTCCTCTGCCGCCCCACCCCCATCAGGCCATCTTCCACAGTCACACATGCTCCAGTGACCCACCAGAAAAAGCAAACATCCTGACAGGCAATCAATAAGTAATTGGGCCGGCAGCTGGGCGCCTGGAGCGGTAAATAGGACTTTCAGCACCGAGTTTGGAGCTGGGTTGGGTCGGGTGGGAGCTGAGAGATGAGAGGGGTTAGCAAGGACACAGGCCTGAGATGTTGGTAAGCGCCTCACTCGGACAAGAATCTGGCAGTCGAATCCTCCACCACCTTGCCTCAATCTACCCATCTACCTCCTCTCCCACCACTCCACCTTGTCCTCACATTCCGGCCCTGAAGCCATCTCCTTTTGGAAAACTCCCCGTCTCCTGCCCCAGCAGCCTTTGTGGACTTCCACCCCAAAGGACACTTCCTCCACGAAGCCACCCTTGACCTACTCGGTCAGAAATCACCTCTTGTTCACAACAATGAAATATCTCATTAGCAGTGATATTATGTAATGCGTATAGCACACATCATTCTAAAAATGACTTGAGCCAGTTGCAAGAAAAGTTATGCTACCAGATGGTAAAAAGATAAAACTAAAGAAGCCAGTCAAAAAAGACTGCAACAGGGGCCGGCCCAGTGGCTCAGGCGGTTGAAGCTCCGTGCTCCTAACTCCGAAGGCTGCCGGTTCGATTCCCACATGGGCCAGTGGGCTCTCAACCACAAGGTTGCCAGTTCGATTCCTTGACTCCTGCAAGGGATGGTGGGCTGCGCCCCCTGCAACTAACAACGGCAACTGGACCTGGAGCTGAGCTGCGCCCTCCACAACTAAGACTGAAAGGACAACTTGACTTGGAAAAAAGTCTGGAAGTACACACTGCTCCCCAATAAAGTCCAATAAAATCTTTATTTAAAAAAAAAAGAGTGCTACAAAACCCTGACTAATGACTAAAGCTAAGAGCTTCCTAGTGACCTGAGCAAAGAAGGAAATATGCTCCAAAGCCTCAGCACTTGGCCCTTCCCTGTTCCTTATGTTTAATCATGGGTCAAACAGTCATGGGTGCATCTCACCTGCTGGAGGGTGAGGTGCTTCAGGGCCAAAGAGGTGGTGCAGTCTCAGACCAAGGACTGGCACATACAGACCCCAGTGAATGTTCTTTGAGTTTCTGCAGGAGCTGAAACACCTCTGATTCTGGAGCAGGCAGCTGAGCAATGAGACCTGGGGAATTCCAACACATTGATGGGAAAGCCGGTCAGCACCGCCCTGCGCGGCTGCACCCTGGCAGTGAGACCCTCCGAGCCATGCGCCACGCTCTGACCAGGATAGGTCCAGAAGGGCACAGCCTCTGACCTGCCTCATCCCTCACCTTTTACATGTGGCTATCCTAAAATATGGGGAAACTGAGGCCTGGAGAGGCTAAGGTGCCTGCCCAAGCTGACACAGCAGTAGCTCAGCAGGCTGGACCTAGTCTCCTGGTCTAATACACCCATGGGGTCTTGTCACCCAAGGATGCTGGCAGGATAGTGTCTGAGAGGCCACCAAAACTGCAGGGTGGGCAATGGTCTGCTCCTGTCATCCTAGCACCATTAATCCTGCAGGTTCCTCCTGCAGTTGCCAAGAAGTGTTTTATGCATTTTAATCAGTGTTTTATTTTGGATCCTTGTCCCCTGAAAGGCTTCCCACAAGGGCAAGAGTTTAAAAATTGGAACAATAAATACAAAGGAGAGAAACACTAAAGACAGGCAGGTGGGCAGGCAGAGGGCAGCTGTGCCCGGGGCACAGTGCTCAGAACCCACAGCAGCCTGAGTCTCACTGCCAGAGCGCTGACACTGCCTGTCAGTCTAGCAGACCTGCACGGCCACCATCACACCCTCACTCATGTCCCAGGGCAGACATGGTCTGGTCAGCTGCTCCCACGCCACTACTCCACTGTGTGACATGGGGCCACGCCTGTCTTCTCTGGTCTATTTCCCCCACTGTGCAGTAAGGGGCACGATTCCAGGGTCCCCGAGAGAGCCCACAATAGACACTGGACTTTCTCCAACTGGAAAATCAGCATCCTCAAATGTGATTGGAGGACAAAGGGGAGTGGGGGCTCAGGCCCCGCCCCACACTGTAGTTTCCAGGGCCAGAGGACGTTTGAGGAGCCTCACACTAAGGCTACCCCCTGTGGGGCTCAGGGTGGGAAGGGGCAACTGACTGGACCAGAAGGGGCGTGGGATTACCTGTGGGCTTGGGAAGTCCACTGAGGGAGGTCAAGGGTGGTTCTACCATAGAGCAGTGCATGGGGGCCCCTGAGGGCAGGGCTGTGTCTCCTCCATGCACCCAGCCCGGCCCACACAAGCCAGTCAGACACGAGCTCCTGGAAAATGGGTTGGACTAACGTTTGCAGAGCACCTGCTACAGGCCAGGTTTGGGGCTTTCTGCACAGTCTCAGAAACCTTCACTGCAGCATTCCAAAGAGGTGTTACACGGGAGTAGCTGCAGCTCCCAAATAGAACTGATCTACCTTAGGCCTAGGCCACAAAGTTCGGAGGCAACAGGGGTGTGGTCCCCCTGGTCAGGTGGCTTCCCCAGGAGCTGCCTGGTGCAAAGCGCGAATTCTTTCAGACACTCAGGCCAGACCCGCGTCGGGCAGGCATGTTAGGGCCGTGCCAGGTAAGGCCCCAGGGCTGAAGGAAAGCCCTAGGCCTTAGGTAGCTGCAAGTAGGCGCCCTGCCCTCCAAACCTGACGAAGACCTTTCCCCAGCTGTCAGAAAACTGTATGTTGAACACACTGAATTTTTCCAGTGTTTTTCCGCCATACCCTTCTCTTGCGCCTGCTGCGCTATCTGTGCTAGAATCTCAGCTAATTTGGGGTCAGCTGCAGCACAGTTGGTAGGTGTAGTTATCTTAGGTTTCCAGTATGAGCATTTCATGGTGTTCCCACTGAGTGCTCCTCGGGGACTGCAGGGACCCCCCGCACACACGGCATGAGCTCCTTGGCATGGAGGTGTTGCTGCCCTTGCTGGGGGCCTCGAGATGCCAGGGCCTCTGGGTTCTCAGCCTGGGAAATAAGGCAGGTATGCACGACCTCTTCTTGTCCCAACCTAAGTTCCATGACTGGGTTTGCAGTAGCAGGAGGAGGATCGATGAGGAGGGATGGCAGACCTGGGAAAGGGGGCTGGGGGCTTCCACAGTCAGCCTTGGGCCCTGCCCAGCTCCGTCACCAGGAAATGACGGGAGAGCAAGGGAGGGGCAAGGTGATGGGGACAGAGACACAGGGCCAGCAGACAGAAGAGCGAGCGGGAGGAGGAGCGGAGGCCGTGCTCGCGACCTGCCCCGTCCCCAAGCCCCCGCCTGTCGGACGTCCCTTCTCTGCCCGCATCTCCAGGGCACGGAGCAGCTGGGCCCATTTCACGAATGGTAAAGTGCGCTCGTAGAAAGTGTGTCCACTCACAGGCAGCCGTGGCCGCGAGGCCGGGAGTGCGCGGGGGTGGCGTGGGGTGAGGCCTGTGGCAAAGCGCCTCCCTGGGCCTTTCTCCAGGGGCAGTGGTCACAGCCACACCTGGAGACCTACCACTCGGCCTTCAGAGTTGGGCTCAAGGGCCTCCCCACCACGCGGCTCTTCTCACCCCCCTGGGCACCCCCCCTGGATCTCCGGCAGCCCTCTGCCAGCCTCTCTCCCTTCCTCCGTCACCTAGAGCTTCTGCAGCCCCCCATTCTATGCCCCCAGATGGAAAGCCCGCAGGACAGGGCTGGGGCTGAGACAGCTCAGCACCCCTAGGCCCAAACAACTGCTGGGACAGCTCCCCAGTTCTGTCTGATGCCAGCCTAGGCTCTTCACAGAGGCTTCGTGGAGGAGGCGTCACGGGAGTTCAGGATGAAACACAGAGACATTTCCGCAGGCCAAGTAAGGGACCGGAGGGGGCATTCTGACAGAGGGAACAGTGAGAGCAAACGTGTGCGGTGGATGCAACTGGCCGGCTCCGTGACAGCATCCGGGAACCACAGTCGTTGTCTCCCACCCTAAACCTGACTCAGGTACCAGGACCACTTTTTAGGACACTGTGTTCTAGCTTTCTAGGGCTAATCCCTGCAGAGGTGTGAATGGCCGATAATGGTTTAAAGTGTGAGCTGCTAATGGGAGCTCAGTCGCCAGGGCACAGGGGACCCTGGGAGGAGGGGCCAGTGCCCAGGCTGAGGGCCGCCTGGCTGCAGCAGGAGGGCAGCTGTCTGCTCCTGGGCTGGCTGGCCAGCCTGTGCCTGCCCTCTCCTCCCCCCTTCTCCTCCAGCAGCCCCCCACAGGGAGAGAAACATTAACCTGGAAGAAAATTGAGGTCATGTCCTTTGTTGTGTATAATTCTTTATTTGCCTCTCCCTCTTGGTTCTGGCAAAGAGCTGCGGAGCCCCCAGAGTGTGTGTGTGGGAGGGGGAGCGGGCAGGGGGAGGAGCCAGTGGGGGGGTGTGCCCGTTGCCCCTCCTCCTGCCACTCCCCGCCCTCCCTGGCCCAGAGCCGCCAGCCCCATCTCCTACGTGCACTTGGAAACTCAATCCTCTCCCAAAGGTGCTCGCCTGGCCTCTTGGCTGGGGCCGGGCTGGAGGGTGCTGACTGGGCACGGGTGGCTGCCTGATGGTCTGCTAGGGCAGCTGCCAGGCCCCCCTAACTGCCACGGTTCCCCTGTGTGGCCCTGGGCAAGCACCTGGTCCCCTGCACTTGAGGGAGGAATGCCCCTGCCCAGCCCACCAGATCCCAGCCCATCTCAGGAGCTGCCAGCCTTCCGGCCAGTGTACAGCATCAGGCCATCTGTGGGATGAATTATGAATTTTAATTGTCAAAGTGTCTTAGTGTTTCAAGGCTTCTACATATAGGCTGTGTCCTCCAGGAGTGGCCGGCTTGGTGGGAGGAGCAGCAGTGGGCAAGGCCTAGAGGAGGCCACTTCTGGGTGAGGAAAGGGCACAGGTCCCAGGTCTGCGCTCCAGCCAGGGCACCCCTGCCCTGCTGTGTGACCCTAAGGGAGTGCTGGACTGTTGTGGGCCCTGCCTGCCCCTTCCCGCCTTGTCTGAGGTGAGAGACCAGCCAGGAAGCTAGGAGCTGGCCTGTGGAAGCTGGGAGGGGCCACTGTTCCTAGGAAGCTTCCCTGCTGTCTGTGCTGGGCCCACCTGAGCAGATGGCACCCTTACTTGAATCGGAGCTGCCCCAGACTAAAGAGGGGTAGGCAAGCACCCAAATGGTGACCTGAGGGGGCTCAAGGAAAACCCAGGTCCCGTACCCCCATATTTCCCTTCCCATCTCTCTGCAGGTCTGAGATACCAACGCATGCTCTAAGGGACGGAAAGGTACCCCTGCGGGCCTCTGGCCCCACCCCCCTCCCAGGCCAGGGGCTAGTGGGAAGTGCCTGGCAGAAACACCTGCCTCATCTCCATTCATCCACTCATCCTTTCACACCTTTCTGGGGCCTTAGGGGCTCTCCCACAGCCCTTAGGGCTCTTCCACTTGGGAACAGCTCAGGTTGACCCACCTCAGGATTTGGAGTCCTAGAACCAACCAACCCCCACCTGGGAGGGCACAGGGCAGGCAGGGTTGCAGCCTCAGAGACCCAGAGCAGGGATGGGCGAGCTGAGGACAGAGTGGAGCTGAGGGGAGTGGTGAACTAGCCTGAGATCCAAAGGCCAGAGACCTAATGAACAGTGAGGACGAAAACCGGAAAAGCCCCCGTGGAGGGTTTTCAGTGTGCCAGGCACAATTCTAAGCACTTTACATATAAAAATTCATTTAATCCTGCCACAGCTCACTGAGGTAGGTCCTGTTACTATCCCCTTTTGCAGATGGAAAAAAACACACAGAAGAACAAAGAGGTTCTGTAACTTGCTTAAGGTCACACGGGTAGCATGATACAAACTCAAACATGAACTTGTTTAATCCTCACCGTAATCCTATTAGGTTGGTATATTATCCCCATTTTACAGATTAGAGAACTGAGGCACAGAGAGGTGAAACAACTTGCCCCAAATCACACAGTGATAAGTGACAGAGCTGGGATTAGGTCTGAGGCAGTCAGATTCAAGGTTGTCCTGACCACTCTTGCATAGTGCTTCTCCCTGATTCAGGTTCAAGGGCCTGCTGACCTGCATGATTGTGGGCAAGTGGTTTTATATCTCAGGCCCTGAACTCCTCATTCAGAAGAAGGAATGGCTGTCTTCACACTGCCCTCACAGGCTGGGGGCAGAGAGTTCAAGGAGCGGGGAAGGAAGAGACATTATACTCAGAGTTTTGCAGAATGACCCCACCAACCCTCACCACCCTGTGTGAGAGGTCCCATTAACCCCATTTTACTGATGAGGAAACTGAGGCTCCGAGCCATTAGTTCACCTGCCCAAGATCACTGAGCTTGTCTGACCCACAGGCATGAAAATTCTAGAGATCGCTGCACAGGTAGGAGGTGCAGGCCCGGAAGAACCCCCGCTTCCTGACTGCAGACACTTTCTCTCCCCAGCATGTTATAGGGTAACATGGTGGGGCTAGATCAGGGACAGGTGAAGCTTTGGGTTATTTCTGCCTCAAAAGGGAAAAAAGATTTCAAAAGAATCCCCCAATACATCACAAACCAAGGTCCAGTGAGTTATTTATAGCATAGACAGGCTAACTATAAATAAAAACACTTGCCCTTCTGGCCCTGACTCTTCAAAGCCCTCTCTGTTCAACTGAATCTTCGACAAGCCTAAGCCCATTTTTCCAACCTGGTTAACTGAGCTCCTTACGAAGAGGTGACTAACTCCTCTGCTCAGGCACAATGGATGCCATCCACTGGCTGGCTGGCTGTTCCTGAGAAGCCCGGGCTTGGGGGGAGGGCACTGGAACCTCGGCAAATCTCTAAGCGGTGTCCCAAGACAGACGGAGCCAAGAGTCCAGTGCAGGCCAAGAGAGCATAGCCCGACGCGTGGGTAGAGTTACGGGGGTCCCATTCTGCTTGGTGCGAGGAATCAAATGCAAGAGCAGATGGCTTAAGATAGTAGACCTGCCTTGGGAGACAGTGAGTAAGCAGCCTGTCGTGAGAGGTATCCAAGCAGAGACCATGGATCAGGGACACTGCAGGAAGACTTCTGCTGGGACTCACAGTTCAGCAGCCTCTCTTAGTTCTCTTAGCTCTTAGCTCCCTATCTTGCACCCAAGTAAAGGGACTTGAGATGGCCAGCCCCCCAAGTATGTCTGCAGCCCTGCACTGGGTCAGGCCAGGGAAGCCTGCTGGCCAGGCCCCACCCTTCCCCAGAGCTGCCAGCAGGTTCTCTGCAGACAGAAGCAGAGGAGGTAGCAGAGAGAGATTAATTCTCCAAAATGGGAAAAAATAGAAAAACACACACACCACACACCCTAATAACATGTAATAAGAGGTTGGAGATGAGGAACAATGCCCTGGTAATGTCACCCTGGCGGCAATCAATTTGGGTGTCACATGAAATAGGTATAATTATTCCACCAGCCCCGTCGCTTGTCTCTAACCAGCTCCAGGGACCCGAGCCTGGGCAGGGAAATGCACCAGGCTGGCAGAGGAAGCCAATCCAAATTACCTTGCCAGCACCGGGCTTCTCAGCCCCTGTGGGTAGGCAGGGGGCTTGAGGGCCTCATGGGAGGGCTTAGTGAATGCCCAGGAGCCACCTTGCTCAGCCTCCCCTCAGTCACACATGGTAAGAGCAATCAGGGAGGACTCCCAAAGGAGGTGGGAATGAACGAAGAACAAATATACACTCATTCCATCCAGGTCACCAAAGTCTTACTGAGCATTCACCAATGTGCAGCCCCACAATGGGTGCCAGGGTACAGGGACGGGGTTCTCGGGGCCCTGTGCATTACTGAACGAACGAAGCACAGGCTCCCTCCATTGCCCGAGCTAGGACCGCTTCTGCCCCCCCTGGGGCAGACCAGAACCACCGAGGTTCCTTTGGCCCTAACTGCACAGGGGCTCAAGCTCTCCTTGCTCCCTCCTCATTCACTGGGGAGTCCTCCCTGACTGTTCTTGCCCATCCCTCAGTTCAGGGCTTGTCTGGACAACAGCCTCACAACTGGGGAAACTGAGGTGCAAAGGGGACAGGCACTTAGTGAGCATGTGTTACACACTGACTACTGCCCGTCTCAACCCCACACACCAGAAACTTTGAATTCCAGAAATGCAAACCACGACCCCGATGTAATACCGTCTGACATTCAATCAGTAACAATGAAGATATCTGAGCACACTTGTGCCGAGGCTGAGGAGCAATGGCGACATCAGCTTTTGCTGGGAAAGCATAAACGGTCCAATCAGTTTGGAAAACGCTTGGGAAATTTTCTAGTAAAGGTGAACACGAACATGCCCCATGAGCCAGCAATTCCGCTCGCAGCTCTGTGCCCCAGAGAGGCTGTGCACGTTGCGGAGGACACTGGACAGGCAGGTTCACGGCAGCATTGTTTGTAAGAGCAACAAAGACAACCATCATTCTGATGTGCCCATCAACAAAAGAACGGGGCACACAGTGTGCTGTGTCCAAACGACAGACCACTGTGCATCAGTGGAAACGAATGAACCACATGTACTATCGCTTGCAACAATGTAGACAAAGCTCACATGCATGATGTAGGAGAAAAGAGCAAATTCCAGAGGACGACCTATGGTTTCATGTTCTTTTTACAAAGTTCAAAAATAACTAGAACTGAACAATTTCTATGTATTAAAACATATGATTTTTAAAAGGCAAGGGAATGCTAAATAGATAATTTAGGGTAGTGGTTGCCTCAGAGAACTAGGCCAGGGGATAAGGTGAGGAGAAGCACCTGGGTTCGGGTTGGGACGTAGGGTCACGGTACTCATTGTATTACTGTTGTTAATACTAAATACACTGGGTCATTGATTAGCAGGTCAGGCCCAGACCAGTGAGCAAGAGATCCAGAGCAGAGGCCAGCCGGAAGGCGTTTAGTGGGGACTTGAAACAAGTCGTTCCCCTGTCTGGTTCTGTTTTCTAGCGATACAATCACATCTCTGCACCACCTACCAGGGTGAGACTGAGAGGTCATCACTGATGGAAACTCCTGAGTGGCCAGCATTTCCTGAGAGCTCACCGTGTATCAGGTACAGCTCTAAATGCTCTGCATACATTAACACGATGACCCTAGAGGCAAATCCCACTGTTATCCTGACTGTATGGGTAAGGAGCCTGAGACCCAAAGAGTGGAAGTAACTTGCTCAAAGTCACAGAGCTAGGCAGTGTGGAGCTGAGATTTAGACCTGGGCATCTGGCTCCAGGGTCCACACTCAACAACTTCACTGTAAAGTGACCTGGAAGGGACTGAACACGCACGAGCAGGAGACTGTTGTCAGCTCAGCTCTATCAGGCCCACAGCACCTGAGGATATGCATTCACTCATTCATTCCACATATGAACAAAGGTCAGCATCAAGAATGCCTCCAATGCATTTGGAAATGAACTTGCCCTCCCACACACTTTCTAAAAGAACTGTCCCTGCTTCTGGAATGCCCTGCTTTCTGTGCCTCTGCAAAGTCTGCTCCTACCTCAGGACCCACCCAGTCTCTCTCTTTTTGGAGGACCCCTGACCATCTCAGCCCCCAGGAATGAATCCTCTCTTACTCTGAGTGCCTGTGTGAGAGTACCCTGCTCTGGCTGTCCTCACCCCTGCCTGGAGCATCCTGATGTCACCCAGCTCTGTCCATCCACAGCCTGAGGAACTGTGGCCCCTCCAGGCAGTCCTTGCTACCAGCCACAGGCTCCCTGGTGCCTCCTAATGTCTTCCCTATTCCAGCGGCTGGGTAGGAGAGCTCAGGGGATGGGCTCAAGATGCCCAGGACGTTCAAGGCAATCCACAGGAGCTATGGAAGGGCCTAGCCCAGAGCTGAGCAGGCAGCTCAGTGAGGATGTGTACAATGAACACATGAATGAATGGGCTGGTAAGATATTAGGTGAAAATCAATGTGGTTCTATACTATGGGCACCTGGATGAGGATCAGTGACTTGGAGCAGTCAGGAAGGCTTCCTGGAGGAGGGGCCAGGAGAAGGAAAGGAGAGGCAAGGGCCTCTCGGTAGGGATGCTGGACCAAGCCAGCTGATGGGAGCACATGCAGGAGGACTGACTGGATGGAACAGAACACAGAGCCATCAGTGGGCAACCACTGGGAGGAAGGGACCCTGGGGCTGGAAGGCCACCATCCTTCCATAGAGTGTCATACACAGGACAGCTACCCCGAGAGACCCTGACCAGCAAACCAAGGCTCTGACTCTGAAATCACCACCACCACCTCCAGCTTCCCCTCCCAGGCTCTTCCCCAGCGCCACATAACCCACTTCCTTACCCGACACTGCCTCGTACCTCCATGGGACCCTGTGCAAATCACCGCACTGCCTCTCTTCTCAATGGCATGTACCCCCAGCCCCAACCACGGTCCTGCAGCCATTTGCTGTGGTAGGCGCCTGGAAAGCAGCCCGGACGAGCCATCACTGGTACCAGTGATCCTGTCTGGCCTTATGTGAACACCCACCCACCCTCCTAAGAGAGTGTGCGCGTGTGTCCCTCTGGAATCCTGGGGTTTAAAAAACATTGTTTTTTAAAGGATTTTTTACAGGATATTGTTTTTTACAGGAAAAATGGGTGTTCGGAGGCAGGGATGGAGGAGCTGAGCGCTGGGATCAAAAGGGAGTATTACAAGGGTAGAGTAGTCTTTCCACCGCCCTGCAGCACACGGGGGCCTCACCCACAAGACATGATGCCTGGACTTGGAGCATATTCCCGTCCCCTAAAACGTGGCCCTTTGGATTCGGGACCCACTCTAACTCCAGGCTCTGGGGAGCACTGCAGCCTTGACCCCGCCCCTCTCACACTTAAATAGGCAGGGGAGGGAGAGGAGGCCAGGACAACAAGAACACAGCTGAGGGCCTGCCTTGGCCTTTGCTAAGCCCCTTCCAGGAAAGGCCAGGAAAGGGTGCTGCCTGGAGCCCCCATCTGGGTTCCCAGGTATTTTTCCCTCCTCCCTTCTGCCACCTTATCTTCTCTCTCCTGCCTCAGGTCAAGGGTTTGAGGTAGCAGAAAGGCCAAGCAAGCTGCCCCAGCAGACCAGGGGCTGGCACCTTCCCAGAGGTGTGAGGACTCAGAGGGCCCCCTGGCTCACACAAGGACAAAGGGTCTGGGACAGCTGCCGGTCTCTCCCTCACTGGCTCTCCTTGCTGGATGAGGGGAAGCCCTAGGCTCATTGCTCCCTGGGCATGGGAGGCACTGGTGCTGGGGCTGTTAGCATGATGACCAGCAGGGCTGAGCCCAGAGCAAGGGCCAGGCTGGGCTGCATGCCCTCTGGCTTCCCAAGCCAAGCAGAGGAGGGCTGAGGGCGGGCTGGGCTGGCAGGGAAGGGGCTTACCCAGATGGTACTGCCCCCCACCTCAGGGCCTCCTTCACTGCCAGCCACCAGGGCAGAGTTGTTCCCATCCTCCGAGATACCCCTTCTCACCTACCCCAAGCCCAGGACCTCTAAGAACAAAGAGGAGGTGCTGCTGGCACAGCCAGGGCTGGACAGGGCTGGGCTGGGACCCAAGGTTCTTACCAGGAGGAGACTGCTCACTGGGCCTGGCCCCACCCCTCCTCCAGTGGCAGCCACCAGAAAGAACACATCTCCTGGGGGTCCCTTAGCTACCTGGGGAAGGGGCAGGTGGCAGAGTTGGAGGCTCCCTCCTCACCTTCTTCATAGCGGGCTGCCACCTCCCACCCACTCTGCCTCAAAATAAAAAGTGGGGCAGGAGGAGGTGAGAAGCCTGGGCTGAAGGCAGACAAAGGGGTGGCCCCTAAAGGGTTCCTGGGTCCTCCACAGACCCAACTCCCTCACTTCCACTCTCCCTCCCCCCATTTCCCCTTTTCTCCCTCCTCCCCCCACACACTTACTGGGCTGCAGCTGGAAAGGGGCTGCTCCCTGTGTGGGGAGGGAGATTGACGCCTAGGCTGAAGCCTGTGGACAAACCTGGCCCCTGACCTGCATCCACCTGCCTGGGGACATCTGGGGTCTATGGAAAGAGACAACCACCCAGCGCTGAGCAGGGGGCCTACCCTCCAGGGTGAACAGTGCTCAGAATAGGAGTGGGGAAGGAGGATGAGCAGGACTCAGACGCCGGTAGGGGCTCCTCCATGGCTCTGAGGCCCCAGCCAGCCAACCTGGAATTTCTTAGGGTGGGGAAACGGGAAAGGAAGCACCTTCGTTTGTGAGGCTTGAGGAGTCAGCGCGGTGACCCCAAAGGGGGGTCTGGGTCGCACTGGGGTGCCCCGCAGCCCCAGGAGGGCCCAGGTGGCCCCCAGGGGCTCTCGCTGCGGGGCTGCCCGCTCGGAGCTGGGCCGTGGCCGCCGGGCTCACCTGCATCGCGGGCACACCGTCCGTCCGCTCGGCTCAGTCGTCCAGCGCATGTCTCCCCCGCCGGGCCACAGCCCCTGCCCAGCCCCCTCCTCCGTCTCCTCCTCTTCGACCGACACCTCCGCCCGTCGGTCCGTGAGCCCGGGCGGGGCTGGCCGTCTGTCTGTCCTCCCCACGCGGGCGGGAGCCCAGCCGGAGCCCGGGCCGGGGCCGCGGCCCCGGCGGGCGGAGGGGCGGGCGCGCTCAGGACGCACGACGGGGGCTCCACGAGCCTAGTTCTGCGCCCCGAGCCGGCCTGGCGCCGCCACCGCTGCCGCCGCCGCCGCCTCTGCCGCTGGGGCCGGGGTCGAGGCCGCGCGCTTTCCGCAGCGGGGCCGGGGCCAGGGCTGAGGCCGGCGGGCAGCGGCCGCGCATGCTGCTCGGAGCCCCGCGTCAGCAGAGGGGCCGGAGCGGCGCGGTGGGGACTCCGCACGCTCCAGGGCCGGGACCCGCCGCCGCCGCCTGCGCTGTCGCCGGGTGCCCGCTCCGGCTCCCGCTCCGGCTCCCGCCCGGGCTCCGCGCTCTGTCGCGGCTCGGGGAGGGAGCGCAAGGAGCGAGGAGCGAGCCTGGGAGGGAGGAGGGGCCGAAGGAGGGAGGAGGGAGCGAGCGAGCGGTCGGAGCGGGGCGGGGGAGGAGAAGGCGCGGTCGCACAACCAAGGGGGTGAGGGGAGGCGAGGTTGGGGGCTCGTCTCCTTTCCGCGAAGGGGGCGGAGAGCGAGCGACACCCCAACCACTGCCCTGCACCGATGGAGCGGCGAAGCTGGCGAGGGGCGCACTCTCCTGGCGTCCGAGCCGGCACCGGGCAGCTCCAGCCCTGCACACGGCCGCGCCCCTCCGAGTCCCGGCTCCGGGCGCGTCCTGGACCAAGCCGGCCTCGGAGAGCCGGGGCTGCGGTCCTCCCTGAGTGTGTTGCGCGCACCCTCTTGTGTGGCCATATGCGTGTGCATGTGAGCCCGAGTGTGTTTCACACGTGTTAACTAGGGTCATACACACTACCGTGTGAACGGACACACGCACGTGAACCGGCAAAGCTCCCCATCCGGTCAGGGTTGTTTGGAGGACGGCGTGGGAAGGATCAGGCCCAGAGCCTCTGTCCTGCGCTTTGTCCCCTCTTCTCGGAAATGTCTGAGAATCGGTAGAGGGCCCACAGGCTGGCGGCCCTCCGGCCAGGCGGGTAGACAGGGAATCTCCCAGCGACAGAGAGGAAGATGCGCCAGCTGGGCGGCTCTACCCCAAATCCGGTCTTGCTCCCCTCTTTCACCCGGGGTCCCCGCCCAGCCGGGCTTCCTGTCCAGCAGAGGGCAGTAGGCTGCTCTGGCCGGCTCCGGCCAGCAGAGGGCAGCATAAAGCCTCCGTTTGGGCCGTGGCTGTCCTCACCTTGCTCCCCCACGGTCCAGGCAGGGCGTCCTGTGCTGGGGCTACATACTCAGATGGGACCGGGGAATGGGACCTGTCCTAAGACCTCCAGATCCTCTTTGACCAGCACATACAGAGAATCGGCAGGCGGGGGTGTCTTGGCAAAGCCTGCAGACTGAGCTACTACTCTTGGGACCTCACCTCCTTCCTCTGTTGCGTCTCCTTGAAGCCAGATGCACTTTAACACGAAGCTAGTTTGATTAGAATAACCATTAATATGGACACTCACCCCTTCTCCACAGCTGGGAGTGCATCCCTTTAGCACACTAGTGCTTCTGACACCTAGAGCTCACGGGTAGGGGTGTGGCAAGCAGACAAGAAGCTGAGGCTAGCGGGAGGAGGCTGGCCCAAGGCCTCTCAGTCTCAGAACAGACTCCAAGATCCTGCTCCCAGTGCCCCGCCCCCTATGGAGCCTGCCTGACAGTCACTGCAGATACCTGGCTGGCATGGTGGGGCCAGCATCTCCCCCCACCCCCAGCCCCATCTTGCTTCTCCACTGTTCAGCCCCCCACACGCAGCCCAAAGCGTTGCACAAACCTTTTGTTCCAGTCAAACAGATTCTGGGCACCTCTCAGTCTCACTGCCACACCATTGCTAGGGACAGTCCTGGAGAGCTAGCTCCTGTCTTCTATGTCTGCGTGTCCATCCTCATCCTAGGTCAGGCTGGAGCCCCCTCCCAGCAGGAGCGGATGCTGTGCCGTGCACTCTATATTCATGCTCCAACAACCCTGGGAGGAGACGCTGTTCCTTTCCCCTGTGACAGAAGGAACCCCAGGCTCAGAGGGCTTACTTGACTTGCCTGTGGTCACGTAGCTGGTAGTAACGCCTGGGAAGGGATTTCGAATCGCCTTCCAGGGCTGAGAAAACCAGTAGGGGGCAGGCTTGGCAGAAGGACTTATAGGTGGGAGAAAAAGCAGGGAGGCGGCACAGGAGTCCTCCTCCTTTCAAAAGCCCAGGGAAGGCAGCTCCCTGGGCGCTCAACTCTGTGCTGCCTGGACCCCTTCCCAGGATCCCCGGCTCCCCCACCCCGGCTGTTTGTGATTTAGCCGTGAGCTCCCGCCTCCCGCGCCACCTCCTCCCACCAGCCCGGCAGGAATAGACGAGCTCTTGCTCCTGCGTGGAGGCTCCGCCGGGCTGGAGCGCAGACCCGCTGGGGCGGGGGCGGGGGCTATTCCTGGTGCGGCGACTGACGCAGACACTGCGCGGCCTTTCTCCACCCCCGACTCACCTGCTCCCTGCCTCAGTAATCTCTGCAGAGAAATGGGAAAAAGCTCAGCGCCCCCAGCTCCCAGATGCTGGCTGAGGAAGTTGGCGTCCCGGGGTGGGGTCTCCTGGGTCCGCCAATTATCCCTCCGCTCCTTGAAGTCAGCAGAGATGACGGCAGAGCTGTGTCTGGGAGGAACTGCCCCGCAGCCTTAGTTCTACATGATAAACAGCATCCAAGCCACTTCCCTCACCGGTTTCTCCTAAAGAAATGACCAGTCCAAGCATCCCCTGTCTTATTTTACCAATGGAAATAATGGAGAGGGCGAGGTTTTGGGGGGAAGAACTTGGAGAAGAGGTCTTTTTGAGGGTCCAGCCTGGGCCTGGTGAAAGTGCAGTCTCCTGGCCTTGTCCCCAGAGATCCCAAAAAAGGGGGGCCTCTTACCAGGACCTCTCCCAGTCAGAGCCTCTGCAGGAGCTGCGGTCAGGTATCTGTCCACTCCTGTCCAGTGAAGTGGTCCCCAACCTCTCAGGGGTCCAGGGCCATGGGGACACATGGGAGTAGCCCAGTCCAGGACTTCACTGACAACCCGGGAAGGATACCCAGGAGCTAGAGACGAATGCTCAGCCACACTCCCCAGCCCTTGTCCCTGCTGGCCCACCTGTTGGCATGCCCTCGCGCTGTCTCCTCCTGTGCTTTCACACCAGATTGGGACCATCCTCTTCTACTCTCGTCTCCCCTGCCCAGAATGAGATGCCTTACAGGCAAGGCTTTAGTGTCCTCCCTCTGTCCTTGGACCAGGAGCTTCCAAGAGTAGGTCTGAGACTGTGTGCCATACAGGTAGGCACGCAGCAATAGCAGATCCTGGCTTTGGGGTGAAAACTCAAGTCAAGCAAGGGCTGATGGCTGGGAGGGGCCAGCCTGCTGCAGCCTGAGTGCTCACAGCACAGCAGAGGAGCTGGGATGAGTTTGCCACCGGACGCTGGAGGAGGGGACAGGGCCCTCCAACATTTCTCAGGCCCTGTGGTAAGCCAGGGTCTGAGTCATACTTTATATACTTCTTCTCAAGAGTGGTACTGCTATCCCCATTGTGCAGATGAAAAAGCTGAGGCTTTGGGAGAGTTGTTGACTGTTTGAGTTCACTCTGTGTGTCTCTGATGTCAGAGCCCAAGCCCTGCTCTCCCCTCTCTGGGGGCCAAGGATGCAGGCCGTGGGGCCAGGACCCCCCAGAGCACAGGAAGGAATCGGTGGCACACAGTGGCCTGCCTGCACGCCCGCTCTGTGCCGGTCCTACGTGCTTGCATACCAGCAGCTCGTGGGGTTTTACGATGATTATTTCTGAAGGCACTTGAAATTAATGACAGCTCTAAAATGGCTGGGACAGTGGAGTCATGGCTGAGACCTCTAATTAGCAAGAAAAACGGAGACCAGGAGCCCGGTGAGGTGGGTGGGGGCTGGGCAAGCGTGCTGGGCATGGAGCAAGGCATGAAGTGGACTGGAGCCAGCAGCAACTGGAAGTCCCCATGTTCCACTTTAGGCCATACATTTGAATCTGAGCTCTCTTAGTAGCTTGAGGGGGTCACTGCCCCTCCCTGGGTGAAAGTTTCCCCAGATAAGCAGTGAGGTGTTGGCTTGGGAGTCTTCTAAGCTCAGAGCTAGATGGCCCTGCCTAGACACCAGGGAAAGTGGGGTGAGGCCTCAAGTAGGGGCTTCTTGAAGGACCCTGAGTCCCTAGAAGGCTGAAGCCCAGAAGCCAGGGGCCCTGTAGCCTCTGGGAACCACAGTAGAAGCCCCGCATGCCACAGCTCTCGCAGCCTCCATGCTGGGGTCATAGGGGCCGCTGGTATAATGAAGTCCCAGAGACTCAGGCGAGAGTCAAGTGGATCAGGAAATGGCAGAAAATCCATAGGTCAGAGCTCCGTGCTGGTGCAGCTATGAGAGGGGCAAGGGATGGGGGCACCTAAGGGAGGTGGCAGGAAAGTCCCTACTAGGAGGTGGGCCTGGATCTGTGACCAGGGTTAGGGCCTTCCTGCTTCCTGCTTCCTGGCTCCCCAAGAGCCAGAAGGGACTCGGGAACACCAGGGTCCCACGTAGGCATGTTACACAGGGTCAGGCCAACGTACCTAAAGGGGAAAGGTCTTACTTAAGGTCACTTGTCCAGGTACACCCCACCTCCTGGTCCTCTACGTCCTGCATGGGGCAGCTGACACAGAGATGGACACTGAGGCTCAGCTAAAGGGGACTTCTCTGCATGGTGGCTGGTCCAACTGGATGTGGGGATATGCTGATTGACAGGGATGGACAGCCAAGACTCCAAGGGCAGGGGCTGGAAAGCCCGCCCTCACTTCCTTGGGGCATCCCCTTTCTGAGCAGCCCCCCTACTGCAATGTCTGGACATCGACAGCTTTCTCAGACCCCAGACCCACTTCCTCACATACTTTCCCTTCCTCCCCTTCAAAAGCAGGGCCCTATGTGGCCCTCTGCTTCCAGAAGCCTGTTCTAAGCACCTCAGTCTCCTGCTCTGAGCTGGCCTTTGTGTCCTTGGGCACCTCTTTGAGCCTCAGTTTCCTCCTCTGTGAGATGAGAACATCAGTAGAACCCATTTCACAGGGTTGGTGTGAGGATCTCATGACTTAATGTACTTGATGCTGGGCCTGTCACACAGTAGGTGCTTGATAAGTGCAGGTATTTTCAGGGTTATTATACTTACTATCATGGCTGCTCTCTGCCCGAGCCTGCAGCCCCTCCTCTGTCAAGGTCCCTTGCAGCATTCCCACTAGGAGAGGCCTTGATCAATTTCTTCTTCTGAGAATCTGCACACCCCGAAGTCAGGGACTGATCTTGTATTGCCCCCAGGTTCCACAGACAGCCCAGAACCCTGATTACAGAGGGTCTGATGTGTGCAAATCACACTTGACTGAAATCCACTAATCAGTGCAATGCATTCCCCTGTGGAAGGGGCCAGGGTGTGCGTCAGGAGTACTCCTGCATCCTCAGTTCCCACTTCCCCTCATCGCAGGGCCTGGTCACCCACGCCTCCATTGGAAATACCCCAGCATCAGTGACACCCACTTATCTAGAAGCAACGTAGGCAGCGGCCTCCACTCGGGAATCACGCTGAGAATCGGGCTGCGGCAGCCCCAGGGCAGAAGCCCTGCAGACAGCCGAGGTCCAGGGGCTGGTCCCTGCTCAGCCTGGCCACACAGGCCACACAGCCCTGCTGAGCTGAGAAGCAGGAAATTTGTGTGGGGCCAGTCAGTGAAGGGGCTCAGTGGCCCTGCCCACCCCAAGGCCCTCTCGGGAATACGTGACGTTCCTGACGTCACAGTTAACGCTCCTTAAGAACACAGGGAAGTGTGCACCGCCTCCCCCACCCCCACCCCCCCGCAACACACGCACCTAAATGACTGAGAACTAAAACAAAAAAGACAGTTTGTGTGAAGGGGCCGCTCCCTGGCTCACTGGGAATCTGGGCCCCAGGCAGAGCAGCTTCTCCCTAGTGCCTGGGCTCAGCTGTCCCCATGGATCACGTCAGGGAAAACTTGAGCTAACGTGTGCAAACAGACAGTGTTATCAGCAAATCCATTCATTAAGCGCTTGTCCTGAGTTCTGTTGTGCAGGAGACTTGTTTATTAACTTAAGTCAAAGGCAGTGCGTGGCCCAGGAGGCCAGCCTGTGGTCCAGCCACAGGGCCAAGCCGTCTGCAGTCCCAGCCTTGGCTCTGTCTCTAACCACCGTGTGACCCTAGGGAAGTCACTTCACCTCTCTGAGCCTCAGGTGCCCTGTGATAGGAAGCCCCTAAGATGACCCCAACTAGTCCCTACCTTTTGGTATCCCCCACCTTGTGCAATCCCTTTTCCTTGAGTGCGGGCTAGACTAATTGACTCACTTGTGATGGAGAGAATTTTTTTTTTTTTTTTAAGGAGGGCGAGTGGTAGAATTTTGCAGAAGCGATGAGATATCACTTCTGAGATCAGGTTACAAAAAGATTGTGGCTTCCATTTTGGGTGCCCTCTCTCTGTCACTTGCTTGTTCACTATGACAGAGGCCAGCTGCTTTGTTAACAGCTGCTCTGTTGAGAAGCCCTCGTGGAAAGGTACTGATGTCTCTAACTAATACCCAGTGAGGAACTGAGATCTGCCAACAGCCACACGAGCAAGTTTGGAAGCAGACCCTGCCCGAGTCCAGCCTGGACATGACTGACATGCTGCTGACCCCCTGAGTGCAGAGTGCGCCTCATGAGAGACCTTGAGCCAGAGGTGCCCAGTGAAGCCTCACCCGGATTCCTGACCTACAGAAACTGCGAGATAGTATTTGTTCTTTTAAGCCACTGAGTTCTGGGGTGATCTGTTATAAAGACAACTAATACCTGCTCCATCTGTGAAATGGGCATAAAAATTCCTTTCTCCCACATGGCTGGAGGCATTGAGATAATGCAGACAGAGTGCCCGCTGCCGGCCAGGGTGAGGGCACAGCAACTAGCTGGTTATTTAGTAAAGTTGAGAAGACACAGAGACTGTGGAGAAACGTGTTCATGGAAGACAAGTACGAGAACGTTCACAGGGATGGTGTTTGGAATTCCCTGGAAGCCCACTGCTGGGGGGAGGCATGAACAGAATGCAGTACGACCACACAGAGGAATGAGTGAGGCCCTGAGGACAGGGAAGCTGGAGCGCCTGTGTCAGTGTGGCTGAGCCCACACACAATGCTGATGAACAAACCAAAGACATGTACAACATGGTGCCATTTATATAAGGGTTAGAAACAAGCCCCAACCCCTAGACTATGTCCAGCTACCTACGCATATAGGAAAAGCATAAAATCATGCACGAGAATGATCAATACCAATTCCAGGGCAGTGTTGCCTCCAGAGAGAGAGGAAGCGGAAGATAGAGTTGGGCCTCTCCCGAACCCGACACCCCAGAGTGGTCACCACAGCAGACATAGTGGTTCTAGCTCATCCTTTCAACAACCCCAGGGGGTCCATTCTATTATTATATCTTCTTACAGAGGGAGAAACTGAGGCACACAGTCTCCAGGGAGATATTCTGGGGCTTTGAAGGCCAGTGGGAGGCCAGGGCTTGGCTCCTCAGTTCGCCACTAACCCAGGTGAGGCAACATCACCCGCCTGGCCTTAGTCTCTTCTGTAGCACAGGAGAGACTGATGACTTCTCCCTTCATAGGTTTGGGTGCAGACGATGACAAAGTCTTGATAAATCAACTGGAATGTGTGCACAGCGCCCTGGTAGCCACGCCTGGAGCTAGCTACATTGCAGGGAAGACTAAAAACAAAAAGGTACGGACGAGAGGTGTGAATAGAATGATCCAATTTAACACAGTCCAGTTCAGCTCAATTTTACTTTGATTCAGGTCACAGACAGAAAAGAGTTGAGGTTCAGGAATATTGCTTGAGCACCTACAACAATGCTGGGCCCTGTATTAGGTGCTTTTGTAAATTATCTCATGTAAGCCTCAACCACAACCCAGTAAAGTAGGAACTGTTAATATCCCCATGTAACCAATGAGGGAACAGGATCAGGGAGGGTGAGCAACTTCCCCAAGTCACACAGCAGAGCTGAGATTGTCAGAACTGGCCCTCCTTCCACCCTGATCTGCCCTGTTTAGTCCCGGGAGCATAGATGGAGGTCTAGGCTTTGCTGCCCTTTGGGGACCCAAGCCCAGAGCAGGAGGGTCTGATGGAGTTGGGAGGAGACAGGTGTGGCTGCAGCGATCAGGACATGTTTCCTGGAGGGGGTGGGGCAGGGGTCTAGTGGGCTCACCAGTGGTGAGGCAGGTGGAGGCATTCCTCCATCCCAATCAACTCACTCATTCACTCAACAAAATTCACTGCAGCTTTCTCTGTGTCCCAAGGAGTCCATGGTCTAACATGCAAGGTTCACGACAGTGAGACCCGGCTGAGGTGAGGGAAGCATGGAGAGTGGTGCACACACAGGCAGGCACTGGAGAGTGAGGACAGATAACCAGGAGGTGGTAACGGTGGCTGGCAAAAAGGGCGCGTAGGAGCCAACCAGCTGTATGGAAGGTGGGGACAGTGCCCTGAGCAGAGAGAACAGCAGGTGCAAAGGCCAGGCCCTAAGACGTGAGGAGAGACAGCCGGCCCCAAGGGTGCTTCCAGCTGAGGTGGGGGGAGGGCTGGGGGCTGAGGCTGCCACCACCTCCCTTCCAGGTAGGGTGTCTGCCTGCTGCATTCTCTAGGCAGCTAGTCCCCAGACCTGCTCAGCCATGTTAGGCAGGCTGGGCTCTTTCCAGAGGGATTAAGACCAGGGGCGCTCGAACCGTAACAGAGCATCTAGTTATGTACAAAAATGAAGGAGCGCTCCTTAATAATTGATGGTGGGAGAGAGGACATATCGGCAGAGGCACGGGGTTGCGTCACCCCGTCCCGTCTGGCTGGGACCCAGGGCAGCTGCCTGGCCACTAATATGCCCATAAATTATTGAAATTATAAAGAAGAAAGCAGGTATCATGTGGCACCCATAAACAGCTTGTTAGCTAAGGGGCGGTGGGCACTTGGCATTGCACGGGCTCCCACACCCTCTCTGATTGCACAGGGTGAGGGTAGGTGTAGGCAGAGCCCGAGACTGGCCGGCCCACTCTCTGCCCCCATCACCCTCCAGACCCACTGTGCAGTCAGGTGGTGCTGGGAGACAGAAGCTGCAGGGACACGAAGAGCCCAAACCGGCCACGAGCTCCCTGTCACGGCAGTGTGCAAGCAGAGGTGGACAGGCCTGCCACAGAGAAGGCTAGCGGGGCCTGAGAACGTGGAGGGCCTGCCCGGCCTACTGAGCGGAGGCAGGTGGGCATGCTGGGGAGAAGTGGACATGGGCCAGAAGCAGTCACATCCCAGGGAAGCCTCTGCTGGCTGTATGACCTTGGGCTAGTCACCCACCCTCTGAGTCGCTTTCCATTCCCACTTCTTGGGGAGAAGAGCGTGGGGAGGGTCCACGGCGGAGCACAGATGTGAGGCCCCCGGTGCGGGGGGCCCTGTGCATAAGGAATCCGCACTCCCTCTCGTCCACCCTCGTCTCTCGGGCTCCTGATTAGATGGGCCCTAATGAAGCTCCCTCTGCCAGACCCTGTTTACACGCCATTAAAGCCTGCATCCAGGACACTGTAGGAAGGGGGGAAGGTTCCACTGCCCGTGCTTGGCTCACCCCAGGCTCCACCACATATAGGCGCCCCCAGCCGCGGAGCAGAGGAGGAAGGCAGAGGCAGGGCTCCAGAGCCAGCGCTGCCAACACAGAGGCCTGGCAAGGGCAGAGAGGTGGGAGTGCTGGTGTTTTGGCTCCTTGATCCTGAGGAGTTTGAATCCCACTGTCCCCCAGACTGGGGGTCTGCGGTCTCTGAGACGCTCCCTTCTGGGAGGTAGAGCCAGGCAGCCTGGTTTGCGTGCTTGGGTGTCCCTGGTGTGCTCAGCCCTGCAGAGGGCCACATGAGACAAAAGGAGGCAGTGCCTAGGGAAGGCACCCTCACCCAGCCTGGCCCTGAGGAGGCAGCCAGACCACCCTCTGTAACCCACCCCAGGCCCTTCAGCTGCTCCAAACGGAGGTGAGGATTAAATGACATAATCCATTCAGGGCCTGGGCACAGGGCCGAGCACACAGCCAGCCCTCAGGAGGGTGACCGCAGTTGTGGAATCTGTGGGGGGCAGTGGTGTGGTAGCTGCTTCCCAGTTTGCTGTGTTAGTGGGTTTTGTTTTTTAACAGAACTGTGTCGTGCGGCAGATGTGTGCTGTATCACTGTGGAACGAACGTGAGGTGTCGTCTCTGTTGTGTGTGTCTGGGTTAGGTTTCCTGAGCAGGACTTCTCTGCGTGTCTGCACCTCCCCATTCCCCAAGGCCCTTCCATCTACAGACAGAAAACCCAAGCCCCCATTCGGGGCCTCCTGGCTATGCTGCAGAGGAGCAGCGGCTGTGGTCTGCACCTGGGCACTGCCATCCCTCTGTCCCTTCTCTGCCCACGTTGTTCTGGAAGTCCACCCCCTACAACTGGCTAACTGGAGCCTGGAGGACAGGTGGGTGAGGGGGTGCCCTGGTTCCAGGGGTCCCAAGGGCAGACCTGCGCATCTACCTGCTCCTTCTGGGCTTTCCATCCATTTCCAGGTGGCAGTTCTGTTACCTGGGAAATGAAGTTGGCGTGGTTGAAGTGTAAGTGACACCAAGAGGGCAAGGGAGGACCAGCACATATGCCCCTGAGATGACAGGAAATGGGCCAGAGAGCAGGGCTGCACCAGGGACAGGCTGGAGCGTGACTAAGCCCTGGCTGACTTCTCACCAGCCACTCCCAAAGCTGACAAGCATGGCACGGGGCTGGCTCCCACCATCCCTCCAGCGACCCGAGCAGATGGGGCTACTGCGCCCACTTCACAGATGAAACGCTGAGGCTCAGAGAGAGACGGTGACTTTCCCTGGTATAGCCAGGACAAGCAGCCAGGTCTGGCCCTGGTGACAGTCACAGACGTTAACAGTTAGATGGAGGACCGCCGGGGGTATCCTCTCCATGTGGGAAATAATGTGGCTCAGGCTGGCAGCCCAAGGTGGAGAGACCTGGAAGGCCCCAGGCAATGGGTGAGCCCCCAGACCAACACATAGGCTCGTACACTCAGATGAAGTGTTCACATCACCTGCTGGGGCCTGGAAACCAGCCATAAATACCTGCCCTGTCACAATAGCTCATTAGGCAAGTGGGGAAAGGGCCTGGTGTGCCCTCAGGAGATTTCCCAGTAACTCACAGCCTGGTGGACCCGTCTGCACACCCAGACACTCCTCCCACACACACACCCCCCCCCAGACTGGTCTATCCAGGAGCCTTCATGCTCCCCCAAAGAGAGCAGGGCCAAGAAGACCACCTAGCCACTCCGCAAATCAAAGAGCCCAATGGTCCGGGAGGAGGGGGCCCTGGCCAGCCAGCTTGTAAAGACTTCATACATCACAGCTCAGGAAGCAGGGCCAGGGAAGGCCCCCAGGGCACACAGCGGGGTGGGGAGGATGGGGTGAAAGAAGGGCTGACTCTGCCATCTCTCTCCCTAGAGCAGCGCAAGCAGGAGGCAGAGGGGCGGGCCTCATCACCACTCATTGTCCCAGTGCCCAGCTCTCCTCCAGGCCCGAACTGGCAGGGCCATTTTCATTAGTCAAAATGCTGGTGGCGGGGCTGCACATCTCACGGCTAAGATAAATGCCAGCTAACATCTGAAGTGTGGGAAGCGTCATGGATAAATGCAGGCTTCCTGGGCTGGCCCCTCCCCAGGCAGGCTGGTCCCTAACCCACAGGGCTGCTTTCTCAGGGCCCTCAGGTACAGCCCTGAACTCACTTTGTGCCGCACACGTCTTACTGGTCCCACTAGAGAACTGGCTCCAGACCCACTTTAGAAAGGCTGGCGGCCTTCCCTTCAGCCAGCGGGTGTCTCCAGAACTGAAGAATAAAGAGAGCAGTTCATCACCTTGCTGGGAATTCTCCCCTGTACTGGACATTAGCCGCCTCACTCAGAGGAGACAGGCCAAGCACATAAGCTCCAAAGGGTCCTCAGACCCCTCCACTGCCGAGGAGGCCCCAGAAGAGCCTAAGCCCGGCTGGCAGTCCAGCATGAGTCCAGTGAATGAGCGAGTGTGTGAACAGGCCTCAGTTTCCCCATCTGCAAACTGGGACAGTGCTGCCCCTCCTGCCTACTCCAAGCGGGGGCCAGCGACAAGCAAAGGGTGGTGAAGGGTCCTTTGCATGAGCCTGGCGGTGGCGGGGATGTGCTGGGGACACAGAAAAGAGGCATGTCAGGGGAGTGTGGCCCAGACCTGCTGCCCTAAAGGACACCACCCAAACACGCAGCTCCCGTCCCCACCCCGCCACACACCAGCCTGCAGGAAGACCTGGGCCCACACGGAGGAACCGCCCACCATGAGCACACATGCTGGCACACTCTGCTTTTGTCCCCATAAGGAGTCCTGCTTCCCAGCACCCTGCTGCCATGGCAACCAAGAGAGCTGGGGGGTGGCGGAGATGGGGAAGCAGGAGGGGTGAGGGGACGGGGCTGTGACTCATAGTTCGTGGAGAGGGCTAAGCGCTCCTTCCCTCCGCTTTGTACCCTGAATATGGGTCACCGATCTATGATCAGGAGGAGCCTGGGCAGGAACCTGGGGTTCTCCACTTCCCGGACGGCCGGAGAGCAGGCTGGCCAGCCCCCCGTCCTGGGAACAGATGTGGCCGAGTATAGACCCACATTCAGGGTGAGGCTGGAGACCAGCCCCTGGCCCAGATGTCTCCCCTGCGAGATATTCTCCCATCTCCACCCCCACGGCCTGAAGTCCCAGCAGGGGCCTCGACTGGGCCTGAGGCACCTCTGTCCCCATAAGTGACTGGGCCGAGATGAGCTGACATGACCGCCAGAGAGGGTGTGTTCCTCTAAACTGGGTACAGAAAGAGGCAGGCCCTGCCACAGACCCTGGGGGAAAATAAAAATGGCTGACTCTTGCTGAGCATTTACTCTGAGCCAGACACCAGGGCCTCCTATAACCTAGGCCTTAATTTGTTTCACACTCTCAGCAGCTCTATGAGAGTGAGGAAATACCCCCACTTTACAGGTGAGGAAACACAGTAACCTACCCAACGTAGAGAAGTAAGCGACAGAGTTGGGACTGGCACCCTGGGTACCCTCTAGCTGAAGAGTGTGAGGTGTGGGAGGGCTCCAGGCTGGGTGGCTCTGTGGTCTGGGGCCTAGAACGCTTTGCTCTATTTGACAGGCACTGGAGCACCGAGGGCAGCTTCTCTAGTGGCCTCCCTAGTGGGAGTCTAGTGACAGGTGGGTTGCCTGCTGAGAACCCAAGGCCCCCGGGGGCTCTCAGACCAGGACCTGCTGTGGCCCCCGGAATGTCCTGCCCCTGACAGGAAGCACTAGGAAGCCAGAACTGAAAGGGCCACAGTCCATCTACCAGAGCACAGGACAGGGGAGAGGTAGGCCCAGCTCACAAGAGGGTCTGACACTAGGTTGATAGCGATCAGAGAGGGAAGGGAGGAGAGATGAGCCCCGGGGGACGGAGGCAATCCCAGGGGTCTCCCTGGAGGAGGCAGTCTTGCAGCAGTGGTAGGATCCTGCCATGCAGAGGAGGGGGACAGACATTCTAAGAGAAAGGAACAGTAGTGCAAAGATGTGTAGGCTGGACAGAGTGGGGTGTCTGTACAAGGCCCACAGAGTGGCCACAACTGCCCAGTGGGGGTCAGAGTCAGAATATAGCCAGAGGCCAAAAAGGACCCCGGAAATTCCTCTCCAAGTTCTCCCTCCCCAGCACTGAGGCCAGCGTTTAACTCAGTGCTGAGATGCCACCATTGCTAAAGGCCAGGGGCATTAGGGTCCCCAAGGTTGAGCAGGGAGGCTTGGATACAACGGCAGCACTGCCTATGTACCCGTGGGTGGCATGCTGCGGCTGGCAGCTCAGAGCACTGCTGGTCCAGGGCAGCCCTACTGAATGCTCTTCCAGGCAGCGGAACAGGCCCTAGCGAAGCCTTGCCCCACCCTCGGCTGCCCCACCCTGTGCCCCTCTGCCCTGTCTGCTTTGCCCTTCCCTCCCTTCCCTTCCTCCTTCTTTCCGTGTCTTTCTATCATTGTTCCTTTATTTTATTTTCAGCCCTCAGCACTTTTACTGAAAGAGAGCAGCTGGGCTGCTGGAGTCACAGAGGAAATATTTTTTGACTACTTTGCAGATTCCCCATCTCGATGAAAACTGACACCACCCTTGCTAACTGACTGATGAACGGTGAGGTATTTATTTCCTTTCCTCCTTCTTTCCTCCTTCTCTCTGGGCTCTGTTCTGGGGTATCTGGGAAGACAGGGCAGTCGGAGGGCAGCTGGGGGAGAGGGTGGTAAGTGGGGAGGAATTTGGGGTCCTTAGTAGCATCACTAACCCCATTTTACAGGTGAGGACACTGAGTCCCAAGATCACCAGATACGATTATAGTTACGATACTAACTCTAGCCATAGAGCTAGCAATTGCTGCATGCTAGGTGCTGGGCTGGACACTTCAAATGCAATGAACCTCTGAGGCAAATGCATTACTGGCTCCATTTTACAGAGGGGAAAACTGAGGCTCAAAGAAGGGCCATCACTAGCCCAAGGCCACATAACCAGGCAGGCAGAGCTGGAATGTCCACCCATGCAACCATGCACATGGCCACCCTGCTGCTGCCCCTCCCCATACTCCGGCTGGCTGTGAAGCAGGAGAACCCAGATTTGAACCCACATTTGTCTACTTTCTCACTCCAAGACTGCTGCTTGCTATTGCCAGGAGAACAGTGAACTAAGTTTTAACACAGGATGACATGGCGTACACCTGACACCAACCTCACTCCAACGCCAGTGGGTACAGAGCTCTAGGCTCAGCCTCTGTCCTGCCCTCTCTGGGCCTCCCAGCTAAGAAAGGGAAAGACTGGAGAGGCCAAGCCCTGGGTAGCATCAAGCCCTGCACCCCAGGACCACGCTGAGCAACCCATGCCCCCCTCCCAAGGGTCACCCTGTTCTCCAGAGCCGGAGACTTCAGGCCTTTGTTCCTCTGGGACCCCAGTCTGCTGCTGCTGCCAGAGGACCCCAGGGGGACAATAGGAACCCAGCCTCAGACCTGCTGTTACACAAGGCAGTGGCCCCAGGAATCCTGCACACACCCTGGGGCACCCCTGTAAGGCCAGAGGCTCTCAGCTCTGCATGGTTATTGTGGGTGTTGATCTGTATACCCCCAAGTCCAAACATCAAGAGGTGCCTTTAAGACACATCCAAGGATTGACCTCCAGCCCTGTGAGCTGGGCGGTCATTTGGATCAGACATGGGTGTTCTGTAGGATAGCAGCTGGATTATCTGCAACCCCGGAGCACTTCTTGGCTCACTGTGTAAACGTGCTTTCATAGCAACACACACGTTCGGGTCGAGGGGAACGTTCCAAGCTCATCCGTGGCCTGTGTGAGTGCCCATGCACTGAAACTAAGTGCATTGGGTGGTGACACCTGTGTTTGGTGACATGCTCCTGTTCGGTGAGACAGAGGACTTCATGAAAACATTTCTGGTCGACGCGTCTGGCCAGTGGCAATGCATGTGTTTACTACAAACGTAATGTTTGAGGCAAATACCCATGGGAATCTGGAATACGGGGCTGACCATCAGAGATGGAAGAAATCCCGGTGGAGCAAGAGTGGGGCCAGCTCCAGCCAGGCACAGGGAGAGCAAAGGCCCAGGGGCACATTAGGAAGGACAAAGGACTGAGTGGAGAGGAGGCACCGGAGGCAGCTAGGGTCAGGGGACTAGCTGCTGGCTCAGGTAGAAAACCTGGTCAGCTGGTGTCCAGAGGTGGCTGGGTAAGGTCTCTAGCTGGAGGACAGAAACCAAGGGACTCCCAAGGGCAATTAGGGGATCTGGAAATCCAGGGTGACCGGCTGGACCCGCTATTTATGCTGGGCTTCCACAGGCCAAGCTGAGTGAGCAGTTCCCAGCACTACTCGTGACTGGGCGGGTGACGCCCTGCTAGGGGAGAATGGGGAGGATGACACAGTGGGGATCCCTCTGCTCCCCCACGACTCTATCATTGCAGGGGGTCGACTATGGAAACACAGAACTAGAGTCAGGAAGCCTTAGTTCCAGCCCTGTCAGCTACCCGGCAACACTAGTCAACGCACCCAAAATCGAAAGCCTCAGTCTTCTCACGTGAGAAATGGGAGAGGTGTTAATACCACCGTGTTGTTCCCACAGGAGATGAAAGGGCTTTGTAAACTGAAGCGGTGTGCAATGTGAGAAGGAGTCCTGCACCAGGGAGGCCAACCTAATGCCACATGGCGTGTAAGCACGTGCATGTGTGCACACACGTGTGCATGTATGGTTTTAAAACCCGAGGCTCCCAGAGCCTCGCCATGGAGGTTTGTATTGAGGGGGAAAAGGAGGAAGTTACACTTCAGGACAATTTTAAAAGTGGAAAAAAATTGTTACAAAAGGAGCGGGGAGGCTTGAATGGCTCCCAGGTGGGACCCAGAATAAAACAGTCTTTGCTGTTATTTTTCAATTGTCTCCATGCAGGGAAAACAGGCAGAGGGTCGCCATAGCAACTGTGGGCATCCGGCAGGGGGCAGCCTGGACCCCGAAGTTTTGTGTGAGCTGAGGAGGGTGAGTCGCCCAGCAGACACCAGAGGTCAGAGCTGGGTCCAGTCCAGTACCCTCTGTCCTGGGCATCCAGTCCCTCCTGTTCTAGAAGCCCCAATGGGAAGAGGACAGGCTGGAGTTGCCTAGTGGCGGGGCCAAGCCAGGCTGGGACTGGAGCTGCATCTGAAGACGGAGAAGTCTCAGGACAGGGATGAGGTGAGGTGGGGCTGAAAGGTTGTCCCAGGCAGCAAAGGAGTCCTGTGGGACGGTCAGAGAAGAGAGGCTGTGCACGGCTAACACGGGACTGGGACACGGGGTGAACAGTGGGAGCGCCCAGGTGCTGGAGGGGACGGGGCGCGGTGAGGAAGCTGGTGGCTCTCTCCAGCTGACTCCGAGCCTGTTCTAGTGGAGGGCAAGCAGACCTTCCAGAGGCTGAGTCAGAGGTAGGGGTCACGCAGGAGGGGCGTGGAGAAGGGAAATCCTGACTGGACAAAGGCCGTGACAGAGCCGGGTACACGCGTACAGACACAGAGGCCACTCTGGAAGGATGACTGAACTGGGGGAAGAGACAATCCTCCATTTATGGGAAGGGAGCTGGCCTTTCATTGCGTATCACGAGTGCTGACACTCAAATATTGTTTTGAGTAAACTGAATGAGTAGTGTTCAGAAAGTTACGTGGAAGCTCTAAGGAGGCAGCTGACACCTTCTCTGATAATCTGCAGGTTGGTAGTGAAAGGGCTAAGCAGCTACAGAAACCAATACAACCTAAAATTGCTAATGAGAAAGTCACTTCCTAGGAAGCCTGAGGAATATTAACCACATGTGGCCCAGAGCTTCTGGCAGCCCACATCTGGGGGAAATGCTAACAAGTCCTTCTTCAGGCCAGTGACAAAAGCCCAAATTTGTATCAAGTAATGACTACTAATGTCCATTTCTACCAAGAAAGTAGCACACCGTCCCTAGGTGTTTAGACCCCTTTAGTCATGCTCTGACTTCATAAGCCATGGTTCTGACACACATGCGAGTCTCACAGCGTCAAGTCCTGGAGTCACACTTTCCAAACGGCTTCCCCAGCAGACTGGTGCTATTGCCACAGTCTTGTTTCACTGGAAGAAGGCTCTGCAGTAATTTGGGGCTCGGGGGCTTAGGGTCTCTGGGTTTGACCAGGCCCTCGGGGACCCTGGGCTGAAGGCTCAACAAGAGTGGCCTTGGGAGACCTGTCAAACTTGAGAAGTCAGGAAAGCCACAGAGCGAGAAACAGAATCCATTTCTCATCCATGCAGATCTTGCTCCATCTACTCACCAAAGAGATGACCCCTGACGAAGACCCCTGTGACTCCTGCAAGCAGGCAGGGGTACATCGTGGGGTCAAATGGTGTGAGCACACCTCACACACCCACTGGCGTTGGGCACGTCTCTTCCTTCTTTGTGAAACAGAGAATCAATGGGACAGAGTCCCACTCACAGGGCATTGTGAGGATCAAATAAGATGACAGATCCAGTGTTTCATTAATGGTGAACTGCCAAAAAGAGTTACTACTATTCTTGTTGCCGTTATTGATTCGCTGGGCATAAGGGGGTCCCTCCCACAGTCCTTGGGGACTCAGAAGCCTCTCTGGGCCTTCCAACAGCATCCCTTCTCTGCACTATAAAATCTTAGCTGACAGCTCTTCTGTCTTCCTGAACAACCCCAATATCTCTTGCCTGTGGCTTCAGCTGGGGGTGGGGGAGAAAGGAAGGGAGAGAAAGAGAGAGGCTTTTGCTAGAACACAGAAATCACTCTTCCCCATGTCAATGTATCCTCCAGGTGACACCTGTCACTCACTCCCACTCCAGATGCATGGGGCCTCCAAGCCATGGCTCCTGCTGCTCTCTACCTCGAACCTGCCCTGCTTGCTTATGCAGCTGAGTGGTTCAGGGTCCAGCTCCCATTCCCCCGTCACCAGGGAGTCCTCCTGGATTTCTCCAGTCCAATAGTGGTCAGTAGCAGGACCAGAGGGGAGAGGGCAGGAAAGTGGTTTGTGCCATGGCTGGTAACCAGTGAGCTTCCCTGGAGGAGTGTGCCTCTGTCATACCACCTGGTCTTTGCTGGTTACCTGTCTGTCTCCTCTGACTGTGAGCTACTGTGGGGGAGAGCAGTGTTCCAGTGAATGTAGGGTGAGCGATAGGGTGAGTGGATAAGGCCTCTCTCCCACTCTAGCCACCTCACTTTCGGGAGGGGGAAATGCTGGTTCGTTAAGAAGCTCTCAGCACCCTGATGTCAGAGGTGAGGATGGGAACCTCGGCCAATCCTTTAACTGGGAGAGACTGAGAACCAAAGAGGCAAAGGGACTTGCCCAAGGTCACACAGCCTTGTGTGACTGTGGCCTCCGGCGGCCCAAGTCCTAAGCTGCTCTCCCTGCGCACTGTCCCTTTCCCCCACCCCCACTCCCCCACCCCACAGGCCTTGGTTACTCATCTTGGACTCTAGGGCAGACTGTGGCCTCCAGCCAGAGGATGGCATGTTCCTGCGTGAGAGGCTGGTCCCCACCTGTGGGCCACGCAGACCACCCTGGGCCTCATCGGTGTCGAACGCAACATTTGTGGAACAGAATTGAATTTCCTGGTCGATTGCAGAAGATGGAATTTGATCTGGGTCTTATGAAGCCCTTAATAAAGTAAAGGTACTACTGGTCTCTGCTGCTGTTTTTCATTTGTTAAAAGAGGCACTGGTGGCGGATTGGGGGCAGGTACTCAGCTGGCGGTGAGGACATATGTCTGCCTGTCCTGGCTCTGCTGCCACCATGATGTGTGCCCCTGGCGAAGACACCACCCTCTCCGTCCCAGAAAAGTCTTCATCTTCAAGGTGGGGACTGTCCACCCACCCTGATGACCCCTCAGGGCAGATGGCCAGAAAGGATAGGGGGTTGGATCTCCTAGTTGTTGGGAGGGAAGGGCAGAGCTAACGCTTACTAAGCACTTCCTGTGTGCCGGGGTCTCCACCCCGTCACTCAGCACACTGCGTGCTCCTGGGCAGGTCCGGTGGTCATCAGTCAGAAATGTTCGTAAGGCCCCAGTCTTCTTCCTGTCAGGCACATGTGAGGGACCGCACTCCCTGTCCCCTTTGAAGTTGGGCACGGCCATGTGACTTGCTCTGGCCAATGAGCTATTAGTGGGAGTTACCTGCATCACTCCCAGGGCGGAGCTGCAGGAGCCAGAGTGGCCTTGGCCCTGCCTCCTCCTGGCCATGGTGTTGTGGGTGCACAAGTCCAGGTGGTAGCAGCTCCTTCAGTCTGGGGTCCTGAGTCACAGGAGGAACAGGCTGTCCTCCCTCTTCGCAGTCGGGGCAGGAGATGCACCTAAGCCGTCTTAAATCTCTGAGGTGTCTAAGGTTGTGACGGCAGCAAAACCTGTTCAGTCTGACTGATACAAGTCTGCCCCAGTCCCACGTTCTGGATGAGGAAATGGAGGCTCAGAGAGGTTCGGGCTGAGACCAGAGTGAGTAAGCAGCAAAGTTCAGAATCAGTTCCAATATGCCTGATTCCCAAGCTGGGCTCCTGCGTCCTCGGGCTGGCCTGGTGTGGCCCCACTGCAGCCAGTGGGGCCTGGGACCTTGTGCTCAGGGCCTTTCTCCCCATTCTCCCTGCAGCCCTCCACAGTGGCCCATTGGAATGGCTGGATTGGGGCCTCAGTCTGTGGGAGCTGGAGGAAGTCAGAGGAGAGGCCTGGAGGGGTAATGGGCAGGGTTCCCGAGCTAAGCAGACCTGGGTTCTAGTCCTGCCTCTATTCCTCTAGCTGGGTGACCCTGGGCAGGTTACTCTCCTTCTCTGAGGCAAATCGGTGTCAAATGGGAATGATGCTACTCCCCTGTTATTATGAGAGTGAAAGGAGATATGAAGGTCTTGGCACACAGGAGGACTTGACACGTGGACTCTGTTATCATTGAAGGCAATACCCAGGGTGCAGTGGGCCCACTCTCCACCCTGCTCTCCCTACATGCTCCACGGGAAAAGGACCAGACTTCCGTCCTGTTTTCTCTAGACATGTGCTAGAGGAAACTTGCCCCATCGTTTCCTGGACCCTCCTAAGCCCCGGAGGAGGGAAAGTCAGCAGTCAAACCCCATTTACAGTCAGGAATGGCTGTCCAGAGAGCAGGGCTTTCCCAGGGTCACACGATGTCACAGTGCTGGTCTCCTTACTCCATAGCTCTGTTTTCCAAGGGTCTGGGGGACTTCCCAAGGAGGAGGTCTGGCTACCCCACACATGACAGGCCAGGTTCTAGGAAGAGGAGCTGGGGGAGAGCCAGAGATTCAATGGAGGCAAAGTTCTGCTTTCAAGCTGCCCATGTGGCCTGGACCTGCCCGGAGCCTGGAGGGGCCAGGCCTGTCTGCCCCCAGGCCCAAGCTCCCTAGTTGTCACCCTCGGCCTTCTTCCTGCCATTCCACTCTCCTTCCCTGTCAGGATGTCTCCTGCCTATAACCCCGCTTACCTAGCACAAAGCTGTGCTGCATCCCACCACACCTTTGGCAGGAGGGCACCCCTCCAGGCTCAGGACCACATAAACTCATCGCTACATCCCCAGCTAATGCCAGGGACCATGTCCTGAAGATCAGACAGTGGCAGCTGCCATTTAATGAGATCTACTCCAGTGCCTCCACTGTGTGTACACCACAGGAAACCTGCAGTGGAGCTTCTGTCAATCTCATTTATAGAACAAAGAAACCGGAGCTCAAGGAGGTTCGTTTGCTAGAGGTGTCCCACATATGAAGAGCTGGACCTGGGTTCACACCAGGCCTGTCCCCACCCAAAGCCTGGATTCTCAGGATACCCACCCCCCACACCCTGACCAGATGGATAGGTGGGAACAGTCCTCTCCTTTCAGAGTCCCGCATCCCCCGAGCTCACCTCCCACCTCCCACCTCTGCACAGTTCCCTGCCCTCCAACCAGACAGCCTTCCATAGCTGCTGCAGCCGTGTGGAGGACCACTGCCCAGTGCTGAAGGACTCGGGGACGTACTCGGGTCAGAATGGACGCCTGCCCTGACTGAGACCCCGGGCGCAGGCCCGAGGGTCTGCCATCCCTACTCCAGCGTCACTGTCAGAGTGGATACTTAAGGGACAGGATGAGGACAATGGACCCAGAAAGTGACCAAAGAGTTGAGCTGAAAGCTCAGGCAGGACACAGGGTTGTGTATTTTAAGGAAAAGGTTTGCCCAAGGTCTGGACAGGGGTCAGAGGGGACACCAGGTCCTGTTTCAGCCCTGGGATGAGCTCTGGGAGCACAGGCCCTGACCAACCCTCAGCAGCCCCGAGAGCCACACCGTTCCTGTGCTCCCTCCTCGTCTCTCCCACCCCCTTCCCCTGCCCTTTTTCTTTCCCTAAAAAACACAGAGAAATGGGATTCAGAAGCCTACACCGCCTGCGAAGTATGGTTCAGCCTCCCCAAAAGAGGAAATGCCAGTGTGCGGGTTCTCATGGCAACCCCAGCTCCTCCCCCCGCAGCGCCCTGCGCCCATATGGTGAGCTTCGCCTGGCAGTCACTGGGCTGTGCCCTGGGTCCTGAGCCCAGGCTGCAATGGGCGATGGTTCTTTTGGCTGCCGTAACGAGAGCTTGCCCTGCTGAGCAAGGGAGAGCACCTCCTGCAGGCTCTTGGGGGTGGGGAGCCTGGTGTCCTAAGCCCCACCCACGGTGCAGGGAGGTGGGGCTTTCTCTGGGCAGCAGTGATCTGGTGCAATCTTTGAACCCTGTTTTCAGCTCCTAAAGGCAGAACAGAGTGGGCCTGTCGTGTGGGGGAGGGGGCTCCTTCTGCCTTCCCCCCACCCCCCGCCTTTGCCACCAGTACATGACCTGGACACTGGCGGTTCTGTCAGGTGTGAGAGAGGCTGGGAACAGGATGGAGCTATGGCTGGTTTCTTTGCCCCTGGCAGCGAAACACCAACTCCCTGTCCCCACCCCACTGCAAACATGAGCACAGGAGCCCAGCAGCCCTGCCAGCCCAGGCACTGACCCTTCGAGCCACTAACTGGCCCCCATGCCCAGGGCAGTACCTACCAGCCTGCTGTGCGGACTCCTGGTTTTCCAGGCCAGTTGGCATTTCCTAGACTAATGAAATGGAAGCTAGTGCCAGGCAGGCCTGGGGACAGCAGGGCTGGCGGCTGAGAAACAAATCTTCTAGGGCCTGGCATCCACCCTGCTTCCTCTCCCAGGGCCCCGCAGGGCTGACAAGCACAGCAGGGCAGTGGATGGACGCCTAGGTGCCTGGTCCTGGCTCCTCGTCACTCCACCTGACGCTGGAGCAGCTGCGCTAGACCTCAGCCAGCCCTGGGTCACCTTCAAAGATCTACCCGGGTGGGCTAGGTGGAATGCAGGCTGAATGGGAGCGGGCTGACCCAAGCCCCAAACCTGAGGGGAGTGAAAGATGGGACCCACTCAGTCTGGCTTCAGGAACGCCTCCCTCTGCCAGCTTGGGGTCACCTCCCTGGACGCTTCCTGTCGAGATCCCTCCTGTGTCCTCCCCATTTCTAATCCCTCTCCCCAGACATTTCCATGAGCGCCAGGGTCAGGGAACTAACTAACTACAAAGGGACGGGCCTGCCCAGGGTCCTCCTGGGGTCCTGAGCTGCTTCCTTTGATTCTCTCTCCCCGTCAACTGACTGAAAAGACGACGGACAGACGGACGGAAGGAAGGAAGGGAGGATGGATGGATTTGGGGGTGCGGAGAGCAGGGATTCAGGAACAGATGGGTTTGGAGGCTCCTCCCTCGAGGCTTGAGGGAGGGGGAGGAGGCCCAGGGAAACTGGAACTGTTACAAAGTTGCGAGTTAAAACATTCTTCACACTCCCGCCTCCTTCACTGTTCTGATGCACCAAGACGTGACAAAAATGTGTCAGATTTTTAAAAACCACACATGTACACAAATGCCAGTCCCCGTCTCTACCACACGCCCGAGCTTGGGCCATCTGTTCCCCGGGGGCGGGAGGGGAGTGGGGCTTGACAGCCGGTACCATCACTTGGACACCCCCACCCTGGGTCTGGCCCAGTAATGGCCACCAGGTGATGGTGAGCATCTAGGAAGGTGATGCTCTCCCCCAGCTGCGCTGTCCCCACCCGGCTGCGGGGCCACCTCACTGAGCTGGGCACTGCCCCTCCTCTCCAACGTGCTGCATGTGCGGGCACTGGGGCTGGGAGAGCCCTTCCTGAGACACCCAGAGCCCACCTCAGGGTACAGACAGGAAACTGAGGACAGCGACGAGAGGCTTGTGCAGGTGTGAGTCCACACCCCTCACTCACTCATAACAAACACTGGGCGTCTTCAGGCACTGGCCGGCACTGCTCCGGCCACGAGGGATTCAGAGCTGGACACAGGTCAGGTCCGAGGCTGCTGGTGGACACAGCCCATCGACGACGGTCAGCGAGGAAAAGCACACAGACAAACCGGTCTTCCGAATGAAGACCGGCAAGGACAAGAAAACAGGTGGCCTGCCACAGGGGCTGGGGGAACTAGGGTGGCCGGCCACCAGGAAGTGTGTGGGACGGGGAACTAGGGTGGCCAGCCACCAGGAAGTGTCTGGGACACCCTGGTTTTCGCACTACAAGTTCTGCATCCTGGAAACACATCGGTCCAGCACAGCGGATGGCTGGCCCCCTGCTGGCTATGTAAGCTGGGCACATTTGAGCCGAGTCCTGAACTGGAGACCGGATGCCAGGATCTGGAACCGAGAGAAGGGTGGGCTCTGGGGGAGCAGGAGGCAGATCACATAGGGCCTGGGGGGCCTCGGGAGGGAGTGGGGGGTTTTATTTGATCCCAGAGTACAATTGTATTGTAGTCATAGAGCCAAATTAGGGAGCAGCTGGTGCACAGGCTAGAGCCTGTATAGAAAACAGGGAATTCATCCCAGCTGGAGGCCTGGGGCAGGGGGTGCCTCTGGTGCCTCGGAAACTCCCCCGGGGAGTGGGGACTACAGCCCAAGGGCATCGAGGAACCACTGTGTAAGCAGGGGCTGGACGTGCTCAGGTTTACAAGTGAGAAAACTTAGGACCCTGCTTGTCATGCCTCCCTGTGGGGCCCCTTCTTGACGCCCCAGAATGCCATCTACCACTGTTCCCACCCCCAAATGTGGGGGAGTCTGCTCATCCTTCCGGGCCTAGCCCAAATGCCACCTCCTCTGAGAAGGCTTCCCAACTCGCTAAGAAAAGCAGGTGCTGTCATGCCCTACCCTGGGCGCTTCCACCCTGAGGACCCCCAGGCATGGTTCCCACAGGAGCCCTCAGTACAGTGGCCACCCTGCCAGATCCCATACTTTCTCTTACTGGATTCTCAAGGCCATCTGATTAGATCCACGGGCCAGGTGTGGACACAGAGGCTCAGAGAGGGAAAGTGGTTTGCTTGAGATCACTCTGTAGTTGGTGGTTGAGGTCAATTCAGAACCAAGTTACTTCTCAAAGTCTCTGGAGCCCTGACGCGGGGGTGGGAGGACAGGGAGTGGCCAGCTACCTTCCCAGGAGGGATGGATGAGGGGTCACTGTCAGGGTAGGTTGGAAGGAAGGGGCTGTGGGTTGTGGCTGCTAGCTGTATGGGAGAAGTTGGCCACAGCTGAGAGATTTATAATGGAAATCTCCCAGATCAATTACTGAGTTAGCATGCGGCCTGACCTTGAAAGCTGGCAGGTTAGGAGAGGCTGGGGGGGCGGGCATGGGGAGGACTGCCTGAGAGCAGCTGCTTGGCCTCCTCCCACAGGGGGTGCCCTGGGCAACCAGGAGACTGCCTGGAGGGGAGGGAAAGAGGTGGGATCTGAAACGCCAGCATTAGCTCCCATTTGTCTGCTTGAAGTGGTGAGTCCCTGTTAGAATGCAGCAGGCCCCTTCTCACTTCAGGAGCTCATTAGGCCGTCCTTCTGCGTAGGAGGGTTCAGTACAGTTACTTCTCTTCACTGAGCCTTGGGCTCCCCACCTGCAGAATGGGACCCTCATCCCAGCCCCCAGCTCCCAGCTCCACTCACCCGACAGGCGCCCAGCTTGCTCACGTGAAGCTGCGTTCCTAGGCAGGCTCTGGGGCACGTGCAGCCTGGAGTGCAGTCAAAGGTGTACCCGAGGGCCAGGCAGCTGCTCAGCCGCTGGAGGTGGGGGCAGTTCAGGGACCATGGAGGACTCGGGCTTTGTCTCCTCAGGGGGCCTGTGTGATGACCCTGAGCTCCAAGCTCTGAGACCCTGGGGAGGCTGCACCCGCCCAGTGTCTCATGGGAGAACTGTGAGCCCCCAGGACGAGCAGAGCCTCCTCTGCCCTCCCCAGGTGACCTCAAGCAAACGCCTGACATGGTTTGCTGTGCAAACAACTGGACGCTCTGCTCTGTACCAGCTGGGAGCTGGAGTGCAGGTTTAGAGGAGAGAGTTCTGGCTCCTACTCCGTCACTCTGCTCCTATTCTCAACATTTTCCCCTTATCTTCCTGCCAATTAGAAATTCATTTGGGCTAGTGGGTTAATTAAAGGACTTAATACATGCACAGTGTTAACAGTGCCTGACACACTAGAAACTGAGGTCGTGGTTATTACTGTTACTCTTATTAATACTCCTGCTCTAATGCTCCTCTGTCCAAACCCCAACAACATGATAACCGCTACAATCACTCACACCTTTGTAGGAGTTAGTTAAAGCACCTTGCTTTCCTGCTCATCTTAATCTAAGGTCAGCTTCTCTTGGGATGGTGGTAAACTTGGGGCTTGCTGTGTATGGAGCATGATAAGCAAGACCAGGCCCCCACGCGTCAGACAACGCTCCCGGTGACGCCCAGGTCTTCCTACCCTGGGTGGAGAAGGTGGGGAGTGGGAGCTGCAAAGCCTTTAGGGACTTGAGAGTTTGCCCTAGTTCTCAATCAAGCCAGGTGTCTGGTTTGGGAGCAGGGAAACCCACAGAGGCAGGGATGAGACAGCTGCCTGGGAAACAGACCGCTTCCCAAGACTGGCAGGAGGGAGGTAGGAAGGTCTCTGGCTGCCCACTCGCCACCATGCTGGGCACGGCAGGCGAGGTTGCAGAGATGGGAACGGGCTGGGAGAGTGGTTGTGGGCAGACAGAGTGGGAAGCGAAGCCCTTCAGATGGCAGGTGCGTTTGATAGGAATGAGACGAGCAATAGGAATGCTGGGCAAAGGGGAGCGCACCCTCAGGCCTGGGTGCGAAGGCTGGAGTGGGTCAGCTTTGCCCTCGGGGGCTGACTAGGCTGCAGGGGGCAGGGGCCAATGCCCAAACCCTCAGACCCGGAACCAAGAAAGCAGGTGGGCGGGCCTGTGGATTGAGAACATCCCCCCGAGAGTGGTGGGTGAAGTTAAAGCGTGAGGGACTATGGCCAGACTTGCAGGAGAAATTCTTGGCCAGCACTGGGAACAAACGGGGAAGTCCGGAGTCCTGCAGAGAAGTGTCTGCCTCTCAGAAGAGCTGATGCCAGCTCTGTCTCAAGGCAGCGAGCACAGCCTCCTTGCTGAGAGTGTTCGGTGTGGAAGAGCCCCCTGCACCAGGAGCACATTTGTTTCCCTATGAACAGGCACTGTCCCTCTCTATTCACGAGCCTCATTTAGGGCCTCAGTTTGTGCATCTATAAAATGGGGAAAACAGTGCCTACCTTGCCAGGCCATATGAGACTCTGGATGAGACACAGTACAGGTCACTGTCCGTTGCCCACTTGAGGGCAGGGTTAATATGAGCCCTTCTCTGGTCCAGAGGCTCGGACACCATTTGCTGGGTGACTCGTTGGTCACACCCTCACTCCACCCTAGATTCCGCACCCCTTTGCCTTCTGACTTTCCTACCCTCTGCCCTTTCTAGAGGGGCTGAGCAAGCTGGGACAGGGTGGCCCTAACCACACCCTGCACAAGACCTCAGTTTCCTACTTCACTGGGCCTCAGTTTCCCTGTCTGCACAGGGGCTATGCTGACCCACAGGGTCTTGCAGACCCTCCAAGGCCCAACGGCTCTGGGGGCGGAGAGGTCGTCTCAGATTCCGCCCCAATCTTCATGGGCCATTCCTGCCTGGGACACTGCCCACACTACACCTGCCCAGCAGTCCTTCCAGACAGGGGTCCCGCGGGGCCCTCTGAATGGAGGCCAGAGGAGAAAGGGGCGGCCTGAGCAAGCCACCCGGCAAAGTAAGAACCAGCTGTCCTTTCCAGTTCCTTGCCCTGTTGCTCAGGGAGGATGTGCACGTGTGACGTGTGTTCCCAGCCCATGGGGTCCCGTGCATGCGCTGGGTCAGGCAGGTTAGGAGCGGGATGATGTGCAGCAGCCCCAATCCTCCCAGGGGAGCCCCAGATGCCCCAGCTCCTGCAAGAGGTGTCCCTGAGTTTGGGGTTGCAGCTTCCTGGCGGGGCCACAGGGAACAAGGGAAGGACGGGCCAGGCGTGGTCAGAGTGGGGGGGATGTGGCTGGCTGGGGGCCTTGACGACAACAAGGCAGGAAACTCCCTTCTATAGGTTCTCAAGAAGGAGGCAGGCGGTCCAGGAGCCGATAAAGCCCCAGGAGCCCCAGTGTGAGTGGGGAGACCGGCTCTGCCCTGGGCCCCCATCCGAGGAGACCATGACCCTGCCTCACCTCCGGCTCTCAAACCCGAACACTCTGCACCCCTCTTCAGGGCGTTCCCCGGCTTTCTTTCGCCCCTCTCACAGCCAGGCCTCAAGGTTAAAGACCAGCTCCTCTAGCCAGTGTTTCCCCGCATGCCTGGCCGGGGCGTCTCCACTCCCTAACAGGCGGGTGCAGCCACCCTCCCCAGGGCCTTAACAGCAATCCCTCTAGGTCCTTTAAACAGCACCATATGTGCACACACATACGCACAAGCGACACCAATATTTCAACAGCCAACCCCTACACGGGACCCACATACCCGATGCTTGAATAAAGACGCACAACCTGGTGGGCTCTGGGCCTGGCGGTTCTGGATCAGGCTGAAGCCTGTGCAGGCAGACAGCTGGTGCCTCCCCACACTTGGCAGGCAGGGGGAGCTGGGGGTGCTTGGGTGCCCTCCACCTGACAGCCCTTTTAAGGATCTGTCTCACCTCTATATGCATCAAGTCCTGAGGCCAGGCTGTCCCAGTGGCATCAGGAAGTTGTTCTTTCTATCTAGCTTCAATCAAATCACTTTCCTATCCCTTCACCCAACAGACACTTAGGCAGGCAGTGAGGACCCTGCGTCACGCCCTGCTGGGTGCCTGAGAACTGTGTGCCAGAGCAGTAGAAGGAAGTGGCTTTGGTGTCTCCTGGGGTGGAGGCAGGGGCAGGTTTCCAGTGTCCCTGGGTGACTCAGACCGTGGCAATTCCCCCCAGGGACGCAGGAAACGCCACCACCTCCCTCTGCCACCCAGTCCAATGAAGGTCTCCCTGAGCTCGGTGGGTGTAGCAGGCTCCTGCTCTGGACTTGGGTCCCATCTCAGGCACCAGCTTAGCTTAGCTGAGTCCCTACTCCAAACTCCATCCTGAAATGGCAGTACTATCTTTAGCTGCTTCTCTGTCCACCTTCTCTCTCAGAAACCCCTTGCCACTCCTGAGGCATCCTACCCACACCCGAGCCCCTGCCATGTGGCCAGGTGGCCTGAAATTCCACCCCAGGGGTCCCCGTCTGCATCTGCATTCTCTGCATGGGGTTGCTATTAAAGGGCCCCAGCTCCAGAGACAGACGTCCCCAACCACTCCTCCCATCATCCCCGGACCCCAAGGGCTGAAGCTGGAGGGCTGTGTGGGGGGTGGGGAGCTTCTGCTGTCTGGCCTGGCATGAGGTCACCTAGACAGGGAGGCCCAGAGAGGGACAGGGAGTGTTGAGCCTGGGGTCCCAGCGCAGGGCACCTCTGACAGGCTGGGCAGGACTGAGGCGGCACTGGCAATGCTGAGATGTGCGGGAGGAGGTGGGGAGAGCCACGGAGTTCTCCCTGGGAGACTAACCTAGATTTCTCTCCCTCTCTCAGCCACACAGGAGTGTGTGTGTGTGTGTGTGTGTGTTCCCAGCCCTGGCAGGCGGAGGGGTGGGAAGGGAGGAGGCTTGCTGAAAGCTCTGGGAAATGAGAGAGAAATCCTCCCCGGATCCCTTGCTGCTGCCACTAATAGCTCTTGACAACAAGGTGAGTCCTCGGGCCTGACCTTGCCGCCAGGAGCCGAAGCCCCAGCCTGGCTGTTGGGGGAGAGCCCCGGGTCCTGACACCACTCCCTCCCTTCCTGACCTCTCCTTTCTGGTCAGGGTCCCCCACGTCCCTGCTGCTGCCCTGGGAGGCAGGGAGCTCCCCATCACGGGGACTGCACAAGTGGCAGGGGAGGGCACCTACCTGTCAGGACCCCATGGAGGGCACTTAGGGTGTGTGGGGAGAGGATACGCATGGAAAAGAGCTGGCTGACCCCTCTCGGCCTGAGCCATCCTCCTCATGCCTATCTCCACTCACAGTGCCTGTCCCCGTCCCCAGGAGGCCAGACCTCAGGACTCAGAGGGCCTTGCGAGGGGCAGGGCAGAGCTGGATCCAAAGTGGCCAGCGGCAAGTTTGGGAGCTTTCTGTCTAGGGTGGGAAGAAAAGGTTGTGGCCTGGGGGGCTGCTGGCGTGGCCTGCACACATACGGATATATGTGGACACACGGCTGGACACATGACACACACACAGAGGCCTGCAAGTACGAACAGAAACAGGTCTGAACACGCCTGAGTGTGAGCTTGACACACAGGTGGGCACTTGCAGGTGTGCGCCTGTGCACACGGGAATACGGCCAGGCAGTGCCTGGCTCCCTCTGGGGCTGCTCTGGGCTTCATGAGGCGCATAAAATTTTCCCCAGAGACCAGCCACTAGGTGCTCCAGTCAAATCCTGGAAAAGCTTCCAGCACGAAGACTATACAGGGAAGCCTCTTCCTCTGCCAACATGCCAGGCTCCTTGTCTGACCTCTGACCTCGGTGGGTCCTGCCAGGCCTTCTCTGTGCCTCGCAGGGTGTCCGCCCTGGCTCTGCCTTGGACTCTGAGAGCTGGGGGTCTTGTCCTTACGGAGGACCCCAACATCCCACTGAAGCTTGGGAGGAACCCCATCTCACCGGCTGCTGGTGTGTGGCCCTGGCCAGGGCCCTGCCACTGGCAGGCCTCAGTCTCCCTTCCGCCCAGAGCTGCGAGGGCTGGGAGGCGTGGCACAGGTGGGAGCATCTAGTCATGGGTGCCCTCCAGGCCAGCGCAGCACAGGACATCTGGTCCCTGAACCCAAGGAGCCTCCTGGTGTAGTCAGGGCATCTTTGTCCTAACACACTCCTCCACAGCTGGCTCAGTCCCCATGCTGGGGACGGCCCCCCCACGGATGCTGACTTGCCCACACCTCACCCCACACTGGGCAAGAAAGGAGAAGCGTGACCTCCCGGCAATGTGTCTTGGGCCTGTAGCCATTTGTAGAAGCCCTAGTCTTCAGGGATTGTCCTCATAGGTCCCTCCAGGGGTCCCCAGCAGTGGGGGCGGGGGCACCTATCCTCCCAAGAGCTCCCACAGCTACCCCGACCCTGTCTCTATACCCGGGCTCACCCACCTGGGTATTTTGTCATGGAACTCTGCCTCTTCCTACCTCTGACCTGCTCTCCCAGACTCGGAGCCTTTGCACAAGCTGCTCCCTTTGCTTGTGGTGCCCTCCCTCTCCGGCAGCCTGAAAACGCCTCCCTCTCCTTAAAGAACCATTCAGGTTTCCTCTTCTGTGCCGCCTCCCTCCCCCACCCACCATGCACACCGGTGCTTTGGTACTGCCTCCCCTGGGCCCATTTTACCCGCATTGCTCGGGTCTGGACGAGGCTGCGGGCTCCCCAGGGCACGGCAGGACCTGATGGTCTCAGCACGCTTAAGACTCTCCACAGGGCTTGGCACTGAGCACATAGCATCTAGCAAGTGTTTGTTGGATGAATGAATAAATGAACAAATGAACGAATCCATGATGTGAATGTATGGACCTCCTCGCCAAGTCCCAGCATGAGCTGAGGCACGTGGTCCGAAGGTCCTCAAGGAGGCAGCTCGGCAGGCAGGGCTGCGTCTCTCTGCCTCCCGGGGCCTTGCAGGCAGCACTGGTCCCTCATTCAGCAGCCAGCACCAGCGGGGCACACGGCGGAGGAGGCCCTTGTGGGCAGGGAGCACGCAGCGCTGTGGGGTCAGCAGGCACACACCTGAGGCACAGGAGGGGACCTGCTGCAGAAATCAGAGCTTAGAGCATGTGCGGCTTCCCCTACTCCCCTCACTGTGTGGGGACCAGCCTTGGGCTGGGGGCCCAGGAAGATATGGCCCCTGCCTGCCCTTGGAGCTCCTGGAGGAGAGAGGCTGATGCAGGAATAGCCGTGAGGTAGAGGAGGGGGCCGCTCAGCCAGACACCTGGCCCAGCTCACTGCGCCCACCACTTAGCAGCCCTGTGATCCTGGGTGGCCAACGTAATTTCCTTGCCTCTCAGTTTTCCTCATCTGGAAAATAGGGATAAGTATATTTACCCCTTAGTGTTGTTATGAGGATCAAATGATCATAAGATGCTTTCAACAGAAGCTGGCACAGAAAAAACACTCAAGAAACAAGAGCTACCGCTCCTTTTTTTTCCCCCCTAATCAGTAGTTCGGAACAGCCCTAGACCAGGCATGCAGCAAAGAGGCCACCTGGAGGCAAGGAAGGTGGGAGCTGTCAAGGGCTGGGTCACAGCCTCTCCAGATGATGGCTGGCTTGGCTCTCCCTGCTAAAGGGACCAAAGAATCTAAAGAGCTCTGGGCAGGACACTGAAGCAAGCAATCTGGTTGGAGCAGAGGTGCAGGGTATGCTGCCCCGAGAATTCCCTGCGGGGAGAGGGGAGGGAAAGCCTGAAGTAGTGGACAGGAGCTTCCCAGGGGTCTGGAGTGCTCGTCTTAGCCCCTCTCTGGAGCAGTACGTGGAGAGGGGACATGTGCAGGAAGGGGCTGTCTCGCGTGGCTGTGGAGGTGTTCAGGATGTGGCAGAGCTGGCACTCTCCCCTCTGGAGAAGGGCGAGGGCTAAGGAGTGCCTCTCCCTCCTCTGGCTACCTGGGAAGGCTCCCGTGAACCTTCCTGGGAGGTGGGGCCCGCAGGCTCATGCCTGCGTGCTTGGCAGGGGTATGGAGGCCACTCTTTAATCCTAGCCATCCTGGCAGAACAGGGAGCAGCCAGGGGCCGTGGGGTGAAGGAGGCAACCTGGGACGTGAACTCCCTTGGGACATGTGGGACAAGGAGGGCTGTGCTCAAGGAGAACAAGCGCCTGACGGAGGAGGGGAGGCTGAACCTTCTGCCCAGCGCTTCTCCTCCTCCCTCCCTAAAGCCACCCCCGGCAGCCTTGTCAGTGTGACATTAACAGGCTGCCATTAATGAGCCAGCACTCCTCTACTTGTCCGCCGATCGGCCTCAGCCGGGGTAGAATTGCTAATTACAGCCACAGTGAGGAAATATCCGTGATGGACATCAATGCTCTTACCTCCTGTGGTTCCCTGCCTGTGGACTTGGGGCCATCTCTCTAGGACAATGCTGAGTGATGACAGGAAAGGAGAGCTCCACTCGGAGAAGGCAGTGCCTCCAGTTGCATTCATTCATGAAACGGGGGCCTGTTCCCCCTGGGTCCAGGGGCCCAGGGCTGGGGCTCAGGGCAAGGGGTCTGTGAGCCGGGAGGAGGAGCTGGTGACCCTGCTGAAAGCCCTGGCTTACCGAGTGACTTCAAACATGTCTCTTTGCCTCTCTGGACCTCAGTTTCCTCACCTGCCAAACGGTACAATAATCCCATATCTTGCACAATGTGGAGAAGTGAATTCAGTTCAAACGCAAGCTTTAGGAGGCGACCTCAGTGCACATACAGCGGCTCTATGGCTCGAACAGGCAGCGTGGCTGAAGGCACTGACAAAGGGATGGACATGTCCCGGCTCCATGAACTCTCAGAAACAAATACCCTGCCCTCTCTTGGCCCCCATCAAGCACTTAAAACGTGGTAGAATCAAATAAGCACTAACGACAAAAAAGAGAGGCAAAGTTTGACTCAAATGTGAGCCGCCCAGCTGCCATCTGGTATCCCTGAGCCCCTGAGCCCGTGGGGACTTCGAGGCTTTCAACCCACACCCAAAACCAGCATGCCGTGCCAGTCACAGGTGGGACTCACACACCGGTGGCCCTTTAGCCACCGAGAGGCTCTCACAGGCAGCCCGCAGGAATCCGAGAAACCACACAGTAGAGAAGCACAAGCCCAGACGGCCCCGGCAGCCGTTATGAGCTGCGGCGTGCCTGCTGTTGTGTCACAGCCACAGGCACATAGAACACGCACTCAGAACACACACACATGGCCAAGTTCATAAATGAAGGCGCATGGGCTGGACACAAGCCAGCACACAGGTGCACACACGCACGCACATTCACACACTCGCACGCATGCAGCATCCTGGGCCCAAAGCCAAGCCCGGACCATGGAAACGTCTCCCTGTCAGAAAGAAACTAAGGAGCCCCATGTGGCCTCCCAGGCTGTGGCTCAGCCAAGCAGTGGTGATGAGGAGGCTGGAAGCAGAGCCCAGCGTGGCCTGAACATTTCACAGGAGATTTTGCTTCACAGAAAATCCCTTCTTCACCTGCCTGCATGTCAGGGTGTAATTAGCCATTAGGTAGAGGGGCAGAAGGCAGGAGGCTGTGTGTGCAGCCCCAGGCTTGGGCCTGGCCCACCCACCTCTTACCTGCCTCCGAGAGACGGACAATTGGATGCCACTTTGGGACATGGAATGTCCAGGCTCTGGGTCACCTCTGCCCTAGGAGGTCCCTCACCCTTTTGTCCACCTGCCTTGGGCTCTCTCCCAGGGGCTAAAGACCACTGGCGATCTCACCCTCGAATACTCCCCCTTCTCCACAGTGCCCGCAGTGGGCACCCCAAGGCCAGGCATCTGAGCCACAGCAGTGACCACGGCAGCACGTTACTCCAGGACACATTTTGTGCTCTGCAAAGCCTCCCACAGATGTCTCTGGTCCAAAGTCACAGCCGTGTCCCAGGCAAGGCCACTGGGGCCAGGCTCACAGTCGCCTTCCGAAGGTCACATGGCAAGCCGGAGGTGGAATTGAGAAGGGAAGCCAGGACTCCTGAGTGGGCGGCCAGACTCTGATGGCAGAGGCAGGTGGACTCAGTGGTGCAGGCAGCGCTGCCTCGAGCCCCAGGCCCTGCGCAGGCCTCAGAGTCAAGTCCTGATCTGGCCTCGGTCCCTCTGGGGCCTGCCCCTCCCGCCTCCGCTCACCCCAGGGAGCAGCAGCGGCTCACAGTCTCCAGTACAGCCAGCACCTTGACCTAAACACTCGGTTGCTCAGAGGCCCAGCACAGCTTGACTGGACCTTCTGGGTTGGCCAGGGACAAAGGCCAATCAGCCTCAGGGACAGACAGGCTTTCCGGTAGGGTGACCAGCGATCCTGGGACTGAGTTGCTAAAATTGGGACAGGACAGGTGGCCACCACGCCTGGGAAAACCCCAGCCCTGCCCCTGCCCTAGAGGGTGAGCCACGGCGGACAGGCGCCTGTCCTGAGCCCTTCTCTGCTCACCCTTCCTCTCTGCTCACCTCCTCTTTGTCTCGGCCACCCTCCCTCCCAGAACCTTCCATCAGCAGAAAGGAATCCTCTCCTTTAGCTTCTCCTTCAGGTCCCTCAAGGAAAGCAGGTTTCCAGAACCGGCCCCATGAGTCCCCATGTCTGTGGAGATGCCCAGGGCCATGAGGCAGAGGGAGCAGGCAGGACGTGGGACGCGGGACGCGGGTTGCAGGACGGTTGCAGGGCGAGGACGGCACTCGTTCAGCCACACTTCCCTACAGGGTGTCAGCTCCCGGAGCGCAAGGAGCTAGTTTCTGCTTGGTTCACAGCTGTGCCTCTGGGTCTAGAAAGCTAGGTGCCCAGTAAATATTTGCTAAATGAATGATCGAGTCCATTTTCCACTTCAGGCTTCCCTATGATAGGTTTGAAATGCCGAAGAAAAAAAGAGTTTGAAAACTACTGGCCTCAGGAATACGTTCTGAAGGCCTCAGCCAGCCATGGAGGCCTCCTCCATCTGACCCCTCCCCCTCCCGCCTCCCCTCCAACTCATGACAGGCCCCACGCCCAGCACCTCCAGAGACCCAGGCCTTTGCTCACTCAGGTGCCCCTCCTGGAACGCTCTGGGCCACTCCGCCCCTCCCGTCTCACTTTGCTTCTACCTGGCTGAGCACTGGCAGCAAGTTTGGGAGGGTGTGCAAGTGAAAATGAGGGAAGAGCTGGAGGTGACCTGGGCTGCAGGTCACCCAGGGCCTGGGCCAGGCTTGACCTGAAAAGGTTTCTGGGTGTCTCAGGGTCTGACCGCCACAGCTGGGTGCAAGACTACAGTTGGCAGCAGAGGAGGAGAGGGGAAGGGAAGGGAGGGAGAAGGGAGCAGGAAAGGAGAGGGGAGAGGATGGACAAGACAAGGGAAAGGCGTGATGAGGGAGGGGCTGCCCTAGCCCGAGTCCCAGGAAGGCTAAGCCAGGCTCCAGCGCAGCGATGAAGTGATTGGGCACCCGGCACCTTTAGACACATGATATCCCCCAAAGACACAGGTCAGCCCCCCTGTGCAGACGGACATAGAGGGGGAGGGAAGCCCCTCTGGGAGAGCAACACCGGCTCCAGACAAGCAGTCACATCTCCTTTCTACGCCCTTGCCCCCACGCACCAGTGAGTTGGGAAGCCGCCTGGTACCACGTGGGGCCTCTTGCTGTACCTTCCTTCAGCCCGAGGAGTTCAGCCACCCCTCTGGGTGACCTCCAGGCTTAGGCCCTCCTGACCTGGGTCACACACTGAGCCCGACCCTGCAGCTGTCCCAAGGTGGCTCCTGGGTGGCTTCTTGCTGATCTTCTCAGGACAAGACTGAGACTGTGATTAGCCTCCTCTGGTATCAGGACACAGCAGGTGTCTAATAGATGCAGCTCCTCTCTGAGCCCAGCTATAGGTTTCCACAGAGAAGTTGCCGCTCCCCGCCCCCTTCCAGCTTACTGCCTCCACGTCCCCTTGAGCTCCCAGTGGACCCAGTTCTCCCTCCCTCTCTTTCCCAAGGGTCCAGAAAAAGCTGCGAATTGTTGGAAACCTGCCCTCCCCTCACACTCCTCCCTCCTGGCCTTACCACACAGATACACATTACACTGGCCCCATTCAGTGTCCTCAGCGGGCTGTCAGCTAATCCCCACAGAGGTGGTAACTGATAATTAAGATGTTAGCTGTAAACTTAAAGTGTGATTCCCTGCCAGGAACATTTTGGTTTTAACAGGTTGCTCAGGAAATGGGAAAGCCTTCCAGACCCCGCCCAATGGCGGAGTGAGCTGTGGGGGTCATTTTGTGCCTGGATCCCTTCCAGCCTTCCTGGAACCCCGTCCTTCCACCTCCCCCTTCACCGGTGTGCATGGAACACAGGCCCTGGAGCCGAGAGAGCTCCCTTCCAGTGTGAGCTCCACCTCCCAAGAGCTGAGACCACTGGACATGCGATGAAACCTGGTTGAACTTCAGTTTCCTCACCTGCAAATGAGTGTACAGAACACCAGCCTTGCAGAATTGTGGTGATGCCTCAATATCCAAGAGCTCCCTCACCCCTAACGTCCCTGTGCCTCCTCCCTCACTGATTGGGGTAGAGGTGGGGAGGCAGCTGTGTCTGCTTCCCCACCTCTACCCCCAATCAATCACCACTGTCTGTCCATTCTCTCTACTTGCTACATCTCTGCCCAGGCAAAGGTCAATGGAATCAAACGCTAAGGCCTGGACAGCCCCGGAGACTGTGGGGACACGGAGCCCACGATGGGCATGGAGCTGCAGAGCAGTGGGGACAGAAAGGGCCGCTTACTCAGTCAACAGCAAAACAGTTGGCTGGCTGGCCACTTGGGAACAAACACAGGTCCCTACCTCACACCACACGCATAAAAACATTCCAGATGAACTAAAAATTTGAAGATTTTTAAATATCATAAACCACTAGAAAACAATATGAGGCAACATTTTCAAAACTTTGCAGTGGGTAAGGTCAGAACCTCTAAAGGAAAGAGTGACAGACTTGACCACAAGACAAGTTTAAACTTTTAAGGGATTAAAAAAAACTCCATAAACCTAAATGACAAAAAAACAAAACAAAACAAAAACCATAAAACTGTGAAAGAAAATATTTACAACATGTGACAGATAAAGGGTTAAATCACTTACTCTCTTATAAATGAATTTGCTCTTGCAAGTCACTCAGATGCATTTCACACACGTACACACACATGCACACACGCCCCACCCCCGTCACTGAGGCCAAGGTCGCCTGTGACCTCCCCACGGCTAACGTCAGCGCTCAGCGCACACCTCACTCACCCTCACACTTGAGACGCACCACCCCCGCCTGGTTCGGCCCCACCTTGCTGGGTGCTCCTTCTCAGTCGGCTTCTCGGTTCCCCCTCAGCTCCCCATCTTCCAGCTGAAGGAGGCCCCTGTCCTTCCCTTTGTCCTTCCCTTTCCTGTCTAGTCTCACTCCCTTGATGCTCATCCATCCCCTAGTTTTAAATACTATCTTTATGCTGATGACCCCAAATTTGTATCTCCAGCCCAGACCTCGCCCTGAAGCCCAGCCTCACACATCTGACTATGCGCTGCACATCTGTACTTGGATGTCAACTGCACGTCACAGTCCACAGCAGGGCCTGCTTACCACGGCCACTGAGGCAGTGACACAGGGCCCCGGCTTGGTTTCATGCTCTACTGTCACCACGTGGAAACTTCTAATAATTTTTTTAAACAAAGGGCCACCGAGTTTCATTTTGCTCTGCGCCCCACCCCTCACATAACCAGTCCTGGCCACAGCAGAGCTCCCCCACTCCAAACACACGACTCCCCTTCTCTGCCTCTCTGTTGGTGGCAGCCCCACCCTTCCAGCCACTGGGGCTGAAACCATTGGTGTCATCGTTGTGGACTGAATGTTTCGCCTCCAAAATTCCTATGTTGAAATTCCTATGGTATTTGGAGGTGGGCCTTTGGGAGGTGATTAGGGTTAGAGGAGGTGAGGAGGGTGGGGCCCCCATGATGGGATCAGAGCCCTTATAAGAAGAGGGAGAAACACCAGAGCTCTCGCTCCACCTGCACACACAGAAGAGCTCGTGCGAGCACACAGGGGAATAGAGGTCGTCTGCAAGTCAAGCAGGCTCCTCGCCAAGAACGGAGTCTGTCTGCCGGCACCTCGATCTTGGACGTCCCAGTCTCCCGAAATGTGAGAAACAAAAGTGCGTGGTTTAAGCCCCGCAGCCTATGGTATGTGGTTGTGGCAGCCCAAGACGACTAAGGCAGTAACACTCGGCGCCCTTTCACACACACCACCTCGTCCGATCTGTCAGCAGATCCCATTGGTTCTGCACGAGCACGCACCCACAATCCATCCACTCGGCCCCACCTCCATCAGGTCCCCTAGTCCAAGCCCCCACCACCCTCCCCGGATCACCTCAAGAGTACTGACTGATCTCCCTTCTTCCACGCCAGCCCCCTTCACAGCAGCCAGAGGGATCTGGTGAAAACGAAATGCAGATCATGTCATGTCACCAATCAGAAGCTCCCCTGGCTCCGAGCCTCATTGTAAGGACAAGCGGGTTCTTAGGGGGGCCCACAGGCCCTGTGTCACCTGGCTCTTGATCCTTTCTGGCCACGTGTCCCACTTGCTCCTCACACACCCTGTCCTGGCCACACGGAGCCCTGAGCAGACCGGCCCGCTCCTGATTCTCTCTCCTGCCTACAGGGCTGAACTTCAGTGCCACCTCCCAGGAGGGCCTGCCCGGCTGCCACGTCCAAGTTGCCCAACACCTTCCATTCCTCCCTGCTTCATGTTTTTCTCTTTAGTACTCAACACTCACACACACGCTGTAGTTCACACATCTGCTTTTCCTTGGCTGTCTCTCCTCTACTAGAGCATAAGTACCATGGAGCAGGTATTTTTTGTCAGTTTCCTTCAGCGAGGTCCCTAATCCAAACAGTGTCCAACACATAGTAGGAGCTCGATAAGTGCTTATTGAATGAATGGACAGATGAGTAGAAAAATAAGCTGAGGACATGGCATGAAACGGCAATCCACAAAGGAAGCAACTGATATGGCCCGCACACAGTTATGCTCAAACTCACAGTGGCCAAAGAAACCAGAAAATAGAATCAGTTTTACCTGTCAGAGTGGCAGGGGTTTAAGTGACTGACAATGCCCATGGCTGGCAAGGAAGGGAAGGGGCCTCCTGTGCATAGTGGGTCGGCATAGCCTCCGGAGGTTGGTCTGGCCGTACGAGCAAATCTGGAAATGTGTGTGCCCTCTGACCCGGGCAATCCACCACCAGAAACATCCCTGCAGGTCCCAGGACACAAGTGCACACAGATGTGGGCCTGGGAGATTCCCCGTAAAGGTTATAAATAGCCCAACACCAGAAGCCATCTAAATGGGCCACCAATGGGATTAACAATTGATACATAATTTAAAGGCCATCCAAACAATGGGCGTAAAAGGAGAGGGAAGAACTCTGGAATGAGCTATGCAATAAATGAAAGTAAAAAGTCAAGTGACAGAGCAGTGTAACTTGTAACGCGCATGATCCCATGTTTTTCCTTTTTAAAATATGGTTGTAAGTGCATAGAAAAATGTCTGGAAGGATATCTATCAGACTAGTTAGCAGCGTTTAGCACTGGGGAAGAAGAGACTATGAGGAGGGTTGAACTCCATGCTAAAATACCCTGCATTGTGAGGTAACTAGGTAGAGAACCCATAGAGAACATATAGTCAGAAACATAACTCAGCTTACAGGGAAAACACTCCCCACGTCTCCCCACTATCGAGGATGCAGGAATTGTATTCCAAGCCTTCCACTATCCCGGCCCTGCCTCATCCCTGTTACCCCGACCTCTACCTCTGTACCCCCAAGCACTCTGGGTCTCAAGCTCACGAAACAATTTTCTATTCGTGGGTCGTCTCACAGCTCCGCTCACAGGCCCAGAGGCCCAGCCAACCGCACCCCGTGATCTCCTCAGCTTGGACCCTGCTGTCAGAGAGCCAGACGGGGAGACAGGACCCTGACACTGCTCTCAGCAGCCAGGACTGCTGCCGCGGCCTCCAGTGGCCCACAGGGCCTGGGGGAGGGAATGGTCACTCACTGTACCCTGAGCAAGCTCGGCATCCCTGGGCTCCCAGACACCTGCCACTGATCCGAGAGGGCCTAGGTGGCCCAGCAGGGAGAACTAGCCAGAGGAGGACGGGCACAGGGATGGCAGCCCCCACTAGGGCTGCCAGACTTAGCAAGTAAAATTGTACGCCCTGTGCAGTGTTTCGGATGAACTAATGCTTAAAAAAAAAAAAAAAAAAAAAAAAAAAAAGATTGATCTCTCTGCCTGAAGGTCCAATTTAACTGGACATTCTGTGTTTTTTCTAGCAAGCCCAGCCCGCAGCCCATCCCGGCCCCTGGGGCACTTGGCCCTAAGCAGAAAGCGTCCATCTGAGTGTCCAGCAGCAGCAGACAAACACCAAGTGGAGAAGTGAGCTGGGTGCAGGGGGGAAGCCCTGCCCTGGGGCAGTCCGGCAGAGAGCCGGCCTTCCTGAGTCACAAGGTGAGTACAGTGACAGCAGGTGTAGCCCCACAGAGGCAGAACCTCCACAGCCAGAGTACTAGCAGGTATGTGCAGAGAAAGTCCCGGACAGCCTGCACACCGTGAACATGTGAGAGCAAACGGGCGCTGGAGGAATTGTGTATCCCAGGCCTCCCGGTGCCCCAGGGAGGTGACCTGGTGAGGACGGATGGCTGGCTGCAGGGGTAGCCCACTGTCTCAGAGGCCTGGGAGCTTTGGCCAGATGACTCTGCTATGCCCACATCCTTTCCTCTGGCGGGGACTCATTCGGGCCTCACTCCCAGAGACCTCCCACTGGGCGCAGAGGCCTGAGGCAGTGAGCCCACCTCGCGCCCCCTACCTGGGTTAGACTGCACCAGGAGGCAAACAGAGTGGCCTCTGGGGGCCCGGCGAGCAGCAACCTGTCCGTCGCGGTCCCAGCATGCACTGTGGAGGAAGAGCAAGGATATTAGTGCCAGCAAAGATGGGGTTTCGGCCACTCCTGGTGGGCCCACCTCAGGACGGGTGCCCCAAGGCAGGTCCTGGTGCCCAGCCCAGCGGAGCTCTGCACTGCCTCCCACCTCGGGGATGGGCCTTGCAACACCAGCCCCATGCCACCCCCCGGCCCCCGAGTGGCCTCTGGCCTGGCATTCAAGGCCCTGTCCAAGACCCCACTTCTGCCATCGCAGTAAGTCAGGCCTACTCTGCAAGTTGTATTCACACCAAGCATACACATACATGCATACACACCCACACACATACACACCTACACACACGTGCACACACACTAACGGGCCGCTCCACCCTGTTCTCTCTGAGATTCCCGCTGCTTCCCATCAAGTCTGTCCCCTCTAAGTTTCACTTACATCCGCACACCCCTCAACCCGGACGTCTGGCTTCTGCCCCACTACCCCCTGTAATACTCTCAGCAAGGTCCCCAAGGACCCCAGCTGCCCGTGCCAGTGCCCCTACCTCAGCCTGCCAAGGCTCCCGGACCCACCCTCTCCTCAGGTCACCGCACCCCCATCTTGTATCACAAGCTGCCTGTCCTCCCCTCCCGTCTCCTCCCTGGGCCAGGGCCACCTCACCTACAGGGATGTTCCAGTTTCCCTCTACAAGTGCTCCCAGTGGGGCCCATCATGCCCAGAGGAGAGTCGGAGCCCCTGGCCTGTCTCCCGCCCTCCCCTCCTCCACTCAGCTCCAGCCACCTGCGCCGCCCTGCCGCTCTGCCCGGCACAGCCTCCCCAGGTCCTCGCAGGCCCGGATCCTCCTGCTCTCCGTTCAGCTCCAGGCACCTCCTCAGAAAGCCTTCCCTGACTGCTGTGTGCAGGCGCCCCTCCCCACGCAGTCACACACCCTGACTGACTGATTCATCATTTGGTTTTCCCTGTCTCAACAATCCCACAGCTAGCTTTGTTTTCCAGTCAGGTTAATTGAGGTATAATTTACGTACAGTAAAATTTACCTTTTTTAGTGAACACTTGTATGAGTTTTGACAGCTGCATACAGCCGTGTAACCACTACCGTGATCAAGATATAGAACAATTCTATCACCCAATTCTGTCCCTTCGTAGTCAGCTACCACCACCTCCAGACCCTGACAACCATTGATGTTTTCTGTCTACAGTTTTGTCTTTTCTAGAATGTCACATAAATGGAATCATCTATATGTAGCCTTTTGAGTCTGGCTTTGTTCACTTAGCGTATTATGCTTTTGAGATTTACTTCCGTTGTTTCTTGTATCAGAATTTCATTATTTTTTTTTTATTGATGAGTAGTATTCAATTGTTTATCCATTCACCAGCTGAAGGCATTTGGATTGTTTCCCGTTTTGGGCTATTATGAATAAAGCCACTGTAAATATTCGCATACGGGTTTTTGTATGAACGTAAGTTGCTATTTCTCTTGGGTACCTAGCAGCGGGATTGCTGGGTGACACAGTAAGCATATTTTTAACTTTATAAGAAAGTGCCAAACTGTTTCTCAAAGTGGCTCTACTGTCTTGCATCCCCACCAGCAACATGAGTTGTTTGCTCTGTCTCCTCACCAGCCCTTGGTGGTGCCAGTTTTATAGAAGTCAGTGTGATAGCTACACAGTGGGACCTCATCATGCTTTCGATTTGTGTTTCCCAGACTAATGACAATGAGTGATTTTTCATGCGCCTGATTTATTGTTTTAGGACCATCACCACTTGAAATTATCATCTTAATTTAATTATCTACCTACTATTTTCCATTTCCCCCATCATATGTGAGGGCAGGGACCTTGACATCTACTCCACAACACCTAGAACCGACTCTTGTACTGGATGGCGGTGACGACCAACGACGATGACAGTGGTAGTCGTGACAGCTGACATTAACGGGGCCCTTATCATATGCCCAGCATGGTTCTGAGGGCTTTACAAGTACCAACTCATTTAATCTTCACAACTACCCTAAGAGACACAGATGCTATCAAAAGCCCGGTTTTAAAGAGATGAAAACTGAGGCACAGAGAAGTAACTAGCTCAAGGTCACATATCTAAAAAGGGGTCAAGCCAAGTTTCAGGCCTAGGTGTTCTGGAGGCAGACGCTGCAGTCGTAACCAGTACATTCCAGGGCCCATGGCAGCCACATCTGCTGAGGAATGAAAGCGTGGAAGAAAGCCAACAACTTACAGTCCCTTCTGTCCCCGCGAGGGTGTTCTCCTGGGCCTGAGGCCATCACATCCAGTGTGCCACAAACTGAATGTTTGTGTCCCCATCACCACTTCATATGTTGAAACCTAATCTCCAGTATAATGGTATTTGGGGTGGGGCTTTTGAGAATGAGGGTGGAGCCCTCGTGAATGGGATAAGTGCTCTTATAAAAGAGACCCCAGAGAGACTGCGGGGGGGGGGGGGGGCGGGGGGGGCGTGCACCATGTGAAGACACCATGAAAAGTCGGCCATCTGCAAACCAGGAAGCAGGCCCTCACTAGACACCAAATCTGCCGGAACCTTGATCTTGGAGCTCCAGCCTCCAGGACTGTGAGAGATAAATTGCTGATGTTTATAAGCCACCCAGTCAGTGGGATTTTGTTCTAGCAGCCTCAATGGACTAAGACACAGTGGCCTCTGGATGGCTCCTCCGGGATTTTCTCCCACCAAAGCTGAATTCATCCTCACTCAATCCTGCTTCTCCTCCTGAGAAATTCAATGTGTAGGATGGTGTTAGAATTGAAATCGATCGATGAGATAAGAAGGGAAAGGCTGAGGCAAAGCTGGAGCCGGTGGGTGGGGGGCCTGGGCCTGCCAGGGCCTCATTTGTCTGTAGGGACTCTTGCTTAGAGCTTCTCCCACCTGGCCCGCCCAGGCACTCAGCCTCTGGCCATGGCCACCCCAGGCGGAGAGAATGAATGCGAGGTCATGGGCTTGGCTCTTCTGAAACCCTTGCTCTGAGAGTGGTCTCATGACACCCGTACAGACAACTTTATTGCTCACTGAACGTCTGGGCACGTTTCCTCTGCACCCGCCCCCAGCGCAATGCCCCTCATGGTTACTCAGGCTTCACAGTCAGTCGAGGCCATATGAGAAGTTCTGGCCGACAGACTCTGAACAAAAGTGACGTGTGTCATCGCTGGGCCATAGCATTTAAGAGCCAGTGCGTGACTACCACTTTCTCTGCTTTGCCACAGTGACTGACGGAGGCCACGTGTTCCAGATGGGGCAGCTACAGGACGGGGGAGCTTCTGTCAGCCCCCTGCGTGACTCAAGGACCACTTCCCACACTGGACGTGGAGTGTGAGTCAATAGCGAAAGGAAGAAAGAAGGGAACTTTTGTTGCACCAAATCACTGAGACTTCAGCAAGCACTAGTCAGTCAGCACAACTTTGCTACCCTACTGCGCCCCCACTCTCCACCTAGGGGCACATGACCTCGCTGCCATATGTGGTCTGAGAACGTGCTGGGATGACTTGCTGGGTGAGAGAACTAAGCCCCATTTGGGAGCCCCTAAATAAGTGGGATCTCAAGGGGTGGTGGTGGAATACTCTCAACCCCCAAGTTTAAGGGTTTCTTATTCAGAAGGAAAAGGGGGAGGTTCCAGGCCTTTCAACAAGACAATCCGCACCTGGACGAGGGAGGTGTTAGCTGAGGCAGGTGAGGGCACCTCCACGGCAGTTGGGGCCTTGGCCTATATTCAAAGGCTTGAACTTGACTTTGAAACAAAGGCAGGGGTGTCTTCAGAGCTTTATGCCTGACTCAGGTCTGGGACCAGCTCTCAGAAAGGCCCTGAGGCCCCCAACTGAACTGACCTGGATGGGTGCCTGGGAAGGCGGCGGGGAGACCTCTGACAGGTTGCCTTGGAGACCCAAGTGCCCACCAGCTACAAGCTTAATTACAGGTTTATATTATGAACTTATTGGCACTTAACTTTGGCAATTATCACCTTAAATGCTGTGTGTGCCTGTGGGACAACACAGGGGACGGGAAAAGAGGCAGCCCCTCAAGATGAGAACAGGAGGCCCTAGGGGAAAGTCCTCATGTCTGTGAACGCCCCTGCCGCTTCTCCCTTTCTGCAAGAAGTGAACTTTGTCTACAGTGGAACACATTCCTTCCCCCACCCACCCCCCTAAAAGCTCCCAAATGAGCACAAGACAGCTTCTCTGAGGCCATTCCACTGTGAGGACAAGCTCGAGAAGCTCCCTGCGTATGAGCACGGGGCGCTGGTGTCAGTCCTTGTGTTTTGGAGCCTGTGGCACCGTGCGGCACGCTGCAGAGTAGTGGGTGAGCTAGGGGAGGGGACTGAGGCTGGAGGCAGGCGTGGGAGTCGTTTAAATTACAGGAGCCCCTGAGACAAAGGCAGGTTTGGTTGGACCTGGGGACCTGGGGACCAGGACTTCCAAAAGGGCACTCATGCATCTTATCTCAGAGGCTTTGGGGTGGGGGGCCTGCAATTCCCGGGGAAGTCCCTGCGAAGGACTGAAGTGAGTTCTGCCGTCTTGTGTTTAAGAATAAGAGGGTGTGACTAAGACAGGGCAAGCGCACACAAAATACTACAAAGAAACAGGCAAAAACTGCTCCATTTTTTACCAGGATTGAGGATTTATTTACTTGGGAGTTTATTTTGGTGATGAGAAATCCATAACGGCGAGTTTGGTGATTTCAGTGAGTTTCTAAGCATAAGAGAACATCTAAATTGGGTGCAGACCTGACGTTTTAACCCAGTTTGGACACCTGGCCCCCACTCGCATGGCCACAGGATCTGCTGAGAGATGCTCGTGGGAAGGAAGCGTGCCCAGGATTTGCTGTGCTTCCTGCTTTTCCTTTCTACGGGCAAGTTTCCCCGACGAGAGTTACTGGTCCTCGAGTCAGGGATGGAGTGCCAGCTGGTGGCGGGAGTGGAGAGCTGGCCAGGCTGGGGTCAGCTGGGATCCCGGCTCAAGAGTACACCTGAGCATCCCCACCCAGGGAGAAAGGGGTTTTAGATTTGGACATTACGGTCTGGTTCTCAGAGGCCTGAGCAATGGTGGGGTGAACTCACACCAGCTCGTGGAAAATCCCTGATTAGAATTGCTTGGGGGAGGATTCCTGGAGCACAATGTGACTTGTTTTCCCCTGAATGGTTTCTGATGACTGACTGAGTTTTAATCCACAGTCTGCCATGGGTCTGGGGGCTACAAACAGAGGACAAAGGCAAATGTTGAAAGAAGTTCCTGTGGGGAACTGAGGAAGAGCTGGCACAGGAGCGAGGTGACAGGTGGAGGGAGGATGGAGGGGGCCGGGAAAGGTAAAGGGGTGCAGACACCAAGGTGAGGGTGAGTGCTGTCGCCGTCGGGGTCATTATCACGATGGGCACAGACGGCCTCACAGATCCTCGGCCCTCATGGGTGAGCCTTTCACAGGTGCCAACACACTCGGTTCTCATCAGGCCCTACGAGGGGGACACTGTCATCGTCTATGTTTTCAGGATGAGGAAACTGAGGCACAGAGTGGTGAATACCTTGCCTTGTAAGGAATGGGGCTGCATTTGAAACCCAGGCAGCCTGGCTCCAGCACTCATCGTAAGAGTCCCTGATGAAACTGGATTGCTCAGGTTAGAAAAGAACGACAGGCCCCTTGATGCCACCAGTGGAAATTTTGATGTTGGTGAAAAACATCCCCTTTCTGTCACTTACTAGCTCTGTGACCTTGAGAAAGTTACTTCACTCTCAGAGCCTGGTTCCTTACCTGTAAAACATACCTCACATGGTGGTAGAGATTACAGAGTGTGTGGGGGGGAGGGGCTGGCAAGGGCCTGGCACAGTATTTGGTGGAAAACAGAAATTCCAAAAAAGCAGAGCCCCACCAAGGAGCCACAGCACAGACACACAAGTTGCCAGGACTTCTTGCCCCCGTGTACAACTCTCCCTGCCAAGTGGGCACCCACGTGTACCCGCATGCATTTCCTTCCCTAGTCCTAACCCCAACTCAGGATGGTGGTGACATCAGCCACACTGTCCCCCAGCCAAACACCCAGGCTTTACTCCAGGCTCCTCTTTCCCCTCTCGCACCCTCACATCCCATTACCACGGACGGCAATTCCTGAGTATTTCTCCAACTCACCTTCTCCCTGATTCTCCCCCACCTCCCCCGGCACAAAGTCTCCGCTGCTTCCTGGTCTCTGGCTTGCATTCCCCTGACACACACACACACCTACCCTCTGCACAGTGGTAATCAGACAACCTCTTCCAGTCACAAATCTGACCTCATCTCCACTCTGCTTCAGATCTTTTCAGGAAGCCTGGCCAAGCAAGATGTGAAACAGAAGCCTCAAGAAGTCTGACAGATTTGACTGAATAAAGATCTAAAGTTTCTACATGGCCAAAGACACCATAAACAAAGTTAAAAAGACAAACAGCAAACTAGGGAAAATATTTGCAACATACATGACAGACAGAATTTCTAAATTCCTAATAGTTCCTTTGTCTCAGTAAGAAAAGGGCAAAAAGGAAAGAATGGGAAAGGATATGAGTAGTCCATTCACAGAGTAGGAAATACAAATGGCCGATAACTGCATGAAGCGATGCTCAGCCTTGCTGGGGAGAAGGAAAGTGAGGGTAGACGCCACAGCAAGATGTCTTCCTGGACTGGCAGAGACTTAAAAGTGTGACAATGTTCAATGCAGAGGATGGTGTGGGGAGATGCCACCGCAGACACCACGGCGGCAGCCTAAAATGGCCCAGCCTCTTGGAAGAGCAATGTGGCACTGCCTCCCAAAGTTTAATCATCACACCCTGCACCCTGGCAACCCCACATCTAGAAATCTGTCCCACAGAAAGGCTTACACGTGTCAGCAAGATATATATATACAGGGATGTTCACGGAAGCATTATTTGCAAGAGTGAAAAATGGAGGACAACCTAAATATCCATCAACCCAGGACTAGTTACTATGTCCAAACAATGGCATATTAGGCAATGATTAAAAACACACAGTAGATCTGTGTGCCGTGACACTGACAGATGCCCCAATACACTGCTGAGTGAAAAATGGAAGTGGTGGGGTAATGTGCATAATGTGATTCCATTTCTTTTAAAAAATAAACTACAATAAATACGAGATGTGATCAAACAATACAGTGAATGTTTAAATAAAACAATTTATTACGGTAAAAAACACACTGCCATTAATCCCCCTCAAAATACTCCCCCTCGCTTTGAAAACAACTTATCCCATTGTTCTTGCCACTTTCTGAAGCAGTTCTGGAAATCCTCTTTCGTAAGTGTCTTTAGTTGTGCTGTCGTGGCTGCCTCGATGTCTTGAATCATTTTTACTTTGGGGAAGAGCTAGAGGTCCCACGGGGCCAGATCAGGTGAATAATGGCACAACATGTTTTTATTTGACAGAAATTGCCCTACCAGAAGCGATGTGTGACACAGAGCGTTGTCACGATGGAGGATGATTTATGGCACACTTTAAAACACACCTTCTTTCAACCATAGCTCACACCGATGGCACCGAAGAAGTTGAAACTTGTCACACACTGTTACTAAGGTTCAACGCGCCGTTTCCCGTATTGAAGATCCCTGCTTTTCCATTGGATGGCACTTGGCAGCAGGATTCACCGTATTTTGTGATCACAACGAAAGGCTCCGTGTCACACATCACTCCTGGTACAGCAATTTCTGTCAAATAAAAACATTAAGCTGTGTCCTCATCCACCTTATTCACCGGATCTGGCACCGTGTGACTTCTGGCTCTTCCCCAAAGTCAAAATGATTCAGGACATTGAGGCCACAACAGCGCAGCTAAAGACACTCAGGAAAGAGGACTTCCAGAACTGCTTCAGAAAGTGGCAAGGGTGATGGGATAAGTGTGTTTGAAGCGAGGGGGAGTATTTTGAGGGGGATTAATGGCAATGTGCCTTTTACCATAATACATTTTTAAAATTTAAGCATTCAATGTATTTTTTTTTTATCACACCTCATATGCTTACAAAGGCAAAGGAAAAGTTCTGTAAGGAGGTACATCAGATCAACAACAGTGGGACCTCGGCAGAATGAGATTTAAGGGCAAGGAGGGAACTTTCCTACTTAACAGGACACACTTCTATGTATATTGTTTCAATGTTTTCTCATGAGCAAATATGGCTTTTACGGTAAAAAAAAAATAGCTCATTCCATGGCCCCTCACAGACTCCTCAGTGTGGCACCCAAGGTGCCTCCGGACGAGCTCTGTGCCACTAGCCTGTGGTCCTCCTCGTCCCACTCTTACCCTACGTTAGCCGTGCCCAGCTCCCTTGCCTGCCCCCCAGGCTGCCTCTGGGCCTCTGCCCACATGGTTCCCTCTTCCCAGAACGTCCCTTCATGCCTTCTGTGCCGCACGTTTCAAGTCATTGCGCGTGTGTCCCCACCTTCTGGAAAGTGTCCGTGAGCACTCTCCCACACACTGCCTTCAGGCCCCGCCCATAACAGTGGTGACAGCACACATTCCCGGGAGCTCACGCGTGTCCATGGTGGGGCTGTGCTGTGTGCTTTACATTGTACTGACTCATCAGTCCTCACAGCAACCCTAGGAAGGTTTGTCATCACCTCATTTAACAGATGAGGAAACTGAGGCACGGAGAGGCCACAGAACTTGCAGAGCATACGTGGAATCAGGTGAGTGCCCATGCAGCCCTCCGCCAGCGCTCAGTACACGGGGCTGGATTCCCCAGTACGTGTACCTGCTGGGCTCCAAGACTGGACTGTGAGTCCCAAGGGTGGGGTTCGCCTTGTCCCTGCCTTCAGAAACTAGGCAGGTGGGGAGCGTGCACAGGGAGCTCTACTTGGGCCAGAAGCCAGCCTTCACCTCCACCCAGCCAAGGTTAGGGTAAGCGGTTGGTCTCCTCAAGGGTCTGGCTCGAGGGTGACTGTGGGGCCAGCTGACCCAGGACTACGGAGGAAAGTGATGGGTTGGTAGAGATGCAGCCCCTCCCAAGGCAAGGACCCCAGCAATCTCCTGCACACCTACTGTGTGCTAGGCTCTGGGGGTAAGTGGCCAGGAAGTCAGAGACCAGGAGAGGACCCTGCCCTTCACCCAGCCGCAGAGTCAGACAGGAGCACAGGCACCTAAGAGGGGGGCAGGCAAAGAGCTGCATGACGGTGCTCAGGGGACAGCCCGGCTTCCAGCAGGGTGAGGGCAGACAGGGGGTCTCCATGAAGGAAGTGGCATTCGGGCCAGCCTAGAAGGGTGAGAGGATCTGGGCAGACAGAATGGAGAGGGCAGCTCCAGGGAGCTGGAACAAGTGTGGTTCGTGCTGGGAGGAGTCAGGGGCTTTGGCAGCAGCACAAGGCAAGCAGGGAAGCAGCAGTGGGGGAGGGGTGCTGGGGGCCCTGGGAGAGGGAACTGCCCACAGGCAAGGCAGGGACAATCCAAGCCTGGGGCTGGGGCCTAGCATCGCATCAGCTTGTGTGGTGCTCGGCCTTGCAGTTCGCTGTGTGACTATGTCCTAGTCCCTGACCTCGGTTCCCTCGCTTGTAGAAAATAATGCACCTTCCCAGAGTGTTGAGAGGATTGAATGAGGCATTGTTTGCAGCCCCTGGAACCCAGGGAGGGTAGATGAACATACCTGGGGGCACGGCCCGAGGAGACAGGGGTAGCTTCCTGAGGGCATGTGCCAGTGTAGTGTGAACCTGTGTGCACATGCCCCGACCCCCACCCCGCCAGGCCTCCCTTGGAGGGTAAGTATTCAAACACAACCCTTGTGTTTAAAGTGCAAATTCAAGGGGCCAGCCTGGTGGCTCAGGTAGTTGGAGTTTCGTGCTCCTAACACCCACGCCCCCATGGGCCAGGGAGCTGCGCCCTCTACGGCTAAGATTGTCAACAACGGCTCTCCCTGGAGCTGGGCTGCCCTGAGCTGCAGTGGAGGCGGAGCAGCCTGTGGCCAGCGTGAGTGGCCAGCAGCCTGTGAGAGCTGCTGTGAGTAGGCAAACGACTGCCTCAGCCGGGGGAGCGCAAGGCTCATGATACCAGCATGGGCCAGGGAGCTGTGTCCTACACCACCAGACTGACAAACAACGGCTGGCACCGGAGTGGGGGGAGGAAGCAGAAGAAGGGGGGGAAAGCGCAAATTCAAAATAATGTGACTTTAGACTCTTCACCTTAAAGAGATATTAGAGGTAGAGCCTCATGGAGAGGTCCCTGCCTTTCTCAGGGCCTCAATTGGTGGTTTCTCTAGGCCTGGTTATTGAAGAAGGGCTGGGCCATGGAAGGAGAGAAATGGAGCGGGTGAGTGGAAATCCAGAGGGCTGGGATCCAGAGAGGGGAGGAGCAGGGATGAAGGAAGCAGAAGACCCTCCTTCCTGGGGCTCGTGCCCTGTTCAGCCGGGCCGACTCCCCCACTCCAAGTTGGGGGCGGAAGACACACACGCCAGACTGACTGGCCCCAAGCTCCAGCCCCGCTCAGTGCCCAGGCTGTATTCACCCGGGTAGAAGAGGATCCCCACCTCCCAGGGCAAGCTCACTGGCAGGAACAGCAGTGTGCTGACCTGGAGGCAGCAGACCTGGGCACACACCCCACCAGGAGGCTACAGGTGAGTAGCACCAGCAAGTCCTTACATCTCTGTTTCCTCGTCTGTGAAATGGAGAAAATGCCTTTCTTGCGAGGTAACATTTCAGCCTAGTGCCTGGCACACGACCAACCCTCCCCCTCCTTTGGTTCCCCAGGAGCTGAGGGTAGCCTGGGGGAGTCATGGCCAGTTCTTGGGGGAGAATCACTCACCCTAGGCCCCCACCCCTCCATGGGTGCCATCGACCTCACCTCTCCCCTCACTGAGACCCTGCCAGCCAGCCCCCTCCCCCTCCCACCTGCCGCCAGAGGAAAGCTCTAAGTGCAGATCTGCAGCCCCCAACCCTCTGGGCAGCCCTCCACTCTGATCACTCACTTGTCACCTCCCCCACCAGCCCTGTGGGCAGGGACAATGTCTGATTCATCTTGTCCATTCCAGAGTGTGGGGCTCCATTCCAGAGTCCTGCCCACAGGCTGCAGAGCTAGCAGCAGTCCTCTTCCACCCCGCACCTGTTTCTCTGTTCATATATCCATGACAACGCTAGGCTCAGTGTGGGGTTGGGGTCAGCGCTCAACGAAGGAAGTCTGCTGCCAGCCCTTAATCATGAAGGGCTCAGGACTCTCCCCCGCCTTACCCATTGCTTAGAAAACAACATATCCTGCCCCTGGGGTGCCAGGGCCTGTCTTTGGGATTCCCCACTATGGCAAGACCCATCCTGTGCTCCACTCCAGACAGCTATGCTTTGCCCCGGCCACTGCCTGACGCCAGCAGAGGTGGCTCATGGTGGGAAGTACATCCGTGCAGCCCTAACCGGCCTTCAGAAACACAGCAAGAACGGTCAGCCTTCTGCTATGGAGGCATTCCCCAGCCACGGACAAGTGGTCGGTGGGTTCCCTCAGGTTTCCTGATTACCCACCCCATGGCCCCCATTCCATTGGCCCAGCTAATCCAGTGCCAGCAGAGGTACAGCCAGGTCTAGCTGAACATGCAGGTGAAGGCGTGGGCTATGCCATCCAAATACCTCCTCCTGTCACAGTGCCTGAACGCTTTCCTTAGTGCTCCGTGCTCTAAGCCACCCTTGCCGACCCTCCTCTGAAACCTCCATCCTGGGCCGAGCCCAGGCCTTGCACTTGCAGGCCTCGCACTTCAGAAATGGGGGCTGAACCAGAGGTTGGCCTGAGTGGGCATCGGAGCTGGGCTCGCTTCTGAGAATGGCAGTGCCAGGGCAGAAAGCTGCACCACCCACCCAGCCAAGCCCCCCACTGGCTCCGCCTACTACTCTCAAAGCAGAAGGTCAAGTTGGTTTGCTGGCAAGACACATGGTTCTCATTTTAATTAATTAAAGAAAAATCTAATCACTGCATTAAACTTCTCATTACTCCACTTGAATACCCGTTAAGTAAATTTAATTATCAGAGGATTGGGTTTCCCAGCCTCTTTCATTAGCTTCTGATAAGATGGGAGGGGGAGGGAAGAGACGGGCAGCAGAACGACGCCATTGCCAGCCGCGAAGGGCAGGGTGGGCACTGTGCTAGAGCCACCATGGCCAGGCTTCGGTGCCTCCCTGGGGGCAGACGTGGCCTGATCCTGGGGAGACCCCCCCAGCGGCCCCTAGGACACAGAAGGCCTAGCATTTGGCTGCAGTTGGCACTGAATGCTTCATTTATGACTCTTGGTTATTTATTTATACCCCACCTCCTTCTAAAAGAGTTTGAGGCTGCTGAGAACAATACAAGCTGAAAAACAAGAGAAGAAACAGGAACAAAGGAAAAATAAGAGAGAGGAAAAGCAAAGCAGAGGCAAGGCCACTGCACACCTGCCAGAGCGCCCTGAGCTCTTCTCAGAAATGGCCCACAAACCAACTATGAGCTTCCTAGCAGCCAAGGCAAAGATGCAATCTTTGGCACTGATGCGATCAATAACCAATAGCGTATTCATGAGGAAATGCACACTGGACCTTGGTCCTTCCATCTGTAAAAAGGATGGAGCTAGAGGATGGACTAAAGAGATAACCATCGGCTGGAGCAGCCAGCAAAGGCTTTCTGGAGAAGGAGACCTAAACCGTGGGGCAGTCTGTCTCCACTGATCCCAGTGGGGGCACCTTCTTCCTGCAGCAAGACCCCATGCTTCCTGTGGGAAACGCCCTCCCTTCATTATTGGTCACACAGTTGGGGACTGAGAGACCCTGACTCCCAGCCCATCTGTGTTTGCAAGCCCTGTGGACACAGTTAAGGATCAAGGTGATGCAAATCTTGCCAATAGGATATAAGAGATCAACTCCAGGAGATTTTATTTGTTCTGTCAAGAAAGCAGATTTTATCCTTCTCCATCCCCAGATTTAAACCTGGAAGAATGTTGTCCCAGAAATTGCTGGCAGACATCTTGTGACCACATCCTGTGAAATGCGTCTAGGAGTAAAGCCATCACCAAAGAGGAGCAATGGAAGGACACAAACAGAAACCAGATCCTGGTCACACTGTTTGAACCACTGGATCAAGCCCTGCCTGAAGCCCATCCTACCTCTAGACACTTCAGTTACATGAGGTGATCGTTTCATTTTATTCAAATAGATTTTTTGCTACTTGCAACCAAAGGAACCATGACAGATAGTGTTCAGAAAGGTATCTTTCCTGCTCCAGGGAACAAAACGGCTCAGGTATGCCCAGGAACCAGGGAATGGGTAGGGTGGGTGCCACCTACCGTGACTGCTGCTGTGCCCTGTTGAGTCCTGAGGCTTGAGTCCCCTTGGACCAGACCTGAGTGAGGACGAGCTGGTCCAGGGGCTGGATCAGGCCAGAGCCCTGGGATGCGGGCGGCAGGCGGTGTGGCCCCACAGGTTCAGGGCAGCCAGGACCTGGCCATGGGATTCCTGGAAAACAGGAGAAACAAAAGTGAGCAGTACGATTCATCTGGGGACAGAGAGGCATCTGGGCATGGGGCAGGGCAGACGGTGGCCACGCCTTGACAAAGGAGAGACCAGTCAGTCAAGTTCGTCTTTACTTCGCGGAGAACCTTCAGGTGTACAAAAGCATCTGCAGGAGGCCTGCCCTTAAAGAAAAGGGAGGGCTGGGGGCAGGTGCAGCTGGAATCCGTGTGCTCCTGCCAGAGCGTGAGTTTGGAGGTGGGGAGGCAGGGGTAGCGTCAGCCTCCAGCATGTGGACAGCTTCTCCCAGCTCTTCTCCCAGCAAGTGCCCAGAGGTAGGCCAAGCCCGAGGCCGCCAGTGGGGCAGGCTGAGCGAGGCCGCCATCTGCTTTGATCTCTAGTCTAGACTCCTAAAGGAATCCTAGAGAGGGTAACACCTGATCCAAGAGAATGGCTGGTGGTGTCTCAGGCATGGGCAGAGAGCAGTGGAGACCCTCTGAGTGCCCGTCGAGGAGGCAGGAGACCACCTACTCTTCCTGCAAGCCAGCTCCCTTGGGCACCGTCCCTGACTGGGGGCCAGCCCGTGCAGGGCCCACACTCTTCGCCAGCTTCTCTCTGAGGCCAAGCTGGGACCTTTAGGGAGAGAAATGGATGTGGCTATTTCAGACTCAGGACACTTTCAGAGTCCTGGCCCCTGGAAAGTCGCTGTGCCCCTTGAGGCCCCTAAGGAGTTCTCTGCGCTAAGGGCCGCGCGCCTTGCTCTCGGCTCCATAAGGCCTGACGACAAAGCCCCCGAATCGCAGCATAGTAAGTCTGGCTGTCTCTCTAGAACTGTCTCTAGACCAGCACAACCCACTGGAGCTTTCTGCAGCTGGAAATGTCCTACGCCTGTGCTGCCCAATGTGGTAACCACTAGCCACACTGGGAGTGTGACCAAGACACTGACTTTCTGCTTTATTCATGTATATTCCAATGAAAACAGCCACATGTGGCTGGTCGACAGCACACCTCTTGCCTATCCCCTGGCCACAGTACATGGAGAAAACTGAGGTCCAGAGAGGGGAAGGAATTTGCCCAAGGTCGCGAGCAAGAGCATGGTGAAGGCAAAACCAGAACCTCGTTCCTCCACCATCTAGTCCCAACTCTCCACAGCACCCACTGCACTTCCCATGGTGGCCTACTGTTCTCCCATGATGCTCAGCACTGTCATGCTAGATGCCTTGTTTTCTCCATCATGCTTAGCACTGTCACCAGGGTGTCTTGCTGCCCCTCTACCCATGCTGCTGCTCCTGGAGCAGGCTATCAGCCCGCCTCTGAAGGGACCTCCTTCTCCCAGGTGCTGGCCTGTCTCTCAGACCCCTGGCAAAGCAGCCTCGATGAATGTCCCTGAGGTCGCCTGAGGAAATCATCCGTCAGAGGGGAAGTGCTCCGGCACAGAGCTGTTCATTGCAGGGTTATTTATAATAGCAAGACGTTCGAAGCTGCCTTCACATACCACAATAGAGATGACAAAGTGCATCATGACAACTCTGCTCGATGGAATATTACACAGCCATTTAAAACGATAAACACAGAGCTAGGCAGCACACATAGCAATGTTTACCTGTCAAAACTGAGCCAGAAAACTAAGGAAAATGGATGCGGTGGGAGCTGGGTTGCCGTGGTATACAGGGCTCCGTGTACACTGAGCCCACTCACATCCGTCACCCCTGGACATACCGCAACATTGTGGGGTCCAGATTATGTGGCCATTCTATAGGTGGAGGGGCTGAGACTCAGAGGCCACACCCCTACCCCTGGTTACATGGGGAGCAAAGGCAGAGTCAGGGCTTGAGCTCCTGATTGCTGGCTCCAAGGATAGATTCCACAGCTGGCTCTTTGTGCCAGGATGGTGGCATTGTGGGTGCCCTTTCCTTTCTAGTTATTTATTCATCTTATTTAATGAACACACACTAAGGGCTAGGCACCTTTCTAAGTGCTTAATAAATGCTGACTCATGCACTCTGCATAAGAACCGTTAAGAGGGAGCAATTATTAGACTCGTTTTTTTGGATAAGGAAACTGAGGCACAGAGAGATAAGTACCTTGCCTAAGGTTCAGGGTCACTTCTCTGTCCCACACATTCTGCAAGGTTCTAGTGTTGTCCTCACAGGAAAAGGGCAAGGGGCAGTGTGTGTGTGAGTGTGTGTGTGAGTGTGTGTGTGTGTGTGTGTGAGTGTGTGTGTGTGAGTGTGTGTGTGTGTGTGTGTGTTTTCCCTTTTTAATTTCCATGGAAATCCTTTTTGTAGCAATTGAAAGAAAAAAAGTTGAAGAAATAAAATAAATGTGTCAAAGTTTTTTAGAAAACAAAAACAAGCACACACAAAAATAAAAATGTATCAAATTGAAGCGACAGATGCATCTAAGACACCTGGAATGTGACCGCTTGCTCCTCCCTGCAGCCAGGCTCCCATCTCCAGGCTTTTCTGATAATTTCCTGCCCCGGACCAGTCCCCCTGCCTGGGTGAGAGCCTCACCTCAGAGGGCAGGGGGGCGGCTGTGTGTGGAGGTGGGCTTCAGGAAACACCCCATGTCCCTCGGCACAGCGCAGCAGGCCAGCTGCCTGCGTGCTCTTGCCACTGGCAAGGGCTGACGTCAAGAGGCCATGGCATCCAGGCCTCTGCCTCTAGCCCCAGGCAGCCCATTCCACAGGTGGAGCGACTGAGGCCCAAAAGCTAAAAGACCTCTCCAGAGGTCACACTGCTACTGAACAGGGAAACGTGTGTGTGCACACATGCATGTGCGTGCACCTGACCCACACGTACATGTGTGTGTCTCCCATGCATGCTGTGCTTCAGGCCCAGGCACCCCCAAACCTATCATTAAAAAGCAGGTGATGGGGGTGGCGGTTAGCTCAGTTGGTTAGAGCGTGGTGCTAGTAACACCAAGGTTGCCGGTTCGATCCTCATATGGGCCACTGTGAGCTGCACCCTCCTTAAAAAAAAAAAAAAGGCAGGTGATTTTCCAGCTCATGCGAGCACGCACACGTGCACAAACATGACTTTATTAACTGCCACTATATATATCCACGATTGTATTATCTGCTATTTCTCCTTTCCGTGTTTCTGTGTTATTTTTCATCTGTCACCAAATACTTATTGAGCACTTACTATATGCCAGGTGTATCGCAGGTTCTGGGGATTCCATGGGGTACAAGACAGACCACTTTGATGCTCTTACGGGGACAGGGCTGCAGATGGTCAGCAAGTGAATAAACAAGATAGTTCCGAAACGTGGTACGTGCAGTTAGGATCATCAAGCCTGGTGCTGTGAGACAGAGCACGCAGGCTGGGGCTCGGGGTTACCCCAGCTGGGGATCAGGAAGGCCTTCTGAGAGGGCACATCTGAATTGATACCTACTGCAGAGGCCACACCTAGAGCAGGAGGAGCAGACCGAGCACAGGCGGGAAGGAGCCCAGGTTTCTGAGCAGCAGCTGGCAGGCCGGGTGCCTAGAATAGGTGGGCAGAAATGGGGGCAACTGCGGGAAACGAGGCTGCAGAGGGAGGCTGGGCCCTGGGGGCGGAGGGAAAGGTTTTGGATTTCATCCCAACTGCAATGAAAAGTTGGGGCGGGGGGCGGTTAACAGGGATGGGCTATGATGTGTTCTTCACTGTGAAGTTCCCAGGGCTGCTGAGTGGAGCCCGCATGCAACGGGAGCAGGCGTGGGAACAAGGGACGAGCGTGTGGCTGTCTCAGGACAAGGAGACCAGGCTCAGCCAGGGGGCAGCAGGGACTGGCCAGATTCAGCGTGAGCTGTCGCAGAAGCCATGGCAGGTAGCTGATGAGCTGGATGTGAGGGAGGGGTAAGAAAAAGACATCAAGGATGACTCCCAGATCTTCTGCCCCAGACATACACTGCTTTTTACCACAGACGCCCCCAAATCAAACGTAACTGCTAAAAGCATCACATCAGACGAGCCACCCATGAAGACTGTCACACACACCTCCAATTAGTCTCACATCCCCCGGGGAGCATCTTTCTCCCCAAGCCCCTGCTCTGTTCCCTGGCCCAGTGGGTGGTGTGTGCGGAGGGGCAGACATGGGGTACCACCCTCAGGCTGACAGGAGACGAGACTGTCCAAAAGCCAGGTCCGGGCAGGATGGGAGCGGGCGGAGGGGCTGGCTCGGAGCAGGGCCCCAGCATGTGCGGCTGGAGAGCGTGCTGGCTGAACCTGTGACAAGCTATAGGAGGAAGCGTGGGGGCTGGGTGGGGACAGCATCTGGGAAAGCGTGAGTGTGAGGGGAGGAACATCCAGGCGTGAGTGACCCCGGCTCTGCCCCGTGCTGGCAGGGACTTTAGGTGAGTTATTTCACTTCTCAAGGCTTCTTTCCCTCATCTGTAGGGTGGCGAGCACAACCCTCCCCCACAGCTGCGATGAAGAATCAATGAAATATGTCAAGAACCGGTACTCATTCACATCCTCCCCCTTTTGTTTTAAAGAGGGCTGTAAAAGCCAATTTGGGCTTAGACTAGTGAGTTTCACGTCCATTCTAATAGGAATTCTGTAAGTGCTGCACAGAACACCAGGAAAGACCACGGCGCGTCACAGGAGCTCATAGCCAAGTCTTGCCAGGCAGCAACCCGTCCTCCCCTGGCTGCTCGACTCCAGCAAGGTCCTCAGCACATCCTTGTGATGAGACGGACAGCTGGGCTGGGTGGCCCAGTGGTGAGCTAATAAGCAGCGGGCGTGTCAGACTGGCCCCCAGGGTGGATTCTCACTGGTGTCGGCAGGGCTGCTCCTTGGTCCTGCCCACAACAAATTTTTGGCAGAGACTAGGATGGAATCTTGAAGGTAGGTCCAGCCGGGGGAGGGAGTTGGGGGAGGGTTGATTAGGGAGGCAGGGGACCCTGTACAAAGCCCTCCACTTGCCCCAGAAATGGGCCAAAGTGGACAAGAGAGAGTTAGTAGAACGTGGGTGAGTCCTGAGGTAGTTCCCAGAGCCAGCTGCTCAGAGTGGCGAGGGAGCCTGTGTCTGGGTGAGCCAGCTACTCCAGCTCTGCAGATGGTGCAGCAGCTCCTCACAGCCATGCGCAGTCATTGCTGTTTCTGTCCAGAGGTCTTTGATGAAGTGAGGTGTGCTTACAGGAGCCTTGTCAGAAAGAGGTGGGCCTGGAACGCATGTCCCCTGGGGACTTCAGGTCCCTGACAGAGACACTTGGAATTTATGGGCCCAGAGAGCACAGCTAGGCCCAGTGAGAAAAGATCTCAGGGAGACAAATCTCTGTTCAGCATTGGGAGTAGTGAGTTCCCTGTCTCTGGGGGTGTGCAAGCAGAGGTCTGGGGACCATGTATGTTGGGTTGAGGTTTGCACTAAATGGGAAAGGAGGTTGCTTTCAGCTGTGAGTTTCTTTAATTTTATCAACATATGAATCAGGGCTAGATTGTGTAGATCAAAGCAGGCACAACAAAGCACGAAGGGGAGGCAAAGTAATGCCAGAGTGATAGTTATTATCATTACTACGGTATAGATCACAGCACACTCCCATCTATTCTCTAACTGGATCTTCTGCCCAACCCATGAGGCAGATAGGGCAGACTGAAACCCCATTTACCAGATGAGGAAACTGAGGCCTGGAGACAGAATGGGACCAGCCCAAGGTCCCACAGCACATCAGCCTCAGATTCTCTCTATGGCCCCAGACCTAGGGACCTTCACCTCCTGTACCTGGGGGTGCAGTCCCAGCCTAGAGGGTTTCTCCTCCCAGGTTACACAGACCCGGCTCCTCCACTCTGTCTCCTTCCCCTGGTAGTCTTGCCACATTCCCTCAAGTGGACTCCTTTACAGCAGACACTAAGCTACACCCAGGAAGTGAACTCAAGGAGAAGGGCCCCTCCCGCTCAGTCTCATTCTTCCCCTCACACCTCCACCCACAGGCAGCTGTGACCAGCGGGATCCAAAGCCCACCTTGCCAAGCACCCCTCCTGACCACCTTCCCTTTCCTGGCCAGAGGAGCACAGAGAGCGTCTGGGCAGGAGACGTGAGAGCGGCAGGAGGTGGTGTCTCCTCAGGGGAGACTGGCCACTGAGGCAGAGCAGAATGCTCTTGTGAGCTGAGTGGCAGCACCTCACTTTACAGGTGAAGGCTCGGAGAGATTAAGGAACTTGCCCAAATTCAAAATGTTAAATCGAACAGAAAGAGCTTGTAAGTCCTGGAACTCAGATTTGAACCCAGGACTGGATGGTTTCCCAAGCTCCCTGAGGCGTGTGCAGAAGTGCAGGCAGCTCGAGGACCACAGGAGGCGGAGCGGGGAGAGGGATGAGAAGGCAGGGCAAAGACAAGTGCACAGAAGAAACAGACGCACTGAGCAGTGGACCCGCGAGGGCCAGGAGGCAGCTCCAGAAGCTGCCCTCATGGTCAATGGAAGGCTGCCAAGTGCCACCTCTGCTGCCATCTGCCCAGCCTCTGCCTGCCCGTGCCTAGTTACAAGGTCCAGCCGTCCGGACTGCCCACCACACCCACCAGCCCCACGTGGCTGAGCCAGCCAGGTGTTCCCGTGCCCACGGGCAGTGAGCATGGTCGGTCTGTCCCCAGAGCATGCAGGGTTTAAGCAACAGCCATTCAACTGAATATTTAAGAAGAAAAATACTTTTTTTAAGAGAGAGAAAGGGAGGAGGAAGAGCCCACAGGGGAAGGGGAAGGGAAGGAGGAAGGGAGAAACCTACCCCATCACTGCAGTCAAGGTCACAGGCATGGGTGTGAGGCAGGCACAGGCAAGAAGCCTTTAATCCCAGAGTTCAGGCCAGGAAACTAAACGCTGGACGCCAGTGCATTACTGCCCTGAATGATCTGTCGGCTTCTATTAGGCTAAAATCTCTGTATAATGGGGAATTATCCTCTGAAAAGGCAACGGCCAGCCTCTCCACGGAGGGGGTGCGAGGCACGAATGTCTCATCATGAGGGCTCTCCCACGGGGGGAAACAGACCCACTCGGAAAGCCACCCCTCACCCTTCCACACCCGCTCCTTGAAGTCACAGGCAGCAGCTGTTGGATGCGTGGCCAGCCTCCCCCTCACTCCCTCCTCTTAGAAGCCCGAAAAGACGCCCGCCCTGGTGTCGAGGCCTGACACTGCCTTGGGGACAGAGGGTGAGCCTGGGTGAGCCCCTGAGCCTCGCTGAACCCCATCTGTTAGACGGAGCTGATAACATCCATCCGTGGGCTGTGCCAGAAGGTAAAAACTGGCCAGAGCCAAGCCCAGAAGAGTGGGCACCCAGGACAATTTTGCCTGCACTGCTCTGCCCGCTGGTGAGGACCTCCTCCTCCTGTGCTCACCGGCCCCCACACGGCACCACCACCTCCCCAGGAAACCCTCCCATGGGCACCTCCTACAGCAGAACCCCACTTTCCAGGCCCGCCCAGTCTCTGGTGTTTGGGGTGCTTCAGCCTGAGGGGTTCCCTCTGAACAGGACAGGATTCCCTCTCCAAGCCCCTCCCACCCCAGGACTGGGCACACGGGACTCTGCCCAGGTGTGCAGGCTCTGAGGCAGGGCTGGCAGAAACCCGGAGCAGTCCACTTGGTGCACTGAAGGGTGACACTCAGGGGACGGCTGTCAGCAGCAGGGAAGCGGGGCCAGGAAGCCAGAAACCCCAGGACCCGAGTCTGTGAGGGCAGAGTGTGCCCAGAACACCTGCAGGACTGCCAGGGACAGGGGCCAAGTCTGACAGGGTGGAGGCAGGTTCCTGGCGCAGTGCTGAGGCCCTGCAGGTGCTCGGGCCAGGACGGCTCTCAGGGCTCACTGGTGGGGCGGGGAGGGCACGGCCAAAAGGCTCTAGCTGGGTGGGGCACAGGTGGGGAGGTTCTGCAGACCCTCAGGGCTCCCGTGCCACCGCTGGCCTGTGGTAAAGCCCCGGGACGGCTCAGAATCAGGGCCCCTCACTGCAGGCACAGCCACTGCTGCTGTGGGGCACACAGGTGCGCCAGGAGAGCTGCGCTGGGGCAACCGCAGGACAGCGCCCAGCCCAGCGGGACACTCAGCAAGGAAGGCCGCCAGGGCAGGGGGAGGCGGCTGTGCTGCCCACTCCCACTGGCAGCCCAAAGGTCCAGCCCGAGTCCCCACAGCCTAGTGACTCAGTTGGTCATTCAGCAGATGCTCCCTAACGCTTTCTGTGAACTAGAGGAAAAAGATGCCCAAGATTCTGCATCAGGGAGCTTACGCCTAGTGGGATAAACGGCGGTGGGGCACAGGAAGCTCAAGATGACGACTCAGGCACTGTGTGAGAGCCCAGGATGCTGTGGGAACAGGGTGGGGCATCCAGTCCAGGCTTAGGGGCCAGGGACGGCTTCCAGGGGAAGGGGTCTTTGAGAAGGGTCTCAAAGGAAGAGCAATTGGGTTTGAAAGCACTGGGGAGGGGGCAAGCAGAGGGGCCGCCTGTGCCACGGCCCAGGGGCATGAACAGTGGGCTGCACAGGAGGGCCTGTGTGCTCCACTGAGGGGTCTGGGAGCCTGGAAGCTTTAGAGGACAGTGACACGGTCCCATTTGTGCTTCAGATAAACCATCTGGCTGCCACCAGTGGAGGACCGGTTACATTCGAAGACCAGAGGTGGGGGAGCCAAGTGAGGACGGAGGCAGCGGCCAGGGGAGAGCTGATGAGGCCTGAGGGGATGCATGGATGGGGAGGAGGGGCAGGTGGGGAGGCACGTGGGAGGCAGAGCCTGCAGTGAGGACAGAGGCGGCAACACCGCAGCAGCAACCCCGCCGAGCAGCAGCCGTGCTCATGCCCACACCACACTGCCAACGTTGGCAAAGCCCTTTAAACACACCAGTTACTGTGGCCTGCACAGGTGAGGCAGGGAGAGCAGGAAGCAGCTCATTAGTTCATTAATTGAACAGAATTCGCTGAGTGCCCACCCTGTTCCAGGCATCGTTCTGGCCCACTCAACAGGAGGGGAAACTGAGACCCACAGCCACGTGGGGCTACACCGAGTGGCAGCCCAGGGCTGCTGTCAGTCTGTTAGTGAAAGGTGGCACAGGCTTCTGCTGTGGCCTAGAAAACTGCAGGAGTGACCGTGAATGGCCACTAGCTTGGGGGACCCAGAGATCCTCCAGAGTTGGGGAACAGGTGTCAGGTGTGTGCAGAAGTCAGACAGGAACTGTAGACAGGGAGTGCCTGGCAATGGGGCTGGGTCAAGGTGGGGGCAGGGGAAGGGAGTGGAAGCCTCTCTTTCCCCCAGACAGGGGGAGGAAGCCAGAGACTGTGTGAGGTGGAAGGAGGCAAGTTCACGATAAAGGGCGTGATCGCCCCCGTGGGCCCAAGGGGCACAGGTGGGGGATGGCAGGAGGGGGAGGGGAGGGAGAAGCGCACAGCAGGGCCAGGGGTGAGAGGGCTCGGGGGGGGGGGGCATGGCAGGAGGACCCTGAGCTGGACTGGGGCCCCTGAGGTGGATGCGAGGAGAGGGGGTGCAGGGCTGAGCTGGGGGAGGGGCAGAGAGCAGGGAGCCCCAGCAGGAAAGAGCAGGCCCCATGCCAAGCAGGTGCCCACACAGCGGTCTCAGGCTGCCCTCCAGCTCCGTCTGCAACACAGGCCTCAGGGGCAGCCCCCACCTCTCAGGTGGTCAGGCGGGAAAGCGCTGCCCAGGCCCGGCACACAGCCCGTGCACACGGAGGACTGTCCCCTGCCCTCCCTGGTGGCGGCGCCTCTTAGAGCCCAGTCTTCACAGCACCCCCAGGGCCCCCCACACACTTTTGTTCTATTAACTTTTGCCGACCTCAGTTTCACTGCTAACCAGCTGGTAGTGATGTGAGGTCAGACTTCTGCCCACTGGACCTGGTGGGGAAGGGGCTGCGAGGAAGAAGGGCATGGCAGACGCCCCAGGGAGCAGGCGTGAGGATGCAGCCAAGGCCAAGGTCATCAGGCCCTGCTCTCACCACACACATCGCACTGCTCCGTAAGTCAGCAGGCCAGCAGGGCTGGGGTGGGGACACCACGTGGAGGGTCCCTGGGCCAACGGGCATCCTGGGCCTGGGCCTCCTCACAGCACCCACAGTCATGTGAGCTGCTCCTCCAACCTAAACCCACCCTCCCTAGAATCCACCCTACTGTGTGCCAGACCCTGACCACAGTACACCACAGGAGAGACACTGAAGTAATCAAAAAGGAGGAAGAGCCTGGAAGGCTTCATAGAGGTGGTGGTTTTTCAACAGCTCTGGGCCTCACCTTGCTCTTCTGTGAAATGGGACCACACTCCTCCTCCTCCTCCTCCTCCTCCTCCTCCTCCTCTCCTCCCCCCCCCTTATGACTACTAATGTGAATGATAATATACAAGCATTGGGGCATTTGCTCTGCAGTAGGCTCTGTGAGAGCGCTTCATGCCAAGACAGACTGAGATGGAGCTGAGCCCAGCCTGCACCTCCTAGACTCCCTTCTGCTGGACTGGCTAGTGGAGAGCTGACGGGGTCTGGGCCTTGGGCCAGCTGTAGGCAGGGTGGTGGGCGAGGTGGGTGCCAGTAGTGGCCAAAGTCTGCAAGTTGCCCAGTGTTTCAGCATCACTCCCAGTGGCCACTCCTGAGCATGGGTGATTGGGGTGGGGGCGGAGGAGGGAAACTTCCAGAGCCAGGTCAGAGGCACAGGGCAGAGGTAATGAAATGCCTGTGCTGGCAGCTCAGTTTAGGTTCCCAGTGTTTAAGACACTGGTGCTGAGTGTGGCCTGTACCTGCAGCTTGCTCTTCCCTGTCTTCCAAGGGCCAAGCCACCCAGTGCCAGGCTGCAGGAGTTCTCAGGGGCGGAAGAAGAGGGCTGAGAGGAAGAAGAGCAGCAGTGGTCGTTGCCATGTATGTCGCCTGCACTGACACTGCACCACACGGTGGGCGGCATTATTGCTCCCAGTTGATGAGGAAACCAGCTTCAGGACACTGTGTCCCTTGCCCAAGGTCACAAATGGACATGGCTGAGCTGGGATGCACACCAGAACTGGCGAATGGACAAGCAGATGCCGAAGGCTGACAGGGCGCCTGGGCTGAAGTCGGAGGGCGTTTCAGGCATCACCAGCAGGCCTGGGAAGGTGTCTGGGGGTGGCCTCTTCCAGGGCCCGGGGCGATGCGGGGTTGTCAGGCAGCTTGAGAAGATGAGACAAGAGGCAGGGAGGCGTGAGGAAGGTCTCTCCTTTGGTTTCCAGTAGCCCTCTGCCCAGGCCCACCCCTGCCTGAAAGCATCCCACCTCCCTGGTGAGATGGGGCACCCAGGAGGCCTGATGCTGCCAACAGGGCTTGAGAAGGACCTCTGTGTGGGGCCAGGGGTGAGGCTGTAGTTAAAGAGAGATGAGAGCTCAGCCCAGAGGTAGGACAAGGCCACCTGTGGGCTGAGGCTAGTGCGGGGGGAAGGCGGGGGTCAGGAAGGCCCAAGAGAACAGGGGTCACAGTGTCTAGACTCCAACATCATTTGCTTTGAGTCTTCAAAGGTGTTTAGTTCCACAAGGCCCTGAGCCTGGGAGAGAGGCCGTCTAGGATACTGACGGTGGGGGGCAGGACCCTGGGATCGCGTTCCTCCTCTAACACACTGGTGTTTGACACAGGTGTCTTCCCCTTGCAACGTGAGATGTCCAGGCCTAAGGGCTGGGGAACACCTAAGGGGCTGCCCCAGACGAGCACCCCTTACAGTGCGTGTGTCGACAGCACACAGGCTGGGTGCCCAACAGGACCCTCCACGGCTTCCCTTTATCCTTTCACCAGGCCATAATGCAGGTATCATGCTCTGTCTTCCAGGCGCACAAACTGAGGCTCAGACGAGAGAAGGGGCACTCCAAGGAAGGGAGGGACGGAGGAAGGGGGAGGGAGGGAGGGGGGAGGGGGGAAAGAAGGAGGGGGGAGGAGGGAAGGGGGGAGGACGGCAACGAGCCTCACGGGGCTGTTTTGTGCAGCACCCTGGTCAGCTCCTGGCTGCTGCCCTCCTGACCACCACTCAGTCACCAGCTCCCCCACACACACACCCTTAGCTATGCCTGCTTTACCCACTGCCCTCTTCCTATCTAAACTTCACCAGCTTCTGTGACTGCTCCAGCTGCACACATCTGTCCTGGGCTCTGGGCATGGCTATGATCTGTGCAAACAGCACTGAGACCTAATGGAACACTTGCCCCCTTTTACTTCTGACTTAAACCTCATTCTCTCGGCAGCTCCTTGAGGGCAGGGGACTGTCTCACATGCTCCTTCCTATGCCACAGTCTGGGCACACAGGGGACGGGTGGAAATACTGGCTTTGGGTCAGGCAGATGTGGGTGGAATTGAGCGGGAAAACTCTAGGACCAGTGTCGCCTGCACTGACACTGTGCCACACGTGGCAGATGCCCCAGCAGGGAAATGAGAAGGCCCTGTCATCTCAGAGTGCAGACGAGCCAGACAAGGGGCTGCGGCCTCTGCTCTGTCAGCACAGCCTCCTGCTGACCCTCACTCAGTACCCTCCCTCCTGGGACTTCACTCAAATTCTGGACCACTTCTTCCCGTGAAATTTTCTAAACAACTAACAAATGGGCAGATGCTTATCACTGAGAAACATCTGAGGCCAATAGGGGGATCAGGAAGGCCCACGAGAGCAGCCTGGAGTCCCACTATTAGAATGTGATTCCTCTGTGTGCTGAAAAGTGTTCAGTTTCCACAACGGTTTTGAGCCTAGGAGCAGGAACACCCAGGAATACTGGCATTCCAGTCCTAGGTTCCGGTCCCTTCTCCACTAACACTGTTTCTTGGCACAAGTGTCTGCCCTCCGGCCCTCAGTCACCCCATCTGCAGCACAAGGTACAGAAAGGCACTCACTTTGAATTCCAATTCCCTTCTATAAAATGGGGGAAATACACGCAATACCGTGCCTGGTACGAGGCAAGTTTTGGATGAACTGTGGACATTATGACCAGATTCCTGGCCATGGCTGTGGCTTTTTACATTAAGCCCAGAGGGAGTGAAGTCAGCCTTGAGCACTTGACGAACAGGCTGCATGGGGAAGGTGAAACTGAAAGCTAAGGGGCAGTGAGAAGCTCAGGCACCAAATCTGCCCCAGACAACCAGGCTGAGCCCCGACCCTGCTCACACTGAGCCCCGACCTTGCTCACACTGAGCCCCGATCCTGCTCACACACTGAGCCCCGACCCTGCTCACACTGAGCCCCGACCCTGCTCACACTGAGCCCCGACCCGGATCACACACTGAGCCCCGACCCTGCTCACACTGAGCCCCGATCCTGCTCACACACTGAGCCCCGATCCTGCTCACACACTGAGCCCCGATCCTGCTCACACTGAGCCCCGACCCTGCTCACACTGAGCCCCGATCCTGCTCACACTGAGCCCCGACCCTGCTTACACTGAGCCCCGATCCTGCTCACACTGAGCCCCGATCCTGCTCACACTGAGCCCCGATCCTGCTCACACTGAGCCCCGACCCGGATCACACGCTGAGCCCTGACCCTGCTCACACTGAGCCCCGACCCTGCTCACACTGAGCCCCGACCCTGCTCACACTGAGCCCCGATCCTGCTCACACACTGAGTCCCGACCCTGCTCACACTGAGCCCCGACCCTGCTCACACTGAGCCCCGATCCTGCTCACACTGAGCCCCGACCCTGCTCACACTGAGCCCCGATCCTGCTCACACTGAGCCCCGATCCTGCTCACACTGAGCCCCGACCCTGCTCACACTGAGCCCCGACCCTGCTCACACTGAGCCCCGACCCGGATCACACACTGAGCCCCGACCCTGCTCACACACTGAGCCCTGACCCTGTTCACACACTGAGCCCCGACCCTGCTCACACACTGAGCCCTGATCCTGCTCACACACTGAGCCCCGATCCTGCTCACACTGAGCCCCGACCCTGCTCACACACTGAGCCCCGACCCTGCTCACACTGAGCCCCGACCCTGCTCACACGCTGAGCCCTGACTCCGTCACCAACCACTGCAGCTGTCCCCATCAGGGTCGCTCCAAGAGGGCTGCTGGCTGCCATCTTTTTATAGAACAGCTGCTGCGTTGATCTCCTATCATATGAACTGGCCCTTCCCTGGGGGGGATGTGGGAGCCTGTGGGCTCAGAGTGTGCCCCCAGCCCCTTGCCCCACACGTTCACACCCTTCCCACAACCTCCCCCTATGCCACTGGCTTCTGTCTAAGGATGCCCACACCCACACACACACACCAGCCCCACTTCCATTACCCTGGCCTTGTTTTCTAGGCCCCCTGACAAGTTTTGTCTCCTGCCCACAACTCTGCAACCCAAGCCCTTGCTATGTCTGTCCCCCACCCCCCGCCCCAGCCCACCCCCAGCCTCCCAAGCTAGAGATTCCAGAATGCCTGAGGTAAGGGCCCCAGGCCTCACTCACTCACTGAGCTCACTGTCCAGATGGGGACACTGAAGTCACTGGGGGTGAATGGCAGCCGCTGGACTCCCATCCTGGTCCAGTGCTTTCTCTACCCAGCCCTCTGGCTGCAGGGGCTTTCCGTCCTCTCAGTGCCCTACCCAGCCAGCAGAGGATGGATCCCTGTAGATGTGGGTCTGACAAGCCCCAAGCCCCCTCCCATGCCCAGGAAGGGAGCAGGAGGTGGCAGAGACTCAGGAAGTCACCCTGTCATGGGTTCCTCTGCCCTCGGAAAGCCCCAACTCGGGGCTAATTTTAGACTTTTCTGGCTGAACAACTGAAGAAATTTTCTGGATCCTCCCTGGCATACTGGGGTCATAGGGCTGAGCTGTCCCCACCGTCCGTGGGGCAGTGGAGGCCTGCTGGCCAAGCGCAATAGAGCGTGACAGCAGGGGACAGTCTGCAACTGAACCCAGACGTGGCCCCGGATGAAGACGCACGGTAACAGTGAAGCACTGCTCTTCTCACACACAAGACCAGGTGCAGGTGTCACCTCTGGAGGTGACAGCTCCGTGTACCACCAGTGTGGTCTGTCAGATTCCTCATCAGCAAAATGGGGAAGATACTGTCAGTCATCTGACTGTGACCACTGGCATCCTGACATCCTTGCCGTCTCCTCCAGGTGCCCCATGAACTCCTCAAGGGCCCACGTCTTCCCCAAGCCCACTCTTCTCCTTTAGTGGCCCTGCTTCCGTGGATGTCTCCACCACTGACCTAGCTGTGCAGACCGGAAACCTGGGAGCACTGTGACTCCTCCCCATCCAACTCAGCACTGCACCCCCAGAACCTGGAATACAGTAGGTGCTCAACAAACAGGAATCCTCCCTGAGGGTCATCACTCAGGCGAGTCCGCCCCCACTGCTTCCCCAGCCAGTCCCAGGAGCCATATCTGCAGTCTCAGAAGAAGCCTTGCCAGGTGCAGACACGCAGATACACGTGGCTCTGCCTCCCTGCCAGAGCCCAGGGCTGTGGCTACGCCAGGATGCCATGCAGATCCCCTGGAGGGGACAGCACTCCTAGGCGCTGAGCAGGGAAGGACCTATGGCTGCTGAGACCATGCCAGGGGCTGGGCGCTCTCCCAGCAAACCCTGTCAGCAGGCCGGGGACACTGGGAAGGAATAACATGTGGCCATACCTCCTGATGCTCCAGGAAAGAGAGGGAAAATCCCAGTTCACCACACGCTTCTGCCCGTCCCGGTGCTGGGCTCTGGCAGGTCAGCCCTTTGTGGGGCCCGACTCAGAATAACTTGACCTCAGGGTGGGGGAGTGGCTGGGAAGGGCTCGGTCTCACACGCAGGTTCATGGGCTGGAATCTTGGAATTGAACCACTGTGACCTCTCCTAGAAGTGCTGGCAGAGCTAGGAGCCAAATGGCATCCATCTCCTGGCATTTTTGGGGTCCTCAGCACCTCTCAGCCTGTTCCCTCGCACCTTCTCCTACACAGGGCCCTCCCACACAGACGCCCAGAGCCTTGTCTTCCTGCCAGCAGGCCACGGGCATCCAGTCACAGCTTTACGTCTTCGCCAAAGCTGTCTCCTCTGTTCCTCAATATCTCTATCCAGATTTCACGCCGACTAGTCCCACTTCTTACGTGAAGCAATCCTGGACTTCCCAGCTCTACAGAAGCAGGACCCTGTTCCCATCCCATTTCCACAGATAGAGGTGAGTGCCCCTGAGAGGCTTTTAGCCAGACACAAAGGAAACATCCCAAAAGGTTGGAGAGGAACCTTGATTCCAGGAAGCTGGGCTGGGGTCCCTCCTCAGGAGGCTGCTGGGAAGAAGGGCAGGGTCTGGACCTATTGACCTCAGGGTTCCCCCCAGCTGTGATTTTCTGGGACCAGTGGGCAAGCTTCACCAACATCCAGGAGGACGGGCTTGGGAAGAGGCTGGACAGCCTGAGAATGACAGGGGAGGCTCTGGCCATCAGAGAGCAGGCACAAGTCCGAGGCTGCCACCCCCATCCCTTGAGCCCACTGTCCTACTCTCTGTGGAGGCTCTGACCTCCTGGGGACACCAATAGAGAGGAGGGTGCCCAGATCCCAGAAGAAAGGGGCCAGAGAGAAGCTTGGCTCTGCCAGCCAGACCAGCAGAGAACCCTGTCCTGGGATTCTGACAGTACTGGGCACTAGCTCATGCAGAACCTCTGTCTTAGCAAGATAATTACAGCTCCTCCTGTGTAATGAGACGGTTTTTAAAGGCCATTCAAAAGAAATTTCCTATAATGAGGTGCAGGGGTTTATAGTGTTCTGCATCAAGGTGGCTGGTAATTGGTGGGGCCCAGGATGAGCCCCAGAGTGGTGCAATGGGCGTCCCACGTCTAAAGGCAAGAAGAGCAAGAGAAGCGACGCCAAGCTCCGGGAGTATGGCAGACATCCTGCAGGAGAGTTTCTGCAGCACCAGCAGACATCCCCGAACTGTGATAAGGGCATGGAGGCTGACAGAGCTGGGGCTGGGCGGGCGACCCACGGGCCAGCTCACAGGGAAAAGGAGCATGAAGGCACTGCGTTGAACTGTGTCCCCAAAATTCATGTCCACCTGGAACCTCAGTGTGACTTTATTTGGAAACAGGGTGATTAGTAATTGCAGATGGAATTAGTCACAATGAGGTCATACTGGCTTTGATTCAATGACTGGCGTCTGTATAAGAAGAGGGAAATTTGGCCACAGACACGCAGACATGGAGGGATACCCCGTGAACATGGGGGTAGAGACGGGAGCGATGCATCTACACGGCAAGGAATGCCCAGGAGCCACCAGAACCAGGAGCTGGAAGAGGCAAGAAAGTTCCTGCCCCAGAACTTCAGACAGTGCAGCCCTGCCAACTCCAAGATATTACACTGCTAGCCTCTAGAACTACGAAAAAACAAATGTCTGTTGTTTTAATCTGCCAGATGTGTGGTTATTCGTTACGGCAGGCCTAGGAAACTGATACAATGACCATGTAACAACTGCAACTATCCAGCAATACAAAAGGGTAGCCTCACACGGTGGTGAGCACCCCACCTCCGGAGGTATGCAAGCAAAGCCAGAGTGCCCCACTCCCCCAGGACTCGGAACAGCTACAGTGCAGGGTCCCACTTAGCCTGTCTGACAGGACAGTCGTCAGTCAGTACAAGCCAGTGCCGGGGCAGGCCTGGAATCTGGGATCCCCACAGCCAGTCCGGGCTCTTTCGGGCCGGCCCTGAGCCTTCCTGCTAAGCCTCCCTGCCTCCAGACTGACTCGCAGCGCCATCCTGGGAGGCGGAAGGAAGCCCGCAGTCCCTGGACCCAGCTGCGCCAGACTCAGTGACAACACCGATGACAGCCTTGTCCATCTCTGACCTAAGGCTTCCTAGCAGCACCAACGGCCCAGTGCCGCTGACGTTTGTGTCCCGACACAGTCACCAGCCTCCCACATAGCGTTCGGCTAAGAGAGACAGACCCTACTGAGCACCTACTATGTACAAAGCCCTTAGCACAGCGGGGAGTGGGTGTAAAAGCCATGGGGAGGCAAGACCCCTTATCGCCTCAAGGACCCAGAGTCCATGCAGATCAGACCACCCAGGGAGACCCCACAGGGTGCCCCCAGACCAAGTGTGACCTCTGGCTGGATATCCTAGGCCCTCTCCTGGGAGCCCCCAGGAGCAGCCTGACCTGGAAGGAGAAGGAAGGAGGAGACAGTGGCTGAGAGAGAGCAGCACCCCTCCTGCCCCTTCAGCTCCTTCCAGGTCTCTGGGCCCCGCAGGCCGTTCCTCACCCCAACCTGCGCCTGGCACTTGGCTCTGCCCCTCTGCCCCAGGAACTGGAAACTGCTCAGAGGCCCCAGCTCAGGCACCAGGCTGAGCTCGGGCGCAGCCAGGCTGGCCAGCGCAGGCAGCCCGGCTCTAAACGCTGCTTAATTGGCACTGTGCAGCCCAGGGACGCGAGAGGGGCAGGCTTTGAAGTCACCTGGTGTGATGTGTCCAGTGGGAACACTGGGACACCCAGCCAGTGGACAGTCGCTGCTCCTTCCAATTAGGCGCCACTCTGAACACAGAAGCATCAGATTAATGAGGTTTATGGCACTCAGTTTCACAGCCTGGTGGGCTGCGTCTGTTCTCTGATCTCAGTTTGATGCCAAAATTGTTCTCTAAATCAAAGCTTCTCCCCAAACTCTGCTTTCTGCCGCACCTTGGGTTTCCACTGGTCACCTGTGCCAGGGAGCTAAAGCCTTCCCCAATACTGTGGTGCGAGCTTTTGTTTCACTCAGAAAGACGAGCCAGGGCTGTAACACCTCACACTGCCCACCTGGGAGGAGACAGGGGGCAGCCGGGGCAGCCCATTTTGCAGAGCTGGCTGGCTCGAGGTCACAGGTGAGCTGGTGGGTCACTGAGCAAATACCCTCCCCCTCCCCCAGCTTGCAGGCCCCTTGCCTCAGCTCTCGGAGGCTTTGGGCATACTGGGCCATGGCGAATCCACTGGCTGATTTCCCACAGTTGGCGTCTGTTCACAAGCCTTGGGGGCCTCTGGCTCACCCGTCCCAGGGAAGATTGAGACATCATGGGAGCCAGTCTACACGCCTTGCCTGCCTGCCTCTGCAGCTGGAGTGTACACCCCCCAACCCTTCTGTGGACCTTTGCCCCCCCAGCTCCCTCCCCTCTTCCCCGGAACACCTGCTCTCCCCTCATGTTGGCTAAGCTCACACCACCCTTCCAAACCCAGCTCCGCCCTTACCCTTGCCTTTACCAGCAGTCCGTCGGGCCTTCTATCCTTCTCGGAGCCGTTCCAGCCCCGTCCCTGTCACCTTGAGCAACTGTTTCTTGACCTATATTTCATTGTTTCACGGTTCTACCTTAGCTCATTATTCTGTCCTATGTCCCCCATGAGACTGTGGCACAGGGCCAGTAACAGCGTCTGTGTCACCTCTGTGTCCTCAGTAAAGACTGGCTGATGAAGATTCTGACCTCCTGTGGCACTCAGGGAGACATGGGGAGAGAAGATGTCATCCTGCCCTCAGTTTCCCAACTGCCAAATGGGGAGGAAGCCCTCATGCTGTTTGGTCCATGGGACTGCTAGGGCATCAGGACAGCGGGGCAGGGGGCAGGGCAGGGGCACAGTCCTGGCAGGCAGGCAGGGCAGCCCTGGTGCTTGGTCAACTTAACTCCTGTCTCTGAGCCTTGGTTTCACTGCATGTACAGGGCTGGCCCCGGACCCACAGGAAGCACTGACTCAATCCTCACGACCCCCTCTGGAGTGTGTGCTGTCATTGGCTCCAGCTCACAAATGAAGAAAGCCCAGAAAGGTTTTAAAAACAGCTTACAGGTGGGAAAAGCAGGACTGAAACACACACAAGGTGCTGGCTTTGTTCACGCCTTCTTCACAGTCCACTAACCTCCAGTGAGCCCTGACTAAGCTCAGGTGGAGCCTGTTGTTTCTGAAACGTGCTCAATCTCTCTGGGCCTCTGGTTTCCCATCTGAAGTATGGGCACACAGTGACATTTTGTTGATGATTTCTGCTGAGCCAGAGCAGGCTGGTGTGTTCCCTGCTCCTCTGGGCCCCTTCCAGACCTCACCTCCAAATCTCTCCCACCTAGAATATTCCTTCCCCTTGGATACCCACCCCATCAGGCTGTGCCTCTCCATCTCTTCCTTCCAACTTCGGGCCACTTCTCGTCCACACAAGGATCGCATCTCCCTCTGTCATCCTCTAGGTGAGTTCACCGAGCTAGGGACAACCAGCACTGAAGCTCTCCATTCCCTGCCCTCCTGCCCCCAGAGACCTGTGGCCCCCATTCCCTGCAGCCTCTGTGCCAGGCATGGCCTGGCCTGGTCTCCTGGTCAGGCCTTCCAGCACAGCCAGCCCGCTGGCGCCTCTTCTCAGCCCTCCTGCTGCAGTTCTCTCACCGCACTGTGGCCCTTACACCTCCTTCTCCACCACTGCTCTCCAGGCCTCACTCCTTTCCTAGCTCAGACCCCCTAGTCCATCAGTGTATTAGCCCCCCACATGCTTTGCCCCCTTTCCCTTGGCAATACTTTCATGAAACCCCAGCCTGGATAAACCCAACCAGCGCCCTCTTGGCACCCATAGCTGGGAAGTCAAATGTGGTTACAGGAAATGAGCCCACGTGAAGGCTGTGCCCTCCAGAGCTCAACGCATCCTGCCACTGCTGCAGGTCCCAGCTGGTGTCACTCTCCAGGTCTCCAAGATGGCAGTGTCTCCACTTGTCTGCTCTCCTCGTACCTCCCATCTCCGTCTGACGTGTCACTCTCAACTGAGCTCTCCCTCCATTCTGAGGAATGGCACCCCCTCACCTGCCTCCTGTGCGGCCTAGAAGCCCACCTGCTCTGCCCGTGTCCCTCTTCCTGCCTGAGGAGGGGTCACAAAGCACGTCAAAGCTTAGGTGGGCCACTTGGACTCTGAACCCATCCCCTGTGGGCCAGGAGCCGGCCCCTATCATGCTGTCTTCTGGCATCACCCATCTTGCCCTCTCTACTGGATCCATCAGCCTTCCCACCAGCAAACAATCACACTGGGTATCTCCCATCCCCTAAAAGTCCCCCCTTAATTAGACTGAGTTTAACATTTTTCAACCTCAGAAGGTTCTATACCATATGATTCCACACACGAAATAACAAAACTACAGAGACAGAGGACAAAGGAGTGGTAGCCGGGGGTGGCGGGGTAGCTCAGGGAGCCTCGTGGTGATGGAACAGTTCTGTCCCTGGACTGTGGTGATGGGCACACAAAGCCACACATGGCACACAGTTGCACAGAACTGTGCACACACGCACACACGAGAGCAGGTGTGACTGGGGAATCTGAGAAAGGTCTGTGAACTGTGTCAATGTCAGTGACCCGGAGCTGACCTTGTCCTCGAGTCACACAAGACATCCCCGCAGAGGACGGCGGGTGGGGGTCCAGGCCTGGCCAGTACACCCCTTGGACATTTCCTGCGACTGTCCCTGCTCCCGCCACCATCCATTTCTCCATTTCCAGGAAGAGTCAACGACGCCCTTTCTCCCTCCCCCCCGTCCTATTATCCTCAGCCCACTTTAAACCGGATTCCGTCCACCCCTCACAGCGTTACTCGTGTCCCAGCCCATGGCCTCCATGTTGTCAGACACAATGGTGCTGTCTGTCCGCATCTGACCACCTCACGGCAGCAACCACGGTGACTTGGACCTTCCTTCTGGAGCCCTCCCTGGGCTTCTGAGATGCCACACCGCCCGGCTCTCCTGGCTCTCCCTGGATAGGCCCCAGCAGCCTCCTGTGCCGGCTTTTCTCCTCCATTGAGTCTCCCCATTGGTGAGCCCAGGGTCCGGGCCTGGGTCCTGGCCCTGCACCACCCCCACGTCTCTCCCCGAGCTATCAGTGCCATGTCTATAACACCTGTCGCTGTGGGCTCCTGCCGTCCCATCGCCCGCTCGGTCCTGGCCCTGAGCTCCGGGCTTGTGAACCCAACCGCCAGTGGGTATCTCTGCTCCAGGACGTCAGGAACAAACTCCTGGGGGTCCCAATCGCAACCCCCACTGTCCTCCCATCTCAAGTCAGGAAGTGAGGGTCCTCTTTGCGTCCTCACATCCCTGTCCCCCAGTCCTGCCTCCATGAGAGGTCTGCATGTGCCTGCCTCTCTCCATCCCCACCACTACCATTTTGGCCCAAGCCTCGATCCCATCAGCCTCACCCTGTTTCCTTCCCTGGCCCTGCCTGCAGCAGCCAGAGCGATCTCTGAGAAGCATACATCGGACCAGCCCCTTCCCGCTTAACCCGTCAGGAGCTGGCCACTGGCCCTCGGAAAACAGCTCGCCCCACGGCCCCAGAGCCCCGTGCCAATGTTCTCTCGTGGGCTCACTCCCTGGCCACACAGCCTCTCTTCCCCCCGGGAATGGGGCCTCACTCACAGGTGTCCCCATTCCTCCCATCACTGCACCATTAGCAGTTTCAAATTCCCCGTTTGCCTTGAGTTTGTCAGTGTCTGCCTGCCTGCCAGCCTGAGGGAGCTTGCAGGCAGCGCCTGGGACACAGTAGGTGCTCGGTAATGCCTGCTGAGTAGAGGAACAAGCCCTGCCCCGTCTCCTGCCCCCAGCGTCCTCTCTGCCCCACTGAGGCTGACTTGACTGTGCCATGGGAGGTGCACATGTCTATAAACCCACACACTCCACTCGACCCCAAATCGTAACTGATACGCAGATGACTGGACGACATGACAACTTCCCCACGTCTTGCTGAGAGGTGCTTCCAGCGGTAAAAGTTTGCTGTTTTATGGCCCCAAGAAGACATTACCGTAATGTGCTGAAATTATATCCTGGAAGTGTCATCTGTTTACATACTCGGGAAACCAGGCTCCAGGGCCGAGCACCATTCCAGATTGAAGGACCTGGCTGCTGGGACACTGAACTCCAGGACTGGGCACCAGAGCTGGGCCCAGCCTGTGCTCTGTAGTGACCATGTTCCATGTGAGGTACAGCCATGCCACATGTCGTGTCTGCACACTGCAGGTGCTCAGTGGGGGCACTGGGAGGAAATGTGCAGCCCACTCAGTGTGGGCCCATCAGGAGCAGCAGGGCCGGGCACAGCATGGCTGAGGGCACGTGACGTGGATGAGGGCTGAGCTGTGGCAGCCGGATTGGGGCCGAGCCTGAATATGTGGGATCGTAAGAAAATGGCATAAACTGTCCTTCACCAGGTGTCCAGGCAGAGCAGGACTTTGGAGGGGAGGGTTCTCCAGCTTTCCAGTGCTGGGACTTGAGCCACAAGTGGAGTAGAGCTTCAGGGTCAAACAGACACAAGTTCAAATCCGACCTCTGCCACTGACAGCTTGGGTGACCCTGAGCAGGTCACACATCAGTGCTCAAACGCACTTTCCTCCCCTCCACAGACAGGTAACACACACAAGATGTCTGCATGCAGCAGGTGCCTACCAGACACGAGCCCCCTGCCTCCATCTGAATCAATGTAAACACCTCCATCTGGGCCTTGGCACTTCCTGCCCTTCCCCAACAGGGGCCCAGGTCCACCCTCCTCTCTACCTGAGGCCTGGTGCTGGTGCTACCTCCTCCAGGAAGCCATCCTGATGCTACGCTCCTCCTCACTTGCAAGCTCTGGCACACCAGGTACTGGAGGCTGGTGGGTCTGCGCACATGTGTCTACTTGCATCTCTCGTGTTTCATGGTCAGCAGGTGGAGGGGAGGGGCATGCTGTGTGTGTGTGTGTGTGTGTGTGTGTGTGTGTGTGTGTCTTACAATAATGACAGCAAACATTGCATTTACATGTACCAAGCACCTTATACGCAACTAACTCATTTCATTTATACAACAGTTATGAGAGAGGCACTATTCTTATCTCTGTTTTACAGATGGGGGACCTGAGGCCCAGAGAGGTTAAGTGACTTATCCAAAGTCGCACAGCAGTAAATGGCAAAGCTAGTATTGCACCCACGCAGTGTGGTCCCAGAGTCTATGCTCCTAACCTCAACCTGAACCACTCAATCTCTCAATGCAAATGTTCCCCACTGTGACTCTTTTCACAAGTTCTGCAGAGGGTCAGGAAACATCATAGGTGAACAGTAGCACTGCCTCATGGCCCTGGCGGTTGAGACGCATGCAGAAATACACACACACACAGACTCATGCACACAAAAGGAGCACAGAGCCATAGAGCATCAAGCCATCGCTACCAGTCCCACGCTCTGAGAGTCTCTCACCTCTTTTCTCCCCAAGCCACCATGCGCAGGGAGGAAGTGGGAAAACCTCAGGCGCTACCCACCTCTGCTGTCAAGTCCAACTGAGATGTGAAAATCAAATCCTGGTCTGCCCGTGTGGCAGACGCCTTTGCATAGGGGCTGCCCTGACGGCTCAGGAGTTGGACATTGTCCTTTAGGTCACACAGCAAGTCCGGGCAAAACTGGGCTGGGGCCCAGGCCTAGGAAGTCCCCAACACACGCTTTCTCACACCATCCAGGGTCCCCTGCACAATCCCCAATTCCAGACATCTCTATTCCCACTTGCTTTGAGCAGGACATAAATAGAGATGAAGGGAAAACAAGAAGAGAAAGAGGGGAAACGAAGGTAAGAAGGAGAGAGGCCAGGAGAAGGAAAGAGAGGAGAGACGCAGTGGGAGGTCTGAGCAGCGACGAGCTGCAGGGCACCGGCCCAGGACCAGCTCGGCAGCCCCTTCGCCCAAGGCTGCACGAGAGAAGTGCAGAGAGGCAGGGGTTAACGCTCTGCCGTGGAGCAGAAAATGAGGTTCCAGTTATTAGTTGATTTATTGCTCTGTCCTCAATCTGCGCTCAGGTCCTGGAAGGAAATGTTCCACTCGAAAGCATTAAGCGTCTTCAAAGAGCAGAGGCATTAAAAATTGAAATCATAAAATAGACACGTAAATATAGTGGAGGTGAAAGGGGGGCAGCCCCCAGGCGGCTGAGGTGGGGGTGGCAGGCCCAGGTCCCAGCCAGCCTCTGACCCCTCACCTGCAGGAGCCAGGCGTGTATGGAGGCGCGGGGATGCTCCTGCCCAGAAGTGGCGCCCAGTACCGCTCACAGTGCCTGAAACCCCTCCATTAGCACTCCACGTCCTAGCAGTTCTAGCAGAATTACCCTGTCTCTGAAAACTCGATTCCCCCTTGGCAGAGGGTCATAAGCTCGGCCCAGGAGCCTGTTAGATAATGGGGGGTGGGAGGGGGGCAGAGCAGGGAAGCCTGCGGGGCAGCTCCTTCTGTGTGGGCCCAGGCTGCTCTGCAGGAGGGAGTCAGTCCCAGCAGACAGGCCGAGTCCAAGCCCTCCTCGCACTGCTCAGACCCCAGTGCATTCTGGGTTTTGGTACCACCATGTGGGGAAGGGCCCGTCCCCAGCTAGGCCTCAGGGGGAGCGGACAGGGAGGTCCTTGCTCGTCCTCATGGAGCCCCAGGGAGGTTGTACAGCTCGTGCTCTCTGTTCAAAAGCTGGGGCTCGGTGTGCTGCCCCAAGAGGATACTGATACTCACTGCACCTGGGGCGACTGTGACACCCTCCCGAGGGGGCCAACTCCCAGCCGCCAGAGCTCACACCTCTCACTTGTCACCACCCATCTAGAGAACCGCCCTCTTCCAGGGCCTAAGGAGGGGCCTTGCCGGGTCCCTCAGCTGCACACAGAGACCTACACAGGATGACACGTGTAAACGTGCAGGGGCAGAACGACTGGGGTGCAGCACCACAGACACATACGTGTGAAACAGCCACATGTACACGTCCATGCCCATGGATGTGTGGACACAGGAGACTGCACACACGCATGTATACGTGTGTGCCACGTGGTGCATATACCCACTGTGTGCACACATGTCCAGGCATACTCCACATGCACATGCGTCCAGACATGTGTGTGTACATGCCCACACACCTTTAGCGGTGCACATGTCCACCCACACTGCACAGGTGCACGCTCACACACGCACATGTGACTACCTACCCCATGTGCACAGGCAAGCCTCTGGACCCCGCATCTGGCCCCAAAGAGGCGGGCCAGGAACTAGTCTGTAAGGTTCTCACAAGAGGTCCAGGGGTGTAAGGAGCTTCTAGCATCTCTTCCTCTGGCAGTGGGGTCCCCTGAGCCTTAGCCGCCTGTCCTTGTCCACCCTCATAACCCCCTGGGGCCAGGGAGTCTGGGCTCTGTCCCTTCCCCAGACCATGGCTCCAAGCTGCATGAAATTGGACAAGTCCCTGCCCTTCCTGGTCCACATGCTCTGTGGGCTACAACAGCGTCTTCCTCAACCTGGTGCATATTCGTGGGCACATGTGCCTACTGCATCTCTGGTGTTTCATGGTCAGCAGGTGGTAGGGGCAGTGTGCTGTGTGCATGCGTGTGTCTGTGTGTGTGTGTGTGTCTGTGTGTCTTACAATAATGACAGCAAACACATTGCATTTACATGTACCAGACACCTTATACGCAACTAACTCATTTCATTTGTACAACAGTTATGAGGGAGGCACTATTCTTATCTCTATTTTACAGATGGGGGACCTGAGGCCCAGAGAGGTTAAGTGACTTATCCAAAGTCACACAGCTTATTTCTTCTTTTTTGGCAGCAAGAGAGGCCGGGACAAGGCTGGTTAGAGGGGAATAGGGAGACAGACAAAGCCCAGGTTGTGTTTGGCAGGTGGGGCCGGGGATTGCATGAGCAGAACAGGAGCCAAACCCCTCAGTACATGAGTGTTGCCAGAGGGGGCAGCCACAGTGACCTGGGAGGGGTGTAGAGAGGAGGAGATGGCAGCAGCTCTCCCTGCGAGGGCCGTCTCCTATTACCTTGTTCTCAGAGCCTCCTGACAGAGTCATCCCGATCTGTCTGAGGCCGGGACAAGGCCTCTGACCATGACCGTGAGCGGGCCTGAGCGCTCCCAGGACTGGGATGGCTGGGTGTGAACACAGTGGGGAAGCCCACAAAGTCTCCCTCCAGGACCTGGGACACTTCCACTCAAGGCTTCTGGGACCCCATCTGCACTCAGTCCTGTCAGGAAAAGGGGATGGTGGTCAGCTGAGATGCTCCCCTTTCTAAATGGGGCCTAACATCCTTCTCCATGCAAGACCAGCCCCCCAACTCAGTCCTTGGCTGACCCCACAGTCACAGGGCTTAGTTAGTGCTTTCTGAGCCAGTCAGTGCTTTCTGAGTCAGTACACAGAAAGCCAGGACATAGTCAGTGCTTTCTGAGACCACAAGTTAAAACTCAGACACCTCCAAGTCGGGCTGCAGTGGAGATGGGAGGGGAGGAGGCTTACGGGAGCACCACCGCTCTGCCCCCCCAGGGCACCTGGTGGGCAGGGAGGATCCACAGCTTCTGACTTTTCAACATACACCAGAAAGCCTGATTTTGATAGGAAACAACCCAATCTTTCCAAAATCTGTGGGCTGAGATTTTTACCACATTCTGTGACTGGAATATACACACTCTCTCACAGGTATACAGGTATGCATACATTCAGATGTACACACTCATATTCTCCCTTACACACATACACACAATCACATACACACTCATACATATGAGGTCTGACAATTAAGTTCGCAAACTCATCCTAGAAAAAGTGCTACATATCTCATTGCTGAATATCACTACGGTCACCTTCAAAGTCCTCCCCTTGGGAAGCTATGCACTTACGCCAGTGCCCAGTCCACCCTTCAAAGCCATTTTGGAACTCTTTTTTCTGGAATGGCCATCAGAGCTGTCGTTGTATTACCCTTGGTGTCCTGAATGTCATTAAAATGTCTTCCTTTCAATGTTTCCTTTATCTTCAGGTAAAGAAAGACGTCATTGGGGGTCAGATCAGGTGAGTAGGGAGAGTGTTCCAATACAGTGATTTGTTTACTGGCTAAAAACTCCCTCACAGACAGTGCTGTGTGAGCTGGTGCTTTGCTGTGATGCAAGAGCCATGAATTGTTGATGAAAAAAGTTCAGGTCGTGTAACTTTTTCACGCAGCCTTTTCAGCACTTCCAAATAGTAAACTTGGTTAACTGTGTGTCCTTTTGTACAAATTCATAATGAATAATCCCTCTGATATCAAAAGAGTTTAGCAACATTGTTGCAACAAGTTCTCGAACTTAACTGTCAGACCTCCTACATGTACTCACACTCACACTTGCCTGCATACTCACTCTCCCCCACACTCACACACACATGCATGCACGCACACATCTATGGGTGTCTGGGATCTCTGACCCAGCAGAGAGGAGGAAGGGAGGCTAAGGCGGGGACGCTGTGTTGGTCACACAGCACATCAGGTGGTGCAGGAGCCGGGCTCAGACTCAGTCTCTACTATTGAGGCTACTCTCTGCGCTTCCCTGGGAGGGGGAGACAGGGGTCCCCTTTCTTTCCCTTCCTACCTGCCTTCTCCCCACCCTCATGTCCCTCCCTCACTCCATCTCTAATCCCTGCACATCAACAACCATCTCCACTGTATTAAGGACACCCTCATCCTTCCCAGCTGCCCGCCTCTTTCCCATTGTCCCCAATCAGGCCAGGGTGGGGGTGTCCCCCTGCTCACCCTTCAACTCTAGAACCACTCTTGGCCCGGGCACCTCTTTCTCCCTCCCGTACTTTTTCTTAATTGGGAACTCGTTAATTATCCCCATGCTTTCCAGAGGAAACAACCAGCAATCAGAGACACAAGTATTTCTTTCTCCAGCAGACTCAGCAGCACGGGGCTGCCGTCCATCCCCACTCCTGGTGCCAGTCCACTCACTTGCCAGGTCCCCTCGTCTGCCGCTCTCCCTGTGTCCATCACCACGTGTGTCAACGAAGTGCCTGCCACCTGGCCACCCGACAGCAGGTCGCCTCTTGGAGCTGCGTGGAGATCCACAAATTGCTAAGAAAGGGCCTCCTTCCCCGTGCAACAGAAGGTTAGAGTGTTTAAAGAGAGCAGTGGAACTGTTTTTATTAATCAGAACTGCTATAAAGAAAGCATTTTAATTAACATAATTATCCCGATTGAGAAAAGCAGTCCTTACCCCATAGATACTTTTCAGACTAAAGATGCAAGCTGTCACAATCAGTCATAATTAAGTAAAGAGAGCCATTTTTTTCTCTCACTCCTTCCCCTCTCAGGCAGCAGCTCCTCCCGGGGTTAGATCTCAGAGTGTGACAAGACAGATGTCACACCCTCAGTGCTCAAGCTCTCACACCCCACCTGCCTCTTGAGCTGCATTTCTGAGAAGCAGCGCCCCCCCGGCCAGTGAGCCCTCCCGGGCCTGGCCTCCGCCTCCTAAAGGAAGGGCATGTCTCAGAAAGGCCCCTCTCTCCCCCACTCATCCCTCCAGCCCCTGAAGAATGACAAGTCCCAGAGTGCTGTCCCTTCCGGACACCTGCAGGGACTTTCCTGGGTCAGGAGGCCCAAGGGGGAATAATGGGGACGCTCACATTCACCCCTAACCACCTCCCCACTCCTCCCCTGACTCACCTTCAGGCCATTTCCCATGTAACAGCCAGAAATCTGTCCACACCACACATCTAAGTGTCTGACGCTCCCCTTCCCAGCGTAAGGCCCTTCAGGGCCATGGAGACCTGGGCCAGTCTCCTTCAGCCACACCTCCCACACTACAGCTCCCCAGGTGCTCCACGCCAGCCACACTGGCCTCTCCTCACTGCTGAGCTCTGCCGCCCGGTACACGCCATTCCCTCGGCCTGAGGCCCGTCCCTGCAGCCACCACCTTCCACCCTCAGTTCACTCGTTCACTGGCAGCGCTCAGCTCAGGTGTCACCTCCTCAGAGAGGCCCTGGTCAACCTCCTGGGCCTGGTGGGTCCCCTCCTAGGTCCTCTCAGGGCACTGCACAGCAGCCGGGGCAGTGCGCACGCAGCAGCCTTCCGGCATGGCTGGATTCTTTATGGAGCAGCCTCCTTCGATCAACTAAGCTCCACTCAACAGCCAGACACTTCATTTTTGTTGGTTTGTTTGATCATTTGACTGTATTTTTTGTTTGTCCATGCTCATCCCCAGTGCTCATCACAGTGTTTGGCTGAAGGCAAGCACTTAAGAAATATTTGTGGAAGAAAAGAAACAAGAGAGGGAGGAGGAGGGAGGAAGGCCCAGCCTGGCGCTCTCCAGGAGACCGCCATAGCCTTTCAAGGAGGTGAGGGGACGTCCAACAAGCGCTCCCCATCTGGGCATCAGGACGCTCCCCACTTTACAGATATGGAGACTGAGGCCTAGAGAGAAGCAGGAGGTGCCTAAGAGTACAGGGAACCAGCTCAGAGGCTGCACCTGCCCAGGTCTTGACTATGTCTGCTCCTAGGTGAGAGGAGCAGGGAGGAAAGAAATACAGGAGTGCCACCGCGATGGGTGCAGTGTCCCGCTGGGCTTGAGGGGCCAAGAGTTGCTGGGGACAGCTCTCAGGATGTGTGTGACCTTGGAATGTGACTTCCCCCTTCTGGGCCTCAGCTTCTCCATATGCAAAGTGGGCAACCTGGAGCAGGAACTTCCTCCCCCCTCTACCCACTCTGCTATCTAACACCGCCAAAGCTCAGACCTGTCTTCCCCTCCTGCAGAGCTGGAGGTGCTGACCTGCTCTCAGCACCCGCTGCCCTCAAAGCCACCCAGGGTGGGTGGAGCTGGGCACTCACTGCTTCCCTACCAGCACGGCAGGGTGACACATGCATCAGTGACACCGTGGGCATATTTTACCCCAACATGCTGCAGTTTCCTCCCTAAAAAGGCGCTTATGTTTTAGTACATCTTCAATAGGCGCTGCAAAGTGTGCTGGCAGCGCTTGTTAGCAGCTTGGTAATGCCCGTAAAGCTCAGTGTGGGCCAGCTGCCTCCTGGCCCCGGTGCAGCCTGCCCTCTGAGCACACAGCCCTGCTGCTTCAGGCTAGACCGCACGCAAGAACAAGACACCCCCCACACAAAAGTATGCCCAGAGCCCCACTGGGGCCACAAGACTTGGCAACCTTTAGGGAGTGGTCGTGGGCAGACTTGGGCCCTGCCTGGCAGAGGAAAGTGGCCCAGGTTCAAATCCCTTCTAGGCCACTTACCAGCTATGTGACCTCAGGCCAGTGACCAAACCTCTCTGGGCCTCCAGTGTCCTCATCTACAAAATGGCAACGCTAACTCCTACCTCAGTGCTATTTTTAAGAGTGAATCAGGTAATAAATACCAACTGGCAGGTAATATTTGACTTTCAGGTGTGGTAATGGCATTATCGTTTATGTTTTTTTAAAGGGCCCTTACCTTTTAGAGACATACACTGAAACATTTACGGATAAAATTATACGATGTCAAAATAACCCACTGGTGTGGGGAGTGGGTGGGTATAAAGGAAACAAGTCTGGTCATGAGCTGATGTTCACTGATGGGAACGTAGGGTTCCACAGACCAGTCTCCCCACTTCCATACCAAACCCTCACACGGGCACCCACCAGTGTGCACTCTCCCAGCCTCAAAAGCCTTGGACCTCTCGGGCTCTTGCTTAGCAAGATTCGGACAGGGCGGCTGGCAACAAGCAGCGCCAGGAAGGAACATTCAGGGGGGCTGGGCCTTCACAGGGGCCCCGAGAGGCTCCCACAGTCCACACAGAAGGAGACAAGCAGGCGAGGAGCCCCTCTAACCTGGAGATTTGGGAGCCCAGAGAAGTCAGGTAGCCACTGTTCCAGGTACACCGCCAGCTGTATGACCCAGGGACCACAGTTTCCCTCTCTGAGCTCCAGGTTCCCATCATTAGAGTGCAGATGGCAAACCCCGTCCCACTCCAACCTGCCCACAGAGTGGGAGCTTGGCCTGAGGCTGGGGCTCACTCACCCTTAGCTTGGCCCTGCCTTCCTCAGCAAAGGTGTCACCGCCTGAAGGCTGTGGTGCGCAGGCCACCCTCGTGCTAAGCGTGTGTGTGTGTGTGTGTGTGTGTTTGTGTGTGTGTGCAGACACCCTCAGGAAGCTGGGGGGGCGTGGCAGGGGCAGGAGGAGAGGAGGGGAAGGAAGGGGGTAGAAAAGTAGTTTTTTAAATGACACTGTACCCAGCAAAGCCTCAGGAAATGGAGCTGAGAGGACTTCAGCCTCTAAGAAAGAGAGAGTCACTGCCAGGACACAGGTGAGGACAGGGGCTGACTAACGCCTCTGGCGTTCACCTGCACCTCTCCTCCCATCCTCACCGCCACCCACCAGGTAAGTGCTCTCATTATCCCCCTTGTAGGTGAAGAAACTGAGGCTCCAAGGGAAGATGTGGCAGCAAGTGAGTGCAGAGCCAAGTCCTGAACCCGCAGGGCAGGGTGGGAGACACTGGGTTTCTGGAGGCGCCCCAGCAGAAAGTCGGGGAGCCCATGGGCCGGCCCAAGCAAGCCCTTCCAGAACTCAGTTTCTTCACCTGTGAAATGGGGGCAGGAAGACTCCAGCCCCACGCAACGGGCACCAGGAGGAGGGGGCATGGGAGGGGGAGGAGGCAACATCCCGATGGTTCCAAAAGGAGCGGAGGCGGCTGTGAGGTAAGTCAGCGCACGGGGCGGGAGGTGAGAGGAGACAGATGACTGAGGCTCAGGCTCAGGCGCCAGGATATTTTCCCTGGGATATATTTTTAGATGGACTACTTTCTTCCCCCTCCCCCTGCCTCAGTAGGAGGAAGACCACAGAAATAGCTGGGTGTGTGCATCTGAGTGGCTATATATAGTGGGCATAAACCCATCTCTGAGCCTTCTCCCCCGCCCTGCCCCTGGAGCTGGAGCTGAGAGGGGGCAGGGGCCCTCCTCTTGCCCAATTGCCACAGTGTCTGCTCAGCCACCGGCTTCCTCCAAGCACCCCGTCACCCCAGCACACAGACCCACAGCCAGACACACGTCCCGATGAGCGCCTGCCCTCACCCAAGTGTGGGGGCGCGTGAGGGGTCCCAGAGGAACCAACAAGCCCTGCCCAGAGAGGTAATGGTAACAGCATGGCTGACTCCCACAGAGGGCCTCACATCCATCATCTCGTCTAACCCTCAAAATCCCACTACAAGAAGGAAGCAATGGTCATGTTACAGATGGAGAAACTGAGGCCCAAGTAGGGGACAAGGCCTTCCTGGTCACACAGCTAGTGGCAGAGTCTGTTCAGCCCCTGGCTCCACGGGCAGCCCCGACAGAGGTGGAGCCTGTGTCCACCAGGCCTGGACCGGCCAGGACATCTAGGATGTCTGTGCTGAACACGTGCCAGTGGGCTCGAGAAAGGTGTGCGAGCCGGCTGCAGCTCAGCACTGCCAGGGCGTGTGTGGCAGCAGCCCCGTCCTCACCCCTGTGCCCATCCCCCAACCATTGAGCTTTGGTGCCCAAGTGCAGAACTTCATTTTTCCAGCTCTAAAATTCCAATTGGTTTGGTGGAGCTTCCATCAGCTGAGCACCCAAGGTGAGAACCGCCTCTCACTGGCAAATATGGATTCGACATCTTCATCTAAGTCACCAGAAGATTGGGGCAGGATGAGGCCAGAGGCTTAGGGTGCCGCACTGGGACCTTCCTACCACAGATCATTGACCCGTCTTGACTCTTTGGCCTCTTAGTCCTGGCTGAGTCCTGCTGGGTGGACTGACACTAGACCCCCAAGTTTACGCCAGCACAGAGTTCCTGAGGCCCCAGCAGCCCTGGAGATGTGTGGGGCCGATGCCGGAACCCCCACAGTGCTTCACACCATCCCAGGGGGCTGCAGGCCCAAAGAGGGGCGGACGGAGGACTGGAGCCAAGGCAACAGCCAGCTCCAGGAGGCTGGATCCTGCTCTCAGCAGGCCCAGATAACAGACGTTGCATGAGAAAGAATAAGCTGCTGGAGGCTCGGTTCAGTTTCTGGATATCCACATGCAAACAAATGAAGCTGGACCTTCATCTCACACCAAACGCAAAAGTTAACTCAAAATGTATTACGAATCTAAATGTAGACCTGAAACTATGAAACTCCTAGAAGAAAACACAGGGGAAAAGCTTTAAGACATTGGACTTAGCACTGATTTCTTGGACATGACACCAAAAGCACAGGCAACAAACGCAAAACTAGACAAGTAGGGCTACATCAAACTTAACTTCTACACATCAAAGGAAACAATCAATAGAGTAAAACAGAAACTTAGGGAATGGGAGAAAATATTTGCAAACCATACATCTTAAAAGGGGTTAATATCCAAAATCCATGAAGAACTCCTACAACTCAACAACCAAAACCAAACAATCCAATCAAAAATGGGCCAAGGACTTGAATAGACATTTCTCCAAAGAAAACACACAAATGGGGCAAAAAGAGGAGGCCCCTCAAACTCCACTTCTTCAGGTGGGACTCGAGGTCAGGGCTGTGCCTCCTTCCTCAGACTGGGCTCCCACCCCGACCACCCGCCAGCAGACATGGCCCCTGGCTGCTTCCTCCCCTCCCTGTCCAGCCAGGCCTGATGGTGATAGATCTGCCTGTGTGTGGGCAGTTCAGGCAGCTGCCTCTCCCAAAGCCTGGCAATGTGATTAACAGTCAGCCTGCCAGGAGCCCATTTATCACAGCCACCTCATGTGCCCACCAGCCTGGGGTAGACTGGCTGCTCCAGGGCCGGCCTGAGTCCCCAGCTTCACTGAGGGCTGGGCCCCAAGTGATGGCCACATCTGGAAGAGGGCACTCCTGCCCCCTCCTCCAGCCTCTAGGGCAGCTCCAGGGAACCTGCCTCATCCACCGCCTCCCAGATGTGTGGCCTCAGGCCGCATCCTCCCTGAGCCTGTTTCTTCATCTGTAATATTAGGGTGTCACGTTATTCCCACACCAGCCCTCAGGAGCAGCCACGGAGACAGCATATGCTAACTGCTTCGAACATAACAGAAGCATAAGAGATGGTGGCCCCTTCTCTTCCTACCATGTTTCCCTGAAAATAAGACCTAACCAGAAAACGAGCACTAGCATGATTGTTCAGGATGTTCGTAATATAAAATAAACCCTAATGCGTCTTTTGGAGCAAAAATTAATAAAGACCCGGTCTTATTTTCGGGGAAATACAGTAGGACTTATTTTATATTACAAGCATCCTGAAAAATCATGCTAGGGCTTATTTTCCAGTTAGGTCTTATTTTCGGGGAAACACAGTATTGAATCCAAACTGTCCGGCTTCAAATCTGAAGCCACTTGGCCGCTTATGGACCATGTTGCTTTGGGCAAGTTACTTAAACTCTGTTTCAGTGTTTTCTTCTGTCGAAAGCTCCTTGTGGGCTGTGGTGAGGATAAATAAATAAAGATTTGTAAGATGCCTGGAACGGCACCGGGCAGGCAGCAGGCACTGAGAAAGCATCAGCCGGGCTTGCAGTTGGGATGTTTGTGTCCTATTTCATGAGGCCGTTGAGGTCTGGACTTGGCTGAGTAGATGCAAGATTCTGCAGACTAGAGACCCATCCCCTGTGATTGCTGAATGTTCCTTCTCTTTAGCCGTCCTTCCCCACAAGGCTTCATGGAGCCCCTACGTCCCCGAGAGTCCAGGCAGCCCTGGGAGGGAGGCAGGTCCCTCCGTCCAGCTCAGAGACCAGTGGGTAGGAGGAAGAGGCAAGGCTGGCACACCGAGATCAATGAGTACACGCAGAGCTGGGTCCTGGGAGGGGGGTGGGGGTGTCCCAAAGGTTGAGAGCTGGAAGGCCAGGCACAGGGAGCTGCAGCCAGGGCTCAGGAAGTGGGGAGACATTGAGAGATCTTAAGGAGAGAAGCAGAGCAGGCAGAGCTGGTCTCAGGCCCTGCCCTGCAGGCGTGCAGGCCCAGCTGGACTGGAGAACCCAGAGCTGGGTGTGGAGCTGCGGAACTTGGGAAGGCGGCACAAGCAGCAGGGGCTGAGGCCCGATGCCCACCCCACACACGCTGGCGAGACAGGCTTCACCCTGTGCGCCAGCGACACCTGTGCAGGGAGGGGAGGGTGTTCACACCTGAAGCTGGCCAGCCCCCTGACCCAGATCAGGCCTCTGACCCCCATCCCCCACCTGAACTGTGGGGTGCAGAAATGGCTGGACAGATGCAGCCCCCACTTCAGCCAGCCAAGATCTTGAGAGGAGAGAGCACCACACATCTCCTCCCATCTTCTGAGGCCAGACAGGCCTGGGTTCAAGCCTGGCTCCTCAGCTCCCCAGCTGTGTGGCCCTGGGCAAGTTACTCAGCCTCGCTGAGCCCCAGCTTCCTCGTACTCGCACACACAGGGCACAGGAAGAAAGAAGTGGGTGATGGCCTTACAACCTCTGGCCCACAGTATGTACTCATTTCCCCTCTGGGTCTCAGTTCCCCCACCTGTAAAATGGAAGGGTCGAGAGATGGTGTGTAAGAGCCCTTTCACTCCAGACATTACGTCTGGGAGGTGGTCCTAGCAGGATCGGCCCAGCTGTGGTACCCACTTCATTGCTCACCGAGCTCTGCCTCCCAGCCCAGGTGCCAAGTGCAAAGGATGAGACGACACTGCACCATCGGCAGGGTCGCCACCCGGGTCCAACCAAGGACTCCAGGGTCTCTGTCTCCCACCCCCAGGCTGCGATGTGAATCCACTATGCTGACTGCCAGGGGGTGGGTGGGCAGGGGCTGCTGTGACCCCACCTGATAAGTGTGGGGAAGCCTCCATGCCCCATTCCCCCAAGACCCCTCCTCCTGCAAAACCACTCTTCGAGCCCCCAGGCTGCTCTGCCCCTGAGGACAGTGTGAGTCTCATAAGCTATGTTTCCCTCTTCACTCTGGCCACCAGGAAGCACAGGCCCAAATATTCAGCCCAGCATCGGGCCCTGTATGTCCATGCTCTAAGTTCCCTGGGCCTTTTTTTCCTATTGCATCCTTTTTCTGGCCCTGGATTAAGTCTATCTCAGTATCACACATGCGCTTGGAAACCCTCAAAAATACCTGATGGACTAAGGTGGGTATAAACGGTTAACACTTAAAATGCAACAAAAATAAGCCAAAAAAACAAAAGCCCCACACGTGGCTCCTCTCCAGGTAAAGAACTCAAGGCCTAAGGTCTGGAGAAGGTGGGGTTGGGCAGGCTCCAGCCCCGCCTTGACTCTGGCCTCTAGTTACACACAGGAGCCAGGAGGGCCCTGCTCTCATCCTAGAATATTCCATAGCCCTGCCAATAACAACACTGGCAAGTGTGACTGGAATTGATTGAGTGCCCACTACTACGTGCAGGCATCACTCCTGGCACAGCACCTGAGCACTCCAGCTAATCCTCTAAGAGCCCTGCAGTGGGTGCCACTGTCTTTCTCCCTTTCCAGATGAGAAAACTGAGATACAGAGAGTTTAACACATTGAAGGTTGCACAGCTGGTAAGTCCAGAGCTGGGATTCATACCAGGCTGTCTGATGCCCTCACCCAGGTTCTTAACAACTATCATACTGCCTCAGGTGGTAGAAAGGACATGAAGGTGGGAGGCTCAACAAGACACCCGGGTCCCTGCCCTCCACCAGCCTGTGCAGGCGCTGCCCTGGGCTGGGCCCAGGTCTCCCCTTTCCCTCGCTCCAGCTACACGAGCAGGTATCAGGCCAGGGGTGGGGTGGGCATTTACTCCCCAAGTAGCAAGCGGGAGATGAGCAGGCCAAGGGAGTCACCAGATACTCTGAGGCAGCAGGGCAGGGGACGAAGGCCAGACTCTGGCATCGGGCGGCCTGACCCCATTCTAAGCCTCAGCTTCCACATCTGTAAATGGGAACAGGAAGAACCTGCCTGGCTCACAGCAGGGCGTGGGCAGGGTCCTGGCCCCTCAGCCCACGAGGGGCTCTCCTGGGACTGCACACTCAGCAAAACCAGAGCCGGGCCCACCAGCCCGTCCACGCCAGCAGGGTCAGAATCCTGCTCTTCAACTGCCTAACTGTGTGGCCTTTGGCAGGTCACTCTACCCCTCTGGCCTCCATTTCTTCAGCAGCAGAATAGGAATAACAGAAGAACTGTCACTTACCCATGCGTGACATACAGTGTCTTAGCCACTAGTTATTTTTATTACCCCGGGGCACCTTGCAGCCCTGGGCACCCCTCCTTTCTGGCAGGAAGGGCTGGGCAGTCACAGGGGGCACATGCAGGAGAAGAGGCTCCACTGCGGAAGCTGCCCCAGGTGCCAGGATTGTAGGAGGTGGCAGAGAGCTGCCCCAACCCCAGTTACCCAGAAGACTTTCTGCTGAAGTGGGAACTGGGTCATCAGTCACACTTGCACGTGCTCACACACCCTGGAACACGCGTGACCAACACCCCAAACAGCCAGGTTGAGGTACTGGAGCCCAACCCATTCCTGAGGCTCTGCAGCGCCCCCACCCCCAGGGCCAAGGCCACGTGTGGCTTCAGTTCCAGCTCTGCCTCTTCTGTGACTTGGGTCAACTCACCTTCCACTTTTCATACGGAAACGGAGCTAATAACACCTGTCTCCTGTGATGGCACCTGTGTGAAGAGCCTGGCTAGGTGCTCAGCACGTGCCGTGTGCCAGTTCCTTCTGCTTCTGCCCTCTCTCTGCCCTTCCCCTACCTCGACCTGCCAGGCCTTTCAGCCCCGCGCCAGCATTACCACTGCTGCCTCCCTCTGTCCCCTTAAAGCAGCCACCCTGTCTCCTCACAACTCAGAGATTTCACCCCTGTGCCCACCTCCATCCACCCTGGTGGCTGAGAGTACCAATCACCAAAGCTGGGACTAGCTCCCTCCAACCTCATGTCCAGCAGTGTCCCTGGCAGCCCCCAGTAACTGGCTCCCAGAGGAAAGCAGCAGAAAAAAAGGTGCAACTACCTCCATCACTGCAGCCATAGGGCAGCTTCAGTCTGCCCGCTCTGCTGCCCACCCCTCCCCTGAGCACACAGCTACCAACCCTGGCAATACCAGCAGCTCCCTTGACGGGGCCCTCACCACACGCTAGACCACGTCTAAAGGCTTCTCGTGCATCTTCTCATCTCATCTTCTCGACATCCACATGAGGAAGCGACTGCTGTGCCCATTTCACAGATGAGCAGACTGAAGCACAGAGGGATTAGGACACTTTTCAGAGTCACAGCACACAAACAGTAATGGCAATATGAAGCCAGGTGGTCTCACTCAGAACTTGAGCTCTTAAGTCTGCACTTTTCTGCTCAGTCCAACCCAGCACCTCAGAAAAGCCCAGGAACGGAGGTCAGGCGGGCATTGGGGAGAGGGCCGAGGGATCTACCTCCTGTGTTGGGCTAACTGAGGTGAAACCAGAGTGACAGAGCTGTGTCTGAAGCAGAGACACTGACCTTTTAAAGCTGAAAATTAAGTCCCTACGAGTAGGATGTCATTTAGGGCACAGGCCTGACACCCAGCCCCATTTTTCACCTGTTTGAGAAGCGAGGGAGGGCCCAGCTTGGGTCAGCATCTCAGACCCTACAGGAAGTCAGGCCAGTGAACTGGCAGCCATGTGGGGGTGGGGTTGGGGGCCTGGCAACCCTACCAATGCAGGCAAGCCTGTCCCCACGCCTCCTGGGCTGTGCCAGCTGGGCCTAGGTCCCTGCTGGCATGGTCCTCACACTTCTGGTCCACAGACGAGTGCCCACCCCTTGGTGCCCACATGTCGCTTCACCTGAGGCAGAGCACTGGCTGAGGGTGGCGTGACCTGTGCCAAGCCCTGCTGCACACGGAGCCCTGGGGCGACCTGAGGGTCCTCCCCTACCCTTAGAGATGCTATTGTATTGTAATAACCAGGGCTCCTAGATTTGCATAATGCCCCCCAAGTTCCCCAAACCCCAACACACAAGGGCTGTGATCCAGCACAGGTTTCTTCTATCCAAAGATGTCGAGGGACCGTCCCATGAGTCATAAATGGTCGACCTTGTCAGGAGCCACAGCCAGCTGTGCTGGATGACATCCCTTCAGCCTCGTGGATTGGAACTCACCCCTTCCCAGCTCTGCCCCAGGATAGCCACCCCTGCCAGTAAGTCCCGCATCTGTGAGCCCCCAGTGCCCGCCCAGCCTCCTTCCTGTTTCCTGCCCCCACACACACACTTCCTCAGTCCCACAGGGTCTGGGGCAGCACCGGAGCTTTTTCTCACTGAACTAAATGGGGTGGGGGCCCACTCGGCCTCCCAAGGGATGGTAGGCTGGGGAGGGCAGCTGAGGGCAGTTACTGTGGAGTAGCTTCTACAAGGGGACAAACTGGGCAGAGGGGCTGTCAGTATGCAGGCAGGAGTGGGAAGTGTGCCCCAGAGAGGGGCCCCGGGAGACCAGCCCAGTGTCTCCGTCTGGCCCTGGTCTAGAGGGCATCCCCACTGAGTTGGCACAGCCTCCAGATCCCCTTCCCCATGCTATGGCTTCTTGGAGGGCAGACCCCAGCTCCTGGGGGACTGGTCAGGGGACATAGTGACCAAGGGCATGGCCTCCAACTGTGCCTCTCCCCTTGGGTGGCCTCAAACTGGGAGGCAACGTGCAGGGGGTGGAGAGTGATAGGTAGACTATGGGACCAGAGGGAGGCCCTAGGCTGAATCCTACCTCAGCCACTAGGGGCCATTCCCACCTTTAGGGAGGGAAGAAACTGCTCCCTTTCATGGGTTGTTGTTAAGGTTAATGAGCTAATGAAAGTGTCTGAAAAAGGTTTCTTGTAGACTTGAAAGAGGTGACCAACCACAGCAAATCAGTAACAAGTAACACCCTTCCTCCAAGCAGCCTGCCTGGATTGGGTCCACTGGGTAGTTTCTCCTCACTACAATGGCAGGAAGGCTATGCTGGTCTTCACAGGGGTATCTGAGTTGCTGAGGGCTGTGCTTCTCTGTTCCCCAGAGTCCTGCAAACACTTCCCAGTAATCAGTCCCACCCCACGTCCGGCCCAGGGCTTGGCACACGCAGAACTCAGTCCCTGTGGCAAAATAACTGATGTGCGTTTTAACATTCATTGAGTACAGGCTGTGTGCCAGGGCCTGTCCTAGGCCTTCTCCACACAACACAACACCCAGAAGGGTGCCTTGTGAGGAAATGCAGGGGAGTGGGTCACACACACAGGGGTGGACCCAGAACTCCAGCTCCCTCTCAGTTACCCCTGCCCTCACTGTGACGGTGGAGGAAGGCATAGCCTGGCACTCAAACTACCCTCCCCCACTGCTTGCCACCAGCTGCTGCTGTGAAAGACTCTGCCCCCATCACACCCCTCTGCTCCCTCCTCTGCATGGAGGCCAGGCCGACTCAGCAGACACATTTGGGCCCCTGACACCAAATTAAAGCCAGAAGCCCTCCCAGAAATCATCCACTCAGCAAAGCCTCCTTGGAACTAAAGTCTGAGGAGACACAAGAAGCCGAGGGAATGGAAAATGTCTGCCCCCGAGGCCTACTGGGGCCTGCCCCTGTAGCCCTCACAGGCTGTACCTCTCCAGGCACAGGAATCACGTCCCCCACACGCTTACTCCTCACAGAGTACAGCCAGCCCCCAAGGCCGGGGACCAAGCACCCTGAGCCGCCACACACAGCCTCAGCCATGCGCTGGCCTGCCCACGCAGGCAGGCCCACCTCCCCTGAGGGGCCCACATCTCTGCCCCCTGCTTACAGAAGGGCCTCCAGGATCCCCAAGCCTCACTTCTGTTACCTGGACAAGGCACCCCCAGGACGCCAACAGCTGCTCCCTAGGGGCCCCCAGCACCATAACCCTGATCCCGTCAGACTAAGGAGCTACCCTCCTCAGAGCGGTGGCAAAGAGAAGGCCCAGCACAGGAAGACAGCACCCCTGGAACCTGCCTTGCCCACCTCACCACCAACCCAGACAGCACCTGTTTACTTCACAAGGGTGCAGGCTCTTCAGAGGGTCACCTGCAGAGAGACAGGGAAAGTGGTGAGATGACATCAGACGGGGCCTGCAGACTCCTGGCCCCCAGGACCCGTCCTGCAGCCAACCCCACACAAGCCTCTGCCCACAGCCCTGGGACAGACGGAGCAAGACGAGACCTGGACCCTGCCCTCTGCAAGCTCCAGCCAGCCCCAGAATGCCAGACTCACTGCACAGAGTCTGGAATGCACTTTCTGTAAAGCTGGGCAGGGGCCGAAGGAGGGAGCTCCCAGGAGCCTCCCTTGTCCCAGGCCCACAGCTCCGCAAGCCTAAGCCGTGTCACACCAGAGAGAGCAGCGCCACTCCTCAGCCCTGCAGGTTTTCTGGCCCAGGACATGCGTGAACCTCAGAGCCTCCCTCCAGGGCCGATGGTGTAGCCAGAGGAGGACCCAGGCCCTCTCCTCACCTCTGACTGGGACCGTGACCTAGGTCCCCTCAGCTTTGTCCCTGGCTCTCCCTGTGATCCTGGGCCGGCCCTACCCTTCCACGCGCCTTCATTTCCCATCAGTTGCCGTGGTGCGTCAGTCACCTAAGGGTTTGTAAAACACAGTGTCCTGGGCCCACTCCCAGTGTCTGATTCAGCAGGTCCAGGTCGGGGCCTGAGAATCTAGTTTCCAACAAGCTCCCAGGTGATGCTGATGTTGCTATTTGAGAATCACACTTTGAGAGCCGCTGGCCTAGCTGCGTCCCGCCTGCAAGCGTCCCGCCTGCATAGCCCACTACCTCAGGGAGTTCACAGGCTAACTGAGGAGACCGAACACATGCACATTTGACTCACAGCAGCCACAGCAGGAAATATGGCTTCTACCCACTAAGGAGTGGGCTGTGGGCTGGTGCAATCATGGAAAGCTTCCTAGAGGAAGGGAAGGCCTACATTACCATTTTTACTGATTGGAGTCTTATTCTTATACAAGTAAAACATGCAAGCTTTCCCTCATTAAGAGCTTCAAATACAGATGGTTCACTGTAGCATCAACACTGTCACCCCTGCACACATCTCCAGAGGTCCTCGCTGCCCCTTTGGTGTGAAACTGCCACTGTGCATTTGCACACACGTGCACAGAAATGCATTCATGTGTGCACATAAACACACAGGACATTATACACCAGGGAGCATAGCCTCTCTGCTGGTGTGTGACTGCGTTCCTCACTTAACAAGAGATTTTGGAGACCTTTCCCTGTCTGTATAGAGATAATAATAATCGCTGCTTGTACTCACTGAACACCTACTATGTGCCAGATACGGGGTTGAGTACCCCATTTAATTTTCACAACAAGCCCCTAAGATGGGTGCTAGTGTTCACCTAACTTTGTAGGTGAGAAAACCAAGTGCACAGCGGCGGTCAGTAAGCTGCCCAAGGACGCCAGCTGGGGATGTGTCTGTGCTCTCGGCAGAGTGCCACACTCAGGAACACGCAGGGAGTACCCTGACCTACCTAACCAGACCCACGTGGACGAGTGCTTAGGGTTTCCAATTTTTATCTCAAACATTGCTGGAAAAATATCCTGCCTCTGTGCAGATGTGCGCGTATTTCTGAAGGGTAGGTCAAGGGGTATATACATTTTAAATTTTGATACTCACTGCCAAATTGTCCTCCAAAAGTGTCTGTGCCAATGCCTGGCTGCCCGTGTCCCCACGTGAACACCTACTTAAGAACAACTCCCATTTACTGAGTACCTACTATGTGCCAGTAACATCTCCATTTCTGCAAATGTGGAACTGAGGCTCAGAGAAGTTAAGCTACTTGCCCAAGTTCACACAGCTACTAAAAAGCATATCAATATGCCTCAATATTGTGAAAGGAGGGAGGAGGAAGGGGGAGGGAGGAGGTAAGGGGGATTCCTCCACTCAACACGCCCTTCATTTTTCTGCTCCATTTTACAGCAAAACTCAAGAGCTGTGTCTACTAAATGTCCAGTCTCCCGCACCCCTTCTCCAGCTGGGCTTCCATCCCCACCATCCCACTGTACTGCTTTCATCAAGTTTTCCCAGAAACCCCCGTCTTGCCAAACTCGGAGGTCATTGTCTGGCAGTCAGTTTATCTCCGGACTCCCAGCATTCAGTGTCTCCTGGTCATCCTCCCAGCCTGCCTCCCCGCTTACCATCCAAACACCCGAGGCCCCAGGGCTCTTTCTCTCCTCTCTGCACAGTCCTTGGCTGCTCTCAGCAGACATGTGGCTTTAAATCCCAGCCAAGTCCCCAGACCTCTCAGCCCCAGTTCCCTCAGTACCAGCTGTGCGTGTCCAGAGGCCTGTCGTCCCCACTGCTCATCTAACAGACCTGTCCAAAACAGAACTCTTTATTTTTATCCCCAAAATTACATCTCCCTCGGCCTTGACTCCTGTTTCACACCCCGGACCCAAGCCATCAGCAAAGCCTGTCAGTTCTCCCGGCAAACACACACAAACACATCGGGCACGTCCTGCTCCCCCGAGTGGCTTCACCGCCGGCCTGGATCATGACAGCAGCTATGGCCTAGCAGACTCCCTGCTCCCCTTGGCCCCCAACAACCACAGCAGCCAGTTAGTGGTACAGATCAGCTCTTCTTGTCACTGCCCTGCCATCAGCAAGGGGGCCCCACAGCAGAGAGAATCAAGTCCACAGTTTTCAGCCTGCTCAGTGCTCAGAACTCACCTTCTGCCGCCTCCCCCACATTCTGGCCCATCTCAGGGTCTCTGTCCTGGCTGCTCCTTCTGCCCACAATGCTCTCCCCTAACTTTCCCATCATTCCATTCAAACGGGACCTCCTTCATGTGCCCTGGTCTCCGTAGGTTCAGTGCACCCCAATCTCCCCCATTGTTCATAGTGTTCACGCCCACCTGACATTATCTTCCACCCTGTATCCTATGCATCTCGTCATCATAACAAACGCTACACGGCAGGGAGGATATGTCCATCTCATTGGCTCCGCCTCCCTCTCTGTGCCACGTGCCCTGCTCGGCACACAGCACATGCTCAGTGAGGATTTGTGAATGAATGCATGCATGCATGAATGAATGAACAGGCAGAACCAGCTCTATCTGGCTCCAAAACCTATGCTCCTGTTTCCTACACAAACTGCCTCCCATATGAAGAAGTGGGAAAGAGCCAGAGAAGCCCCCAGTGGGGCAGGACCCTCTGAGCAAAGGCAGGGGGGAGGGCATAAGTGGGCACAGGTGGGCACAAGGGTGAGGCAAGGCCACTGGAGCAGGGCTGCCCCTGGCCTCCTGGGATGCCAAGCCCAGCAGCCCCCACCTCAGGGGGCTCTGGGCCTCTCACATCTGCCAACCTGTCCCAGTCAGGAGAGAGTCTGGGGGCAGCCGGCAGCTGAGTGCAACTGGCAGGGGGCCAGAACGCCTGCCAACAGCTGGCACTGCTGCCAGGCAGCCAAGTAATCGTGTTAGCCCGCGGAAATTGGTCCAGGGGGCATTTTCCTTCGCTTCCCATTTTCTTTCTCTTCCCCTCCCCCCTCAGAGCTTCAAGACGCAGAAGATTGATCTTTGCCTGAAACGGAGGAGATAACTCGATATAATGAACTCCACTGTCCCTCTTGCTGTTTGGAGCTTCTAAAATATTTAAAAGGGCTGGGACAAAAAAGCTTGTCCTGGGGCTCTGCGGGGCTGCTCCCCCTCCCCTGGAAGCCCCTGCTCATGCCCCTCGCCCAACTCTCCATCTGCCTCCTTCCCCCTTCTTTTTCCCTTGGGATGCCTTGATGGAACAAAGGTTAAAAATATCCCCTTTCTCTTGCACGTTTTAAAAATAATTCCGTTGAGGTCAGGGCTGGCTCCACCAATCGCCGTGCCGCCCACAACCTCCCGCTCCGGAGCCTGGAGGTGACAAGCTGGCTGAGTCCACCTGTTCTCAAAGCATTTCCGAAGGGAGCGAGCAAGGTGGCCCGCCCACGGAGGTGCTGCCAGAGGTGGCTTTTGTTCCAGCAAACATCTCTTTAAAGAGCAGTCTGATGACAAATAAGGGGAGCAGAGCTCCAGCAGGGACCAGGCTTTGCCGTCCCCTCACTGGAGGTCCCTGCCTCCCCTCGGCAGCCCCCTCCCCCAGCCTGGCAGCCCCTCCAGCCTGCTGCTCATGGATCCTGGGCCCCAGCATGCACTCACTTACTCAATCAACACTAATGAGCACCTACTCTGTGCCAGGAACTGGGCTGGGAACTGAAGACAAAGGGCACAACCAAAGCCTTCTGGCTCATGCCGTAGTGGCCTGAAAGCCTGGCTGGCATCAATAGTCACAGTAGGGGGATGCCACGGGGACGATGGCCTTATAAGAAAGGCCAGGGAGCGCTGCCCTGAGGAGGTATCCTTGGAGCAGATATTGTGGACAAGTGGGAGACCACCGCGAAGACGGTGTGGGTGGAATGTCTGCTTTCAGGATCACAGCCACGCAGCAGGGGGCCTCTCCCTGCAGAAGGAGGCCAGACCCTGGGTTCCCCAGCTGGCATTCAGGGCCCTTCCTAGCCTGCTCTCTGTCCCCAAGACCAGCTCATCCCCAGCCTCCCCTGTGAGCTGCAGCACTGTGGGCAGGAGGCACTGCCCCCTCTGGGCTCCCACCCCAGCAGGGACCACACTGGCCCCCTGCCTACCCTGAGTAGCAGGAGCCCCGCATGGAGCCAGGAGTGTGTGCCAAGGAGAAGGGAGCACTGCAGGGCCAGCAGACGGGTCAGTCTCAGCTCTGTGAGGCCTGAAGCTTTCTGAAGAGATGGGTCAGGACTCTGAATAAACAAGGATTTGAAGAAGGGGTGGGGGATTGGGGGGTCCAGGGCAGCAGAGACAGAGGCTCAGAAAGGCCTGAGGAGGTGAGCACCCAAAGACTGAAACCTGCTTAGGCTGATCTCTAACCTGCATCCCCCAAGAAATCGAGTTGGAGGGGGGAAACTGAGGCTCACAGAGAGCAGCTGCTTCCGCAAGGCTGTGCAGCCGGCAGCAGTGGAAGGAGGGATGCCATCCAAAGGTGGGTGCAGCCTCCCTCTTGCCTGTCAGAAGGTGTTGCCCACCAGCACCCCCACACCCCTCCCAGAAGATACCATGGACCAGAAATCGGGCAGCTGCAGTACCATACCATGTAGCCAGTGGAGGGGTAGCACAGACCGGGCTAGGAGGCCAGAGGCCCCTGAAGTGGTTCTCCAAGGAGACGTCTGCCGGCTTAGCAGACGCATCAGGCAGGGCAAGTCCTGGGCAAGGCCCAGAAGTGCCCCCCAGGGCTTCTGACCTGGCTGGGTCCTGGGAACAGGGGTCAGCCCACCCAAGCCTCAGCCTGAAAGGAAAACGAACCCCTTCCCCACCCACTGCATTGTCCTGAGAGGCTGTTCGGGGAAACTTCTGGAACCTGCTCTGGCCAGGCTCAGGTTTTCAGTCCTTCACTTTTGGGCCCTGGGGACCCACCCCGTCCCAGCCCCTTGGGCTGAAGACAAGCAGAGGCTAAGGGCTCTTGCCCAGTAGGAAAGCCTTCCTGGGATGCTCAGCCCATACCCAGCCACCCCGACTGGCCCCCGGCCCCACAGGCCCCACAGCCAGCTGCCCTCCCCAGGGCCCACCCAGCCTGACCTTGTGGTTCTGCAGGCAGTGGCTTCCCGCCTCAGCTTCCCCGCTGTGGCCCCGGGGCTGCAGGTTCTGGGATGTCAGGGACAGGGAGAGGTACAGGAAGCTCGGTGTAACCAGCCCTGCCCCGCTGCTGGGGGCCAAAGCCCTGGTCCCCGCACAGACGAGGGAAGATTCACCCAGAACGTCCCAGCATGAGCCTCCCCAAGACCTCTGCTGAACCAGGGAGGAGAGGTGCAGGAGGAAATCGGGGCTCAGGTGGAGGGCATAGAGTCTGGTCGGGGAGCGGGACAGAGAGGGGTGGGGCCACAGTCAGTGGGCAGAGGCTTGAATGTCCTGCAGATGGGAACTCGGAGCGTCTCACTCTGCTCAGGAGCTCACAGGCAGAGGAGTGGGGCCTTCAGCCAGTTACTGGCCAGACGGGGGGCTAGGCAGAGGGGCTGCTCCAGGGGAGCTAACGGTCCCGGTTGAGGCCCCGAGCCCAGCTCAGGTCGGCTGGAGAAGCTATGGGCATGTATGGAGCCTCTGCGGGGTGAGAGGGGCCTTCCCCATCAGCCCAGCTGGAGCGGCCCCGCCTGTCACTGCACCTTCTCCCTGTGGCCTCTGGGGGGCAGTCACGGCACACAGGGCTTTGCACAGCTCCCCCCTAGGTGGGGGGGCATGCAGCTCACCCACCTATCCTCCCAGCAGCTCTCTGAGAAGGAATCCATGTCCCCCTTTACAGAGGGGAAACCACGACTTGGAAGAAGCCACAGAAAGCATCACTCCTGGCCTAACTGTGAGAAAAAGCCAGATGGTCTGCAAAATCGTCCCTTTTCTTTAGCCCATCATAGTTGAGGTCACTAGGCAGCAGGGGAGCCAAATTCCAAAGGTGACAAGCCACTGGGAGGAGAGCAGGACACACAGATGGTTCGCCCTTGGCAGAGATGGAGGAAACGGCCTGCCACACCGCAGGTGAGCAGAGAACAGCGCAGGCGTAAGAAGTCTGGGCTGGGTGTAGGCCTTGTGACCACCAGACCCAGGGAGGTTCAGACATGGGACTCCCTCACAGCCAGCTCATTTGCACAGGAGAAAGCATGGGGCACAGCAGGGGAACAGAGAAAGGCCCCTCGGGATGCACAGGCAGGACACCCCACCAGGGGGGAAAAGGGGAGAGACAGCGTTTGATTGAAAGGGCAGGGAGGGGTGGGGGCAGAGCTCTCCAGCCTCCCTGCTGCCTTGGCATCTCTTGACTGACCCCATCCTCCCATCCTCCACCAGCCTCCCCTGCCAGGGGGTTCTCACTGGGGGGTTTCTTCCCTCCATCAGTCACGTCCATCTCAAGTACACCTTCACCCAAGGCCCACAGGGTGGTGCAAGGAGGCCTGTGGGGAGCACAAGGCCCACAGCCTCCACTGTGAAGGAGCGAGGGACTGAGAGGGCACGGATCCCTAGGGGTGGCGCTCAGAGCCCAGGCCTGTGCCAATGTCCTTCCTAAGGGACTCCAGTCTAAAGAGGGTTGGCAGGGTTTGTCCTGTTCCCGCTGAAGACAGAGTCTACCCAGGACAGATCAGGAGGGATTTTCTTTTCTCTTTCCTCCAAGAACATTTAGACAGTCAAATTACAAGTTCAAGAGTTCTTCTCATCTTAAAGAGCAAGTAGGGAGAACAGAGGAACGCAGAAGGGAGGCTGAAGATTTGCTGTGACTGGGGGCGGGGCACAGAGTGGGAACAAGAGCCCCCAGGCTGAGGCCTGCTCCTGGGCGGAGGCCCAGCAAGGTGAGGGCCGGGCAGTCGGAAGAGTGTGTGCAGGAAGCATGGGGCTGGGTGGCTCACCTGCCCGCATTTACCCAGCAAGCCATTCGGCCAGTACTTCCTGAACACCTCTACATGCCAGGCCCTGAGGATCCTCCGTGAGTGAGACAGACGAGGTCCTGCCCACATGGTGGGCAGACCCTGGTCCAGCACCGGCGTGGTGGGGAGCGGGGGCCTCCCCTCCGGTTAGGCGCTGGGCTCCTCCGGCAGATACCGGAATGCCAGGCAGAGAGGACAGAGCACAGCTTTGGAATTAGACAGGCACTGGTCTACATCCTGAACCTCATCACAAGCTGTGTGTCCGTGGCAAGTCCCCTAGCTTCTCTGAGCCTCAGTAACAATAACGACAGCCACTGGCGTTGACTAAATGGTTACTGTGCAAGCAGCATTGCTCTGGAATTTTGCATGGATGAACTCATTTAATCAATACAACACTATGAGGTAGATACTCTCAGTATCCCCCTTTCCTTGGAGACAGAGAGGCTTAGTGCCTTGCCCAAGGTCACACAGCTGTAATGGCACAGCCAGGAGTCACAGCGGGGCAGCCTGGCTCCAGAGCCTATGCCCTTTACCGCTGCACCGTGGTCAAGAAGCTGTCCCAGCAGGAGCCCTTGGCACAGGCGTCCACTACAGCCTGGAATCACTGCCACCCCAACACGTCTCTGCCCACTGAACTAGTCACTCTCTGGAGCCCATGTCAAATGTCCTCTATGCAGTGAAACCTGCTGATCCTTCTCAGGACTAAGGCTCAAAAAGACAAAGTGGCTTGTCCAAGTTCACTTAGCTGGCTGGGGGTAGAACATGCCATATACCACATACCTCTAACAGGAAAGGACATGGGGTTACTGTGTGCATGGAGGCCAGTGTGGGGTCACCTATGGTTCCTGAGCCACCTGAAAAGGATGTAGAGCATCTGAGCCTGAAAGGACAGGAGATGATAAGAACTGGGGACAGGATCCATCACTCGGTTGACGAGCACTCCCTGGGCACCCTCCCTAAGGAACACGGATGTGAGTGAGGGACCTCCCCCACTTTGTTCCATGGTCTCACATCCTTCTCCCAACATGAATGCTGAAAGCACCTACTCTTCTCTCCACCTGTCCAATTCTTGACCCTCTCTTTTTTCAGATCCAGAACAGTACCGCCACCAACTCCAAGAAGTCAGCCCCGATTGCCCCAACACCCCTTAAAGCACCCTGAACTTGCAGTGTGGTTGAGAAGTAGCTGAGGACTGGAAGGCAGAATGCCCCCATGCCACACGAGTGGCAGTCAGGTGCCTGCGTAGAGCTCAGGGGAGGGGAGCACTGCCAGCGCTGCCGGGAGGATAACAAGGAGCCCTACCCTGCAGGAAGCTGAAGGAGGGGCCTGGCGCTCCGCTGGCAGCAAAGCTAACATGATGGATGACACCATTCAGGAAGAAATAAATCCCGAGGCCCGTGTGCCAGGTGAACTGTGGGGTGGATCCATCTAGAGACGCTTAATGAGTGTGCCAGCTGCAGCGGTGGGAACACAGACATCTGCCTCCCACTCCTCTCCAGCTCCTTGTGCTCTGGAACCACCATCCCAGTCTCAGCCCCTTTCCCAAGCTTTCTTAGGATCAGGGAAGGAGGGTGCAGAAGGGGTGCAGACCAAATCTCCCATTGCATAGATGGAAAAACTGAGGCCTAGTGAGAGCAGGGACTTACCCACAGTCACAGAGGGAGCCAACTGCAAAACCTGGACTACAACCCAGGCCTTCAGTCTCAGGCTGCACACTCTCCAGGGATCTCTCCAAAACCTCCCTGCCTTTAAGAAGAGTTGCTGACAACCCCATCCCAAGACCCAGCGCTGTTCCTCCAGACCACCGATCCAGGATACCTCTGTCCCTCTGCTCCCTCCACTAGCCGTGACAACACAGCCACACCATGGCGGGCATCCCGGCTCGGGGGCACTTCTGGCAGGACCAAGTGGACGAGGGGACATGACAAGTCAGAGTGAGAGCACAGACTCCTGGGTTCTGCGTTAATGACCAAGTAAGACTCATCCCTGGACACTCTTGCCAAGGACCAGACACCCAGGTTCCCTCCTGTGTGCTAACTGCTCCCCTGTGCACCTGCCAATCACTGTCTGCCCGGTGACACCTCCCTTCCTAGAAGAGCAAAGGTCAGGCTGGCCCTGCCTGTGTCAGCACGCCCGCCAGTTCCGAGCTGATGAGAAAGCGCGCTCGAAACAAATCCCTCAACCACATTAACAAGAAGCTGAGCTGCCTGTGAACACAGCAAGGGAACCCTGGAGGGAGGCGGGAGGGAGACGGGCCAGAGAAGCGGGAGGCACACAACACAGGAGCCAGGCACGCCCCCACTCAGGCATGTCCCCACGGCCGCCACCACGCTGAAAATGTCACCATTAAAAGAAAGCATCGTTCCGCTGGGGTTCAGAGGCGTTGCAGTCTCCAGGCACAGTGAGGCGCTCCCACAGAGAGATCGGCCCTCAGTCATTACTACCTCCCCTGTCAGCAGAGAAAGTGGGCTGGGGGAGAGAGAGGTGGGTCATACCCGCACCTACTATGTGCCAGACGTTTGTGGCAACACTGAGGCTCAGGGGTCAAGTGGCTGGCCGAGGTCACTCAGCTGATGGGAGGCAGAGGCAGAGTTTGAACCCAAGTGCAGCTGGGCCCAGAGCCAAGCTCTCTCCTTCCACACGACCAGACAGCCGTCTCCCGGAGCCTCACTCTGCAGGAGGAGCAGTGGCCACCACCGTCAGCCCTGCAGGTCGTCAGGGCAGAGCCGTGCTGGGGACCAGGGGTATGAAAACCAGGCCTCAGAAAGCCTCCTCATACCAGGCACTCAGCTTTTCTAATGAGGCAGGACTTTGCGCACAGCCCCACTCCACTGGGGGACCCAAATTCTACTCATGCCTCTTAACTCCGAGCCTCAGTTTCCCCATCTGTCAAATGGAGAAAGTAACACCCACCTTGCAACATCACGGCAGAAGTGATGAGAGAACATCTGGAAGACACCGAGCAGAGCCCAGCTCAGGGACGGCACTCAGGGCAGTCCCCTCTGCCTCTGGGTACTGCGCCCACCCACCTTAACTTTCTGCAGAGGCAGTCCCCTGGGAGACCCCAAAGCCCTAAGGTGCTGCTATCAGAGGGGGCTCAGGCTCAGTGAGCAGACCAGGTGGAGAAAGGCCAGGTTCCTGCTCCAGGACATGATGAAGGCCCCTTGGGGGCCCTGGAGATAGGCCTGGACCCAGCACCTTCTGCCTGCCCACTCCAGGGCTACGTGGAAGCCTGCTTTTAGCCTGAGCACAGGAAGCCCTGCCAGGGAACAAGCACAACGCCACCCCCGGGTGGGGCCCGTGAGCACCCCTCCACAACCGGAGCTCTTCTCTGTGCTCTCACAGTCCCCACACTCTAGCCTCATGGCCCAGACAAGAAAACAGAGCGGAGCCTGGGGCAGGGCTGTCTAACTCCAAAGGTCTCTGCTCCTCCAAACCTACCATTTCCGATGCACCTATGTGGGCCAGGTCTGTGATCCCTCCTTAGGCATGTCTCCTCTTCACACACACACACACACACACACACACACACACACACACACACCCCTACTGTGTAGGCCCCTTCATTGCTGCCCAAGGCGGCTGCTACAGCACCTCTGGGGTCCTGCTACAAGACCACCCTCAACCCACCCCATACCCCCAGAACCCCAGCCATCACCAAGGGGTCATCTGAAAAAAGGGGCAGGAAATTTATTCGCCATTTATTTGCTATTGTGTTAGTCAAATCACCTTCCCTCTGCCAATGAGCGGAGGGCTGTCTGGGTGCTTTCGGAAGTGGCCAGCTTGGGTACAGAAACATGAATTTAGTAAACACCAGGTATGGACAGGCCCACTCTCTCTAATCCTCCCAACAACCCTGGGGAGGGTTATATTATGCCCACTTTACAGAGAGAGAAAGTGAGCCTCTTTGAGGTTAAGGCACCGGCTTAACTTGAATTTGAACCTGAGTCTACCTGACTCTGAGGCTGGGCTCTCTCCGTTGCTCCCCTTACCCTGACCCCAGGCGCTGAGTAAACACCAGCAGATGAACTGCCCTGGGGACAGAGCTGGGGTCATTTTCCAGATCCCCCAGGGCAGCCTTGCCAGCGATCCCTTCCTCGCTGCCCTCAGGGACCACAGTTGGCCTATGCCAGCCCCAGGGTGTGACGATGCCTTTTGCCTTCCAGTCTCCATCTCTCCTCTCTCCACTTTCGCTAGCAAATGAGTAAAAAGAATAGAATTACAGTGTGGCTACACAAGACACAGAATTAGCAGGATTAAATAAAAATAGCTATTAAAAGTGCCTTATAATTAAATTCATTTTCAAGTTGTTTGTTTTACACACACACCCCCGCCCACATGTGCACACACGCACGAGCTCCCATCCTCAGCTCCATACGGAGTGGGTGTCAGGGCCCCAGCTGCCAACCAGCCTCCTTCCCGCTGACGCCTGTTTTTCCGAGTGAGTTCCGGCGCCTGTGTTTCTCCGCCTCTCCCCCTCTGGGCCCGGCTTCCCATCCCTCCACCCAGCCCTTCCCAAAAGAACAGAAACGTCTGCTGCCACTGTCCCTGTGCACTGAGCCCGCTGTGAGCCAGAAACTGGACAGCATCACCTCCTTTATTCCACCAGAGATGTTTTTCTCATTCAATAAATATTTGTTAACATGCACGGTCCCATTTAATCCACGCAATGACACTCATTCCTCCACTAAGCAAGTATTGGTTGAACACCCACTCCATACCAGGGCCCAGTAAATGCCAGCAATGCTTCAGCCAACCTGCCCCAAGCCTCTCCCCAGGTGGCGCCCACCCAGAGAAGAAAGCCTAGAGCTGGAGACCAGGCCAGGCGATGGGAAAGAAGCCGCTGCCACCTGTCAGGCCAGAAGGAGGTCAGGTGGGACAGGGACGCATGGAGGGATGTGTAAGCTCCTCCAGGGTCTGAGTGCGTCTCACCATCTCTCTGTGTGAGGGGAACAGGCAGGGCACCAAGTGGGCATGTCATTCCTGATGGCCAGTACACTGACCTAAGTAAGCTGCTGTGAGCCCCAGCTCTGCCACTTCTCATGCTATGCCCTCAAGAGACCCCTTCATTCCCTCAGGCCTCAACTTCCTTCTCTGTGAAATGGGAGTAAACCTAACCCTACCTACATAAAGCACAGAAGTGAACACTTTGAACTATGCCTGCACCTAGGCCGTGCTCCATACGGGCTGGCTGCTCTAGTCACCATTGTTACAACTACTGCTGTTGCCATTACCCACCTCACCTGTGGAGTCAGTGAGTCAGGGATATGAGGGAACTTAGGAAAAGCCTCACAGAAGTGAGAGGGATTACAAGGCCTGTAATAATGGGGCAGGGGTACCCTTGGGGGAGCACAGTGAAAGTCTGTGGGGAGAGGGCTCACATAGGGAAGGAATACCTCCAGCTGGTCCTTGGAGGGCTTCCTAGAGGAGGGGACAGAGCTCCTCTGCTCACTTGGCCTGATCTTCAGCCCCTTTTCATGGGGCCTTGGGAAGACCCTAGCCCCAGAGCCTGAACTGTAAGGGAAGGGGGCTCAAAAGCTTTAGCCTTTGGCTCCAGCAATTCGACTGGCCCCACTGTCTTCTGAGTCCTGGGAGAGGTGGGAGAAGAAGACTCTGTCCTTCTAGTGGGTCAGATGCCGGGAGGCAGGGCACATGCACCCAAGATGAACAAGGTCTGAGACAACACCAGAGTAAGGGCATGGCCCAAGCGGTGAATCGTGAGGCCGTCAGCATTTCCTACGTCCCTGCTGGGCATCAGGCACTCTCCTCCATTATGTCACACACCCCAGTGTGACCACGGCCCCATTCTGCAGAGGGGTGAAATCCAGAGAGGTCAGCAGCGACTTGCCCAAGGTTGCAAGATCTCGCAGGGCAGAGCTGGGGATGGAAGTCAGATCGCTCTGACCCAAGGCTGTGCCTGGCCCAACGCCGCCCCCGCACCAGGAAGGCCCTACTGCAAGGCCCAGGGCCAAGGGGACGTATTCCTGAAAAGCTTCCTGTGGGTGCTGCCCGCCAGCCCCTCTAGCCCCCCCATGGCTGCCCTCGAGGTCTGGCTCCCCAAAGAGGCCCCCGCTCAGCCAGCCCCAGGAGCCTGTCGTGAAAGACTTCTGTCTGTCCTCAAGGTAGGCAGCCGAGCAAACAGCAGAGACTCCATCTTTCCCTCAGGAAGGACATGATTTCATTTTCCAAAGCCAAACACAGACCCATGGTGTCCAGCGAACCAGCTCAGGCAGCTGCCAAAAGCAGCGCAAATCGTTGGGCAGCAAGAGGCCTGCTCTGGCCCAGCCTCCCCACAGGTCTTTGGGGCTCTGTCCCATCTTCCTGACAAACACTGGGGGAGAGAAAGGAGCCGTGTTGGATGGAAAAGATTACAGACTGAGCACTACAGCACAAAGGACCCAGAGAAACCCACACCGATTGTCACTTCCAGATGAAATCAGCCAACCCCAGGTAAAGACGGGAGGCAGCAGAGGTGAGGGTGGGATTCTGGTCGCAGGCCAGGCTAGCAGTGGAGAGTGAGCAGAGATCCTGCCGTGTCCATGGTGATGGACAGCTTTCCCTCGTGCCCACAGGACAGAGACTAGCCCCTCTGCTGGGGCACCGCCTACCTTCCCAGACTCAATCGCTGCCAGCTGCCCTAAGCCCACTGGATGGGCTTCTCGCCATTCCCCGCGTACAGGTGGCCTCATGCCAGCCTCCTCTTCAGTGACCATGCTTTTTTCCCCTCCTTGCTGTCTCTCCAGGCTTAGTGCCACCTCTTTCAAGGGGCCTTCCTATCTGTTCCATCCTGCAGGGACCTGCTCTGCCTCATGTCTCTGGAGCACTTCCCATAGTCCCCACCCAATCAAGCACATGGTTCTGTAGCGAGTGCCATGTCCAGCTCTTGTGGTTGCAACTGTTGATTTTTGGGTCCTGGTGTGGCGAGAACAGGTATCTGGCTGCCTCCATCTCTCCTCTGTCATTGAGCTTGGTACAGAGATGGGCACACCGGAGGTGCATGATAAGTGCTGACAGCACTGGGAAGTCCTTGTAACGCCTCCATGTTCTGCAAGGGGGAGCACCCTGGCAGGGGGCAGGTTGTACTCGGCTCCAAAGCGAAGCTTATATGAGCTCTTGAGTAAGTCGCTGCCATCCTCTTGGCCTTTGTGTCCCATCTGACAACATAGGGCTTGAGTCAGAACCACCCCAGGCTGTGTTCAGCTGGGAGGAGTTGTGACCCAGGCGGAGCCAGGTGCTGAATCTAGGACTGACCCTCTCTGAGAGTGGTGGGCACAAAAGATGAAGGACGCCGCGGAGACAGAGGACTGAAGGCTGGGGGAGGGAAGGGAGGTAGAGCTGAGAGACAGTTTATCTGCACTGCTGGTTCTGGGCACTGCCAGGGGCTGTTGGCGTGGGGGCCATGTGCTCAGGCTGGTGCAAAGGGCTCAGCCTCAGGCACTGGGGAACCAGCGGTCTGGCCAAAGGCCCAGAGCCACACTGAGAACACAGTCTGACAGAGGCGGGGCTACAGCAGAAGCGCAGTCACTCACCAATGTCTGGAGAGAATGTCTGGCTGAGCTTCAGGCATCGTTTCCCGGCCCAGAGTGCCTCCCAGGCATTAGCACCCTTGATTCTACCCACACCTGAGGAGGCACAGGGACCCCTTATGGACCCATTGAAAAGAGGAGGAAAGAAAGACTCAGTTCCTGGGTCCCTCTCATTTCCATAGCGTGAGAAGCTGCTGCCTAATCCCCAACTTCTCCAAACTGCCAGGTGCTTGTCTTCATGAAAGATGAGACAAAGAAGGCATTCTCTGTGCAGGAGCAGGCAACAGGCCCAGAACTGTGGGAGAAAGTGGGAGCAGGGAGGGAGGGGGGAGACGAGGGAGAGAGAGAATGGGGGACAAAAGGGGGACAGGGAAGGAAGATAGATTCCACTGCTACTAGGAGCAGATCTTGGCAGGGCCCTGCGCTGGACCTGTCCTGTCCACTTCTGAATAATTTCTCCAGCAGGAACCATAATCATGGGTAATAACAGTCACTCTGATTTCCATGGACTGCGCACCTCCCAGCCTGCAATCTCCAAGTGGTTTGCCAACATTCACTCATTCATTAGGCACGCCCATCGCCCCGGGCCGGGGCTGCACGGCGCTCTGCCCAGGGTAGCAGAGCTGACGCCAGGGCACTCGAAAGGTGGCAGTCCTAGCATGGCACCTGTTGCGTGTCCTGGGGGGAGAGGCTCTGAGGAAGAAGAGCTGCCTGCACAGGGGCCGCTCTGGCCCGGGACCCTGCCTCAGGCTGACCCCTCAGAGGTCAGGGCCGCCCTCTCTGTGCCTTTATGAGAGAGCCAGACCAAGGGTTCAGGTGCACAGAAACGGCCAAGCCCCAACTCTGCCCTCAGCCACGGGGACCTTGGGAAGCTCACAGGCTTCCAGGAAACTCACAAGCTTACAGTTTCTTCCCAGCTCCCAAGGTGGCTGTGAAGCTCAAGGCCGGCAGCATGGGCGGGAAGCATGCAGGCCTGGCCAGGACTGCATTTCTCCCTGTGCTAGCCAGGCCTGTGGGGAAGGGGACCAGACGGCCACAGATGGATATACAAACTTCCCCTCTGGGCCGGGCCTCTCCTAGGACCATGCTTGGGTATTCAGTCCCCTCAGGAGCATAGAGAGGCTCCTCCTCCAAAAGGCACTCAGCCCTGCCCCTACTGCCCACGCCAGGCCTGGCCCACACTGAGGGATCTGACGTGAGGGAAGGTGGGTCCCTGAAGGCCAGGATCAGAATCAAGGCCAAGAGGGACCTGTGTGGTCAGCAGGCAGTAGCCCCAAAGCAAGGCACTCCCCAAACTCACAGAGAATCGCCAAATCTGAGATCGTCTCCAGGATCTCACAGTGCAAATGCAGAAGCGGAGGCACGGGGTGGGAGAGCAACTCAGGCTTTAAGTCCGATCTGGAATGGAATCCTAGCACCATTTGTTTGAGCCATCACCTTGAGCAAGGCACTACCTCCCTGGGCCTTCATTTCCTTATTCCTCTACCGTTGACTAACAGTGTTGCCTACACTGTACGGGCTCAACAAATGGAGCTGTTTGCACTGACTATGCTATAGTTACACTTTCCATTCAACCCCTTCCCCATGGTCACATGGAAAACTCCGTAGCTGGACCCCTGGTTTCACGTCACACTCACTCACTGAGCACCTACTATGTGCCACGCATGCCGCTGCCCATCTCTCTGGCTCCTCTCCTCTGTAAGTACCTTGTGCCCAGCAGACTGGCTTCCTCCCTCTCTCCTCTACCCTCCTGCCTCTTTCCTGATGCCAAACATTTGCCCTTGATGTTTCCTCCACTTGGACTGCTCTCCTTCCTCCCCTCCGCAAACCAAATTCCCTTTCAATCTGCCAAGGCCTACTCCTGCGCTGTCTCCTTCAGGGAGCCTCCTCGGATCGTCTCAGCGTGCTGCTCCCAGGATCCTCATCCTGGGGCTTCTCCAGGCCTAGGACCAGGTCTCCTCCTCACCCTGTGCCCACGTGTGGCCAAACAAAGGCTGGCAGGAGTGTTCTGGGCCGCTCAGGGCCAGGGTTGGGGGCAGAGCATCTACCACAAGGAGCGTACAGAAGCGCCAGGGCAAGGACCAGGACACCCTGTCCAAAGGAGCCCCTTCTGCCCTGAAGGGCCCTGATCTCTGCATAGGGATCTCCTTGTGTCACTGGAGACAACACACGCACTGTTGTGGGGCCCACAGTCTCACTGGGGTCCAAGAGGAGCACAGGGCCCAGGGAGCTCAGAAACTTGGACACCCACACTCACAAAGATGGTCACACCCACATACAGCACCAGCACATGACACAGTCACACATGCACCCTCACACAATCACATCTTATACAACACATGTACTGACACAGTGACCACCACCCACCCCCACACACACCCCACACACACCCAAGCCACACACGCACAGACCCACACAACCCACATACACACACACAGAACACACAACACACAACCCCACACACAACCCACATACATATACACACCCAAGCAACCCACATACACACACACAGAACCCACATATGTACAGATACACACCCACGTACCCACACACACACCCCCCCCATGAGGGGCAGCCCAGGGGCAGTGCCCTGGTTAGTGAGGCATGAACTATTTCCCTCCATATGGACATCGAACGGTCCGGCTTCGCCTAAACCTTCTGCACATTTTCTCCACGTTCTTAAGAACAGTTATGTGGATACACTAACTTGAAAGACAGGTGCAAAAGTGCCACTTTAAAGGAATGACCCTGCACTCCCTTCTTCCCACTGACATGTCCTCCCGATAGGGAGGGCACTGGATACTCCGTGTGTGCACACAAACCCAGCACTGCACGGCCCATGCACACTCACCCAGTGCACACACGCAGCCGTCAGGGATACCATGGAGCCCAGCCCTGGGATATGGCCCCACCTCTGCTGTGCCAGTCTCCCCATCCATACAAGAACCCCTACAGCCTGAGGGAGTGGGGGGAACACAAGTCTGGGAGGAGTCCCACCGTCCTTGGGCAACATTAGAGGCCCAGAGCCCTGCTGCCTCCCTCCTTGGGCAAGCCACCCCCCATCTCCCTGTCCCATGGTGTCCCTGTCTCAGGGTTACCTCCCCCAGGAAGTCTCCCTGGTTCCCGGGTATCATCTTGGATTGATGTTTGAGACTATGTCTCTGACAAGGGTCTTCTTGGGCAGTCCCTCTAGGGGTCCTGACTGGTCTGACAGGACAGGAGGTTCCAGCCCCCAAAACAAGCATGATTGTGGGATGGTGGGACTCCTTTCCAGCCTTGGGTTCCTACACCACTCACCCAGGCTGGGCTCATCAGGCACTGAAACGCACAGGCGTTCACTCTAGATGAAAAGGGTCCAGTCAGCCAGACCAAAACGGTGGTGAGGTGGGAGCACCACATAGGTGGAGGCTGGACCCCCACAGGCCTTATGGGGGTCACTTTCCACCTTTGTGCCTCAGTTTCCTCACCAGTCAATGGGGATACTGTGAAGACCAAGTCAAGGTGACTTGATCTGAAAATGCCATGTCGGTGTTAGGGTCTCATGGTATTTTCCTACAGGGTGTTCTCAGGGAGGTCTTCTATTCCCCCAGGAACAGAGTCCTCAGTAAACCCTAAGCTACAGAGATGTCACTTTCGGTCCCCAGACAAAGGACAGAGGGTATGGAGATGGTAAAGTGAGCCAGCAAGGGATGAGCAGTTGCCCTAAGGGACAGACAAAAGGATTAAGAGGAGGAGAAAGGCCGCCACAGGCTTCCTGTGAGCAAGGGCTGGCTCGAGTTGCCCAGAAGCTGAAGCTCAGCCCCCGACCTGGCTCAGGCCTCCGGTAAGGAGCCCTACCTCCAGCTCATTAGCCCAGACCTGCTCATTAATCACCACGGGCCGCTTCTCCCTGCCCGGGCTCTGTCAGGCCATAATAACATAGGAAGAACATTTATTTATTCACCAACTTCCCACTCAGGAAAAGATATATGATGCTGTTAGAATGGATTTATCCTGACACCCAGCTTTCCTCAAAGTGAGGCTAATTTAAACATTTAAGTCAATGGGTCGCTCCTACCCTTGACTCCCAATTATTTTTTTTAATGGTAGTAAGGTGAAAGGGGAGGGAAGTCAAAAATGTATAGGCTTCCTCAGTTTGAGGGTCAGAGGCAATGGAGTGGAAAGGTAACCTTGGCTGGGTTTCCTTCTGGCCTCTCCCCCATCATCCAGCCTGGTCCTGGCTCTGAAATAAAATCAATGCAACAGGTGGGTGCAGAAGAAAAGAGCCCTGGACTAGGAGGGAGGCACTGCCCTGCTGCTCACTGCATGCCGACACGCCCCTCCCATTTCCAGCCTCCATCCACTTGTCCGTAGAGCAGAGGCTGGAGCAAACTAGACGCTGCCCAAGCCCCTGCGAGCTCCCAGACCTGGGTTCTTTTGTCCTCTTCTGGGAATCTCCTCACCCCTGTGGTCGATGGGGACCACAGGTGTTCTGGGGAGACAGAGGAGAAGCAGGGCTGGACCCTGCTGCAGAGCACCCTCGAGAACAGCCAAAACAGCCACCTGCGAGAGAGTGACGGCTGTACCTGGGGCAGTTCAGAGCAGGCTGAGCAGTCACGGTGTGCTTCCCAGAGGAGGCAAGGTCCAGGTGCAGGTCATGGGAGCAGCCAACCCTCAAGTTCTTTGGGAGCACAGCCTCTGGAGCTAAATGCCTGGAATCAAATCCCTGCTTTCTGTGGCCTTGGCAGGTTGCTTCCCCTCTCTGTGCCTCAGTTTCCTCATCTAAAAACTGGTGATGACAGTACCTACCCACAGGACTCTTGGGAAGACTGATGGGGCCACTGTCCTTGCAATGCCCCTGACACCACACTTGGCACAGAAAAAGTACTCAGGCGATGCCAGTACGACCATCATCAGGGATGGCCAGGGGGAAGAGGCGGGGACTACCCAGGTGAGGCTGATTGGACGCGAGGCTCCCCTCACTACCCATCCCACCTCAGCACCGGTCTGTCTCTCTGAGGAGTCCCAGGGTGGGGTACGCTCCGCTCAGCCATAGGGAGCCCATGAGGCCCTGGCCATGGCAGCAAGACCAACCAGCCCACCCTCCAAATAAAACCAGGTCCTTCTCTGAAGTCCTGGAAAGCACATGATGGCAAGGCAGGTGAGTAAGGAGCGGGCACCTGGGGGAGCGTGTGACCTGTATAAAAGGAATGTGCACACACATGCAGACACACACCACCTTTCGCACACCTCCCCCTCCCTTCACACGCCTCTGAGCTGAAGTTACAAGCCCACAGCAGCCCCCAGCACCCTTGGACCCAAGAGTGGGGTGGTGTGGAGGAGAGGTATAGACTGGAAGGGCCCGCCCAGAGCGAGGACTGGAGGGCAGCCGGGAAGACGGGTAGGAACCTGTGTGCCCCAGTGGCCCTGGGCAGCAGCCATTGCAAATTACTCTCAGAACCTGTTTCCTCCCAAGAAATGGAGACAATTACATCAACTTCACTCCATGGTTGTAAAGACTAAGTGAGGCCGTATATGGAAACACCAAGCCCAGTGCCTGGCACACAGTAGGTGCTCAACAAGTATCCTTGGATGCCCCCCTCTAATTTCAGAGGTGCAGATTCATCTCACACCCAGCTAGAACAGGGGACCCCACCAGACAGTGGTGACTGGACCTAGCGACTGGGGAGGAAGGGACGTCTGCATCTCTGAGAATCTTGCTCTGAGTCCTCCTAAAATCCTCCTAAAACTCCTTGATTGGTAACACAAACCGTTTTATTAAGAAGTTCCTGTGTTATTTCTAAGTCATCACTGAACAAACCCTCTCCCCTGGCCACACCCCCAGGAGCCTGGCATCTGAGTCACAGCCTGTAACCAGGATACCACTGCTCACCTGGTCCAGCTGACGCCCATCCCCAATGGGTCCTGAGTGCGGCCACACCCCAGAATGCCACTGCCAGGTCTCAGAAGCCTGATGACAATTCTAAAGAGGCAGGTTTTGTTCCTCCTCAGAAGAGAGCTTGGAGGTGACTCACCCCTGTTTCCTGTAGCAGCCTGCCTCGGTGCTGTCACCCAAGCACAGATGACTCCCTGTCCTGTGGGGGTGGGGGGCGCCCACTGGGGCGCAGTGGGGAACAGTGAACAGCCTGAGCTGGATTTGAAGGGAGGTCAGGAAGCTAGTGAGCCAGCCACAGAGCGGGTCCCGGGCCCACCCAGCAACCCCCACTGCCACTAGGCTCCAGGGCTTACCTGTAAAAGCAGGGTTGGACCACCCCCCGGTCGGCAAACTGGGCACGAGTTTCTTGTTTGGCCTGCTCAGTGGTTTTAAAAGATAAGAATCAGTTGCCAACTTTTACAAATCACATCGAAATCTGGATTTCTGGTTTCTCCTGGGAGAGTCTGACCTGGCCACACAGGCCTGCATTTTCCCGTGATAACAACCAGCCGGAGCTGACAGAGGCCATCCAGTCCCCATCACTCCCCACCCAGCCTGCTTCACTCACTTCCATTCCCAGACGGGCCCCTGCGGCATCTGCGTTTGTCACCCCTGGCTCTCCAGTGCTGGGGTTCCAAATACTCACTCTGTACCCAGCCCCTGTGCCCTGCCTGGGGCTGGGGGGCTATGCACACACGAGGAAAGTGGGTAAAGGACTCAAACTCAACCCAAGTCGGGAACACAGTCAGAGAACACAGTCCAGGAACATACAAACCACAGAATTTATTGTAAAAGGTTTTATTTTGTTGTTAACAAGTATCCATTTTTAGTTCACCCCATTCTATTAAACCAAACATGTGCTACAGTGCACAGGGAAAGCAGTGCCGGGACTGCCCACTCAGCTGTGAAGGACCAGGCCACAGCAGCCCAGTGCAAACACAGGACCACACGCGAGCAAAGGCTTTCCGAGTGGTCTTGCTGCTAGCGCAGGAGCTGGGACAGACATTCTGTTATCACATTTGGGAATGTAATAACCAGTTTAAAAGGTTGAGTTGTAATTGTGCAAATAGACATAATGAACAAAAAGCCTTTTTCCGCTATGATCGTGTTCTTTCCAGTTAAGATGTCTAGACTCTAGAAATACCATTTATCTGGCCCAGGTCAGGTACAGAACATTCCAGGTAAATAATCTCCCACCACAAGGAAGTGCTAGAAGGAGAAATTCTGGCAGGAGTTCTCAGAAGGAAGGCCACCAAGGGCTGGGGGAGCCCGAGCAGTTTCCATGGGGCCAAGTCCCCTCACTGGATGCCTGTAGCCCCTGTGCCCATGGGTGATTCCTAGGGGAGTGGTGTCAGAGGAGATGACCCAAAGGAGCTCCCTGAGGCCCTGCTGCATGCCCAGCCCTTAGAGCTTCCATCCCTGGCACATACATGGCCTCTTTGAGCCTCAGCTTTCCCATCTACAAAATGGATGTAAGTGACAGTGAGGCCTGGCTGTGCAGTGTTCAAGGAGAAGTCCTCTGCTTCCATTTCCCTGGTTCCCCCAAGAAAGGGAGACCCAGGCCTAGGCTATGCTGCGCTAGTAACTCCTGGCTATGTGGCCCCAGGCCAGGCCCTGGCCCTCTTTGGCCTCATGTCTCCCATCTGTAAAATGGGGCTTTCTACCCTGTTGGGCCTTTTGAGCCCTAGAACTTGATGGTCCAGACCTGCAGTCACCTGGACAGGCTTGGCTGTGGCCAGAATATCCAGAGGTGTCCTGGTACCTCGGGGTGGAAGAGGACAGAAGGCTGAGGTAGCTCTGGGTGGCCCTTGCTGGCTAAAGGCAGGGCAGGGTAAGGGGTAATGGGCAGTGACAAGAGGGCAGTGAGTGCAAGCCAGGACCCTGGCTGTGTTGGTCAGGCCTGGATGGAATGTGGGGCCGTGGCACACACCAAGCACATCTTATGCTCGGGACCCAAGTACAAGGGCAAGATACAGTCATTGCTCCAGGGGAGCAGGTCTTGGGCAGGCGACCTCCGGGAAGCCCACCCTGACTACTTTCCTATCTAGGTTAGGACCCCACTCCCCACAGGCCCCATCAATTCCTGACCAGACCTTCGGGATGCAGATGGAGTGAGTGAGGCCCTGAGAAGAGAAGATACCTGCCCAAGGTTCTCTGTACATGGCCTCCCAGCCTCCTGTGCGTCTGGACTGGGGGCTGGGCAAACACGACCAGAGAGGGAGAGCACACTGGGGAAGCCACACACCGACCGCGCTCAGACCACCAGGTCTTTGCCCAAGGAGGGCCCTCCACCCAAATCCGGGTCTGCTCTCTCCCTGGTGAACACCTTCCTATTCCTAGCACTCCGTCCATGCACCCCCTCCTCCACAAGCCTTCCGACTGACCCACGGCTCCAGAGACACTGCACTTCGTCCACTGGACCCCAGGCAGGTCCTGCCAAGCAGCCCGGGACACTGTGCGTGGGCCTCAAGGACCTTCATTGCAACACCTACTCACAGAGCTGCCTCCCACGGACTGGGTCTCACCGTTCTGTCACCCCAGTACCAGCTTCTGGACCCTACATGGCACACAACAGGCACTTAACAGATGTCTAAGGAGCAAATGGAGGACCAAAGGTGAGGAGACATGGAAGAAATGCCCAGAAAGGATGGTGCCCACCCCCACACACCAGCCAGGCAGGCGGCCCCGCCCCACCCCGCCCTCCCTGGATGGCAAAAGCAGCAGAATTAAGCACAAGTTATAATTAAGACGGGATGTTTGAAGAGAAACATAATCTCCGTTTCCGTGGGATCTGCGGGCACAACAGTAATTAACGTCTCATTAACATTCGCCTAATTAAGCACTTTATGAAAGTGTATGAATTTGCATACAGCCACGCCAGCTTTGCTCAGGCGGCAAATTAACCCCTCAGGCCCAGCGGGCCGAGGCGGCAGGGCTGGGTGAGGCGTCGGGAGGAGGGTGACTGACGGGCCAGTGGAGGCTGGAGAACCATGTGATCCTCCCCCGGCCCCAGCCTCTGCCCCGCCCCCCTCAGCCCACTCACTGGGTCACCGTCCTGGTTTCTCAAAAAAGAACTTTTACAGAAAATAAAGGTCAATAAACAGTCCTAGCCCCACCACCACCTCAGGCTTTTCCGTCCCCCACTGGCCATCCCTGAGTATCTCCCTGTGCAGCCGGCACCTCAGCCCGACTTTTCAGTGCTCACACCACCCCCACCCCGCTCTCCCCGCAGGGAACACACTTTCCACCTAAGAAAAGCTTTTCAGTTTCTGGTGCATCACCTCGCTCAGCCCTCCCAGCTCCCTGAGGGCAGGGTTAGCATCATTCCCACCGTGTCCTGGAGGAGAGCGGCTCACGAGGTCCAAGCCTGTAAGCCACAGAGCCACGGCTCTGTAAACCCAAAGCCTCTCCCACTTCCCCAGGCAGCAGCTTTTGGAAACACAAACAATCCACTGGCAGCAACAACAGGAGCGGCTGCTACTCTGGGAGAAGGTGGCTGCTCCTTCTTGTCTCCCCTGGACACTAATTAAGCACCTCCGGGAGGGCCTCCTCAACTAACCCCCAGCCCAGTGACCACTGCGGGAGCGAGCTAGAATCATCACTACCTGTGACGGGCCAAGGCCGAGGCCTCCGTTCCCCAAGGGAGAGGAACAGGAACAGCATTTCCTCTGCAGCACTCGGCAGCCCTGAGCACTGTCCTCCCGTCAGCTGCTCGGTAGCTGCCTTACACCTTGGTCAGCTCCCACTGCAGGCAAGCCCACCATTATGCACCTGGAATGCTGGTGAGCTCTGCCTGTTCCAAAGGCAAATCAGGACAGCTTTCTCTCAGTGGTGATGGATGGATGGATGGATGGATAGATAATAGATAATCAAGAGCCTTAAAAAATGCTCATTCCCAACAAACTATAAAAAGCACCAGTCATAAAAGTGAGAAATTTGACTTTGTTACAATTTAAATCATCTGTGCAACAAGACATCACAAATGGAAAAGACAGGCCATAGACAAACTAGAATATACCGGCAGTACATATAGTTGACCAAAAAAAAAAACAAAACCCTATTTCCAGGCTATATAACGAACTCTTATAAACAAAGAGTTTATAAACAAGCAAATCAACAAGACTTTTTCTTATAAAAGACAAATCGTCCACTTTTTGTAAAAAGCAAAGTAATAGGACAGGCAACTGGAGGGTGAGGAGCCCTGAAGAGCCACAGACAGGACAGGACTCGGCCCGTGCAGCAGAGATCCTGGAAACACCAAGCAAAAGTATGAGACACAATTCTGGGCCCATTAAGCTAGTGGGCATCTAAGAAGTCACCGTGCTTCTTAGGGGCTATGGGGCAACAGGGCCTCTCCTCCATTGCTGGGGGAAGTGGACCTTGCCACAAGCATTTGGGGAAACGCTGTGGCCTGTGAAGCTGCAGATGCATGTGCCCTGCCTGCCCTCCCCATTCCGCACCGAGACACCCCCCACCACCGCAGTCCGGAACGTGGACAATGCTGATGGCAGGTAGCCGCGTTGGTAAGAGTGAAGGGGAAACGCCGCAAGCGCGCAGCGGCAAGAGAACGGACCAACTGCAGGATGCCCAGAGTAACAGGCCGACTGAACATACGCATTTGCCTTCATTCTTCTCCAAAACCCCATTACAACAATAAAGGATGTTCTTGTACAAAAATCCTTACGAACAAAGAATGGAAGAAAAGGAAACAGCACCATAATTTTGGAAGTTGGAAAGCAAACAAGTGAGTGGTAATTGATTTGGCAGAGCTGAGAAAGTCCCAAGCCTCCGCCCTATTACCTGGCAGAACCCACCAAAGGCTCAATACCTTGTGGCACCAGGTAGCCCTGACATAGGAATGCAGGCCTGGTTGGAAGGCTGTGTAAGGAGCAGGAAGACTCCAAGCAGTGTCCATCCCCAGCTCTGCCCAGAGAAGACTGGAGTTTTGTGGGGTTTTCCTCAGGAAGTGGGGGATGAGGGGAAAGGAGGTCAAGCTGACGGGGACACTAGGCCAGATGGAGGGTGGGGACCACAGTGAAAACTGCAGGAGCAGGTGAAAGCTTATGTGCTGATTGATGGATGGATGGATGGATGGATGGATGGATGGATGGACGGATAGGCTTCCTCTCCCACTAGACTCTGCCATCAGGGAGGCTCTGCCATCAGGGCTCCCCAGTGAACCAGCCCAGGCAGACCAGCCACAAGGGAGCCACAGCGGAGGCCTTGTAGAGAGCCATGACGGGGAGCCTGAGTAACGCAGGTGGGCCTCTAAGGAAGTGGAACCAAGCAGGTCAGAAGGCTCACACACAGAGTTCTTCCAGGAGGTAAAACTGATACAGGACTTCATGTGTTTACCTATGTCTAGAGGAGACTTACCCAACTGGGGGAGAGCTGGGAATTGAATTAGTGATAAGCATTAAAAAAACGAAAACAAACAAAGCCCCCCACACACACCTGAAAAAGACAATTAGTAACTCCAGGGAAGACAGCTGTCAAGAAAGGAAAAGTAATCAGAGTATTCTACCTGCCTCAGCTGGGAGGCTCAGCTAACTAAAACTGTGTGAGGGCGGGGGTGGGGGGTTCGGGGGTGGGGGGTGGGGGGGGCGGTCGTCAAATGCAGCTCAATCCTCAGCTTCTCTAGTTAAAGTCAGTAGGTAATGCCTGAAACTGGAAAATCAAGAGGCAGCTATATAAGCCAGTTATCTAGAAGGAGGGAAGTAAACACACAAAGAGTTGAGTTTGCTCCAGAAGAGTGGCAAAGGGCCCAGGGAAGGGCAGAGGATGTAGATTTTGTGGCAAAGCAACACCAGTGCCACCCCACCCCCCACCCCTGCCCCACTGTGGCCATCGCTGAGCCCTAAACCGCCCCCTCCTGACCCATAAGTAAGTGTTCAGGGTCCCATGCACTCCCCACCCACCAGCATCCTAGCCTCCTGGGCAGCTCCAGCCTCCACCCCTGCTGGGCCCTCCCCTCCCCGCCCTGAAAGGGGCAGAGCAGATCCTCTGGGCAGACAGGGAGGGGCTCAGCTTCCTCTTGCTCCTCCTCTCTCCCTGCTGCAGGGCTTCCTGAGGAGGGGGTCTGCCCAAACGCAGCTGGCTGGGTTTTCCTGTAACAACAGTTACTGAATGCCTCCGCTGTCCCAGGCACTGGGGACAGGGCTGTGACCAAGGCAGCTGCACATTCAGCAACTCAAGCAATAAAGACAAATTGTGGGGACAGCCCTGAGGGAAAGGAACCGGGTCAATGGGGGCAGAATTCTGATGTCTTCACAGGGACATTGAGGGACGGGGTGGGGGGTGAGGGCTGACAGGGACAGGAGAATCCAGGCTTGGAGAAAGGAAGAAAGGAACAGGTGAGGCTCTCTCCGCCACCCCCAGCTCTGTCCCGTCTCCCTCCTTTGCTCCCCACCTATCACACCCCAGGGCGAGGCTTATGGAAGACGGCAGGAGAGAGGAGCCTACAGCCCAACCTGTGACTGGACCTGGTGCCCACCTGGCCAGGCAGACAGATCCACACACTTAATTCATTCCTCACTCAGGTCGGAGGTGCTGCAGCCATGGGGGCAGGGTCGGGATTTGGCCCGGTCACTGCAGGTGTCTTTCTGACCCTTCCTTCCTCCATAAACCCTGCTTCCATTCAGGCCTCCCGCTCAAGATCCTTCATAACTCCCACTGCTCTCAGGGACAATTTATGGGTCCTGCATGTAGTCCCAGCTGCAGCCAGACCCAGGCCAGCCAGGCTCGGAGCCCAGAGCTGAGGAGCACGTGGCACCACCTGGCCGGAACAGAGGAGCGCCCAGAGAGGGGAGCCCTGACCAGGGGCCACAAAGCCAGCAAAACCCTCTAGAGGGGCCGTGCTGAAGCCCAGCCTTGGGAAGAGTGGAATTCTGCCAGGAGCTCATGGACAAGACGGCAGCCCCCTGGCCCACTGCCACCGCTAGGCCTTCGCTCTTGAGTCCACCTGGCCAAGGGGTTCTCTGTTCTCCTCCCCAGGTAACCCGCTGCAAGTCCTCCTGAGACTGCTCTTCCAAGCAGCCTTCCATGACCTCCCTCTGTCTCCACCATGACCTGGGCCGCTTTCCTCCGACTAGCGCTCAGCAGGTGACCTAGGAGATCTGCTGGCCAATGGAGAGGCCAGGGCTTGCAAGGGGGCAGATTCCCATAGGAGGACTCTCCCCCACATCCTGCTATACCCCAAGTTGGGCTGGGCAATGCCAAAGCCAACTAGAGCCAAGGACGGAAGCAGCAGGATTGGCACGGAGAAAGAATGAGGGAAGACAGCCAGTTCCTCAGGCTCCCATCGACCCCTGGTGGACAGCAACCCACACCTGACAGTGTTGGACAGCTGTCATCCACTCATCTTGTGCCCCACCCGCACCCCACCCCACGAGCAGAAATAGTCCCGGGGAAGAGGGTCCAGGGAGGGCTTGACATAGCCACCATCACAGCACCTCCTCCATGCCAGGCACCTTACATAAGACCTGCCTTTCCTTACCTATTCATGTGCGCCTGTTTAATTCTGAGACCCTGATCGGCTCCATTTTCCAGGTGGAAAAACTGAGGCCCAGCAAGGTTTAGTGACTTGGCTGCAGTAGGTGGTGGGGCTGGGATCTAGTGTCAAATATGCCGACCTAGGGAGCTGGGTTCTTCCCAGGGGCCACCTGAGATAGGGGTCCTCCAGATGGGGGGGCACATAGCACTTGGGACCTGAGTCCCAGGAAGCAAATAACCCGTGATGCTCTCAGCTGGAGTGGGGGACCCCAGTGGACTCCTTCCAGGCTCACCCCCAGAGAGACAGGCCCAAAACTACTGCTTTCCCTCCGGGGAGAGGACCTACTGAGTGCTGGGCACTGGATGAGTCCTCACCACTGCCTGGAGAGCCAGATCGTTGCTGCCATTTATAGATGGGGAAACTGGGGCTCTGAAGGGCTAAGGGACTCTCCCAGTCACACACTAGAAGGGCAGGTTCAGAACCAAGCCCGACTCCTGATCCAGGGGCCCTTCCCCATCCTCAGCTTGCACACTCAGCAGGCCCTTCTGAGTCCTGAAAGGGCCAGGGTGGGGCTCAGCCTTCAGAGCCAGCGACACCGAAGGCTGGCGCTCCCAGCTTGGCCTGGCAAGCTGCCTCCCAGGGCCAGGGAGAGCACCCAGACACCCATCACCTTCCACCCCTTCCTGGGCCAGTCAGAACGGTGGGCCCCAGAGGAGTGAGCTGGTCCCCATCTTCCGGCCCACAAATGACAACTGTGACCCTTCTCTGGACTCAAGTCACACAGAAGGCCTCACTCCACCCCACCCCCTGACACAGCAGCTCTTCACCCACAGAGAGAGAGAGAATGAGGCCAAAGAGAGGTGAGAGGAGGGCGTCCCAGCCCTGGCAGGAGCATGCTCCTGTGGAGCAGGGCTTGGGCCAGGGGCTCAGAAGGATCCTTCCAACCCCCTTGGCATTCGAGGATCCTGGACCTCCAAAGGATCTGTGATTCTAAAATCCCACGATTCTGGGGATATGTATCTGCCCCCACGTATGAGCATGGCCACACAGGGGACGTCACACAGCTTGGGATTCACACCCTCCACCGCCCGGCAGGAGGCAGACTGAACCCACTCTTCTCACAGGGAACGGGACCTGCCCAAGGTCCCAGTGACGGGTGGCAGACAGGGGTCTGATGCCGGCGCACTGTGCCCTGAGCACACAGCCTGCATGTCCTCATGCTACACTGTCCCAGGCTAAACAGGGAAGGGAAGAGGGACGAGGGGATTCTGCAAGAGATTTCTCTGATCTAGAAAACCAAGGTTCTGACAGCCATTTCTCAGTCCTAAGATTCTCCACAGACAGTCCTCGGAGGGTAGGAAGGAAACCCCCACACTGCTCCTGCCCTCCCAGACCCTCTCCAAGCTCCCAATATTCATGGAGACCCCCAATGAGGGACAGGTGGGGCTTGGCCTCAGGACCCTGGAAGCTGGGCCAGGAGGCTGGGATGAGGCTGGCAGGGACCCCAGAAACCACTGCCAGCCCTCTGCCCGCACATGAACAGGGTGCTATTGGGCCCATTCCACAGATGCTATAACTCAGGAAAGAAGACTCTGGGCTCAGCTCGGCATCCTGGGCACGGGGGACCTGCTCCCATCCCAGCTCTGGCCCTGAAAAGCCGTGGGGCATTAGGCAGTCTGCCTGCCCTCTCTGGCCTTGAGTTTCCCTGTGTTCCATGGATTGGATCGTCCCTCTCCAGCCGAGCTCTGGGTCTGGTGTTAGAATCCTCAGAGTGGCCACCCTCTGATTCAGAGGCCACCGGAAAGGCAGAACGCCCACCTCCAGGCCCGCCACGAATGCCCTCAAACAGCGTCCTCCATGCAGAGAGAGAAACCCTGCAGCCCTTCTCCTGGGGGAGGGGACCACAGGTGCTCTGGGGCCGGGCTGGCCAGTGGCTGGAAGACTGCCAGGCTTCTCTAACTTGCTGTCCCTGGGAGTGACCTAGGGGGACAGTCCCACACCCCAGGGTCAGGAAGCAAGATGGAGTTTGGTGTCAGACAGCCTTGGTTCAAATGTCACCCCCTAACCCCTAACATTCCAGTGGTTTGGGGCAAGCCTTTTAACACCTCTCGACCTCAGTTTCCTCATCCATGAATGGAGGCCACAGGCGCTCCCCTAAAAGGAGGGCGGTATGAGCAGGCAAACCGTGGGGCTGGGGGGGCTCGTCCAGGCCTCCCTGAGCAGCCAGCCTCACGTCCTCCCCACCTGACACCTCAGCTTCCACTTTCAATGCCCAAAACCCACAGCCCGGGGCGGGGGGATCTGAAGTTTAAAATAAAGTGCGACTTGCCTCATTAAAATGAAGTTTGTCACCTGTATCACAAACTGTCCTTCTCAGCTGCAGAAAAAGGTCCATTAACACTTTTCCCTTCTCCAAATGAAGAGACAGTGGGTAGATTTGAAAATCCCTGTACACAGTGAAAAAGCCTGAATAGTCCCCTCCACTTTCCAGCTGCCCCCCAGAAGCCAAAAGTCACTGTAATGATCTGTCCGGGAGCAGACTGGGGAGAGCCCCTCCGCATGGTTCCTTACCACGCTAATCTAATCCAGCGTAATCTAATCGGCAGGAACCAGCCTCTGCTCTGGGGGGTTGGAAGCTGGGGAGTGGGCTTCAGTCTCTCCCTCTTGCCATCCCCCAGTCTCCCACGCACTCAGCCTCACCTGGGAGATGGGCATGTAGTGGGCTCTCAGAGCCCAGGTCCCAGCAGCTGCACCCTCCCTTGAGGCCTTGCTCTCTACATCTGAGCTGTGGGGCTGCCTGCGTGACTGCTGAGGACAGACACATGGAGCCCTCAGTGCTCTGTCCCTGGGAGGGGCAGTTTGGGGGGAGCTGCCTGCACTCTGAGTACTTTAATTCTGGTATTATAACAATGATGGCCCACACTTAATGAGCACCTGCTGTGTACAGGGATTGACTGAACCAACTCACTTAACCTGGGCACAGAGCCCCATGAGGTCGTCTCTCCCCATGTCCTTTACAGATAAGGAGGCTAGTCACAGGGAAATTAGATGACAGCTGGTAGGTGAGATCTGAACTGAGGCAGGCCACCTGAGCGCCACCGCACCCCAGCACCTGGGAAGCCCATGCGGCCCAGCCTGACTGCAGCCCAGATCCACACAGAAAGGAAGGCGTGATTGTACAGCCTGGGCACCGGAGACGGGAGCTGTTATTGTACAGCAATACAGGCCGATGACGGCTCTCGCCTGGGGTCACACAGCCTGGGAGAGGGAGGATTTTAAGAATATGGGCTCTTGGCCCCTCTTCACAGCCCTGGAAACTCACCTGGGCCCAGCTAGCCCCCAAGAAGCCCCACCGGAGCAGAGCTCCCCTGCAATAACCTCATCCTGGGAACCTGCCCCAGGAGCAGCTGCCCTCTCTGGGCAGAGAGGCCCCCCGTCTGTCCTGCCAACTCAGGGGTCTCGGCTCCCCGGCCCCCCTTAAATCCTGAGAGCACCCTCAGGCTCCCACCAGCCCTCAGAAGCAATGCCCCTCCTCAATCCCACACCTCTGCACTCCAAAGGAGTCACTGAGTCCTGAGTTCCGGGACGCTGCCCAGCTCTGAGCTCCGACCACCAGAGCAGCAGTTACAAGGTCCCCAGGGGGGCGCCGCACCCCACCTACCACCCTCCTCAGCTGCTCCCCGGGGAAGGAGGCTCACACTGATCCTTGCCTCGCTAGACCCTCTGGGGTCTGCAGGCTGGCCCACGCCTTCTCTGGGGACAGTGGGTGAGGGAAGCTGGGTGCCACGGAGGGCCAGTCCAAGGGAGGGTGAGCGTGTGCAGGGAGGCAGGAAGGGCCTCCATTCCCAGGAAGTTTTCTGGCTCCTCAAGAGAGCAAGGCAGTGTGGGCCTTCCCTCACATGAAATGCTGACCTGCACTGACCACGCGTGACAGGTCTTTAGCCCCTGCCCAATGCCACTCTGGCCCCAGCCAAGCCCTCCAGCGCTTTGCCCACCTCACCCAGGCCTGCTGCCCCTCAAGTACCTTCTGGTTTAGATTCCACCTCAGACTCCAGAAACAGCCCCCCACCCAATTCCACCCACACACCCCTGGACACCAGGCGTTGTGGGGCACCCTGCTCCAACCCCTAGTACAGTGCACACACACACACACATAAACACACATACACACATGCACACACACACACACATACATACACACGCACATACATGCACGAACATACGCACATACATACGCACATACACACATGCACGCACACATACATGCACACACATACATGCACACAAATATACGCACATACATGCACACTCATACATGCATACTCATACACACATACATACATACGCACATGCATGCACACATACATATACACACACATACACACCCATGCACGCGCTGCCACACGCAATGCCAGGTGCCTGCATGGGCACAGCCTCTGTGCCCACTACACACACAGTCCACCTGCCAACCTGGTTCAGGCCGGTGGCATCAGCAATGACAGGTCACACAGCTGGCTGCCACTCGGCAGCGACAGATGAAAAGAATCTCCTGACCTCGAGCTGAGCCCTGCCCCTGGGCACAGCGATCACGCCTGGATTTCTAGTCTCCCCTTTACTGGGTCCGACTGTTCACAGAGGACGGTGGGCAGAGGGGCTGGAGCCGGCGCCCAGCAGCAGGCTCTGCCTTTCCTCCACGGCAGCTCCCCGCCCACAGCCTCAGTGCTCCGTAGAGACGCCCAGAGCTCCAGCTGAAGTCACACGCAAGTCAGGGCCAAGCTGGCACTAGAACCCAGGTCTCCCATCTCCTGGGTTCAGAACAACATGGTGCAGATAGGGCTCCTGTGTACCCAACTAAGGAGTCAGGAAGGGCCCCTCACTCTGAAAGATCTCCCTGCCGGCTTGTTCTGCCTCCAAGGTTTGCCCTGGGCCAGAAGCTGGAGGATCTCCCCCAAACCCTGGTCAGCAGGCACCCCCGGTCCCCCCAGATACCCAGTTCCAAGCCCTCATCCCTCCATCAGCATCCCAGCCATGCCCTCATTAGTGCAGCCAGCTGTCCCCGAGCCCCAGGCTTGGTGAGTTACAGCCCATCCATCCCTCCCAATGTCCTCGCCACTGCCACCATGGGCCCATATTACAGCGCACACATCTGTCAGCCTGTGGCTGCCATCCCACCACCGTTTCCAGGGAGACAGACTCGTTTATGACATTATCAAACAGTCCAGCCCCTTCCTCCCCCTCCCTACCCCTCCCCCACTTCCCTTTATGGGGACAGGGATTTGGGCTGTAAATATCACCACGTCTTCCCTGTGGATTCCAATGGGCCTGGATACATTGCTGCTGAGGCCGAGGAAACCACAAGCATGCTGCCACAGCGGGTTACTGGTGCATTAAGGTTCACCCTGGCTGTCCTGGCCACCCTCCCTGGCACGCCCAGGGCCACTGAAGAGTCCCCAGTCCACCCCTTGCCCATGCACCCACTGCTGCCCTGCAAGCCCTAGGAGAGAATGTGCCCACAGCAGAGGTGGGCTGCAGGATGGGTCAGCTGCCCACGGCTTTAGTGGGAAGGAGAGAAGGGAGCTGACCCTGGCTGAGCCCCACCGTGGGGTCCCAACATGACAGGCCCTCCCTTTACACGTCAGCCACCAAGTCCTTCCAAAGAGCTCCGCAGGCACCTGGTGTTAAGAGGACAAAACAGAGCCGCTAAGATGGCACAGCTGGCCTGTGTGGGAGCTGGAACTTAAACCCAGAACCGTAGGCTGCAAAGTTCCTTCCAGCACAGTCCTGGCCCCCAAGGCCTGAGGGTTATAAGTTGACGTGTTCTGAGTATTGTACGTGTTTATATGTAATAAATTAAACCTCATAATGACTCCATGAGGCCCCCACTACTAACACACCCATTTTACAGACAGAACACTGAGGCACAGCCAGGGCCACACAGCTTGCACGTGGAGGAGCCAGGATTCAAAGCCAGGCAGGCTGGCCCCAGAGCCCAGCTCTTAAGGGCTCTCTGCTCAGCGCAGCCTTGTAGCCTGGCCAGGTGAGGCGTTCTCCCCACCTGGGAAGACTCGGCTACTTCCTCGAGCCCACCCTGCAGAGATGGCCCTCGTCACTGAGTTAACACTGGAGGAGAGAAGCGCGGGTGCTGGACCTGACACATGGTAGGTGCTCACTCCAGCCTTCCTAGACCCGCAGTCTTAATCACAGGGGAATTAGGAGGAGCGAACGCTCATGAGTTAGTCAGCCATCAAGTGCCAGGTACGTGGTACGTGGGGTACTGCTACTCCTGTCACTGCTGTGTCACCGGAGTGGTCTGGTCCGTCACTGTGGGCATTCTGACCTCACACCCCACAGGAGGGCACACACTCCCTCTGTCCATGGCCCCAGGACACTGACAGTGCTTCACTCACTGGTAACAACTTACCAGGCCTGTTACAATTGTTATTAGTTTCTTGTGGCTACTGTAACAAATTACCACAAACTTGGTGGCTCAAAACAACAGAAATGTATTCTCTCCCTGTTCTGGAGGCCAGAACTCTGAAATCGGTTTCAGGAGGCCAAAACCGGGTGTGAGCAGGGCTGGTTCCCTCCAGAGGCTCCAAGGGGGAACCCTTCCTCACCTCTCCCGGCTTCCGGGGGCGGCCGGCATTCCTTGGCTCAGGGCCCCATCGTTCTAACCTCTGCCTCTGAGGCCACATCCCCTTCTCCTCTCTGTATCAAATGTCCCTCTGCCTCCCCCTCAGTAGGACACTAGTGATGGCATTTGGGGCCCACCCAGACCATCCAGAAAAGTCTCCCCATCTCACGATCCTTGACGTAGTCACACCTTTCCCACACAGGTGACTGTTACAGCGTTTGGGGATCAGGATATGGACACTTCAGGAGCCATCGGCCAGCCTACCGCTACCTATGGTCAGCACGGAAACATCAAATTGCACATGTCACAGCAGAGTGTCTCAGTTCACCCCAAGCCGGACCCCGCTGGCATCCCCATTTCCGGTGGCAGGACTCCCATAAGCCCAGCTGCCAAATACCACGGGGTCAACTCTGGCCTGGTCTCTTTCTCACCCTCACAGCACATCCACAATCAGCATGTCTTGCTGGTTTAACCTTCAGAATCTATCCAGAACCTGAACACTTCTCACCACCCCCGCAGCCACCCCCTGGTCGAAGCCACCACACTCTCTCCTGGATTATTGCAACAGCCTCCTCCCTGGGCTTCCAGCTTCTGCCCCTGCCTCCCAAATGTCCTCAACACTCCAGCCAGAGAGACCCTTAAAACCCAAGTCACAGATGTCACTCTGCCAAAACCTAGCGACTCCCGCCTCACTCACCAAAAGCCCAAGTCCTTACAATGCTCTGCAAGCTCTGCCCCATTTGCATTCTGACGTCAGAGCCCCGACTGCCTCCCTCCGTCCCCTCCTGCCACTCTGGCCTCCCTCTTCCTCACACAAGCCAGGTGTGCTCCCAGCTGGGGACCTGTTCCCTCGGCCTGGAATGCTCTCCCCAGGTACCTCCGTGGCTCCCTTACCTCCTCAGGTCTTTGCCTAAAAGTGACATTCTCAGTGAGGCACCCCCACCCCTGACATTTTCTTTCCCTTCCCTGATTTATATTTTTCTCTTTGACATTATCACTAGCACAATACATATTTTGCTTATGCATCTTGTTTAAGTCTGTCTCCTCTACTAGAATGTAAGTTCCATGAGGACAGCCTCCCAGGTCCAAAAACTGTGCCTGGGCTGGTAGGTAATCAATACACATTCATTTATTCATTCACCCCACAGACAGTGACGGAGCCAGGCACTGAGGAGGTGCTACGACCCAGCAGTGAAGCAGACACAGCCCCTGACAGGGACGATCCAGGGTGTTATCATCAGGGAAGGGAAGCCCAGAGTGCCACTGAAGTTCAGAGAAGGGAGGGACCAAGTCACCATAGGAAAGGCCATGCTGAGGCGGGTTTTGCAGGGTAAGTAAGAGTTCACTGGCTGAATGAGGAGACATTTTCGTAGGTACAAAAACAGGAAATAAAATAGTAAGACATGTTCTTAGGGCAACAGAACAGGCCAGAAGTACAATTAAAGAGGTTGAGCAGAGGCTTAGTTTGAAGGGCCTTAAAGAGCAAGCCAAGGGGGTTGAACTTTTCCCCATGGGCAGTGGTGGGCCCCTGAAGGGGAGGACGTGGCAGACGTATGCATCTGGAGGCTTGCCCACCTCAGGTGGGCAACAGGCAGCCTGGACATGGGGAGAGGCTGGGGTATGCAACTCAGCACCACGTGCCAGGGTAAGCACTTGGACATTCCCCCGAACTGTGCCCTCAGCCAAAAGCAGCCCAAGCCAGTGTCATTTTAGAGCCCCGTATGCCCAGGACTGTGCTGGGAGGAGACCTGGGGAAATGAAAACCAACAGTTTGCAACAAATGCTAGACTGTGGGCTTCAATGTAGCCAGGGGACAGGAAGGCAGGAATGGCCCTAGGGACCAAACCGTGTCCCCCCAAGTCCGTATGCTAAAGCCCTAACTCCCAACGTGACTATACCGGGGGTGCCAACATATACACATTTTCATTGATGAAACCTATGTATTACTTTTCTAAGTTGCATTAAATTATGGTAGCAATGTGTAGTATGACGTTCGCTCAAAAAATGGCGTTAATCAAATAAATGGTAATGTCACCATGCGACAGGCAGAACAAAGAAAATGGGGGAAGCACAGCTGTCATTTGAGGAGCGCAAGGCCATTTGGAAGTGGTGTCTGACATTCGAGAAGGACAACAACAACTGAGGCGTGAGTTTGCATCAGAACCTCCAACACACCCAACAACTGCACGCGGTCGTGATAAGTCTGAGATGCATGGCGCTGTGTGTGACGTGCACAAGGGAAGATCCCGGAGGCGTTGCGAAGCAACACATCCTGCTGCTTCTGCTGTGGCGTTGGAACCGGTTCCACGCTCACCACAGAAGTCTACCAAACAAAGTTCACCATCATCAGAAGTGTCTGGACGCTGATGGTAACCACTTTGAGCACCTCTTGTCATTGCAGAAGTCAAATGTGACTTGTATTCATCTTTCGTTATCGGTATATATTGAGTATTACAATTTTAATAGTTTTCTCCTTTCTTAAAATGTGTGTACTTTCTTTGGCACCCCTGTATCTGAAGGAGGTAATTCAGGTTAGATAGATCATAAGGGTAAAGCCCTAATCCTCCAGAACTGTGAGAAACTAACTGTTGTTGATTAAGCGACCCAGTCTATGGGATTTTGTTACGGCAGCCAGGAGAACTAAGACAAGCGGCAAAGCCCAGGAGAGCTTCCCGGAGGAGACAAGGTGTTGGGCAGTCCTAGGGCTAGAGAAGACAGGCCAGGTCTTGGCTGGCTGGACCTGTGACCACATGGTAGGCCCAGCTAAGGTTCATCCTTCACCCAGACTGAAAACCCTCAGTAGTTTCTTTGGGGTTTGATTTTCTATGAGCAGCACAGAGACGGCTGCAGAATTGATGGAACTGAGGGTCTTCCGCAGACAGGGGTAGGGGGCTGAAGTTGCATGGCTCCTAAGCACCAGATTCCAGCTTCCCTCTTCTGCCCTGCGAAAGGAAACAGCCTGGCCACAGCCAGCCAGAAGTCAGCATGCAAAGGCCTCCGCACAACCCAGTCTCCCACCCTAAGGGGCTGCCCGCAAGCGGAGAACTGGCTGGGCTCTCAATGACAGAAATGATCAGGACATGCAAAGAGAGAGAATGTCTATAAATAAGTATACATTTTTATGACACGTTTAATTAAAGTAGATTAAAATTACTTAGCTTTAAGAAAATTAGAAGTGTCCTAGAGGATTTCAGAGGCAGGGCAAGAGTTCCGGAGTCCAAAGGCTCCACAGAAGGGCTTGGGGTGGGGTGAAGGGGGCACCCCATTCCCTGTACATGGTGTCCTCAGAAGGAGGTGGGGTGAGAGGGCACCCGATTTCCTGTACACGGTGTCATCAAAGGAGGTGCTTCACAGTTGCACAGCACTGTGCACAAGGCATCTTCACGTGGAATGGTGGGCGTGATCAGCCCCACTTTGCCGGAGGAAACTTAAGCCCAGAAGGGGCAGTGACTTGCCCAAGGTCACACAGCATGTCTGTGGCAGCCTCCATGGGAGGTCGTGGGTCCTTTCTTTCAGCCCTGGGCATTTCATTCATGCTCAGCACACAAAAAGCACCCTCACCCTCTGCACCCCTGGACTGAGCTGCTGCCCTCCAGGATCCCCCATCTGCAGGGTAGGGACCCCTGCTCTGTGACAATCTGGCTCCTCTGAGGCAGGGCCAGGGAAGGTGGAGGGAAGCAGCCTGGGGGTTGGGGACAGAAGGCAGAAAGGAAAAGGACCGGAAATCAACAAGCATTCCAGAATTTCAAGCAGTTTTTGGAGGAGCGGTTCAGCTGCAGCAATTTGCTCCAGGGGAAAATCATGTTCCTGTGCTCTATTATACAGAACAGAAGGAACATTTGGTGGGTTGAATACTTGTTAATTTATTTCTCTGTTTGTTAATGGGCCCAAGACACGCGCAAGCTCACTCACACTCATATACACACACAGACACACACACACACACACAGACTCTCGCTCTCTCTCCCCCCCTCCACACACACACACACACACACACACACACGCACCAGGCATCAGCAGGAGACGGCAGCTGGGCTCCAGTTTTCCTGCCACCTTCCTACCAAGTGTCACTCAGGTTCTTGCTGCCTCCCCTAGATGCCAGAGGTCAGAATGAGGCCTGTGCAGTTCGGGAACTGAGGTGAGCCCCTCAGTTGCCTCGTCTAAAAAATGAAGTTGGCAATGAGATGACCCAACATGTTTGAGCTTGGCCCAGTGTGACCGGACGAGAGCAGTTATCTGAGAGCAACTACAGACATGCAGGAGGCCAGGGAACAAGGGTCCCCTGGAGGCTCCTTGGCACCTCACACCAAGGACTGTCACCCCGCCACCTCGTCCGGGTTCCTGTCTCAGAAAATGGTGCCACCGTGAATCTTGCCACTCAGGCCAAAATGCCTTCTCCCGACCTGGATTCTCAGCCTTCCCACCCCAAGGCCAATCTCTCCATCATCTATTTCTCAGCATCCCGCAGCCACCCTAACCATGACCCCACCACCGTCCCCAAGACCCTGCACCCCCTGCCACCAGGCTCCCTGCTTTCCTTGCCTTCATGCTAATCAATTCTCTCCCCCATGCTGGCCAGACAGAGTTTGGGAAGCACAAGTCAGATCCTATCACTCTCATGCTTAGCACCTCCAGAGCTTCCCACCGAGCTCTGAATGAAAGCTGCTTGTCGTGTGGGCAGCCTGCGGGGCCTCTGCTCCGCTCCCCAGATAAGAACGCAGGATACGGTGAGGCCAAAAAGGAACACCCACGGAGCCATAGGTAGGGGAGTCACACCACTATATTCTAACTGGCGGCTGGGCCGGGGACACAGGAAGCAGGAGCCACACTGTCCGCAACCCGCAGTGCTAACTGCAATCCGCGCTTGCTAGCTCAGCCACCATCTTCTTGTTATCCCCCCATTTTCTGCTGGCATAGCCACAGAAGTTATATTAGTGGCCAATGGCTCACTGGTTACAGCTGACGGCCAACTAGCCACAGCTGATGGCCATCCAATCACAGCTGATGGCCATTTACTACCTGAGCCAGCACCTTTCCATGTGAGGCCGAGAGCCTGGAAACTGCACTCCTGGCTCTGTCCCCACACTGCTCCTCAGTGAGGTTTCCCACCCTTCTCCTCCCTTTCTCCCTCATTTCCCACCCGCAGCCAGCCAGCCCTCTTCCTCCTGGTCTTTAAACACACCCAACTGTCCCCCCTGCAGGCCTCTGCCTGGCTACTCAGCCCACCTGGGGGCCAGTTCTGCTCAGACTTAAGGTCTCAGCTTCAGTGTCACCTCTTCAGGAAGACCTGCCTGGACCCTTCCCCTCCAAAGCTGCTCAGCCCACCCCAGCCACTCCCTATTTCATGGCCCTGATGCTCTTCCTCCCAAATTCATTACAGTCTGATGTTATCCAAATTATTTGCAATTTGGCTGCTGTCACTCCCAAAAGAATGGAAACCACCTGAAGGCAGGAGCAGCACCTGGCACTTACTTGGTGGGTGTTTCATACACTTAGTAAGTGAGTGAATGAATGAATGAATGAATGGACAGGTCGGCTCTAAAGCAGAGAGGGGTGGTGAGAACGGGGCGGGGCTCCTTGTCCCGTGTCCCCTGCGCCAGCCTCTGAAGGGCCTCAGCACCACGTCAGCTAAGGGAAGGGAACAGGTGGGGACAAAGCTTATGGAGCAGCACCTGTGATCTGGTGCTTTTCTCTAAACAACTTCATGGAGTAGTTACAGGGTATCAGAGATCCAGGTCAGAGTTCTGACCCTCTCTGAACCTCAGTTTCCTCCTCTGTGTAATGGGGGATAGTAACAAGACTAACCTCCTAGGACTGTTGTGTGGGTGAATGAGATACTGCTCTCAATAACGTGAGGTGATGATGATGATAAAAAGAATCCCAGGCGGCCGGATGGCTCGGTTGGTTCAAGTGCGAGCTCTGAACAACAAGGTTGCCGGTTCAATTCCCGCATGGGATGGTGGGCTGCGCCCCCTGCAACTAAAGATTGAAAATGGCAACTGGACTTGGAGCTGAGCTGCGCCCTCCACAGCTAGATTGAAGGACAACGACTTGGAGCTGATGGGCCCTGGAGAAACACACTGTTCCCTCAATGTTCTCCAATAAACTTTAAAAAAAAAAATCCCATCTCTTATAGACAAGGAAGCAGGAAAGATTGTGGGAGTTGCCTGGGTCCCACAGTGGGCAGGTGGGGAGCGAGGACCCAAATTCAGGCTCGTATGACTCTGGAAACCAGTGCTCCTGCCCTGGCCACACCCTGGAGGGGGGTGGGAAACGGAACACCGAGGGCTCTCTGTTCTTTACGCCTCAGCAGTGCTGTTCCTTTATGTTCCCGAGTAGAACTGGCTTAGCCTTCCCTTCCCCCAGGTTTAGCACAGACACTTCAGGCAGCTGAGAGAACCGGCCAGGGAGAAACAATGCTGCCCCCTCCTGCCACTGCATGAGGTAAGGCAGCTGGGGAGGAGGCAGCTGGCCAAGGTAAACTGAGGCAGGCTGAGAGGGAGTCTGTGCAGAGACACCCCAGGTGGTCTGAGGTGGAGGAGTGGGCAGGCCTGAGTCTTGAGTTCCCAGAGGAAGAGGTGGCCCACATGGCATGGGAGAACGAACCCCGCACTGGGTCAGAAGAACAGACACGGGAGGTGGCGGGTCTCCGAAGGCCCTCGGGGGCTCCAAGGAGAGGCTCCGGCCGCCCACTCCCGTGCAGACTGGCCTCTGGGGTTGGAAGGTCATCGCAGAAGATCCAGAGACCCTGCTCAGGGCCAGCTAAGGAGGGAATGCAGCTTCCGGGAGGGAGCCAAGGTGACTTCCGCTGGCAATCTGCACAAGCAAAGGATTTGTTACAGTATCCGTCTCACACTTTCCCTAGCTGGACACCCTCCCATACATCCTGGATTAATCCCAGAAGTCACTCCGAATGGAGAAGTCATTTAGGACATGCCCGAGTGTGCCTTCTCTTTTATTAGGGAAATTTTTCATTGTTTTGAAGCATTCATAGGTTTTAATTAGGGGCTTAGATTTTAAAGTCTCCCTCAGTGGCTAAGAGACATGAGTAGACTTGCGGCTGGAAAGACTCCCTCTGTCCTCAGACCTGACTATACTCCGTGGAAGAAGGGAGCACAGCACCTCCTCTCCAGAGAGCCAAGAACTGCAGACCCTTGTGCTGTGTGGCACTGGGTCAGACCCTCAACCTCTCTGAGCCTCCTCAAGACAGGCAAAGCCAAAGAAGACTGCATATTTGAGTGTCCCTCTACTGAGCCACCCAGGAAAGAACAGGAGGCCATCGCCTCTATAAACCACAGCCCTGGAGATTAATGTGGGGTCTCTGAAAAGGCAAGACGTTTGGAGTTCAGGTTTGGAATATGACCCAGGACAGAGGAGGCATTAGACTCTCTGAGCCTAATTTCCAACCTCTTAGGATGAGGCCAAGTGCCACCCCCTCTCTGGGCTGTTGTGTAAGCAGAGGCGTTCGGAGCGAGTCTGACTCAGGGCCTGGCACAGTGGGTACTGGATAAGCAGGAATCTCCCAGCCCTCGCAGCCCACCACAGACCCCTCCTGCTTCTCTGTCTCTTGGCGCTGGAGAAGCCAGGCCAGAGAGCCTCCTTCATCCCCGCTACAGGCTGCTCTCAGGCTGACCGCCCCCTCCACCCGGAGCCTCCCCAGGGGCCGTCCTGTAGTGTGGGCAGCCGCCACCCGCCTCTCTCAGGCCCTGCAAGAGACCTCCATACCTCCCACCCAAGGCCCCGAGCCGGGGAAGTCCTGTGTGCATGGAGCCTGCGCTGAACCCCGGCTCCCCGCTGGCCCCATGCCAGCTGCATGTTTGCTGACCCTCCACCCGACAGCAGGAGACAGCTGCCCCACTCCCAAGTCCTAGACCCCCACCCTACCAGGGCTCCAGAGCCAAGACCTCTCTGGGCTCTGACTGCACCTACCCTCCCACACCCGACGCCCCCACTGCCCACTCTGGGGGTTCACACCCTACCTTGTGTTTACTCCTGCCTGGCATTTGCTCACAGATCCCCAACCACGCATGTCCTCTCCACACTCCTGCCTGCCCCCCAATTCTCCTGACCACTAAGGTTCAGCCCCCTCCAGGAAGCCCTCCCTGACTCTCCAGCTTGTATCTCCTTCCCTTTCCTGTGCTCACATTTCTCCTTGGTCCCTCTCACTTCAGCTTGCTATCATTTTGTGGCCATTAAGCCCACTGGGTCCTCAGGAAGGACAGGCTCATCAAACAATTCAGGGGGAAAGGGTTCCCACTGATGGAGTCCATACCTCTGTGAGATAGGTGTCATTGTGCCCATTGTGCAGATGGGGACACTGAGGTTAAGAGAAGTGAAGCACTGTCCAGTGGCAGTGCATACCCATGACCCCCCAGCCCGGTAGTGCACACACGCCATTTCATGGGACCCTCACCACCTCAGCCCCATAGGAGGAAACTGAAGTCCAGGGACATGGGGTCACTTGCTCGAGGCCTCACAAACAACCAGTAATGACTGGAACCGAAATCCAAAGTCCCTAAGCTCCAGCCTGATCAGAGCACCTGATGAGGCAGCCTCCTCACAGGGTCTGTAGGACCCACCCTGCCCTCCTGGTGGGCCCCCTCACCCAGGCCACTGGACTGTCCCTTCCCTGTCCCCAAACAGTACATCACCCTCTCCTAATCATCAGCCCAACCCCAGGACTCCTGGGAGGGCCTGCATGGTCGGTTGACCTTTTGGAGGGGCAGGCTCTCGCAGTTCTGGGTATTTACACAGACGGCCTGTGGCTCCAGAAAGTAGGACACTCGGCGGGAGAAGGGGCTGGGGGGTGTGGGCTGGAAACACTCCGCCACCCCTCCCACTACCACCACCACCTGGGCAGCAGAGCCACTGCCTAGACTAGGGCAAGGTCCCCTCAGATGACCTTGGCACCTCCTGGGAGCAGAGTCTGGGGGCTGTGAGGGCCTGGCCCCATGTCGCCTGCAGTTCCTCTGCTCGGTGACCTGCAGGGCCTCGGGGACCTGGGAAAAGACACCCTGTTGGCAAGAATCCCTCTCTGCGTTGAGGGGTCACCTCATTTCACTGAGCCTCTACTCCCTTATCTGTAAGTGGGGTTCGAGTAATAGCTGCCTCCACATTCTAGGCACCCAGCTACACAGGCCAGCGTCCCTGGCAAAGTCTGAGGGTGTACCCTTCCTGGGACACAGCAGATACTCAGCCCCAAGCAGGACAGGAAACCAGCTGGGCAGCACTGGGTGGAGATGCCAGGCTAAAATGCAGGTGGACACTCCCAGCAAACAGCAACAAAACCATGCCCAGGATGTCACCTGGACAGCTGGGTCAAAGCAACGGGCATGGCATGGGCACCAGGAGCCTGAGGTCTCAGAAGCCACAAGGACGCTGCCTCCCCTCTAGACGGGCTTGTCCTGTGCCCAAAGCCAGGCCACATCCACCATTACAGACTGTTGTCAGCACACCCCACCTCCTCCCAACTCCGTCCTGGCTTGAGTGGAGGAGCAGATGGTCAGCTGTGGAGGACAGAGGGTCCCTCGTGGAGGGCACGGTGTTTGCAGCTCAGGCTGGGGCCGGAGGGGCTACAGGCTTTGGGAGTGGGGGTGGGGAACACGCATGCTCTGCTCTCCCCATCCCGACCCCCACCCGAGCAGAAAGGACCTGGGGTCCGCCCCACCCCCATCACACAGCCATGGTTCTCAAGGCCCAGTGCCCCCAATCCCTTCATCTGCAGCTTGGACTCCAACCCCAGCTCAAGAGCCTTTTATTATTCAGAAGAGCCTCTTGATTGAAAAGGCCCCTGGGGCATCTCACAAATAAGAATCCTTTAATTTGGAAGTTGTTAACTTCTCAAAGAGGAATTTTAATTTTGCTTCCCCACCATGCCTCTCCCCAAACCTGCCCACTAAACACAAAGGCTAATAAGCCAAGCCCCCAGCCCTTCACCAGGGCACCCCTTCCCCAAGTGCAGAGCTGCCCCAGCCCACCTGCAGACCCCCAGGCCCCACCCACGACTGCGAGAAAGCCTCCAATCTCTGCCTTGGAGCACTCGCCTCCATACGCCCTCACCACACCACACCCGTAGTGCCCCAGGAGCAGAGGGTGGCAAAGGGCTAACCGGCGAATAGGATGACAGGACGCCCGGCAGGGCAGGGCCTACTGCCCATGACGCGTCTGCTGCCCTCCATCGTACTGTCCTGTAGCTGATGACTTAGTATGTCCTACACTCAGCCATTGCTCTGAGCCCCGTACCTGCACCGACCCACTGAAGCCACGAGAGAGACGCTGCTTTTGTTACCAGTGTACTGATGAAGGGACGGCTGCACTCCTCGTGCGTGGGTCTGGATGGGCCAGCAGGCCATCAGAGGTGACTGTGGGACCTGTTAGCCATCCAGACCCCTGGCTTCCCCCAGGGACTCAGAATCAGAAGGTGCTGCCAGGCCCCTGTGGAGCCCTCTCTCTAGTGACATCCCTGGTGGTCCTGAGGCCCAGAGACCGTAAGTAAATGGCCTAAATTCACACCACTAGGAGAAGTAAGCGAGGACGGGACCAGCTAGTCTGGCTCCAGAGTGGGCCTAACCTTAAGTGCCACCTTCACCCGCCTGCCCCGCCCACAGCCTGTTGCCTGTCTTGAGGGCCGTGAGCACCTCATATCTGTGTCCCTGGGGATGGCAGGACCCAGCAAACAGCTACACTGACAAATGCCTGCAGACTGAATACACGAAAATGAGCAGAAGCATCCAGGCAGACAGGGTGGGTCCCAAGTCAGTCAGGTAGACTGAGGCCCAGAAGGGACAGCAAAGACCCAGGCCACCCCCTTGGGGGTGCAGAGCCCAGGAGCGCTTCCTCCTGGCCTGACCCTGTGACCTGCCTCCCACCAGAGTGCACAGGGACAGGGCTGTGACCCGCACACACAGGTTCCATGTTCCTGGGCCCCAGTTAGCATCCCAGCTGAGGCACCCCTGCCAGGGCCCCGGCCTGGCCCTGACACAGGGCTCCCCTCGCCTCCCCCTTTCCCACCCCACAGCATGACGTACTCCCCACCACCCGCGCACTGCTGCGGAAATCCCAGGTCTGGATGCACACTCCACACTGAGAACTTGAATTGTGTCCCCCCCCACCCAAAATTCGTATGTTGAGGTTCTAACCCCCATTGCCTCCGAATGTCAGCTTATCTGGAAATCAGGCCACTGCAGATGTAATTAGCTAATTAGGAGGAGGTCATCCCAGAGTAAGGTGGGCCCTAACATAATGTGGCCGGTGTCCTTATACAATAGAAGAGGAAATCTGGACAGACATGCACTTGGAAGAACCCCATTGGGCAACGGGGGACATGGGAGATGGCCCTCTTCCAGCCAAGGAGAGAGGCCTGGAAGCAGCTTCCCTCACCGCCTCCAGAAACCCAGCCCTGCCCGCACCGCGAGCTCAGACTGGAGCCTCTAGAACTGGGAGACGGTAAGTTTCTGTTTAAGCCTCCCAAGTTGTGATATTTTGTTACAGCACAGCTAGCAAACTAATACATCTGCACACCTGGGTTTTAGTGCTGACTTGGACCTTCAGTAGATATGTGACATCCGACAAGCCCTCGCCCCTCTGTACACTTTGGCTTGCTCTCATCATCCCAGCACACTGCTTGGCACACAGTAGGTGCTCAATAAATGCTTATTGGAAGAATGAATGGGATAATAGCACCCATCTTCCACATGGCTGTGACGAGGATGAGATGAGATGAGATGAAGGGTGGGATACGTTCTGGAAAGGCTGAAGCCCTTGACACCCAAGGTGATGGTTGGATCCACAGAGACACACAGAGGGCTGGCTGGTGTGGCTGCAGCCACGGCCTGAGCATAAAGGGAGTTGCTCCAGGCTCGCAGAGGTGGAAGGAAGCAAGTCCTCCATCCATCAAGCCACAGACACTGCCTGAGTTCCCACCACATCCCAGGCCTCCCACTGGGCCCTGGGAATAGGAAAGGAGGGCTGCTGGGTACCAAGTGTGGCCCCTGCCTGGTGGAGCCCAGACCTCCATGGAGGCCGCAAGCAGGTGCATCGAGCTCAGTCAGCACAAGGAAGAGCTCTGTGCACCTCAGAGCAGCCTCCAGGGCTGGGGCTGCCCTGGAGAGAGTGACAGCCCCATCCCTACAAGTGTGCAAGACAAGATCAGAGGCCATGCTCTCAGGGGCAGCTGCACTGCTCCTGCGTGGGTCTGGATGGGCCAGCAGACCATCAGAGGTGACTGTGGGACCTGTTAGCCATCCTGATGCCTGTCTTCCCCCAGGGAGTCTGAATCAGAAGGTGCTGCCGGGCCTCCGAGGATTCTTCTCTTTAATAAGGTCTCTGGTGGTCCTGAGGCAAAGCCAGGCTTGGACACCCTGGACAGAAAGCTCTGTGGGCTGAGCAGGATTCCTTGGGGAAGAGCTTTGACAATGGGCGTGGGGCGGGGGGCAGGCGAAGCCGTGAGGGACAGAAGGTGAGCAGATGGGATCAGGCTGCTGGTGAGAGAAGCATTCTAGAGGGAGGTGAGGGAAGGTGAGAGGGAGCCTGGGGTGTGCAGGGGACGGAGGGGGACTCTCCTGTTAGAAAGGGGGGCAGGAGCGGTGGGCTTCCACCAGACCGTGCAAGGCCCTGAATAACCAGGAGGGGGAGTTTGGACTTCAGCCTCAGGCCATAAGACTGCTGAGGGTTTTGAGGCGCAAGCAGGAAGGGAAGCCTGTGGTGTGAGCACCAGCAGGGCTTAGAGGGGTCTGAGCTACGACACATGCACCAGACGAAGCTCCCTTTGGGGACGTAGGGTACAATAAATGGGCCCAGTGTCAGCACCCAACTACCTGCCTACACCAGCCCTGAAGAAGGTGACAGAATGGCGGTGCCAACCATTCGGCTATTTGGGAGGAGAAGCTGAAATGGAGAGCTGGCAGCAGTTTCTCTAGGCTGGCAAGTCCAGAGGGCTTGTGTACAAGGCTGGAGTAACAGGCCCATCCATGGGCAGGAGCCCCAGTGGCCAGATTCACCCGACCTCTGCCACCACCCCGGACGCCGATGACACCCTCCCTGACACGCTCAGCACCCTCGGCCTCAGCTGCAGCCTTGCTGCCTACGGGCATCTCAACGGAACCCCTCCAAATAGGTCTCTTCCCTTCCCCTCCAAACCTGTCCTCGGCCCCTGTCGCTCAGCTCAAAGGCTCCCCCCCATTCTCAGCCCAACCTCTCCCAGCCCATCCTTCAGGCCCTTCAGTGCCCACATGCAGGCACGCCCTGCCACCACAGCCTCCTAACCAGCTGCCAGCTTCTACTCTTGCGCCCTGTCCCCACAAGGCAGGGGGGAGAGCCTGTGACATGAGTTGCTTCATTCCCACCCTGCAGCCCTGTTTCGCGCCCTCTTCTCCATCTTCTCCACAGGCGCTCCCAGCTCAGAGCCTGTCTGGACCTCCCAGGGCCTGGCCCTCATCCTCGGGTCTCTGCTCAAAGGGCATCTCCCCTGAGCAGCCTTCTCCTGACCACCCTGCAGAAGACCATGTGCTCACTCCCTTTTCCTGCCTTGTTCTTCTCCACGGCACTTACTACTCCTTATATCATGAATTACTTATGTTTTTTTCTCTCTACTCTGTTAGAGTTCAAGCTTGAGGAGGGTAATGACCCATCTAAGTTACTCCCCCATGGGTGCTGGGCACCTGGAACGGGGCTGGCACGAGCAGGGGTTCAGTAAGTCTGCTGGGGAAGGATGGACGAGCCACCGAGCCAGGGCCTGACCTCGGCGAGCATTCGTGCAGCCCTGGTGCGTGCCACAGGGAACACAGCGGCGAATCAGGCTGCGTCTGCCCCAGGAGCCCACGGCCTGTGGGGACAGAGATGCACAGCAAGGAGCACTTCCACCCGCCGCGAGTAGTGCTGGGTGAGCACCTGTGCACAGGCAGGGAAGCACGCGGAGGGGCCACTGCAGGGCCCAGAAGCCAGGAAAGCTCCCGGGAGGAGACGCCCCACCCCAGCTCCGCTCCCTGGCTCTCAGGGCCCGGCCACCTCCCACTCCCAGCCAAGGGGATGAAGGAGGCCTGTGTGCCCAGCCACACTGGTTCAGGTGTCAGTGAATGTTCCAGTGGCTTGTTCGTCCTCCTGCGAGAAGACCTGGGCAGGGCTGTCAGGGAGAGGAGGCATGATACTGCCAGAGACTCAAGGCTGGGGCATCTGGAACCCCAACTTTGCCTGCCCTTCCCCCACCTCTCCATCTTGCCCCGCCACCCCCAATCACAGGAGCACGAGAGGAGCAGGCAGGGCAAGCAGGAGTCAGCAAGGGAAAACCTGGGGTCCTCGGGGGTTCAGAGCTCTGCTGAGTCAGGTCTGCAGTCTCAGCATGCTCCACGGCCCCCCAGGCCCAGCCCGCCCCCTCCTGGCACATCACTCCCAAACACCCCCAGCCCCCTGCCTCTAGGCCTTTACTTAGGGGCCTGCGCCTCCCCTCAGCCCCTCTGCCCGTCAGCCCCACATGCATCACCTGTTCACCCAGGCAGAATTCATAGTGACACACCACTGGAAGCAATGACAATACACACCAGAGAACCGCTTAAACGTGCGATGGCACACAGCGGCTAGAACGTTACACTGCCATTAAAAATCACATTACAGAAAAGTATTTAATGATGGAAAACGACCTCGGAATTGAATTAAGTGCAAAAGGCAGGTTAGAAAACAGTAAGTACAGTTTGATCCCAATTATGTCATAAACACATATTTTGTAAAAGACTGACAGGCAAAACACCCAAGTGCTCACAATTTCTACAGAGAACACATGTTTTTAATAATCAGAAAAATAGGAGATTTTGAAAGAATCCTACAGCCTTCACGGTTCAGCCCAGGCGTCCTGTCCTCCGAGCCCCCAGCCGCTAGCTGAGAGGGCTGCACTGGGCCTCAGCTCCCCCTCTCCTCTGTCTCTCCGGCTGCTGGCCAGCTGGGAGGCCGCTGCGGCCCCTGCTGAGGTGGGGGCAGGGCCCAGCCTCCATGAGGCTCTGCCCCTGGCCCTCCCACCACTCTGGCCAGACACCCCTGACTGCGTCCTCTCCCCCCTGCCCCAGCAGCAAGTACAGGCCAAACTGCAGGGGCTAACTAGCTGCTCAGCCCACCCCCCAGGAGTGACTGGCTAGCAGGACTATCTGGATGGAGATAAGTGGACTTCCAAGTGAAGTCTAGTGCCCAGGAGGGAAATCCACCCACAAGCTTCCCTGTTGGGAGGACAGGTCGCCTGAGCCTCTGCCTGAGCTTCTGCCACGTCTACCACTGTCACCCGATCTACCACTGTCACCCGATCCTTTTGGGGGAGGGGTTCAAGCCTGCAGCCCTGCTCAGCCTTTAGGTCTTCTGCACCAGAAAAATGGGGATACCATTCCTGCCCAGCCTGCTCCCCTAGTCTTCCCCCAGCATTCCTTCCGTTTAGCAAAGTTTCTCTACAGCCTTCTCATGGGTCACACAGGCCTGTCAAGGACAAGAGATTGGCCCAGATAAACGGTGGAAGTCACTTGTCCAAGGTCACAAGCAAGCCAGGGGGTCAAGACAGGCAGCAACCAGGTCCCACTCCTCCCCCGCCCCGGCCTCTTTAGGACTTGCTGTAGTTTCCCACATTCTCTCATACGGGACATGGGGGGGGGGGGGCGGTCACCTCCCACAGTCTGGGCGTCCTGCTCCTCATGATACAGTCCGAGAAGCCATCCTCTCTGCTCACAGAGAGCCAAGGTCACCTGGCTGCCAGTGCTGGTCACATGTCCACACCTGGGCCGAGCCTCATCCTGCCCTGACAGTGTCTGGACCTGCACACTGACTCGGGCTCATTAAACTCCACACACCGGAGCCAGTGCCAGCCTCTTGACAGTTTCTTGGACCCTGACTGTCTTGTTCACCTGTCCCCACTCCCTCCTAACCTGGAGTCAGGCACACATTTGGTCAACAGCGTGACAGAACCAAGGACAGAGTCCTTCAGCTCCCACTAGAGACCTCCCACATCGTGCAGGAACCCATGAGCTGGTGAGTCCATGAAACTATGTCACCCAGAATGACCAGGCTTCTGAGCTGGCTGCCAGAGCCCTGTTACAGCAAGGGCTATGAGTGGCGGCACGACAGGCTCAGACCTGCTGGACTGGACTTCATGTGGGGAGGGAGGGGGGAGCCCCCCCAAAAGACTACCCCTCAACGGCCTCCCTGTGGCCTCTCCCTGGGGGACGGCATCCTGTGGCCCAGAGTGGCTTCTTACCTCATCAGGCAGGCGTTTGGGGGTGCAACTGGGCTGGGGGTCAGCCTGGGCTTCACTCAGTTGCCCTCTTTGCCGGTGGGCACCAGAGCCTCAGGGCCTGTGGGCGCAGGAGGCTGTGGGAAAAAGAGGAGATGAGCTGTCAGCCAGCGCGGGGCCGCAAGGGGCAGTTCTGGGAAGTGGGGGGCATGCACACAATTGGTGTGACCCCCCTGGCAGGCCAATAAGCACTCAGACATCTCACACACACTCTCTCTTGCTGACACACACACACGCACGCACACACTCACATGTGCTCTCACTGTCACATATGCACTCACATGCCACCAGCAGGGGCCAGCCAGGCTCTGGGAATGGCGGGGTTCCTGGCCCCAAGCAAAGGGGGGTCTGAAGATGCTCCCCTAGCCACTGGCTCTGTGACATCGAGAAAGCCAAGTCTCTGAGCCTCACTTCCTTCACCATGAAATGTGGATACCATCCTCCCTGCCAGGGCTACTGGGAAGATAAAAAGAGATGGGCCTTGCAGCCTGACTCACAGGACGTGTCTCGCACCACTAGGGCCCACCTGCCTGCCTCCCCAGCCCTGTACCAGGATGCAGGCTGGGGCTGGCCCCTGAGGGGAGCAGCCAGGGCAGCAGAGGTACCTGGGCCTCAGCCTCCTGCTTCCCAAGGATGCCCAAGCTCCGACCACCCACGCCTCCCGATGCCCGCATCTTCCGGCTTATTCCTCCACCCCACGTTCTCCAAGGGTAACTGGGGCGCACCCCTCCCCCAGCCTCTGTGACTGGAAAGGACACTAGGGAGTCCTGTCTCCTTGGCAAGGCCCCAAAACATAGGCATCAGGCTGGAAATCTCCCACGTGCTGGCTGTGGAGACGCTTCCTGGGCGAAGCTTCCCGGTCTGAGCCTCAGGTTCCTCAGCGTCTCAAAGACCAAAATCCCCTTGAGATGTTGCCCAGAGATTCCAATCAGACCAAGTGTTTCTCAAAGTGTGGGACACACGCCACTGGGGGGATCCTGGGTGGTATGCAAATGTTTTTAGTTCCACAGGTATGTGTTCATTTTTCTGGGTATTAAAAAAAATTGACAGGCACGTCACCGCTGTGATTTCGTGGATGTATGGCTCAGGGAGCGCGGGTAATCCGTCCTCAAACCTTTGTCAACGTACAGACAGGGTTAAGCAAACGAAGGTGGGTGGCACCCAGAGGTGGCTACAACCTTGGTGGTGAAAGGGAAGCATGGCATGTCACCTGGGCCTGGCTCCCGGCAGCCCACACGAGGGTGAGCGCCCCCTCCCTCCCCGGGAGGTCAAGCCAGCCCCTCCTTCCCTCCTTCCCCTCCTGTGGCACTCCGGCACAGGCCTAGGTCCCCAGGGCACTCACAAGCCTTTCAGATGGAACAGATGGAAGCATGGGCGGGCAGGGCTCGGAGACAGTTGCCGTAATGCGGGCAGAAGACGGCTAAGGTCTCTGAGTCCCTCCCCAAATCAACATTCTACCAAGTCTGAGGGCCAAATGGTGGCATTTCTAGCCATGTGGCAGGTGAAGACTCTTTGGAGGCAAGAGTCTCCTTGTATCAGGAGGTACAAATCTCTCCTCCAAGAAGGAGGCAATGGGCCCGAAGCAGGTTCCAGGGCACACCCTGGCCATCCCGTCCTGACAACAGAGCCACAAAGCAGGGTGGACCCAGTAAGAGGCCTGCCCAGCCCACATTTCACCACCCGCAAACTATTGCCCCTACTCTCAGCAGGCCCCGGAGGTGCCTCCTAAAGGCTGCTGATCCTGGAGGGCAGATAGGACACAGTGGTACCAACCTGGGACAGAGGGGTCGCCAGGGCCTGGGCAGCTCCTCAGGCTGGGGTCTCCAGACCAGGCCTAGCTAGGGAAGGTGCCCTCAGTGATTGCCCAAGCTGGCTCCCGGTACACAGGCACAAGCCAAGCAGGCCCAGGCCAATCAGGCAGCCCCGGCCTGGCAGGCCTCCAGACCACCTGGCTGGTAGCCCTTAGCCGAGTTCCACCTGAGCCGGCAGGGCAGCCGTCCCCGCAGCGCCACTCCAAGCCCCCAGCTGCCATATTCCCAGATAATGAACAGGCCCCCTGCTCCCTTCTCCCCAGACCTTCCTGAAGCTCCCACTCTCCTCAGTAGCGCCACAAGGAGTTGCTATGGAAATGGGACCACAGGAAGAGCATGACAATGATTTGGAGCAAGGGAGGAGAGTAGAAGGAGCCAGGAGCTGTCCGGGACACCAGGCCTGCCAATGTGCCAAATCCAGGAAGCACATGAGATCCCAGCTGCAGGCCCCTCGTCCAAGGGCGTGAAGGGAATCACAGCACAGCTGGGAGCTCCCTACCTGCCCTCCTGGCTCCTTCCCCTCAGTGGAGTCTGGGGAGCTGTAGAAATCAAATGTCTGTTCGACAGAATTAATACGCGCCCCAAGGAGCGTGAGACTTCCACAGACACAGCTACTCCAGGACATGCCAAAGTGGGCTCAGTACTGTGGGAGGCAGGCACCCAGTAGGTACTCAGCAAACCCTGTAATCAAAGGGGATGGTACTGGTGTGTGTGTGTCTGGGTGTGTGTGTGTATGTGTATGTGTGAGAGGGAGAGGGGAGAGAGAGAGAGGTGTGGACCTGCTCTGGTCAACACAGTCACAGAATCACAGAGCTTGAGAGACCCACATCCATTGTATAGATGAGGAAACTGAGGCCCAATAAGGGTTGGGGTCACCCAGCAAGTCAACCAAAAAGTCAGGCCCAAAACGCAGGTCTCCTCTTCCCCAGACCTGAACCCTCTACCCGACACCTCCAGCTTTCCATCCGTTCCTTCATTCATTCTGCTTTTGGTAAGTGCCTACTTTGTGCTTGGTGATTGGGATAAAGAGATGTAAAGGACACACTCCTGCCTGCCAGGAGCTCAGACAGAAGATGCCATCATGGTCAGAGGGAGGGTGCTGGGGGCTGCAGGACCCCAGGGAAGTTACCTCAGAGATTGCAGCTACGTGCTTCTGAGCCGTACTCCAGAGACCTCCAGGTTTCCCAGACTTGTCTCCCAACGGCTCTCTCAGCCCAAGACCCCCAACAGCCCCCACATGGAGGCCTCCAGTGTAGGACAGCCCTGAGGCCGCCTGGGGCTCTCACCTCTAGGAGGTAATAGGGGTATGCCCCAGTAGCACCCCGGTCCCTAGAAATAAGGAACCATGGGCCAAGTGCCTTGTTACTCAGAGAAGTTCAAATAATGCTGGTGCCGTGACTGCCCTCCACTCCCCCAGGCTCAGCACCCGAATGCACTGTTCATTCTTCTCTCCCAAGAGGCAGACACTGCCCTTGGCCTGGGGCCAGGCAGAGGGAAGGGAGCCCTGCTCATCAGTCATCGCCCTCATAGAACTCCAGGTCCCATCTCTGTCAGCAGCACGTAAATTCTCTCCTTTTTGGTTTGCTTGGGGGGAGTAGGGGGAGGTAATACTGAGAGAGCAAGAGGGGACACCTCCCAGGGCTTGGCTTGGAAGACTCGCCAGCTCTGCTGTATCCCATGTGGTTCCGTGGCTCCCAGCGGCTGGCACAGACTCCCAGGGCCTGTTGTGCACAGGTGGACCCCCGGGTGCTCAGTGCTGAGAAGGCAGGACAGAGGAAGAGCAGTGAGGCCTGAAGGGAAGGGCCAGGCCAGGGCTGTGGACGTGGACGGAGGAGCTATCAGGGAAGGCTTCTTGGAGGAGGAGGGACCTGGATTGGCTCACAGCCTGTTCTCAGGTGCCCAGCAGGAAATGAGTTTCTCTGAGAGAGAGCTGGGCCAGGGTCTGCCTGGCAGCCCGCGTGACTTGGGGCTAGGCTGGAAGGTGCCAGGTCAAGGCAGACGTTCTCTGAGATCACCATCTCGCCCCAACCCACTGAGGACTGCCACAGCTGCACCCCACATCCCTAGTTACCACTGCCCAATGGGAAACCAGCAGGGGACAGAAAACAGCAAAGACACAGAAAGGAGGGGCAGAACACCCAAGAAAGAGCAACCTGACCCCAAGCCAGACAGACAGAAGCAGACATGAAAATGGGTGGACAGACGGCCAGCCCTCCTCCCCCAGAGCCGTGCTGCAGCTGCCAGGAGGAGCCTACAAACCAGAGCTTTACAAAGACTTTTCAGCAATAAAATTCTTATTTGAAATGAAATCGTATGCAGTGGGGGAAGCCTTTCTACGCCAGACATTGAATCCAAAAAGCATATAAAGAGAATTTGATAAATCCAACTACATAAACGCGTAAAACATCTGTACAGCAAAAGACACTAAAAACGAAGTTAAAAGGCAAGTGAGACACTGAAAGAAAATATCACTAATATACAAAGAGCCCCGACAAATCAATAAGAAAAAAGGCAAAAGAAAAGAAAAATTGGCAGTGAATTAGAAATCCACAGAGGAAGAACTAAATTGGCCAATAAATGTATTTGAAAAGATGCTCTATCTCACCAGCAATCAGGCAAATGCAAATGAAAATGACACAATACTATTTTTTGCCCATCAGATTGGGAAAAATTAAGTTGATTTATAACAACCGGTGCTGGCAAGGATGTAGGGAAAGGAACGGCCCATTAGAGGGAAGGCTGAACCTTCGGACGGGTAATTTGGCAATACCGGGTAACATTTTAAACCCACACGCCCTACATCCCAGTGATCCCACTTCTAGGAGCTTCTCCTGCAGAAATGGTAGCACGGGCCCTCACATATAAATATTCACGGATTCTCAAGGCAGCATTGCTGGTACAAGTGAAAAAGAAATCGGAAGTGGCCTAAGTGTTTATCAATAAGTGAATGTCCAAATGAAGTATAGCGCATCCACACTATGGAACACTGCAGCATCCGACAGAAGGAAGCACTTCTACGGATGACATGACACACAAGCTGCACCATGCTATTTCAGAATGAGCCCGTTTTTAGAAATAAGTTTGTTGGTATACGCCCCCAAAGGCTGGAGGGCAACAACTAGACATCATAGTGATGGCCTCCAAGGAGGGGGCAAAGGGGCTTTCATGGTCCCCGTCACCCACAAATGTGTTATTGGAATTTATTTTGTAATCAGAAAAGGAAAATCAATAAAGACTTAATGAATTTTTTCCTTCAAATCCTGCCAGACCCTACAATAAAATGCAAATCTGAGCAGCCCTGTTGTGGTTGGAAGGGGAGGGGCCTATCGAGCCCCACCCAGACCCATGGCCCCCAGGCCCAGTTAGAGAACCTCAGCCAGAGGATGTGAAGCCAAACCTCTGCTCCCTCAAACCAAGGCCCACAGCAGGGGTTTGCCCAAGGTCACAGGCAGTCCAGACTGGTCGGGGCTAAAGCGAGGGCCTCCACTTCCAGCTCTTTAGAGCTGGGTTGAGAGGTTTCCCTAGGTATCCAGAAAACCCTGAGATGTCACAATCTTGGGGAATCCTAGGCTGAGGCTCAGGGGAGCCCAGGGGTGAGGGCAACATGGGAGGTGCCTCTGCAGAAAACTCCAGGGGAGGGGGCTTTGAGGTTTAGCTCTGTGCTCTTGCAGGTCCCTGGTGCTAGGGAAGGAGCGGGAGAAAGAGGGGAGGGAAAAGTAACAGGGAACTTGGGGGTGTGTTTCTCTGCAAAGAGAGAGGGTGGGTACGAGAAGAGGGGCCTGGTGTGTGCAGGTGTCAGTACTCACAGAGAGAAGGCTCCCGTGGATCTGCTGGATCTGCGGAGGTAAACTGTGGAGGGGAGTGTGGAGGCGTGTCTGGATGTGGGGGCAGGGGGAGAGGGAACGTGTGTGGTCGGGCTTCCTTCCTGGCAGCCAGCAGACCTGGAGAGGCAGATGCTGAGGAGTAGATGCTAATCCCAGGGGCCCAGTGCCCCCAGTAACGCCCCTCCACCACCGGCCCTGACCTCCCGACAGACGGCCCTCCTAGCCTTTTCACTTGCTGTCCTCTCTGTGGGGGTGCCCTCCCTCCCTGACCAGTTCCCAGTGTCCTTCAAGAAGCCTCTTCGGAATCCCCCACTTGTCCCTCCAGGCTGGAGGGGGAGCCCCCCTGGGATCCTGGCCCTGAGTCACCCCTGTCCTGCCCTGAGCCCCCAAGTTGCAAGTGCTGACTGGTGTGACTCCGCGGGGGCAGGGGTGGGTCTCGTCCTTCTCTGCACCCAGAACCCAGTGCAGGCCCGGCACAGAGGAGGCACAGAAAACTAAAGCCTGTGGCAAGAATGAGTGGATTATCACAGCACTGGCCCCAGCCAGCTGCACGGTGAGGCCTTCATAAGGCAAAGAGCAAAGCAGAAAGAGCACGGCCTGGGGACTGAAACACCTAGCTTCCTGTCCTAGGTCAACACAACAGGTAACATTAGCCACGTCACCTGGGAAATGATGAAAGCAAGCGTTCCTAACGCAGATCCCCAGGGAGGGGGGCTTAGGAGGTCTGTGAGCACCGAGGGAAATGTATGCACGAGGTGGGGCAGGGATGCCCGTGTCAGGTGTAGCTGTGGCTGTCATCAGATTCCCCAACAAGCCCCCAGACCAAAGCGATTCAGAACCATGGAGCGGGACAGAGCAAGGCGGCCCCCCAGGAGAGAAGGCTCAGGGGCCCCGTGTCCACCTGTACATCAGGGGTGACTAGGGACAGGGGCCAGTACAGGTTGTGTGGCCCCTGTGGAGTGACAAGGAGTAGACGCTGGTCCTGAGCAGGGAAGAGAGCTGTCCTAGATGGCGGCCACGGTGCTGAGGCCCTCATCTGGGGGTGAGGGCACAGGCTGCACGGGGCAGACGTCAGGGTCACCCTGAACCTCACTCGGACTCTCAGGGCCTCAGTTTCCCCATATTACAGCCCACGGCTACACAAAGTAGTCTCTGTGGGTCCATTCTGAGTAGGCCACGCAGGGGTGAGGCTCCAGGGTGCAGGGCTGAGTGCACAGTCCTACGTTTGGGCCATCCTCCCACCTGGAGGTGGCCTGAGGCCATCTTCCGTGCTGGGGTAGAGGACAGGCTGCCCAGGCTGTTCCACACTGCTCACTGGGCCTGCATGGGTGCCCCCGTCACCACCTCCCATAGGACAGTGACAGTGACAGCACAGGAATGAGAGGTTTCATTATGAGCCTGCACTGGGGCCAAGGGAGCCCACAGGCTGGACAGAGGCCCTGAGCAAGGCTGGCAGCCGGGGCACGTGCACATGAGCTCAGTGGGTCCCCCCAGTCTCGACCCCTCCAGGGGCCTCTCCCAGCCTGGCCTGGGGAAGCCGAGGAGCAGAGCCCTCTGCCCTGGGTCACACAGGGGCTGGTGGCAGCTCTGGGCTGGGACCCCAGGCTTCCTGACCCTGGCTGCACTCATTCTGGGAACGCTCAGCCCTCAGGTAAGTGCACGCCTCAGCACTCCCTACCCCTGCCAGGAAGAGGCGGCTGGCACCGGGGCTCCAACAGACAGATTCAAACGCAGGCCTGCCGTGTCCCACTGGATGCAGCCACCCTGAGCCTCAGTTTCCTCCTCTAAACCAGAGGCATACCCACCTCCGCGTGTGTGAGGGTTCTAAGAGCACAGGTGTGCAGTCTGCTTAGAGCAAAGCGAGGCCCTTTCCAGCCACCATCTCTGGGCCTCAGTTTCCCCATCTCTAAGCAAGAAGGTTGCCCTAAGTGATTCCCCAGGTCCCCGGAGCCTCTGATGTTTTATGGGAAGCCTGCCCAGTGCCCAGCCCATGCCCACGTCTCTGGGAGTCAGGCTGCAGCGGCACAGACCGGCGCGCCTGCCCTCTGAGCTCCACGTGGCTGGCAAATACCTAGCGACCGCGGCCGTGGGGCAAAGGCGACTTAGCAGAGCTGGGAGTGGAGTCGCCTGGCCGGACTCCAAACGGGTGGCCTGTGCCTCTTCGTTGCTGCAGCCCCCACCTCTCCCTACTGCGTGCCCCACTCAGGACCTGCCGTCCCCTTTAGGCACCAGGTTTGTACCCCTGCTTCAGGGGCCATGAGAGGCTTGAAAATGGAAAATCCAGTGTGAGCCGGGTAGTGATAAAGGAAGGCTTTCTGGGGGAGACAGGACAAAGAGGGTCAAATTCACACAGGAGCCTGAATGCCCAGATGAGGAATCCAGATCCTGAAGCCACTGGCAGCTTCATATGTGCCCCTTCCCCTGGGCAGGGATGCCTGACCCCACCCAGGGTTGGCCTTAGAGCTGTGACCCCAGTAGGGGGTTTGAGAGGGAGGCAGACCTGGGCTCAAGGCCCCGTCCACCCCTCCTCCAAAGCCATGGACTGTGCCCCCACCCAGAGAAATCCGTCCTGGTCAGCGTACCACAGAGGCCTGGCTTCAAACCTCTTCAGGGCTGGTGAGTGCCATCTGGCCAGGGAGGGCTCCCCGACAGACGAACAGCATGCCGGCCTGGACTCATTCATATTCTGGTCTGGCTGCTGGCTTCAAAATGGCTGAGAGACGGGAGGGCAGAGGCAGCCCTCCGAGAATGCCTGGCGATGATTCCTCTCCGATTCCAATTTATTTTCTATCATTAATGCTTTTGAAAAGCCCCACACGCTCTGCAAACATGGAAGGAGCACAGGGCTCGGGAGGGGAGGGCAAGTGAGGACTGGGGGCAGAAGGGGGCGCAGCAGAGGTGGTACAGGCAGCTGGCTAGAGGCCCTGAGACCTGGGTTCAAATCCTACCCAGTCCCCGCCTGCCTGCAGAGCCCTGGGGCACGCCTGGCCTATGCCTGTCTGGGAAATGACGCCCTGCTCTGCCCACCTCAGGGGACCATATCTAAGATCTACTAAGGGCCAGAGGTAAGTGGGCTTTATACACTGTAAAGAGCTGTCGGTCTTGAGGGGACCCGCAGCCCAGGGTGCAGGGAAGGCCTGCAGCCGCGGCACAGGCAGAGGAGGTAAGCACCAGGATCTGGGCCATGCCCTCACTGCCGCCCTGTCGGTCTCAAACTCTCACTGGCATCCTCCCCCCCCACAGGTTCACCTGACACCAGCCTCCCAGCCAGCCTCCCTCCTCCCCGACTGGGGCACCCCCACATGCCCTCTGCTCAGAAGCCTTCCCGAGCTCCCTGTTATCCTAGGGAAAGAGTGCAAACTCCACACCTCCATGCAAAGCTCTCCCAGGCAACTCAAGCCATCTGGGTGGCCTAATGAGCTATTTCCTGTCTGGAATTCCCTCCTCCTTAGCCTCCTCCCCCCCCGCCCCCCCTTCATCTGTCAAACTCCTACCCCCTCTTCTCAATGCAGCCCAAGTGCTCCTCTGCGCAGTTCTCCCCGACTCCCCCAGCCCGCCCTACTCTGTGCTCCTAAGCGCCCAGGACACAGCTGTGTACAGCTGGGTAACAAGTCCTGACATCTGTGCGGCAGCTCCCCTCCCATCAGTGAGCTCTCGTGGCTGGGCTGTGTCTGACTCGTCCTGTGCATTCCCAGTGCTTGGCAAGTGCCCGGCTCACAGTACAGCCATGGAGCTAGTCACCTTATCTTCAACAAGTGCCCACTCTGTGCTGGGCGCTGGGGCTGGGAGGCGAGGCCAGAGCCAGGCCTCGTCCTCAAGTTGCTTCCAGTACATGAACTCGGGGAATGTCTGTTGGATGAATGAATGGGCGCACAACCATATGGGGAAACTGAGGCCCAGAGAGGCACAATGCCATTCGAGGGTGCCCTGTCTCCCTGCCCACATGTCTTTCTACTCCATTTCCCTTCCAGAAGCTTAGAAGAAATGAGGAAGAACTCAAAACGAAAGGGTAGAGTCAAAAAAAAAAAGAGAGAGAGAAAATTTGGTGGATTTTCCCCCTTTCTCCATAATGTAAAGGAAACTGCTTTTGCCAACTATCGCAGCTTAAAAGCAATTAGAGGTTTTGTGGGGGGACTCTGGGCACAAGCAAAAGCGACAGAGTGCCCAGCACAGAAGTTTTCCAGCATTTGTTTGTATCAAGTAACAGGGAAAAAAGTGTTAAAAGCAGCAATTTCCAGCAGCAGAGATGGTGGAGATGAAATATTTACAGCCTCCAAGGGAGGACCCTGGGAGGGGCCAGAGACCCCCGTGCCCCACTCCCCCCTCACTTCTGGAGGCAGGAAAAGGGAGGGCGGAGAATGGGAGACCAGGAAAGCTGAGCTGACCCCTCAGCCTGCAGGGATGGGGGTTTGGGGCCAGGAGGGAAGAAGTCCCCTGCTCTCTCAATCCTTCCCCACCATCCATGGCCCATAGTCACCAGAGGGCCACCCGTACCAACCACAGACCTGGCCCTGCTCAAAATCTGGACAGCACCCAGCCTGCAGGCTGGCAGTCGAGGCCTGCGAGCCAGAGGCCCTCTCCGTCTTACCTGCAGGAGTCCCGCACGGAGGCTGCCCGGACTGACTGTGCTCTGAGGCGCCTCGTCTGCTGAGGAGCCCGAAGGAGTGTGCACCACGCCCCGGGCAGGAGAAACCCGGAGCAGATGACAGAGCCCAGGACACCAGCTCTAGGCGTCTGAGACGCTGAGCCCAACCAGTCTCTCCAGCTACACTACTTCTTCCTTACCTGGACCTTCCACCTGACCCTTGACCTCCTCTCTCCAAATACAGCGCTGCCCCTTCCTGAAACCCAACTTCCTTCTTCCCTCCTGCAGCAGACTCCCCTCTGTCTGGGGCACAGAAGCGGTTATTCCTAAGTTCGAATACCAGCTCCTCCATTCACTAGCTGTGTGATCTTGCAAGTCCCTCCATCTCTCTGAGCCACCATTTCCTCTTCTGTGAAATGGGAACAGTACTAGTACATATGTCATGGGGTTGTTTAGGGTTAAATGAGGTAATTCTGTAAAGCACGTGGCACTGTGACTAACACTTAGTAAGTGCTCAGTAAACTTACCTCTGCCCTCCTTCTTGCTCAGGCCTCAGGTGTGACTCTCAGGATGGGCCACACACATGCACACAGGCTCCCATGCCACCTTGCAGTCACCTGATAAACGCACAGAGGGCACACAGTGGCTAAGAGCTGAGGGTGTGTGAAGGACTTTGCACATCCACAGAAGCCCAATCCCTCAGCATGGCTCCCACGTTGCATGGCTCAGGAGTGATTTCTTCAAGAACAACCATGCCCCGGCCGCTCAGAACCTGCCAGGCCGAGAGGAGCTGGCGACTGGAGGCTCAGCCTGTGGCAGCAGCCCAGCCCTCAGCCAGCCTCCCAGCCTCCCAGCCTCCCAGCCTCCCAGCCTCCCAGCCTCCCAGCCCCAGGGATGAAGGCAAACCCCAAGGCCCAGGGAACAGCAGTCAGTGCAACAGCTGAGAGCAGAAACCAGGTCTCAAAGTCAAAGGGGGCAGTTCTGACCTCAAATCCCTCCCCAGCACAGACCAGCGGGGTGACCTTTCTGAGCCTACTCCCTCATTTGCACACGAACGCAGGTAACAAGGCTTCTCCCAGTGCCCTGCCCACGTTCCAGCACGTGTGCACTGTGCTTCTGTCACACCTGGCCCTGGACCTCAGGCACAGGCCCCCTCCCCTCCCTGCCCCACTGGAGAACACTGGAGAACAGAGGAAAGGCCTGGGGGCGGGGGTGGCAACAAGGACCCACCTTCTTTCCTGTGACCCTTCCCACTTCCCCCTGGGCAGGGGGCTGAAGGGCCTGCCTACAGACGGGCTAACAGCCCCCACCTGCCTAGTCATCCCTGCCTCACTTGAGAGCAGAAGAGGCCCATTTCCAACCTATCCCAGTTTACCAGGAGGGGTGGTGACATGCCCCGGGTCACACAACCCCCATGGTGCCCTCATCTGAGGCTGGCTGTGTTCCTCTCTTTCCCCAACTGAGAATACCAGGTTTGATGTAGGGTCTCCACAGGGGTAGACGGGACCAAAAGGCATTTCGATGTCCGTCTCTTGCTTTCCCTCTGGTTGCCTTTCTCCCGGAGGCCTCTCCCGCCCTCTGCCCCCATCCTGTCCTAGAGAAACAAGCTCAACAGTAAGCCTGGCACTAATCAGGGCTCTGCTCTGTTGTGGGGACAGAGATGAGAGCAAAGACCAGTCCCAGCTCCATGACCTCTGTGACCCCTGCAGAGTCAATAAATGTCCCCAAATCACTAAGGGCAGAATAAGGAGTCCCAAACAGGTGTGGGTGCCGGGGGCAGGATCACCCTGACCACAAAGAAACAAGGAAGGTGCAGGGGACCTTCGCCTGCCCTAGGCTGGCAGTGGACACCGCCCTGTGAAGCCTCCCCAGGGAGAGCATGGCCAGGGCAGAAGAGCAAAGGACAGCTCCCCAGTGAGGCTGGCGGCAGCCATGAGCCTCCTGCTTTCTGCACGTGCCCAGGAGCTCAGCCTCCGGGCCTCACTTCCCATCAGGGAGACTACAGTCTTCCACCCAGTCCAGATCTCAGACTCAGCCCCAAGCCCCCAACACCCCCAATTGCCTCAGACCCCTGGCTGTGCAGACAGGGATCCTAAGCCCTCCCCCCAGACCAGCACTCCCACGCCTTCTGCGCTGCCCCCGAAGGTGGATGGTGTGGGACAGCCCTGATTCTCCTACCAGAAGAGGCTCCCACACCCAGCATGGCCAGAGCCTGATAACATTCTCCTAAATTGAACAATAAACAAGAAGTTGTTTCGGATTTTCCTGACGCTGCAGTTCCCGATTAATCCCCTCAGCAAACAAAAGGAAGAGATGATGAACCTAAAAGACAGTCGCTTCCTGATTCCAGGTGGAACCTCCATGACCTGAGCCAGAGAAACCCTCCCAGAGGCGGACTCCGCTCAGCCACCTGCCCAGCTGCAGACCACTTCGGCCCTCCCTCCTCCAGCTCTGCCAGTCCTGGGCAGAGACCTGTAGCCTGCCTCCCACCGTTCCCCCAAAAATAAGACCGGGTCTTATATTAATTTTTCCTCCAAAAGAAGCATTAGGGCTTATGTTTAGGAGATGGATATCATCCTCAAAAATCATGCTAGGGCTTATTTTCCGGTTAGGTCTTACTTTCGGGGAAATAATGGTAGTCCCACCTCTCCTCCCCTCGGCCTCTTTGTTACGTGACCTTGGACAAGACAGGCCGCCTCTCAGGGCCCAGTCTCCTCATCTCAAGGATATAACGAAGATAAATATGTGACCACTTGAGGTTAGATAGAAATTTTCTCCTATTGTTTTACAGATGGATGCTGAAATATTTAGGGGCAAAATGCCCTGGTGTGTATAATCTACTTTAAAATAGCTCAGCAAAAAAAGATATGGCAAAATGTCAACAATTGTTAAATCTAGGCGAGGAGTCGATGGGAGTTTCCTGTACTATCCTCTCTACCTTTCTGTATGTTCGAAAATGTTCCCAACGAAAAATTGTTCTAAAAAACTCAGCATTGGTCACATAAGCCCAGAGCACCAGCGTGCCCCACCCTCCTGGTGCGTCTGAAAGGCAGCGGGTCTCCTAAGTAGGTTAAACACCCCACCCCCCCACCATCTCCTTTATGTGGTTTCCCTAGAAATTGCTTTTTCACAGATTCCGCTGAGTCCGAGCTCCACTTTCAGAAGCCTTAGCACATTCAGAAGCCAGACACAGCGCTTTCGTGAAGCACCTGTTGTCTGCTGACCAACGCCCCCAGCAGCCCAGCATCTAGCTCCCTGTCCTTCTGCACAGCAGCTCTGGGCTGGTGGCTGCAATGCTGGCTTCCCCCTCATGTGGCGACCACCCTCTCTGAGCCTCCCAATGCCCCCACTGGCTAAGCAGAAATGATGACAAACCAGTGACTGCCTGGCCATCTCATTCAAAGGCACAGTGTTACCCCACAAAGAGACTGAAACTCTCATTTAACACATGGGAAAGCGGAGACCCAGGCCCAGAAGAGGCTGGAAGCGGAACACGAAAGGTGGGAACAGAGTAAAGTGGGAGCGAGCCAAAGTGGGAGCCACCCCAACCCCCCTACTCCCCACTCCTCAATCCCTACCCTGGCATCACGTGTCGGAGAGGTGGACTGCACCTCCTTTTCTCTGGCTCCTATTTATCAAGCTTCCTGGTTGGGAATAGATGGCCGCGCCTGCAATGGCCCAGCCAGGTCTAGCTGACCGACATGAACACTGGCCAGGCCCGCCGCTGCTGGTCGATAATGCAAGAGCTACCAGTACCAGATAATCAATTGCTAATTGCTGAATGCCATGCAATTCATCAGGGAGAGAGATGTGTGGCCAGAGACTGGGCGCTCCCACCCTGGCCTGGCCGAGCCTCCTGGGGCAGGGACAGTCTGTGGTGAGCACCTGAGCACAAAAGCCGCCCATAACTCCCGAGCTTCTCAGACAGATGTCCTGGGCCTAGCCCACAGCCCCGGCCCAAGGAGGAAGAGTAAGTGTCAGTGACCACAGGGGCCCTGAGGGACATGCCACATGCCCCGAATAAGCCCAGCCGGCCCCAGGTTCCTGGATGGGCCAGGTACCCAAGATGGATCAGCCCAGGCCCTGCCACCAAGGCATCCCCAGGCCATGAAGAGACACACACCGCCACAGGTCACAAGCCTCAAATACAGTGAGCCTCACACACAGTAGATGCACAGCAAATGTTTGCTAAAGGTAAAGCAGATACGCTGTCTCAGAGTTCTCAGGAAGGAGCAGCTACTTCCAGCTAGGGAGACAGGGTGGGGGCAGGGCGATTTAAATATGGCATTTGGGCTAAGTGTTGGCAAGTGGATGAGATCTACATGGCAGAGAGGGGAGAAGGAATCAGGCGGAGGGGCGGCACAGCCAAACCCTGAAGGCTGAAGGGGAGAGTGCGTGGTGTTTGGCTGGAGCCTGGGGACACAGAGGAGTATGGAGGGGGCCAGCTGGGGCAGAGGGCCCCAGGGTGGGACTGGCAAAGCCCCGAGGGGGCCGGACGCCAGCCTGCAGGCAGGGGAGAGCGTGCAGGGTGCTACCAGGAGCATGCTAGCCAGCGGTGTTTGGCGCGCAGTTAAAACCCATGCAGTCCACAGTTAATGTCAGGCTGCACGGCCCAAGAGGGTGGGGGCTGCTCTTCTTCCTCTCTGTCCGTGCGGCAGCCAGCACAGCCGGCCCAGAGGAACTACCCAACAAGTGAATCGCTGCGATTACAGGCTCTTCAGATGGAGGACCGCGGGCTCTGGACACCCAGCTGTGGAATATCATGTTTGTATCAAAATATATATTTATAGCAGAGCCTGCAGAACAGCCTTGTGAGGCAGGCAGGCAGATCATTATCTCCAGCTTACAAAGAGGGAAGCTAAGGCTCAAAGAGGGACAGACGGTGGCCTGGCCGAAGTCACCCAGCTAGTCAGGGGTGGGGCCCAGTGGTCTCCCACCCTGACCAGAAGGCTGAGCCCTGCTCACCTTGGCATGGCCCAGGGCTGCCCAGGAGGTGAACACCCGCTCCTCCCTACTCCCTGGCACCCCTCCCACCCCTACCCAGGGCTGGGCAGCCATAGAAATGCAGCAAAGGCTGTTCACTGAGTCTCCCATACCACCCTGGCTGGGATTGGCTGCTTGCCACCATGACAACCTATCGTCGCACCTATGACAGAGACAGGGCTGGGCGGGGAATCTCTGAAGTCCCCAAGCTTGGTCTAGACAGGCCTCCATCCCCGGGAGTTTGGGGAGCACACCCATGGAGCAAGAATCCTGGGCCCGGAGTCCAGAGGTAGGGCTGAGCCCAGCTCCCTCTGCAACTCTGGAGACTCAGTTCCCAGTTTTATAACTCAGTGGTTCTCTGCCTGCTCTACAGAACTGCTGTGAGCACTACAGGAGAAAAGGGCTGTAAAAACTTATGGACGATTATAAAGCAAATTTTGTCCTGGAAAATAACAGTCAGGCTCCTCCGTACTTCAGCATGGACACTGAAACTCCAGAAGGACTCGCCTCCCTATCCTAGCAAAGAGCATCGTGAGCTGACGCTTACTAAGATTCTCAGTGTAGCAGGCTAGTGAGCGCTTTCCAGGTACCCTTCCATAGCATGCTAAAGGCAGCCCTACGGGGTAGGTAGCATTCTCCCAGATACAGATGAGGAAACTGAGGCTCAGAAAACTGAAGTGACTTGCCAGAGCTCACCAAGCTCAGAGGTGGCTGAGCCAGGAGTCAAACCCACTTCCAGCTGGCATCCAAGCCCAGGTCCTTTTGAAGCAACAGGCTAATTCAAGGGGCCCATTTCCATACCCCCAAATCTGAAAGCTACAGAATCAGTGCTCGGGTGACGCTGCATGTCACATACACATACTCCACTGAGGACAAGACCCTGGCCTCAGATGCAATGTGCCACCCCATGGCCTGTGGGCCAGCGGGCCGTCAGAGCTGAGTGGGGGGTGGGGGATGGCTGGCACAGCTGGTCTTGAGCTAATTGGATCAGTCCTGGGCATGGAGCCGCCTGTCCAGCTGCCTTGGCAGATGGGTGCTGGAACTGGGCCATCTGCCAAGGCCCAACCTCCACACCCAAACCAACCTGGACACCAAGGTTCCACTTTGGCCTCCTCTCGCCCTGACCCTGGTGGCTGGCAGTGCCTACATAGATCCAGAAGGCCAGGGTGGCAACCGCTGTCCCTCTTTCAGCAGCTGGCACCTCCCCTGATGTGGCCATATGGCCCCATATGCTCCCTGACAGCTGGGCTGCCGAGGCAACTGCCTGAGGATGTCCTTTGCAGAGGCCCAGCCACTGCCCCAGCGGGCCTCAGGCAAAGCCAGGAAAGCCCTGCCCCCAACTTGTTTTCAGACCTTGTGAGAGTCCCCGCACCTCTCTGTGCCTCAAACTCTTCCCTGTCAAATAGGGCGCTGACCACCCCTCTACCTCTTCCCTTTGTATCCCACTTTCGAGGTGCCGAACTTCCACCCAAACTCACTCCAGGTCTCCAGGCAAACAAATAAGCTTATCCATTTCACAGACATAGAAACTGAGGCCCGAGGGACCACAATCTCAAGTGCAACATTGGGAGGCCCATACTAAAGGCTACCTGCCACCTCTGTATACCCAGGTGGTGGGCATGGTGAAGCCCAAGGCCCTGCCCAACTCACGGCCTCCATCGCCCCACCTGGCTCCCCACCTGGACCCAATCGCTCCACCTTCTATTGGAGGGGGAGCCACACACCCTGGCCTTGGCCACCCTGGTGAAGGCAGGCGAGGCGCCTGGCCGGGCTGCCGCCCTCATCCAACCTGGATTCCCAGAGCAGCCTCAGGACTGCCTCCCTACCTCGGGCTCTCCTGGTCACCCCTCCCACGACCACCAGAGGGAGCAGTTTAAATTGCAAATCTGATCGCACCCCTCCAGAACTTCAACCCTGCAGCCCACACTCCTCAGGCGGGCACTCAAGGCCTCTTCTGTCTTGTGCCAACCTGCTCTGTGCCTGTGGTGGCCCTCGTGAACTACTGCATTGCAAACACGTTCCACTCATGACTGCTGCTTCACACCTCCGTGCCTTTGCTAATGCTGTGCAATCTGCTGGAAAGCCCCCATTCATTCACATTGTCCATTCATTCATTCATTCAGCATATTGACTGAGCATCTACCTAGTGCAAGAACATCTGTGCAGGTCCAAATGCACCTGCCCTCCAGTCCGTCGGAACCAGCCTGTTGCCCACCCCTCCCCCGACCCAGCAGCTGCCCAGCTCACTCTGCCTCATACGGGGTGTGGGTGGATGGCTGTGGCCCCTTTCAGGGAGGAGCCCAGGCTTGTCAGCAGTATCCCCAGTAGTCAGTCTAGGCCTCAAACTAGGAGATACCCCCAAACGTGGAGTGAGCTCCAAATAGGGGCTCCAGCCAACAAGGAGCAAAGAGAGGCGTGGTTCTTGGGAGCAGACGTCTGGGCCCCAGAAGTCCACAGAAGAGACTCTGATTGGCCAAGGTGGCCTGGCTTCCTGTCCCCCAAAAGGAGGCCTGAGTGGTCAGGGGTACTTTCCTCCCTCAAGTCACCCTAAAGCCCACCCCATTCAACAACTTCTTATCACTGAATTTGTTAGAATGTAATATTTTCATAATTTAAAACACAAAGCTGGCAGGGTCAGGGCCTGGCTGGAGAGGGAAATTGAGGGGGTCCCCCTAGACACTGCCCTCACCAGGCAGGTTTGAGGGGTGAGTGGCTGTCAACCTAAAAGGGCAGCCGGTGGGGGCTGGGAGCACCGAGCTGGCATTTTCACCCCTGACAGCACCAACCAGGGGCCTTGAGGCCCCAAACACAGGGTGCATCCTGCTGGAGTTGGACTGGGGGCCCCCCCAGGGGTTCAAGCAGGCCTTGATGGCCGGGGTGGGGCCGAGCAGGCACCTGGCCACTTCCTACCACCTGCCACCGGGGTGTCAAACACAGCATCAACACTCAGGAGGCAAAAGTCCAGAGCTCAGGAAGTCACAGGGGACAAAGGGGGGTGAGGGGTAGGAGACAGGGAACAGCTAAGAAAGACTGAGTCAGCAAGAGGCTGCCTGAGACAAAGCCAGCAGAGGAGAAGGAGCCACCACCGGGCCCAGCCGGCCACCCCATCCGCTGCTCCAGGAGGAGTTGTGGTCACTCCGGGGCAAGCGCTCGCCCCTCCACAACCCCAGAGGAGGCCTCCAAGGGCCCGAGTGGGCGGCCATCAGGACTGGAGGGGTCACAGAGGCCTGCCTGGGGCTGACAGTTACTCTAGCCTCCTGTGCCTCATGTGGGCCACCTGGGAAGGAAGTGGTCTCAATAGCCACCAGGCCCGCTCCCCTCAATGCACATTTAGAACTCTGTGTGGAACCCATTCCCCTAAGGGTGAGCTCTTTGGCTCCGGATGTAGATCTCAGGAGAGTGGGAAGGGTGCCAAGGCCCAAACAAGAGGACAACGCCAGGGCCTAGCCTAGAGTGCCAGACTGGGGGTGGGGAAATGCCCCTGATCCCCAGAATGACAGACATCCCAGTGCTGAGGATTTACAAACCATCACACAGAGCCCTGGCAGACACTGGCCCCAAATCCAGGAAGCAAAGGCTAATGAGGTCACGCTCAAGAGATACCAGAAGTCAAGTCAGGGAGAATCAGGCTGGGAGTGGCTATGCCCACCTCCCTGCCCATAGGGGGTGGGGGGGGTGTTGGTCGCAGGCAGCAGGATAGCTGCCCTGGGGAGACCCTCCAGCTGCAGGCACCCAGAGCCATGGTGCCAGGTCAATAAAGAGGGCTGGGTGCCCTCCCTGCCCCCTCCCCACCTTGCCAAAGACCAGGGTTAAAGGATACCTTCACAGGGAGGGGCCACCCTGAGACTGGAGTTCTCCTAACTCCATCTCTGCCTCAAAATCCTCCTCTGTGAAATGGAGAGGAAGCATGCTATGGACCCTGCGTTCTGACAAGGTGGCTGAGGGATTCCAGAAGGAAAATGGAAGTGGAAGTAAGCTTTAAGCCTGAAAGCTGATCAAACAACATATTATCATACCCTAGAGACCTCGGCAGATTCTGAATGGTGCAACAACACATCCCTCCACCCGGCACCTAGAACAAGATTTCTGATGCCACAGGCTGATAGGCTGAGTGCCAGGAAAGAGGGCATATGGACAAGGGCTGCTGAAGAAACCACTTGCTCCAACCCAGAAGCCCAAGCTTGATGGAAAGGATTCGGGAGCAATCAGAGAAGGCTTCCTAGAGGAGGAAGAACCTGCCCTGGAAGCAGGGAGGATTTGGTAAAGGGGAGGGGCCTGCAGGAGGCCTGACCTCTGACCATTCCTTGAGTCTCTTACTCCTGGGGACACAGGGTTCTGTCCCTCTCAGGGGCAGGATCCTGGACCACATCTCCCCACCCCATCTTGTACTGCAGGAACGGAGTCGGCATTTGGGGGAAAGGGGGGTCCTAGGAAGTCCCCTGAGGCAGCCGGCACAGGAAAGGAATATGAGAGAAGACTCGGGAATGCGGGTTGGAACAAGCACAGCCACAACCTCATCACAGAGTGAGGCACGAAGAAGCATGGCTCCAACCGAAGCAGGGATGGCGGGGCACCAGGCCTGGGGAGCCTAGGGGTGTCCCTTCCAATCCCCAGCCTCTGGGAAGCTCTGCACATTTTGGGCAATTCCCTTCTTCTAGCCGCCTGTCCCACGGAGCAGAAGGCGCGGGGACATACACATACACACTAGTCACGTCTCCCCACTCCCCCACCTCAAGCCTCGTGTCCTCAGCCTGGCTGCAAAGACGACCTCGCGGCCCCCGGACCTGGAAGCTCTCAACGCGGGGTCCCGCCCGACCCTGGCAGGGCTTCACAGGAGTCCGGAGCCCGGAGCGACTCCAGCGCGGCGCCGTAGGGCTGGACAGATGTCCCCGAGAGCCGGTTGTTGTCCGGATGGGGTGGTAGAGACGCATCCCTCGGTCCACCCGGCGGCACAGCCCGCGCCCCGCCCCATTCCTCCCTCGCGCTCTCTCCTCAGTAAAGAAAGGTCCAAGTGCCACCATTAACGCGCCTCCATCCGCTCATCGCGCACACAAAGTTGCTCCAAGTCGCGGGGTTCCGGCGGCTGGCGAGGGTTAGGCGGGGCCGCGCAGCGGGTGGGAGCGCGGTCACGGACTGGGGAGCCGGGCGCGCCCCCTCCCGCTCCGCGCGTGCACGCACCACGGACGCGCACCCAACATCCAACCCCCACCCGGTGCCCCGAGACTCCCGCCCAATCAGAGGACGCGCACGCGGCGCCGGCGGGCAGACACCCTAGCTCCCGGCCTGCGTCCTTCGATCCCTGCCTCGCCGCAGCGTCCGGGCCTGGCCACACTCACCGTTCCGGGCGCGCAGTTCGCGCGCAGCTCCGTTCCGGGGCCGCATCCCCGGCTCGCCTCCGCTCCGCTTCCCGCTCCGGCTCCGGTTTCCGTTCCACAGGGCTCGGCTCCGAGATGGTGGCAGCAGCAGCGAGGAGGGAGGGCGTGTGTGCGCGCGCGCGCGCGCTTGTGCGCGGGAGAGCCCCCGCGTTCCCCTGCGCGCCCGCTCCTGCCTCCTGCCCTCCACGCAGCGATGCCAACAGAATCTCTAACGCGCGCTCCCACACTCCGGGGCGCTCACACTCTCGTGCGCGTGCACCTCTCCGCCGCACCCCCGGCTCCGCACGCCCCAGTCGCCCTCCTGGGGCGACCACAAAGAGCCCAAGACGCGGCCAGCGGCGCTCGCTAGCGAACCTGCGTCCCCTTCCCGGCTGGCCTCGTCTCAGGTCCCTTGGGGCTCCCAGAGGGGAGCCCTCGGGCGTCCCTGCTGCGCCACCATGCCACGCCGGGCCGCGGCCACGCTCCCTGAACCCCGGCTGGGGCGCCCAACTTGGGCTGCCGGCGCTCGCGCCCAAAGGAGCCGGCTCCCTCCTCGCCCGCGCCACCGCCCGCAGCCGCGTGCTCTCCTGCTCCTTCCTTTCCCCTCTTCTGTCACTGCCCCTTCTTGACCTCCTCTCCTTTCTCCTTATCTCTCCCTTCCCTCCCCCAGATTCTGGGCCGCTGTCTCTCCCGCTGTCTCTCCGGCTACATCGCCGCCGCCCTCTCCCGCGCCCTCTGCTGCCCGCCGCCCTGCGCGGCCTCACATTCTCCGCATTACGTTGGTGCCGCCCGCGGCTCGCCGGGCCCAGGGTTGGAGTGCGCAGTGGGCGGCGAGGGTACCCGCCGGCCCCGGCCCCGCTGTCCCCTCCGCTCTCCACTCGCTTTGCGGCTCCTCGCTCCGGCCTGACGGGCGGCGACGTCCCGCGCTAGCCTGGGTTGTCGCTGACAGCTCCCATCTCTCCCAGGCTTAAAGGGATAGTGCACCGGGCTCGACCTGCCCCACCCGGGGGCACCGAGTAGGGCGTCCTCGTCGCGCCGGGACAGTCCGGGGCTGTGGCGCTGTGTGGGCGGCGCCCTGTCCGCAGTCGCTGAGCAGGGCCGTTCCCAGCTGGAGGTGAGTCAAGGAGAAGGGCGGTCGGAAGCTGCCCAGACCACGCCATCCAGGGGGCGCTCAGTGCTTGTTGGCTGCTAAGCCTAGGGGCCGACTGGGGGTGTGGAGGCAGTGCAGGATGGCCGCTGGGAGCGCGGGGCCCCTGAGGAGGGATCAGAGAAGCAGCTGTCCGAATCTGAGCCCAGGGTGAGGACACCTGTCATGCTGGTCCTGCTGTATGACCTTGGACAAATGTCTGCCTCTCTATGGGCCTCAGTTTACCCTTCCTTGAAAAGATACTGACTGCCATCATCTCTGGGGCCATGTTCCACCTCTAATGTGGTGTTAGATCCCATCGGAGAGGGAGACCCAAGGCAGGCCCTCAGACCCCCGAATCCCACCCACTCCTTGCTTCGGAGTGCTGAGGCCACCACTCCCCCACCCTCACCAGGCCTGGTCTGCCCCCTCCCTCATTCTATAACCTTCCTTCTCCATCCTCCTCATCAGTGCAGCAAGATAAAGTTGAGAGGTACAGGGACCTACCAGGGACAGCATGCTACAGTTTGCAGAACTCTTTGACATCCCAGGTGTCCCTAAATCTTCATGACAACCCTGGGAAGTAAAGTGCACCCCTAAACTCCTGCTCAGCCTTATCCTGGATAAGGCTGGTACATGAACATTTCATCTTCCTGGTCTTCCATTCTTACTCCCACCCCAGACAGACCCTTTGCCCATTTATTCACTAAGCATCTATTATGTGCCCTGTCCTGTGCTAGGTACTGGGGACACAGATGATTTGGACACATTCCCACCCTTGAAAAATGAGAAAGCTGGAGCTATGAAGGAATTTTGGGGAATGGGGGAGGTCCAGGAGAGCTCCTAGAGGAGGTAACATTGAAGTCAGGGATTGAAGGGTGAGTAGGAGTTGGCCAGACAGGAAAGGGGTATATAGGGCATCCCATGCCAAGAGAAGAATATGTGCAAAGACCTGGAAGTGGGAAACAGGGAAGGATGGAGAAGAGAGGCTGTAAGAGTCCTGAATTGAGGAGTTTCACTTTGTTCTGGGGCAGCAGCAAGGCTGCCCCTTAGCAAATCTAGGCAGAAGCCCTCTCCATCTTTCACCCATCACAGAGGCATAGCTAGGGGCTACCCATATCCAAGAGCTTTTGAGAGAAACCCCCTCTCCCGGAGGCCCAGTCCCAACCTCAGCTCCCCGTCTCTGCAGCCAGATGCCGCACAGTCTCCCCCTGCTGACGAGAGCGGGAAGTGGGAGAAGCCCCCCACCCCCACCCCCACTCCTTGGCTGTGGCGGGAATGAGTGCATCAGGGGCCAGACTTGGGCACCCACCGATCAAGGTGCCCTGTAAACACCCCAGACTTTGGTGTTAAGCATATCAGCGCCAATTCCAGCTTTAGTGTCCTCCTTTGTACAGTGGAAATATTCAGCCACTAAGGCAATTGGTGAAGGCTTCATGAGGAATAACCAGCACACAGTAGGTATGCAGCACATGGCCTTTTCCTTCCCCACATCTCAGTTTGACTTTGTGGGCCATCCCAAAGGCTCCTACTGTCTCCCTGTTCCCTCCTTGCTTGTCCATTTTTCTTCTGCCCCCCTCCCAGGCTTTCTGGGAGCCTCGAGGGAGATGAGCTCATGGTTCTTGCCTGTTCTGAATCAACACACCTCCTGGGGAGTCCTCCCAGGGCTCCCAGGTGGGGCCTAGGAAAGTCAAACAGAGACAAACAGCCTTTCCCCAGCGTCTCTGACATACAAGCGGAGCAGCAGTTCCAGTCTAAATCCCGTCCATTTCTCCCCCTCTCCTGTTCTGGGAGCCACACAGCCTTCGTGTCTGTACTGGGAATTTATGCCCCCAGCTTTTCTGTGCAACCTCAGATACATAGCACACCCTCTCTGAGCCTCAAGTTGCTCTCTAAGTATGGGGGCAAGCTTGTTGCACCACAGGGGCAATGAATGGAAGTCTGTCATTTATTTTCCCTCAGCAGGTCCAGGCCTTGGCTCGCTATCCAGCCTCTGTGCACAGAGCCAAGCATGTGCAAAGGTCCCCTTCGGACCCCCTTGTGTCCTGCCCTTGTGCTAGGGCCAGGAGCTATTACCACCTCTGTCTCCCAGCAGGCTTTACACAAAGGCAAAACATGAATAATGAACAGGCCCACTTGGAGGAACCACTCTCCACTGCCAGAGCAGCAGCAGCTGCTGCGGGGCTGGGGGCCAGGGGCCAGGCACGTGTGGGCAGCTCCAGGAAGGAGCCCCTTCACCAGAAGCTGAAAGCTGGCTGCTTCCTGTCTCAAGCACTGGGTCAGTGCCCCTGCAGATGCCTACCAGGGGCCCCTCTGCTATTTTCAGCCATTTCCAGAGGCCAGCAGGGGAGACCTTGGCAGTGTCCCAGACCCAGTCACCAAACCGGGTCCAGCATGGGGCTGAGTGGCCCACCTGGAGTCCCAGGAGGCAGTGGCCATTTCCTGCATGTCTTCTCAGCCAAACCTTGGCTTCCTGGGTAAGGCTGAAAAGTAAAGAGGGTCACCAAGCATTCAGAGAAACAGCCCACCCAGACAGGCTCTCCTTGCTGCTCTGTCTTCTGATCTGCCCACCTCCACATCATCCCCCACCTGCCCCCACCACCTCTTGGCTTCCGCACAACCCATTCACCTTTCCAGTCCTTTCGTCCCTGAACAGCCTTCCTTCACCACCCCCTGCCTACTCCAATCTCCTCCTCCTCTTTACTCCTAACCTGCTATGTGTCAGGAGTCTTCATTCATTGATTCCTCCTCACACTAACCTTGGTGTTATTGCTTCCATTTCAGAGAAGGGAAAAGAGAGGTTTAGTGTGGGGTTACAGGATTTGAACTGAGAGCCATTGTTCTTCCTTCTTTCATGAACATTTATGGAGGACCTACCCCATGCGAGCACTGTGTCAGGTGTGGGGAATACACACCAGAGGACTTAGAGTCTAAAGAAGGAAACAGATATCCAACCATCATTCAAAGAAATGTAAAATGACAACTGGGACAAGTGCTATGAAGAGCTGTGGGGCCGTTAAGTCAAGGTCCGTTCCGTTCCTGGAAGTCAGGAGAGGCTTCCGGCAGGATGTGCCGCTTCACCTAGCCGTGTAAGTCTGGGTAGAGATTGACTTGGAGCAGTGAGGAGCTCCAGAGAGGGCCTAGCACGTGCAAACGCCATGTGGCCAGAACAGGAAGAGGGAATTGCAGATGGGGTTGCAGTGGCAAGGGGTTGGAACAAAGGTTTCGTGAGCCCCCCGGGGAGTTGGGGGTTTCACCTGCTGGCTCTGGGCTGGCCTGGGAGGTTTGAAGCAGAAGACAGCGGCATTGGAACTGAACACCCCACCAGCACTCGGCACCCTCACCCACTGCTCCGCCATCAGATGTCGTGGGGTCTCTGCAGGCCTATCAGAGCTACATTGGCTCCTTGGGCCTTTGGTTTTCCCATCTGTGAAAGGGAATCATTCTTTCTTCCTATAGTCTCCCCAGGCAGGAGACAGGATGAAGGAAACTGGGCTTCTTGGTGTAACCTCAGGGGCACTGCTCCCTTGTCAAGCATCCTCCTGGGCCAAACAGATACACCAGCTGACCTTACAAAACCTCCCCCTTGGAAAACCTTAGTCGGCTGCCCACTCCCCTCAAAGACAAGGCACACCTCCCCAAGAGGACTGCAGCACCCTCATGGGTGCCACCAGGCAGAGACAGGCTTATGGGTCCTGTTTACAGATGGGAAACAGAGGCGCCAGAGAGCAGGGGCTGGCCTGAGTCACCACCCACACGGTGAAGGGAGAAACAGGATGGTAAACAGGGCGCACTGGGGGAGGTAGCAGGGCAGTGGGGGGGGGGGGTCAGGGCCAGGTCGCGGAGATCCATGAATACCACAGAAGACGACTGGACTTTGAAGGGTTTAAGGGAGGCAGACAGTTAGATCCGAATGTGTGACGCTCCGTCTGGCTCCTCTGAGGAGGGTGGGTTGGAGGGGGCGAAATTGGAGATGTCACTTGGAGAGGAAGCTGTGGGGTCACCCAGCTGAGGAGGTGCAGTGGGGTGGAGGGGTCCAAGGATAGACATAACAATTAAGAGGCAGTGCTAACAATTGTCACCCCCATAAATTTTAATTAATGAAAAGTAAATAGGGCGCCGGATGGCTCAGTCGGTTAGAGCGCGAGCTCTCAACAGCAAGGTTGCCGGTTCAATTCCCACGTGGGATGGTGGGCTGCACCCTGTGCAACTAAAGACTGAAAACGGCAACTGGACTTGGAGCTGAGCCGCGCCCTCCACAACTAGATTGAAGGACAACGACTTGGAGCTGATGGGTCCTGGAGAAACACACTGTCCCCCAATATTCCCCGATAAAATTTTTAAAATAATAATAAAATAAATAAAAAAGGAAAGAATTAAGAGGCGGGACTTGGGGAGTGTCTGGGTGTGAAGGCTGGAAAGCAGGGCCCCAAGGCCTGTTCAGCAGAGTGACTGCTGTTTGCTGGGAGCTGACCTCCACCAGGCTTCGTGACCTTGCTCCAGAGAACCCTCACACCAGCCTCCCTGGATTGTCGGCAGTGTGTAGGGGGAACCTGGCACACCTCCCAGACCCCCTGCAGGCGGGGGCACTCCTCCCTCTGCTGGAGGGGGTGAGGCTGCCAGGTCACAGGTGACTGCCTTCCCTCACTGAAGAGAGAGATGTGCCTGGCCCAAGGCCTTGCCCTCCCACAGGCAGCTGCATCCAATGACTAGTCAAAGCAGGGGATAAAGGCCCATCCTTCTTGCCCCAACTCAGAATAACCCCTCAAAGGATACTCGGGTCCCAGCCCCTTCCAGCCCACCTTCGCCCTCAGCCCCATCCTGCTTCTCTCTCCATCCCTCCCACGAAACCTCTTGCATGCTAATCTTCCACACACTGGTGTTTGACCCCCATTTTACCCATAAGGAAATTGAGGTTCAGGGATGTTAAGCGTCTTGCCCATGGTTACACAGCTGATGAGGGGCAGGTCAGGGCCTGCCTGGGAAGGGAGGAGGCCAGGACCCTTGGCTGGCTGGGGTGGGGTGGGGGTGGGAGAGGTGGTAGTCAGACCCCAGGTAAAGCCGCTCCACCCATAGGCCAGCGCCAGAACCAGGGCGGACTTACTCCTCCTGCCTCCCTCCTCATTCTGCAGATGAGGAAACTGAGCTCAGACTGTGCCCAGGTTCATAATGTCAGTAATGATGGCCCCAGGCGTATTCCGTAGGGTTCTGCCTCCCAGCCCAGCACAGGTGTTTCCTGTGGACCAGAGTGGTGTCTCTTCTGCCTGTTCCCTTTCCAAGCCCAGTACTGGGCCTTGGGCTTGGGGACCCGGCCTAATTCACTCTTCCCAATTTCCCAAGGCTGGAATGAGGTACCTACATCTTCCCCAGGCTTGTCACAGAGACCTGTGCAGCAGCCTGAGCTGCCCAGCCCTGGCGTGAAGCTGGCATGTACTAGGCTAGGCAGGCAGGCAGGCATCTGACTGGCACAGCAGAGCCAACAGACGGGAAGGAAATCAATTTGTGTGTTTGATTAATTTTAATTTTTAATTTGCATGGAGAGTAGTGCACCCCATTTGACTCTGCCAGCTCACTGCACTGCTGGCGATCTCCACTGCTGGGACCACTGTGGTGTGGTGTGCCCAGTGGCTCCCGGCCCTTCTATCAGAAGAGCCAGGCCCTCACGTGGCAGACGGGCCATCTGCAAAGCCTGGAGGGAGTCCCCTGCAGGGGCCTCGCCCTTTCTGCCCACGAGAAAGTGTCTGGTGAGTCCCCTCTGTGTGAAATGGGAGGAGGCAAAGAAGTGACCCCTCCTGGCAGGGGGCTGATCAGACCATGTCTGTTCCAAAGTCAGGGTGCACTGACAGACTGCTGGGCGTGCTGAGACCAGTTTGAGGAGCAGGGGAGATCCTGGGAGCACCTCATTCACTGGTGCTAAGTTGTTACCAGGCCCCCTACATGCATGGGCTGACCTGGAGTCAGAGCTGTCTTAAAACTGGGACAGTCCCAGATCACATCCTCTGACTTTAAGGGTCAAAGCTCAGTGGTCTCTTTGCTGGTTTGGAATTTGACCACATATGGGGTGAGGAAAGTTGGTCTGAATTGGGACTCAGTCCATCGCAGTCTGCAGCTCCTAGTCCCCCTCTCTCCTCCCACCAGGCCTCAGGCCCCGAGAGCATTACCCTGTGGTGTTGAGAACAGAAACTGTGGAGTGAAGCAGACCTGCTGGTAATCCCAGCTCTGCCACTTATTAGCCATGTGACCTTGGACAACTCATATATTCTTGCTGAGCATGGCGTTCAAGGACACTTCTGACTGTGTTTCCTTCCTGTTCCCCTTCAGACTTCACCCGCTCTTGATATCTACAGAACGCAACATGCAGTGGCCTCCTCCAGGAAGCCTTCCCTGATAGAGCTTTCTTTTCTCCCAGCTGCTACTCTTCCCAGCTGCTGGCCTTGCCCTGAACATGAGCCCTCTCTGGCACCTCCTTAGGCCTCAGTAGCTCAACTGTGTACACTGCACACACTGCATAGGCTGGTGTGCCAGAGGGAACATGTCCTTTGATGCAGATATTCCTGGTTCAAATCCGCACTCACCTCCGTACGGGCTGCTTAGGCCCATCCCTTGAGCATCTCAAATCCGTTGGATCCAAAACTGAACTCATCTTCCCTCCCCAAACCTACTCTTGCTGGTTTTTCTTCCCTATCTCAGTAAACAACACCCCAATCAACCATTGTCCAAGCCAGAGAGCTAGGAACTCCTGGGACTCCTTCTTCTGCCTCATCCCCCACATCCTACTCTGTGCCAGGTCCTCTGTTACCACCCTCCACTACGTACCCTCTGGCGGAGCTGGCACAGGGGAGGAGAGAGGTTCTCCATGGTATTTACTGGGGTGCCTGGCAGGGCTGGGGGAGCCTTCAGAGACCAACCAGTCCTACCCTCCCATTTTACAGGTGAGGATACTGAAGCCCAGAGAGGGACAGAGACCTACCCTTGGCCCAAAGGTGAACTGCCCATAGCAGCCACTGAGAACTTAGGTCTCCTCTGCAGCCCACGTGGGCATCTCAGAGAGGTCATGTCAAGGCCAGGCCCTGTGACAGTGGTAGAAGGGCACCTGAAGCCCCAGAAGTCCCAACCCACTTCCCTCCACATCCCAGGCGCAGAGAGGCTGCAGGGGATGAGTGAGGGCTGTGGCTGTGTCCAAGTCCCCCTGCAGATGAATAATCCCCTAGTGACAGCCCAGCCCCGGGAGTCCTTGGACGTGGCCACGAGAGCAAGCCGGAAGGGGCCTTAGCCATGATCAGAGCTAATGGCTATTGTCTGTGTACCCCACCCAACTGTCACCGTGCCTGAAATTCCACCATTGCCCCTGCATCAAATGCAAATTCGTGTATTCCCGACCAGCAGAAGAGCTGGGACAAGGGTGGGAGCCAGGGCATGAAGGGGAGCCCTCCCAGTTAGGGGTCCTGGAGAGGGAACCCAGGGTGGACAGGGCTGTCATCTTTTATTGAGCACCTTCTCATGCTGGGCACTGCTAAGGACTTCACAGGCTTCCTCCCTGCGGCTCTCTAAGGTCCCTACCATGTGACCCAAGCATCACTCAAACCCTCTGGTCCTCAGTTTCCTCCTCTGTAAAATAAAATGAGTAATAATAGCTGTCTCTAGAGGCTGTTGGGTGAATAAATAAGAAAAGATATGTAAAATGCTTCCTACAGTGCCAGATAAAAATTAGATGCTAATTAAATGCTAATTATAAATGAGATAACTTACGTGATAAGGCCTAGAACCCACCCCCCAGTTCCTGCTTGTCAAATCTGAGCTGTTAATAAAATAAATGTTTCACCACTTGTTACTGGAATGGGGCAAAGCTGAGGGTGGAGAAGGGTGTCTGCCTAGAGCTATGGGACAAAGCTCTGTCTAGAAACTCAGAGCATTAAGGCAAAGATGAAGCACAGAGAAGAGGCGAGGCCACAAGAAGTGAACCACAGGAGGTCAGAACCTACTTCTATCTTAAAAGCCTCTGTCTCTGAGGTTTGGGCCTGGATGGGCCAATTCTGCAGGTCCCCAATCCTCTGGATTGGACTAAGCGGGAAGTCAAGGAGAAGGGGTGAGAACCTCGTCCACAGGGAGGGGGAGGCGGGGGAGTGGCCAGGACCCAAGACGAGCCAGACGCCAGGAAGACAGCGTGTTCCAGCGCCAACTTACTTACAGAGCGTGCACTTGGCCTCTGCCTACATTTCCTCCTCTCATCGTCCAAACAACCACGTCGAGGGTATTGTTCTGTCCTTACACAGATGAGACTCCAAGAGGCTAATAATGACTCGCCCACGTCACTGCTTTTGAGGCTCAGAGCCAAGAAGTGAGTTTGGGCTTTTCTGGTTTGGAACCACCATGAAGAAGGAACGGAGAGGAAGCAGGTGCCAGGGCCCAACCTCTCCTCAGGTCCCAGGGCAGTAGGGCCTCCCAATTCCCAAAGCAATGCTTCCTCAGACAGCTCTACAGGTGCTCCAACAGGAACGCCTACCTCTTCCCAGTCTAACCCTGGAAGCAAGACTGGGGGCACCATGGGGAGAACTGGGGTGTCAGAGCTGGGGCAGAAATGCTTGGAATTAAAAGGCAATAACATTATGTTACTGCACTAACTAATGCCAGGAACTGATCCAAGTGCCTGAGACATTTAATTGTCTCAACGCTCTGTAAAGGAGGAGCTTTATCACCCCCATTTTACAGATGAGGAAACTGAAGCATAGCTATGCGTAACTTAAGTGATGTACCCAATTTTGCACAGCTTGGGAGAGGCAGAGCCAAGATTCAATTTCAAACAGTGAGACTGCAGAGTCTGCAACTAACCATGCACCACGCTGCCTGTCAAAACAGCCAAGTACTGCCCCCCCGCCAGAGACACCAGGACGGTGTTGGCGGCAGACTCGGCTCACAGCACTCCCACCTGCAAAGTGAGACACCTGTGTCTTTGTAGACTTAGACTAGAGAAGCAAATTGGGCTGCCCTTTCTTTTGCCTCTGTTCCAGAAGACACAGCCCCAGCCAAGCAGGCCCTGTGGGAACATGAGGCACTGATTTGATGAATGACTTTGGAACTCATATTCCCTGGGCCCTGGGTCCCAAGGACCTAACCTTTGTGATGAATTCCCAGAATGAACCAGTTCTGAAAAGCTCAACTCCTTATTACACCCACTATCAGAGAATTTGGGGTACTCTCCAGGGTCCTGAAATATCTCGTCTGCCTGGAGACCCCAAAAGTGCCTTGGGTCTCTGGACATGTTCTTCCAAAGTAGGGGGGTAAATTGGCATTTGGACATGGACTATTACCCTAAGCACACAGGGGGAGCTATTGCTTAGGTTCACCACCACCACAGAGAATCCTGTGAAGTTCATGAATTCATACATCCCCCCTCCTCCCTGTGGGGGGCTCCATCCATCTGAAGGTTCATGGAAAGGTTGTGTTTCAATGAGATGGGCTGCAGCCCAGAACTGGGATGAGTGCCACAGGAGATGTCCAGCCAGGGGCTCAGGAAATGTCATCAGCTGCCATCATCACCACCATTACCATCATCCTCCCTGGGCAGCCCTCTGTCTGTGGGACAGGAGCCACACCCAGATATGCACCCCCAGCTTGTGGCTCCAGAATGCACATCCAGGGAGAAGGCAGTGGTCTCCACTGCCGTGTTCAAAAGATGGCCAGTGGGCAGCATTTTGGGCAAGGAGGAAAAGGGCCCTCAGAGGCGGCTCAAACCCTCAGTCCTAAATCTCCCCCCTTGGGGGGACCTGAAATATTCTTGTCCTACCCGTGCTTTCAAATTAAAACCTAGTAAGTGTCTGCTGAGCGTATTCCTCAGTCCCCACACCCACCATTCACAGGTCCTGATGGGGAAACCCCATGAGGTAACTTCAGGGCCAGTTGCTCTGGGGGCCCTGCACACACTTGCCTCTCTGGGCCCCCAGGCTCCCCATCTCAGTAGGAAACCAGGCAGCCAGATTCCAGTGATTGCAGATGGCAGAGGCCCTCCCCACTTAAGAAAGGACCTCGCTCGTAGACAAAAGGCTGTGTCCCCGATACAAGAGTAGGGGATGGGGAAATGGAAGGTGCTGTCCCTCTCCACCCTGTGCTTCCCCCTCCCCCACTTTCCCGGCGACCCCAGCTTGGAAGGGGCAAGGTCTCAGGCAGAAGCCCCGCGTTACTCTTGTCGTATCCCGCCCCAGCCAGCTACAGGACCCTGTCCGGCTCCATGGCAGAGCAGCTATGCAGGCTCCACTGCCAGATTTGAGAGCCCTCGAGTTCTCCTTTCAGCAAACACGTATTACGTACCTCCAGTGTGCCTGACCTGTGCCAGGCAATTCCCTTACACTGGATCCCACTTGATCCTTATGACAACCCATGGAAGTAGGTACTTTACAAGTGAGGAAACTGAGGCTCAGAGAGGTTAAGTTGTTTTTCCCAAGATCGCACAGCTGAAGGGGGTAGATCCACAGGCAGAGACAGACGCATACCCTTTCACCCAGCTCCGAGCCTTTACTCCTCACACCTAGGACAGCCTCCCCTTCTCTCTGACTGCTCCATGGCATCGCTTGCGTCCCCTCCATCCCTAGCCCCTGGAGCCAGGGAAGGGAGTCTGAATCATGACTCAGGCCTGGGGGTAAGCAGATGTCCTACACCCCACATGAGCCCTGGTTGTGCACGAGCTGAGGAGGAGGGTCCTAGAGCCGGATGCCACACAGGGACCAGGACAGTGCCAGGGCTGACAGAGGGGCAGGGAGCATCCAACGCTGCCAGGATGAGAGTGCTGAGGCTGCTGGCAGGGGTCTGAGAGGGTCCGTTGTCTGGAGAAAAGGGCGCCAAGGCTGGGCCTCAAACCCCTTCTTCCACACCCCCTCCTGGAAGTCCTCTAGGACTGCCCTGGGCCAAGTGCTCCCTCCTTCCCCTGAGTTCCAGCAGCCCTGATGGTGGGCACAGCCCACTGGACACTGCGCTGAGGAAATCTTAAATCCATCTTCCTGGAGTACCCAACCTCCTGCATCAGCTCCAGACCCAGAACTGGACTTTTAAAACCCAAGCCCTCCGCTGTAGGGAGGTAGCCTTTACCACCTAACAACAGACAGACCATACCAAGTGTAATTGGTCAGTTCCAGCTCACAGGAGGGAAGGCATGCGATGATTGGCTGGTACTAATTGGCTCCCTTATAAAAGGGAGAATCAGTGACCTCGAAGAAGCAAGTCGGGTGGAGGGAGATGCTTGGCAGTCCTCCGAGAGCCACTGGAGGCTGGAAGGAGAACAGGCCTTCTCTGCCCCTCAGAATCGCCCTTCCGTCCAGGCAGGCCAGAGTGGGGCATTCCCATGGAAGTGTCCAGTTTCAGCCATACTTCCAGCAGACCCCGACCTTGCCATTCCCAGAAAGCTGGGCCCAAATGCAGCCTGCTTGTGGGGACAGAGCCCCAGAGGGCAGTTTCCAGGCTCTCGGCCTCATGTGGGGGGTGCTGGCTCGGGTAGTGGATGGCCATCAGCTGTGGCTGGTTGGTCGTCAGCTGTGACCATTGAGCCATTGGCCCCTAATATAACTGCCGCGGCTACGGAGGAGAGTGGAGGAGAGTGGAGGAGAGTTGGTCGGTTGGCAGCAAAGCGGACAGCAGGTCGCACGTCGTGTAAACCCAGCCTCCAGTGAGACCGTAGTGGTGTGACTCCCCTACCTATGGCTCCGTGGGTGTTCCTTTTTGGCCTCACCGTGTCCTGCGTTCTTATGTGGGGAGCGGGAGCAGAGACCCCCCCTTGACACCCTACATGACACTGCTCCTGGAGGCAGAACTACTCACAATAAAGCAAGCATTCCTGGCACTCAAAGTGGTAAGTCTGGATTAGCTATAACGAACCTATAAACGTGCCCCAGAATGTCCCAGCACCACCTGTGTTCCCACACACATTCCTGGAAAGAAGGCCAAGAGCTTCCAAGCCAGAGGGGCTCTGGGGATGATGTCGCCCAGTCCCCATTACAGAGATAAAGAAATGGAGGCCCAGAGGAAGTCGGGGGCATTTGTCCTCGGTCACACAGGTACTTAGAGATAGAACTGAGACTGTGTGCAGGTCTCCTGACTCCCAGTCTGTCCAGCACTCTTTCCTCTGCCCCACACAAGCCCCACCCCACTACCCACCCTTCAGTTTTCAACTCAAGGGTCATTTCATCTCGGAAACCGTCTCGGGTGCCCCCTCTGTCCATCCCTTGGCTCACATGGCTGCCTGCATGCCATGTATCATAGCTCTGGTCACACTGAACTCTGACTGTCTGTGCCCCCACAAGGCTGTGACCCCTTGTGATTCCAGGGCAGGGTCAGTCTGCTCTGTCGTCATGTCTCCACCCCGGCAGCACCCAGGGCTCAACTGGAGGCTGAAAAGTGAATGTCTCTTCAGTAGAAGAATGAAAGACAGTGGTATTTTAATCTCACAGTTTGCTTCCATGTGCCAGCCCTGTGCTTGGCGGGAGACAGAGGGAGGCGGAGGACCCAGCCGTGCCCCTGAGAGCTCCCAGACTGGAGCAGGGCAGAAGGGGTGTGACGTGAAGGGTTCAGACACGGTGTGCTCAGGGCTATTCCTCAGAGGCCTCGGTGCCCTAGCCGGAGTAGCACCAGACGGGGCTAGGAGCAGGCAGACACAGGGAGGAGCTGTCATGGCTCCAGGGATCCCCAGCAGCTGTGGAGCTCTGAGACTACCACCCTGAAGAGCTCGCGAGTTTCCATTGCACACCTCCAGGAGGTGTCCTTTTCTACATCCGCGACGCCCCCTGGAGCCCAACCCAGTAGACTGCAGTGTGAGTGGCACGCCTGGAGCTGGGTAGTGTGCTGACTGGACAATGAGGGACCCCGCGGAAGCCCTTAGTCTCACCTTGGCAGTTCCCCTCGTGGTGGTCGTGGGTGGGGGCTGACTAAAGACTGCCAGCTCCCACGTCCCTGCCCAGGGGAGTCTGGACACTCCCAGCCTCCCTTCCCAGCCCTGCTGCAAGCCCCCCTACGCCCCAGCGGACAGTGGCCATCCAGCTGCACAAGTCCAGGCATGTCTGCACGCCCTGATGGCCGCCAGGCAGTTGTTAGTCACAAGACCGGCACTTACTGCAGGGCAATCGTTACATTTCCAACTTCGGGCAAAGAGGTGCTAACATAACAAATGGGGACATGCGGCTGCTTCGGGTGGTAGTGGGGCCATTACAGGAGTGCCCTGTGTGCCGGCCACTCGCAGCATTTCTAATGCTCACAAAAACCTCGGGAAGGTGTAATTACTTCCATTTTGCATATGAGGAACCTGAGGCTCCAAGAGGCTCAGGCACTTGGCCAGGCCACACTTCCATGGCGGCGCTGAGACTGGGGGTGACTGGTCTGACCGCAGCGCTCCACTTGCGCCCTAAAAGCATGGCCTCAGTTCCCCTCTGAGCTCAGGGGCTCCAAAGGCAGCAGTGACATGTCTGAATGTGGGGACAGAGCCAGGAGTGCAGTTTCCAGGCTCTCGCCCTCACGTGGAAAGGTGCTGGCTCTGGTAGTAAATGGCCATCAACTGTGATCAAATGGCCATCAGCTGTGGCTAGTTGGCCGTCAGCTGTAACCAGTGAGCCATTGGGCACTAATATAACTGCTGTGGCTACACTAGCAGCAAATGGGGGCTAGCAAGAAGGTGGTGGCTGAGCTAGCAAGGGCAGATTGCGGTTAGCACGGCGGATTGCAGCTAGCAAGTGAGGTTGGTTGGCAGAGAGAAGTGGACAGCAGGTTGCAGATCATGTGGCTGCTGCTTCCTGTGTCTCCAACCCAGCCGCCAGCAAGACTATAGTGGTGTGACTCCCCTATCTTTGGCTCCGTGGGTGTTCCTTTTTGGCCTCACCGTATCCTGCGTTTTTATGTGGGGAGTGGGACCAAAGACCCTACATGACAGCATCCTTCCACAAGGATGCATCCACAGAGGGAACAGATAAGGAGACGGACAGAGCACGGGAGGTGGCACAAGGGTCCAGGTCCTGCCTTTTTGGCTGCACCATCTTTAGCTGCCCTGGGCCCCCTGTTCTCTGCCAGCCCCAATCATAGGGGGTACCCAGGGCTCCACTTTGCCTCTTCTCTCCCCATTTCCCACCCTCCCTCTCCCATCTGCTCACAGATGGCATGCCCATCTCTGCTTCAATCTGGTGCACCCAGCTGCCTGCTCGGCACTCCCACTGGGACGTCCGGGGAACAAATCACCCCCAGCCTCAGCAGGTCTGCCCTCCTCTGGGTGCCCAGCTTAGAGTCTGGTGCCCCAGCCAGTAGCCTGGAAGCTCCCTTGTCACCTCACCCTCTATCACCCGTTCATTCAACTCTATCCCCTAAATTAGCATGAATCCGGTCATTCCTCTCCAGCCCCTCTAGGCCCCCTCCAGTGCATTTGTAGTAGGTGCTGTTGGGGCCTTACCCAGATCCCTTTACCAGGCCAGTGCCCAGGCAGAAGCTCTGCCCCGCTTCTCTGGAAGTCTCCCTCAGCAGGTAAAGACCTACCTTATCAGCAAATGCCTGGGGGTTTATAACCCACAACCAACAGCTGCCAGATCCAGGGACAAAAGCCTGCTCTCGCCTCCTGACAACCCTGGTGCTGTTCTAGCTGCAGAGCTCCCTGGGGTGGGAGACCAGACTTCAGCTGACCCCACATCCTCGCCTGGGTCCCTCCCGTCCTATCCCGCTGTACTCACTCTCTCGTGAGCATCACTTGAAAGCACTTGTTTCATAACTCTCTAATACTTGAATCCCCTTTTCCAGCTTGCTTCTCTGGAACCCAGCCTAAGGAAGACACCATCTCCAGTGTAGGGTCAGGCAAAATGACACATCCCTGCCCCTCGGAGAAAACCTGGGGGACACGGAGAGCCAGGAATGGGAATGAGTTCAGGTCTTCCCAGCTCACCTTGCCCCAGGCTGGCTCAGAGAAGCCAGCCCAGCACCCACCTGTCCTTCCAGACACGGTGATTAAGTTTTGTGCCAGAAGGAGAGTGGGGAGCTGCTGCTTTCCCTCCTCCCTTTTTCTTTCTTTGAAAGGCTGAGCCAAAGTTAATCAGATAAATTCCTGGCCAGTCACACTAACAATTTTTCTAAGGTTCAGTCTCCCCAGAGCGACTCATAATTACTCCAGACTGAGACATTAAAGCAAAGGGGATAGAAGAGGGGGAGAAAAATATGTTTTTAATTAAAAAATTAATTTTTTCCAACAGAACCACTGACAGCTGCCCGGCTGTGGTGCTTCACTACCCCTGAGACATCCCCTCCACCCGTCTCTTCCTCATTAAGCCTAGAGGAGGGGCGTGAGCAGCCCCCGTCCCTGAACAAAGTTTCTTCTGTCTCCAACTGGAGCCTCCTCTCTCTGATACCTGCAAAGGAAGTGGATGGATCGTAAGATGCCAGGTGGGAACAGCAGACACAGAGCGCAGGCTTTGGGGTCAGACAGACACGGGTTCCTTCAATCCCTGGGGATATGTGTGACGGCCAAGCTCCCTGGCACCTCCTGACTCAAGTGAGGTCCTCGGGCCAGCAGCAGTGAGTCACCTGTGGAAACCAGCATCTTGGCCCCGCCCTAGGTCATCTGAACCAGAATTCGTGTTTTAATAAGATTCACACGCACATTACATTTTAAGAAGCCCTGCCTAGCGGCTCTGAGCCTCATCCCTCTTCTCTAGAAAATGGGGATAATAACAACATCTGCCTTGCAGCTTAGTTTGTAAAGGATAATAAAGATGAACATGAAAACAGTTTGGCCGACTATAAAGCAAGAATCTTCAAAAAACGTTCACTACTTATCCCCCCTGAGCCATTCTGTTGTCTGATGTCAAACCTCACAGCTGGTAACATTTCGGGAACTTCACCCAGCCACCCAGAGGCTTCTGCTTTCTCAACACTTTCTCCTTTCTCGTTCCCTGTATCTGGGACCCAGCCAGAAGTTTGCTAAAGGAATCAAAGTGTTTGTAACCAAGGAGCTCTTGACTAGAATAAATAAAATGACGTGCTATCCGAAGCATGGTCCAGCCCCTCCCTGCTTGCAGCACACTGGGAGCTGCTGGTGGTGGGTAGGGCTGGGCGTGAGGGCAGCTCAAGTCCCAATGCCACAGGGATGCATGTGTCTGCTCTACACAGGTACCAACAGCCAAGGACTCCAATTTCCACTTCGTCATTCCCTTCTGGGGTCTTTCCTAAAGACACAACCTAAAGTGCAGACAAAGCTTTATGCCATCAGGTTACCTCTAATTACAAGTAACCGGAAATAACTCTGAGAGAAAGACTAAGTAAATGACAGTAAAGGCCTTTAAAGTAGTAAAGATCTTGTAATGACACGAGTAAATGTTTGTGAGATCCTGTGTGATACAGAACAGCTATAAACTCACCTATATTAAAATATATATATATATATATATATATATATATATGAATAATGGAAGTGGAGGGGGGCGCATCTGGCCAGGGAATGCTGAATGGTTTCCAGGGTCTCTACAAGCCCACATCCCATGGCCAGGGAACCCTGTGAGCAAGGCCCTGCTTCAGGAGAAGAGAAGCTGGCGAAGGGCAAGGGCCCGGGCAGAGGCCAACAGAGCTTATCTTCAGCAGAGAACCACAGAGACCAATAGAAGGAGGCCAGAGAACGAGGCAGGCATGGACCACCTTGCAGGGGTGTGAGGGGAAAGCTAAGGCCCCAGGATGGAGTTGGCCCGAGCGATGGGGTGCAGGACAGAGCAGCGTCCGGTATACTCCAGGCGCCCAGAGCTCAGCCACTGAGTGGGGCTGACCCTGCAGCATCAAGCTCGCAGTGAGCCCAGAACAGGCAGGAACTGACACCATGTCACAACACGCAAAGGTCTTTGGCACTTGCTGTTCAATACTGGGAGAATAAGTTTCTGTTATTACAGTGACATTGCAGTCCCAGTAGCTAAGCCAGTGGACTTTCAGTCAGGAAGTTTCTCTCCCTTCATGCTCTGTGGCCCTACCATTAACTCCCTCCACTTTTCTGCAAACCTGTAACCATGACAGAAAATGTTAACAGACGAAAATGAAGGTGTAACCTAAGGAAGCCAGAGGAAGGTGGCCCGGCAAAGCCACCTGCTGGTTCAGGGACTGGATCTGTAATACTTACAAAGTCACCAAAGGATAAGAGCCCTAAGTGGGGTACAGAAAACGGGGTAAAACCAAAATTTTAGACAATAATAAGAAAATGAATTTAAGACCTGGTTTTACACTCAAGACTTGAGACTTGAGTGCACAACTGTAAAACCAATAGTTGTAGGGACAAAACAACAGAGAAAAACTCCCCCACAAGACAAGCTTACAGAGCACAATTTCAAAACACTCAATGAAGACTGATACTAAAGTAAAATCAACAGTTAGAAGAGGAGCTTATTGCAGACAAAATAAATAATAGTGTAATCTTAAAATGACTTAACCTAAGCCTGTTTAGAAACCTTAAAAACTGGCATCTGCAAAAAGGAACAGGAACATATAAAACAAAAATAAGCGTAAATGTAACAAGAATAGATAGATATGAAAAAGAACCAATTGCAAATCTTAAAAATGAAAAAATAAAGTAATTAAATAAAACCTTCAATAACTGGGCAAATTCTAGACTACACATGGCCAAAGAGACACTTAGTGAATTGGAAGCTAGTACTAAGGAATTTATGTAGAACACAGCATAGAAAGATAAAGATATGATAGATCCATTAAGAAGAACAGAAGGTAAGTTGAAAGGTCCCAACAAATACCCAATAGGAGTTCCAGGAGAAGAGAATCAAGGGATAGAAAATAAGCAATAGTCAAAAATATAAAAGCAGATTACTTCCTAGAATTAAAGAAAAAGGGAAGTTTTCAGGGTGAAAATAAACATTAAGTGCCTGGTATCATAAGTACAGTTCATCATAACTGGGCATAGTAATGCAGAACATTAAAGATAAAGATAAAAAATTGAAAGGCTACGGAAAAGACCTTTCACCTACCAAAGAATTGACAAGATGTGCAGACCTCTCACCAAGAATAAAGGCCAGGAAACCATAGAGCAAATGCTTCAAAGTTGAGTATAAAAGAATGGGGGGTAAAATTCCATTTGCAGCTAAATAATCACTCAAGATTAAAACTAAAATAAAACTTTTTTCAAACATGTGAAAACTAGGAGAGTTTAAACCCAAGAGAACTTTACTGAAAGAAGTCCTAAGGGATGTACTTCAGCAAAATGAAAAGTGAACTTAACGGAAAAAGTGGGGTGTTAAAAATAACAATGAGTGTAGAAATTGGTTTAAAAATATTAGTTAACTGAACTATTGACCAAATAATTATAATAATAATAGCTACAATTGTGATCTTTTTTTTAAATTGGGGAACAGTGTGTTTTTCCAGGATGTAAAGTCATTGTTTTTCAACCTAGTTGTGGGGGGCACAGCTCAGCTCCAAGTCAAATCGTTGTTTTTAATCTAGTTGTGGAGGGCGCAGTTCACTGGCGCATGTGGGAATCAAACGGGCAAACTTTTTCTTTTTTTTTTAATTTTATTTTTTAATTTATTGGGGTGACAATTGTTAGTAAAATTACATAGATTTCAGGTGTGCAATTCTGTATCACATCATCCATAAATCACACTGTGTGTTCACCACCCAGAGTCAGCTCCCCTTCCATCACCATACATTTGATCCCCCTCACCCTCATCCCCCACCCCCCAACCCCCTTACCCTCTGGTAACCACCAAATTACGTTCCCCAGATTAATTTTCAAACCCGTGGCCATCCTGTGGTCACCGACTGCCCTCCAATCCCCTCACCCTCCCCCCCACCCCCCACCCCTCCCGCCCATCTAGCAACCCTCAGTTTTTCCTCTTTGTCTCCAAAACTGTTTCGGATTAGTTCATTCACTTATTCTTTTCTTTAGAATCCGCAAATAAGTGAGATCATATGGTACTTATCTTTCTCTGTCTGACTTATTTCACTTAACATAATGTTCTCTAGGTCCATCCATGTTGTTGCAAATGGTAAGATTTCTTTCTTCTTTATGGCTGCGTAATACTCCATTGTATAAATGTACCACAGTTTCTTAATCCAGTCATCTACCGATGGGCATTTTGGTTGTTTCCATGTCAAACGGGCAAACTTGTTGTTAAAAGCACCACCACGCTCTAACCAACTGAGCCATCAGACTGCCCCCAATTGTGATTTTTTTAAGGCATAAGATTTTAGACAATTTCAAAAATTCTTTACTTGTCCAGAAGGATCATAAAGATACTGGATAATATTTGAACTTTGTTAGAAAAACTTATAAGTAAATACATATATTAAAATGTAAGAGTAACAAGATAAGATTGTAAATACAATTTATAGCTTGTGAGGTGCAACTAAAGCAATATTTAGAAGTAAATGTAACTTTACTAGCCATTGTCACCCCAATACATTTTAATTAAAAAAAGAAGTAAATGTATAGTTTTAAATGAATTTATTAAAATATAAAAAATATTTAAAATAAACACCTTGAGTTATTTAACGCAAAAAGGAAGAAAAAGAACAAAAGAATAAGCCTTTAAAAAGTACAAGGAAGAAAACAATAAAGAAAAGGTCAAAATTTTTTAAATTAAGAACCAAAAAGCAACAGAGAGGTGTAGCCAATGACTAACATTCCATCTGTCACAGCTGCTATACATCTACATGCTACAAAAGCTTTCATTCTAACTTGGTCTAGTTTTGAAAGTTGTAACTTGTTTGGGTAGTCCTTTTACATCTGATTTTTTTCAGGAGGTTTGTTGATGGACTTTAGGTAATAAAGGCCTGGATATTCCGACCAGGGTGTAAGGGCAGAAATCTATGCCAATACCTGAGGATTGCTACCTCCTTTATACCCTCTCAACACCAGTGCAGTGGAAGGGTGGGGCTATCACAGAGGGGCAGAGAGGCAGAGATTTGTCTACAGGTGTGCAATGGTTAGTGGCACAGCTAGAAATAGAATCCATTGTTCCCCCATCACCCCAATTCTCCTCATGTCTCCCCAGCCCCCCACCAAGATGCAGAGGGATTTCAAAGTATCTTTCCTTGAAGTCTCCTTCCTGGGACTGATTCAGACCATTCTTGTGGATGTGACCTCATCGAGAGATCAGAGAGAATCCCAGGGCCCCTGGGGCCACCGCCGAGCAGTCCAGCCTCCCCTCACTCCTTGGGGAGCATGATAGATCTTCGAACAGGAGAACTATGTGCTGGCCAGACACTGTCTCCATCACCTGGTGTGTGGGACTCACGTGGACAGGCAGACAGCAGGGAGGGGCTGGCAGTCTTACAAAAGCAGAGACAGCATTTTCCAGGTGGACAAAAAAAAAAAAAAACGTCGTGAAGAGAGTCACCGTTCTTTGGATCTGCTTAAAATGAGCCCCAGCTATTCTTTAGTTAAAACCTCCACCTACCTGGAAGGAAGGTAAATCATTTACAACTTCTCACTAGAATGACTTGGTCCAATATTACGGTTATAAAACCCTGGACTGGTAAATTCCCTCATCTGTGAAAAGTGCTTCCCCAAAGAACTTCTGGAGAACGACAGACGTCCGGTGGTCTGACATGGGCTAGGGGTGGCCGCAGGGTTCTCTTCAGGTCCTGCTCTGCCACCTCTCTCCCACAGGGGGGCTTACTGAGTCAAGATGGCATCTGATTGCCCCACAGCTCTGGCCTCATGCATTGGACTCTAAGGCAGCCTTGAGGACAGTCACCAGCCTATTGGCCCCGGGCAAGTCACATGCTTCCCTGGAGGAGAAAGAAGGATGCCCTCATTGCCTGAACAACGGCTCCAGCCCTTATTGTTCGCAGAAGGACACTGAGGCCCAAGGTCACACAATGAGGATGAAGGTCACACAGTGAGGTCACACAATGGGCTTCCTGAATCTGAAGCCCAAGTCTGCAGCTCCCCCAGTCAGCTGAGCCAGAGAGGAAGACGCTGGGGAGAACAGTGGAACAGAACAACGGGGTGGGGGGCAGGAGGAATTTGCTCACTCCGGTTGTAGCTTGATCAATCGCAAGTGAGTGCGGTAGCGGGATCAGCTGATGGAACCACAGCTCCCCCGAGCCCCATCACTCAGAGATACGGTAATAAACTGGCCAGGGCTGGAAAAATGCTATGAGACTCCAGAGAGCTCAGTCTCATCCCGCTGGATTATAACCCTGTTATCGACACCCCTGGGGCTTGTTCTGTCTCCTTCAACCCCAACTCTGGAGATGAAACCTGGCAGGGACGTTAGCAGGTGAGGGTGCTGACCGGTGGGATATAGCCTGACCCCACCCCCACACCAAGGGCTGGGAGAGGGGAAGCAAGATGGGAGAAACTGACCCCTCCAGGACCACACCTGCCATGGATGTCTGGGGGTGACTTGTCTCCCTGAGGCTCAACTCCAGTATCCAATGAGGCCTAAGCCATCATGGGCTGTGCCATGAGGGGACAGAAAGAGAAGAAGCTGGGGGCCAGGCCTGAGGGCCCCAGGAGTGCTTAGGGCATAGTCCTCACCTGTCAAAAGTTTAAGGGACAGCAGAGATTGTGTGGTCCAGCCAGCTGTGAAACATCAGAAGACAGGAAGGGCCGGGGGTTTCAGAGCAGAAGAGGGGAGCCTACACAGCTGGAAGGGTCGGAATTCCATTCTTGAACCATTGCCACAGGCTCCTGAGGCCCTGCCCTTCCCGCCCGCATCCTCCCACACAGGCATGGGAGAGCGTCCTAAGCAGCAAGAGCCTGCTGTCATTCTAGGTGACAGTCTCCCCAGCATGCCAGCGCTTCCAGGAGAAAGGCAAAATCCCATCACATGATAATGCTATTAAGTCATAAACAGAAATTAAATTCTGGTATGTGCTACAACATGAGTGAAATTTGAAATCATTATGCTATGTGAAATAAGTCAGACACAACAGGACAAGTACTGTATGACCCCACTCATATGCAGTACGTAGAATAGGCAAGTTCATACAGACAGAAGTAAAGGAGAGGTGACCAGGGGCTGGGGGACAGGGAAGCATGAGAGACCAGGAGTCACTGCTTAATGGGAAAAAGTTTCTATTTGGGGTCATGAAAAAAATTCTTGAAACAGAGGTGATGGTTACACAACATTGTGAATGTACTTAATGCCGCTGAATATCCACTTCAAAATGGTAAACTTCATGATATATGTATTTGACTATACTACAATAAAAAAATCCATTACGTGCTGCCATGCAAGGCCCCTGCCACCTTGCCCTAACGGCAGGAAAGCCACGTACCTAGAATGCCGAGACAGCCGGAAGTCTTGCTGAGCACAGGTAAGGTCACCACATGCATATATCTCGTCACCTAAATGATCCTCTGTCCTAGCCACTGCAAACTGCCCTCTGCCCCTGCGGGCACCGTGTCCTGTCAGTCTCTGTGCCTTTGCATGTGTGCTCCTTTGGCCTGGAATTCCAGCTCCCCCTTCTCTTCCTGCCTAATGCCTGCTGGTTCTTCCAGCTCCCTGTCCCCTGCCACGCTCACTACCCATGCAGAGTTAGAGCCGCCCTCCCCTGGCCATGCAGAGGGAGCCCGCTTCGGTGCCCTGCCCACTGCCCACTGCGCTGAAATGGTGTCTGCATAAAGTGATGCCACCCTCAGCCCGAGACCTCACAGCAGACTGTCACTTCCGTGCGCATTCTTAATGGAAGCAGCAGCAAAAAGCCACGCCGCTGTTCAGAGATGGAATTTGGGTGACTTTCCCAGCATTTTCACCGTGAATGTAACCATGGCTCAAAAACAGTGCAGGCATTGCTATTGCCTTAGGGTCAAGCTCAATATTAACTTCCCAGAGATGCAGCGATGTTTTGGCCCACCAGCAACTGAGAAAAAGAAGAAGATAAGGGCTTGGAGAAAATCAAAAGAGCAGCTAAAAGCTGTTCCCATCTCTCTGTGGGAACTTTTAAGTGGCCCCAACTAGAAGAACTGAAAACAGAATATTAGCTCAGGAACTCTGTGATCTATAAAAATAATAAGCCACCAATCAAGATCTGCTTTCCTATTCTATTCCAGGATAGAGGGTGTTGAATTCACATAAATCAAATCACATTTGATAGATAAATAGGTAGGTAGATACATAGATACATAGGGACATAGACATAAAAATATATGACTAAAAACACTTAGATTTGTAAAGTCCTAGTACGATCATGATGAGACTTGCACACCTGCACATCTACTTCAGCAAATACAGTCCTTGTGTCTAAATCCGTTTCCCCATCTAGACCGCGAGCACCTTGAGAACAGGTCCGTTTGTTCGTGGTCCCAGCGCAACAGAGTCTGCACATAAAAGGAAGTGAATCAATGTCTGCTTTGTAGCGTATCGAGTTCTTTTATTTCTCCAGCATCCTGCGCAGTCTGTGGTTCAACAGCCAAAGTTTAAAACATGTTTGAAAAAAGGAAGAAAGGACCTGACCACCGACATGCTGTCCTCAACTGCGAAACTGTGAGATGACCCTGTGTCCTGGAGCTGCTATGTCCTTGCTCGGGAGTCCACGGGGGGGGGGGGGGGACGCGGGGGGACTGATGGCAGGAGGGTAAGCAGCCTCCATGGCTGAGGGGCCAGAGGCCTGGGCTCTGGGGCTTGAAGGCTGAGGAGGGAGTAGCTCACAGTCTGCAGTTTGGGATGATGAAATCCTAGTGACGGTTCAAGACTGTTCACAGGAGCACGGTTCAGATGGCCGAACAGAGTCAGACAATTGAAAAGCACTGTGAAAGGAAAATGGTTACAAGGGATAGAGTCATTCTGTGACGAGTGGACAGCAACACAATGGGAGAAACACAGAGACATACAACAGTGTGGGTGGATCTTAGTAACATAACAGGGAATGAAAAAGTCAGTCTCAGAAGACCATTTATAACACGATGTCCGTTCCAAAAGTTCACAAACCACTAAAATCAAAAATACTGTTTAGGGGGGTGGCCGGTTAGCTCCATTGGTTAGAGCGTGGTGCTGATAACACTAAGGTTGCCGGTTCGATCCCCACATGGGCCACTGTGAGCTGCACCCTCCTTAAAAAAACAAACAAAAAAAACACTGTTTAGGCCTCCACAGAGGTGTGGTTGTGGTAACGCCCCCAAGATCAGCAAGACCTCAGGCTCTTCCTTCCTCCTCGGTACATTTTTCCTGAAATTAGGGAGAGCCTGGGCCGATGAAAGGTCACCAGAGTGCTAGTGTCACTTTGGGGCAGAAACATCTAAGAAGTGGTGCTGATGCTGAGTTCTTATTCTCCTCCCCTGCTAAAGCAAACCCCAGAATTCAGTGTTGAATAGCACATCACAGGCAGCCCCTGCACCCCGTCCCGCCGTGTGTGCAGTGGGCAGATGTCACGATCTTCACTGGCCATGTAGCAGGACAGAGAAGAACCCTCTGCTGGGTTGACCCCTGATATTAGGGATTATTTGTTACCCAGCATCTAACTAGTTTCTCCTGGCTGATACTGTTATAAAATTATATTTAAAAAGGCAAAGGACTGATAAACACAAAATTCGGTGACTACTCTGAGGGGGAGGCAGTGGCTATCATAGGGAGGGGCACAAGATGAGTGCGTCTGAGCTCTGACGCATTCACCACGTCACTGCAAATGAAAATGTATCACTGTAAATAACAAATCACTCGATTAAAGCGGCCCTGCATGGGCCAATACTGAGAGTGTGTACCTGAGGTCCATTTAAAAAGGAAAAAACAAAAAGGGAGTGTTGTTCGGATATGAGCTGGAAACCCAGCCACTATACCAGCCCAAGGGTGCTGGTGTGTCACTGTGTAGGCAAGGGACGCACACCAAAGTGTGTGAGGGAGGGCAGGGCGACAGCCCCTCCTACACACACACACACACAAGCACCCTGCAGGGAAACTGTCCTTCGAGCCAGCTGGTTGGGAGGTGGGACACAGGAGTGTCACAGAGCCTTTCTTCTTAGCAGCTTGTCAATCTTGCCCCAAAGCCTCATTTCAATATATTTGCATGAGGTGGTTTCATCCCCGCCTCCTCCAGCCGCCCCCACCCCCACGAGCCCTGCAGGCCCAGGCTCAGTAACCCCACAGGCCCCTGGACCAACCCCAAGCCCCTTTGCTGATGTCATTATCTACCAGGAAGAATTCTGCGTTTTCTGTACCCAGGGCATCATGAATCTTACATAAATTTTCCTCCCTCAACCTAGATGCTAAAACCATCGCATTCAATGAGGAGCCATTGGGAGTTGTAAGGAGGAGAGGATGTGGTGGGATGTGCAACTTGAAAGCAGCTCTGGTTACCAGTGTGGGGAGGGGGACCGTAGAAGCAACAAATTAGGGCATCCAGACTCGGGCAGGGGAGAGTTGGTGGAGGGCACTGGGCAAGAGCCTGGTGGTGAGTCAGAGGGGCACAGCCCGACTCCACAGTGTCTGGGGAGGAAGCAGGAGCAAGCCTGCTACCCCATCCCAGGCTCCGCGGCTCACTGCTAAGGCTTCCCCACCCCTGCCAGCACCGCTGCTGGGAGCAGGAGGTTGGCTGTGGAGGAGAGAAATACCTGGGAAAGGCTGCAAGTGGCCTCTGGAGGAGTCTGCGTCCAGAGGTGGGGGTGAGACCCACAGCCATTTCTCTTTGGAGATTTAAAACTATTTGCATATACTAATTTGACCCAAAAATTCAACAACAAAAGCATGTTAGAGTCAATCTCTCAGCATGTCTTCTTACGCAGTGAGCTTCGGGGAGTTGATAACCCGAATTTGTGCACCAAAATGGGCATGTGAGTGCAGGTTTCTTCCAAAAGGGGGTCTATATGTTTTATTGAATTCTCAAAAGAACCTGTGAGCTGGTAATATTAATTAACATTTATATAACACTATACTTTATGCTTTGCACTCATTTAATTCTCATTTAATTATATCATACACACTTATTTAATCCTCACGACATTTTATTGCCATCCCCATTTTACAGATGTAAGGACTGAGGTTAAGCAAATGGCTGAAGCTTGCTCAGTTAGTGAGATCTCAGTTCCCAGAGTGTCAACCACTAACCAGGTCTGGTCTGATCCAATACTGAACTTGCCCAGATAGACAAGTGAGGCCCCCCAGGAAACGAAGGGCTCGCCCCAGGTCCTGCAGACAGACAATGCTGGCCGGCAGGGGCCTCTATGCTCCCAGCTCTCTGAGGTGCTCCTTCAGCCCCAGTAGGAAGTCCTGGTGATCGCTGCCCATGGCAGAGAAGGCGGTTTTGTGCTGGGGAAATCGGGGACAACGCAGAAGCAAGCATGGGGGAGGGGAGACCTCCCACCCCCCAGCAGCCAGCTGCTCCTGGCACCCCAGCTTGGCTGACTCACCACAGGGACAGGGACCCACCTTCCTCAATGACCAGGCCCTTTTCTCTCCCTGGCCTGTCTTCCACCTCTGCCCTGGGCTCCATCTGAGGCTGAGGCAAAGCATGGGGCCAGAGACACGGGGGGGGGGGGGGGGGGGGGGGGGCGAGGGGGGGCCAGCACCTTCAGCTCAATTTGCCAATAGTCCTGCCTCAGCAGCGCTTGGCTCTTGCCCACTGGGACTTGCCCTAGGAGGTCTTGTTTAGGTCTAGCCCCCCTAGGAGTGTGTGAGACCCTCAGTCAGGCTGGAGCCCACCCCTAGGGAACTGTGGCAGAGGGGGCAGGGGAACAGGACACCAGCAGGGCAGGGCTGCCTCGAGAGGCATGTGAGCAGAGGCTGGACCGCCAGTCATCTGAGAGGGGGCTGCACAGCAGTCACGCCCAGGTCTCAGTCTCTCCCCCTCTAGGATTCCGTGTGGGGCTTGGTGACACTTACAGGACAGCACAGTAAGGTATTCAAAGGACTCCACCAGCCGGGCCTCAGGGCTTCCTCTAGATTTTGATTTCAGGGAGGCGGAGAGAGGGATAGGGCTTGTGGTTGGCTCAGCTCTAAGGGAAGGGAAGCCCCGGGCCTGGATGGCAGGGGGGAGGAGGGACTGGTACTTCAAGCGGGAGGCGGGAGGGGGGTTACGGTGGGGGTGGGGGGAGACATATATGTGGGAACCTCAAGCAGGGAGGTTTGACTAGGCTGAGAAGGGGATGGGCCGAGGACAGGACATGTTCAGGCAAAGCAGGAGACAGCTGAATTCAGACATCCTGAGGGTGGGTTTTGGTGGGGACTGGGCCAGAGCCCAGGGAGCTTAGATGCCCAGCTGAGCAGGGGAGGCCCTATGGACCCCACTCAGCCCACCCAGGACAGAAGCCCATCCTGGGGCCCTGGCTCAGCATGACAAGGCAGTTCCTCAGTTATCTGCCTCCCCCAGCCACGCAGGGACTGCGGCCCTCATGTCAGAGGGCCTCTGCCTCCCCGGCTGTCTTCCCAGGGCAGGGCCAGGGCCCTCGATAGCCCATCCCACCTCTGGGCCACAGCGGATATCCCCAGGTTCCAGTATCGGCCCAGAATCAGGCTATTTTCAGCTGGCTCTCCACAGCAGTGAGCTAGCTCAGAAGTGCCAGTGAGGGCCCCACACTGTTCTCAGCTTTTAGCTCTTGCCGGGAGTGACTCTCGCACCCAGCACGCTCCGATTACCAGAGTGACCTGGGCGGCTGCCTGGAGTCTCCTTGCCCACTGAGACCACAGGCAGGTGACACAAGACGATGCTGCAGGCAGACCTCCCCCCACCTCTCTAGAGTTCTGCCACCTGATGTCAAGAGAGCCTAGGGGCAGAGGGTGGGGTGGCCAGTGGACTTCTTGACTTAATTTGCATAATTACCTGGTGCTTCATGGGGTGTGAGAAACCTTCCATAAGCTCCACCTACCTCTGTCCTTTACAGAACTTAACGCCCAGGAGCAGGGTGAGTCAGATGTAGGTCACCCGATGAAGAGGAACTCCACTGAGACGCGGCCCACACGCCCCTCGAAAAGGCTCAGAAACGCAAATGTTCTCGGGGGTCCAGCCAGCCAGGAGTAGTGATCTGCTTTGCATGTGAGTGGTTTGTGCCTTCTCCACTTCACAGAGGGATTTGTGCTCACCACGTTGATGGGGGTGCTAGTTTTATGAGAGGACTTTAAAACGCAAAAATCTGTTGTTTTAAGTGTTGGCAGTCAGGTCAAATTCTAAAAGAACATTGTGTGGTTTCAATAAAACACATCAGGAACCACACTCGATCCAGGAGACAGATCGGGTGTTGATTTGGGGCCCTGCCTCCCAATGCTTGCTTGGCCACATATCAGGATGTGCCTCCTGGGAGGGCCCTCCACAGCGGGGAGCAGGCCTCAGGATCCCAGAGGACAGGGCACCACACTTTAGGGCCCATCCAGCATTTTCCAAACAGTGCTCCAGAGAAACTAGTTGCTAGAGCTGTTCATGGATGTCCTTTTTTATGGGCAACGACTCTGGGACTCTGGGTTAAGTAAGGCAAAATAGACTTTTCCACTGTAGGACTTGTCCTAGTCTTTAAGACGTAACAGAGTGTCTTGTGAATTTCCAGGAGGTAGAACAAATGCAGCCTTCTCAGAAGAGCTGCACACGAAACCCATTTTCAAGGTATAGCATTAACTCTGGAGAGACATCACTACTGCTCCACACATATGGTTCTGGAAGGGTGGCTCTCCACACTCACGTACCAGTGCCCCGAGCTCAGCATCCCAGGTGGCTGGAGCAGAAGCACAGGGAGCGGGGAGACGGGAGGGAAGGCTGGGCAGGAGCCTGGCTTTGTCTGGAGGGCAGTGGGAGCCACTGAAGGGTTTCAGGCCAGGAGGCCATGACGGCACAGAGCTCTCCGCACGGAGAGCAGACTGCAGATGGGACTGGGCCAGAGGCAGGGAAGCTGGGGCAGAGGGGAGCGTGGGGGATGGAGGGAATGGTCAGGACTCGGTGGCTGGAGTCCTGTGGGAGAGCAGGCGAGGGCGGCGCTGAGGATGAAGCCAGGCCATGGGCTAAATGGGCAGAGCCCAGAGGAGTTATGGGAGCAGGCTGGGGATCAGTCCCCTCCATGTGCCCTGACCCACTGCCCATCCCGTTTATGGAACTTCAGCTACCTGGGGTTGCCATGGCAACCGCACAGTGAAGCAGTGGAGCACCTGCACAGTCAGGTGGGCTGGGGAGGGGGCTGCTGGCCTGATGCCTCCTCTGTGTGCACCAAGCGTTCAGAACCTGGCCACCCCTTCCCCCAGGCAGCTGGCAGTGACAAAGGGGTGGCTGAGAGAGAGGCAGGGCATCTGCCCTCCATGGCTCCTGCTCCCAGAGCTAGGTTAGCAAGGCGGTCCCAGGAACCCCACCGCCACTCCGGCCGGGTCCAGGCCTGGGGTCATTGTCTTTTCACAGCTCTTGTAACCACCTCTGAAAGAACAGGCAGCGGTGATTCCCACGACTTTTTCTCCTGCTGCCCCCACAAAACTAATTTTAGCCCTGACATAAGGCTGCAGCCAGGGGTGTTGGGTTGGAGAAGGCTATGTGTCTGCCCCTCTAAACGCAAGCCAGGAGGGGAGCCCAACAGGGGGGTCAGAGGGCTGGCTGGTCCCACCCCTCTGGGCCTTCCTGGTGTCACCCAGACCTCCCTCTCCTCAGCATCCTCCTCCCCCCACTGCCAGCCAAACAACCACACCCTCAGCCAGACACTTGCCCTCCACAGCCAGGTAAACCCTCAATGCTCGGGGCTGTCTCACCAACCACGTTAGGCAGCTTGGTAGTCAGCTCCCCCCACCACCACAGAGCCACTGTTCCTGCTGCACCATCTCAGCCACACAGAGGGGTGTTTCCAGCAGCCCCAGAACCACGTTCTAAAGTCCCAGCTCATGGCTCAGACCAAATGTCACCCCCTCCATTGAAACACTTCTACCCTTCCGTCAGACCTAACTTCTCCTTCTCTGTGCACCCTGAGCTTCTGACATCATTGTGTTTTGCTATTTATGGACACACTGTCCCCCACATGAGACTCTAAGCCTGGAGAGCAAGGACAGTCTTGTTCCTATGTGTCCCCCCAAGCCCAGCACGGTGTTTGGCATACAGGAGGCACGGCCAGGGCCCAGGTGGAGGGGCCAGGATGAGTGCAGGCTCTCAGCCACTAGTGGTCACTGCCCCCATTCCCACCCTGTTTGAAAGCAGATGGCCCCACTCCAGAGCCCCATGGCTCCCCTGGGTCACCCTGGAGCACGCATGAATGTCTGACCACAGGCCACGCCCCCGTGACTGTTCACTGACCTCTGGCCTGGTGGAACATGACTCAGGCCAGACTGCCCCCCTGAGTGACTTGACCTTCCAAGACATGCAGTGAGTCCATGACAAAGGCAGAAGCCAAGAGCCTGTGTCCAGAGGGGCCAGGGTACAGAGCTGGGGCCACAGTGAGGGGCACACACCAACCATAATTATGGGGGAACAGAGCCCCAGGAAGCTGAAGAAGCCACGAGAAGGGGGTAGGGACCAGAGGAGACACTAGGGAGCAGCTCCCACTCAGGCCCCTGCTGCATCTGCGGCTGGAGACCCAGAGGGCTGGGATTCAGGGAGACCTGTCTGTCTCCATCCAAGGAAGGAGACTAGAGCTTTCCCTCTTTCCCACTATCCTGAAGAGTGACGAACAGGGCCTTCACAGGTGTTTTGAGAAGCCTCCCGGGAGCTGCTGGGCCATGCTGCTTAGGGCAGTAGGAGAGGTGAAGACGAGGAGGCAGACCCAGAAGTGAGAAGGCTGCCGCGGCCCTGAGCTACAGCCCACAGCCCGTGCTCCCTGCTGTGCCCTGAGCTGGAGCCCACAGCCCGTGCTCCTTCTGTGCCCCTGGAGTGTCCACTGCTGCGACACTGGAACCTGTTATGCAGGTGCGGGATCCTGCTCGTGCCTCTTCATCGAGGAGCTGAAGTGGGAACCAGCACGTCGAGGGGCCGGGAGTGGGGCTGCAGACCGCTTCCTCCTGGCTCCACAGAAGAGCGGACGGCCGTGGCATGTGCGACTGAGAGTCAGCATGAAAATCACTCAGGAATAAACTCGGAGACTCGGCTCTGGCCTATGCCACACACTAGACACCAGAACTAGGACTGAGAAGAGAGCTGGGTGACAGTAGACCACGTGACTGCTGTTTGCAGCATTTCTTACTTTCTGAGTCAATGTGAGAGTAACCAGCCAAAGTTGACTTTAGCAGTGGTTGTCCAGCCTATCTATCCAGGCACATGGGTATTCCCTAAGCCTATTGGTATTTCTGGCAGGAAAGGCCTAGACGGCACGGGCCAGGACCATGTGTCACCCACCGAGGTGGTGTCATCTTGGGGGTCCTCGATGACAATGATGTACTTAGGGAGGTAAAGATGAGAAACAGGCAAGGAACAAAAGATGAGTTCTGTGTCCCAGGCTCAGTCTCAGCCCCGTCCACAGACCGCCCCCAGTCCCCACCTACTCCCGTCTAGCCCACTCCCACCCCTGCTCTGTGCCCAGCAGGTTCATGATGTCCACTCAGCTCATGCAACCCCCACAGCCGGTGCCTGTTCAGCTCCTTCTGACCCATGTGGGGTCTCGCCCCAGGCAGGGAAGCCCAGCCCCACCTCTCCTGGGAAGAGGAGACTCAGGGACCCCAGCAGCACCGCAGTGTGGAGGACACTGTGCCCACCATGCAGGTATGGCTTCTGTGCTACAGGAACGACGCCCCCTGAACACAGCCACGGGCCCTGCGTCCCAGCTCAAAGTAAACACAGCCCTCAGGTTGTGCAGGCTGTAGCATCAGCATGCCCCAGCTCTGGGAGGAGAGACAGGGAGATGACTCCCTGCTAGCCTGGAGAGAAGGGCATGACAAGCCAGCATGGGGCAGGCCCTGTGTCCAATCCGGGGGACACCATGGCCTTCCTGCCGTCCTGCTGCAAGGAGCCCTCCTGGGCAGGGGCTGTGGACACGCTGGGCTGAGATGGAATGTGTGGAAGCCACCAGTAGCCATGTGGTTTTCCTCTCTGGGCCTCAGTTCCGCGGGGGTGAGCTCCTGAGGGCAGGACCTGGCTGGGGTGGCTGCTCTGTGTCCCAGTCTGGAAGCTCTCATAGTGGGGTTGGAGCTCCTCTCATTTTATCCAAGTACACCAGGGCTGTGTGCATGCCAATTCTGACACAGAAGTGGTACCTCCTGAGCTAAGAGATACTGGAGGAGGGGAAGGTGGGAGAAGCCCCAAAAGCCCAGGATGGAGCAGCCCAGGAATAACTACCTTGCTCCACCTCCAGCACAGGCAGCAATCCCCAAAGAACCACTTCTCCAGGAGAAGGGACACAGGCGGCAGCTGGTGGTCATATAGCCATCCCCAAAATGCTCCTGAGAGCCAAGCAAAAGTGCCCCTGCCACTGCCAGCAGCAAGCCAGTAAATCATCACTGAGGGCTGCACCCCCAACTCTGTATTTATATCTGCCTGGGTGCCTGACAATGGATATTTATGCATTTTCAATGTTGAGGTGAACGCGTCATCACTCAGTGCTCCATGGTTGCCGCACACCGCAGGCCCCGAGACATTCCTCCTCCACCCAATTTGCCAACTCTGGGGCTCCGAAGTGGGTCCTGCACCCTGAACCGCTACGGAGGCCCCACCCCCATCTATAGGCTCACATGCCCAAGGGGGAAGTAGAGGGAACCAGGGCCAGGCCAGCCTCCCCTTGAGCCTCAGGGCCCCTCAGAAGCAGGTCCAGCCCAGCCCCCACTTCACTGACCAGCTGCCAAGGCACACTCTCCAAAAGTCCCAGGAACGGCCACATCTTCTCTAGGCCAGGGCTCCTCCTCCCATGCCCCTCACGTGGGGTGACTCCCTCCTAACCAGGGGAAGTGGCAGAGTTGGACTATCTCCCCCAATCTCTGGATCTTTCTTTGTATCTCTTCCCTTAAGATCTGTCTCAACCCGGCTGTGACTCTCTCTGGACCTCCCGCTGTGTCTCTGGGCCCGTCTGGCTTTCACAGACCAGTCCCTTCTCGCCACCTCTGGTCCCTGGGTATATCTGTCACACTCCCGCCCAGCCCAGCGCGCGTCTCACCTGGCTCACACCTTTGTCTCCTTCAGGGTCGCATCCTTGTCCACCCCTGTTTCCAGGGCTTTGTCTCAGGGCGGAGATCAGGGCAAGGGTAGGGGAGCTGTCCTGGTGTCAGGACGCTTCCTTAGCAGTCATGTCCCCCCACCCTGGTCCTGTGAAAGGACAGCTCCCTCCACCCTGAGCCAGTGCACCCCCAAAGCAGAAGTGGGGCTGAGAGTGGGAGGTTCTGGGGGACAGACTTCCACTGAGTGAGAGCCAGTGAGAGACCAGGCAGGTCCTCCACCTGCAAAGCTGTGCAGAGGGAGCTCTGCAAAGAGATTGCCACACCAGCCCAACCACCTGCCCTGAAGGGCTCATCTGGTGCTGGGATTGGGGCCGCGTGATGGGACCCTGGGCCTGCCCTGAGCTAAAATGTTGATGCCCTGGGCCCTCGAACCTACTCCCAGTCCCTGGTCACCTTCACCCTCCAGCTTCACCACCACCCCAACACACACCCCTCTTTCCCTCCTTTCTTCCCTTTTTCCCTCTGTCAGGGATGACGACAATTCGTTAATGTGTCCTCACGTCCCCCAGGAAATGAACCATCCCTGCACCTGGCACCTGGTTAGAGTCCAAGAAAAGCCTGACACACGTGCTGCTGCTGTGCATGTGCATGTGGGTGTCCCTGCACCCCCGGGCACACCGTGTGCTTCTGTGCGCCAGTAGGCTCACCAGCACGGACACATCTGTGGACGATTCTGCACTCTCATGAGTCTGGAGACACAGGTCAGGCTGTCTGTGTGGACCCACTCTCGAGGCTATGGGTGGGGGTGCGTGTCCACCTTCCGCGTGGGCGTCTGCAGGCATGCACTGCATGTCCGCGTTTAGGTCCACCTCTGTGCACACCCGTCTCTGTACTGACTCTGTGAGTGTGTGGTATGTCGGGTCGTACACGTTACTGTGCTCGTGTGTTTACATTAGACACAAGTGTTTCTGCATTGTGTGTGTGTGTGTGTGTGTAGTGTACACACACCCTGGCCATCCTGCACACACACCTCCTTCCTGGCTCCCCAACAAGAGTCATTGTGCCATGTCCCTGGGGTGATGACAGTGTTAGCTGTGGCAGAGCTGGTGGCAGGAGCCTGAGAGTGGGACAGGAAAGGCACTCACTAATGAGGCAACTCTTCTTGTGAGCCAAGAGCTGGTGCCACTAATTATCGCCTCAGGAAACAGCTCTCCAGGGAAAGGCTGCTGCAGGAGCCCTGCTCTCCACCTCCCCTGGGACTCCTTTCCTTACCTCTTCCCAGTATTGAGACACTGCAGGAGCCATGGGCACCAAGAAGGGCAGTCAGAGCAGAGGGCCATGCCTCGTCTCACCAGGAGACCCAGGTGGCTGCCTGCCTGCTTGCCCGTCATTCTGCTGCCGGGATGCCCACTGTACTCCATGTTAAGGCACACTCTCCAAAAGTCCTCAAAGGATCCAAAGATGCTTCAGGGGAAGGAAGGCCTCTACACCCTGACCAGCCCCTCCACAAACAATTATGTAACATGCTTCTGTAAAATGAGTGTTAGGCTCATTTTACAGGTGGGCTGGCCAACAATCCCAACGCTGTGTGATCCTGGGCAAGTTCCTATACCTCTCTGGGCCTTGGTTGCCTTTTCTGTAAAATAAAGGAAGAAAACTAGAACCACTTTTCTCGAAGAATCGTATATGTATCATTGGTGAGACACAGACTATTTTAGTACACAGCGATGGGCATTTGCTATTTTAACCATATATTTGATTTCATGTATCTATTCTTGTGTGTGTGTGTGTTTAACTAGCACATAAGATGCCTTATTTCACAAATATTGCTTAAGACAAGGCTAAAACACACATATAAATTTTAAAAGTGATCCAGATTAAAGAAAAATTTTAAATAAATAAGAAAGGCTGGCATCTGAGTGAGGTGAGTCCTGGTAGAAACTGACACATGACCACAGCCTTGTACCTGAGGGTCACTGAGGCCCTTCCCTCCTTGAGAGGCAGTGGGCTCAGGCGCCAGGCCTCCTGCAATGAGCAATACACAGACCAGGCCCTGGTTCCCACCTTTTCCTCGTCATCACCGAGACAGACTCACATGGAGTGGCAGGAGGAGTGGGGATGAGTCGGCGGTCCCTCTTGGCCACAGGCCCCGTGAGACCTCAGAGGACATAGAAAGTGTCCACACATGTGATTCCTGGGTGACTGAGGCCGGGACACAGGAATGGCTGAGACCGAAGGCTGAGGTGGCCGGCTGAGGCTGGGCCTGAGGTGTCCTGGGGGGCTCAGTATCTGCACCTCCCATGGAGCCTATGAGCTGAGCCCTCCAGGCCTGAGAATGGGCTACTCCCTACCAGCCCCCTGACCCCCTCCCGCCCCGTTTCTGCCCAGAGGAGAGCAGCCTGTCCCACAGACTAAATGTCTCTGTCCTCCAGGAGGCCAGGCGTGAATCACAGGAATTTACAGCTCAGCCCCAGTGGGATTTATGAGTGTGCCTCAAGCCGCTGTCAGGGAGTGGCCGCCTGTCAGCCCCCCATTGCCCCTGATTGATGAGGCTGTTTCCTGCCAAGAAAAACCCCCTCCGTGGCCGGCAGCAGAGGGAAAGCCTCCATCCCCCATTTCTGTCCCAATCTGGACCTCTCCTACCCTCACAGCCCACGTCTCCCCAGGATGCCCCCAGTCCCCAACACTGACACCCAAGCCGGGAGGTGCACCTGAGGGGCCAGCCAGAGCTCAGCCTTCCCAGATCTGCAGCTCATTCACCCCTTCTCCCCAGTACCCTTCAGAAGCATCCATCCCAGGGCCGAGCCAAATTCCAGAGCCAGAATGGATCTCTGAGGAAATCCAGAACACACACACACTTATTTCACAGATGAGGAACCAGAAGTCCAGAGAGCAAAGGGCATTACCCAAAGTCACACAGCAACAGCACAGGGGTGTGGCTGAGACCTGAGCCCACAGGACCCTGTACCAGTCATTTCAGTGTCTGGTCACAGCTGGTTGTCAGATGGCCATGGGGATAGTTTTCATCACCAAATGTGGGCCCCTCCCCAGAGGACGGATGGACCTGGGTTTGAATGCCTGCTTCACCGCTTTGTGTCTGTTTCCTCACCCAAAAATTGGGGCTCAAAAATCACCCCAAACTCCTGTAGTCATTAGGAGGCTAAAGTAAGACTATGCAGGTAAAGTCCCGGGACAGAGCTGGGCCCCTGGCAGGTGACCCCTGCATAGTGAAGATGATCCTTCGTTATCCCTAATGTCTCAAGGGGCTCACTGCCTGATTTGCTTGGGGCAGGGGAGCAGTTCAGGGCAGGTGGAGCAGGAGGAACAAGGGGAGGACATGTGTAGAGATGCAGGGCATCATTGAGTCCACTTCCTGCTGGAGGAAACCCTGGAGGACTCCCTGGAGGAAGTGGCTTCCAGGGGAAGCTGCAGAGCTCCACCTCTCTTGCTCTGAGGCCCCATGGGAGCTTCCTGAACACCACGGGGCTAAGGGGAAGCACCCTGCCATGAAAGCCAATCTCAGACCAAGCTTCTGTCCTGGGTGACTTGAGGGTAATTTCCTCCCCTCTCTGCAAAACACAGCCAGAGAAGACCAGACAACACTCCCTAGAGGTATCTTCCAGCTCTGATCCTTCTGCAATCCCCTTCAGACCCATCACCTGCAGTACCTAAATGTCGCCACTGGGTGGCAGCAGGGCATGAAGCTGGCGTGCCCCTCCTTACAGCTGCTGATGCTGCGGCTGCTGCTGGCCAGTCCCTCCCCCAACACCGGGTGTTCTTTGTTTCCCCCACATCCTCAGCTGACTTTCCAGGGAACCACAGCTGGGTGACCACCCGCATCCAGCCATTTGATCCTTCCCACAGCCCTGCAGAGCAGCCAACAGTCTCTCCATTTTTCAAATGAGGAAACTGAGGCCCAGAGAAGTCTCCAGCCTCCTTTCCTAGCAGAGGTTATGTGAAGGAAGGATTGCAGGCAGACAGACGGCTGGAACCTGGTGTCCCCACCCCTGATTGAGTACCACTGGGCAGGTCACCCACCTGCTTTCCGCTTATGGAAGTACCTGGCCCTTGGCAAGAGCTGAACACTTGGAGCTTTGTTTCTGGTAGATTTTACAGGAGCAGACGCTTGTTTATCTTACCTTGGCATCCCCAGAGCTGGAGGCCCTCTCCCTCCTGGGCCCTGCCTGGAACTCTGCGTAAGGGGCTCTCTTCTTGAGTCCTTTCCACCATCCCATGGGTCTCCTCCCGCTGGCAGCCTGGCTTGGTGCCCACACCCACCAGGCCCTGAGGCAGGGGCGCTGCTCACCCAGCTCACCTTTCTCCCATCTCTCAGCTCCCTTTTCTATGTCCCTGCCACTCCCGCAGTCCCTCTCTCCTGCTGAGCCCCCACTCTGGACTACACACTATGTTTACAAGACAATGATGACAGTTTTTTATTTCTGTTTTGTCTCCCTTCCTCCCCTGAAGGGAAACATGCTTCCACTCTCCGAGGAAAAATGAAGCTTCAGAAGAGAAAAGCAAACAAAGGACAGTGAGACTGTGGGTGCCCAAGCCACGCCACCACACAGCCCTCCTGTCAGGGCCTCCAAGAACAGCTCTGCTATTTGCAGGGTAATGAAATGCTGATCTTTATTCTAGAGGATAAACAGGGTAGAGGGACATGGGAGCAAGAGGGAGAGTAAAGTAGAAGAAAATGAAAGCCAGAGGGAGGCAGAGAGACTTGGAGAGAGAGGAGCCAAATGGCAGACCGTGGACACAGAGGGAGGAGAGAGGAGAAGCCGGAAGGAAGAGGACTCTGTCCCTGGTGAGCTTGGAGACACAGCTGCAAACCCCCACCAGGAATCCAGGGGCTTGTGCCCTCCAACCAGCTCCCCACCCCCACCCCGGTCAAGGACAGGAATTGGAGGGCCGGCTGGCAGGAGCTCCTACTCTAGGCCACCAGTCTTTGGTGGCCCCTCGGTGGGCATCTCTGAGGGCTAGGGCAGCAAGAAGACATCGACTTCTCCTGGTATGCAGGGCCCCACAGCCTAGTGCACCCCATCCAGAGGCAGGACCCCAGGCTGGAGGGCTGGGAGCTAGCCAGGGGCTCCTGTGTCCTCAGGGCTGGGAGTCACGCCCCAACTGCTTCCTGCTGGCGAGAGGAGGGGGGCATTCTCATGGTTTCTCTACTACCTTCTCCAGGGCACCAGGCGGCATGAGGGAGCCTGGGTGGACACGGGCATGTGCATGAGCTAAGGAGACGCAGGGGAGTGTGGTAGTGACAGGTGTGTACAGTGCGTGCTGTGGTGTCTGAGCACGTGCGGTGTGTGTGCTGCATCTGTCTTTCCCTGTGAGGATAGTATAACGCCTACATTTGAGTGTGTCTGGTATTGGGGGGATCTGCGTGCAGAGTAAGACGTGGTGTCTGTGGTTGTGCATGCGTGTGCACACACATGTGAGCATGTGCCATAGGTGTGTCTGTCTTGTCCCCATGTACATGTGGGTAAAGGACATGTGTTTGTGCAAAGCCCCTACCCGTGTGTCTGCCTGTGGTGCGTCAATGTGTCCCTGCAGTCAGGTTTCCACTTTGGCTCCTGTCCTAGGGCCGCCATCCCGCAGGTCCTGGGAGCCAGAGTGACAACTGGCCTTCAGGGTCTGTCCAGCAGCAACAGAATGACAGAGACCAGCCCACCAGCCAGCATCCAGGAGGGCCTTGGTGGGGGTATCCATTAAGCTCCCTGGAAAGAAGGGGGCAGCTCTGGTGGGCACCCTACCATACCCTGAGCCTCATCCACCCTCGAATGTCTGCTCAGGGTTGGAGGGAGCTGCTTCTCATCCTCCCAGGAAGCCAGCCTCTGAACTCCTGGAGGGCATGGCTGGGCTTTTACCATCTTTTGGTTCACCCAGGCACAGCCAGAGCCTGGCATAGGGCAGCTCAGCAAAAGTTTGCTAAACGAATGAATGATCTTATCTGTGTGATCATGTGCCAGGCTCCAGGCCTAAGTACCTGAGGGAAAAGGTTTAAGTCCTATAAGACCAGGGCTTCCTGCCAGGCGGCAGCACTCAGCCAGGCCTGGGAAGCCACTCCCACCCGACCTTCTGCAGGTCATCTAGCCAGTGATCGCCACAGAGACGCAAGGCCAGGAGATGGGAACTGCTTTGTCAAGGTCCCTCCCAAGCTAAATGACCCCATCATTTTATGCTGAGGTGCAAGGCAAGCCCCGTTCATCTTCCCTGGAGGCTGCATCCCCTTCTTGGCGGAACCATCTCTTTTCTGAACATCTTCATGCCCTGAAGATGCATTCTGAACCCTCCAACCTCCTCTCCTTCCCTTGGGATCACAAACCCACTCCAAGAGTTGGTTCTAACTCTAAGACTAACTGCCAGTCGCTACCCAGATAACGTGGCAGCTGAGGTCAAGTTGAGGTCTGTCCCAGACTGAGCCATGGAGGCAAAAACTAAGATTCAGTCCTAATATAAGTCAAGTGTCTCACCCCAGACTGCACGCCAACCCTGCCCACACACGGAACCCCGACCGTGGTCACGCACTGAACCTGGACCTTTCTTTAGAGACTGGGCATTAATTTGTCATATGGCCAAAGTCATTTCCCTGGCTCTGGGCCAGTTCCTCATTTTTCCACTGGAGGGTCTTCAGAGGGGCTGAGCACTAAATCAGAAAATCCCTATTCAGAGGTTGCCCTGCAGCTCCTCTGACCTGGTGACACAGTACAGCGTTAGCGACTGCCACCTGCAAGCCCCCACCCCTACCCAACCCTTTCAACCCAAGCATTACTAATTTTTGCAGCCTCTGTGATAAATGGCATTGTCAGCAAATGACATGTTTCTAATCTGCTGCGAGACAGATGGGTCCCCAGCTCACTCACTCCCTCTTGAGCATGCTCAGCCCAGCCTTGCTGGACAGAGTGGAAGACGGGACACAGTACCCCGACATGGGGGCGGACGGGGAGGGACTTTGGGCCCAGAGTCAGGCATAACCCCAGTGGAGTTTTCTACAAGCCCCTTGTAAAATATTGTTGTGTGTGTGTGTGTGATTCCAAAGATATTCTCTGCTGCTTTCTGGCCAAAGTCAGTTCTTCAATTCAATTTTCGTTTTCAATTAAAACCTGAATATTTCTCAGATTTGAAAGGATGAGCCAGCAGACACATCAGAAAGGTTCTGAGTGGCCCTTTCCTCCTGTCTCCCTCGGCTCTGGGGACAGTGATGCAGAACATGCCTCTGCCTGAGCCATGGGGACTGGGGACATTCCACCTCCTCTCCTCCTCCCCCAAATCCCTTGCCCTCCATAGTCCCTGCCCTCCCTCCCGAGAGCAGGGATAGAAGTCCTCTCACCTCCTGTGGCCAGAGGAGCTGGGAGAGGGGCCGGTTCCAAGGGTGGATGCAAGTCGGAATGGGGGATCCGGATGCCAAGATTTAAGGAGGACAAATGCCAGCACGAGACCCCAACCTCCCCAGAGACTGGCAAAAATGCTGGCACCTGTCTGCCCAAAAGCAGCCAAGTCAGAACTGGTGGGTGGGTGGGCAAGACCGGACTCAACAGTGAGGCAACACTGCCCCCTCCTGGCTAGCGTGTGGCTCCTCTTCCAACAGGCACTGCAGGACTAAGCTGTGCAGGCTGGGGACATACAAGTGACATGCCAAAGACAGCATGTGACAAGCAGACCCTCCCTCCAGCAGCCTGCTTGGCCCCTTCACCTCCTCCCTAGGCTGACTGTAGTTTCCAGGCTCTGCCCATTCTGCCAAACTTCTCTCTCCGACCAAAGAATTCTGAAAATACTGCGTCTTCTCTAGCCTCACGGCCCTAAGGACAAAGCCTGAGTCCACTCCAAGCTGCCCACCATCTGGTCCCATTACCAGCCAGCCTCCTGCAGCCCAGGCTCCTGCCCTCTGAGCCTCCCAGCTCCCTGCCCTGTGCCCTTTGGTCCCACCTGCCTGTCTTTGCTCTTACCTTTACCTCTGTCAGGAATACCCTTCCTTCTGCACCCTGTCTCTCCTTGTCCTCCTGGGTTCCCCCCCCAGGAAATATCCTCTGTCCCCATCCCCAGCCAGAATGATCCCTGCCTCCTCTGCCTGCACACACTCGTCCTGCTCCTCTCTGGGTACTGAGCACTGTCAGGGCTCAGAGGCAGGCAGTTTGGGAGCTAGAGGGGGCTTGGACATCTTCCGGGCCTCTCCTCACTCCCAGGGCTGCTCTGGGCAGAAGTTGCACACGACCACACAGCACATTAATGGTAGAGTTAGGCCTAGAACTCAGCTCTCTGGAGTCTCTGCCTAGGACTCTGGAGGGCATGTGGCTGCCTCCCCTGGTGAGCCAGAGCAGAACTTCTCGCAGACAGGGCCCCCTACACTGCCTCCTAGGACCCCCATCCCTCACCCCGGCAAGGCCCAAAGGAAGCAGTTATGAATGTTTGCAAATGAATAAATAAATAAATATATTTATCTAATGCCTTCTGTGTGCTGGACACTGCAGGTACCAGCTCTGCCACTCTAAACCGTGGCAAGCTGCTCGATTAGGTATAGAAAATAATCCTCGGGGTGGGGGTGGGCTGAACGAGGACACCAGGAGGGGCCTCAGTCGCGAACATCGATGACCAACGGGCACAGGTGAGGAGAGTGCTTGATACCCATGGTGAAAGCCGGTGTACGGGGCTTGTGCACCGTGACCTGCTGGACATCGTGGGCACCGGGGCCCGGCTGAGGGGTGTGGTCCATCGGGTAGGCAAAGCGCTTGGCCATGCTGTGGATGGGGCTGCACTTCTGGTAGCTGGATGGCTCTGGTCGTGCATGCGTGGCTGGCCCAGGGCCTCCTGCCACACTGTCCTGGTAGAACCAGTTCTTGTCTGCAGATGCCAAACTATAGCAAGGAGCAGCTCGGGTGACAGGGATGTTGGGTCCCAGCAAGAGTGGCAGCTGGTACTGGTTGGGGGCCGGGTTGGGGTCCATCACTCTGTATGGGCAGCGGTAACCAAAAGTGTACTGGGGAGCCCTACGTTCCCCAGGAGCGTGGGTCTTCTCCAAGTAGTAGTGGCAGGAGGATGGAGTGGAGCTCAGGCCTGAAAGTGGAGAAGGTGGGCGGCTGAGGCCTTGGTTAGCCTGACTGGACATCACTAGCGCCCGCTTCCAGCAGGGACACATCCACCCCTGCACAGGGCTATAGGCGAGGGAGGGACTTAGGCCATCCTGACTTCAGGACGTGACACTGTTGTCACAATATAAAAACCACAAGTGTCATCAGAACACCAAGCTTGGGCTGTCAGTATTCTCACATTGTCCTTGTGATAGCACCAAGAAAGCATCCTGAACGCATCACAGCTCATGAGCCCATTAGCATGACAATGTGGTAGCTATGACATGAGCCCCATTTTTATCATAACACCCCCCAACAAACATGCATAACATTGACTTCAAGACGTTAAGTATAGTGATGCAGACATGGTGACATTGGTGTCTTGATGTGACATTGCAGGGAGATGCCAGCATCCCCACACCTGCTGTGGGGAACCATGACGCTTTGCCCTTGCTCAGGTCCTAAGGGTGGATCCCCATGCCCCAACCCCCAACCCACACCTCCCTCTCCGTCCCATCTTACGCAGGTTAGAGATGCGTTCCTCCATGGGGACCTGAGGGCAGGTGGACATGCCAAACCGAGTTATTTTAGGATCCAAGAAATAGCAAGGTCCAGGGTTACTGTTCGTGACCCCTGCAGGGCAGACCAGAAGAGGCTCCGTTAGCCCCAGGGGCCAGCCTGGCCTGGCTCTAGGCAGATCTCCCTCCCCAAGAGAGGAGCCAAGAGAGCCCTTCCGAGTCCTGGGGCTTTTGGGTGCTATGGGAACTTGGATTTCCTCATCTGTAAAGGGGCTTTTAACATTCTCAAGAACTTGTTCAGAGGGACAGATAAAATGACAACAGCTGTACAGCAGCTAGCTCAGCTGGTTAGGGATCGGTGCCAAGGGGTAATAATAGGCACGGTGGCTACAGCTGGTATTAAGGGGCCCAGTCCCAGCCAGGAGGTTCCCCTGCTGAAGAGGGTGTGTCACCCCCAGGAGGGGCCTAGCAGGCCCCCTAGACCATAGACCATCCTCCCCCCCGCCCCCAGCTTTTCCTTTTCCTGACCGTGACCAGTAGTCCTAGCTCTTCTGTGGCCCTCTGCTCCCACCTTTCTAGGAGGTTCTAAGCCACCCTTTGTGAAGGCTTGGGGGACACCACCCACCACTCTCCCTCCAATCCCCAGCTATTCCTGCCCAGCTGCTGTGGCAAGTGAATCCATGGCAGCCAGAGCTAAAGGGCCCCAGTCAAAGACCAGACAGAAAGGAGACCCTGCTGTGCCAACTGGACAGTGACAGCATCCTTTCAAAGCTCCCTCAGGAGGTCCATTTGGGGGATGCCCACAATCGCCTTCAAAGGGGTGGGCCACTCAGGCATCCCTGCTGGCTTCCTCTGGTCCCAGCGGGCCACCTGGCTGTACTGTTCAGGGCAGACCGGGTTCCCAGGGGCCTCTGGCTACAGATAACGGCTCCTTTCCTCTCACTGCCACCCCAAGCACCCAACAATAATAGCCCTGCCCCCAGGGGAGTGCTGGGCGCTGGGGCACTCACACTTGTCCGAGAGCCGAGTGTGCAGAGTGCTGGCGGGCTCCTGGAACATGGAGCTGTCGTGGCCGAGGTAGCCCGTGCAGGATGGCCGCAGGTACTTGGCAGGCCCTGGACCTGTGAGGACGGACAGGGCAGCACTCAGCCTGGGTCCACCGTGGCAGAGGCAGCAAGCCCCAAGTACAATGCATCATGAGAACACTGAGGTCTTTGTTCCCACTGATGTCACACTGTCACAAATCCCACCATCAAACTGCTTCACTGGGTAAAAGGTAGCGTTCCCAGATAAAATGCAATTTCTCTTGGACAGACAATTCATAATAAGAAAGGCAATAGTTGCAATGAGCTGAAAATTTATGCTGTGCCAAGTAGTATACTAAGCATTTCATGTGTGTTATTTTAGTTAAGCCTCCCAACTCTAAGATAGAGACTATCATTTTTTCCCATTTTACAGACGAGAAAATTGAGGCTCAGAAATACCAATTTGCCCAAAGTCACACAAACTGGTAATGTGAAAATTCTGAGACAATTAGCCAACAGAGCCCAAACATTTAATCACATACACAACCACCTCCCAAATAACGATGTAGTAAAAATTAGGTTGTCTGCTTTCAGTTGAAAGTAAGAAGGAAAAGAGAAAAAGCTAAAGCTGGGATTAAGGCTCCAATAAACCCCTAGCCTTTTTCCAAAATTGGCCTCATTTCATGCCTCATGCTGCCTCCCTCCCCCACCCCGAACCCCACCGGAAAATTTCCAGCTGTCAATACAGCCTGCCTGCGAGGTTGAGGTTCTGCTCAGAGGCAGAGCTCTTCTGTAGCTTCAAGGAGAGGCTGCAGGAGGCAGGACTGAGGCCGGACACCTTCAGCAGCCTTGCAGGGAGAGGAAGGGGCCCAGGCTCAGGGCGGGAGTCCTGCTCTCACCTTTGATCAACGCCATGATCACAGGGGTCTTCTTTACCTCCTGCCGTGAGGGCACCTGCGCCTTCTTCTCTAGGTGCTGCCCATAGAACACAGAGTTCCTGGGCCCCTTGGGCAGTTTCATAACTGGGGCAGAGGGAGGGGCAATAGCGGTTACTGAGACACGTAAGCAGATGCAAGGAGCTGGGCTTGTGTGGGGCTCCAGGTGCCCCTGCCCAGGCCCCTCTGTTCACTGTCTCCCGGACGCCAGAGGTGGTATTGGGCTGGGAAGGAAGGCAGTCCTTAGGCTTGAGCAGCTGAGGCCGTCTGGGGTGCAGCCAGCTGTAGGGCCCAGCAGGCAGGAGCTGGAGATGACATCACCGCAGAACTTGGACTGTGAGGCCCAAAGTGTTTATTTCCCTCAGTTGCCGTGGCGCCTGGACTGTGGTGTAGAAATTCTACGCTGGCTGCTTAGTTGTGGAACCCTGAGAACTAGGCCCCACTGCCCCTTACCCCCAACCAAGCTAAGTAGCCTGAAGGGTTCCCAGCACCCTGGGGCAGGGAAGGAAAGGGGAAAGAGAGTGACAGAGCTCTTCACCCCGAGGGGCACTCTAGGGTTGGGGAAAGGAACGGAAACAGTGGGTAGGTCATGGGTCAAGGGTCCCTGCAGCCTGCACAGCCCCCTAGGGTGACCTTTTAAACCCCCCCACCCACCCACCTGTCCCCCCAGGGTCTGGACATGCCCTCCCTTCTATCAAAGTCTGTTTTTCCTTGGGAATGGATCAAGCCACTATTTCACACTAAGGTGTAATTGTCTGATAGCTTCCCAGACCCCTGCCCCAAGGCACAGTATCTTTTGAGACCCGAGTCTAGCTCGAGGAACACTTGCCTGCTGCTGCATTTCAGGCGGGGAATGGGGAACAAATAAAGGAGCGTGGAGGGCTGGTGCTGCAGCCTTAAGAAACCACTTCCTGTGCCTGTGGTCAGGAGCACCCCAGGGTGGGGGTGGTGTGAAAGGAAACACTGAGTGTCAGGGAAGGTACCCAGCTCCCATAAGACTGATGGATGAGGCCCAGGGCTGAGGAAATGCTGGAGACCTCTTCACCCCTAAAACTTCAGGAGGTTTGGGGGCCCCGGGGCCTTCTTGCATCTACCAGTTCATAGCTCAGACAAGACTTGATTAGAAGCAGGTAAAAGGAGTTTCCACCTTGGAGAGATGACAGCTGGCTTTAGAGAGGGTGTCTGCCACAGCCCCAGTACACAGATAAGGAAACTGAGGCCCAGAAAGTGGAAGAACTTGCCCAAAGACTCCCATCACATCATAGAGAGATAGAACCAGGACAGAAACCGCAGGGCTCTCTTTGCATCATAGCCTTTCATCTAATGGAAACCAAAACGGGCTCAGCACTCATTAAAACCGGCAGGCGCAGTGAGGGCTTGCAGCAGACCAGCCAGGCGGTCCAGAAACCCCATGTGGGACTAAAAGGCTCAGAAGAGATGGCAGGAAACCTCCCCGTGCCCCTCACATCACCTGTGGGGCAGCCAAGCCTCTGATTCCTGGAGAGGAGAGGCCGGGCGAGGTGGGGTGGCCCACCTCAGCTGGCCCGGGGCCATGGGCAGTGCAGCCTCCTCACCCGCTCCTCGTCAGCTTTTCCTGGAGGAAGCTGTGGGCCTGCTTGCCCCAGCCCTGGTGGTCCCCTCATGCTGATAGGGGCCAGATGTGGGGCTGGGACCTACACTTCCTAATCTGGGGGCAGTTTCCTGGTTTCTCAGACCCAGGGAGCCCTCCTGACACTGCCCCGCCTGCACTACCGTCTTTGTGCACTGCTCTCTGGGGGAATCAGCCATTCTACACCCCAGCAGGTCACAAGCCACCCCACTTCTGCTCCAAATGCTCCCTTCCCTTAAGCTTTAACAGAGACCCAGTTCACCCTTGGAGACAGCCTGTCGTGCAGGGCGGCCTGCAGGGTCTCTGCTCCCGCTCCCCACATAAGAACGCAGGATATGGTGGGGCCAAAAAGGAACACCAAGGGAGCCATAGATGGGGGAGTCATACCACTATAGTCTTGCTGGCGGCTGGGTTGGAGACTCAGGAAGCAGGAGCCACACTGTTCGCAACCCTCACTGCTCCGCTTGCAGGCTCAGCCACCGTCTTCTTGCTAGCTCCCCTTTTTCTGCTAGTGTAGCCACAGCAGTTATATTAGTGGCCAACAGCTCACTGGGTACAGCTGACGGCCACTAGCCACAGCTGATGGCCATGCAATCACAGTTGATGGCCATTTACTACCTGAGCCAGCACCTTTCTATGTGAGGCCGAGAGCCTGGAAACTGCTCTCTGGGGCTCTGTCCCCACACAGCCCTTGGTCCTCTCCAAAGCTGCTGTTCTGTCTGCCACACCCCCATCCCACTGAGCCAAGGTAAAGCTGGTCCCTGGTCTCCGGCACCCAGCAGGCAGTTTCCCCTCCTGTCAGAAGCACTGCTCCTCCAGGGCTCTGCATCCAGAGCTATCATCTCGGGCCTGCCATCTGTCCTGACTTGTATACCTAGTGGCCCTGGTTTGAGGTCTTCTTCCCCACCCCCACCCAACTCCTGCTATTATCCTGGTCGCTTAGGCCTCCTCAGGGACCTCCCACCGATCCCCTGGCCTCCCAGTTCCCGGTCCAGCCGTCCCCAGACCCCTGCCCCCCACTCCCTCTCAGCCACCTCCCCCAGCACACCCCGGGGCACATGGGCCTTCCCCATCGTCTGCCCAGCACTGACCACCGTTTCCCTCTGGAACACCAGCCTCTGTCCTTTCATGTCACTCGCTCTGGTACTCTAGCACAAATTGTCTGCTGTCACTGAGAACCCACCACTGACCCTGCAGTTTCTCCCGGTCCTTCAGGAACCTCCTGCCTTTATTGCCCTCCTGGTCCAGCTTCTTTCCTGGTAAATCACCAGTTTGCCTTGTCCACCTGCATCGGGCAGCTGCATGGCCCTAAAACCTGGACTCGCCTTCATGCCGCCCAGCTGCCCACCCCCACTCTGGTTGGCTTGCTCTCTCCCTCTCCAGAGACCATGTCAAGCGCGGTTCACCCCCTCGTCACGCCTGGCCCGCCCTCCAGCCCCGCTCCACCACCTCCTCAGCTGAGAAATGAGAGGTCATCAGAATGGACTCGGACTCAAATCATCCCTGTCTCACCATCAGCACCACCGGCTTCCTGTCAGCTGCTCCCATTTCCCTCCGGGGCTGGGCAGGACCCACCAAGACCTCCTCCCATGTCCTCTGCCTCCTCAAGGACATGTCACTCTCTGTGTGTGACATCCAGCTTTAAACCCTCATCTGTCCCCTCCTGACTCACTTCCATACCCTGTGTCCTTCCATCTATTACAGACCATCTCCCTGGCCCCTCACACCTCTCTGTCACTGCCTGGATCCCTGTGTCCAATCCACAGACAAACTTCCCCAAAGGGGTGCTTCCCTGTTGTCTGTTCTCACCTTCTGTCACTCTCCACAGGCTGGCCCAGCCCCATCACTCCACCTACACTATGACCTGCCTGTGGAAGCTGCAGCCACTGGACACTCATCTTCGCTTGACTGACCTCTCGGTGGCACTGGACCAAAGTGACTGACCACTCCCTCCTTGTAGCACCTCCTCCTGGTTCTAGAGTGTTCTGGTATTCCTCCCATGTCTCTACTACCCCATCACAAGCTTTCTTCCTGGAACGTCTTCCTCAACCTCACTTTCAACGGTGGCACATGTTTATTAATTGCAAAGGGAAAAAACCATAACTTTACAGGGAGAATCCTGTCAGGCCCCAGCTCAACCAAGAGACGTGAGTTCACACTATCCACAGTGGGACAGAGAGGTGAATACCCCTGAGCGGGAGCAGTGACAGGGACACCACATCCCTTCCGGGATCTTCCCACCAAAGATGCGTAACCCGAGTCTAATTATGAAGAAACCAAGTAAACGCAAATCAAGATTCACTTTACAAAATAACTGCTCTGGGGCGGCCGGATGTCTCAGTTGTTTAGAGCGCGAGCTCTGAACAGGGTTGCCGGTTCAATTCCCACATGGGCCAATGAGCTGCGCCCTCCACAACTAGATTGAAGACAACGAGCTGCCGCTGAGCTTCTGGAGGGGTGGCCTGATGGGATGGCTCAGCTGGATAGAGCCCGAGCTCTCAACAACAAGGTTGCTGGTTCAATTCCCGCATGGGATGGTGGGCTGCGCCCCTGCAACTAAAGATTGAAAACGGTGACTGGACTTGGAGCTGAGCTGCGCCCTCCACAACTAGATTGAAGGACAACAACTTGGAGCTGATGGGCCCTGGAGAAACACTCTTTCCCCCAATATTCCCCAATAAAATTTTTAAAAAATAAAATAAAATAACTGCTCTGTACTTGCCAGAAATGTAAATGTCTTGAAAGACAAAGAAACACTGAACAACTTTTCCAGATTAATAGAAACTTGAGATAGGAGAACTAAATGCAACCCAGGATTTTCCTATGCTATCAAGGATATTATTGGGGAAATTGGCAAAATCAGGAAAAGAAAGTGGCTAGTTAAAAGTATTGTACCAATGTTAATGTCCCAATTTTGATCACTGCACTCTGGTTATGAAAAAGAAGGTCCTTGTCCTTAGGAAATACATACTGAAATATTTAAGGCTAAAGGAGCATTATGTCTGCGACTTACTCTCAAATGGTTCAGGAAAAGTATATGTACATAGAAAAGAATTAAAAATGTGGTAAAATATTAACATTTGGGAAATTTAGGTGAAGGGTATGTGGGAAATATTTGTAATGGTCTTGCTACTTTTCTGTAAGTCTGAAATTACGTCCAAAAAAAGTTGGTGTGTCAGAGTTCAGCCCTGCGCCTTCCTCTCATTTCCCACCACCGTCCTCTCGCCTGGGCAGTCTCGTCTCCTCTTGTTGCTTCAATCCTATTACCTGTACCCTGACAATTCTCAGATATATGCCTCCGGCTCAGACCTTCTCAGGAGTTTTAGACCCACATATCCAACAGGCTGCACAATGCCGTGTGGGTTTCTCACAAGCACCTCAAAATCAGCACACCCAAAGCTTTTCTCATGAGATGCCCCCACCTCCCGTTTATCTCAATGAATGATGCCACCATCCATCCAAGTGCCCAAGCTGGAAAACTGAGCTTGTCCTAGACACCCCCCTGTCCTCCTCCCCAGGGTGTCTGCCATTACTCTTGTGTCCCCGGCCCCCAGCATAGTGCTTGACATGTGGTAAGTGCTTCAGAAATATTTGTTGAGTAAATGAGTCAATGAGTCAATCCATGGATTGATCAAGGAAACATCATTCCTCCTCAAGGGAGCAGAGTCCTGCTTTCTGAGCCCCACACACATTCTCAGTCTGGCTCACTGGGCCACCATTTACAGTGCACAGGTTTGTATCAGTTACCTACTGCTGAGTAACAAATTGTCCTCAAAACCTAAGACCATTTCTGTGGGTCAGGATTTAGGAGTGATTTAGCTGGATGGTTCTGGCTCTGGGTCTCTCAAGAAGTGGCAGTCAAAAATGTCAGTAGGGGCTGCAGTCATCTGAAAGTTTACTGGGGCTGGCAGGTCCATTTTCAAGATGGTTCACTCACATGAATGGTGAGTTGGCACTGGCTGTTGGGAAGAGGCCTTGGTTCCTCCCCACATGGGCCTCCACGTGCTGCTAAACTGTCCTTGGGTCATGGTGGCTGGCTTCCCCCAGAGCAAGTAATCAGAAGAGACAAGGCAGGAGCTGTCACATCTTTTATGATCTCGCCTTAGAAGTCACACTCCATCATTTCTATAATGCCCTATTAACCACGCAGTTCAGCCCTATTCAATGAGTGTGAATGCTAGGCAGTGAGGACCACTGAGGACCATCTTGGAGGCTGGCTCCCACAGGTTTTTCACTGCACAAGGACACCCAGCCAAGGGGGCTCAAATCCAAGCTCTATGTACCTACTAAGCCCCACACAAACTGAAGACACCCCTGCTACCTTCTCCAGCTGGCTCTTGGTTGTCAGTCTTGCCTCTCCTTCAAGGGACTCCATGGAGTCGGGCAGTGAGCGGGACCCTGGAACCAACACTTCCTGTCATCATAACCACCAGGCACTGCCCTTCACAGTTCATAAAGCCCCAGCACCTCTGTTGGAGGGCCTCATCTGAGCACCATGGTTGTTCTACAACTTACAGAGGAGAGGAATGGTGCAGAGAGGTGAGGTGACTCCCTGAGGCCACACAGAAAAGCTTGGCAGAGCCAGACTTCTGGCTCCTAACCCCACATTCTTTCCACTGCCCTGCCCAGTCACCAGCTCAGACGCACATATCCTAACGCCCATTAAAGCCTCATTCCCAGCCCTGAGCAGGTATTTCTCATCCTTCTTTTGGGAGCCCCTCCCCAGCCCCCAAAGGTGCCTGTGCTGTGCTAGACCCTGGGCAAGTATGTGCACAGATTTCCCATCCAAACAGGGGCTGTTCATTCCCTCTCCCAGAGGCTCTCTCTGCAGCAGCCGGATGTCAACCGAAGGAATACAGCACGGGTTAACAGCATGAACCAATATTTAGAAATAGTGCAACCCCCGGGGAGTCAGCTGTGGCCAGCTGGTCATAGCCTCTGAAGCCATAAGCCTGTGGAAGATAAGTGTCTGCTCCTGGGAACAGAGGCTCTGAGACGGCCCTCTCACCCCTCCCCATCTCCCCAGGAGGGCTTGGGCAGGGCTCAGACCTGGCCCCTAGCCAAGACAAAGCCCTGCCATTGGCCTCCAGGCCCCAGCCGGCTCCTAGGGCAGCAAACCTAAATTTGCAGCTCCTGAATTGTGTAATTGTTGGGAATAGTTGTCCGCCCTCCTGTGCCTGGCTGCCTACACATGGAGGGGCTCCACCAATGCCTCCAGCCAGCAGCAAAAACATGACCACTCCTACCAGAGGCCCCTGGTCAGGGGCCCGCTGCCATGAAGCATCTGCCCAGGAGACTGCAGGGCCACAGAATCGGGGCCAAAAGCCTGTGTTCCCTTGCACAGTCGTGGCCTGGGTTCTGTGTCCTCCATGGCAGACTGCCAATTCCGTGAGTGCAGGACCTGGGCAGCTGGGCTATACCCAGCTCAGGTATACCCCATCTAGGGCACAAGAACCCACCCTTTACCAGCAAGCTGGCTTTGGCCACAGGCACCTTGGGTGGGGCTCAGGCAGTCAGGGTGCAAAAGAGAGAGACACTGAGTGCCAGGTCCTGGCCAGGGGCAGGACCAACCCACAGCTGCTGCCAGAGCAGGCACTTCTAGTCCCAGAAGCAGAGGGGAAGAGCGACCAGGAGGGCCTGGCCAGCATGCTTGGCTGAACTCCGCTGGCAGGGAAGGGGGTGATGCTGGTCTTTCTGTTGTTTGTTCTCCCAGAGGCAGATCTCTTGGGGGAAACTGAGGCAGCACATACCACAGGTCATTGTAGTTTCAAAAATTGTGGAATCCTCCTCCACGCCTGAGTGTGGGCATCCTGCTTCACTCTTCAAGCGTCCAGGGCACTGTCCTGTGCTTTGATGGGAAGGAGTCAGTTGAGGGGGCAGAGGAGGCCCTGACTCACACCTCCTAACCCAGCTGCCGTGTTTCCCTGAAAATAAGCCCCAGCTAAGATCGTCAGCCAGATGGACGCATTTAGTACGTTCGTTATGACAACGTTCCAGAAGAAGGTGACACGACTGTATTTGAATAAATGTAGATTATTGTACATGAAAAAATAAGGCATCCCCTGAAAATACTCCCTAATGCATCTTTTGGAGCAAAAATTAATATAAGACCTGGTCTTATTTCCAGGGAAATACAGTATAAGACCTGGTCTTATTTCCAGGTAGGCACGAGGAGAATACAGACATCACTACTCCAGGGAGTCTGTGGAAAGGGAAGTCAGTGGTGGGAAGGCAGGCTGGGAGGGCTTCCTGGAGGAAGGTGAGATGTGGCTAGGGAGACCCAGGCAGTCAGGGATGGTCGCCAAGGACACCCAGCTAACCCAAACCAAAGAAAGTCATGGCAAAAGTCAGAAGGCAGAGGGAGAAGGCCTGAGGACGCCAGGGAGGCCTGGTCAGCTCTACTCAGGAGCTTCAAGGGCTCAGGGGGTGTGCTGAGGAGGCTGGGGAGGGGACAACCGAGGAGCAGGCAGCAGGCACTGCCCAGGCCAACGACCTGGGCTCTGAGACAGGAGGAGGTGGTCAGGGATCAGTTCCAAAGCAACACATGGCCTCAACTTTCTGCCAGTCTGCCTAGCATGACGCTGCTCAGCTCAGGTCTGGGGTTCAAGTGCTGGGCTGCAGCCTGAACAAAGGCCAGGCCTGTGTGTGCTGGAGCCCCAGCCTCACTTTTGCACTAGAGCCTCAGTTTTCTCATCAGTGAAAAGGGAACACTCTCCCAACACACGCATCCCAGGGTTGTCAAGAGACCAGGTGAATGTTTTGTAAACTGAGAGGCCCAACAGAGAAGCAAACATGGGTTATTACTGCTGTGCTGGTTGCCACTATTTTTCCAGGCCTGTGTCTCTTCCCGGCTAGCAACAAAGCAGGGGAGGCTGCGAGCTAATCCTGTCTCTATTCTCAGCTGTGGGCGGGAACTCCAGCTGGAGGCTCCACACACAGGCAGTGGACTCCTCGTGGTTAAATCTGTGTGGGTCGGGATTGGGCAGAAGGGAGAAGATGGGGAGGGGTAGGATGGGAAGAGGAGTGGGTGGAAAGATTCCCCCCAAGTTTTTGATTCATAAAATAGCAAGGCCTTCACACCCCTTCTTTTTTTCATTCCTAAAAGGAAACCACTTTTCCTCCAAAGGCAGTCTTCCCAGCAGCTGCTCCCCCCTACCCACCCACCACCCCAGGCCCACACTTGGCCAGTAATTAGCCCCTAACAAGGACCAGGTGCCTTGCTGACTTGGGGAGAAGGAAAAACAAGGGACAAGTTGTGGAATCAATGGTTTTATTGCCACTGAGACCAACTGAGCACAGCCCTGCCCCAGGCCTTCAAGGCTGAACTAGATAGGAGTTCTTAGGTTTGCCAAACTCCTCACAGAACAGCCGCAACTGGCTCCTTAGTCAAACCTAGAATGCATTTATTGAGCACATACTGTATGCAGCTGCCTCTGAAGGGGAAAATTCAGCCCTCAAAGGGCTTTCCTTCAAGGGACATGATGAGTATGAAGCTATGTGCAAATTGAAACATGGGGAGGGTGTACAGCAGGACGACAGAAAAGGAGGAGAAAGGACAAGCATTTGTTGAGCACCAGCTGTATGCCAGGCCTGGGCTAGGCACCCGAGGTACATTAAAGCGTTTAATCCTCACAAACCCCCATTTTAGAAATGAGAAAACTGAGGCACAGAAAAGTAAAGCAATTTGCTCAAGTTTGGGCAGCTAAGTAGGAAAGCTGGGGTTTGAACTCAGGACCTGGATTGAAGACCAGTGCTCACAACCATGTCACAGACCTTGCACCATCACACTGTGCAGTGGCAGGAGGATCACTGGCCTTGGGGTCAAAGACCTGGCCCCACCTCTTAGCAGCTGTGTAGACTCGCTCAAGTCCCTGGAGTTCTCTCAGCCTGTTTCTTCATCAGTGAAACGGGTCACAATTTTGTTGAAAACTGTAAAGTGCTGTACACAGGATGGAAATGCACTCACTAGTCAAGGGGAGAGGCTGGGGGAAAAGTGGATGGGGTGGGGAGTGGGCTCAAGCAGGAAGGTGTGACCGAGAGATTCTGAGGGAAGAAGGAAGGAGAGAGCACTCCAGGGGTGCTCTTCCACCCATTCACCAGACACAAAAACTGAGGCCAGGCCACACTGATGGGGGCTACTCGGGAGCAGGCAGAGCCTCCAGGCCCTGAGGCTCTGCAGTGATACTGCCTTTTCTCCTGTTCAGGGCAGGTTGCTGTTGTTGCCTGGGAGTGAGCCAGGAGGAGCAGGGCCCCAGCCCGCAGCTGGTAGGTAGCAGGGAAATCCAGGGCCAGATTTCCAGGAGACAGCCCGAAGAAGTTAAAACACCTGAATTCAGAAGTCAGAGGCCTGAGGTCCTGGTCCCAAATGGTCAGGGACCTACTCTCCACCTGGGGGTCTTGAAAGGACCACTTTCAGCTCTGAGTTTGCTCCTCCATGAAATGGGGGAGGGGTGGTTCTGCCCACTGTGCAACGGTTGTTTTGAGGCAAATGATACCATGGAGTTGATGATCCCTCCTGCCTTGTTGGGGAGTCTAGAACACCTCTCCTTTACACACTGGGAAACTGATGTCCTCCGGGGCAGAGAAGGTCAAGGTTGCAACGCCAGTGGGCACAGAGCCACTGTAGGATCGCTGGCTGGTGCCTCTCTGCCAAATGGAATCCTGAGGAGACCTCTGAGGCAAAGATGCCCAATAGCAGTCTGTGGGGTGGGGACATCGTTCTTCCTCCTGGGCCTGGTACGAGGCTCCCACCAACCCTTGCAAGGGCAGAAAGGAGAGAAGTGAGTGGACTAGCCCAGCTCGTGTCTCCTCCTAGAAGTCTCCCGGAGCCCTACAGTCAGAGCTCAAGGGGTCTGCTCTCCTCTCGGACTTTGTTCCAAATCTGCAGGGTAGGGCCTGGGTCTGCCCTGCCGGAGCTGGAAGGGTCAGACATGGGAGGAGCACGGGCCCTTTAAGAAGGTTGGGGTGGGTGGGAGCAGACCCGGAGCCCGGGCCTGAAACTGGAGCGCGGGTCCGCGCCAGCCCCGCCCCTGGAGTTAAGTAGGCGGGAGGGCGCCCCGGAGCTCCAGCCCGCGCCAGAAGAGTGGAGTTCTCCCAACTCGCGACTTCGGCGGCCAGGTTCCTGATTCTGCTCCGCTCCTTTCAAGTCCTGCTGCCAGCCCGCGGCGATGCGCTCAGGCCCGCGGCCCCCGCCCCCAGCCCAGGCGCTGGCCCTGGCTTTGACCTTGGCTACGTTGGTCGGACCAGCATCCGCGGGTGAGTGAGGGGCCTGACACTGGCAGGAGCTGTGGAGGGTCCCTTAGGTAGCCAAGAGGCACAGGAGAGTCCAGAAGTGGCCCCCAGACCAGGAGACAAGGGGGCTGCCCCCCTGCCACCCCAGACTGGAGTCTCTGGGAGTTCCACCAGGGCCAGACGCTAGACCCCCTCTGCTAGCTCTCCGTCTGGGGTTCTCTGGGCTCCGGCTGCCTGAGCTTGGGTGGGAATGCCTGGCTCTGCACACGGTTCTCCCTTATACCCAGGGCTCTGGCTGCCCCAGAGCTGCCTGGGCTCCCTGCACCCAGCAGGCTTTCCATCACCTCTTAGGTGCCCAGGGGACACCCAATGACAGTGAGAAGCAGTACCCCAGCCTCAACTGCCCAGGCCAGGAATGAGGAGAGCTGGGAAGCTCCAAATGGGAGGGAGCCACCCTGCCCCACCCTGTGCCGAGGGGGTGGGTGCATGCACCTCAGCCCCCTCCAGGCTCTGCTCCTGTTCCCACTCCCTTGTCCCCAGGTGCATTTTCTGTCAGGCCTGTTCACCACCACCTTCCTGCTGCCTTCCTCTCCCCCTCTTTCTTCTCTCTCCTCTCCCTCACTGAGAAGGCCTGGTTGGTGACAGACAGGACCACCTACTCTTCAGTCTCCTAGAGGCAGGACTGGTGTCCCTCTGAGGCCTGTGCCACAGCAGGGGCTCCTCCCTCAGACAGCCCTGGGCAACCTCTGCCACACCTCCCTGTCCCGGGCATTGGCGACTGACCCCAGCAGAGACTGAATGACAGTTTGCCTTCTGAGAGGTGCTTGGGTGTGTCCCCTCTGTCACAATGCCAGAAATCCCACCATTCTTCTTTGAGTTAGGCATGGTCTAGTTATACGTAAGAACCGTGACCTCAGGGCCCGTCAGGCATTACTACCCGCGTGTGAATCAGTCTTCTGTGTGAATCAGTCTTCGGCCTACAGCTTCGGGACCATTCCCAAGAGCAACTATGAGCAGGGGAAGGGCCTGCGTCTCTCTTCCAGGGGCCAGGCCACACCCTTCTCTCCATCAGCCGGGGCCGCCAGTGCCAATGGACAGTATCACGAGGTGCCCAGAAGGAAAATGAGTCCGGGGAGGACCCCTCACTGGGGTGTGTCAGAGCTGAATCCCCAGACTCCTTGTTTTCATCCCCAGGGACCCCATCCTTCAAGGTCTCAGGGCTGGACGATGGGCTGGGCCTCTGGAGAGCTGGGAAGGGGAAGCCGAGGTGACTGGGGCGGTCCGCTTAGCCAGTCCCCAGCCTCCAGCCAAGGGAAAGGTTGCAGCACCACCGCCTTGGGCTCTAGCTGAGAGGCCCTCTGAAAACCTCCTCAGCATTGACAAGGAGCAGGCACCACCCTGGGCAATGAGGAGTGCACCGGAATGCGCAGGCTGAGCTTGAACTCATGCAGGAGGCAGAAAAGCAAATTAAAACGCAAACGGCAATTCCTATCATGTCTGCGAAGATCCAGATGAAGAGTATGGAGAAGAGAAATCCAGAGGCAAGCCAGGGTGGGGCCGAGGGTCGTCTTTGAGTCAAGCCTTAGAGAATGGGAAAGGGTCAGCACTCCAGACCCGGGCAGGAGCAAAGACCCTGAGGGGGTATGAACAGAGGGATGTTGAGATAGGAAGGCCAGCAGCCCGGCCACAAGGCACATTTTGAGCACAAACCAGGAAGAGCCGTTGCGCTGGGGCACAGAAACCTTAAACGGCAAAATGCAGCCTGTTGCCTATGCCCTGTTGGCAATGGGGAACCAACAAAGGTTTCAGAGAGATTCAAGGACTTGAACCTCTCTTATCAGGTGCAAGGAATTGAACCAGGGCATGGTGCCCGTGGGGCTTTATAATGTTAAGCTGATCCCTGCCTTTAGGAAGGATTTGGAAATGGGAGCGGGTGAGTGAGCTGGTATCCTCTCTCCTTCACAGGCAGAGCTCCCCTCCAAAAACCCGTCTGTGTCACCATGCCTGTCACCTGGCTTAGCTCCCTGTCCTGATCTCTGCAGTAGGGTCAGCCCCCCCTCCCCCCGGAGGAAGGTGTCACTGCCATCCCTCCCGGACTCCCCTGGCCCTCGAAGCCCTCACGGTCTGGGTACCAGAAGGCAGCATGCTGGAATGCTCTCCCTGCACTCATGAGCATTGCAGAGCATCCAGGTCCTGGGACCTCAGAGACAAGCACCCTTGGAAACCATCTGGACCAACCTTCCGTTGTACAGACAGGCGCACTGAGGCCCCAGGAAGGAAGCAAAGCACCCAAAGTCCCACAGAGAAGCCCAGCTTCCCAGGAAGAGCTTGTGGTCCTGCTTTGAGGGAGCTGTGTGGGGGTTAGGCTTGGGCCGCTGTGACAGTACGGATGATAAGTTGGTACCCAGCTCCTTCTGACCACTGTGGGAGGCCCTCAGCGGAGCGACAAGCGTTGGGGGAGATTGGATTTGAATTGGAGATGTGGAGAGGGCAAAACGGGGGGATGGGAGTCAGCATAGAGCATGTAGGGCCAGTGGCGCCTGCGTCTGCCCCCTGGCCTGGCATAGCTGACTTTGAAAGACAGAAGGCAAGGGACTGAAGTGGGTTGGGACTCCGGCAGGAGTACCTAGTAGGGAGGGTTCCTGTGTAACCTGGGAACTAATGGGGATGTCTTATCAGGTACAAGGAACTGAACCAGGGCAGATTCTGGCAAGTGGGCTGGGGGGAACCAGTGATGCTGGAGATAGCCTCTGACCTGCACATGCTGCCCTGGGCCTCTGGGGCGGGGCAGGGTCAGAGCCCTTGGCCCAGCCCACCCGGACTCTGGAAAAGCTGTTCCAGAACCAAGTATAACTGAGCTCCCCTCCCAGTGTTCCCTGCCTGCCTGGGCAGGACAAGAAGGGCCTTTCAGTGCAGCTGCCTGGGGGACCCAGGAGGGGACCACGCCAGGTGGGCCAGGTGGGGCTGGACTGGCATTGGCTAGGAGGGGAGTGGGGCATGTGGGGAGCTCTCAGAGGAAGTATATGGGCTCCATCTGGGAACTGGGCGTGCTGCCCAAGAGGGGGCGGGCAGGGGCGGGGGAGTTGGAAACAGCCCTGCCGCACACACTCACTGATGCACACAGATGCGGGCTCGCACTCGAGTGCACACAACCGCGCAGCCTGCCACACTCACAGACCTGGGGAGGCAGCTGGGGCCAGGGGCCCAGGGTGGCTGCGGCCTCCCTGCCTAGAAATCCAAGCTCCGTATCTCATAGATCCCGGCTGGGTGGTGCCTGGGGGGAAGGAGGGAAGGACAAGATGGGGGCAGGGGTGCTATGCTGAGCTGTGGCTCCTAGTTGGTGTGGGGAGCAAATGAGCAAGGCGGCCTTTGGGTCCAGGACGTGAGCCTGCTCTCTCCCTGGGCCCTCTGTTCCTTCACCACCTGTCCCCCCAGCTCCTGGCCCCATGCAGCTCCCCTTTTGTTTCCAGCATGCCCAACTGTCGAGTTCTATATATCCAGTTCTGTAGAGCCTTCTAGAGTCAGGCTCTTTCTCCAGTGGAAGCATAGGCTGTTTCAGAAGCACTGTGTAACCGTTATGACTGAATGTGTAGGAGTAATTGTTGAATGAACTCAATTGGTATGAACACTTTTCTACTTGGATTCTCTCTAGGGTAGGGGCTCCTAGCTCTCCCCGATTCTCAGCAGAGTTTGTAACTCCAAACGAGGGAGAAGATGGAGCCGCATTATAGCAGGACTCCTACCTCCAGTGACACCCTGTGGTGTTCCCCTGCAGCCTCACAGCCCTTCAGGTCAAGAAACATTCCCATTTCATAGTTGAGGAAACTGAGGCTCAGAGAACAGGAGGGACTGGCCTCAGGTCATTCTTTGGGCACACAGGCCATGATGTTCTCACCCCAACAACAGCTTGCTTTCCCAGATTAGGCCAGGTGGGCAGCCACCCACGAGAGGGCTCAGGCCCCCCGGCAGGGGAGAGAGACAGGTCTTCAGGGAAGAGAAAGCTCACTGAGGCCCCAGATCTCAGTTCCCATCTCCCTATGCCTCTCCAGCCCCCCTTTTCCAAACCCTCCCTCCTTTCTCACAGCAGAAGGAAGTCCTTTTCTGGAAAGGCCCCCACTCCTCCTCCGACAGCTGGGATGGCACATGAAGGCATATGTGTCTCAGATGCAGGGTAGTTGGTCTGGGGCTGCCGGCAAGGCGGCTTGGCAGCACGGACTACCCATGCTTGGCCAGTGCCTGTCCTGTCCACCATTCCTTCTTCCCACTCAGCTCCTGCCCACGCCCTGCCGGCTCCCAGTCTGCAGAGGAGCTGACTGCCAGGCCTCCTGCCACCGCTCATGCTAAACCGTTTCGGTGTGTGTCTCTCTCGTGGCGTAGCTGTCACGGTGGGTCAGCGAGACTGCCTCCGCTCCCAGACCTTACAGTGGAGACTCCCCACCAGGCCCCATGGTTCATAGGGAAACCAGAGCCCAGAGAGGGACAGCTACTTTCTCAGTCACAGCAAGTCCTTAACAGGGCCTCTTTGTCCTCGTACCCAGTTTTGAGTGTGCCTCGCCCACAGGACCAGCAGCTCCCGAGGGCAGATCTCCCATTGCTTTCCCCTGAGGTCTCCACTCACTTGCTGCCCACAAAGGACGGAGCCCACAAAGGAGCATAGAGGTCACTGAGCCAACCAGGGGTTTGCAGACTATCTCCGAGCTGCTCCCGGGATTTACATTCCCTTGTCTGGGAATATGGGATGCTTGCCCCACCCCAATTCCCACATAGCAGCTCCATGAACATGTTTATAGATTGAGGTTTTGTTTTCAATGAAGTGTTCTGCGGCTTGAACAAAAAAAAGTCTTAAAAACCAATGAATTGCTTTGAGTTAAAATGTCCTGAGAGCAGGGGTGATTCCGGTCAGATAAAAGGAAGAACTTTCTGGCTTTCAGAGAATCCAGATCATGATTGATACCAAGGGTCCCCAGGTGGAGCAAAGTCTGGAGCCCAAAGGCAGGGAGCTTCCCCACCGCTGGGCTTGGGGGCCTGGCCTCTCCTGCCCCAGCATCCCACCCCTACCCCTCCTGGAGCCAAACAGGACATTCCGAGTATCCAGACAGGCAGGAGCCCCACGGTGCCGCCTGCCTGAGGCGCAGCGGCGCCATCCCCCAACATGGCAGCCTCCACGTTCAGGGTGACCCTATGCCCACAGCCTAGCTGACAGACTAGGTCACCAGGTCATGCTCCGTAGCCCCTGCCAGCCTTCCACCTTTGCCCAACCTGGTCTCTGCAACTGGTCTTCCCTTTTTCATTCCATCCTTCAAGGTCCAGCTCCAGCCCACCACCCCTGGGAGCCTTCTTAACCTTTGACGTTTGAGGCCCACAGCCTGGTCTGGCCCCACCCTGGAGCCTGGCCCTCCATGCCTGTGGGGTTGCGGCCTTTCTGCCCTGACCCTAACCAGACCTCTGCCTCCTGGTCCATGACCTCCACCGGTGTCACACCCAGTAGGAGCGCGTGCGCACACTCACACACACACAGTGCTGCTCCGCAGCCTGGCGCAGGGCCTACCAAGGAGAGTGTCCAGCCCCTGAGCCAGAAGTTCTGGGAGAAAGCCCCCCCAACTCAGGACGCACAGCCCGCAGCTCTACCGCCAGAGCAGGGCCTCTGGCCTGGGCAGGCCTGCTGTCTGGGGTCATAGAGGGGGCTGGGGAGCGAAGACCAACTTCCGTTCCCACCTAAGAGCAACCCCCCTCCCGCCCACATTTCAGGAGGGGGCAGCTATAAATATCAGTGGGCCCAGGAGGCTGATTCCCACGACACCACCCCCTTCCCTTATGTACAGCCCAGCTCTCCTGCCGCTGGAGGCCAGCCAGGCAGGCCACAGGCACACACACTCGCACTGTGGTCGGGAACGGAATGAATCCCCTTTTTGGTGTGTCTTGGAGCAGCTGGACATGAGATCCCCTTCTTCCCTCAGTGCTGACCCAGGCACACCTCTCCCACTGTGAGCCCTCAGCTCTGGGAACCTGCATGGGCCTGGGGGAGGCAGGAGGCCAGGCACGTGATGGTCAGGAGCACAGCGTTAGAGAGCTTAGGATTTAATTCCACCCCACCACGCGATACATGACCTTGGGCTGTGACTCCGCCTTTCTGAGCCTCAGTTTCCTCCTCTCCAGAGTGAGGATGAACAATTCCTACGTCCTCCGTGCCTGGGGATTATGCCCTTTGCCAGGAGTAAATGTCACCAGATCCGTGCTCCCGAGGTTACCCTCCCTTTCTGGGGTGGGGGCAGCCCCAGCAAGATGCGGCTCCTGCTTAGGAACATTCGAGAAAGGTTCCAAGGCGGGGGTGATCAGAGGAGGTGGCCCTGTGACAGGGTCTGTGTGGGACAAAGTGATGTGGAAAAGAGGAAGTGGATCTCCTAAGGGAGCTATCCGCCTGCTGCTGCCAGACTGCCCAGGACCCTTCAGAAAGGGGGAGGAGGGAATCTGCCTCTGATTGACCACTGGGCTGAGGCCCCCACCCTGCCCCCTCTGTGAGGATGAGCAGGACAGCCCCTCCTGGCCCTGCCCCAAAGCCTAATAGCCCCTTGGATGGACCTCACTGAGTTGGAGTGCAGGACATGTGTACTCAACAAACGACCAAATGGAACTCAGACCTGTCCCGGGAGCAGATGGGTGGGGACGAAGAGCAAAGCAGGCACAGGACCTCCCACAGAAGGGAAGCCCAGACACTTCTCTTCACCACCTTCCCCACCTGCCCCTGCCCGCCCCTCCCCTCAGGGTGCCCAGACGTAGGGCAGGAGGCCAGGGCAGGGAGGTGGCTCAACTGCCAGAGTCCCATGGGCTGTTACCACTACTCATTAAGCAATAGAGGCTGCGTCAGGCGGAGCAGAGCCCACACTCAAGGAGTGGGGGACCATCTCAGCCCAGGCTGCTTGGAGCCATCAGGGTGTTAGTGACGAGTCCCTGTATATGTGAGATCAGAGGTGGTAGGGGTGAGGGGAAGTGAGTCTCAGGAAATGAGTAGCCTGAGGAAGTGCCAACTGGAGGGACACTCTGTTTAAGAGGCTGGCCAGAGCCGGGGCCCCAGTTTGAGATCCCAGTGTGTGGGCATCCTCTGCCTTCACCCCCACAGAGGTAACTTCTCAACAGACCTTTGGGCCGAGTCTGGCCAGCTCCCCGGCTGTGCACTAATGAAATCCAGGCACCAGCTGCCGACTAAGGCTCCATTTCTGGGCATCTGGTGTCCACGTACTTCCAGCCACCCATCTGGAGCCCAGCGGAGCCCTTCCAGGCCAGGTCTAGTTGTCCCTCCTACCCTCGGAGGATGCGTTCCAAGACCCCCAGTGGATGCAGATAGCACCGAACCCTGAATACACTATGTTTTCTCCTATACAGGCACAGTTCATTATTGTGCTTCGCAGATACTGCATGTTTTTTACACATTGAAGGTTTGTGGTAACCCTGTGCCAAACAAATCTGTTGGTGCCATTTTTCATATTATGGATAGCATTTTTAGCAATAAAATATAGTTTAATTAAGGTATGTACATTTTTTAGACATAATGCTATTGCACACTTAATAGACTACAGTATGGTGTAAGCATAACTTTTATGTGCACTGGGAAACCAAAAAAATTCTTGTGACTCACTTTATTGCAATATTTGCTTCGTTGTGGTGGTCTGGAGCCAAACCCGCACTGTTGCTGAGGTGTGCCTGTACATACATAGCTTTTCACTTAAAGGAAGCACTTCACACCTTCTCTTTGGCATATTCAAATTGCCAGCATCTCTGCTCTTGAACGTCAGGTCTGTTATTCAGTAAAATAAGGGTGACTTGAACACAAGCACTGCACTCCTGCCACAGCCGCCCTGATCACCAAGCCGCGACTAAGTGACTAACAGGCAGGAAGCATAAACAGTGTGGAGACGCCGGGCAAAGCAATGATTTATCATGCTACTCAGAATGGTGCACAATTTAAACCTTATGAATTATTTCTGGAATTTTCATGTAATATTTTCAGACCACAGTTAACCATGGGTACCTGAAGCCACAGAAAGTGAAACCAAGGGGGGACTTCTGTACTCAGATGGGCGCCTGTCCCTCCAACTGTTGACAGCCGAGGCAGAGGAGATGTTGTAGGGACCTGAGCCAGCTATGTAGCCCTTGTGTGGGGTCCCTGGCCCTACTGTGTGGCTTTGGGCAGACCTCTGTCCCTCTCTGGGCATCTAGGTAGGATCTTCAGTCTCCAAGGTCAGCTCTAAAATTATGAGCTCAGGCCTCTTGGAGACAGGACAGGGGACTCTGCTTCTGTCCAGAGAGAGCCAGGTGCTGGTCCTGGGCCACACAGCAGGGTGGGCGGGTCCTGGGATGGGCTGGGAGATGGCCCAGCCTGCCAGAGCTCCCTGGCATTGGGAAACTGCCCTCCTCTGTGGCACAGAACCCTGGGGCTGTCCCGGAATGAAAGGAGCACCTCCTCTCCACCCCCGGTTCCCACCTTCCACCCCCTGGTCCCAGCCCCACCCTGCCAAAAATAAACCCAGACCACCCCATCTTGTACCAGCTAGACCCACCCAGCCCTCCAGAGCCAGTTGAGTCACCACTTGGAGCTGCTCCTTTTTTTAACTCTCTGAGTCACCAGTTGTGGCTATGGCTCCATGACACGTGCCCCAGGCTACAGCCCCCAATGGCCCAACCAAGGGAGGAGTCTGAATAGAGGCTGGCAGCAGGTGTGAGCTCAGGCAGAGCCTCAGGCTGTAACCCCTCCAGGCCTGGGGCACTCACCCTCTAGCAAGCCAGAGCCCAGACCTGTCCCCACTGGTCCTGGCACCACCTTGCCCCATTTGCCCTGGACAGTTCTTCGGGGGTCTTAGTGACAAAGCCCATCTGCATCATCTCTGCCCCCACAGCATTTCTTTGCCTCCTAATAGGTCTGGGCCTCCTAACTTGGGATTGCCAGCAACAGAGAGGGTCTCCAGGCCCGGGGCCCTAGGGGGTTAGAGTGGGCATGGCCTGGCTTTCTGAGGTGAAGTCCACAGAGATGTGTAATTCCTGCCCTTCCTCACTGGATCCAACACAGACTGTGACCACTCTACCGAGAGACCAGGAAGACGGACGGAAGCCCCCACTCCTTCCCTTGCTTTCTTCTGTGTCCCCTTCTACTCCCAGGGTCAGCTGGGCTGCACATTGTTTTCCTTGTCCCTGTTTCTCTCTGGCTCTGTCGGCCCCATCTCTCTGACCCCGCTGTGTTCTTTCTTTACCCATCCTGGTGGCAATCCAAAGTGCTCCCTGTGCAGCCGGGACCCCACCCTCCACAGGTCCTCCTCTGCCTTCCCGGCAGACATGACACACCTCACCTCCACCCATTACCACAGGGACTCTGGGACCCAGGGATTAGTCCAGAGAGAAAGTTTCCATCCCCCTCACCAAGTCCCGCCTTCCCCTGTCCCAAAGCACAGCTACATCCTGTCCCAGGGAATGTCCAGGTCCCACAGGCACTTTCTGGCGGATGAGAAAGGGGGGCAGGGGGCCTGGGAGGCCCCACCTCCCAGGCCCTGCACAACCTCAAACCCCATCCATCTCCTGTCTGTAGCTGTGGCCTCCAGCTATAAATAGGGGCTCTGATTCTATTTTCTTTAAAAACAAGCACCAGACTCTGTCACCACAGGCCCAGAAAAGCACTCCCTGGCTGGGGCAGTCCCCACCCTGTCCCAGCCATTGTCCCAGACCCCTGTCCCTGGAGGGCAGAGGGTCCCTGGAAAGAAAGCTGGTAGTGAGACAGTTGCGGAGAGCAGCTCAAGCCCCCATGTGAACACCGCCCCACCCCAGCCACCTAGAGAATGTAGCTCCCCCTCTCACCTGTTGGGCCGCTCCCTCCTTTCTTCCCATCTCCCTTCACCAGCCAGCCAGTCTTGTCCCCAAAATTCTGTATTAATGGAGAAAGGTTACTGACACAGCTCCCCAAGCCGCAGTTCAGTGTCTCTGCACCCCCAATGCAGAGGAGCTTTGGGCTACGGGGAAGAGTGGGAAGGACCTCTTTCCTGAGGGGGCAAGAAGGCATGTCACAGGCAGAGAAGAAAGAAGAGCTCCCTGGGTAGAAGGCCCCGAGCAGAGACCGGGAGTAGGGACCTGACAGGTGAGGGTGTAAAATAGCCCAAGGTGTGGTGAGGGTGGCACGTGGGGTGTTCAAGGGAAGGGCACAGGAAAGCCTGTGGGGCAGGGGCAAGGTTGCCCTGCAACTTGTATCAGTGCCAAGCTGGGGGCTTGGGGCTTGACTGGGGGGCAATGAGGAGCCTTCAGGGGCTTCCAGGCAAGGGAGTGACTTTCATTTCAGGTTAACTGGCTGCTATGAGCAAAACGAGGCCGGAAATTCATGAAGCCAGTGAGGGATGGTGACCATCTGCCCCGTGGGATGGCACAGAGGAGCAAGAGGGAGAGAGAAGTCTGAAGGAGAATTTAGGGGCAGGATGGGTGGCACGTGGGGAGGGAGGAGGGACAGTGTCGGAAATGACTTTCAGATTTCTGCCCAGCACTGGGTAGGTGGTGGGATCTTCACTGGACGGGGAATAGGTTGGGGGAAAGATCACGCTGACTCTGGCCTGAGACGGGTGGGCTTGGGTTGGGGGTTCCTCGGGGTGTAGATGTCCAGGGGGCATTGACAAGTGGACCCAGAGCCCTGGAGAGTTTGTGCCAGAGACAGTGATGTGGGTATCGTAGCACAGAGGCCAGGGAAGAGAGATGAGCCTGGAGTGTGGTGGGTGGGCACAGCTCGGTGCGAGCGGGCTGGAAGTCTGTGGGGTGCTGGGCGTGAACCTGTGCCAGGAGCAGTCGGGCCTGTGAGGGCTGGATTGCAGTCTGAGGAGCTCTGGGGCACCTGCCCAGCACAGAGGCTGCCGGTGAGGATACTGAGGTTGCTTGGGCCGCCCCTCCCGGCCACAGCCTCCTGCCAGCACACCACCAGGGCGGGAACTCAGCACTCTGCTGTCAGCTCTGCCCACAGAAAAGCCCTCGTATGAGCCAAATGACATCTCCATGTAGTCCTGTGTGCTTCCTCCGTCAGCACATGTGGCTGGTCCTCCTGGATAACAGACACCCTGGGCGCTGTCCTCAAGAGCTTACAGGCTGGCCCGGACTGTGGCCCCTTAGGCCAGAGGTGGCTCTGTTTTACCCACTCTAGTGACCACACCTCTCCACCAGCAACTTCCTGCTGGGCTGGGCTGGGCTGAGCTGACCAGGGGCCAGGTGTGTGTGTCAGTCACCCAATCCAGATTCCATTTCACAGATGGCAAAACTGAGGCCAGAGAGAGGGTGGCAGCACGTGGCTCTGAGTATAGTGAGTGTGTGTGTGTGTGTTGGGTGTATCCCTGACCTAAGCCTCTGCTGCCCCCAGCCTCCTGCACATGGGTCCTCTGTCTGTGGGGTCATCCCGTCCCCCTTTCCTATATCTCAGATGGAAGAACTGAGGCAGAGATAGCAGTGGCTTCTCCAAGGCACACACCCTGTTGAGCGTAAGCGGGCCACACTGGTCCAGGCCTCTGTCCAGACTAACAATCATGGCTTCCACTGTCCCCCCATCGCAGTTCACAAACTATCTCCAAGCCGTGAGACGCCTCCCCAACAGCCTGTCCTCAGCAGTTTACATTCCAGAGCAAAGGGGAGACAGATGAGGAGCAGGCTTCCAGCTCTGCATTCTGCCCTAGAGGGGCTAGCCCGTCAGCCTCCTGGGGGCAGGCTTCACACCCTGGGTGGAGCCCACATCTCTTGTGTCTCCAGCCTCTTCCCTGACCTCTAAGACCCCAAAGGGCATGGTCCGCACTTATCACTGGTTTCTGGAACGTGCCATCCTCAGCCAGCCCTAAAGAAGTTCCCTCCCTGATCCACCAGCCCGAGCCAGACCCCATCTAGCCACGCTGGGAGAGGCCAGCTGCCAAACCACCCATGGAAAGCAAGTGCTTGCCCCCCTTCCTTACTCCCTCCCCTCTCTACCCCTCCAACATGAAAGAGGGAGCCCCAGGGACAGGAAGGGAAAAAGTACGTCTTTCCCAGGCAGGGGGCCAGCTCTCACACCCAGGCAGATGCTCCGCTTCCAAGGCGCATGTAGCAACCAACACACCCCTTCTGTGTGCAAACACCCCCTGATGCCACAGCACCCAGCTCAGGAGCCATCCCCACAGGGGCTTGAATCCCGCTGGGCCATAGCCCAATGCTCATCTTGAGGCCCTAGCACTGTTGACTGCCCTCCTTGCCTCAGTTTCCTGACCTGTAAAATGGGAGCTACCCCACAGGGACCAGGCTGGGGGGCTGGGTAGGCCCGATGCCAGGCGAGGTCCCTCACTCTGTTTCTTCCCTCCAGAACCCCTACCTCAGCCTCACTCTCTGAGATAAGGGTCCCAGATTCCCTCCAGGACCAGGAAAGCCAGGGCAAGGGGGATATGGAAGAGGGCCTGGAAATCCTCCCTGTGTAAGGAGGAAAATTACAAGGCAAGGGAAAACCTCTCAGATCGCTCCAAGCCACAGGAGCCCCACCCCTCCATGCCTTGGGCCTGGGGAGCAGAGCCTCCACAAAGACTCCACTGAGGGCCCTGCTTCCTCCGGCCCCAGCCTCCCAGCCTGAGTGGACTCTGGGCTGCTTCTTCCAGCAAAACCTCTCATTTTCCCTCCCACTTCCTCTGTGCCCCACGTGGCTCCAGGGTATGGACACATGGCTGGGAGCGCAGGGCCTGACCCCACCCTGACCCCACCCTTGCCCCATCAGCGTCCATGGACCAAGCTCAGCATCTCCGACCCCACTGGTCCCCTGTTTCCTCTGCAGATGTTCTCCCCTTCCAGAGGGGTCCCTAAATTGGACATCTTCCCCAGTGTATGCTCCTCACATGGGTGGCCTCCAGGCATTTGGTTAGAGGACCCATAGCTGAGGCCAGTGGCCAGGGTCAGGGCTCAGCCAATAGCTGAGGAAGCCATTGTCCTGCCCTGTTCTCCTTAGCCTGGCAACCAAAGACAAGGTCTGATACCCTGAGAGTGAGTCTTGTGGCTCAAGAGTTCTCAAAGCAAGGAGGGATGGGGCCATCTCGACCCCAGCTGAAGTCTCTGTAGTGTTGCGACGTGCCCTTGAGCACAGGGGCCTGTTGCTCCCGCACCCTGGGACAAACTAGTCTCCTGAGAGGGACGGCTGCTGTTTTAAGCTCTCTGAGACTGAACTAACCTACTGTTGTCCCTATGGCCGTAGCTTTCAGGCCAGGTAGTTGGCAGGCGCTGGGATGGCCCTCGGTTATGGACTTATCTGGAATCAGGGACACAGGTAGTAAGCACTGCAGGTCTGCAGGTACATGAGCATCTCCCAGGCAGCCAGCCCTGGCAGGTGGTGAGTCATCAAGCCTCAGCTGTTGCCTCTCCAGTGCTACCACCACAGGCAGATTATGTTGCCCTTTGGTCTGGCCTGAAGTCTGTCCCTGGAACCTTGCCCCATGTTACCTTAGGAGATACGAGGCGTGGGGGAAAGGGAAAGTTTGGGAGGGGTGAGCCTGGGGGGAGCTGTAGGACAGGCTGACACCCGAATAGACAGTGACAGCTTCTCCCTGGCCCAGGAGCCTAGGGAGGTGGGCATGGCCCCCTGCAGCACAGCCCTCCTGCCCCAGACTCACTACCTCTGGCCACCCACTGTACAGGGGTGCAGGGGTCTGCAGTGCTTGTGGGACTGAGTTCTCATAGCGTATTTGCTCTCCCAGCTCTGCAGTGGGAGAGGGCAGCATAGGGTACATCGGCCCCACTAGGTTCTGAATCAGAGGGAACTTTCCAGCCCAGCCTCCTCAGGGGCTCCCTGGCTGGGGGTGGCGTGCTGGGAAGCTGGTGTGAGCTTCGGAAGGCCTAGTGCCTCAGGGAGCGCCGGGCCGTCCCTGCCCTCACACAGGGCCCCACACACATCCCCATGAGGGAAGACAGGGGCCCTTCATCCCTGCCTTGGCCCTCCCAGAAAACCCCAATTCGCAGCGCCTCAGACTCCTTCAGGGGGACTCGCCCAGCCTTACCCGTCCGCCCTTACTAGGAACCAGGATTTGTTACCCCTGGTGCCAATCCCCAAGGGGCTGTGGTGGAGGAGTCCAGCCTCACCCAGAGCAGGACCCCTCGCTCCCCCGCTGGCTGATGGGCGCCCTCCTCAGCCTCCTCACTCCTGTCCACAGCAGCAGGCTCACTGCCAACGTCCGGCCTTCTCTGCTCTCGTGCTTTTCCTCCTCCATCTGCTTCCTCAGGCCTCAGTCTGGATCCCTGAGTTCAGTCTTTGTGGAGGAGGAGGGTCTTTATTTCCCATTCTCAGTTTTAATATCTTTCTCAGTCTTTCTGACTCTCCCAGATTGGTTCTCCTTCTCCACCCCGTCACTGCAGTACTGTCTTTGTGAGTGAGTGAATGAGTGAGTGAATGAGTGAGTGAGTGAGTGAATGAGTGAGTGAGTGAATGAGTGAGTGAGTGAATGAATGAGTGAGTGAGTGAATGAATGAGTGAGTGAATGAGTGAGTGAGGGAATGAGTGAGTGAGTGAATGTGTGAGTGAGTGAATGAGTGAGTGAGTGAGTGAATGAATGAGTGAGTGAATGAGTGAGTGAGGGAATGAGTGAGTGAGTGAATGTGTGAGTGAGTGAATGAGTGAGTGATGCGTGAGTGAGTGAATGCATGAGTGAGTGAATGAATGAGTGAGTGAATGAGTGAGTGAGTGAATGCATGAGTGAGTGAATGAGTGAGTGAATGAATGAGTGAGTGAATGAGTGAGTGAGTGAATGCATGAGTGAGTGAATGAGTGAATGAGTGAGTGAATGCATGAGTGAGTGAGGGAATGAATGAATATGGTTCTGCCTTCTCACCCCACATCCATCTCTTAGCTCCTGCTTTGTTTCAGTACCACTAGATGTACCTTTCCACGTACACATGTCCAAGTCTCCCACCACCCACCCGCCCTGGACTGTGAGTCCATCCAGGCACTCCTCACCGGCCATCCTACCCAGTAGCTCTGGGCTCCCAAACTTTCTCCCTTATAAAGTCAGGAGGCAGCAGACACCCAGGAATGCTGCCACTGCCCATGACGCATGCTGGCTCTAGGGCCGCCTGGCTGCCCCCAGGCGACCTGGAATGTGGCGGGAGTGGGCACACAGGGATTGATTGCCAGGGAGTGCAGTGGGGTGGGGAGTGCCCAGGTGGGTGGGACTCAGACAGGTGGCAGGGCCGGGACTGCAGGCTTTCTGCTTCTCCCTGTCAAATTGTTTCTCCTCTGGGGCTTCGGGTTTTCTGCCTGAGAAGTAGAAGCCAAGTCCCCTACTGCAGGCAGGGCTGCAGAGAACTCGGGTGTTGTGGAACCCATCACAGGGAGTGGGGGCCTCGGGCTGAGGAGGCAAGAGGACCCAAGCCTGGCTCTCTAGACTGTTCTAGGGCAAGGGTGGTGCTCCCAGTTACAGTAAGGATGGGGCAGAGGGAAGAGGGGAGGCAAAAATGCAGATAGGGAGAGATGAGCAGAGGCAGAGACAGGCAGCAGGGTGGCTGAGCAGCCAAGACAGAGATGAAGAGACAAAGCCAGGGAGAGAGACAGTCTGGCCCCAGGGCTTCTGAGGACTCAGAAGCAGCAGGGTCTGCAGCAGCCCCTCAGACTGGAAAGGCACCCATGCTTGAATCCTGCCCCTGGCCAGCCTGGGAGGGATTGGAGGGCCTGATGGGCAGATATACTCCCCACAGGGTCACCACTTGTCCCAAGAGCCTGTTGACAGGCAGAGACTTGGGCATCGTGATGGAAGTGAGCCTCGTGTTTGGGGTCCCCCAGGGGCAGGAATCAGGTCCCCATTGATAAGTGTTCTAGGAGTGCACCCAGGGAGCCAGGAGATACCTGCATAGCCCGTGCCCTGCCGGAGGGTGGCTTGCTGAGGGCCCTTGGCCTAAACTTCACCTCCCCGTACATCTGTCCGTGTGAGAAGGGACTGGTGGGGAAGGACACAGACTCTTTCTGTGCTCCCAGCCCTTGTCTCAGGGAGAGGGTTAGAGCCACCCAGCCCTGGGCCCAGACAGCAGCGCCCTGTTTATGGGCAGGAAGGGTGGGACTCTGTGGGCCTTCTCCACCTTCAGCAAACCTCTTGGGTGGGTGGGCGCTGGGCAGGAGGTGCAGGAACCCTCCAGGAACACAGGGCCCTTTCACGGAGCCAGGAGGAGCCGAGTCATGGCGGGTGGGTACGAGGGGCAGGGCAGGCCTGGGCACAGTCGCTGCTCTGTCCTGGCAGCTCCCAGCCCACACACACGCACATGCACAAACACACAGCCTTAAGCAAACCCAAAACTCGCCCCTAGCAGCCACCCACACCCTTGCACACACATGTGAATGCACATCTCCACAGCCTTGGACACTCGCCTGGGTACCTTCTCCCAGGCAGAGGACCTCATACTGTTCCCACACTTGGCCCCAGACCCTTTGGGCCTTTCCGCTCCCCCATGCTGAAGGCTTGGCACCACCCAGGCAGCCCACAGCCTGAACCCTCTGCACACTAGTGTTAGACAGCAGACCCCCAGACTGGAGGGACCTGTAGGCTAACGCCCACCGATAGGAGGCAGGGTGGGGAGGGGTGACCCAGAGGCCTGCACGGGGCCCTCCTGCAGCTGTTGCAGGCCTGAGTTGCTGTTTGCATGGCTCATGGGTCTTCCTGACCCGGGAGAGTACAGCGCAGGCCTCCAGGCAGTGCTAATGCCTGCTCTTCTTCCCCACAGCCGGCACCTCATCAGGCCACTCAGCTCAGCTCGGTCCGTGTTCCCTTTCCCACCACCCCTGTCTTCAACTTTGCAGAGCCTGTATATTCCCACCAGCCTCTCACTTGCCCTCTGAGACTGCCCGTTCTCATTCCTCTCTGCTCCTCTCCACCGCGCTCACCTCCCCCAAGAAGCCCCCAGGGATTGATTAACTCCTAGCTCATTACTTATTTATCCTACACCCCCTGTCCATTCAGAGTCTCCCTCCGACTGCCCTCCAGGACAGGGATTCTGGGTTCTTGCAACTGTATCCCATTAGAGACAGTAAGAGGGGCAGAAGAAGGAGACCCTGAAGGGGGGGCAGGGAGGCGCTATCAGAGTTTCCAAAATCCTGGCCAGCAAGGCCTCAGAGGCCTCTGTTGGGGCGGTTGGGTGGGGAGGCTGCCTGGCCTGTGCTCTCCCGGCAGCAGCACAAGACTGCTTGTGTGAGCCCTTCCCCGCCTGGCCCCACCGGAAACAGCAGGGCCCAGCCCCTCAATGAGCCCATTCAAACCCCAGCCCTCTGGCAAGTACCTCTGCTTCCTGCTGCCTCCCCCCCAGCCTGGAGAACCAGGCCAAACAGGCTGCCGCTCTCCCCTGCTGGGAGAGCACTGGAGACAGGTGGTCCAGGGGTTAGAGCCAGCCATCTACTTCCGTTCCTGCCTGGCCGGAGTCCTGAGCCTGACCATACCCCAGCAGGTTTACCTTCACCTTTAGCAAAAGGGAGTATGGATGGGTGTGTGGGCTCACTCCCACACAGGGAGTGAGACGGATGGCCCCTCTCCCTGTGGGTGGCTGGCAGATCAATGTTTAGCAACAGGCTCCCTAGGAGAGAGGGAGCCTCTTTCCACAGAATAAATATTCTCACTGGTCAACATCATCTGGCTCACAAAAATCCCTAAAAATTTAACAATCAGCTCTTGCCAGCTGCCATGAGCTCCAGCCGGCCACAGGGGTGGCTGCCACCTGCAGGGACCACTCTCTGTGCTGTGGCTTCCCTCAGTGTAGTGTGCTTTTATTCTTCAGAATCTGTCCTTGCAGATAAGCACCCCATGGGTGCCTGCCACCTGCCAGTCCCAAGGTCTGTTCCTCACCGGCCGAGGGCTGCTGGGCCGGCGGGGCTGTGCCTGCCCAGACGGTTTTGCAGTTCCTGTCTGAGTCAAGGTTCTGGTGTTGCCAGCAAGTGCTGGCAAACGGCGATCACTCGCAGGGACGTCGGGTCAGCCAGCGGAAGAGCGGTCTTTCTTGGACAGCCTGCGGTGGTTCTGGCTGCCCTCAGGGCACGCAGGCCTCAGACCCCTTCCGTGGCCACTTCCTCAGGCACATGTCAGCTGGTTCAGGCTGACGGGGGACCAGCAGATATGCGGCTGGTGCCACATCATCCCTATCAAGGCCATCAGCCTTTGTTCAGTCACGCAAGATTTCAGGAAAGCTCAGATGGGGTGAGTCATCTTTGTAACCCATTCCTGCCTGCCCCCACAACCCCAGCTTTGGATGTCCAGGAACACAGTCAAGGTTATATTTGGCCTTAATCTCCACAAAGGAATGGACCAGAAACTGTAGCAGCAGGTTTAGAGGTCAAGAAAGGTAATTTGGGGAAACTGCCTGGAAGGAGGTGGCAACTTAAACAGAGGAGGTGTCCCATTGTGGGGCCCTGCACAGTGACCACTAATCCTGGGGAACCCTTGCCCAGCAGACCCCAGCCCCTCCCAGGCCTTGAAGAACTCAGCAGTTGTCCTCCCTGGCTCCCTTGCCATGGTAGGAACGATGGGGCGGGCCCTGACTGCTCCCCAGAAACCATTACTAGCTCTACAGCAGGACGCAGTGTAGGGTGATGGAGGAAGTTTGGGCCCATTTGGGGTCCAGCACTGCAGGTGGTTTTTATCTGGCCTCAAAGCCTTTGCTCCTCAGTGGACTCAGGCCAGCAAGCTGCCTCTGCCACCCCCATAGGCAGCTGGGAACATGGCACAAGAGAAAAGCAGGGAGGGGTGGGCTGCATGACAGCATTGCCACCAGTCCCCAGCCAGAGCCCCAGCCAACACACGGAGGTGGGGAGTGCCGTGGGAAGCGTGCCCCAGGAGCCAAGCGTCGGGGCACTTAGGAGAAGGAATTTGAATGAGGGTCAGTTTGGGGCAAAGGTGGTTCTCCTCGAACTCCAATCCTGGGGTTTGTGGCCACTGGGCATGTGATCATACCAGTGATGGTTTCCCTTTGAGCCACGGAGGGGCCAGATCCAGGATGGAGTTTCCACTGGGACCCAGGAGAGGAGAACCATCGCTGGCAGGAGCCCTGGCCCCAGGAACCTCCAAGAGGGAGAACTGAGTTGCTTGGAATTGCTGGGTTGGGCCTCCTTCAGAGGCAAAACCTGGGCTGGACACAAGGTGAGGCCATGCCTTCTGGTGCCAGGACCCAGCAGTGCTGGGATCTGGCTGCGGCCCAAGGACAGCACCACAGAGGAGAACAACGAGGGTCCGCCGCCATGAAACCCCTCCCCGCAGCCTACCCACCCACTCTGCAGCACCCCCTCCTCCAGGCGAGGGTCTAAGCCTTGACCACAGCGCCCTCTGTCACACAGCCTCCTTCTTTGGGGAGAACCACCTGCAGGTGCTCATGGCCCCAGTTCTGACCAACATAGACCTACAGCTGCAGTTCTCCACATCGCAGCCCGAAGCCCTGCTTCTCCTGGCAGCAGGCCCAGCTGACCACCTCCTCCTGCAGCTCCATTCTGGACACTTGCAGGTCAGTGATATCTCCCTGCTGGACTACTCAATCTTTCAGTGGCACCCAACCAGCTGTGTGACCTTGTACAAGTCATTTTCACCTTGGAGTCGTAAGTTCTCTGCTGTGAAATGGACAGTAGCATCCCAGAAGCGGTGCGTTCCTCAGGAGCTGACTCCGCCCCCTTGTTCTCCAGCCTCCCTTCTCACCACAGTCATAGCTGGCTCTCTGGGCTCTGACCACACTGGTGGCTTTCAGTTCCCCAGTTATCTGTGGTCTCTTGCTGCTAGGCCTTTTCTCACACCACTCCCTCTGCCTGGTGCCTGCCTTACCTGCTCCCTGCACCTGCCTAACTCCAGCCTCTCCTTGAAGTCTCAGCATGGACAGACACTCTTTCCTCCCGGCACTCACCAGGACTGGGTCCCCTGTCCTGATCTTCAGCATGCCTTGTGTACCCCTCTGCGTAGCACCGACCACGGCTGTCGATGGTAACAACTGTGCTGTCACAGTTTCTTCATTTTTCCATTTCATCCTTCAAATCACCACAATCTTTATTAGCAGAGTCATCTGGCTCTCTCTTGAAGCTTCCCCCTAACCACGAAGAGTTTGAGAAGCCAAGGTCTTAGTGCAAATTTGGGAGAGACATCTGCCCCCACACACCCCACTGAGAAGAAGACTGGTTTGGTCATCCATCAGTCCACTTGCCACTGCCATTGCCTCTCACTGCCACAAGGTGTCACTGCTGAACACAGCCTGATACAGCCTGGTCCTGATGCTCTCCTCTGTCAGATATAAGGAGGCCACACCCCTACAGAGATGCTCAGTGCTTCGATTCCCAAGGTCACACTTCTTAGTTCTTTGCTCCTTGAGTTCCCTGACTATGCCATCTGGTTGTGGGAGCACTGCGCCAAAGCTAGTTCTGGTGTCAGTGTCCTGGAGACAAAACCATGTCCCTCTTTTCTCCCCAAGGATCTTACCTCAATCCATATCAGGGAGCTTTTCTTACTAAATCTTCACAGCACAGAGCCTCTGATTGGGCTCACTGTCCCTGAACAGTGAGCCTGGCTGCCTTGGTGACTCCTGGTATTTGGCCTACTCAGGACCCTTGGCAGGGGGTTCCCAGGTGCCCGTGATTCCCGGGGTAGAATCTGCTTTAAAATCTGCGTGATTTTTCTGCCACCTCTCATCCAAAGGAAGAGGCGCAGAATAAAAAAATCCAAGTTGAATGTCCAGAAGAGCATCTTCTAGATGTTAGTTCTTTGTGGGCAGGGACCACATCTGACTCCTATCGGGGCCCAGAGCCCGTGCAGGCCTCATGGAGATCACTTTGGTGAGTGTTTGATGGATGAGTAAAGAGATGGCAGGAAGGACAGGGGTTGCATGACAAGGCCTTGTCCTAGGCCCTCTGCTTTGGGGACCCAAGAGTGCCTGGGGACCAGCTGCACTTTTCCAGCAAAAGCTGTAGACTCACAGTGCTCCCGCACCCCCAACCCCCATCTTTCCTCAGGTCAGACTTGTCCTCAGCCAGGAGGAGCTGAGACTGCAGACCCCTGCAGAGACACTGCTGAGCGACTCCGTCCCCCACACTGTGGGGCTGGCGGTATCCGACGGCCGGGCCTGGTTGTCCGTTGATGGACTCCTCAACGCCTCGGCCCCAGTGCCAGGGGGCTCCCTGGATGTGCCCTATGGGCTCTTCTTGGGGGGTCCTGGGAGCCTGGGCCTGCCCTACTTGAGGGGAACCAGCCGACCCCTGAGGGGTTGCCTCCACACAGCCACCCTTAATGGCCGCAGCCTCCTCCAGCCACTAACCCCGGACGTGCATGAGGGCTGCGCTGAAGAGTTTTCTGCTGGTGATGATGTGGCCCTGGGCTTCTCCGGGCCCCACGCACTGGCTGCCTTCCCTGCTTGGAGCACTCAGGATGAGGGCACCCTGGAGTTTACACTCACCACGCGGAGCCAGCAGGCACCCCTGGCCTTCCAGGCAGGGGGCCGGCATGGGGACTTCATCTATGTGGACATATTTGAGGGACACCTGCGGGCTGTGGTTGAGAAGGGCCAGGGCACCGTGCTGCTGCACAACAGTGTGCCTGTGGCCGATGGGCAGCCCCACGAGGTCAGTGTCCACATGGCTGCTCACCGGCTGGAAATCTCTGTGGACCAGTACCCAACGCGGACTTCCAACCGTGGGGTCCTCAGCTACCTGGAGCCACGTGGTAGTCTACTCCTTGGGGGCCTGGACACAGAGGCCGCTCGCCACCTGCAGGAACACCGCCTGGGCCTGGCCCCGGAGGCCGTTACTGTCTCCCTGTTGGGCTGCATGGAGGACTTCAGCATCAACGGCCAGAGGCAGGGGCTCCGGGAAGCCTTGCTGACTCGAAACATGGTGGCTGGCTGCAGGTCTGAGGAAGACGAGTACGAAGAGGATGCCTATGGCCCCTATGAAGCTTTGTCCACTCTGGCACCTGAGGCGTGGCCAGCCATGATGCTGCCTGAGCCCTGCGTGCCTGAACCGGGACTGCCTCCTGTATTTGCCAACTTCACCCAGCTGCTGACCATCAGCCCCCTGGTGGTGGCCGAGGGTGGCACAGCCTGGCTTGAGTGGCGGCACATGCAGCCTACTCTGGACCTGAGTGAGGCGGAGCTGCGCAAATCCCAAGTGCTGTTCAGTGTGAGTCGCGGGCCACGCCACGGCCAGCTGGAGCTGGACATCCCAGGCGCGCAGGCTCGGCAAATGTTCACCCTCCTGGACGTGGTGAACCGCAGGGCCCGCTTCATCCACGACGGCTCTGAGGACACCTCTGACCAGCTGGTGCTGGAGGTGTCAGTGACGGCTCGGGGGCCCGTGCCCTCCTGCCTCCGGAGGGGCCAAACTTACATTCTGCCCATCCAGGTAAACCCTGTCAACGACCCACCCCGCATTATCTTCCCACACGGCAGCCTCATGGTGGTCCTGGAACACACGCAGAAGCCACTGGGACCTGAGGTTTTCCAGGCCTACGACCCCGACTCTGCCTGTGAGGGCCTCACCTTCCAGCTGCTCGGGGCCCCGGCCAGCCGCCCCGTGGAGCACCGAGACCACCCCAGGGAGCCAGTGACAGAGTTCTCCTGCCAGGAGCTGGAGGCGGGCAGCCTCGTCTATGTGCACCGCGGCGGGCCCACGCAGGACCTCATGTTCCGGGTCAGTGATGGGCTGCAGGCCAGTCCCCCCAGCACGCTGAAGGTGGTGGCTGTCCGGCCAGCCATTCGGGTCCGCCACAACACTGGGCTGCACCTGGCCCAGGGCTCCGCTGCCCTGGTCTTGCCCGCCAACCTATCGGTGGAGACAAATGCTGTGGGGCAGGACGTGAGTGTGCTGTTCCGAGCCACGAGGGCCCTGCAGTTCGGGGAGCTACAGAAACAGGGGGCAGGCGGGGCAGAGGGTGCCGAGTGGCAGGCCACACAGGCCTTCCACCAGCGGGACGTGGAGCAGGGCCGCGTGAGGTACCTGAGCACCGACCCACAGTACCGTGCCGAGGACACAGTGGAAAAGCTGGCCCTGGAGATACAGGTGGGCCAGGAGACCCTGACCAATCTGTCCTTCCCAGTGAGGGTCCAGAGAGCCACCGTGCGGCTGCTGCGGCTAGAGCCGCTGCACGCTCAGAACACCCGGCAGGAGGCCCTCACCACAGCCCACCTGGAGGCCACCCTGGAAGAGGCACACCCGAGCCCCACCACCTTCCATTACGAGGTGGTTCAGGCTCCCAGGAAGGGCAATCTTCGGCTGCAGGGCACGAGGCTGTCAGACGGTCAGGGCTTCACCCAGGATGACCTGCGGGCTGGTCGGGTGACCTATGGGGCCACCGCACGTGCCTCAGAGGCAGTCGAGGATGTCTTCCGTTTCCGCGTCACAGCTCCACCACACTTCTCCCCACTCTACACCTTCCCCATCCATATCGGTGGTGACCCAGATGCTCCCGTCCTCACCAACGTCCTCCTCTCGGTGCCCGAGGGTGGTGAGGCCATCCTCTCTGCTGACCACCTCTTCGTCAAGAGTCTCAACAGTGCCAGCTATCTCTATGAGGTCATGGAGCGGCCCCGCCATGGGAGGTTGGCATGGCGGGGGTCACAGGACAAGGCCACCATGGTGACATCCTTCACCAATGAGGACCTGCTGCACAGCCGGCTGCTGTACCAGCATGACGGCTCCGAGACCACGGAGGATGACATCCCATTTGTGGCGACCCGCCAGGGCGAGGGCAGCGGTGGCATGGCCTGGGAGGAGGTGCGGGGCGTCTTCCGAGTGGCCATCCAGCCTGTGAACGACCACGCCCCGGTGCAGACCATCAGCCGGGTCTTCCACGTGGCCCGGGGTGGACAGCGGCTGCTCACTACAGATGACGTGGCCTTCAGTGACGCCGACTCGGGCTTTGCGGACGCCCAGCTGGTGCTGACCCGCAAGGACCTCCTCTTCGGCAGCATCGTGTCTGTGGATGAGCCCGGGCGGCCTATCTACCGCTTCACCCAGGAGGACCTCAGGAAGAAACGCGTCCTGTTTGTGCACTCGGGAGCTGACCGTGGCTGGATCCAGCTGCAGGTGTCTGATGGGCAGCACCAGGCCACCGCACTGCTGGAAGTCCAGGCCTCGGAGCCCTACCTCCGTGTGGCCAATGGCTCCAGCCTTGTGGTCCCCCAAGGAGGCCAGGGCACCATCGACACAGCTGTGCTGCACCTAGACACCAACCTGGACATCCGCAGTGGGGATGAGGTCCACTACCGGGTCACAGCTGGCCCACGCTGGGGGCAGCTGCTCCGGGCCGGCCAGCCAGCCACAGCCTTCGTTCAGCAGGATCTGCTGGACGGGGCCATTCTCTACAGCCACAACGGCAGCCTCAGCCCCCGTGACACCCTGGCCTTCTCCGTGGAGGCAGGGTCTGTGCACACAGCTGCCACCCTACAAGTGACCATTGCCATAGAGGGGCCACTGGCCCCATTGCACCTGGTCCGACACGAGAAGATCTACATCTTCCAGGGGGAGGCAGCTGAGATCAGAAGGGACCAGCTAGAGGTAAAGGGCTGGGGAGATGAGCAGGGTTGGGGGCGGGGTGAAGGGGCTCTGCCATCCAGCCTTCACGCTGTGTGTGCTTGGTGTTTCGGGTGTGTCTGTGGTGGCTCCCAGCTTGGGTGTGTGCATGGGCCTCGGGCATGCCCCTGTACATGTGCGTATTGTGTCCCTGGCAATTTCTGGGAGCTTGTGTTCCATGCAGCTGCCTGTGCGTTGTGTGTGCTTCACATGCCATGTGCATATGTGTTCATGCTGTGGCTAACCACACAGATTCCTGGGCCCCACTAGGCTACGGAATATCTGAAGTGAGCCCAAGAATCTGTATTCTAGGAACAGTAAGTTCTCTGCTGGGTTTTTATGGGCACAATCTGTGACGACTACAGACCTTGCAGACAAGTTCGGCTGTCCCCCAGGTTCCCATGTCCTCAGGTCTTTTCCCAGACCTCAGACCAGGACTCATGGTCTGGAGAGGGCTGCTGACCCTCAGGAACCTCACAGAGCAACCACAGACCACCCAGCAGCCCCACTGACTTGCTGTGTGACCTCAGGCCAGTCCCTTGCCCTCTCTGGGCCTATTCCCCTACACTGCCAATTTCTGAGCCCCTTGTGGACTTTTGGGCAGAATGTGACTGAACATGTCTGGCATCAGGATGTCTTTGTCCTAAAAGAGGCAGCATTTGAGCCAGACTTTGAAGAGTCTGGGATTTCGATAGAAGGAGATGGGTGAATGGTATTCCAGGCAAAGACACAGAATCAGGAAAGTGCATTTGGGAGTGGTGTGTAGCCTTTCGCGGCTGGACATGAGGTGAGGGAGCACCCAGCAGCCCTTGGTCTGGACCAGGGTCTGCAAGTTCTGGAGGCCTCCTGTCAGTTTGTGCTTTAAAGAAGGATGGGGCGCCCTCTGGTGGTAAGAAGTGGCAATAGCGGGAGCAGGGGCAGTGTGTGGGGGGGTGGGTGGGGGTGACGATTGTGTATCTCTGTCCACACGTCAGTGTGGTGACATTGTATGATTGTGTCATTGAACCTGAGGATGTGTGATTGTGTACATCTCAGGGAGTGTGTCTCAGGCAATGACGACCTCCCTATGTGCCTCTTATGAGTCCCTGTGACCCTCTATTAATCAGGCAGTCCAGGAGGGAGTGCCACCGACAGACATTGTGTTCTCAGTGAGGGCCCCACCGAGCGCCGGCTACCTGGTGATGTTGTCGCACGGTGCCACTGCAGCTGAGCCGACCAGCCTGGATCCTGTGCAGAGCTTCTCCCAGGAGGCGGTGGGCGCAGGCAGGGTCCTGTACCTGCACTCTCACCCTGAGGCCTGGAGTGATGCCTTCTCCCTGGATGTGGCCTCGGGCGTGGGCGCTCCCCTCGAGGGCCTCCGCGTGGAGCTGGAGGTGCTGCCTGCGGCCATCCCACTGCAGGCGCAGAACTTCAGCGTCCCCGAGGGCGGCACCCGCACTCTGGCCCCGCCGCTGCTGCACATCGCTGGGCCCTACTTCCCCACACTGCCCGGCCTTGACCTGCAGGTGCTAGAGCCGCCCCAGCACGGGGCCCTGCAGAGACAGGAAGAGCCTCAAGGCGGGAGCCTCAGCACCTTCTCCTGGAGAGAGGTACACTGTCAGGGAGGCCGGGGGGCACAGCCCAGGTCTGGGGTCCGAGTGGGGGAGCCCCAGGGACAGCCAGTGTGAGGGAATGTGCAGAGGAGGCAGAGAGCCCACCTCTCTGGAGCAGCTCTGCTTGAGATGCCTGAGCTCATGCCTTCGTCACTGGACAGTGGAAATGACTGTCCTTGTGTCCGTCCCTCCCTCATTCCTTCCTTCTGGGAGAAAGGCCTGTCCCACGTGCAGAACCTGAAGCTCTGGGGGACTGCGTCTCATCCCGCACCCAAAGGCCAGGCACAGGATGCTGGGCCTGACCCCCAGCCCTGGCCCTGCCCGCAGGTAGAGCAACAGCTGATCCGCTATGTGCATGATGGAAGCGAGACACGGACAGACAGCTTCATTCTGGTGGCTAACGCCTCAGAGATGGACCGCCAGAGCCGGCCGGTGGCCTTGGCCGTCACCATCCTGCCCGTCAACGACCAGCCGCCCGTCCTCACCACAAACACGGGCCTGCAGGTGAGCGCGCATGAGGACCCCCACCCCCTCCTGGAGAGGCCCGGCACACAGCTCCCCCCTCTCTGAGCCCCACATTCCTCCTCCTTAAGGAAAATAGAGACCGTGCCACATGCCTCACTAGGTTGTTGGGAAAAGAAAAGAGCTATTGCACTGAAAATATAATAGAACACAGGTGTGAGGCTTTGTTGTCGGACACTTATAAGTGCAATAGGAAGCCTTGTGAATGGCCACGCTTGGCCCTGGACTCATCCTCAACAGGAGGCTCTTTCTATGGCTCAGGACCAGAACCCCTGAAGAAAGTTCTTTCAAGCCCTTAAGGGTGGACTCTAGATGGAGAGCCATTAGCTCCCTATATCCACCCCCAGCAAGTGAAGGCGTGTCACACCTTGGCTCCCCAAGGCCCTGCACCTTACACTACTGCACCCTGTGGTGCCCCCATTCAGCAGAGGTGGAAGTTGAGGCCCAGACAGGTGACAGAACTTCTCCACAGCCACAAAAGTAGTTACTGGTGAAACAGGAAGGGCGTGGCTTGACTAGGCCACCCCTCAAGGTAGTGGGTGGGCAGGGTCTTGAATGCCAACTTCTAGGGTGTGCGCTCTGGGTCAGCAGGAGCCATGGAAGCCTTCAAAGGAGGGCTGACAGGCTGTCCGTGACGTGAACACTGGGTATTTTGGGGGTATAGGATGTGCATGTGGGAAGCAGCCCCTGGGTGGGGAGGCCTGCAAAGGGGCTGTCCCGGGACTGCAGGCAGCAGGTGCTGTGTGGCAGCTCAGCCACCAGGTGGTGCTGTCCATTGAGGTCCTCCTAGAATTACCGCTGGGGTCAGCCTAGGTCTGGGGGAGGGAGCCCAGGAATACCAGAGGGCCCAGTTCTCCAGGTATGGGAGCCTCCCTCCAATACTGCTCCCAAGTTGCTGGCCCAGCAGGGCATCTAACAGGACACTGGGACCTGAATCCTGTCCTGCGAGCAGGTGGGAGGCCTGAGGGAGTTCCCCTTCTCTCTGAGCTCGGGGAAGGGCTGCCCACAGCCAGGCACCCCTCGACCACCCACTTGGGACTTGGGCCTGCCGTCATCCCAGTGCTGCGCCACAGTGGCCAGCCCCAGCCTCTCCCACTGTCCCTGCCTCCCACACCCGACCTCCCCTGGAAGGGGAGCCCATTTCTAAGTATCCTGGGCACACAGAAATCACCATTCCCGTAGTGTGCCCATGCCCTGCCCGCCTCACTGTGGAGGGTCTGAGGGACACCTCTGCCCTGCCCACGAGACACAACGAGATTAAGTTGTGCTCTGCGTCAGACCCGGGGGTGTCTGAGGGGTGGGAAGCCTGTAAGGGGATAGCTGGGAGTTTCCTGAGGTAGGTAAACAAGCAGTCCTTGAGGAACAGTCAGGATCAAGGCAGATGGGAGCAGGGAACCCGGGCGTGCGGGCCCTGGGGTGACAGGGAAAGGTGAATGGACAGGGGAGCCCAGAATGGCACGGACCTCGATGCCATTGGGGGCAGAGCCTTCACAGGCCTGTGTCCCCAGATGTGGGAGGGGGCCACTGTGCCCATCCCTACGGCAGCCCTTAGGAGCACAGACAGCGACTCAGAGCCCAAGGACCTGGTCTACACCATCGAGCAGCCCAGCAATGGACAGGTGGTCCTGCAGGCAGCGCTGGGCACCGGGGTCCACAGCTTCACACAGGCCCAGCTGGACGACGGGCTCGTGTTGTTCTCACACAGAGGTGGGTGCTGAGAGGTGGGGACGCCCTGAGAATGGGGGGCCGGCATGACCAGTGAGACCCACCTCCACCTCCCCTCAGGAGCCCTGGACGGAGGCTTCCGTTTCCATGTCTCTGACGGTGAGCACACTTCTCCTGCACACTTCTTCCGTGTGATGGCCCAGCAGCAGCTGCTCCTCTCACTGGAGGGCAGTCAGACGCTGACTGTCTGCCCAGGTGGGTCTGCTGAGTGTGGGTAACATACCAGGGGCAGGCTGCCTCTCCAGTACTCACAGGCCTTGCCCTGGCTCCTGGTCAAAGGCTGATAGGCCTGTTTTGCTTCTCGCAGGGTCCGTCCAGCCTCTCAGCAGCCAGAGCCTGAGAGCCAGCTCCAGCACAGGCACTGACCCCCACCACCTGCTCTACCAGGTGGTGCGGGGCCCTCAGCTTGGCCGGCTGTTCCACGCCCAGCAGAGCAACACTGGGGAGGCCCTGGTGAACTTTACTCAGGCCGAGGTAAGGGCCCAGCTCTACAGCCACAACTCAGACTACAACCTTGGGTGGCCCACTCTGCCCTGGACATACATGTGGTCACGGGCACCGGCTCCAGCATCGTCAGCAGCAGACACTCCCTGGGTCCCCCATGGTCCAAGCCATGCGTGCCTTACCCTCCAGGAGCCACCAGGCTGCTAGGGCACATAGGGCTTAGTGATCCATGGGGAGGGAGAAAGATGCAGGAAGTCAGGATGACAGGGGCCCAGAGCAGGAAGCAGGTCCTGGGCCTTGGCTTCCAGAAGGAAGCTGCAATTGAACCCCAAGGGCTGGAAAGGGTGTACTTTATGGGGAACACTAGTACACCTCAGTGGCTTGTGAGAAACAGTGGTTGGGTAGGGGGATGGAGTTTGAAATGAAGGTAGCTGTCGGGCCTGTGGACAGAGGTGTGAACCTGGGGCTCAGGTCAGGGGCCAGCAAGCAGAGTGGGCCCTGGGAGCATGTGAATGGATAGAAGGCTTCTGCGTCGGTCGAGCTGGGAGTGAAGCTGCCATCTGTCCATCATGGCAGCTTCAGGGCTAAGCTGTCCCAGAGCACACCAGAGGCCACCAGTAAACACTCAGACTGCAAGGCTGCTGGCTACCTGTGCCGATGCCAACAGCTGGCACTTAGCACCTCCTCTAAGTGCAGGAGAACCAGGGCAGCCTTGGTTCTCCCTGAAAGTGGAGCAGGTGGGGATCTTTCAGGCCTCAGGAAAGGAGGTGGCTTTAGCGGGGGTGGGAAAAAGTTCCTTGGATCTGGCAAATCAACATCTCCCAGGCCTGGGTGCTCTGTTCTCCTGGAGCCCTAGCTTCTGCCGTGGCCCTCTTCCTGCCTCCTCCCTACAATGAAATATTCAGCAGACTGGTGGCTGCTGCAGCTGTGCACCCTGAGTCCCAGGGAGCCTTTGTCACCGGATGCGCAGGAAGGGGGAGGGAATGAGACCAGGCCTTCAGAGCCCCTCCCCCACCTTCAGCGCATCCCCCCCCCCACACCCCAGCAATCTGCAGAACCAGATTGAATGGCCACCAGGGGGCGGACTAGCAGAGCCACACAGGGAAGCTGAGAGAAGGCGGCATGGCAGGCAGAGACCAGCTTGGGGAAGTGGGCAGGGCAGAACTGGGTGGTGTCTGACATCACCACTGCCCCACAATACTCTGAGCTGGATGGAGCAGGAAACAAGTGTCCCCATTTTGCAGATAGGGAAACGGAGGCTCATAGAGGTCAGGTGACTTTATTCACAGCACATGGCCAATAAAAGGCAAAGCCAGGACGATGCCTTCTGACTTAGTCCAAGACTTTTTTCACCAGAGGACACTGCTTGCTCCTAGAGCTCAGGGACTCCTCCCACCTCGCCTGTGATTTGCCCCACCCTCAACCAGACCCCTCCCACCCACAGATGCTCCTTTGCCCAGGCATTCTGCCTCTCATCCCTACTCCCAGTGGTCTCCCTTTCCTTCCTGCTCCCCCTTCAGCCTGGGTCAAAGGTTACAGCCGTCAGCCCTTGCAGGCCACATCTGGCCCCCAGATGTGTTTTATCTGGCCTGCACAATGCATTTAATATTTTTAAATTAATGGTTAACATACAACCTTTAATTATTAGTCACCAAAAAAAATGATTTCTAGTTTCTGAAAAGGCCTGTGTTCCCTCCTTCTGCAATCAGCTGAGAAACCACCACCCCTTTCAACTGAGCAGTGCTCCCTTTGGAACAGGCAGTGCTCCTCAGTTCACCAGTCTCCCACACCAGTCAGGTTCCATCTTGAGATTGCGCAAGTCCTGTTTTTCTGAGAGGAGGAAAATAGTTCTGTGTCTCCTAAAAGGGGAAAACAAAAGATAAGCCAAGAGGACACATTTGGATCAGAAGAGGGAAGGAACTCATTTCTTTATGAAAGTAAAGACTGTGGGTTTAACGTGCAGGCAACCCTAGTTCAACTGGGGTTGCTGAGGGGGCGGGTGGGAGATGAGGTTGCAGGGATAACAGGGTCACAACGGGATCTCTGTGGTCAAATGGTGGGCTATTACACTATCTGAGCAAAAGTGACATAACCTTCCTTTCTAAAGGCTCACTCTGGCTTTGTGTTAAGAACAAACTGTGGGGGAGGGGATCAGGGGCCAAAGCTGGGCCACAGTTAGGAGGTTATCGCAATAATCCAGGCCAGAGATGATGGGGTGTGGGCGGAGGAGGGGAGTTACGAATGATGCCAGAGCCACTGAAGGCACAGAGCTACTGTTCTCCACAGTGGGCATGTGGGAGGCTGGCAGGGCCTCAGTCCGCACCGCGCATGCGCAGTGTGAGATGCACGCGGAACTGCCCCAGAAGCAGGTGAATGAGAGGCTGGGGTTCGGGAGAGAGCAGTCCAGGCAGGAGATACAAGTAAGGGGGTCATCCACGTAGCTGGCACTGAGGACTGAACGAGAACGCGGGAGGCATGCCCGTGGATGGAGAAGAGTCTGAAGGCCAAGCCATAGACATATGGGAGAAGAGAGGGCACCAAGAAGGGAGTCTGTGAAGGAGCAGCTAGTGAGGTAGGAAGAAAACCAAGACAGCAGGCCATCCTGGAAGAAAGGGGGCCTTAGAGGAGGGCTGCTCACGTGAGGTAAAAATACTGCTGAGCGGGTAAGATGAGTCCTGAGAACCGACCAGCAGATCTAAAACACTGGTGTCCCTGGCGAAGTGCGCTTCACACAGCATGGGGCGAGTGCAGGCTACTCTTTTTGGAGTTCTGCTACTGTGTTTCCCCGAAAATAAGACCGAGCCGGACCATCAGCTCTAATGCGTCTTTTGGAGCAAAAATTAATAGGAGACTCGGTCTTATTTTACTTTAAGACCGGGTCTTCAATATAATATAATATAACCAGGTATAATATAATATGATATGATATGATATGATATGATATGATATGATATGATATAATATAATAATATAATACTGGGTATAATATAATATAATATTGGGTCTTATACTAATTTTTGCTCCAAAAGATGCATTAGAGCTGATGGTCCGGCTAGGTCTTATTTTCGGGGAAACACGGTACAAAGAACAGTAAGAGGGTGTGGCAAATGTTGGTGGGAAAAGTGAAGTCAAGAGTTTTTTCTTTAAGGTAGAAGAAAGAATACCATGGTTTTGTAATGATGGAAATGGTCCATTTGGGGGGAATTGATGCCATGAGAGAAAGAAGGGAGATGGTAGAAGTATTGTCTTCGGCAGACAAGAGAAACACAGGTAGAGTATTGCTTTCCCCAGAAGCTCAGAGAGGAGATTTGCCCAAGGCAACAGAGCCCAGATTTGACACAGGCGTCTGTCTGCCGAGCCCAGCTCTCACTGCAACAGGACTGCCTAGTGGCAACCCACTGAGCCAGTGAGGGTGAGTGAGGATTACAGACTTAGAGGCAGGCACAGCCAGGAGAGCCTAGGCTGGGCACTGAAGGGTGTCGGGGTGGGTGGAGTGCCCAGTGCCGGCGCCTGGGCACACAGGCTGGAACTGCCTCTTGTCCCAATGATGGGGTCTCCCCACAGGTCTATGCCGGGAATGTTCTCTATGAGCACAAGATGCCCTCCGAGCCCTTCTGGGAGGCCCACGACGCCCTGGAGCTACGGCTAGCCTCACCCCCTGCCCCTGAAGTGGCCGCCACCCTTGCTGTGGCTGTGTCTTTTGAGGCTGCCTGTCCCCAGCGCCCCAGCCGCCTCTGGAGGAACAAAGGTGAACAGCATGACAGGCTGGCAAAGTTAGGGGGACACTGGGAGAGGCCCAGAGAGGAGGGGACCAAGGCCAAGGTCAGCCCCCAGGCCCTAGGAGGTTATAGGGAGGGTGGGCAGGTAGAGGGCTTTGAGGTCGGAGGGGACATGTGGTCCTTGTCTTTCTGTGAACTCTGAGCCCCATCCTGGGGTACTCGGTCTGAGAGGGGTGGCAAACCTTGCCTTTGGGGCCCCGGTCTGAGGGTCTACAGCTCGGGGGACTGGACCTTCATATCCTGTATCCCACCCCCAGGTCTCTGGGTCCCCGAAGGCCAGCGGGCCGAGATCACCAGAGCTACCCTCGATGCTTCCAACCTCCTGGCCAGCATCCCATCATCCCAGCGCCCAAAGCACGATGTGCTTTTCCAGATCACGCAGTTCCCCACCAGGGGCCAGCTGCTGGTGTCTGAAGAGCCCCTCCACGCTGGGCAGCCCCACTTCCTGCAGTCCGAGCTGGCCGCAGGACAGTTGGTATATGCCCACGGCGGCGGTGGCACCCAGCAGGATGGCTTCCGCTTCCGTGCCCACCTCCAGGGACCAGCGGGGGCCTCCTTGGCAGGACCCCAGACCTCAGAGGCCTTCTCCATCACGGTGCGGGATGTGAACGAGCGGCCGCCTCGGCCACAGGCCTCCATCCCACTCCAGCTCACCCGAGGCTCCCGTGCCTCCATCTCCCGGGCCCAGCTGAGTGTGGTGGACCCAGATTCGGCTCCCGGGGAGATCAAGTACGAAGTGCAACAGGCACCCCACAACGGCTTCCTGAGCCTCGCAGGGGCCAGTGCAGGGCCTGTGAGCCGCTTCACGCAGGCTGACGTGGATGCAGGGCGGCTAGCCTTTGTGGCCAATGGGAGCAGTGTGGCCGGCATCTTCCAGCTGAGCGTATCTGATGGGGCCAGTCCACCCCTGCCCATGTCCCTTGCTGTGGACGTCTTGCCGTCCACCATTGAGGTACAGCTACGGGCACCACTAGAGGTGCCGCAAGCTGTGGGGCGCTCCTCACTGAGCCAGCAGCAGCTCCTGGTGGTTTCCGACCGAAAGGAGCCAGACGCTGCATACCGCCTCACCCAGGGGCCCTGGTACGGGCGTCTTCTGGTGGGCGGGCAGCCAGCCGCAGTCTTCAGCCAGGTCCAGGTAGATCGGGGTGAAGTGGTCTTTGTTTTCACCAACTTCTCCTCCTCCCATGACCACTTCAGCGTCCTGGCACTGGCCAGGGGTGCCAATGCGTCAGCCACAGTGAACGTCACTGTGAGGGCGCTGCTGCATGTGCGGGCAGGCGGGCCGTGGCCCCAGGGTGCCACCCTGCGCCTGGACCCCACTGTCCTAGATGCAGGTGAGTTAGCCAACGTCACAGGCAGTGTGCCCCGTTTCCGGCTCCTGGCCGGACCCCGGCACGGCCGTGTGGTCCGTGTGCCCCAGGCCAGGATGGAGCCCAGGGGTAGCCAGCTTGTGGAGCAATTCACCCAGCAGGACCTTGAGGAAGGAAGGCTGGGCCTGGAGGTAGGTAGGCCAGAAGGTGGGTCCCCCGGCCCTGCAGGGGACAGTCTCACTCTGGAGCTGTGGGCAAGGGGTGTCCCCCCTGCTGTGGCCTGTCTGGATTTTGCCACTGAGCCTTACAATGCATCCCGGCCCTATAGTGTGGCCCTGCTCAGTGTCCCCGAGGCTGCGAGGACAGAAGCAGGGAGACCAGAGAGTGGCACCCCCACAGGCAAGCCGAGCCCGGGGGTCTCCAGCCCCAGGCCCACCATGGCCAGGGGCGGCTTCCTGGGCTTTCTCGAGGCCAACATGTTCAGCGTCATCATCCCTCTGTGCCTGGTCCTCCTGCTCCTGGCTCTCATCTTGCCCCTGTTCTTCTACCTCCGCAAACGCAACAAGACAGGCAAGCACAACGTCCAGGTGCTGGCAGCCAAGCCCCGCAACGGCCTGGCCAGTGACACGGAGACTTTCCGCAAGGTTGAGCCAGGCCAGGCCATCCCGCTGACCACCGTGCCAGGCCAGGGGCCCCCGCCGGGGGGCCATCCTGACCCAGAGCTGCTGCAGTTCTGCCGGACACCCAACCCTGCCCTCAAAAATGGCCAGTACTGGGTGTGAGGCCTGGCCTGGGCCCAGACACTGACGGGGCCAGGGACACGCTTACTCAGGCCCAGCCCCACTGCTCCCATGCCCTGAGTGTCCCCAGAGCCAGATAGACCTGAGGACACCAGTAGTAGAGGGTGCTGGGAGGAAGTTCCAGGGGTCCAGGACAGAGTGGAGTCAGAACAGCTCTTCCCAGCTCACTCCATGCCTGGAGAACTGCAAGGGGCCAAGGGCAGAAACAGGCTAGGCGGCAGTCCCCTGCCCTGGAGCTAGTTTGGGCTGTCAAAACCAGAGCAACCACCTAGATGGGTCAGGACTCTGGGTCCTGGGCCTGTGACCTTGGGTGAGTCACACCTGAACCCTGACTGCTAAGAGGGCAAGGAGAAGAAAGGGAAAGGAGGGGCGTTCCTGGGTGTTCTCTCCAAGCCAGCCTTCCCTTGTCTCTGCCCGAGGGTTGAGAGAAAAACTTTTCCCCCTGGTCTTTTAGGAAGATGGCATTCCCTGGAGCAGAGGACAGAGCAGAGAGCCCCTCCACTCTCTGGAAGGCATAGCCAGTAGAATAATGTGTTCAGAGTGCAAGGTGGGTGGGTTGCTCTAGGGATGAGCTTATTCAAGGGAGATTGCAAGGAAGCTATTTAACATGGTGCTGAGCTAGCCAGGACTGATGGGCCCCTGGGGGTGTGGGATCCAGGAGGGTCTGAGGCCGGTTCATTCCCACCTGGATGGGCTGAGGGCTAGGCAAACATGGGTCCATGGCCCTGCAGCAGTCTGAGGCCGCAGGCACTGAGGACTGGGGCAGGCAGTTGGGGACACTTGGCTCCATGGGGCCTGGATAAACGGTGCTTCGGAGGTTCTGGACAGCTGTGTGTTGTTTGTCTCACTGCACTGGGCCCTTGTCCACACCAGCCTGCACTCCCCGGGGGCAGGCCATCCCGCTGGGCTTCAGCCAGCTGGGTGGACAGGACCACACGCGCCCTGAACTTGCGCCTCCTGGGCCTTCCAAATCTCTGCCCCCTCTGTGTGGGATGGGACCAAAGCCCCTCGGTTTAGTAGATAGGCTAGGCCCTCTCCAAGGAGCTTCAAAGACAAAAGGAAACCAAGAGATGTTCAGTGTTGCAGCCCTAGATTTCTTACCTTGAATTCTGGCCTCCACCTGTCTCTCCCTACCCACCTCAGGAGGTTGGAGCAGCAAAGGTGAGGAGAGTGAGAGGAACATGGGGTCCCCAAGGCTGGGCCCTGGTGCTGAAGGGGAGGCAGAGATGTTGCCATACACAATGATTTTCACCAGGAAGATTTCTGCTGGCCTCTACCCTTCCAACAAGAGGACCCAGGCTTTCCCTTCTCAAAGGCAGAGTAAGCAAGCAGCAAGCGTTCTGAAAAGCCAGCTGTCCCTGCATGTGGCCGAGAGGCTGTCATTTGGTCAGGGGTAGGTTTCAGACACAGGGTCTCCAGAAGGCACTCTATTGGTTGCTGAGGAGCCACCACCCTCCGGCCCTTTCCCTTTGAAGGATCTCCCTGATTCTGGGTGCTAGGGGATACCCCAGGCCCTGGGAGTCAGTTGAAGTCCTCCGAAGAAGCATGACGAGTGTCTGAGCGCTGGCAGGAAGGCGGGGGAGGGGAGAAGACTGAGCACAGCAATGGAGCACCCCAGCCAGCTTTTGGCAGCCGACCTGTGTCTGGGGCCAGAGTCACCTCTTTCCTCAACATGTGTGACATCTAAACCAGGAACTAGAGCAAGAGAGCACATCCCCTCCTCTGCCCTACCAGCTTCCCTTGGACCACCCCTCCCTGTGACGTCCTTCACGTCTCAGATTCTGCCCTCCCACATTCCTGCCACTCTCTCACAAGATTTGGCTGGACACCCGGAATCCAGGTGTATCCCTGCCGAAAGGGCCCCCAGAGGACTGCAGGGAGACAGAATCAGTGCGGGAGCAGGTTATCCAGTCACACAGCAAGGCAGCAGTAGACTAGGCCAGACCCCTAGGCCCAGCCAGCTCTTGTTGCCACACTGAAAAACCTGCCCTCAAGGGTGGCCAGGGCCTATAGGTGGGGACCCCCACAGAAATCCCTCTGCATGCAGAGCTTATAGTGCTGGCCAGGCTTCCTTTCACAAGCCTGGTCTCCAGCACGCTCCAGGCCAGCCTCACAGGGTCCTGCCAGGGGTGTCTCCATGCCACTCCCCATGCTTTGCCCTGCCTCTCCCAGGAGCCCAGGGCTGGATCCTCAGGGCCCTGGTATCTGGGGCCAGTCTCCACCCAGGGCAACCAGTTTCCCTGGAAGTGTAAGCTGAGACAAGGGTGACAGACCCACCAGGCAGGATCTGGCCTCGGCTTGGATTTCCCCCAGAGGACTGATGCCGCCCTCTCAGTTCACACAGGCTGGCCTGTCCTGCCCCCAGTGAGCTGGCACGGGCTGACACGACTCGGGCTCCTCTAAGCCTCTGCTGGACAGCAGGCTGGCACCCAGGTCATTGTGCCAGTAGTTCTACCAGGATCTTGCAGATTTCAGATATGCCCCTGCGACTTAAGGGGGTTGCTATCCACTTTACAGAATAACTCACTATCCCCTTCTGTTAAGGAACCAGCTCCTTCCAGGCACTGAGGATAGGAGCCAGCCTGTGTACAGGTGATCAGGAATGTCTGGGAGCCTCTGACCCACTTTCTCACACGCACGCGCACACACAGACACACACTGTGCACTTGTACAAGTAGCTGTGCACTGCAGATCTTCAGATACATAACAGAGATGAACACCTGCCTCCATAATATACACGTGTACACAGAAACCAGAGACGGGTGCTCCCGGACGGTGGTCCTCCCACAGTCCCAGCAGCTGTCCACACTCAGGTCCAGGATGCCCTGCCCATCCAGTTACCCAAGCTGACATTAGCAGAGCCGGGAAATGCCCCACAATGGGACTGGTGGTGGTGGAGAAGGTTTGGGGAAGAGGGTAGGGGGAGCCAGAGAGGCCCAGATCCCCAGGGCCCAGCTTGGAAGCCCTGCCCACCACCCTAAATGGTTTAGCCTCTTAGATGCTAAAGAAGGGGCTCACTCTGAGCCCCTCTCCTCATTCTAGAATCTGGCCCTTTAAGAAAAATTACTATGGCAGCTGTGGAACCCACAGAGCTGGAACCATCATCCTCCAATAGGAAGCAGGAAAATGGTCCCCACCACCATCTCTCCTGGCCAATGGGAACTGCCAGGGGTGCTGGCATCTTCCTCTGAGCCCTGAAGATTCCAGGTCTTAAGGTTAAGGAATGGAGGTGCCTGGGCAGCCCCCCAGAGTCCTCTGGTTGGTCTCCCGTTCCTGGCCATAACATGTAAGGGAGCCCTGCCAAGTAGGTGGAGCCACGATGGGAACTAGACCTGCAGACCCCTCTCTCCACAGCCCCTGGCCCACCCTAGGTCCTCTCAGATAACACCATCCCTGTGTAATTACTGCTAGGATTAGTCAGGCATCAGCAAGGGCATTTTGTGCCAAAATTGCTGTGAGAGATGCAAACAGGAATCCACCCAGCCCTTCCGAAAGAGCTCCAGAACTGCCAGTGAGTAACCACCACACCATGATGTGTGCCCTTAACCCAGCGGTGTGAGCTGGCTGATGAGGGGAAGCCCAGAGTGGGAGGGCAGCTGGCTCTGTCTGCTTCCTTCTCTCCTTAGAGAGTACTGGACCTTCCCTCTGGCTCACATCTCCATTCTCAGTGCAAAGAGGTGCAGTATTTAACTGACAGCTGCTGTCAGAAAGGGTGTCAGCTCCTCAGAGGGCCCCCTGTGGCCATTAGGACTCCCAGTGGCTTGTGCTGTGTTCCTTCACATTTCAGATGTCCTAAGAGCGCCTGAAGACAGAAGCAGTCCTTGGTTACATCAACCCGTGACCAAAAGGGAAACTTCTACCTAAACACAGCCTCGCTGGGGTCTGGAGGAGCCCCCTGCTCCCACCCTGGAGCTGCCAGCTCTGTTAGCCCAGAGCCCAGAGCTAATCCAAAAGCCTCCCTTCTGATGCCTGGTGAGGTTACAAGGGCCCACGTGACCAGCCTCTGAGTCCCGAAGGCCCAGATTCAGTGAGTTGTCTGTCTTTGCTGCTCGAAGTACAATGCATGGACCAGCAGCACCTGGGAGCTGGTTGGAAGGAGGGGGACGGGCTCAGGCGCATCCAGAGCTGAGCCACACTCTGCATTTGAACAAGGTCCCAGGTACTCAGCAAAGTGTAAGACACACTGACTGAAGTCCTCCTCCTCCTCCACCTGTGATTGGGGAAACTGAGGCAGCAATCAGGCCAAGATCACACTAAGGCAATGACCCAGCTGGAAGGAGGTCAGACCTTGTGACTCTGTTACAGCATTTTGTCTTTCACTTCAATGACAATAGATGTTTACTGAACATCTACTACACACCTAACCCTGGGCTATCTGTTCTCCCCTACACTCTTTTGAAGTCCCTATATACCCCACACATTTGAGGGGGGTAGGGTTCTGATGTAGGGGTCCTGCTCCAGGGGCCTCCAATGAGACAAAGAGGGAAGCAAAGGAAGGCGGGGCCGGCAGCCAGGTCTGATCCAGTGGGGAGGGTCTCCAGGAAGCAGCCCACTCCCACCCTTACCTCCCCAAAACGCTACCCCGACACTTTCCTTTCGGCAGCCCCACTGTTCCTTCCCTCCCTGGCCCCACCTGAATGGGGCCCATCTGCAGAAGGAAGGACAAAGGGAGGCGTCCAGCCAAGGTCACCCATTAGTGCATCTGTCACCCCCTTGGCAGAGCAGCAGTGGCCAGCAGAGAAGAGGGAAGAAACTGCCTTCGGGCTACCACCCAGGCCTGGTCAGGAAGGAGGGGTTGGGCCTCCAGAGCTCTCCATCCCACAGAGAGTGGGAACAAGAGAGGCTGCCACACTAACTGTCCCTCCTGCCCCCCAGAATAAATGTCGGCCGTGGCCCCCAGCCTGTGTGTTGCCCGAGCACTGAGAGTGCCTTCGGAGCACTCAACTCCCCTCTCCTCCCAGGTTGCTGAGGCCCCGGCACGAATGGCCCCGGCCCTCGGTACCTCGTAGTAAGCAGAGTTCAATGCTGCGTGTTTCTTCAGAGCACTGTCCAGCCTGGCCCAGGGGTAGGTGCGTAGTAGATGTTCAGTAAACATCTATTGCCGGAATATAGTCCCTCCCTTCCCACAAGCCAAGAGGTCTCTTACCACCAATCCCATCCAGACCTCCTTCCTGAGTTGCCAATCTGATTCCCCTAGCTTCCCTCGCCCCCAGGGGTGTTGGCTGGGCTCCCAGTTGCTGTTTTTGCTCCCAGATCCCTTTTAGGGCCTAGGCAGACCTGATCTCAGGCCCTATGTGTCTAAGGAGCAGGTTTAAATGGTCCCTCCCAGACACTTCAGAGCTCTCTTCTCTCCCTCCATACTCACCCATGGCTCCATTCTTTCAGATACCCCAGATCTATCTACTCAGAAAGCCATGGGCTTCTGCCACTTTCACCAAATCATACATGAGAGCCCACCACAGGTAGAATCAAGGCAGGAGGAGGAGACAGCCCAGAGCTGCCCACTCGGCCTCCTCCTGGCCGGAGTCCCTCCTCAGAATCTCCTGTGCCAGTTGGTCTACCCACTGCACTCACCTGATCCAAGCTTTAGGGGCAAGGAGCAGAGCCAAGGGCGCCCCCGCGGCCACCCCCCCCAGAGGACCCTGCATGCTCAGAGTGCCAACCTTGGAGGGTGACTGTCACAACCCCACAGCACACCTCCTGGACGCGCACACACAGATGACAAGCACACATCCCTCAGCACTGGGACTCCTGGCACCTAGAGAGGCATTGGGGTAAGTGTGGGTGGGCCAGCGATGCCCACATGCTGACCAAGGCAGAGACCTCCAAGAACCAGAGAACAGTGGGGGAGCCCTGTTGGGTCTTGTTGGAGAAAGTGGAGCCTGTTCTGAAGGGCTGTTGAGCAAGCAGGCAGGTGGGCGAAGCTGGCAGAGCCTGGGCACTCTTGGAAGGTGGTGACGATGCGTGGAAGGGCCCCTTCTGAGTCAGCCATGGTAAGCGGTTGCCTTGTGGACATGGCATCTAGACAGGCAGCTGGGACAGAGCCTGTGAACCCCAAGAAGATTCCAGACCTCTGCCCATGAGCTGCCCTGAGAACCTCAGAGTCTGGGGACAGAACCCATGAACTGAAGGAGGGAGGGTAAGGGTGGTGACTGTTTGCCCAATGAACTCGCGCAGGTCCACCCACCTGTTCTAACTCAGGTGGGATCGTTGACCCCAGAGAGTAGGAATCTAGCCCCGGGAGCTTGCTGCTGGTTTTCTGCCTAGAGCCTCGCTTCTGTCTTCATTTCTGCCCTATTTCCCTTCCCTACTGGCATCCACGGCATGTGGCCAGCCAAAGGCTCCAGCTCAGCTTCCATTGCTCCGCCTGAGTTAGGACCTATCAAAACATTGCAACTGACCAAGACTTCTTTTTCAAAGGGTCATTTTGTGACCATCAAAGTTCTTAGAACCACACCAGGCACGTAGTAAATGCTCAGTAAATGTTAACCATATGATTAGTGCGGTAATGATGGTGGTTTTTATTGAATTGCCTAGAATATGGGTCTGGCATATTGTAGCTGCTTCACAAATGTTCAAAGTTGATGTTAGTACTATTGTTATTATTTATTACAGCCATCACAGTGCCTGGCACATAGTAGGTGCTTAAACAAATGCTTAGTCCTCTTGGAAGGCGAAATACGTGCATTCCCCATCTTGAAAAGAGGACCTCAAGGCACTCTCCTTTACTGGGTTCTGGAAAGGAGAGTGAGCTGTCCAGCAAGGGGTCAAGTTCGGGTTAGAAGCTGGCAGCCCCACTCTGACCTCCCCTCCTCCACCCCCACCCATTTGATTCAGAGGACTCTCCCTGAGGCAGGGACCATGTGGCCTACTTTGGAGGAAGAGGGCAGGATGTAGGGGACAAGCTCAGGACGAGCCAGAACCAAGGGCTTCCTGGAGGAGGAAGCCTGGGCTGTGCCCTGAAGCACAGGGAGTGCTGACATTAAGGCGAAGCCTATTGAGGAGGAGGCTGGAGCACATAAGGTCTCAGGATCTGGCTGGGGGGCCCCACGTGACAGGGAGTAGCCTCCGGGAGTAACCTGGTGCTGGGCTGGACGCATGCTCTTCCACCACTGCCCACCTTCCAGGGCCAATGCTTTAAGATCTGCATGGTGTGTGGGGGGGAGGAGGAATGCTGAGCCCCTGGGCCAGAACTCTGTACCCAGCTGCTCCCAGTTTGAATGGCCTTAGTTGTCCAACTACCCAGGGGGTCACCCCAGGAGTGTTAGGAGTCAGGCAGGACGGGATACCCCCACCCTCATACATACGTACCCCACACTCCACACAGCTGATGCCAGCTCAACTTAGCTGGCTTCTGTGCCAGGGAGAGAAGAGGCTGCTCGCTCAATCAGCTGGGACGGCACAGCCTCCTGCCAGCCTGAGAATGACAGGGAGGGGCTGTCTGGGCCACCCTGGCCTCAAACCCAGCCCTCCAGAGGGTAGAACAGGGACTGGTGCATACCTCCTCCCACCCTTTCACACCCATGCCTTGCTAAGAAAGAGAAATGCTCTCTAGAGCAAGTCCTGGATCTTGCAGAGGTGGGAGATGACGTCAGGGAGGAAGGACGCCTTCAGCCACCAGCTGCGTGGCAGCACACACATATTCATGGGGCTGCCACGTGTCTGTGCACACAGGCATGTATAGACCACTGACAGCAGTGGGCCTGTGCAAACCAAAACCTGCACACACACCCTCCCCGGACACCTGAGCAGACATCCTGGGCCACCTGCTATGAGCCAGGCACTGTGCCAGGCTCTAGGGACAGACAAACGCCAGCTCCCCTGACGGCTGGCTGCTTCTCACAGACAGATACACTTAAGACCTAACTTTTGCACAGAAGTATTTGCAGATGAGATTGTGTTATGTATGGAGTTTGCTGCAAACAAGGGACATGTGGGAATAAAATGTTGCCCAGGGTTATGACCTGTTGAAGCTGAGGTGTGAAACATGGGTTCCATGTACTATATTAGGTTCTCTGTTGTTGTATATGTTTAAGACTTTCCACAACACAAAGTTAAATACATACACATATATAATTGGCAGTTGGTACTAAGTAAACTGAAGAGAAGTAAGGCAGGGTACGGGCACAGAGGACTAGAATGAGAAAGGCTCTTTGGGTGATCAGGGGAGACTTCTCCAAGGAGATGACATTTAAGCAAAGACCTGGATTCACTGAGGTGTGAACCACATGGTCATCTGGGAGGAAAAGCATTCTAGACAGGACAGCAAGTGCCAAGGCCCTGACATGCGAGCGAGCTTGGCCTATGTGAGGACTAACCAGCAGTCCAGTGGGCCTGGAGTTCTATGACCAAAGGGTACAGGGGTCCCAGGCGAGACCACAGAGAGGCCTGTGGTCTGTGCTAGGAGTTTGGAATCTATCCTACAAATGGCAGGGAGCCCTGGAGATTGAAAGCAAGGGAAGGACATGGTTTGATTTAGAATGTGGGTTTAAAAGATCACTCTGCATCTCCTGCTAAATGGCTGGGGAGCAGGAGAGAAAGCGGAGCAGCTTGCAGGCGGCTGTGATAGCCCAGGCAGCAAGCTGGTGGCTTGCGCCAAGCAGTGAAATGCTGCAATGGGTCAGATTTGGGATCTCTTTTGAGGAGCTAATAAAGTTTTGCTCATGGGTGAGATGTTGAGTGTGAGAAAAAGAGAGGAGCTCAGGCTGTGCCTGAGCTTTGGGGTGAGAGGTGTATTGCAGGCTGGGGAACACATGACTGCAGGCATAGAGGGCCACTGCAGGGGACCTGCACTCAGGCATCGGGGCACACCGACAGGGACCCACTCCGGGAGACCGGGCCAGGCACAGACGCCCGCCACCCCACCTCTGCCTGCCCCAGCCTACCCCCTCCTCTACAGCTCAGCCTCGGCACTCACAGAACACCCCTGCCCAGTATTTCCGCACTAACTCTCATTCCTGCCCATACTGGCTCCTTGAGCAAGGAGGCTCGCTCCTGACTCAGTTTCTTCTCAGAGACCAGAGCCCAGCCCCTCACCCCAACTCCCTGCCTAGCCCCTCTTTCTTCCATGACCAGATCTTGCTCCCACACCCCAGCCTGAGGCCCCACACAGAATTATCACTCACTCAGCCAGTATTTGCTTGGTGCCCCCTAGCCCAGCCCTCTGCCCCGTCGCCCGCTGACTGAAGGCCCACAGTCACCTCCATCCAGTTGCCGTCACCTGCCCCCCAGATCCCCACGGCCCCCATTCCCAGCACTCCTGCCTTCATTCAGCAGGACGGCTGCCCTGACCCTGCGTCGCCTGCCAGCCACGGACAGGCAGCCTGGTACCGCGGGAAGGGCACCACTGAGCAGGCAATAGTTCTCACCTTTCAGACTGTTGTGGGCAACGAGATAATCCGTGGGAAGCTCTCCGCCCGAGGCCCAGCACGTGGCAGCCACTCAGCAGTAACTGTTATGCACTCAGGCCCACCCTGCCCAGCCTCAGCCCTCAGGTGACAGGCGGCCTGTATGGCTTTGAGGATCCAGCACACCTGGAACAGCGACAAGGCCCACACTCGTGAACTCATGCCCCGGTGTAACCCCGATAACCATCGCCTGAGTGAATGTTGGGGGAAACAGAGACTGAGTGGTGAGCTTGCCTGAGGTCCTCCAGTGAATCCATCTGGGAGGCCAGAGGTGTGAGCCTGCGTCTCTTACCTCTTGGGCCACGCTATGCTGTGTGCATGGTGTATGTGACAGCTAGTGGCGCCATGCACTCCTTCTGTCCTGGACTGACAAATACTGTGACAGGAAGCCCCAACGAGTCTGCTCCCATGGAAACAGCATGGCAACACGGGGCAAGGATCAAGGTCTGGGGGTGGTTGGGAGCATGATCCCAGGCCCGGCCCAGCCATCTACCCACTGTGTGACCTTGACAGGCTTACCCAGTCAGTCTTCTCACCTATGGGGTTGGGCAGCCATATTCTTGGCCGAGGGCAGCTCTAAGCTTCCGCCCTGAGGCTGAGCACTTGCTATGTGCTGGCACTGTAAGGCCGTGCTCACGTAACCCTCATAACCCCCTGAAACTCCTGTTACAAATGGAGGCATGACAGCAGGGCACAGTCAAGAAACGTGCCTACAAGTGTATGTAGGACAGGATTTGCACTCAGGCCCAGCCACTAGGGTCCTGCCTCTGGGTAAAGGGGGGAAAGGAGTCAGGGGGTTTGCTCTGGGGTCAGCGGGTCTGTCTAGTGGAGCCTTCTACTCCCGCTACCCAAAGCCTTCCTGCCACAGTGGCAGCACGGGGGTTTGGATCAGACCAGAAGTCTCCAGATGCCTACCAGCTCTCACCAGCCTCCAACTGCTCTCTCAGGCATCAGCCATTTGCTTCCCAGCACAGTGGCCCAGGCCTGGGTACCGTCTCACATCAACCTTGATGGCTCCAGCACCTTCCGCGTTGGGTCCCATTTCCTGGTATCTTACATGCCAGGTGGCTGTGAAACACTAACCACTCCATGTCCATCAGGGTGCTGCCTGCACTGGGAGAGGGCAGTAGAAGCCTCAGCCCTCAGATGACAGACGGTTGCACAGTGTCTCTAAGCAGCCCCCAGACCTCCTTTGCTTGAGCGTGAGGTGGGAGTTATGGAATCATGACAAGCCCCAGAGGGGATCGCACGCCACAGAACCATCCTTGAGGTACCTTGAGACCCACAAGGTACGGGGCAGTTGAGGCAGCCCTGAGTGCCAAAACAGAGAAACGGCCAGACCCAGAAGTCCTCAGGGGGTGGGAAGGCAGGAGGTGGGGGAAAATGACTAGAGAGGCAAAAGAAAGACAAAATTAATAAAGTTTAATTAAATATCTGTAAGATAAGGCATTGTCAAGTAGTAAACTGAACCCAACTCAAATAGCTATATATTAATGACTTTTAATGTGGAATGCTGGCAAAATTTCCTGTGACAGAGTGTGGGATTTGGCCTCTAAAATTCAAAATGCCAGGGGCCTGCCTTTGGTCTTCAAATGTGCCATCCCCAAAACAAAGGAGCATACCTCAGGAAAGAAGTGGTCCCCAAACTGATTGGAGATTAATTTCTACCATGTGGAATGAGAAAGCAAGATAGGAATTCAGGTCAGTTATAGAGAAATGGAGTGGTGCTCCTCACACATTCATCTGTGAAGGAGACCCTGAGTCAGCTCCGACGCCACCACACGATGCCATTGTCAGCCTCTATCCCTGGAGGCTGATGGGACCCACCTACCCTCAAGGCCCCTCACATTTCAGCAGCTGGGTTCACCAGCCTCCCATTCTTTCCCACCTCTGAAGCAGAAATCTGCCACCCCCTCTTCCTTCCAACCTACACGAGTTAATTCGTGTGACTTTAAGGAATGAAGCCAGAGAGCAGGGTTTGAGTCCTGCCTGCCTCGGCCTCACCGTGCGATCCTCGGCGGGTCCCATCCTCCCTCTGGCTAAGTCTTGGTCTCTTGTCCATGACATGGGATCATGGTGCTGTGAGGACCAAGGGGGCCACAGCTGTGTGAGACACTACTTTTTAAACAGACTGGACTGCTCCGGGCTTTAACTAATAAAACGAAACCAAAGGTAAAAAGGTTTGTGTTAAACTATGCTGAACTCTGGAGCAGTTTCACAATCAGCCCTTCTGAGCTGTCTGAGGTGAATTTTTGTTTCCCAGGTCTTTTTGCCAGGGCTCACTGTCTCTTCTGCCCTGGCCAGCAGAGAGAGGTACTGGAGCCGAACTGGTGGGGAAGCAGGTTGGGGGAGGGGGAACTGAGCAGGCTTGGCTCCTGGAGGCCTGAGTCAGCGGACAGGCAGGCAGGGCGGGCCCAGTCCTCGCATGCTTGGGGAGATGGTGCAGGAATGTTCCTCCAACCCAAGGCCTGGGCCCTGCCCACCACATCCTGGCTCCTGCTCTCATGGACCCAGCAGTCTTAGCTCTGGCTCGAGAGATGGGGGATACCTGGAGCTTTGGTGGCTTGAGCCAGGGGCCTTCAGAGGCAGCCTGGCCCTGGGGACTGGCCCAGGGAGGGGCAAGACCAGACCAGAGCCTTCAGGGAGCTGGGCCCTGGCCCGAAGCATCCCTGGGCCCACTGGGCGATGCGGCCAGCTGCCACCCCTCAAGTTCCTCATCTGCAATAAAGAACTGAATGTGATGATGCCAGGTGATGGATGAGCCCAGCTGGCTCCCCCAGGAGGTGCAGGTACAGTCCTGGTGCAGCATCACGTGACACTTTGGCTGTGTGCATGTGTGACTTGCTGGCAATACATGTCACTGTATGAAGAGTATGACTGTGTGCATGGGACTGTGGTGTGGCTGTGATGACACGGCTGAGACTGACGCTGTGCAGAGATGATGTATATGGACGTGGCCAAATGTGAACATGGCTGTGAAAGTGAGTGTGGCACTGTTGCTAGCGTGCAGCTATGCAAGCACATGACCATGCGTGTGTGTGTGTGTGTGTGTGGCCAGGTGTGGCTTATGTGCCTGTGGACAGGTAGCTGTGTGTCGCTATGTCTGCTTTGGGCTGGGCAGCAGCGTCTGTGACCACGTGGATGTGTGTGAAGGGCAGTGGTGTGCTGGGCGTCGGGCCACCTGGCTCCTCCAGGCCTGGTACTGCTCCAGCTGTGGCACAGTAGTTCGCGGCCCTCCTGTGTCCAAGAGGCGACAGCATGCAGTATCTGAGGACCGCCTCCCTCCCTAACCTGTACAGGTGGCCACAGAATAGACGCCTTCCTGGGCTGGGCCGACACTGGGGGTCACGGCCCCCCTACCTCAGGTCATGGTCGCTGCCCAGGGTAGAAAGAGAGGCCTTGTTTCCACCACTCTCAGAGCAAAATGAGGGGAACCAGAGGAAGCTAGGCCCAGCTCAGCCTGGAACACGTGCCTGGCATGTGGCTGAGGCCAGTCAGACAACCATACCAGCACGAGGACACCCCACACACACCACTCCCCCAGTCCCCTGCTGAAAGGGGCTGGAGCCCAGCCCTGACAGATCTCAAATTCCCCCAACACCCAACCTGCACAGAGATAGAAACCAGAGGGAGGCTGTGACATCGCAGTCCCCACCAGACACGCTGTCTCCGCCTAGACCTCAAGATGCTTAGAGTAGAGTAGGCCTGGCTTGTCCCACGGCTTCAGGTTGTGGTTCTTCTCCTAGGTCCCCAGGTCCAAGCCCCCCTGACTCCCTCACCCTGAGGACGGGAAGCATGAAAGGCGGCCCCCTTTCAAGGAAGGGATACGAGGGCATTCCCCGAACAGGAAGCATGCATGGGGACTTTCCAGGCAACGTGGGGTCAGAGCATTCCCACTGCCCACGAGCCTCAGGAAAGCGCTCCCCCCGCCCCCGCTGTAATCAGATTGCCCTCTGCAGAAGGTCACCTGGAGGTCACAGCTGAGAAGTCGTTTCTTTAAGGGTGGGAAGGTCCTTGGAGGGGGTTGAAAATGAAGGAAGGAGGGCAGAGCAGAGGGAGGGGAAAATTCCACAGAAAAGTCCCAAATCTGACCTAATTTTGACCCAGGGCCAAAGGCCCATTCCAGCAGCTCCTCTGAGGATGCTCTGCCCTGTACGGGAAGCCTCTGCTGCCCCCTCCCCACTGCACCTGCCGCCCCTTGTCTCATCTCACTGCCACAAGTGAGCTCCGGGCCTGGCCTGGCCAAAGCCTCCCCTGATGCGTGGACACCAGCACTCCTCCTCCACCAGCTCTCCATCGCCCTGAAAGAGCACCATGACTTCACCACTCCCCTTTCCCATGTGTGAACAGATTGCTGTTCATCCTGCCTGGGTCGCCCCCAAGGGCAGGGCGGGGCATCCATGACTGCCTGGGGAAGAACAGTTTCTGAGCCCCAACCCCTCCCCTGGACTGGGGCCTCCCTGGGGAGAGGAACCCCATCAATTAGACTGTCCTGGGGCCCCCTATCCTTTCTTCATCCAAACCTCAGCCCTAGATCACAGAGCAGCACAACCAACCCCCTGGCAGGACTCGACCATGTGAAACGAGAGTGAGGTCTGGGCAGCATGTGCACCCAGCTGGGCTCCATGGCAACCTCTAGATCCCAGCCAGCACCTCCCACCAGTACAGCCCCCACTCAGCTGTTGAGGTTCTGGGGTAAATGTTGAGCCCACCATGACCTCAGGGACAATTAGGGATCTATCCTTCCCCCACCCTCATCCCTTCTGGGATCCAAACAAAACAGTCATGTTTTTGTGACCTTAATTGTAAGAGGTTTATCAAGAAAAAAGATTCAAGCAGCAGCAGCCAGGAGTGGCCATGACCTCCTGGGGGGTGGAGGGGCTACTGGTGGCACCTGTCAGTTCCCCCCAACCTGCTGCTAGACCACACCCTGGCCTGGGTCGGGAGGACTGGCCCTCTCAAGGATGTAAACATCTGTGGGATCCCAGTGAGGCTGGCTGTGGGCAGGTGGGCCCACGGTCGCTGGGTAGTGGGCAAGTACATCCCTGTCTTTTTCCCCTGGGTTTCCCTGTGCACCAGGAAGGAGTTCGGGATTCACAGAGGCCGAGGACTCTGGGAGCCTGGTCTGAGCCTGCTGAGTGTGAGGAGCTAGTGCTGTTGAACTCCAATATCTGGTACCTTTTGGGTGTCCCCTCCAGGAAGACGCCACCAGGGTCCTCGGGTTCTTGGCTCCTTGAGCCCAGGGAAAAGATGCTGCATGGTCCCCTAACCAAGGGCTGTAGGGGCTCAGCAGGTGGAGGGGAGTCAGGAGTGAGTTGGCCTGCAGCCCCTCCTGCATGGGGCAGGGGTGGAGCAGGGACAGGGACATGGGAGCAAGGACAATCCCTCCCCTCTGTCACACAGGCCAGAATGCCCACCGAGGTAGGGCAGCAAACTTGCTTGGGAAAGGTAAAGGAGGACGGGCGTTTTCATGCCTCCACAGCTTTGCCCATGCTGTTCCTCTCTTCCGAATGGTCTCCCCATATACTGTCCCCATCTACTATCTGACAGGTCCTTGTCATTCTTCCAGACACCATGGAGTCTGCCCTGACCGGCAGAATGAGTGGTCCCCTCTGTGAGCTTCCAGGAACCCCTTATTTAGCATGGGTCATTCTGCATTGCCCCCATCTGTTCCTGTGTCTGATCCCCATCTCGACTGGGGACATCCTGAGGGCAGGTGTGTCGTAGCCCTGCGTGTCCAGCATTGGACCCAGGACCACAGTATGCCCCAGTGTCTGCTGAGTGAACGGGGGGCAGGGAGGGGGGGTTGGCCAGGTGCACAAACGCTACAGGCTCTGGAGGAGGCTAGGACCCTGGCCTGGTCTCAAGGACCCTGGCAGGCTAGGACCCTGCAGGAAGGTCTCGGCCTGGAGGGCTCCTGGCCCCATTCTCACCCGCACCGCACCCCCACCTCTGAGGGCTGGAGGAGTTCACCGGGGTATCCATGCCTCTTCCAAAGCCCCAGCCGACCTCCCAGCGCTGCTGGTGCGGGGAGGCCCTGCAGTGCCCAGGCGGGAGGCAGGGCGGCGCCCGCGCTCACAGGCTGTCGTACATGCGGAGTGCCCTCTCCAGCTGCTGGCCCACCCGCTGGTAGAAAAGGATCTGCTGGCGCAGGTAGCTCTGCATCATGTGCTTGAAGTCGAGCTCGCGGCGCTGGTGGAAGTGGCTCATCTCAGCCTGCAGGGCGAAGCCCACCACACGGCAGCGCCTGCGGATGCCGTCCGCCTCGTCCTGCACCATGCGGCCCTCGTCGCTCATGCGCTGGCTCTCCTTCACCTTGGCAAAGGCGCCTAGCACAGGTAGAGCAGAGGACAGGGAGGTTAGGGCCCTGGTCTCCCCCACGCACTCCCTAACCCCCGTGTGAGCCCCTCAAGGGCAGAAAATACCTTCCTCAGCTCGACGCAGGCCTCGCTCCCGGACTCCAGGCGCCTGGGTGTCTCCACCAGGATGTCCCCCAACCCTCACCTTCAGCACACCCTAAACTACATGCACCATCTTCCCTAAAACCTGTGGCATTCCCAGCAGCCCACACCTGGCCAATGACAGCCCTGCTAGCGACCGTGCATTGATTCCAGAACCAGGCTGTCCCGACCCACCACACGTTTCATCCTCATATGCTGGCTCCTAATTCGGCTGACATCACCTCCTCCAGGAAGCCTCCCCTGCACCCCCACTGCATTAGGTGCCTCCCAATTCTCTCAGGTGCCCTGCGCTTCCCTCTACCACAGCTAACACCCTGTGGTTTCTCTGACTGCCTCCCCTGGGCTGTGAGCTCAGTGTCTCTAGCACCCAGAACAAAGCCTAGCACACAGCAGATCCTGATATGTGTTGGCTGAGCTGTTCCTCCCTGCTCAACTATAACAGGCCCTCAAGGGACTCCCCACCTCAGCCCCAGCCTCTCTGAGCTCCTCCATAGCACCTGAAGAGCACTGAGCCTTCCCTGCGTCCCCTCTGTCTGCAGATCAAGGGCCACGCCCATGGCCCAGCCCACAAGGCCCTCTGGGAGTTGGCCTCTGCACTCATTCCACACTGACCCCATGTTCGTCACAGACTCACCTACTCTTTCCTCCCTTCATCTGTCTACTGGAAGGATCCCTACGTATCAGGTACCCCGGGAGCCTCCCCCAGGGCCCCCAGGCAGAATGTCTCCCCACCTCCCTCACACTGCTGATTCTAAAACACAGCCTCGAAGGCCATCTGGAGTTTCCTTTGTGTGTCTCCCCCACAGACAGGCCCCAGCCACTCCTTACTCCAGCTCCCAGGGGACTAGAGGAGGCCATTGTAATAACTAGGTGACAGATGGGGGGCAGGGGGTAAACCTAGACAGGTGACCCAATTTGGAAGAATCTGAATGAACCAACAAGCATTTGGTAACTGGATTTCAGTTCTGAATTAACAGGTGCTTGACTAAGTCTGTACTGGACGGGTAGGGCAATTGCTGAGAAGGAGACGCAGTCTGCCCTTGCCTGGTCCTCACTCCTTGCAGGACAGAGAAGGAAGTGCAAAGGGTCGGCAGGGTGGACAACACACCCCCAAGCCCTTCAAAAGGGGTCACTGCACACAAACAATACACTCACTGTCCGTGCTCCCCGATTCTTTAAGGAGGCCTCTCAGGGGCCTTCAAAATATATTCTTTTTACTTTCAGGTTGTTTGATGCAGTCAGTATTCATTTATTGAGCATTTACTATACACCAAGCCCAGGACTATACATCCTGGAAATAACTGTGGAGGCCTGTAGAAGTGGCAGCACCCACATTAGTAGACAACTGCATGGCTAATTGGCTAACACTGCCATGTTGGGCAGACAGACTCATGTTTGCACAGTCTCCAGGGCTTCTCAGCCAGCACCCAAAAGACCTCTACAGTCACCAACTCCCAGCCCACTCAGTCCTTCTGCCACCTTCCTTGGACCACCTCTCGCACCCTGTTCCATCCCGACTGCCCACACCTGGGCAACAGAAATGGGATCACTCCAAGGCCCAGGATGAAGCCCCAATAAGAGACTTTAGAGCAGGAGAGGTCCTAGAGGCCAGCTGCACTCCCATCCCCCCCACCCCAACCCCCACCATGCCACTACTATACAGGGGAAGCAGACACCCTGAAGGGAAGGGACTTGCTAGGGGCTCCCACCTCCTTTCTGCCCCATACATGGGGGATGCCTGGCCCAGAAGTACCCTCCACAGCTGGAGGATAGACACCACTTCTCCTGCAGGGAGACCCAGGTCAGGTCATGCAGGCATTTGTGTGGGGTCCCCAAACAATGGACTCAGGGATTTGAGAAGGTCCCAAGGGATAAGAAGGAAGGTAGAAAGCAACAGGACAAAGAAACTGGAGTTAAGCTTCAACAAAAGGAACCTACTAGAAGAGGAGACACTCACCAGCCTGGATTCCACCTGCCTGAGAAAGTCCGGTGCAGTGGGGGTGGACCTGTACTCAAGAGGACTTTTCTTGTACATGGCCTTGGAGGAAGGAAACGCCCCTTTAGTTGAGGAGGAGACTGAGGCTGGAATAACACCGTAGGATGAATCTCCTGCCATTGCTAGGTATCCAAAGCTAGGCCGATAGGCAAGGAAGCAGGGCTGGGGGCAGACGTCACGGGCGTGAGGGGGCAACAGAGGCCCACCCGGCTGTCACGTCTCCGCTGTGTGATTCAGATCTGGGGCCGGGACCAGCTAACACTAATGTGCCCCAGAGACAGGCTGGGGGTCAGGGCTCAGGCCCATTCAGCATCCTCCTTCCACTGCACTGAAGACTCAAGCTGAGAGCCAGGGACCCAGGGAAGCCTCCTGTCCTGGCAGTTGTCCTAGAGGCTGGGTCCCAGGAACACGGAAAGGAAGGCTGGAGCTTCAGAGCTCCAGGGTCCCAGGCACAGTCCCTAAGCTCCCACCTTAATCCATTTTGTCCCCACCTCTTGGAGGTTATTACCATACACCCCAGGTTGGGGGCCGGAGGTCTGAGCCCTAGGCCCGGCTGTGTCACCTCCAGGAAGCCACTGCTCTTGCCTGGTCTGCAGGTCTCCCCACTGTCAAAGGGACAGGTTGGACTAAATGTCATGCTACTGACAACTGCTCGTAGCAGTACGGTACTTTAGCTTCCACATCTTTCAAATGGGATTAATAAAAGTACCTACCCTCTAGTATAGTTGAGGTTTGATTGAACTAACATGTATAATGTACTTAGGACAGCACCTGACTGAATAAGAGCTCAAATGCTACATGCAACTGAGTGCAAACTGCTTTTCGGTCACAGCAAGAACCCGCCAGTGGTGGCTCTTGGCATTATGATTGTCTTTGTCTGTGGAAGCCCAGGAGGGGTGGTAGACGGAGTTAGGTGATAGACGGAGTTAGGTGGCCCAGAACACAGAGGACCCACCTGTCCCCAGCCAGGTGCCTGGCCTGCAAGGGCGGGCTACTTTGCCTAGGCCAACCTAGGCGCTCCCTGGCCCCTCCAGGCACACTCTGTGGTCCTGTGCCTACCTCCAGCCTCCCCTCCCCAGGATGCCAGCCCAGTTAGCGCTAGAGCACCTGAGCCTCCCTCCCTCCTCCTTCCCCTCCTAGCTCATCATCCCAGGCAGCCATCCTTGGCGAAGTCCTTCCGCAACCTGTCGGGCACAGTGGACACAGCCTGGGCTGGAGTCAGACATACCTGGGCTCCAGGTCCTGCTCTGCTGACCATCACACCTCACCGCACCTTGTCTGTAAAATGTAGAGGACCACACTGACCTCCTTGGCTGGCTCTCAGGTAGGGGCTCTAGACGATCACTGTTTCCCCTTGTTGTCCCCAAGGTAACTATTACTAGGACCCCTTTTACCCCCAAGACTTCCCTGAGCTCCAGGGGTTGAACCAGTGGGCAGACAGGCTGGTGGGCCTCATCTCAGCACCAACTGGACTTCATGTCCCATTGTACTAAGGTAAACACTGAGAAAACTCTCTCAAGTTCACCTCAGACACAATGTTTGTCCACATCCTGGTCTCCTGACCCCATCTAGGCCTCCCAGCTCCTTCTTTCTATGGCCTCCCCCACACACCTGCCATCTGTCAGATGTCTGGACAAGCTGGACAGTATCCTGCTCCTTCCTCTGAGTAAAGGCTCAACCCTTGGGACGAGCGTGGGACCCCTCTTCCCTCCAGCAGGCTGTGGGCCCCCAAAGCCTGCCCAATTCTGCCTCAGCCAGATTCCAAGGCCCCTCCTAACTTGCCAGACCTCAGGCCTAGGAGTGGCAGTGCAGAGTCCAGGAGGAAGAAGAGTAAGCCCAAAAGGGCTTGGCCTATGGGGAGGGGTCCCCCGGCTGAGGGAACGTGGGCCAGCCTCTGCCTAAGTGGAGAGTCAGAAATGGCCTCTTTCAGCTCTGCCCTAGGGTCAGAAAGGCCAGTCTGGCTTCATTCCCTCCTGCTTCAGTGACAGTCTAGGAGCCCTGGGTATGGGGCTGCCTTCCCACCCCCAGCTCTGCCCTGGTGAGGGTCCCCAGCCAACCCAGCGGGCAGCTGTTAATCACAGTGCCCCAGCTTCCCCCTCCCGCTGCTCACGCTGCTCACAGAGGAACACGCCATCCAAAGCCATCCAAGGAGCTGGTCGAACCAGCTTTCCCAGGCCCTATGCAGTGGGCGTGGCTCCACTTCTGCACCAGGGGGACACCTGCCCCAGAGCTCAGAGCTACATCTGCCGCATCCCTCTGTCCTCAACCAGACCCTCCCTGTAAGTCTCCCTCCCCCACCCTGCAGGCCTAAGAGCTCACTGGGTCCACTTTCCTTGTTTTATAGATCAGGAAACTAAGGTCCAGAGAGGAGAAGGCACTTTCCAGGGACACACAGCAAATTGGGAGCAGAGCCAAGACTAAAACTCAGGCCTTGTGTCTCCTGAAGCTGAAAGAAAAGGGAAGAAGAGGAATGTGGAGCTAAGAGAAAAGGGCAGAGAAGAGGAGGAGAAAGAGAAAGTGACGGGAGAAAGGAGGCTGGGAGCTACACAAGGCAGTCACTGGTTCTAGACTTCAACCCGGTGAAGGAGGGCAGGGCTGGTTTACTCCAGACTTTCCTGGGTACAAGTAGGGGGTAGTGTTTGCTGACCCCCAGGCTCAGTCCAGAGGCCTGACTCCTGGCCCCACCCAGAGGAAAACTCCCCACCAAGCCAGGGCTGACCTCAGGGCCTAGGGGCCAAGGAGCCAGCCCCACGCCCTGCAGACGTTCTTCCTGAGTTACCAAGCAGCCCCAGGGAGCACCACACCTCTCTCCTGACATCTGCCCTGCCTGTAGTCTCCAGGTCTCCATTCAGCCACCTGCCAGGTCATGTCAGCCAGGTTTGGGAAGAGGGAGTGGGACGGGCCATGTGCCCCAGGCCCCTGGTTCCTCCCCCCGCCCAGTCTGGTGCCCAGTCCGGTGCCCCTCGGTGACTGGCGATGAGTCACTTCCCCGGCAGTTCCTTGACAGCCCCACAGCAATAGCCCATCCTGTCCCTCCCCCACAGAGGGGCTGAGAACTGAAAACATAGCCGGGCTTGGGCGGTGGCCAACACAGACGTGTCCTGAGGGAGCCACAGGAGGAAGGAATAGTCTCAGCTGACCCACGGACTCCCTGTGCAACCACCCTTCTGTGAATACCAGCGTCTCCATCTGCAGAATGGGGACAGCGACCCTCCCCCACAGATCAGGAACTCACAGAGGATACGCAGTGGTGAGAACAGGCTGTGCAGGGAGGTGAGCTGGTGAGGCCGTGGGAAGGGGAGAGAGGCCACACTGTGCCCCATTTATCTGGGTCTGTACCCCTGCCCCCGTGAGCTGTGGGCTCCTCAAGCGCAAGGCCTGGGCCCTGGTTATCTCCATAGACCAGAACCCAGCCTGATACCTTGGAGGGCTCAATGTATAATGGGTAAGTGAGAAAACGAGACAGAAACAGAAAAATGAAGGAAGGGAGGAAGAGACGACAAGAAGGTAAACACCAGCTCCATGAGGCTGGAGACCAGACCTATTCACAGTATCCCCGCACCTAGAATAGCAGCGGCCACATAGTAGGTGCTCAACACACTTGCTGAATGAGTAAGAGACAGAAAGACTAGATGAGCTGTCCCATTCTGTGTGGGCCACGCATGTCCCCGTGTCAGCAGAGCGCCGACTCCGCAGGGTGTCCAGCCTGCACTGGCCCTTACCTTTCTGCAGGTGGATAATGTCAGGGAAGTTGGACAGCAGGCCCTGGTACAGAGACAGCATGTCGAGCATCTGGAAGAGGTCGTTCTTGGGCTGCTCGGCAAACATCTCGCCGATGGCTTCATAGGTACGGCCCGTGTGAGAGATGGCACTGTTGAGGGCCTCAGAGCTGAAGGGGGGGTCCATCTGGAAGGCATGGCTGATGGCCTGGAAGGCATTGCCCAGCTTCTGGAATTCCTTTCTGAAGCCTCCCACATGCTTGCGCACCAGCTCCGATGCTACAGTGCTGAGCTGCAGGACACTGTCGTCCATCTTCTTGCTGAAGGCCTTGAACGTGTCCACACGGTCCTCCACGTCCTGCAGGTCCTGATGCTCCGTGGGGATCTGGAAGGTGAGCAGGAAACTGGCACCCACCATCTCGTCCTTCTCTGCCCGGCGTTTGCCCATCTTCCACTGCTTGGCATCCAGACAGCTGAGGAAATGCTGGAAGCCCTCGTACTGGGACAGCACGGGGTGGCTGGTCATATGGTCCATCCAGAGGATGAGCCTCCGCTTCCGTTTCTCAATGAAGTCCTCCTCGAAGCGGCCTGTGGCCTGCTTCTCCGGCAGGTGAGGCACCGAGATGACAGTGAACTTGTGAAGCAGGCGGTTATAGAGCCAGTCAAAGTGCTTGTAGCGCCGGTAGACGGGGGAGCCGATGTGGGTGGGTGTGAGCTTGTAGGAGATGTAGCTCTTGATGCCCTTGAATTTGGTCTGTTTGGTGGGGTCCTCCACCGAGCAGGAAAATGGGTGGGGGCTGGCCTTCCACTGGGGGCCACGAGGGCCCATTTCGATGGAGTATGTCTCAGCGATCTTGGCCAGCATGGGCACATCACCCAGGATGAAGGCCTCCACGCCCGAGCGCACGAAGCAGGAGAAGCGGTTGAGGTTGCGCCCCACCACACTGCCCCGCTTGGCAGATGCCAGGCTGTCCTGCCGCTCCAGCGCTGGCTTGGGCCGGAAGGCCATGTGCTGGCTGGGGTAGGCCCCAGGGTAGGAGAGGTGGAGCGGCGGGTGCCCATTGGTGCCCAGCTCCCCCGCGCGCGGCCCCTCCACCGCTGTGCACCCGTCGTCCCAGTCGTCCCAGTCGTCGTCATCGTCCTCCTCGAAGCTGCCCTGCTTGGAGAAGAAGCCACTGCCCCCACCACTCCCAGGAGCGTTAGCCACATCGGCTCTGTCATACAAGCTCACCTGGGCGCCAGGAGAGCCTGTGGGGCTGTAGCTGGCGCCAGAGCGGACGACCTCCACGTAAGAGGCAGGGAAGAGGCCCGTCTCACCGCGGCTGTTCTGGCCTTGCAGCCAGCCGTCCAGCGAGGTCTCGCTGAAGATGACCAGGTCCTCGTCCTGCTGGATGCTGATTTCCTCCTTGTTCTCACTGCGGAAGTCATAGAGGGCTCGGCCTTTTAGTGCCATGGCTGGGCCAGTGGTAGAGAAAGACGAGGAGAGGATCCTGCCCAGAACTGGGGACAATTGCTAGGGTATCCAAGAATGCACTGGTAAACCAAGGCCTGCCCAGCAGCTCCGTCTCTCTGCCCTAAGGCAGATCTCAGCACCCAGAGATGCTGTCCAGCCTCCCCCTCTTCAAAGCTGTGTCCATGGCCCAGAAATTGCCCTATCAGGTATCCGGGCACCAGCCTGATGGCAGGAGGGGCTCATGTCCATAGTCTTCCTCCCTTCCCTTGGCAGCCCCTGAGGGGTGGGGGTCTCTCCCTCCTCCCACTCCCAGAAGAAAACTCAAGTGACTTGGAGAAATCAGCTCTGAGAGGGCAAGAATTCCTCTTTCCACTGGAACAACGTTCTAAAACAAAAGAGAATCACTCGCTAACTACAGTTCCAGAACCCCAGCGGCTCTGGCTCCCAGCTCCTTCTGGCTCCTCAGTCCTTGGGAGACTCTCACATTCCTCCACAGTTCTGCTCCTTCCTCCTTCCTCCTGGGCCACTGGGTTTTCAAAAATCCAGAAAATCCAAGAGGGGCAAGGAGAAAAGCAGCAGCCTCCTGAATCGAGTCCAAGGGTGGATGTGTCCGGCTTCCCAACGAGCCAGGCCGGGAAAACAAGCAGTGAGGCTTACACAACAGGCCGCCAACTCTCCGACCCGGCGGCCCAGCGGGCCCCCAGCAAGCTCCGGCGCCCGCTCCCCACCCAAGTGGCGAGCCCCCACCCCAGGGAACGAGGGGCACAACGAGGCGCTCCGGCGACTTCTGGCCACCAACTGAGTGGCCTCTTTTGTTTGCCTAATTCCTCAGCGGTTTCTGAGCCTGAGGCTAACCCTGGTGAGTCCCAGGACCCCGTCCAAAGGTAAGCCCCGCCGGAGCCTCCCAGGCCGGCGTACAGACCCCCGCCCTCGCCTGCACGCACACACTCCACAGGAGTTTGCAGAGTGAGCTCCGGCGCGCAGATGGCGCCCGCCTGGCTGTCCTCAGCTCTGGCCCGCGGGTCCCGCGGTGGGCGGAGGGCTGCCCTCCCAGCCCGCCTTCTCTGCACTCGCAGCCCCTCCGCGCCGGCAGCAAGAAGCCAGCTCCAAAACAAAAAAAAAAAAAAAAAAGGCGATTCCGGGAGGTGGCGTCCCAGGGAAGGAGGGAACAGCCGCTGGGGGAGGTGCGGGGTGGAGAGAGGGAGGGAGGGAGGGAGGGAAAGTAGGCAAACTCCAAGGCTCTTCCGCGAGCAGCCCGGCTGGCTGGGCAGGGACACCGGCTCCGCCTCCCCGGCCTCGGGCACCAGAGCCGCCCCGCCTGCCCCTTGCTTCTTTCCTTCTGGCAGAGGCCCTCAGATCAGGATGTGAGAGGGAGGAGAAGACCTGGGAAAGAGGGGGCCACGAGCCTCCAGGGCCAGTCCGCCCTCGCTGGGAGGCACCTCTCGTTCCGAGGGTCTTGAGCGTTGCGTTTCCTTCCCACCCCCCACCCGGCAACCGCCGCTGCCTCGCCTCCTGGGCTCTGGGCACCCTCCTTTTTCATGACGCCAGGGGAGGAAAACTCCGAAAGTTTGCAAAGTGCACGAGTGCAAGGAGGGCGCCAGAGCCGGGACCGGGGGAGGGAATTGAGGAAGGCTGCTTGGAGAGCCACAGACTACCCCTCCCCGCGCACCCTCACAGCTCCGGCCAGACTGGGCTGTGGCGCAGCCCCGGGGTCGCTCTCTGGAGAGGGTCCCCAGAGCCAGCAGTGCCCTCACGGAAGAAGCCTGAGTGGCCTGGGATACTGGCCGCTGCGGATCCTAGTGCTTTGCCCAGACAGCCAGGAGCACCCCTGCCTTGGGAAACTTCCTTCATGAGGAAAACCAAGACCGTACATCTGTGGCAACAGGGAACAAGCCCAGGCACCACCCGAACGGGTTCTACGTTGCTTTGTGCAGCGGCGGAGGAGACTGAATGTTGTCTTTGCCACCAGCAGTGAGGAGAAAGGGATGGTCGGTAGGAAAGGGATAGTCGGTAGGCTTCCGGGAAGAGGTAAGGGGGATTTGACCCTTGGTCAGACTATCCGAAACGCTTTGGGCACTGCCAGGCACAGTGCAGGGCACTGGGGATTACAGCACAAGGCAATCTGGGTTCCTGCCCTGGAGGGTTCTTGTCCTTAATTCATCCATTCTGTCTCTGTCTCATTCATGCAATCATGCACTCAAGGAAACATTAACTGAGTAGCTATTCTATACCAGGCCTCTGGGATACAAAAATGAATAAGACGTTATCCTTACCTTCCAGAAGCTCAGATATGTTGAGACAAGTAGACAGATGCCCCCTGCCCAGTGTGACTAGTGCTGTGAAATGTGCTTGGGAGGGCCCCGATCCCAGCCTAGGTGGAGCAAGGATCAAGGAAGGCTTCTTGGAGGAGGTGGTGTCTAAGGTGAGCCAAGGCCTCGGCCCCTACTCCCCTTCCTGGCTCAGCCCTGGAGCCTTGCTTCCCCTTTAGCTCCGATTTACTTCCCCTTCATTCTCACTCTTCCCACTTGTTGTAGTTTAGCTGACACAAGGCAGTGCTGCTGAATGTGGACACCTGGGCTGTTTTGAACGGTGTGATTTGCAGGCCTCTGGCTCCAAAACCCAAATTCATTGATGCAGTGAGTAGATCCAATTCTCAGGACAGGGCTGGCATTTGACCCAAATAAAGTGTTTTTTACAAACTCCAGAAGCCCAGGTATTAGTTTACACAGAGAAATAGATCTATCAGGCAAACCTGAATTTTTGTGTCCCAGGTCAAGGCAGTTTGGGCTGCTCCTTGGGAAGCCCAGTTACCAGGTGAGCACAGTGAGCCTGGAACCCTCAGGATGGGAGAGGGGACGGTATGGCAATTCTCTCAGCCAAGAAACCTTGAGATCTTGTCCTCCTCTGCAGGGCAGTTTAGCCTGGTGACTCTGTGACCAGCCCGAATGCTTCCCCTTAGCTGCTTTGGGGTGCCTCTTTGTGATCTCTCTTCTGTTCACAGAACCTTTCTCTAAGCCAGTTTAACAATAGCAAGTATAATACTTCCTTAGTGCTGGACACTGTTGTAATTATTTTACCTTTATTAACTCAATACAATTGGAATTTCTGCTCATACAACTAGGGTCGTACCTAGCCTAGCCCCACCCACTTGGAAAGCCTTCAGCCAACACCATGATGGCCTTAGTTGTTTCCTAAGCACTTCGGTCACACATTTACAGAAGAGTCATTTGGATTTACCCTCATATCTGTTCTGGGTGGCTTTTTATAACTTAGGGGACACCCTTATTTCCAGGTTTTTGGGGAAAACTCACTCTTCAGCCTCACAGACATTTCCAGAACTTGTATCTTCCATTCCCACCCTTCCAGGGACCCTCTTCAAGCCTAGGGGTAACAGAGCTCCTGGTTACTAGTCTCAGGAAACCACTCACCTTTGTGGTTTCCCTACACTCTGCCCACTTGTTTGGGAAAAGTACCTTTATTAAATTCTCTTCACGTTACTGTAATTGGAGTTTTTCTCTTTCCTACTGGGACCCTGATTCCTGCACAGGAAACAGCATGACTCCAGGCATCCAACTTTCCTCCTTTAGGAAAGGAGTCAGCAAGGAAGAACCTTGGCCGGTGGTTTCCAGGCTGACCCTGCCAGTGGCAGCACGGCAGACACACTGGACTATTGCTATAGTAATGTAGACAAGAGATGATGAAGTCCTGAGACAAGGCCGGGCTAACGGGCTGGAGAGAAGTAAATCTGGGAGTTTATGGAAATAGAATAGACAGGAATGGCAACCAACAAGATGCGGGTATTGAGGGAAGAATTAACTCCTGTCTTTAAAAAATAGATTCTTGACTCCACTTCCCCCACTATCTATTGCCCCATTTCTTTGCTCACCTTTGCAGCAAAACTCAAAAACCATACCAGTTGCCTGCAATTCAACCCTTTTTCTTCTTAAACCTCTCTAGCCAGTCTTTCGACTTCATACTCCACTGAAACTAGTCAAGGTTTCAATGACCTAATGGTTACTCTCAGTCCTCTCACTCACCCTACCAGTAGCATTTGACCAAGCTGGTCACTCCTTTCCCTTGCATACTTACTTCACTTGCACTGGGGAGAACACAGTCTCCTGGTTTCCCTAGTACTTCACTGATTTGTCCTATTCTCTCCAGTAATTCTTAACAGAGTGACTACAGTATTGTGGGCCTCTTGTCTTTTCTACCAACATTCACTCCTTCAATGATCTCACCCAGACTCATGGCTTCAAACACCATCCCTCTGCCAGTCACACACAACCTTTTTATCTCCAGCCCAGCGCTTTCTCTAAAACTCCACACTCACATATCTTTCTCCCTGACTGCTCTCCGTGGTCTCTCCTAGACATCTATAACTCAACATGGCCAAGATCGAATTTCTGATCTTGTCCCCCACACCTGTTGTACTTGGCAGCCTTCCCCATCTCAGGTGATGAGCATCTCCAGTTGCTCAGGCCAAAACCTGGAGACATTTTTGACTCTCCTCATCATCCTGGGACTCCTCTGTCATCAGCATGTCACTGCTGCTGTCCCGGTCCCAGCCACCATCTTTCTCGCCTGGATCATTGCAATGGCTCCCTAATGATCTCCGTGCCCACCTCTGTCTCCTGATAGTCTGTTATCAGCACGGCATCAGGGTGATGATCCTTTTGAAACATAGTTTAGATGTCAATCCTGTGCTCAAAACCCTGCAGTGTTGTGGGGACAGAGCCGGGAGTGCAGTTTCCAGGCTCTCGGCCTCACGTGGAAAGGTGCTGGCTTGGGTAGTAGATGGCCATCAACTGTGATCAGATGGCCATCAGCTGTGGCTACGCTAGCAGAAAATGGGGGCTAGCAAGAAAATGGTGTCTGGCAAGCGTGGATTGCAGTTAGGACGGCGGGTTGCGGACAGTGTGGCTCCTGCTTCCTGTGTCTCCAACCCAGCCGCCAGCGAGAATATAGTGGTGTGACTCCCCTATCTGTGGCTCCAGGGGTGTTCCTTTTTGGCCTCACCATATCCTGTGTTCTTATGTGGGGAGCAGGACCAGAGACCCCGCCTGACACCCTGTGTGACACATGGTGCAGCGAGCTGGGTCTTCCGCACGACAAGTGTCTTCCTCTCACTCAGCATCAGAAGTCCTTACAAGAGGCAACAGGCTTCTGTCATCCGAGTCCCTTTCCCTCCCCACCTAGCCCACTCTGCTCCAGCCAAGATGGCTTTGGTACTCCTCTTCTGACATGCCAGGCACATGTCTCCTGTCTTAAAGCATTCACACTGTTTCCTCTTCCTGAAATGCTAGTCCCCTAGATACACACATGGCTAAACCCTTATAAAATATCACCTCAACAAGACCTACCCTGACAAGCCCTACTTAAAATTACAGCCCATCCTCACCCCAAGTCCTACATTGTGCTGAGTTTTGTTTCATACCACTTAACACCTGCTAACATATATAATTTCCTTATTTATCATGTTTGTCTGAGGAGAAGGAAGTTAACCAAGAGCCCTGCTGCAGACATGCTGAGCAGGAGCTGAGGATGGGAGGGAATGAGGCTAGGGGAATAGGAAGGGGGAGGGGGTAAAGTGCAAACTGGGAGAGGTATTTGTACCATGTGTAACTGGTTAAGGATTAATATCCAGAAATACACAAAGAACACCTTCAAATCAATGAGAGAAAAAAATAGCAATCTGTGTGAGTTTTTTACTGCAACTGTTAACAAATTACCACAAACTTAGTGACTTAAAACAACACAAAATTCTTATTTTATAGTACTGGAGATCAGAAATCCAAAGTGGGTCTCACTGGGCTTAAATCAAGCTGTCAGCAGGACTGTGTTCCTTTTGGAAGCTCTAGGGAAAAATCCATTTCCATGCTTTTTCTGGCCTCCGAGAAGCTGACCACATTCCTCTTTTCCTGGCCCCCTTTGAAGATGAAGTCTTCATCTTCAAAGACTTGGTACTCACATCACTCAGACTTCAGCTTCTATCATTGTATCTCCGTCTGGCTCTTCTGCTTCCCTCTTGTGATTACCTGGGACCCACCACATAATCCAGGATCATCTCACCATCCCAAGATCCTTGATTTAATCACATCTGCACACTCCTTTCTGTCATGTAAGGTAACGTGTATTAACAGGTGTTGGATGGACATCTTTGGAGGACCATTATTCTACTTACCACACAATCCAATAGAAAAATAGACAAAAGACATGGAGCGTTTCATAGAGGAGGAAATACATATGAAACTTTTATTCATTGGGGAAATGCAAATTAAAATCGTAATGAAATACTAAAACACTCCCCAAATTGGTAAAAAAAAATTTTCTTCTCCCCCCTCCAGTTTAAGCCATTGTTTCTCAGTTTAGATGGCTGCCAGCCACCCAGCCACAGCAGCACACAGCAGCCCACCAGAGCCCAGCTCCAGGGAGAGCTGTTGTTCGCAATCTTAGCTGCGACCTTGGCCTCAGGAGCATGGTGCTCCAACCACCTGAGCAACCCGGCTGGCCCTGGTAAAAAATTTTAAAACTATCAATTGAGAACAAGGAGCAAAGGAAACTCTCATGCACTGCCAAAGGAGTATATAAACTGGTACAACCCTTTTGTTAAACAATCTGGCAATATCTATCTACTAAGGTTGAACACGCACATATTTTACAACTTGGCAATTCTGCTCCAAGATGTATACTAGAAGCAATTGCAGATGTGCAACAGGAGCCCTAAACAAATGTTAATAACAGCACTGCTGAAAAAGTCCCTACCAAAAAAAATCCAACCAGAAAAAAAAAAAAATTGGATAGAGCCAAACAATGGAATATCATGCAGCAGTGAAAAAAAGCAACTACAGCTACGCATAATAAAATCCTTATGGTGTGATTTCTTCTAAGCAACATTCTTCAAATGTCAATGTATATACAAATTACCGGGTATCTTGTTAAATGCAGATTTTGATTCTGTAGGTCAGGAGTGGGACATGAAATTCTGCATTTCCAACGAACTCTCTGCTGGTCCACAGGATACACTTCAGGTAAGAAGGTTCTCAGCATATTTAAGGATGATGTATAATGATAAAACGATTTTTCTTTTTAAACAAAAAGTTAAAATAAACAAATGAAAGAGTCCTGGTGACATTTTCTTAAACTGGCTGTTGGGTTCATAAGTATTCGTTGTACTTTATAACTTACATGTTACATATATTATTTTCCACATATCAAGTATTACATTTAAAAAGACAATGAAAAGCATACAAAAATAATACAAAATGATCAGCAAAGAAGCTAGGTGGCGTCAAAGGCTTGGGCAAATGAAGAGGCTAGTCCTGCAGCGCCACACTCGTATATTATCTAGCTGAAACAGTTAACTTTGTTAACTCAGTACTCGCTAACCAGAAATCCACCCCGTCAAGATATCGTTTGAGTCCATACTAAAAGGTCTGGGCTTCTACCTACTATCCAAGTTTTTCAAATTTGTTGGGTTCTATGAATCAACTGGCATTCCTGTTAACAGTGCAGATTTCCGGGAGGCTCCCATGTAGATCACGATTCTGTGCGTGTAGGAAGCGGCCCGGGCCCACTTGGCAAAGAACCGCTCCGCCCGCCGAGTGAAGGACTTGGCGCATGCGAAAAGGAGGGGACTACCAGGTCAGCCCCCAGGTCGGCCGGCTCTGGGAATCCCCCAAGGTGGAAGGAACCCAACGGTCAGCACAGTAAACCCAAACAATCGCCTTCTTCCCTCTTCCCGGCAACTAGACTCTTTAAGCTCTTGTGGGGGAGACTCTCCTGGGAGTCCCAGAAAGGCAGACTCTGAGGGTAAATGATTATGGCACTAGAGGATACGTTCCTGGCAACTGAAAACCTCGCTCCGCTCCCCCGACACCCACCCCAGGCCTCCCGCGGGTGTTTCTTCCCCCGCCCCCTCAGCAAACCGGAAGAGCAGAAACGCTAGCTACAGTGTGGAGGCGTGGCCCCATTATGACCAATAGAAACCGGGGGCGTGGTCTTTTACTTTTCTTTCACTGGCCCAGTGGCCCGAGGGCGGCCGGGTCTTCGCGAGGCGGAAGTCGGGCGGGCGCCGGAACGCGTTCTTAGCCTTGGGTCCTGCGGCTCAGTCAGCCACCATCATGGTGCGGAAGCTTAAGTTCCACGAGCAGAAGCTGCTGAAGCAGGTGGACTTCCTGAACTGGGAGGTCACCGACCACAACCTACACGAAGTGCGCGTGTTGCGGCGTTATCGGCTGCAGCGGCGCGAGGACTACACGCGCTACAACCAGCTGAGCCGCTCTGTGCGCGAGCTAGCGCGGCGCCTGCGCGACCTGCCCGAGCGCGACCCTTTTCGCGTGCGCGCCTCGGCTGCGCTGCTGGACAAGCTGTACGCTCTCGGCCTGGTGCCCACGCGCGGCTCGCTCGAACTCTGCGACTTCGTCACGGCCTCGTCCTTCTGCCGCCGCCGCCTGCCCACCGTGCTCCTTAAGCTGCGCATGGCGCAGCACCTTCAAGCCGCGGTGGCCTTCGTAGAGCAGGGCCACGTGCGCGTGGGCCCCGACGTGGTCACTGACCCCGCCTTCCTCGTCACACGCAGCATGGAGGATTTCGTCACCTGGGTTGATTCGTCCAAGATAAAGCGGCACGTTCTGGAGTACAATGAGGAGCGCGATGACTTCGACCTGGAAGCCTAGTGACCCCTCCCTCCCTCACCCTGCCACGGCTGCATTTTACAGATGGGGAAGCGGAAACCTGAGGCTGGAGTGTCTGGAGGCGCTCTCCCTGAGTGGGTCAGCCAGTCGTCGGTTCATAAGAACGTGCTTCCTCAGCTGCAGGGCACGCGCGGAGCCAAAGGGTATGCTCCTGTTTTCCACGAAATTTTCTTAGCCCTTGGACTATTGGTAATTAAATGACTGTTTTGAAACAATGGGAAGCCGTTTTATGCTGCGTTATGGAATCATTAGATTCTTGTATCTGAAACGTAATGTGAAAGCAAGAACTTTGCAGGGGCCCCCTTCCCCCACCCCCGTTACCCTTATTATCTCGTAGCAGGACAGTTTGGTTCAATTTATTTAACTGGAATTCTTGCTCCTTTTCGTGATAAAGCTATATATGTATAGACGATGGAGAATTTGGTTTGGAGTTTTTATAAAATGGGTGAAACTTCACCGTCCCGTCTTTTGTTTAAAGGAATGCTTTCCTAATGCCAATAAACGTCCCAACTGCTTTGTAAGTACAAATTTTTGCCTGTCTGGTTTTCTCACATAGGGTCACATCTGTGGGTCTCCTTGGCTCAGGAACCCAAAGAAGAGGAATAGGATCATCAGCGACCTGGCCATGGGTGGGTGGGGTGAGGCCTGCAATAGGGGCCACAGGTGGAGGTTGCAGGATATTGTACAACGTGTGTCAGTTTACCAGTGCCTTCCTCGGGTGTAAGAATTTTGGCAGAGCTCTTCCCCACAGGACTTGTTGATATTCCAGCTGGAGGAAATACCACATTAGAGGGCTGAAGTGTTTGCTTGGCTAAGGAAATAATCACCCTGTAGCTTGGCCATCTAGCGGTTAGAAGTGGCCCAGGAGCTTCCTGGAAACTTGGATGTTCTTAGGAATGGTATAGAATTGAAAGGAAGAGTAGGGAGACGCCTTATTTTACACAGGACTTCTGCAAGAACAATAACTAGAACACCAAGACCAGAGGAACAGCTTTTGTTTATTTCTTTTTCTTAATTTCTTTTTTTCTTTTACTTTTTAAATTTAAGTGTGTTTTTCCAGGACCCATCAGCTCCAAGTCGGTTCAGTCTAGTTGTGGGGGTGGCGCAGCTCACAGTGGCCCATATGGGGTCGAACCGGCAACCTTGTTGTTAAGAGCACCACACTCTAACCAACTGAGCTAACCGGCCGCCCTGAGGAACAGCTTTTAGATGTGCGTTCTCCATCTCCCCAGGTGTGAGGCAGCCTTTGGTGAAGAAACAAGGGAAGTGACAATGCTAAATGCTTCTAGTACATGTCATACAAGGTTTAAAGTGCATTACAAATCTTAACCATTTGATATAATACTCCTACGAAGTAGGAAATCCGATGACTGTGTTTCTCTACTTTTCAGATCAGGGAACTGAGGTCCAGCTACCCAAGATTGCATAGCCAATAAGTGTTAGAGCTGGAATCATGCTCCTTTAAGAGACTGTCGACATTGGCGCAGCTGGCACTTGGGATTTGTCAGGGTTTAGAGAGTCCCTGAATTTGAGTTTTCAAACCAGCAGAGGAGCAGCAGCATGAGGCAATGTGAGTGGTCCCTGGCCAGCTGCTGCTGTGAGACGAGGGTGTGAGCCCGGAGCAGGCCTTGGGCGACCAGGGCTTGGCTCACTCCTGGAGGCCCTGCCTATGTTGGGCTGCCAGTCACTCTCCCCAACAACCCTGTAAGGCGGCTGTGCTAGCCACTCTTTTGCAGTTTGGGAAACAGAATTGGGACGAGAATTTGTCCAAGTCTGGCATTCAAGTCCAGGCTTCTGTGACTCAAAAGGCCATGTTCTTTTCAGTGTCACGCCTTAGGAATGAAAGGAGAAAATCCTATTACTCAGCTCTGTTGGCTGGCACAGTGTCTGCCTATTTGAGGGGTGTTCTCAGGTCTCCCAGGACTAGGGATCCTGGGACATGGAAGGAGAGTTTGGTCTCTAGAAGGCAGGACCCTCTTGCAGCCCTCTGGTTCCCTCCCACCAGCCCCCACAGACCAAGGCAGGTAGACCAGGTAGCCCATTTGGAGCGGTTGGAATCTGCACCTCTGGCCCAAGCACATGCAACTTCAAAGTTCTTGATGGGAACTGTGTTTGGGAACTTAGGGATAAAATACAAGATTTTTGAGAAAAGTCTTCTTTCTTCCTTTTTGGGGAAGGTGTGAAAGAAATGACTTACCAGAACGTGTAACCATAAACTTTGGCTTAAAAATAAAAAACTACCCAAGACAAGTGATTGAGAAAGTACGCTCTGGAGAGTGACTGCCTGGTCTAAGGGCTTTTGTACTTAACTAGCTGTGTAACATTGATTATTTTACTTAGTCTCTCTGTACTTCCATTTTCCTCACCACAGATATGTGGTAATTTGGGGTGGGGGAAAGAATGTGGGGAGTCATTGCTTAATGGGTACAAAATACCTGTTGGGGCAATGAAGTAATGTTGGAAATGGTGAAGGTTTTGAATGCCTTGTGTGAATGTGGTTTGCTAAAATGGCAAGTGTTATGCTAGATACATTTTACCACAATTTTTAAAAAGGGTGGATAATAATAGTACTGACATTAAAAAATAGAGAGAGGGGGCAGCCGGATGGCTCAGCTGGTTAGAGCACGAGCTCTCAACAAGGCTGCCGGTTCAATTCCCGCATGGGATGGTGGGCTGCGCCCCCTGCAACTGAAGATTGAAAACGGCGGCTGGACTTGGAGCTGAGCTGCGCCCTCCACAACTAGATTGAAGGACAACGACTTGGAGCTGATGGGCCCTGGAGAAACACACTGTTCCCCAATATTACCCAATAAAATCCTAAAAAAAAAAAAAAATAGAGGATTAAATAATTTATTTCCGACGTCAGAATGCTTAGAAGAGTTCCTGGCATGTGGTCATTTAAAGTTTACTCCCTCCTCCCTCCCCAAACCATTAAACAAAACAATCTAATGGATTAAAAAATATGTATACAAAGCAGGAAGGTAAATTGGTACTACCTCTCAGGAGAGCAATTTTACCATATGTGTAAAGAGCCTTAAAAACACATTATATACTCTGACCTAGAAATACCTCTCAAGAATTTATAAGTAAATTAATGAATATTTTCAAAAAAATAACTATAGAGATCTTCATTCCAGTATTTATATTATTAATATAGTACGGAAAAATTTAAAATGTGTCCCAAGAGAACTGGTTAAATTATGATGAAACACAACCATTAAAAATTATTTTATGGGCCGGCCCGGTGGCTCAGGTGGTTAGAGCTCCGTCTTCTAACTCTGAAGGCTGCCAATTCGATTCCCACATGGGCCAGTGGGCTCTCAACCACAAGGGTGCCGAGTTCAACTCCCGCAATGGATGGTGGGTTGTGCCCCCTGCAACTAGAAATGGCAACTGGACCTGGAGCTGAGCTGCGCCCTCCACAACTAAGACTGAAAGGACAACAACTTGAAGCTGAATGGCACCCTCCACAACTAAGATTGAAAGGACAACTACTTGACTTGGAAAAAAGGCCTGGAAGTACACACTGTTCCCCAATAAAGTCCTGTTCTCCTTCCCCAATTAAAAAAAAAAATTAGCAAGATATTTAAGGACTCAAAAAAGTTAACAAATAAAACATAAAATGGTACCAGTAGTATCCCATTTTTCTGAAGACAAACGTAGGCATAGAGAAAAATAACGGGTATAATATTGTCTCTCTGGCACTAGTAATACTGGCACTGTTACTCTTTCTTTGTGCTTATCAATATTTTCTAACTTTTCTATGAAGACAGTGCATTACAATACGAAATATAATTTTGTATGATCTTAATTAAGCTGAGACTTACACATGTGGTGAGTTTTGGGAAAAGAAACACTTAGCTTTAAAAAGCACTGTTCCTAATCGAAGAGCAATTGAAAGGGTCTCATTAAAAGGGAAAAGGATTGAGGCTAAACTGGCTGCCCTCAGAAAGCGGCTTAGACAAAGGGCCCAGTGAGCTTTGAATTAATTTCTTCCCCAAATTCAGTCAGTCAAAGAAAGGTTCTTAGCCTCTGGAAGCCTAATGTGTCATCGATACTAACTTAGGCCAGCTTCCCAGAAAAGTTAAAGGTCTGTGAATAACTGAAACAAAAGTTTTATGAAACTGATGCCCTCTCGTGTTTCTACTTTTACTATTGTTTAAATGCTGATCCCAGCCCATTAAAAATTTCACAAGTCTGCTAATGGGTCAAACTTTTTGCTGAAGTTTGAAAGTTAAAATTTGAAAAAGTGCTCTTGATGACACTTCAGCCTTTTCCAAATTAAATAGGCATTTTAAACTTGGAATATATAAGAAATTGCTGTTTCTACCTGTTGAATCCGAACACTGGCTCCATGTTTCTATTAACTACTTGACCTCAAATAAGCTACCTCCTACCTTAGAACTTGTTTGCTCTTCTTTGAAATGGTGATAATAGGAAGAGTAAATGACACTACATCCACACACAAAAAAAACTTGGCAACATGTTTTAACTCAGAAAGTGCTCATTGTTTATCAAAAGCAAAACCGAAACACGTGAGGTCAGAGCTTCTCGGAACATGCTCGGGGAAGCAGAGCTCAGATGGAGGAGCCGTGGCTCCTCAGCGTGGCATTCCGGGGCCTCCCGGATCCTGCCCACTCCGTACCTCATTTCCAGCTGCCTTCATCTCCCAGCCTAGGCTGTCTGCCTGTGCTTTGTCATCTGACAAACTTCAGCCCTGGCATTGCCTCCCCCACCCTGTCCCCATCTGTGAAATCTTGCCCTACAACGTGGCATCCTCTACGTGCTACCTTTATAAGGAGTGGGTGACTGTTGGCCTCACTCCGAAGGCTATGAGCTCCTCCAGGACTGGGGGCCTAGAAATCACAGCTGACTCTCTGTGACTTGCAGGATGCCTGGTTCATTTATTCCTTCATTAGCCTAGTGTTTATTGAGTACTTACTATGCCTGGTGCTTGACACGCAGCAGTGAACAAAACAGATACGGCTCTGGACCTCTTGTAACTTATAGTTAAGAAAGTGAGACTTTAAGAAAGAGTCACATAAATTGAAATACACATTATGATAAGTGCTAAGGAAGTGAAATGCAGTGATAAGAGCATAGGAGGGAATCTACTGTAGCTGAGAAAGTGACATTTGAAACAATATCTGGCAGATTAAGCAGAAATTCAGCGGTCTGGGCAAACCTGGAGAAAGTGAAATTTAAGACCTGGAGATAACCATGAATCAAGCAGAATGTAGGAGAAGAACACACCAGGCAGAAAAAACAGAATGTGCAAAAGCCCTGAGGTAGAAAAGATGTGAGTAATCCAGAAACTGAGAGAAAGCAAGTGTGGCTAGAGCACAGTGAGCCAGCGGACGGATGACCCAAGGTAAACGACAGCAAATCATTTAGGCCTGAATTTTATTCTCATTATAGGGCGCAGGCACTTAGGGGGTATAAACATGGCAGTGACTAATACGTTTTGAAGACCATTTTGGCTATTGTGTAAAGACTGTACTAGATGTCGCCCTGCCTGCATGGATGCGTGGGTGGCGATGAGAAGGCTTTTTCTGAGTTTGCCAGGTGAGAAACATGGCCTGGATCAAGGTGGTGGCAGTGGAGCTGGAGAGAAGTAGGATTTGCAGTCTGTGCTGGAGGTTGTAGTGGTTACTCTTGGCAACCCACCCAGATGCCCTATGCCTAGCCAAGGTACCCATTCCTCAGGTGCTAAGAGTGTTGGCTGCTTCCCTTCTCTGGGAAATTGCCTCTGCTGACCTGAGCCTCCACACCTGAGCCGTTACACCTGTTGCCACCACCACTCACCTCCACTGATGACTGACTGATTTGAGGAACAAAGAGTTGAGCCCCTCGGCATCAAGGCAGGGCAACTGTGTGGCAGAGTCCCTGTGGGTCAAGCAGAGCCTGTGTTCCTGGAGAGTAGGCTGTTCTCGGGGCGGTGTCCAGGTTCTTGATGCCTCGAGCAAAGAATTGAACGAGACACAAAAATAAAGTGGTGAAAGAGTAGTTTATTAGAAGAGATAGTACACTCCAAAGGGTTTGGAGTGGGCCCTGAGCAAAGGCAAGGCTCAAAAGGCTTTGTCGTGCGGGAGACCCTACTCGCTGTGGCATTTGTCATGCGAGGCGGCCTGCAAGGTCTCTGGTCCCGCTCCCCCCATAAGAACACAGGATATGGCTAAGCCAAAAAGGAACACCCACGGAGCCATATATAGGGGAGTCATACCACTATAGTCTCACTGGAGGCTGGATCCACATGACCTGCAACCTGCTGTCCACTTCTCTGCCTGCCAACCAACCGACTGACCAATCAACACAGCCGCGGCAGTTATATTAGTGGCCAATGGCTCAAGGGTTACAGCTGATGGCCAATTAGCCACAGCTGACAGCCATCTACTACACTAGCCAGCACCTTTCCACGTGAGGCCGAGAGCCTGGAAACTGCTCTCTGGGACTCTGTCCCCACACTGCATCCCTACAGGTCTCGCCTCACAATCTACGTGACAAGCATCTTCTGCGAAGGTCCCTGTGCGAGGAGCCTGGAGGTGAATGCAGTATCCTGGACACAGCCAGGCTCTCTGGACACAGCCAGGGATTCTCAGGGCACCACCTGTCCTTCTGCGCACAGCCAGACTTCCTGGGCTTCTTAGGGTACCACCAGTCTCCTCCTGCCCAGGCGATATAGCAGGCGGTACTGTCACACTGTAACCACACGCCAGGGCTGTGGCAACACTTGAGAAGGGTGGTGAGCATGCCCGTGTGTCACCGCTTTCACCACCCGGATCCGGAGACGGAACTCTCAAACCGACGTCTGTAAGCTGAGGCCATGTAGCACGTCCACCCCTAGAATATACTCCAGCACGGGGGAGACATAAACCTTGTAGGTATGAGGGCGAAGCCTTCCTATACCCAGTGGTAAGGAAACGGCTTTCACAGTCACAGTCTTTCCCCCGTAGCCATCAATGCAGATTGCTGGTCCAGGGAACAGTTCTGGGTTCCCATAAACAAGACTGCAGTCTGCGCCAGTGTCCACTAGGGCTAAAACCCTCTGGACAGTTCCACGTGGGGCCTCTGGTCCCTGCTCATTCCCTCTGATCCGGTACCTTGGCCCCACCCCTAATCAAGATGAAAGGAGTCGGCCTCAAGCAGCCGCATGAAGTCCTAAAGGGACACAGGTCGCGCTTTCCCAGACTTCTCCTTTAGGCTTCTCTGGAATTGCTGTTCCGGACGCAACTGTTTCCAAAGTTCCAACAAGAGTGCATTGGGTTGTCGGTCTTTTTTTTCCGATCGACCCCTGCTGCCACGAGATCATGCCACATCTGTGCGCGTGTTACTCTCTGAGGCCCGCGACCTCGCCCCTTTACTTTTGATTTGGGCTTCCAGGTCTCAACTGCTCGGACCTCCTGTCTTAATTTCCTTCGCCTCCGGCTTTCAACATCCCCTAGGGTGGCCATGGCAATTGTAACTTCATGGATCCGCCGCCCCACATAGGGCGTAAGAATGGCGACCAAGGATCCCAAAGCACTCGCAGGTGCAGTATCCAAAACCAGATCTCTCATGCTGGCTGTAGAAAGCTCGTCATCAGGCCCCTGCATGTTAAGGTTAAAAATAGCATGTCTCATACCCATTTCATGGATGATTTGCATAAATTCCGTATACGATTGCCATTGACTCACAGTGTCTGGCAGCGCGCCAGCCTGTCCCCATACTGTGCGAACCGCAGCAGTGAGCCACTCCATTAGAGAATGGTTGCCCCGGTCTTGGGCCAACCTATGGCAATTCTGTACCCTTTGTCGCAGGGACGGATGCACTGTCACGAAGGCTAGCTTTTCCATCTCGCCTGGGGAGCAGAGAATGTTGTCTGCTCCCTCATCCCATAAACGTAGTAGCCAAGCCGAGACTGGCTCTCCAGGGCGCTGTCTGTACCGCCTCCCCAGCTCCTGCAACTCAGTGGGAGTGTAAGGGGTGTAGGTGGTGAACTCAGTCACAGCTGGGTTGCCAGCAGCAACGCCCCCGGGACCCAAAGGTTGCTCACGGTTTACCCTTTGCTTCAAGATTGGCTGGGCTTGGGGGTTGGGAGCTACACTGTCTCCACTCGCTTCCTCCGCCTCTGCCTCAGAGTCTCCACTGTGCGGCCCCTCTTCTAACAGGCGGACCCGAGCTTCCAGTGCCTCCAACTGGGATACCTGGTCCAGCACCTGAGCTCTTTCATGAAGCGCATTTTCCATGTTACAACTCAAGGCCGTGAGGAACATCCAGCCCACGCGGCTGGCTGTAGCCTTCGCTTCCTCCTGCAACCGCTCAGCCAGAGCCTGCAGGGCCCGCTCCACGCTGACCCGAGAGCCATCCATGTCCTCCCAGCCCTCCTTGGGGGTCCAACTCCTGAGGACAGTGGCCACCGGGCACCACACACTGTGTGGGGGCCACAGGTCCTCCTGCCCAGAGTCAGACTCCATTCCTACCTGGTCGGAATCCTGCTCACCGTGCCAGGTGTCTGAGTGGGTGGAGGCCTCCGTGTAGGATGTCTACAACTCTAGGAGTCTACAGCAGCAGCAGTTTACCAAAAGGAAGGCAATGCCTTCCATGGCCAAGGGAGTGGTGTGCCATCTGGAGGCTCGAGTCTCCCAGACCGTGCCTCCCGCTCCTGGTGTCGCTCCTCACAGTCCTCCCGAAGCTGAGCTTTGACACACACAAACTGCTCCACCATCCCTCGGAGAGCTTTGGCCAGCGCCATACCCTGCTCGCTGGGCCATTTGGTGTGCGAGGCGGCCTGCAGGGCCTCTGGTCCCGCTCCCCACATAAGAACACAGGATATGGCTAGGCCAAAAAGGAACAGCCACGGAGCCATGGGTAGGGGAGTCATACCACTATAGTCTCACTGGAGGCTGGATCCACACAACCCGCAACCTGCTGTCGGCTTCTCTGCCTGCCAACCAACCGACTGACCGACCAACACAGCCGTGGCAGTTATATCAGGGGCTAATTGGCTCACTGGTTACAGCTGACGGCCAGCTAGCCACAGCTGATGACCATCTACTACCCAAGCCAGCACCTTTCCACGTGAGGCCGAGAGCCTGGAAACTGCTCTCTGGGGCTCTGTCCCCACAGGCTCAAAGGACTCGGACTGGTGAGCACTTGGAGTTGCTATCCCTTTTTGTCTAGAATGGGCTGTTCCTTTCCGGGCATGGGACCGCTCGATGGACGCCTGTGATTGACAAGAGGCTATTACCTCATCTTTTTAGACTGCACATGTTCCTTCCCAGAGTTCAGTCTGTTATAATGATATTAATGAACTTCTGTGCATATGTATGATATCATAATGATGGTATTAATGAGGCCCAGGTGAAATGAGGGTCGTTGTGGCCTTTACTGCGCAGGTGTGAGTGGCCGGTTTAATCTAGTCGGGTATTTTTGTACCCATTTGTTCCTCATAGGATAATTACAATGAAAAGGGGAAGTTTTGGGCGGAGAGGGGAGATCTTTGGGTGGCTGCATTCTGTCGACTATGAGGAATGCAGAGACCCGATGTCTATCTCTAACCGCCTGCCTTGTTTTCCCCTTGAGAGACATGATCCCCATAAAATCTCTAAGGGAAGTGAGGGACAGAAGGTCTTTTCTTCTGTATCTGCTTCCTGCTGGGCAGGGGCGTAGAGCTGTCCCTACCTATTGGGGATTCATGGAACTCTCGCCCTGTCTGACCTCAGATGAGAGGAAAGGGTCTCGAGACCTGCATGGAAGACCGCGTTAGCTTCTTTGGTTGTGACTGGAAACCTTGCTGGGGCATCCTCCACATTCCCAAGGCCCCTGAATGAGGAAAATAGATTTTAATTAATCCATTCAACTAGTCATTCAGGTGTTGTTAATTGTCCAGGAGTCAGGCCCAGAACTGGTAGGAGAGAACACTAGGCTTCAATGATTACAATCAACAAGTAGGAATCACAAGGTTTTTTTGTTTTTTTTTTTTAAAGATTTTATTATTGGGGAAGGGGAACAGGACTTTATTGGGGAACAGTGTGTACTTCCAGGACTGTTTTTTCCAAGTCAAGTTGTTGTCCTTTCAGTCTTAGTTGTGCAGGGCACGGCTCAGCTCCAGGTCCAGTTGCTGTTGTTAGTTGCAGGGGGCGGAGCCCACCATCCCTTGCGGGAGTCGAACTGGCAACCTTGTGGTTGAGAGGATGCGCTCCAACCAACTGAGCCATTCGGGAGCTCAGCGGCAACTCAGCTCAAGGTGCTGTGTTCAATCTTAGTTGCAGGGGGTGGAGCCCACCATCCCTTGGAGGGATGCGAGGAATTGAACTGGCAACCTTGTGGTTGAGAGCCCACTGGCCCATGTGGGAATTGAACCAGCAGCCTTCGGAGTTAGGAGCACGGAGCTCCAACCGCCTGAGCCACCGGGCCGCCCCGAATCACAAATTTTATGGTTATTATCTAAAGCAGGTGTAGGAGCTAAAAAACTGGGGGAAAGGAAACTTAAGGATGAAGGAAACTTAAAATTTCTATAGGAAAGAAAACTTAAAAGCTTTTCAGTGGTGGGGGCTACTCGTTGGCCCGTATCACCTGGACCCTGCAGGAGACTACGTCCCAGCTCTGCTCTTTCCTTTTCCCTATTCTGCTTCCTCACCCCTTTGGAGGTATTTCCTGAAGGGCACCTCCTTGGTAAATCACTTGTTCTCCACTTCCTGCCTCAGGGAACATCACCTACTAGAGGAGGTGACTTCTGAGGCAGTTGACAAGCATGTCTTCCTCTCTCTGTCCAGTTGTTCAAGACATATAGTACCTGCTTAGCAAGTGAAGGTGCCCACTCTGGTGTCAGGAAGCCCTCTGATGGACTCATTAACTAGTGAGATCCAAGTAACTCTGGCTGGATCTGGAGAATGAAAATTATAGGACCAAACAGACCCGGGAGCCTTGCAGATGAAAGTGGGCTGACATCCTGCCTGGGGCCTACTGCCTCCATGACCTCCACGGGATTTTGCTTGTGAGCTACGTCAAGGTAAAAATTTCTCTGACCACAGTAGTTATCAGCAGCTGAGGGTTCGGGGCTGAGCAAGCCAGAGGATTAGCCAGCAGAAGGAAGGAGGAGAGCTTAGGCCTCAATCTATAATGTTAAAGAGAAAACTGAAACAGGACCCGGTTGGGGCCCCCTTAACAGAGGCCTTGCAACACCCTGGGCCTCACCTTTCCTTGACCTATAAGCTATAGCTTAACAATAGATCACCCCCCTGCAGGTAAGCTCTGAATGTCCCTTCACCCACCCAGTTCCTTGTTTTAGAAAATGACCCTGAAACTAACTGCCGCGAAAAACCATCCAGCCTAAGAGAAAGCTTATGTTTGTTTGAACCAAACTGAGGACAATTGCCGGGAAGCAAAGTCTTAACGAATTGAGAAAATGCTCTGGAAAACGGCCGTTTTGCAATTTATTTTACACATTAGAATCCAGGGAGGAGGGTTACATGAAATCCATTGCTTGTAGATTAAGGGGACGAGAGAAAGCAACGCAGGGAAATCTTTGGGATTGGATAAAAAGTAAAATGGAGAAACAGATACTTCTTTTACATTGGTGGGTACAGGATAGTTAATAGCATTTTACAGCACATAGAGATGGTATTTGGGGAACAAAATAACAATGAGGGATTTTGTAGTTTCTTGCTCTGGTGTGGGATGGGCTGTGCCCTGAGGGGTCTGGAAGAAGGTTGACTCTTACATTCCAAGGGTCTATTATCTTAGATGCAAAAAGACAACAGACAGGCTCACTTAAGGTAAAGACTGACCTTTGTCAAGGAAGCTATAGGCCAAGGATGTGACTTCCTGCCATTGCCCACCTTAGTTAGGAATTTTTATGTTCATGCCATCCTATGTGGTTATTTTTAGTCTCCAGAGTTTGTCAGGTTTAACATGTGGCCCCTTTTCCATACATATTTATGATTAATACACTTAGGCTTATTGATCACAATCTCAGTGGTCTACCAGGCTACTCCCATCATTGTTCCTGGATTGCTGACTCCACCAGAAAATCACATGGCCAGAGAGAAGGCTCCATGCAGAGCCCCCACTCCCACCCCCACCCCCCAAACATCACGTAGCCTCTGGAGGAATGCCCAAATGTTTCCTTAAATACCCCAAGCTGGTCTGAGAATGTTAGGGCAGTTTTTGGAGGTGTTAACCCACTGCCTTCTCAGACCATGGTGCTCTGATAATAAACACTTATTCTATGCCCCAACTCCTGTGCCGGTCTATTGGCTGAGCGGCGCAGGCAGCGCAAGCCCTGGACTCTTGGTCTCCAGTTACACCAGCACAGTGGTCAGGCAGCAGTCACATCATACAACAGAATGTCAGGCCTGATAGGAGTGTCTCTGTTTGCCTGGGGTCCTGGAACCAGTCAGAAAGCAACAGTGTGACAGGTGGGAGATCTGGGCCGCACTGACCATGTGACATAGGGTGGGAGCTTTGGGTCCTGTAGCTGGACTTCTTGACAGGCTGAGACTGAGATCAGCTTCGTGGGCAGTTAACTGTTTCTATGTGATGGAACACCAATAGACTCTGGACACAGGCCTGGGGAGCTTCTCTGGGTGGCAGTACTCCACTCACATTGTCACAATTGAAGCTGCGAGAGAGACACTGTCCTGACTCCACAGGGAGTGAGTTTTGATAGGTGACCCGTTGGCAGTTAGGAAGCATCTTTCTTTCCAAATGCTTCCATGGGCATGTAATACTAAAAAAGCATTTTTTGGGGGGGTGGGGGAAGGGGAACAGGATTTTATTGGGGAACAGTGTGTACTTCCAGGACTTTTCCAAGTCAAGTAGTTGTCCTTTCAGTCTTAGTTGTGGAGGGCGCAGCTCAGCTCCAGGTCCAGTTGCCATTGCTAGTTGCAGGGGGCACAGCCCATCATCATCCCTTGCAGGAGTCGAACCGGCAACCTTGTGGTTGAGAGCCCGCACTCCAACTAACTGAGTCATCTGGCAGTGGCCCATGTGGGAATCTAACTGGCAGCCTTCGGTGTTAGGAGCATGGAGCTCCAACCACCTGAGCCATCGGGCCGGCCCCCGAAGCATTTTCTTAATCCATTGAGATTTTGCTTCCTGCCAATTGTCATCAGTTTGGCTCAAATAAACTTATTAAACTTCTCTATAGGTTTGGACATTTCTTGTGATGACAGATAATATCCTAAAATTCAAAGCTGGATGTCTTACAACTCAATTCAGTTATAACAGTATCTACCTGGATATAGTGTCAGATCCCACAGGTTCAGGGTTTAGTCCTACAAGGCTCCTTCCCCTGCTCCAGTTTCAGATGCCAATAAGGTCCATGTTTCCGATGGAATGGCTATAAATCAGTTACCATGACACCTTTCTGATTAATTTGCAAGGGCCACTCACAGAACTCAGGAAAACAGTTTACTTATTAGATTATCCATTTATTATAAAAGGATACAACTCAAGAATAGCTAGCTAGAGCTGCTGCATAGAGCAAGGTGTGGGGGAGAGGGTGTTACGCTTCCATGCCCTCTCCCTTCCAGCACCTCCATGTTTTCAGCAACTAGAAGCTTTCCAAACCCAGCCATGGAGGATTCTCGTTACATAGGCTTGATTGAGCAAATCATTGGCCATTGGTGAGTAGCTCAACCTCCAGCTCCCCTCCCCCTCCCAGGAAGTTGGGGGGGCTGAAAGTTACAACCTTCTAATCACAGGGTTGATTCCTCTAGCCATCAGCCCCCATCCTAGGGACTTTCTAAAAGTTATATCATTAACATAAACTCAGGTCTCGTTGAAAGGGTCTTGTTAGGAATAACATGACACCTTTATCAAGCTCATCACTTAGGAAATTCCAATGGTTTCTGTGCCAGGAACAGCAGGAAAACTAAATATATATAGAGGGTGCCCAAAAAATGTATACACATTTTAAGAAAGGAAAAGAACTATTAAAATTATGCTGATGGCAACCACTTTGAGCACCTCTGGTAATTGCAGAAGTCAAACGTGACTTGTATTCATCTTTTGTTATCGGTATATATTATTACAATTTTAATACAGGTGTACATTTTTTTGTCACCTATTGTATTTTTTATTATACATCACAATATTGCAGGGTACCCCATGTAAGTGGAATTCTAGTGTTTGTCCTCTGCAATAGAGATAAAATCCAAATTCCCCAACATGACCTACAGGCTTCTGTGTTCTGCCTGTATCTGCTTCTTCCTCCTGGCCTTCTGTCTACCCCTTCCTTACACAAAGCCTCTCTTTACATCCACTGTGCCTTCTGCTAGAAATGCAGAAGGCCCCCCTGTCCTCATGTCTGGCTTCTTCTCATTCAGGTCTCAACTCAAATGTCCCCTCCTCAGAGAGGAGTTGCCTGAACACTGTGGCCCCCACGTCCCACCCCACTCACTGCCCACCCAGCCACCTTGCAGCACTCAGCTACAGCATCCATCTTTTGTTTTTCCCTACCACACGGGGCTGCAAGCTCCTGGAGATGAATCATTTCGCTCTCTCCTGGACCTGGCACAGTGCCTGACCAATAGTAGACATTGAACACACATTTGTTAATTGACTGACAGAATGATACTGAGGGCTCATGGCCAGAAGCTCCTCTTTTAGAAAAGGCTGGACACCTTCCTTCCCTTGATTTCTTCTTTTCTAGGTAGAGATCCCTATGCCCCCTTTGTGGGTGCTTAGCAGATTTTAGGGGTGCACAGATTCCACTGTAAATAACATTAAATCATAGTGCTAAAGTGGATCTTCCCTCTTCTGTTCTCTTTGAAGTTTTCCAATTATATAAAAAAAATTCTGTTAATGTTACTACTTATCACTTCTCCAACACTTGCTAATCTCTGATTTTTACAAAGTCTTCAGTCTTACAGTTTTCTGCAGACATCTTGCATCTAACTAGGTTATATACTTTTTTCCCTGTATATATTTTATAGATATCTTCTATTGAAGTGGGAAGTGATTTAAGGTAACGCTATGGTGTTCCTCTTTTAAACAAATGTATTTAAGCTTTTTAAAAAAGTACATTGATTTAAATATATTAAATACAGGTGTATGTTGTGAAGGTAGAGTGTGAATGGCTATGGTTGAGGAGATAATGTACCAGGCAAAACAACCCCTTTTGGAAACCCAGGGGCTTCAAATGAGCCCCTGGGCCAAGTGCCATTTAGTGTTTTTTTTATTTTTGATTGGGGAATATTGTGGAACAGTGTTTCTCTCCAGGGCCCGTCAGCTCCAAGTCATTGTCCTTTAATCTAGTTGTGGAGGGTGCAGCTCAGCTCCAAGTCCAGTCAAACCGGCCAACCTTGTTGTTAAGAGCTCACACTCTAACCAACTGAGCCATCTGGCCGCCCTTCCAGAAGCTCAGTGGCAGCTCAATATCTTCAATCTAGTTGTGGAGAGCGCAGCTCACTGGCCCATGTGGGAATGGAACTGGCAAAATTGTTACGAGCTTGCGCTCTAAGCCATCTGGCTGCCCCAAGTGCCATTTAGTTTTATTTCTGTGTTCTGTGGTATGGGGAGTTATTCGGCTGAGTATGAATGAGACTGGAGCATTTTACCTGGACCTCAGTGCATGAATTTGGGGAGCTCTTTGTCAATCTTAGTCTATTTCCTTCTATTGTATAGGGCCTTTGTTCTTTTCTGTGTTCTGACCACTGGATGTGACTTCCGTGATCATGGTTAGAAAATGATAACTCGGGGACACAAAATACTCAGTATCCTGCTGTCAAAGTTCCCTAGTGAAGTCAGTCTCATAAATCAGGCAAACAGCTGCTTTTATTTGTGGATGAACCAAATAACCTAGTACATGTCTTGGCGTAGAATTAACCCCTGGTAGTTCACAGAATGTTAAAGAATTTAGGAGACTCTACAAGAGTAAGAAAAGATTTATTGAAAGTCAAAGAGAGAGGTCTGGCAATATGAGTTTTGCCAGGACAGAACACAATAGGGACAGCTGCCAAGACAGAGGGGTAAGAGAGATACTGGCAAACAGAGTTGTGCCAGGGCAGAGTCTGATGGAGGACAGCTGCACCAATGAGGAGTGCTGGGGTTTTATATTTTTCCATGCAGGATGTAAGGTGCTTGTCAGCTTGCAGGGGACTGCCATTACAATTGTCTTCTCCTGGGAGCTGTTCTGTCCCATCTATGACGGATGTCAGCTTGCAGGGGGTTGCATCCATGATGGGTGTTTGTTAGTTTGCAGGGAACTGTTCTGTTCCTACCTATGATGGATGCAAGGTGCTTATCAGCCTGCAGGTGCAGTGACAGCCAGGGGTTTCAGAGCCAAGCAGTTAATGTTGAGCTGTTCCTGTTAGCCCACAAATGCGCTCCTGTTAACTCTTTGCCCTCTCCTGCCAACTCCCAAGTCCACTCCTGTTAGCTTTTCCTTGTCTCATCAGTACATGGCTTTGCTTAGTGTGACCATTGAAAGGTAGAGCTCACCTTCATAAATTCCGAGGTCCAAAAAAATTGGTCCCCAGAACCCCAAGCACCATTTATCTACTGTTTCAGTCTGATATCCTGTTCTTTCTAGTCCAAATGGATGGTTTCATATACTGCACATAAAATATGCAAAGTCCGCATCTTGGCATTCCTTGGACTCAAAATGTGCTAACTTTGTATATTTTGTTTTTGTAGGATAGTATGTAATATCCAATGTATAACTCAAACATTCAGCAAATTCAAATGTTTGGCTCAAAAGTTGGGTGACTTTGGCCAAGTTATTTAACTTCTCTGAGCTTCGGTCTCTACTTCCTCGTGTTACTTGCAGATTAAATAAAATAATGCATGTGAGACAGTGACTGGCTCGAGGTAAAAGCATTCAATAAATGGCTATTCCTATGTTTATTTTGCATCTCATCAGCCCTCCCCGCAGAGGTCGAACTGTGGTTTGATTAGCTCTCCTGCATCTGGGCTGCTTCCCCTACCCCATGAAGGATCATCCCTTCACCAGCGTCTACTCAGTGCCTCGCGCAGGACGCTGAGGACTTAAGCAGGAATCAGCCGACCTTGCTTTGCCAAGCCCGCCACCCAGTAGGAAAGAGAACCTCCCAAACGGAGCAAAAGGGCTGTAATCAGGGCTGTTTCCGGTGTTGTACGGGCAATGGGGAGGGACTTGGGGATGTCAAGGCTGCGGAGGAGTCATTCAGGGAACCCGCACCGACCATACAAATCGCCGGCACGCGAGGGGGCAGACCGTTGGCGCACCCTACGCACAGGGCGGGCCTGAGGGGCGGCAGCACCCGGGCCTGGAGGGCCTCGATCCCCCTGGAGGGCCTCGATCCCCCGGGACGAGATGGAGCTCTTCCTATTGGCGCAAGGCGCCCCGAGGAGCTAATGCTCAGGGGCGAGGGCGCGGCCCGGCCAAGTCACCTTATAAGAGGGACTCCGAGAGACGGGAAAAGCGCCAGCGGAGCCGCTCCGCGAGAGGACTTCCGGCGACCCCCGCGGCGGGAGAGGCCGGAAACGCCTGACGCGGGGCCCGTGGGCCGGACGACGGCGGCTGAGGGGCGGGCCAGGCTCTCCCGGGGCAGCTGATTGGTCGGCCCCTGGCGGCGGTAGTGGCGACGAGTGGAACCGTCACCTGGGCCCGGTGAGTCCTGGGTTCGAGCTTGGGCCCGAGCCTGGGCCCCACTGGCTCCAACTGCTCCTCGGCGAGCGGCTATGACTCCCGGTAGCCGGTTCCACATCTCCGGCTCCCCGAGGCGTTCCCGGGAGGGGCCGAGCCAAGTCGGGGCCTCCCCCTGGGCGCGCTTCTGCTTCTCTGGTCCACGCGGTCGGCCAGGAGCCCTCGGGGACTCTGTGGGGGAGGGGCGAATCCTGCAATGCCTAAATGGCCCCAGCCCTAGACAAAGGCAGTGCGGGGCCCTGGCGGGGGGAGCTGCCGCCCGGTGAGAGATGCCGAGGAGGCCTCGATCCCGGGCTGGGGATGCGAGGCTGGGGACGCCTGGGCGCGTCGGAAATTTGGGAGTTAGTAGGGGGCAGATGCAGGTGGAGGGTGAGACCACCCGGGCTAAGGTGAGAACCCTTGGAGTCCGCCCCACCTGAGGAATGGGTTGAAAGAGCAGGAGCCGGCCAAAAGCAGCCATAAAGGAAGGTCCAGCCCTCGCCCCAGTATCCCAACGCTGCGATTAACTTCGGCAGAGCGGGAGCCCCACCGAGATAAAGCATGATAAGGCCTAATAAATGTATTTGGTCATTATTTTGGTAAGCCGCAGACATAATTAAAAAAAATTATTATAGAAGTGTTTAGATTGAGACTAAACTACAGAAAAATACCGAAAATGGCACACCATTATGGATCCCAAGTACACATCACCTAGCCCGAACCACAAGATGGCCACACTGGTTGCATTACAAATATGTTATGGTTCCACACTGTTGATCTTAAGTGTAAAAAAAATTGTTTTAAATTAAATTTATTGGGGTGACATTGGTTAGTAAAATTGTATGGGTTTCAAGTGTGCTTTTTTTTTTTTTCTTTTAAGGAGGGCACAACTCACAGTGGCCCATGTGGAGATCAAACCGGCAACCTTGCTGTTCTTAGTAGCACCACATTCTAACCAGCTGAGCCAACCAGCCACCCCCTCAAGTGTACATTTCTATAATATATCATCTACATAAAAAAGTTTTCATGTTTACTGGGTGCAGCGGTTCAGTTTTGCAAGATGAAAAGAGTTCTGGATATTGGTTGTACAACAATGTGAATGTACTTAACACTACTGAACTGTACACTTAAAAATGGTTAATATGGTAAATTTTGTCAGTTTTTAAGTGCAATTTTTTTTTTATTTTTTAAGATTTTATTGGGGAAGGAGAACACGACTTGACTGGGGAATAGTGTGTACTTCCAGGATTCTTTTTTTTTTCCCAAGTCAAGTTGTTGTCCTTCAATCTTAGTTGTGGAGGGCGCAGCTCAGCTCCAGGTCCAGTTGCCATTGCTAGTTGCAGGGGGCGCAGCCCACCATCCCTTGCTGGAGTGGAACCTGCAACCTTGTGTTTGAGAGTACACGCTCCAACCAACTGAGCCATCCAGGAGCTCAGCTGCAGCTCAGCTCAAGGTGCGGTGTTCAATCTTAGTTGCAGGGGGCAGAGCCCACCATCCCTTGCAGGAGTCGAGGAATCAAACTGGCGATCTTCTGGTTGAGAGCCCTCTGGTCCATGTGGGAATCGAACCGGCAGCCTTTGGCTTTAGTAGCATGGAACTCCAACCGCCTGAGCCACCGGGCCGGCCCTAACCACAATTTTTAAGAAAAGGTTTCTTTCAAATTAAAAAATCTAATGCTGCAAATTAAGAAAAAAAATCTGACTTCAAGTGTGCAATGGAAAGTAGCTCATTGCCAAGTAGAGGCCCATAGAGTTGTGTTTTTAACCATACAGGCTCTAGAATGAATCTGTTGGTTTTGGTGTTCAGAGCAGTAGGACTTGGCCTGAGGTGGCGTTTAAGCACTGTGGTGCCCTCTGGTTTACACTAGAACTGAAGGGTTAGGCCAGCTCAGCTTTGTGAGTCAGTGCCTCTTAAATGTTCCTGTTTTCTTACAGTCTTAGGTACACCTGTAACCCTTGGGTGCGCTCCTGTGCCACCTTTCTAACTTCATTCTCAGGAGAGTTAATGAAATGTGAATTCACCTTTCTCTCCACTCCCATTCCTACCTAGATAGTCTCCCTTTAATATATCTACTCCTGTTTCCCAAATGCACCACATGTCAGTCCTTCACACTTCTGGAGTGCCTGACATTAGCTGTCCAAGTTCTAGCTACATTCTAGCTATCGCTTTGCAAATGAGTCCTACCTAGGTAGTCCTGAAACCTTCCTTCTGCCCACCGCAAACAAAACAAACTATAAAACCAGAAAGTAACAGGTTTGAGTTTTTGGCTTCCTCCAGGGGCTCCAGAACCAGTGTTTCTTCCAGAGGTAAATTTTCTTAATGTGAGTTGGTATTTATTAGAGAATTAAACAACCAATTGGGTAAGATTTGCATCAGAAAATTATATTAGTTATTGAGTAATGGCTATTTAGAACTATGTAGGAAAAAATTAGGTGCTTGATCACATCACTGGTTATCAGTGACAGTAAGAAGAAATTAGTTACAGGACCCCCCCTGGTGATAGATGGCAAAGAGCAAAAGTTAGATTCAATCACAGGCTGAATTTGCTTAGTGACTAGTGTCTAAGTTTATATAATCAGAGCTATCGAAGAGATTATTAATGAAATATCTACAGGAAATAATGTAATGTTCATCTGTAACTCATTTACCCTTTAACTTCCATTTTTCCCATGGAAACAGTTGTGATTTTGGATTAAGTGAGGTTTTTTTAGGAATGTAGCCATCATGCTACATCATAATTGCCTGTCTACAGGAGGTAACATGAAATGAATGAACCATTTTCTTGTTTTCCTTTGTAGGGAAGATGGAAGAGCTGAGTCAAGCCCTGGCTAGTAGCTTCTCTGTGTCTCAAGATCTGAATAGCACAGCTGCCCCACACCCCCGCCTATCCCAGTACAAGTCCAAGTACAGTTCCTTGGAGCAGAGTGAGCGGCGCCGCCGGTTATTGGAACTGCAGAAATCGTAAGGGATGCTTTAAAAACTCCTTGGCTTCTGTCTCTAGGCCGGGCACTGAGCCATTCAGGAGGCTCTCGATTTGCATCTACAGAAACTGCTTCAAAGTAAATCCTTTGTAGGCTGACGGTCTTCCTCATGGGGTTGGAGGGTAAATCCGGAGAGGTGGCCATCCTTTATGCCAGAGCTTAGGAAAAGATGAAGTAGGGAGAGGCTAAAGTTTGAAAGTAAAAGTTCAGTTATTTGGTTAAGTTTTCTTTCCTTCCTGGCAGCAGTACTAAGCTTTGCAATTTAGGGACTTGTGAAAGCCACACCCAGACTTCCACTCCCCACATTCCCTGTGTGGCTTCTCCTGCACTCTGAATCCTGGCATTGGTGTGGTCTTCCTGTCTGACTGCAGCCCACATGTCTCTGTGGAGCCCTTGGGAGTTCCAGACAAATAATTCCACAGGAAACCTGAGGAAATGTCTTCCATACACATAATTCTCAGTGCCAAGATGGCACACAGGGAAAGAGAGCAGGATTTTTAAGGCTGGGCTGCTCTGAAAGCAGGGCCTGTCCTTTTGTTCTCAGTGTAACATGGACCTCTTCTGGGTAAAAAATTAAGGAATTGAAAATTAGTAGGAACTATTAACAGCCGCACAGTTTCTAGGCTGTCTGCATTTTGCCCAGTGCTGCATCACTGGATGTATTTAGCAGAAGTGTTTCCCTGTGGCCTCCGGGATGCTTGCAGATTACATCTGCAGATCACTCCAACCCCCCTTTTTAAAAAATATAATTTAGATATTTTGAATTTTGAACTGTGAATACATACAATGAATGTATTACCTATTCCAAAATAATTGGTAAAAAGTCTCCTTCCCAGTTCTATCCCCTTGCCATCCAGTTCCTCTCCCATATTATTTCTTGTGTATCCTTCCAAAGATATTCTATGCACATATGAGTGAGCAAGTTGTGGTTGCATGTGTACATAAGCTTTTCCTTTTTTTAAAAAAGATTTTATTGGGGAAGGGGAACAGGACTTTATTGGAGGAACAGGACCTTTTTCCAAGTCAAGCTGTTGTCCCCTCAATCTTAGCTGTGGAGGGTGCAGTTCAACTTCAAGTTTAGCAACCTTGTGGTTGAGAGGACTTGCTCCAACCAACTGAGCCATCCGGGAGCTCAGCGGCAGCTCAGCTCAAGGTGCCGTGTTCAATCTTTAGTTGCAGGGGGCGCTGCCCACCATCCCTTGCGGGACTCGAGGAGTTGAACTGGCAGCCTGTGGTTGAGAGCCCACTGGCCCGTGTGGGAATCGAACTGGCAGCCTTAGGACTTAGGAGCATGGAGCTCCAACTGCCTGAGCCACTGGGCCGGCCCAAGCTTTTTTTTTTTAACAGAAGTAGCAGTGTAAAATACACTATTCTGCACATTTATTTAAGTTCTTTTTGTTGTTTGTTTTTTCCAGAGATTCTATATTGGTTCATAACGTACCAAGTATTCTGTTCCATTGAATGGATAGTTCATGATGTCATCTAACCAGTCCCCTACTGATGGACATCTGGGTAGTTTCCTTCTCTTATGCTTACAAACGATGCCTGGGAAATAACCACGGATGTGCATCCTTTGCACATGAACAAGTACACCAGCTCTCCCTTATTTTTGAGATAAAAGACCATTCATTGTGCTTGCATATGCTCTCTGGTGTGCACCTTCGAGTGAGTGTGCAGGAACACGTGTGTGTGTGAGAGAGGAAACCAGCTGGCTTGGTCTGTCTCAGTGGATGACCTTTGGCCTTACTCAGCATTGAGGAAAGCAAGCCTGGGAGGTTATGTGGTATCTGCAAATTACTTTGGAACAATTAGGTTCCAAAAATTCTTTTACTTCTCAATTTCCCAAACTTTCTACAATGTGTAGTTTTTAAAAACGAGGAAGATAACAATAAAAGGAAACAAATAAAAGTAAATCATAAGCTACGTGTTCTTTTTTGAAAGTTAGACAGGAGCTGGAGAAAGACTTTAAAATTCTCACTGCATCTCAGTGGTTCCTCTCTTCATTTCCTGGGGCTTTTGCATTAGATGTCTGCCTGGCAGAGAAGTGGCAGCTCTTACTTGGGACAGGTGGGAGGAGTCTTAGAGGGTGTGGGGTGCGGAGGCCGGGAGGGTGGGGGGGAGTGGGGTCAGCCTTTCCAGCTAACAAACCTTGAAATTTCCTTAAAATATTTTACTTTGCCCATTTTTAGGAAACTGGGGAAGGCTATGTTTAGAGTATTTAGGCTCTGGGAGGAGGTGGTCACTAGTTTAACCTTACAGAAGAAATTCTGTCATCTCTTATCCCTTTGGAATCCCCAGGTTGCTCCTGAATTTGGAGGCTTTGAATTGAATTAAATCTGCCACACTGTAGGGTGTCTTCCTATAAGAACAAAGACCTATCTTTATGGCGTTTCTTTCTCCAGCAAGCGGCTGGATTATGTGAATCATGCCAGAAGACTGGCCGAAGATGACTGGACAGGGATGGAGAGTGAGGAAGAAGAAAAGAAAGATGATGAAGAAATGGACACTGATACTGGCAGGAAGTTACCAAAACGCTATGCTAATCAAGTGAGTATTCCAGAGACCATTAGGCCCAGCTAGTCCGCTCCACTTCCTATGCAGTCAAATCCGCTGAAGTAAACGTTGCCATAAGGAGAGGAGGAGGCGGCAGGACCAAGGAGTGGGGACTGCCAAGAAAGTGCTGATGTTTGGAAGTCTCTGGCTGCAGAGAAGAGCTGGCTTACCGTGCGTGTGCTGACGGGGCTCACTGCTGGTCACTGGTGGGTTTGGGAACCATGACCCGGGCTGTAAGCCCAGGCTGCTGACACTACGGGACTCCACACACGTGTCCTTTTCGTAGCCATTGCACAGCTGCTCTGCAGGGCCTGCCCAGCCTAGCACTGCCCCATCCCACCTTCCAGACTTCCTATTACCCAAGCAGGGGACTAAACGTGTCAGCCTGGGATTTTCACATTCACATAATGGAAGATGGGAAGTGCAGCTGCCCGTGAATAGAAGGAGCCTGTCCAGCCACCCCAGGCCAACCAGGTGGCCTCCGTGGAGCTGAGGCCATGAAACAACAGATCACTGTCAGAACCTTACTAAGTGCCCTATTGCTTCCAGATAGCAATGCCAGAGGGGCAGCAGGCATGGGGACTGGCCAGCGCCCCAGGCAGCCCAGTGATTCCCTAAGGCAGGGTATCGGTCCTAGTGGGGCAGGGGTCTGCCCACAACCAAGTGTGTTGTCACCCAAGAATCTCTGCCACCTTTAGTCTGTGGTTCTGGGTGCACACACTCCCCTCTTCTTTCTATGCCACAAACACAGCACCGATAGCGTCCTCTGTGACAGGATAATTCCGTCATCTTCGGCAGGTGGTGTTGAAGTCGCTGCTGTGTGTTAAGCTAGGCTGTGCCATGGGGAAGAAATAACCCCTACACTCCTCGCCTGAATGCAGATTATGGTTTTTGATCTAAGCAAATGAGATTAACTTCCAGTAGGGAAAGAAGCAGGGCTGTGAAATCAGGACCGCATTGATAAAAGAGGAGGCAGCTTTGAAGCATGGGTCGGATGTGGACAAGCAGAGGTGCAGGGCGTCCCGGGGAATCCAGGCAGTAGGAGCAGGCTAAGCGAGAGTGGAGGTGGGACAGGAGTATATGGCGTGTTCAGGAGTGGTGTGCCGGCCAGTGAGGATGCAGCAGCATAGGGCTGCGGGAAGGAATACAGTGGAAATGTGTGTGAGGTTTAGACTTTTAGATTGTGGGACCCCTGGAGAGTTTTGAGCCAGGGACTTCATGTAATGATAGCCACACCCGTGTGTAGAAGTGCCTGGAAAGAGAGACTGTGGTAGGGAGCTTAGGTTTGCTAAAACGATGTGGTGGTGGGCAGTGAAAGTGGGAAGGAAATGACGTCACCACCATGAGAAATGTCACGAGGTAGCACGGACAGAATTGAGCAGTGGGTTGGATAGAAGAGGCACTATAAGGAGTGGTTAAGAGTTTAAACTCTGAGGTCACTTAGACCTGAACCTGACCTCAAAGCCAGGCTCTTTGTTGACCTTGAGCAAGTTACTTAACCATTCTAAGTCTCGTGTTTCTTATCTGTAAAGTTAGGGGATAGTAATAGCACCTGTCTCATAGGATTGGTAGAAGGGTAAGTGAGATATAGTGTACCCTAAACACCTAGCCTAACGCCCATAATAATGCCCCACAAGTATTAGCTGCTACTATTATTTTTTTAAACAGCCATATTGAGATATAATTCACATACCATACAATTCACACATTTTCAGTGTACAATTCAGTGGTTTTTAGTATATTTATAGGGCTGTGCAACCATCACCGCTGTCTAATTTCAGACCGTTTTCATCATCTCATAAAGAAAACTCATACCCATTAGCAGTTGGTCAGTCCCCGCTCCTTTCCCCCAGCCCCTGGCAATTGCTACGCTGCCTTCTGTGTCCATGGATTCTCTATTCTGGACATTGCATAGAAGAGGGATTATACAAGATGTATCCTTTTGTGTCTGGCTTCTTTCACTCAGCATAAGGGTTTCGAAGTTCATCTGTTGTAACGTGTTCATTTTTATTGCTGATAATATTCTACTGTATGGATAGACTACATTTGTTTATCAGTCACTAGCTGATGGGCATTTGGGTTGTTTCCACTTTTTCGCTATTATGAGTAAGGCTGCTGTGAACATTCATTTACAGTTTGTTTTGTGGTCATAATGTTTTCACCTCGCTTGGGAGTGGAGTTACTAGGTCATATGTATGGTAACTCTGTGTTTAACGTTTTGAGGATTGCCAAACTGTTTGCCAAAGTGACTGCACCATTTACATTCTCACCAGCGATATATGAGAGTTCCAGTTTCTCCACATCTTCGTCAATACTTGCTATTGTGTGTCCTTTAAAGTATGGCCGTCCTCGTGGATATGAAGTGGTGTCTCATGATCCTGATTGCATTTCCCTAATGACTAATGACATTGAGCATCTTTTCATGTGCTTATTAGCCATTTGTATGTCTTCTTAGGAGAAATGTGTATTCAAATCCTTTGCCTCATTTTTTTTAAAAAATTTATTGGGGTGACAATTGTTAGTAAAATTACATAGATTTCAGGTGTACAATGCTGTATTACATCATCTATAAATCCCATTGTGTGTTCACCACCCGGAGTCCTATGCCTCATTTTTAAGTTGCAGTATTTGTCTTTCATTATTGAATTGTGATAATGCAAGTCCCTTATCAGGTACATGATTTGCAGATATTTTCTCCCATGCTGTGTGTTGTCTTTTTACTGTCTTGATGGTATCGTTAGCAGTACGAAAGTTTTAAATTTTATATAGTCTAATTTCTCTATTTTTGTTTTGTCACTTGTGCTTTTAGTGTTGTATCACTACCGGTCTTTAAGGGAATGTTGATTTGTGCCTTGGGTTTAAGATTCAGTAGCACAGGGCAACTGGATAGCTCAGTTGGTTAGAGCATAGTGTTCTAAACAACAGGGTTGTGGGTTCAGTCCCCACATGGGCCACTGTGAGCTGTGCCCTCCACAAGTAGATTGAAACAACTACTTGACTTGGAGCTGATGGGTTCTGGAAAAACACACTTAAAATAAATTAAAAATAAAAAAAGATTCAGTAGCAAAGGTAGTGGTGATGTAATTACCAGGGCTACAGAAGGCAGACAGGAAGGGTGGGTGTTTCGGGCTGGGAAGTACTTGGGCAACAGAAGACAGTGAGTTCTGTTTTGGATATACTGAGTTTAAGGTACAGAGGGGACAAGCAAAGAAAGTGATACCAAGTGGCCAGCTGGAAATACACATCTGGAGGAAAGGAAAGAAATCTGGTGCTGAAAAAGAAGTTGAATTGGGAGGCATCGTCTTAGAAGTGACAAGAAGGTACAGAAGTAGATGAGACCCACCCCATGGGGGCAGCATCTAAGAGAAAGGAAAAGGGAAACCTAAAACAGTCCCCTGAAGATTTTCTGCATGTTTTTGGGGAGTGTGTGGAGGAACGTTTGGAGGAAAACACAATGGCACAGGGACAAGGGAACATGTGTGAAGGGGAGGATGTGAGTGGCAGCGTCACACGGGGAGGAAAGGGAGGTGAGGGCAGAAAGACTTGGCAGCACCTGAGGAGGTCACTGATGGCTTCAGCGGGCTGTGGGCAGCAGATGTGGACTGAGGGTCTCAGTAGGAGGGCAGGCAGCATCAAGGAATAGGAAGTAACTTTTAAAAAAGGAGAAAGTGCAATAGCTTAACAGAAATACAGAGTGATAACAGCTTTTCATTTTTGTTTTGGTTTTGAAGATTAGGGGTTGAGTATTTTGTGGGCTGAGGGGAAGGAGAGATGAAAGATTCAGTGGGAGGGATTAATTGATAGGCGAAAGTCTATAGATGGGAGGGACTAGGAGTGATGAGCAGAAGTTACATTTACTTCACCTTAGCCCCCTCCTTTTTTTTTTTGGTTGGTAACATGATATCTTAATGACATTGATTGGTCAGGTAGGCTGAGAAATTCTACATTTTTTAGGTTGGGCAAATTCTCTCTTCTGGAACATTTGAGCGACAACTATACAAGTAACCAAAAAAGTAACCATTAAGATTCCTATTTTTCTTTTCTGAGGCAGATTTCCTAACACGTGTGTCACCACTTGGGGAAATGATGACCTAGTTTAAAAGCATCTCAAGGTCAGGGGTCGTCTTCATCTCTGAGGTATCACCCCTGGAACATAATAGTTATGATTAGGTGGGTGGACAATGTAAAGAAAGGGAGAGGGCCCCATCACCCGGATACAGGGGGTGAGGTGTAAGAATGGGTGTGGATGCAGGTAGCGAAGGTGTGAAGTTGAAGTTCACAGTGAGTGGACTCTGTCCTGTCAGTTGAGCAGCAGACCAGTTGACTGCTAAGAGCAAGTGGGGTGCAGGTCCCACTGTCAGTATTTTCTGCCCTCATTCTTTTTTTTAAAAATTTTATTGGGGAAGGGGAACAGGACTTGATTGGGGAACAGTGTGTACTTCCAGGACTTTTCCAAGTCAAGTGGTTGTCCTTTCGGTCTTAGTTGTGGAGGGCGCAGCTCAGCTCCAGGTCCAGTTGCCGTTGTTAGTTGCAGGGGGCACAGCCCACCATCCCTTGCGGGAGTCGAACCGGCAACCTTGTGGTTCAGAGCCTGCTCTCCAACCAACTGAGCCATCTGGCCACCCGGGAGCTGAGCGGCAGCTCATTGACTTCATTCTAGTGGCGGAGGGCGCAGCTCGCTGGCCCATGTGGGAATCGAACCGGCAGCCCCGTTGCCCAGAGCTCGCGCTCTAACCAACTGAGCCACCCGTCCGCCCTGCCGTCATTCTTTTAATTGTATTTTCATTACAGATACAGGATGTGACTTCTCTGTCATTGTGAAGTGGAACAGCACATTCCTATTGATTTTTAACACCATGTTTTGTGTTCCCAGTTGATGCTGTCTGAGTGGTTAATTGATGTCCCTTCAGATTTGGGGCAGGAATGGATTGTGGTCGTGTGCCCTGTTGGAAAAAGAGCACTCGTCGTTGCGTCCAGGGTGAGTGCCGACTCCTGTCCACACACCGTCATGCCTAGTCTGTAGCAGGGGGGGTTCTTTGTACTCCCTGTTCCTTGTCTGCCACAGCAGCTGTGCTTGGCCTGGGGACGGAGGCGCTTTCTTACAGGAGGATTTGTTGAGAGCCACCTTTGGGTCGATGGCAGCCCGTGATGCCTAATGGGATTGGTATCTTTCTTTCCACACAGGGTTCCACCAGTGCCTACACCAAGAGTGGTTATTGTGTCAACAGGTTTTCCTCCCTTCTGCCAGGAGGCAATAAGCAAAACTCAACAACAGCGAAAGGTACCCACATAAAATTGCCTATTTAAGTTTTGTAATCAGTAAAAGACAGTGTCAGTTGCTTGGGTAGTTCTTTTAAAGACCCACTTTGAAAGCCTACCTTTGGAACTGCGTAGACACTGTCCTGTCCACCAGACAGGCTGTCTCCTTCGAGGTCAGGCCTCCTTGGCTGCAGAACAGTCTCAGCCGGGTGAGGTCTGCTGGACAGCACGCCCCTGAATTAAAGTGAACACGCCTTTCCCGTGGACCACCATTGCAGGCGACAGCTGCAGGGTGTGGCGAAACGTCCCTCAGGATTCCTAGGGTAACGGACAGAAAGCTGTTGGTGGGGAGTCCCTGCCAAATCCCCTTTTCTCTTTTATCGTTGTCCTAACCCTAGCTTCTCCCTCCCACCTGAGCCCAGCTGAGGAGACTAACATCACGGAGCTTAATTAACTTCCACAGCCACTGAGTGAGGAAGTGGTAGAGCTAGGCCCAGCTCTGCTCTCCTCCCGGCCTGCCTGGGCTCCCTTGGTGCTTCACTGTGCCCTTGGTACTAAGCCCCGACTTCTCTGTGGGCTTTTTGAGGCCCTCCCGCCTGGGCTTTGACCCACACACCCTTGTATCTTTCCCCTGCTCTACATATCCATTCTCCGCTCTGCTCAGCGTGCTTGCCTCCTGGTACCCCACATGTGTCCAGTTCATTCTACCTCTGGGCCCCTGCTCATGCCACCTCAGTACTCTGGCTTGAAATGCCCTCTCTTCTGCCCTGTTGTTTTCATCCTCTGATCCCAGAAGACTGTTCATATCACGTCTCTTCCATGAAGCATTTCCTGCTGCTCCAATCCCTTTTCCTGGAATTCCTATTGCTCTTAGTTTGTGCTATGCAGTTCAGCTCTTTGTTCTTTCCTTACATACTTAACTGGATTGTAACTTCCTTAAAGGCACGACTACTCACAGTTAATATTCCCCACAGAACACAGTGCCTGTGATAGTAACTCCAAAAGTAGTTGTAAACTAAAAGGGAAGATTACTTGTTTCCAAACGTGAGCTTCTCTAAGGTGGGTAAATGCCCCAGTCTATCTAGAAGTTGAGATTCCCAGTTGGCTGAGGGGCTGCCTTGCTCCTTGTGCTCTCCTACCTCAGGTCACCCTTCAGCTGTGTCCTGAGGAGCTCTCTCCCAGTGAATCCTTTCTGCTTAGTGCTGCCGCTTGCTGCAAGCTCTGAGGATTGTTGGTCTCAGTTCCCAGGCCCTAAGATGGGGCTCCCTGGATAGTGGTGCTGGGAACCCTGATTGGAGGGGAATTGTGTACCAACTTTGTGCATTGTGTCACAGACTACACCATTCTGGACTGCATTTACAGTGAGGTAAAGCAGACCTACTACGTTCTGGATGTGATGTGCTGGCGGGGACACCCTTTCTACGACTGCCAGGTAAGGAGCGGTACTCCCCTCATGGCTTCTGTTCTCTCCTCTCCTCCCTGGAAAATGGCTGAGCATGTGGGTTTGGTACGTGACCAACTTCTTGGTATGCACAGGATGTGGTATATCAAGAACATTATCTAATGTTCCTTGCAACTGTGAGTGTGTTTAAATTAGCTTCATTTAAAAAAAAGTCGAAGGAACTTAAAAATAGTAGAAGGAACTATGGAAAGTATAGCAAATTCTTGAGGTGAAGAAGGAGAGAAACAGAGCAAAGGGTAGGCTGGGACCTTGTAGGAGATGCAGTCACTGCTCCCCTCCTGTGTGGGAAGATTGCTGGCAGGGAAGACTGGGTGAAGGGGGTGCCATCTTGTGCGAGGAAGAGAAAGTGGGATGTAAGGTACCATCAAATAGACTCCTGCCACCTCCATTCCTTCACGAACCACACCCTGACCCTGAAAGTGGCGGGGTCTCCTCGGTATGATACAAAGCCTTGGATCTCTGAGGGGCTAGCTCTCGGAGGTTTCCCAAGTGAGGAGCAGCCCCAATGTTCTCTCAAGTTTCACCTTTCCCCATTATTTTTCTCAGCTTGGTGATTCTTATAAGTGACAGTAGCAGCCGTCAGGGTGAGGCGAGGTCAGCCGCTCAGGCCCTATTTCTATTCCCAGCAGTCCCCCATCTATGTCCCAGTTTTATAGTGCTGACTTTTTGTGCTCCCTGTCAGTTAGTTGATTATAGTGGTTCTCAGTGTTGTTAGAAATGTAAATTCTCAGACCTACTGAATGAAACTATGGGGTGGCTTATGTTTTAGCAAGCCTCCAGGAGCTAGATCCTCATGCAAGTGTGAGAATCGTGGGTTCTCACCATCGGCTGCTGCTTCTCATAGCCTTTACCCGAAGCTAGGCTTCCAAATGGTGCTAGGTGGTGGCTCGCAGGGTCCTGTCGTTCTAACAGTAACAGCTGAGACTTGCACCGCTCAGGCCTGTGTGAGCATCCCCTCCCTGATCCCTCACAACAGTTCTATCAGGTAAGAGCTGTTATTAGTCCTCAGCACACAGATGGGGCAGCACAGCCACAGGTGGTAAGTACCTTCTCCAATTATAGACCTAAACCTAAAACTCAGAGCTCGTACATTCAGTCCAGAACATATTTTCCTTTAATTCTGTTGAAGGATGTTTCCCAATGTGCATTCACAACCTATGAATTTGGCAACTAAAGCCACCTGTTTTTTTTTTTTTTTTTTTTAAAGTGGTGAAAAAAGTTTATTAGAAGAGAGAGTGCACTCCAAAGAATTAGGAGCGGGTCGAGCCCAGCCACCTATGTTTTTATAATATAAAGAAAAGACTCTGTGTTGTGTGTGTGTGTGTGTGTGTGTGTGTGTGTATGTGTATGTATTTGAATGTTTATATCAATTTTATTCCTAATTGTCAAATTTTCGAAGCAAACAAGATGTCTTTGAATGAATACACAATCTGGTAAATTGATATCAAAACTATAAAAGTGTATTCTTCCCCCAAAAGAAAATATTTAAACAATATTAATGAAAATACCAATGTGACAGAGTTGAAGTTGAAGTCAAAGTAAAAATAAGTCATAATCTGAATTTTCAGTATTACTAAAAATGAAAGTATTAAACACATGGGAATAATAGATCAATGCAATAAAATGAATAAGAGAAACTAATTAAAAAATTGATAAGGCATTAAAGTAATAGAAAAAAATAACTAACCCAAATAAATTATGTAAGATAGTTCTTAATAATGTTCAGTAAAGTTTATGAAGTTCTGTTTAACCTAATAAGGAAAAAAGGAGAATGACAAATACATAAAATAAGAATTGTTATGATGACTAGCCACAAAGAAAAAAAGATAGTTTACAAAAATAACTCCGAACAAATTTGTACTTTTTTACACTACTTTTCTTAACTCTATGCAAATAAAATACACGTAAAATAAAAATTTAATAGAATATATTTTGTCAAAATTGACTCAGAAGTAGATAATCAAGAAAAACTGACATATATGGAAAAAATGAAAAAAGCTGTAAAAGAATTACTCTTTTAGCTATGAAGACTGTGTTTTTTTTTTTTTTTTTTTTAATTTCCAAAAACAAAATAATGTAAGGAAAGAAAAGGCCCTAAATAACTACAGGAGGCTTCATATCAGTAATTCAAAAAATAAAGTAGTTTATGAGACGTTATAACTATATAGTAGTTTCTAATCCTCAGAATTAAAACAAAGGTTGACCACATGTGCTTTGGAATTGGAGAGTCCTGGGTCCCACAGTATTTTCTCTGTGTACCTGGGCAAGTGACTTAATCTCTTTGAGCGTCAGTCCTTTGGTGTAAATGGAGATAATGGTAATACAACTCTCAAAGGGTGGGCAAGGGTTAATAAGATTGTATGTGTAAAGTCCTGAGCACAGAGCCTTGCACATAGTAGGCTTTCATGATAAATGCTGGCTCTACTGCTATCAGTAATCCTACTGGATTTTTTTTTTTTAATTAAAGTTTGTTGGGGTGACAATTGTTAGTAAAGTTATATAGATTTCAGGTGTACAATTCTATAATACATCATCTATGTATCATATTGTGTGTTCACCATCCAGAGTCAGTTCTCTTTCCATCACCATATATTGGATCCCTTTTACCCTCATCTACTACCACCCCTCCACCCCCCCACCCAGTAATCCTACTGGATTTTAAGAAAAAAATCTTCGAAGATTTTATAAAGATCTTCCTGACCTTATGGCAGTTTTTTAAGGGAAATGAGTACAGTGACAGAAGGGCTTAGGTCTGCATAAATCAGGTGGCTATTTAGAATGGGCTGTTTTTGTTCACATTCGAGTTTGTGATGAGCAGTATTTCATTTTTCTCTATCCATTCTCTGGCAGACGGATTTCCGATTCTACTGGATGCATTCAAAGTTACCAGAAGAAGCACTGGGAGAGAACACCAAGCTCAATCCTGTAAGGCCTTGGGCTTAGGACTGCAAAGTTCTTTAGGATTGGTCTATTATCTAAATATAATCCTGAATGAATTATCTTTTTTGGAGTCAGCATGGTATAATGGGGAGAGTATGGGCTTCATAGTCATGCAGATCTGAATTCTGTTTGGGGCCTTCACAGTTTCTAGGTTAATAACCTCTTCATCTTTACAATAGGGTTAATAACACTCATCTTATAGAGTTGTTCTAAGAACCAGATGACATAAATATGCACGTCCTCCCAGCATAGTACTTACTTATGGTAGGCACTGGATAAATAATGATTGATACAAAGTTGATACAAAAGGCTGATAACTGCTTTTATTAATAAGGTATTAAAATCCTAGTAGAGTAGTTCTCAGACTGTAGCATGCATCAGCAGCCCCTGGAGGCCTGGCAAAATACTCCTGGACATCATCCCAGAGCTTCTCACTCAGTAGGTCTAAGGTGAAGCCTGAGAATTTACATTTCTAATAAGTTCCCCAATGATGAGGATACATGAATCACATTTTGATATCCTCTGCTCTTATATCTGAGCTGAGAGTGACCTCATCTAGTCAGTTCCCTCATTTTACAAATGAGAACATAGGTTCAGGGAGGGAACTGCCTTCCCCGAGGTCCCCCAGTACAGGATGACAGCCCAAAGTGCCTTTGTCACCTGCCCAGTAATTAAATATGTGACTGCTATTTTCAGGGCATTTTATTAGTTAAGCCCCATGGATTGGCCTCTGCTTGGATGGCTTACAGCCTTTTTAAAGGCAATTGGATAACAGTTATGGGACAATCACTGGGGTCAGAACTTCCAGTGATGTTATAGATAATGTCCTGGAGGAACATGCATTGAGGAAGGGGCAGTGGGAGCTGCTTTCTCCGAAAGGCTGTTGTATTATCTCACTGAAGCCACACGACAACCCTATGAAGCAGATACTTCTATTATCCCATTTTACAGCTGGGGAAATGGAGGCTGGCAGAGCTGGGAGTCAGACCTAGGCAATCTGACTGTAGAGTCTGTAGTCCTAAACATTTTGTTACGCTGCTTCAGTCTAAAAATCCTTCCTGGTGTGAAGGGGGCTTCACTCGTCTTCCATTAGGGGCAATTGTCAGAGGGCTGGGAGAACACGATCCCTAAACCTAGCACGGGACGGTGGTTCTCAGTCCTGACTGCATGTTAATATCAACTAGGAAATAGGAAACTGAAAATTGCATGGGCCTCTCCCCAGACCAGTTCAGTGAGAATCTCAGGGTGGGGCCTGGACATCAGTAATTTTTAGGAGCTCCCCAAATGATTCTCCGTATAAAGCAAGGTTGAGAACCACTGACGTAATAATTCAGTGGGTAGGTGGAGGGGAGGTGAGAGGGGAGGAAGAGACTGAACACTTCTTCATACAGCTTTTCAGTTGCTAGAACCAGTATTATTTGTAACATGTACTAATTCTTTGTTCTACTTTATATTTTAGTTTAAATTTGTGGGGCTAAAGAATTTCCCGTGTACCCATGAGAGCCTGTGTAAGGTGCTGTCTATGGATTTCCCTTTTGAGGTAACAAAACCATTGTCTTTATTGCTCTGATGTGATTGCAGGCTGCAGGGAAAGTTGGTTACACAGTCTTGCGCCCTCCTCTGCCTGCTGTGTCAGAGCATAGAAAAGGGCTGAAAGCTGGTTCCTGGGAGGGGTGTGTTCACCCCCTGCAGAACCTTAGCCTCCCCCCTGCTAGGTAAGTCAGAGTGCCAGAGCTGGACGGGCCCTGAAAGGACAGTGCATCTGGCGAGGCTTCGATTCCTAGGGCCTTCTTTGTGTGCCTCTGCTACAAGCCTGACAACCAGAGCCTTTGACTTCTGTGACTGACAGAACACAGGAGTGTGGTCCCTGAGCAGTGGCGTGGGGCAGGGTGACCCGCCCAGCCCAGTGTGTCCTGCACTGTCCCAGTCTTAATGCTGAGCATCCCACATCCCAGAAGTTCCTCAGCTCGGGCAGTCTTTTGTCATCCTTAGAAGCTGCTGTTACCCTCTCCAAGCTCAACAAGCAAACTTTCCTTTGCCCATCACACCCTTTAAAACTCTGCCTAGCCACCCACAAATCTTTGCTTGAACTGGACATAATTTTACTAGAAGAATCACAGCTTCCCACATGGCAAAAGCAGAGTTGCCTTGATTTCTGGGAGTCAATTAAGAAGGTGGTAAGAACACCATCTTTATTTATAGCTCTTATGCCCCAGTGACAATAAATGTTTTTTACAGATGAGTCAATGACTCACCAGAAAAGAAAATGTGGGACTATAGGAAGTCTTCCTGTTCAGAAAAACTGAGTTTCCCAGAACATAGCTCGCAAAAAATTTAGGGGGAGGTTTAGGCAGCCAACAATGCTTTGGAGAGCAGGGCTTCTTGACGGCCTGTTTCCTGTGCTCAGCAGTCCACAGGGGCTGCCAGTTCCCCTGCTTGATTCCCTGCGCAGAGCACATACCCCACCGCAAGACCTCTGGGTGGTGGAAGAGCATGGGACTGGGTTCAAGGTGAATGTCTGCTTCACCTTGTGTTTTCAGAGAGGTCCCCAGAACTCTGAGCAGTCCCACCTCTCAAATACCCTCACGGTGGGTGAGACGGTGAAATAGTGGGGAGGAAAGTACCCTGTAAACAGGAAAGTACTATTTTTGTTTTTATTGTCTAAAATTTAGTTTTCTAGGGCATTTCTTCATTTAGGGAAATTGCATGTGAGAAACAAGAACTTTTTTTCCTCTGGCAGTGAACCATAAGAGCTGCCCCTGTAAGTATAGGTCTCCTGGAAACATGTGGCCCCAGAAGTCATTTTGATCCCTGCTGTGCCCTCTTGTAGGTAGACGGGCTTCTCTTCTACCACAAGCAGGCCCACTACAGCCCCGGAAGCACTCCTCTGGTGGGCTGGCTGCGCCCGTACATGGTGTCCGATATCCTTGGCATGGCCGTGCCACCTGGCCCGCTGACCACCAAGCCGGAATATGCAGGGCTCCAGCTGCAGCAGATTATTGAGCACAAGCGGAACCAGAAGGAGGGTACGAAGGAGAAGCTCGCCCACAAGGCCTCTGACAGCGGACACTATGAGCTGGAGCACCTGTCTACCCCTAAGCTCAAGAGCGTCCCCCACAGCCGAGACCGCCCAGGAGCCTGATGGAGAACTAACGGAAGCGTCCTTTGGGACTCACAGGACAGTGCTTGGTCCCAGAAGGAAGGTTGGGGAGGACAGTGACGACAACAGGTGACTTCATTTTACAGTGGACTTTCCAAAGCCACTGCAGCCGGACACCACTTATCTCCTATCTGAAATGCTGCCTCAAACAGTTGGGGGAGGTTCCCAGATTAATAGGTCCCCGGATTTGAGCAACTCCTGTAAAAATGTATCCCAGATCCACAATGCAAATATACGTGATTCTTAAGAAAGAACCCATGATTCTTAAACTTTAAACAGTCATGAATCTCCTCCAGCTGCACCCCCAGGCTACGTAAACCATGACTGTTCACATCTTGGCCCATTTCACTGTTTTTAGCACTTAAGCATTCTGCTGAGTTTCCAGTTGCTGCTGTTGCCAACGATATTTTCTAAAAGGTCTTACCAGGAACTGCAGTTCTTGGTATTTGACAATGTTCTCTCTTCTGAGAAAACAAGTGTGATTTTCTTTGGTTTAGACATTGCCAGAGATAAAATGCAAATGGGGTTCACTCACTGCTCGGCCAGACGGTTGAGCTGGAGAGTGGGTTATGGAGCTGGGCAGGTCCTGCCCTTGAGGAGTTCCCCATCCAGTGAGAAAGGAAATCCACCAGCAGTACCCAGAGTGCATCCAGGTAGTGAGGTGGTTGCTTTAGTGCAGAAAGGCATATAGAGCCTGGGGACTGGGAAGAACAGGAAGAGGGTCCACAGAGGTCGTCAGAGATGGGCTGAGGCTCAGAGGGGGACAGAAATGTGCTGTGCGGACGAGAGGGCAGGACTTGCTTGCTGGCGGGAGGGCATGTGGTGCAGCCTGCAGAGCAGGGCAGGACGTGCTGTGGGACCCAGAGGGGTTCAGCATGGCTCAACGTTATGCAGGACTGAAGAGCCATGGGAGAGGAAGCTCCAGAGAGATGGGCCAAATTATGTTATGCGGAGGTTTTGGATTTTAGCTCATGGATGAAAGGGAGCCAGTGAAGAGCTTTGAGCAGGCCAGGTCCATTCAATTTGTGAACTAGAGCTCTTTGGCAACTGTGGGAGTGGAAGGACGAGGTATCTGCCGTGTTCAGAAAACATGTCCCATTTCCCATGGCTGCAGTATGCTCCCCACACTGCTTTCCACCTTTCTGGGACTTCTCTTATTGGACAAAAGGACTTTACTATTCCACTCCAGCAGCACTAGCGTCCTGTGGACAGAATTTCAGAGGGATACAGGTTAACGTTGTGTGACATGCCATTGTTCCTTTGTGTTAATTCTGGGAACAAATCCGGGCAGGGGTTGTGCTTAAGTGGAGCCTGAGCACACAAATTCAGCACACCGGTGGGATCAGCCTCGGTGTGGAGCTCTTAGAGGGCTGCTCAAGCGACTGTATAAAATCCCCTCCCCGGTGGTGCTCCTGCTGGCTGCAGATTTCAGCATGCCCACATCAGTAGGCGCTTTCCTGAATTCCAGTGAGGTCAGCTGTACAGGAGGCTGTGCTCCTTTGGTCCAGATGCATGCTGGGGCTGCCTAGGCAGAGCCACCTGTATTGTCTCAGGAGCAGTGCGTGCAGTGGTAGTGAGGCGGGGCTGGGCCAGGTCTGGAAGGTCTACTTCCCCAAAGGATGCGCTCTGGGGACAGATGCATGAGTCAGAAAACATACAGCCAAACTTAGCACCACGCACAACTTGATACTGTTGAATGGTATCTGGAAGGATACATCTCAGAGGAATGCCACTTACATTTTTAACCAAGGAGTCTTGTATTTCTTGTATTACTGAGCAGAATGTATCTCCTGGTCATATTTCTGTGTGAAATGCCACCTATTTCAAAGATGGCTATGTTATAGGTTGCTGTGATGGATGTGAGTTTTCTGGCTACAGTTTGGAACAGCTCTGTTTCTTTTTGTGGAATTCTCTCTTCTCCAGGCTGTATGGTTCGGTGGGACTGTAATTTGGGGGAAATGCCCTCCTTTTGCCAAGCATCGGGCTCAGGCCTCAAGGTGGGCCAATCTCATGCCCCTCACCAAGAGTTTGTGTCTTGAGCAAAGGACCAAAGGGAGTGAATCAGTAGGAATGCATTTATTTTGCCCACGGAGGGGCAGGGGAGTTTCTTCTTCTTGCTATGAAACCTGTGAACATCCAGTAAAGTCCATCTTGTTTAAAGTAGCTAGAGCTAATTTCTGGGCTTGCAACCGAAGAATCCTGATACCACTGTCCACTGTGGCGTACCCTGCTTGTCTGGATTAGAGGACCAGTTTGATACGAGTTAGCAAGGGACTACGAGTTGAGATAGTCTATTTCATGTCAAGTGCCACTGGAACCCATGCACCTAGAAAAGACTAGGCAAAATAAGGAGTGTTGGTTAATTTAATGTTAGGTCAGAAAAGCCATGCTGGTTCTAATGCCTGCATGGAAGAAATGGTGTTAGAGAAATCCACTTGTATTTGGCAGTGGCTCATCTCCATTCACTATTTCTCCACTAGCTCACTTCTCACTCATGTCTCAACCTACTGAAATCCGACTTGTGTTCCTACCACTTCAAGTGCTCTCCTCAAGGGACTGGTGGTGTCCTGATTTCCAAATCTACCCGACATTTCCCAGGTCTTGTCTTAGCTGACTTACCTGCTGTGTATATGCTGATGCCGTCCTATCTTACCTCCAGCCTGTAGTGTGCATCTAACACGTCATCTCCTAGTCACCTCAAGTTCAGCATGTCTCAAACTGCACTCGTTGTCTTTCCCCCTCAGTCATGCTCTTCTCGGGATCCCTGTCCTTGTGAATGTCACTTAGTCACCCAAGCCTAGGAACCATTTTTACGATTTCTGACTTTTCATAGCCAGGTAGTCACCATGTCCTTTAAATCCCACCTTTTCTCCATTTCCTCTACAACCTAAGGCATTAATTCAAGCTTGCGTCTTCTCTCTCCTGGAGTACTTACCTAGTTTCTTACCAGAGTCTCTGACCTAGTTTTCTTGCCACCAGTGCCCTCCCCACCACCACCACCACTCTGTCCCTGCCACAACTGGCAGAGTGATCCTTTCTAAAAATGCAAATCTCATCATGTTAGTTCAGGGACTTCCCATTGCCTGGCAGGTACACACGGAGCTTCTCAGCTTGCCGAGCTTCCTCATGACCGGGACTTAGTGTGTCTGTCCAGCCTCAGAATTACCTGGCCTTCTTTGCTGCCTCCTCTAGAGTGATGCTGCTTTATCGTTCTCTGTACAAACACCTCTGTTTCATATTTCCCCCAACGCATACACACCATCTCTCCTTACTCTGATTGCAGTCACCTGGTGAATAACCTGCTCATCTTTGAAAAACTCTATTCAACAGATACCTATTTGAACCTTTACCTCTGTGGGTAGAATCAGCCATTGTCATCTTTGCGCCCCCTTCCCCCAATCCCACTACATAATCTATTAACCAAAGTTAGGGATGATCCACAAGACCACCCTCACTCTGCCACAACTGCAAGTTAGGGATAGCCCCATGACAAACCCCAAGTTTGGTAATTCACCAGAAGGATTCGGAGAACTCACTGAAAGCTGGTATACTCATGGTTAGTTTATCACAGTAAAAGGAAACAGATTAAAGCCAGGCGAGGGAAGAAATGCATGGGGGCAGAGTCCAGGAAAGTTCTGAAGTGGATCTTCCAGTTGTCCTCTCCCAGTGGAATCACGGACAGCACTGAATTTTCTTGGTAACTATGTATGACGGTACTCACCGAGTATTGCCAACCAGGGACTCACCTGAGCACTGGTGTCCAAAGTTTTCACTGGGGGCTGGTCATGTAGACCTGGTTAGCAGACCTGTTTCCAGCGCCTCCAGGGGTCTAGCTGATAACATGTGATCCAAAGTCGACTACCCCCCAGTCACATTGCTGGACTTCTCGTGTGGCCAAAGACCCTCAGGTAACAAACACACTTCTATTAGGCAGGACATTCCAAGGGCTTAGAAGTTACTTCCCCGGAGCCAAGGGCAAAGGCCAGCCTCTCTACAGGCAAGGTTAAGTTCTTTACTACACACTTCCTCTATTAGATTGCAAGCTTCCTGAGGTCAGGGAGTACCTGGCATTATGCCTGGCACTAGTATCAATAAATGTTGGCTGCGTAATTGAAATAATGAGCTGAACTGAGAAGGCAGTTTGGAGGAGAGCCCCTCCCCTCTCCACTGCACAGAAGAGTGACCCTGGAGAGAGAGAGAAGGCTGATTGGAGGTGTGTGGCTGGCTGCTAAGAGGTGGTTGGATATGCTGCCGACTTCTAATAACAAGAACTACATTTAGTTCTATGGATGTGATTACAAGTATAGCCTAAAAACCTCTCACTGTGGACATTGGAGGAAGGAAACAATCTTCCTACCTACAGACTTCCTTTCTAATAAGGGGAGAATAACAAGGAAGCAAATAATTATAATTCAGAGTGTTGGGTGAACTCTCGACACAAGTATCAGGTATAAAAGTAACATAGTATAGTGATTGATTAATCTGTGATGTGAGAGTGGTAAGTAGGGGTGTCAGATGAGAAAATTGTGTGAGGAAAGAGGCAGATCATTTTTTAATTATTTAAAAAAAAAAAGCAGAGGATAACAATGGTAAGGACCAATCCCTCGAATACTGGGTAATGGGCAAAATGTAATCTACCTGGGATAAGATTTTTCACCTTCCAAACATCCTAGTGATGTCACCTTCAGCCATCCTAGTGATTATAATAGACATGGCCTCTAAGTAAACAAGAACATAATTTTCATTCTAGACATTGGTTAGCAGTATGACCTATTTATGAGGTGTGATCAAACGATATGGTGAGTGTTTAAATAAAAGAAAAATTTATTATAGTAAAAGACACAATGCTATTAACCCCGCTCAAAATACCTCTCCTCGCTTTGAACACACTTATCCCATCACTCTTACCACTTTCTGATGTAGTTCTGGAAGTCCTCTTTCCTGAGTGTCTTTAATTGTGCTCTTGTGGCTGCCTCGATATCTTGAATCATTTTGACTTTGGAGACGAGCCAGAAGTCGCATGGTGCCAGATCCGATGAATACGTAGATGAGGACACGCTGTAATGTTTTTATCTGACATAAATTGTTCCAGAAGCGATGTGTAACACGGAGGATTGTCGTGATGAAGGATGAAGTAAAGACACTCACGAAAGAGGACTTCCAGAACTGCTTCAGAAAGTGGCAAGAATGTTGGGATGAGTGTGTGTGAAGCGAGGGGGAGTATTTTGAGGGGTATTAATGGCAATGTGTCTTTTACTGTAATACATTTTTTTAAACTTAAATATTCACTGTATTGTTTGATCACATTTCATACTCTGTATCTGTTTGTCTTAGAAAAAGGGCAGTAAGAACTTCTTTGGATCTTTTATAGCCAAACATGTCTATAGCACAACACATGTCTCTTTCATCGGCAGTAGATTATTTTGGAGCAATGTTTGAGAAGAGCTTTGGATTTCAGAAGTAAAGTTGTTTTGGGGGAAAGGTTAAAAAATTCCAATCACAGCTTTGGAAGTATCTCTATTCTTAGACAAGAACAGATATAAATAAGGCAGGAGAAAATGGTAAGATAGAGGCCTCAGCGTTAAAATGACTATCTTCATTCATTAGTCACTCAACACATTTATATGAAGGGCCTACTGGATACTAGGCTCTAGGCACTGAGGGTCCAAGCGCCAGCAAGACAGATGGGCTCCTGCATTCCTGGAGTCTCCGCGGGCGGGCAGACCGAGGCTAATGAACAAGTACATGATTGCAAATCAGCTCAAATTTTGATCAGCTGTCTGGTAAAAACTGAGAGGGTGCTGTGAGAGAGTAACGGAATCTAATTCAGTTTAGGGAAGAGCCACAGAAGGTCTTGCTGAGGAAGTGCCTTTTGAGCTGAGACCTTAAGGATGAGTCAGATATGTCTGGTGAAAGAGGTGGGAGGAAGGGGAGGATAAGTTTTCTAGACAGAGACCTGAAACTATGCTTTAAAAGCAAAAAAGGAAAATACAACCCATAACACTCCTCCCCCTAAGGTGGTTCCCTCTTTTATACTTTCCACTTTCAGACTTCAGTTCATGTTAATTAATCAATTGATTAAATTTATTGGAGTAACTTGATTAATAACATTATATAAATTTCAGATGTACAACTTTACTTTTTTTCACACAAAAAATCAATTTTAATAGATATTATTTTGTATTTATATAGTGACTTCAAGAACTTAGATGCTTCCCAGACATTATAGCTAATTCATCCCCACAACAACCCTGTGAGGTAGGTATTACTCCCATTTTACAAGACAGGGTTATTGAAGCACAGAGAGGTTAAGTGGCTTGCCCAAGGCCACACACTTAAGTTCGCTGAAGATCCAGGACCTGAGCGCCTTAGCCTCCCAGTTAAATACTTCATGAGAGAATCTTTAATGAAAAGTATCTTTAAAGAAAGTATCAAGAGTAGTATGTTACGAAAATGAAATCTTTCTATTGCCATCAAGGAAAGAAAAAAACCTATACTGATGATTAGGCCCATATTATATCTGTATACTCTACTGTGTGCTCACCACCTCGTCTAATTTCCTTCCATCACCTCACATTTGACCCTGTCTACCCTCTTCCTCCTCCCCCTACCCTCATGATAATTTAATAAAAATGTGATTTTGTCACCTTCACTCCTCTAACCCTATCCTAGCCTTCCTTCAGAAGCCCTGCAGCCAAACATTTCAAAATGTAAGGAGGCTATGTCAGTATGTATGGATCTACCTTAAATTTTCTTTTTTTTTGTAAAATGAGGATCATAGTTTCAGCTATCTCATACTATGATGGTGAGGTTAGATGGATGAAAGTCATTTAGAACAGTGTCTGGTACATGGTAAGGACACAATAAATGTGAACTTACTATTTCAGTGTATGTGTGTACTATATTTTTTGAGTTTCCTGTTATGTTGTTTCCATTCTTTTGCTATTACAAACCATTTTGCATCTTTAAGATTTGATTGAGCAGGATGACATTGCCATACTTGATTTCCTTGGTTTGATCCTGCAGTTAAAGGCAAGATTTGTCCTCTCATTATCCTAAGGTTTACCTCTCAGAACACATCCAGCCAGCTGCCTTGCACCTGGTTTTATTACCCACATCTCTGCTCAGAAACTTCCAAATATTATGCTGTGAGTACTGTGATAGGCAACAATTCTGAGAACTGTTTCCTTACACACCCACACGCCCCCACACACAGCTGTGCCTGGGAAAACGTGTGTTCTCTTTCCTAGCTCACTCTGTTAAACTTCTCCCTTTAATTCTCACTCTATCCCTGCACTAGGAGTTAGAATGCTTGGGTTCAAGTTCTAGCTCAATACTAATTAATTAGCTGTGTGACTTTGGATAAATCACTGACCCTCAGTGTCCTGAGGATCACTGGGCAAAACAAGTATAAAATTAAACAGTGGGCTGAGACTCTATCCTCTCCTGTGTCTACGCAGTGGTTGGTACCACTCAGGTCCTGCCATTTCTTCCTCTAGCTTGGTCCTCTAGCCATTTGCCTGCTTAGGGAGAAAATCTGTAATTTCCACATATAAGTGGATCTGCGCACTTCAAACTTGTGCTGTTCAAGGGTCAACTGCATTTAAGTTACTATTTAAAAAATATTTTGAAAGGGTTATACATCCACATGCGAAACTTAAACACACAAACACACAAAACTGTTAGAAACCAAGATAGTGGTTACTCTTGACTGTAGTTACTTGGGGGTAGTGACTAAGGGAGGAGGGGGTTTGCTATTTCTTGATCTGTGTGCTGGTTACATGGGTGTGTTGGGTTTATGAAAGTTCATCATGCTGTATACTTACATGTTCACCTTTTCTGTATGTATATTATACTTCAATAAAAAGTTAAAAAAAACACACACCAAAACCTTAAAATGTACAAGAGACCATCTAGGGAAAAGTCTCCCTGTCCCTTTTGTTCCCCAGACACCCCCCATCTTCACCCGCCCCACTCCATCCTCCTCCTGAGACATCCAATTAACTTTCTTGTGTATTCTCCCAAAGCTTTTGTATGTATAAACTTACAAATACATGTTCACTTTTTTCCTTTGCACAAATGACAGCATATTATGCACACTGAGTCCTGCTTTTTTAAACTTAATAGTACAGTTCAGGGATCATTCCATATCATAACATATGGATGAAACCATTGTTTGGTTCATCGTGGTAACCCCAGTACATAGCCCAGTGACTGGCATGTAAATGCACTTGTTAAATAGCCGGTCTTCCAGAGAAGCGTCTGGTCGCAATCCTGAAACTGGAACTGCTCTGGGAGGTTATGAACTCAACCCAGTCAGCCTGGTGTAAAGGATAAAATAACCTACCTGAGTACCAGGATTTTCTTCTCGAACCAAGGGCACCCTGAAGTTCCTGTTGCAATGATGCAGAAATGAGGTGAGGTCAGAGGTGGCTTCGAAAGTCCTGGGAGAGTATCTTCAAGTTGTCTGAAGACCCCTCCCTTGGGTCTCAATTTCTCCAGGCTTTCAGGCCTTGGGACTGACTAGCTGTGGCACTTGCTTGTTCGTTGGGTCCCTTTAAGAATATTTTTGGTCTGGACTGATGTAAAAACATAGCAGACCCAGTCCTGCCTTCCTTGTGACTCCCGAACTGACTCCAAGACTACTCTGTAAGAGCCCCAAGGTTTTTGCTACGCGCCTGAGTGAAAATCAAAGGCTTGCAAAAGCTGCGTGATTTCTGTATGAGGTTTCTAAATCAGATGCTGTTTTTTTCCGAGGGACTAAAATTACCTATATTGGCAATAAATGACAGGATACAGCAAGAACGAGCGAGCGGTAGGGCCGAGATGAGCGTCCTGGACCTCCCAGGCAACCTTTCCAGGCGCTTTCAGTCAGCAAGTGACAGGGAAATAGATGAGGACTGTGGGTTCCTCACTTGCAGGTGGGAGCGGACAGCAACCCCGAGGTGCCCGTCGGCAGCTGCATTCTCTTCCTCCTCCGTGGAACTTAACCTTCCTTGTAAACCTCACACTCACCTTTTTCTCGCTCCCCACAGTCCCGAGTCGTCAAAGTCCCTCGCCTGCCCCCCCCCCCCACTCCTCGAACTTCCTCAGCTTTGCCTCCTCGAGCTCCTTTCCCCCATCCCGCCTCTCCTCGGCCTCTCCCTGCTCGAGCTCCTCCCCCCTCCTAACTCCTCTCCCCCCACCGCCAGGCTTCCCCCTCCTCCAGCTCCTCTCCCCTACGCTCCCTCCGAACTCCTCCCCCCACCGCCTCGCTTCCCCCTCCTCGAGCTCCTCTCCCCCATCCCGCCTCTCCTCGGCCTCCCCCTGCTCGAGCTCCTACCCCCTCCGAACTCCTCTCCCCCCACCTCTTCGCTTCCCCTTCCTCGAGCTCCTCTTCCCACCCACCGCCCCCGGGCTCCTCTCTGTCGCCCCCTCCCGGACTGCGTCCGCGCTCAGCGGCCCTGCTCGCCGCCCGCCCATTTGTGAATGAGACGCTCAGTTTCTCAATGGAGCCGCGGGGGGCTCGGGCGGCTGCAGGGTTGGCCGTGAGCCGGGAGGGGGGTGCGCGGCCCTGTCCCCTCCCTCTCCCTCCTTCTGGCTCGGAGGCTTTTGAGGAACGGCGCTGAGAGGCGGCCGCGCGGGTCGCCGGGCCCACAGCCGGAGGAGCGGGAGCGCCGCCGAGGAGGCCGGCAGCCTTCGCTCTGGGCCTGGAAAGTTCTTGATTTCATATTTCCTTTTTTCCTCCCGATTCCCTCAGCTCCCCGCCTGCACTTTTTCTTTTCCGGGAGAGGAGGGGGAGTGTGAGGAAAGGAGCAGAGAAAATAAACAAGGATTTCCGCCCAGAAGACAGCGACAGCTCAGAGCGCCTTCTCGTGAGGACCCAGCGGCGGCGTTCGTGGGCGCCGCGGGCGCGGGCCCGCCGGCCCACCATGCGCGAGCCGGCCCCGGGCTGCTGAGCGCGGGCACGAGGGAGCCAAGGCCACAGCGGGGCCCCGGCGCTCCGGGCGGGTCCTGTTCGCGGGCGGCGGCGGCGGGATGGAGCCCGCGACCGCACCCCAGGCCGACATGGCGCCGCAGCTGACCCCGGAGGAGGAGCAGGTAAGCGGGGCCGCGGCGGTGGGCGTGTCGGACCCCTGGGGCCTACGTGGGTCCCTGCCCGCCGCGCGCTCTCGGCGCCTGGGGCCCGCGGTGGCCTCCCCCTGGCGGCCGCGCCTCTGGCCGTCATCCCCTGAAACCGGGGCGCCACCGGACGCCGCTTCTGCTCCGGACCTCCTCTGTCCCCTTCGGCCCCGGAGGCTCAGGCCTCGCATCGCCCCTCCCCCCACTCCGGAGGTGATTAAAGTTCCTGGACCTGGGGGCCTTCCTTTCTATCCACAAACGCCCCCGCCCCCGACGTTTGCAGAACAGCTCCTTCCTTCGGTCTTTGCACACTATACATATTTTGCTGCTTTCCGTGCGGGTTTTGTTTCTTTTTTCTTTTTCTAAGGGCAAGAAAAGCTCACTTTGGGGGATGGGCTTCTGCGGGGACCACCGCCCCTCCCGAGGACAGTCATGGTAGGCACTGGGTAGTAGATGCCCTAGATTTTCAGACGAGCCCCTCGGGCTTATCCCAGGGCCGTGGCAGGCCTCTTTGGACACATTCTGAAAGATCCAGGCCTTCTCACGCTCCCCAAGCCCCTGGCCTTGACTGCCCCATTCCTCTCTCTTGGTCTGGGCACATCCCCCACTCACACTTCCCTACCCCCATCTCACCCCACTGTCTACATCTTTCCGAAGTCTACATTGAGCTCCATTGTGCCTTAACTCTTAATGACCTTCAGTTCCAGAAGGAAGTGGTTTGCGGTGTCATTTTGGGGGCTTGGGTAAGGGAAAAATCGGGGCCCTTGCAACTTTCACTCTCGCACATTCCTGCGGGGGAGACGTGGACCACTCCTTCTGAGAAAGATAGGAAAGCCTGCGGCTGAGATGGGAACCGTAAAGGCTTTTCGCTGTCTCTTTGGCACTGCCCATATCCGGCCTTAGCTGTTTTCAAAACGAGCCATAATCTGATTCCATGTTTTAATAAAAATCTGAAATAAGAAAAGATGAACCGTGCTGGTCACCCATTTCGACCTCTCCAGCCCTTGTTCCCAAGAACCACATTTGGTAGCACAGTCTCTAGTGTGGAGACAGTCTGGTTTTACAAACTAATATTGGTTAATGGGTTTCTTTAAGACGTGATTGTTAAAAAGCCCTTGACTTTTCTCCTCATTTGTGGAGATGACATGTTTTCATATTTGGCCTCAGACCGCAGTCTTACCTTTTGATGTTTTGAGATAAAATCAGCCTGGGGGAAAAGAATTCTGCTCCTCTGTACAAGCATTCTGGTAACTGCAGTTGGGTGTTAATAAAATGCTAGTGAGGGCCTAATGCAAGCAGGTGGCCAAGGAGTCCATCCTGCCAGAATTAGAGAAATGCTTTAGTACTAGGGTGTAATGTGTTAGGTTGATTTTTAAAGGGGCAACACTCTCACTTCTTTTTCTGGAGTTAGTCAGATTTAAAATTTCTGTGTTTCTTAAGACTTAATGGCATTAGTGTTCCACTATGAAAATGGCATTAGGTTGCAAATGAAAAAAAAAACACCAAGGAGAGCAAATATTGAAGCATTGATAGTATTGCTAATGTTGTCTTCACCCTGTATATAGTGTAAATATGCAAGTGTGTTTAGTAAAAATCTATTACATTGAATGGGTGTGTTGGGCATTAACAAGGACTGGATGGGAACAAAATATTTGTATATTAAGATCAGGAAGTTAATGTGGTTTTTTATAACCATACCTTTTCCTATATAATGCCAAGTTCTCTGCAGGCATTTCAAAATGTTGAAACACAAAAGCAGCATAGTTCCAAGCAGCACAGTTCCTTCCAATTATTGTAATGCCTGATGGATTTCATATTTTACTTTAATATCACAAGAGTACTCTTAACTGTTAAGATTTGTTTAAAATATGTAAACTAAACGACAGCAAATTTGTGTTAGACTTAGCAAAGTAGTCATCCTGGGAAATGACACATTCATTCCATAATGCTACCTCATTGCTCGAACCAATTTTGGAATTCATTTGGAGTTGATTTCAAAGCTGTGGCAGAATCTTTTAAATATTTTCAATGTTGGTTTTCGTGTACTTTCGAGAGTCAACTGGATTTTTGGAAATAGCAAAGAAATCTAAAATTGAAATGCATTTAGACCCTTTTTGGGGTGTGAGAATTGCCTTAAAGATGTTTCTGAAGCAGATCCTTCCTGAATGGTATCTCTTTCTATGCAGTCATGTGAATCAGAAATCCAGACGTTTTCCTGGACACTGTTCTCCCTCAGCCCCTCTGTACTATATACGTCATCAGGTTTTCCAGAATATTTCTTGAATTCATGGATTTCTCCCACTACCGTTCATCACCTTAGTCTCCAAGCCACTGTCGTTACCTGACAGTACTTTTGTTTCCTGCCTGACCCATCGGCATTCCTTAGCTCTTACTCCAGAAGCCAAAGGCAAATTGCATTTCTGATCCCTTCAGCATACCCGCTTCCAAAATGAGATTCATAAAAACCCTCCAGTGGCTTTTCATTGCTTTTGGGATCATGACAACTCTACAAGCCTCAGCCCTTGAGTGGTCTAGAGCCTTAGCTAACTCTCACATCATCTCTGCTCCAGGCACACTGGCCTTTTGGTTCTGCAAGCCCGTTTCCTCCGTCCTGTGGGGTCTTTGCACAAGTTGCTGTCCTGTCTAGAAACACCCTCCACTGTGGACTCCCTCTTCATCCTTTAGCTCTCAGCTTTCACTTTCTCTGGAAGGCCTTCCTTGTTCTCCCCAGTTAGCTTAGTTCTCATTTATTGGCTCTCAGACTACCATGTACTGTCTTTTATATCACTTACCACAAGTTTACACTGTTTGTGTGATTGATGACCAGAAGCTCCATGAGGGTGGGAACTGTGTCTGCTTTTGCTGACGTCATATGCACATTGCCTGGCATAACGACTGGCACTTAATGGACGTTCAGGAAATAGTTGCGGAATGAATGGAAGTAGTTCTGTATGTGATTTGTACAGAGATGGCATCATCTCCTTTTCGAAAGGCTTATGAGAATACAGACATTGTTCATTTTGACAAGGGTTGGAGGTCATTATTATTTCATAAGCTCATTTCCTATCTAGGCGTTTGTTGAACAGGTACAGTGTTTCCCCGAAACTAAGACCGGGTCTTATATTAAGGTTTGCCCCAAAAGACGCATTAGGGCTTATGCTCAGGGGATGTCATCCTGAAAAATCATGCTAGGGCTTATTTTCCGGTTAGGTCTTATTTTCGGGGAAACGTGGTATTATAGTGAATCCTCATTTGTAACTTTGATGTTTCTTGCCTTTATTTTTTCAGTTCTCAGTTTCAGAGCTCTGCAGTTGAATTACAGGAAAAAGTATGCTTTGCCTTTAAGGAACTTACACTAATAACAACAGAGTATTAACAGTAACTGTTTCCTAAACTCCCGTTTTGAGTCAGGCTCTGTTCTGGGCATTTCACACACAGTTAATCCTCATAAGATTGGAATTATTACCTCATATTGCAAACGAGAAAACTCAAACGGAGAGAAGGAAATTGCCCCAGATCACATGGCAAATGATGGGGCCATGCGTTCCACCCAGATCTAGGTTATTCGGCCTCCACTGCAAATGTTCTCTCTCTTATATATTATATAACTTCTCAGGAAGCAATTAGCCAATGTACTAAGATGCCTAATGTACTAAGATATAATAGATCATGTTGTGGGTTTTGGTATTGATATATGTGTTTGGTGTTGACGATTCTTTTTAAAATGTAGTTCAAAAAATGCACACAGAGGAAAAAATTTGGAAAACCTTTCGTCAGACCTATATATTGCCAGCAGAAACATATCATACAGTCTATGTAAGAAATTGTGATGAAATTAACTCTTGGAGAAAAATTTGTTCCTTAAGATAGAGTTGGCAACTCTTCATTTTGAGGTGTAGTCACAATAAAAATTTAATTTTTCATATCTTTTCCCTTTGTACAACAGAAATAACTATTCTTGGAGCCAAATATGAGGAGTGTTATCTCTCCGAACTATAAAAATCAAGGGTTTTTTGTGTGTGTCAGGAGTACATCCTTTTTTGATATGTTTTTGTGCAAATATAAGAGCCTTTTTGGAGCCAGCCCGGTGGCTCAGGTGGTTGGAGCGCCGCGCTCCTAACGCTGGGGTCGCTGGTTCAGTTCCCACATGGACCACTGAGCTGCGCCGTGTACAGGTAAGATGTGAACAGCAGCTCTCCGTGGAGCTGGGCTGCTGTGAGCAGCTGGAGGCCGGCGTGAGCTGCCATGAGCTGCCATGGGCAGCCGGTGGCCGCTATGGCTGTAAAAAACAAAAAAAGCATTTTTTCTTTTTTAAATTTCTTAATTGGGGAATATTGGGGAACAGTGTGTTTTTCCAGGACTCTTCAGGACCCATCAGCTCCATGTCAAGTCATTGCTTTCAATCCAGTTGTGGGGCGCAGCTCAGCTCCAAGTCAAGTCGTTGTTTTTCAGTGTAGTTGTGGAGGGCTCAGCTCACTGGCTCATATGGGAATCGAACTGGCGACCTTGGTGTTATGAGCACTGCACTCTAACCACTGAGCAAACTGACCATGCAAGAGCCTTTCTTAATGTGTTGACAAAGTTGTACATTTGGCAGGTGTAGGGTGATTTCTACATATCAGTACTGTGTTCATTCTTACTATGTTATTGTTTTAATTTTATTTTTCCAAAGCACAGTACTTGCATTTGTAACATGACCTGAAATTTAATTGCATTTGCTAAATTATAATTGACCACAAAGGATTCTTAAAAGTATTTTATGTTATATGTCTTATGTTCTTAATGTTCAATGTCTGTGTAACCGACAGAAAGTTAAGTGAGACTCCTTGGGTTACATCTATTTGGGCATACGTTGTAAGGAAAACTCTCTCTTTGTAATAAACCATAAAACAAAGACTCTTAACTAGGATTCTGAAGAAATTTGCATTCAGCAGTTAAGTAGCCTTTTAGGGTCGTGGTTTTACCTGGATTTCCCAAGTCGTGATTCATAGGATAGAGTCGTTTTCTAAAGTACATGTGCTTTTATTCATATTTTCATTTTAGACTAGAGATGGTTCTAACGACCCATACAGTGTTTCCCTCACGCTAAAAATAATTTATGAGTTCTGTAAATTCGCCTTACCAAATAATCTAATATTTATTTTCAAAGTCTGTAAAGGAAATTCCCATGTTGGAGTGCATGTTGTTTAGAGATTCTAGCAACTGTTGGGAGGGTTAATAAGAAATGCATGCAGAGTGCTTAGCCTGCTGCTTGCATAGTAAGCACTGGTGAAGTTAGCCACTGCCATCATATTCTCTGTCTTCCCATAGTGAAAGGTTTCACAGTGAAGCCAGTTTAAACCAATCCCAAGGGGGAAACTATTCATATTCACCCTGGGGACCATCTTTTAGCATGGATTCTTATAAATGCCAGAAAATAGTTACTTGTAAGTTTTTAGTGTAGTTTTCAGAGACCTATTCTAATTCTGTGCTCTGGTTTGTGTTCTTCTTATAATGGAATCTTTTTCTTTTTATTTTTTATTTTTATGAGTTTATTTGAACCAAACTGACGATATTTTCCAGGGAGCAAGATCTTAAATGCTCTCTAATGGAACCTTCTAAACCTAAAAATTTAAATGCCTTGCAGTAGACTTAAGAGATTTTTGGCATTTTTCCCAAGGGCAGGGGTTTTGTCCTGGTTCTTGTGGCCAAGAACTTCCCTTTTCCCACAGTCTCACATGTCCTGCGCTGAATGTCATCTGTCCCTCCGGAAGTCACCATACGTCAAGGACCAAGTGATTCATAATGTTAAGTTGAGGCCTTCCAGAGAGGGAAAGGAGAGGAGGGAAAGGTGAAAAATCCTCATTATTTTTGTTATTGCCAGTAACTAGGGATATTATAATGAGCAAATAGGTAAAAATCTCATTTGGATGTGAGAATTTTACTCGTAAAATTTCTGAGCACCTAATGGTCTTGGACTTTAGTTATGTGAACGTTAAGGAACCTGGAGGTTTTCTCCAATGAACCTGACCTGAAGTACTTATTAATGAATTGAAAAGTAAGATAGATACTGCTTTATAGAACGGAGCTGAACTGTTTTGCGGGGATAACAAAACTCATTGTAGGTCAGTATATTTGAGTCCCATTTTCTGACTTGTGTACCTTCACTGTATTGGAAAAGATGTAGTAATGTTGGGATACTCCAACTTCATTTTCTAAATATTAAGCCCCATTTTATAGCAGAATGGCTGGTCTGCTGCAGTGTCAAGATGAGACGTTACAGCCCCTAACTATCTGTTCAGATACTAAAACCCTCCAGTGAAATTTCAGCCACTTCACATCAGTTCTACCATCCTGCCTTGGTGTCTCAGACAACTGGAGGCACTTTCTTTTTCCAAACCAATCACTATACACACCTCCACTCAAGAGCTCCTTGGTTGCCCTTTCTGGCCATTGCAATAGTCACCGTTTTTTATTACTTTCTCTGGAGTAGGGGTATATGTTCCTAGAACAGATAGTTGAGCCTGCACTCTTCAGTGCTGGAGGGCCTGTACCTACTGGAATGAGCATTTCCATACCTGATTTTGAAGAAGCCTCTTGAGAACCTAACTGAGATGGCAAGGGGCTAGGGTGACGGTGGTGGGAGACAGAGAAGCTTCAGAGCAATGGGAAGAGTTGTTTGTTTATTAAGGATTGCTTCTCTCTTAGGTTCAGACTATAAAATGTTGAGACCAAAACAGTAGATTAGAGGAAACTTTTTCTCTTGAGTTTCTGCTTCTGAGAAAAGCATTCCTTTTTTCCCTGGGAAAGACAGTTTCTGTTACCGTATATGTACTAGTTTTCTCTGAAATACCAAACCCATCAAAAACACACCCGCACAGTTCTTGTCTTTTTATCCAGTACAGATGGCACAGACGTGACTATGCTTACAGAATTATTGTGAAACCAGAATTCATTCTCAGAATTGATGGGCATATTCTAAAGAGAGCCATCTATGACTTTAGTACTAAATCGTCTTGAGGACATTGATCCATTCATTACTTGTTCGTTGCTTCAACAACTGGCTAATCTTTGCATTTACTTTTGTAGACATTACATGATACACATCATTACTAAAATCAGTCTTTTTAAAAATAGGCATTTTAGATTATCTACAAAACCATATGTTTTTTAAAATTAAACCCAATAATATTTTGCAAAAAGTGCTGCATGCCCTCTTTATCTGCGTGTAGGCTTATAGTGAAGTGCTGAGACCCCGGTATTTAAGATGAGTGCAGATAGACTTGTCAGGGGGGTTGCTGCATACAGTGTAAGTGTTGTGACTGCCAGGAAACTTCAGTAGTTTCTACTGAGGGAAAAAAAACTAGATGAATGCAAATCTGGCCGTTTCCTACTTTTTTAGTTAAAGATAGGTCTTTGGTTAATACATTCAGTATTCAAAAATGTGTCCTTAAATACTGATTTTAGCAATAGACTTTACATACTGAAAAACTCTAGTCTGAAACTTAATTATTTTGCAGTTTAACCACAAAGGATAAAAGCCATTTCCACAGCCTTTGCAGGGGTTTTTAGATGACAAACAGAACACGACTGACTGAGCCCTGCCATGGAGTAATAACGGGAAGTGTCATTTTTGCTTTCCCCTCCAAATGTTTCTAAGGGTTGCTGTGAAGTGTCTCTGTTTCTCCAGTGAGTGAGGTGATTATTATGTATCAATCCCTTTCCTTTTAGGTTAATGTGGATCGAAAGGAAGGTTTTACAGATCATAAAGTACAGTTTGTACATCCATTCAGCAATCATTTATTGTCTGTCGCTCTGTGCCAGGTTCTTGTTCAGCATGGATTCGGGGTTCTCTGTCCTTGAGGAATTCCTCTCTAGTTCCCTCTAAACATTTCTTGAATTGTGGGGTACCCACCAAGGAGGAAGACCTCTTATACACAGTGAGTGCAGGGTCTCAACCTCCTCTGCATCTTTAATGCACATTGTGAGACTTCAAAATATGTTTGCTAAAGAATGAGGGAAACTATATTGAACTTAGTCTTCCTCATCAACCAGTGAAGGGCGTTGTTTTGCTGAGGATGGTTATCTTTATGATATTGGAATGGTGTTCAGCGGCTGTCAAGTAATCTACCCAGAGAGGCAGCATTTGCACTCAAACTCTTCTGATTAAATGCAGCTCTTTCTAGTAAGCTTCATCTGTGTTACAGTAACCGTGTATTTCTGTGTGTGACACACCTATGTACATATAGACCAGAGACCATGTGTCTACGCGTGACACGCCTGTGTACACATACACCAGAAACAGCTCTCTCGTGGCATTTGTGGGTTGAACATTCCCAGTTTTAGTCACTCACAAGTTTCCCTGCACAGATGTGGTACATTGTTCCTAGTTGCTTATTGTACATTTACTTATAAAAGAAATTGTATGCTTTAATGGGGTTAGTGAACTTGAGGTTTCATATAGGTCTCTGGTTGTACCTCTTGAAATGTTGTGGGTCGGCTTTTTGCCTTTATAAAACCAGTCTTTAGTTTTCTATATATAGAATTGAATTTTTCAAATATTATCATCAGCATAATGGGGAAGTAGACGAGTATGTGGTGTGCTCCTACACCGATAACTAGGCTGAAACTACAGCTTTTTAAATTGTTTTTCCCAGGGTACCTTCTCTTTGCCCATGTTTTTGTCTGTGCTTAAGCTATTACTAGATTTTCTTTCTCAACTTTTGCCAAGTCTAAAAGTCGAGGGAAGAAAACTTTCAAAAAATGGTTTTCCCCCTTGTTTTTACTTTCTATACTTCTAAATGTTTTCTTCGGTAGATCACAAAGGAAGAAAAAGAGTTACTGAGAGAAAGGCCTGAAACCTTGAGCATAATAAGTGAACACAAGAAAACAGTTTTATTTGGGAAACTCTAGCTCTTCCATGCTTGGAAAAACCCCCAAATAAAGTGAAAATGGTATTTCTGGCTATGTAAGAGACTTAGAAGTGATATAGCTAGCAACGTTAAAATAGATAAGGTTTTCCAATATACTTGCGTTTTCAAAAATGAATCCTTTTAGCTTCTCTTCCGGTCCCAGGAGTTTGGGAGTTGCGGGCTTGGGTGCAGACATGGCCAAGTCCAAGAACCACACCACGCATAACCAGTACTGAAAATGGCACAGAAACGGCATCAAGAAACCCCGATCACAAAGATACGAATCTCTTAAGGGGGTGGACCCCAAGTTCCTGAGGAACATGCGCTTTGCCAAGAAGCATAACAAGAAGGGCCTGAAGAAGATGCAGGCCAACAACGCCAAGGCCTTGAGTGCACGGGCTGAGGCCATCAAGGCCCTCGGAAAGCCCAAGGAGGTCAAGCCCAAGATCCCAAAGGGCGGCAGCCATAAGCTCAGTCGACTTGCCTACATTGCCCACCCCAAGCTTGGGAAACATGCTCGAGCCCGCATCGCCAAGGGTCTCAGGCTCTGCCGGCCAAAAGCCAAGGGCAAGGCTCAAACCAAGGCCCCAGCTGGTCCTGCAGCTGCAGCTCTGCCTCCAGCTCAGGCCCCGGCTCCCAAAGGTGCCCAGGCTGCCACGAAGGCTCCAGAGTAGAGGCCTCTGTCTGCCGATGGAGGACAGAGAGACTGGGGGACCCTGGGCTGCTGTCTGCGTGGGGCTGGTGTCCTGTGTTATCTGGACCATTAAAGCTGAGGCAGGATCTGGCAAAAAAAAAAAAAAATAAATAAAACCTTTTAGATTAGCACTCTAAATGTTTTAGAAAAACCGTTTAATATTTCTTGAACTGAATGTCAGTGAGTCATTTTGGTTATTGGTAAAACTCTGCATTATTTGGAATTGTTATAAGAGATATTGAAAACCATTCATCTTTTTATTGTTTTTCCTTTAGCTACCCAGAGTGTCATTTTCTTTTGTAGTTGATATCAAGCTAGGGAAATGCTAGCTTTCAAGGTGATTTTGTGAGAAAATTAGAAGCAAGTGGAAACTGAGTTTTGAATGAAATTGCTAGGACTACTTCAACTTGAAAACTAGTCAGAACCTCTGATTGTTGTCATGCTGTCCTTACAGTGCTACAAGTACTGGTAAAAATTCACATGAAAACTTGTGATAGTAATGTTGGCTAAGCACTGCCTGCCAGGATGGCTGTGATGAAAAAAGAACAGGACAGGTGCTGGCATTGCTGATGTGAATGGGATGGAAAATAGAGCAGCCGCTGTGGAAAAGTCTGGCAGTTTCTCCAAAGATTAAACCTAGGTGTATATCCAGAAGAACTGAAAGCAGGCACCTAAACAGATACTGTACACCCATGTCATCGCAATGTTATTCGCAATAGCTAAAAGGTAGACGCAGCCCCAGTGTCAATGGATGGGTGAATAGATAAACAAAATGTGGTACACGCGCGCGCACACACACGAGTATTATTCAGCCTTAGGAAGGAATGACATTTAGCTACATGCTACAATATGGATGGACCTTGAAGACATTATGCTTACTGAAATAATGCCAGACACAGAAAGATAAGTATATGATTCCACTTAGGAGGTACCTAGAATAGGCAAATTCATAGAGACAGAAAGAATATCGGGCTGGGGAATATGGGAAAGGGGAGTTATTATTTGATGGCTACAGAGTTTCTGTTGGGGGTGATAAAAAAGTTTTGGGTGTAGACAGTGGTGATGGTTACCTAACATTATGAATGTATATAATGCCACTGAATTGTATACTTATGAATGGTAAAAATGATAAATATGTGTATTTTACCACAGTAAAAAAAATCATGGCTAACCATTATTCTAGGCACTTTACAGGTTTAAATTCATTTAGTGAATAATGCAGCTGGTGAGGCAAAGGAAAGAGAATAGAGGTGTTACTTCTAGTTTGGCCACTGCTTTTGAGCCTAGAATCTCTTACATAAGTACCATTTCTTGGTTACAGAATGTATCTGCTTTAATAATTTGTTAGAATGTGAATTGCCATCTATTTTGAACATCCAGTTGAGGTCTATTCTGTAGGAGAATTCAGAGGTTTTTGCATGGGACGAAGCACTGAATGTCGTGTGACCATACGTATAGCATCCTCCCTTCTTCCCAGTACAGTCCTGGGCACGACTTGAACTATTACCCATCGAGAGCAGTGGTTCTCAGAGCCTGGTGTCCACACTGCAACCACCCTGCAACAGGAGAAAGCCCTGGGAGCTTGTTAAAAATGTAGATATTGGGCTGGCCCGATGGCTCAGGCGGTTAGAGCTCCGTGCTCCTAACTCCGAAGGCTGCCGGTTCGATTCCCACATGGGCCAGTGGGCTCTCAACCACAAGGTTGCCAGTTCGAATCCTCGAATCCCGCAAGGGATGGTGGGCAGCGCCCCCTGCAACTAGCAACGGCAACTGGACCTGGAGCTGAGCAGCGCCCTCCACAGCTAAGACTGAAAGGACAACTTGAAGCTGAACTAAGATTGAAAGGACAACAACGTGACTTGGAAAAAGAAAAGTCCTGCAAGTACACACTGTTCCCCAATAAAGTCCTGTTCTCCTTCCCCAATAAAATCTTAAAAAAAAAAAAAAATGCAGATATTCAGGTCCCACCCCAGAGCTACTGAATCAGAATCTCGAGGGGTGAAGTCCAAAATTTGTATTTTAGCAAGCTTCCAAATGCACACTCAAGTTCGACAACTAGTGATCCAGGGACTAACCAGAGTGCTGTATTGAGTTGGTCAGGGAACCACCTAGACGTGAGTTTAGACATTCAGGATCACTTCAGGAAAGGAAGACCTTGATTTACAAATTGGCTCAGGAATTCTAGGTATAGAGCCAGCGTGATCTGGATGAAAGCTCCAGGAGTCATCTGATGCTGGACTAGACCATGCTGTCCCGAAGAAGAGGAACAGTAACGCGAAGTTCTCAGAGACTAGCATTTACCATGGTTTCATTCATCCAAAGAAAGAGCAGAGTCTCTGTCTACTTGAGAAACAGAAACGGAACGAGGATGTTAGCATGGCTGCAAACAGGGTATTGAAACATGTAATGTCCACTGCAGGCGGCATTCCCCAGAGAGCTGTGTAGCTGCCAGAGGAGTATTAACGAAAGGAGACAGGCTGTGCCGATTCAGCTAGGGGAGCCTGCCTGCCTGGGCAAGCCTGTGTTCCCCAGGGACGCTCGTGTTACTCCGGTGTCAGTTGCCCTGAGAATCTGGACCTACGGTAGGAGTTACCAGATTTTACTATCTAGGTCCTTTTAGGGAACTGAGCCCAGTTCTAATTGGAATTGAAAATGAGGTACTGCCGTGAGGAGGGCCAGATTGCAGACAGGTTTTCGAGGCTTCATTTTTGTAAGTTTGCACATGGCCTCTCAGGTACAGTAAACTGATCTGCTTGTATTATTTTATCAGCATGAATACATTTGTCCCTGAGTTTATCTGATTTTGAAACGGCTGAGATGTGAGATGACTGCACTGCCTGATGGTAGTCTCCTGGCCGGCTGTATCCCTCTGAAGGCGAAATGAAGACCTTTAGGGAGAGTCCCAGTTTCTTGAGTATGTGACAGACTCAGGATTCAGTTACCTAGGGCACAAGTTGTGGGGCTCAGTCTCAGGAAGCAAGCAGGGGGCCAGTTAAATTCGGTGTAGATTAGGTTGGCAGCAGCAGGTCTAATCTGTGGCCAGGACCAGATTAGCTACAGGTCTGCCATGTCAATTCCGAGAGTTTTGGGCTAGAAGTCGTGAAGTCACTCCTGTCAGATCCATTTGACATGGGCAGAATTGAATTTGAAGAGTGTGTGGGGAGAGGGAGATGAAGATGGGGACAGTGTTAGTTATTAGGAATGGAAGCAGTTGTCAAGTAGCTTCAGTTGTGTGGAGGGAATGTAGAACGAGGAAGGAGCTGTTACTGTGTTTTCAAAGCTTCTCACCTGATCTTTTCCTGGGCGGATCATAGTTTGCCAGTGGCCTTCTTAAAGTTGAGCGCTCAGAACCGAGGAAGACAGTGTTACAGGTGTGACGCGCCTCCTTACTTTGGGCTCACTTGTTTTGGACACTTCTTGTGCAGTGTGCTCCGAACCCCAGTGGTTTAGCAAACTGTAGATAGCAAACTTGGCAGACTTGACTCGTAGGTTTAAGTCAACTGAGGTCCTTAAGCTTTGCGTACGTGTTTCTGTTAAATTTCATCTGGTGCTTCTAAAACTGATTTTCTTGCACTTGACTTTCTTTAATGTTCACTATCATTTGTTGAGCTTTATCATGTGCCAAGAACTTTACGAATATTGCCTTTTCTCCCCTCTTACAACCATTTTATGAGGCATTACTCCCATTTTATGGATGTAGAGATTAAGGCTCAAAGAAGTTCAGAAACTTACTTGCATTCCAAACAGTAAGTGATAAAACCTGATATTCAAACCCTGTTTGTCTGACTCCAAAGCCTCTTGCCCTTGAATACCATTCTAGCCTGTTGTCCCATTCTTGATCTTTTAAATCCATGTTGTGTTTTTCAGTATGTTTGTCCTCTTAGCTAAGACCCCTCCTCTTATGGGGTCGGCATCATCCTGTGCTCTAATCTGAGGCATTCGGCAGTGGGACCAGGCCAGGGGCAGACGCACAGCAAATCAAGGGAAGGGTGGGCTTTAGAGGCAGACTTGGTTTTGGAAGCTCAGTTGTATCATCACAAGTATTGTGACTTGGCAAGGGCCTCACCTTGTCTGAGTCTTCATTTCCTCGTTTATAAAATGTCTTAATACCTACAGATGGGCCTGTTGGAAAGGTTGAATAAAACATGGATGCAAAGTGCTTAATTCATCGCCTCGTACTGTAGGCTCTTAATAACATTGGTCTATTTACCTCCCTCCTTTCAGGGAATGCCTTTAAAATCTTGTTACTTTTTATATCCTTTAAAATCCGCCCCCCCCCCCCAGGTCCTATTGATTTAAAAAAAAAAAAAATTGACTGTCTTTGGGGAGGATTGTTTATTGTGGCCCGCCAGCTACTCCGTGCCCCTCTGTGGCAGCATCCTTTGCCATGGGGAGTAGTGGTGAAGATCCGCACCACAGGTGTCTGGGTGATTCCAAGCAAATTGCTTAACCTCTTTTTGCCTCAGTTTCATCATATGTAAAATGTAGGTAATGATAGTACTTCTCACAAAGACTTGTTAGGATTAAATAAGTTACTACATATGAAGTCCTTGGAGCGCTGCTTGGCGGGTGTTTGATCTGCGCTAATATTAACATCTGTAAGTTACACACAGTCATGGTGACTTTGCAGGGTTATTGTGAGAATCAAACGAGATGGGTGTCAACTGCTTAACGGTTTGCCTGGCAAATATATATATATATATATATATATATATATATATATATATATATATATAGAAAACAAATTAATAGAAAACAAATTAATAGAAGGCACTCTTTTTTTTGTCTTTTAATTCAATTTTATTTAAGTAACCAGCATTGAAAACTTTACAAAAATGTTAATTATCTTAAATTGTTTAAAGTTCTTTTCTTTCCTTAAAGGGTCTAAGCATACGTGGGTCTTTTGTAGACACACCTATTTTTATTCTAAGGGGCATGTAATCGATTCTCTCTCAAATCAACTTTTTCCAAACAGAAATCCCTATATATAAATGGGACCAGTATATGTTAATTTATGTAATGGTGTTAGTTTTCAAAAACATTTTTAGTAAATAAGTAAAGGGGGGGTGTAAAACACTGTGGCTTGGTGAATTTTGTGAAATTTCTTCCTCTTTTGAAATCTTTCCTGCTGCATTTACTGATTTTTCAGTCATGATCTCTGAGTAATAGAAGGCACTCTTATTGTCCACAGAGATATCATGAAATGCTCATCAAATGCTTTAAAATGTAGATCTGTTCTAAGCATCAGTGATTTTCAAACTTGATCATCTACAGAAATGACCTGGGGATCTTGTTAAAATGCGGAATCTCACTCGGCAGGCAGTCTGTGGTGGGGCTGAGTGTCTGCATGCTGACAGGCTCCGAGGTGATGCCAGTGCTGCCGTCTACAAAACTGAGCCGCGCCACTGGTACCGCTGCATTCCTTTGTCTTTCAGTCTAGTTGTATTGTTTTTTGAAAGATATGTTTTCAGTAACTCGCTTCTATGACCACCATTCTCCTTTCTAGAAGCTCAAAGCTCACCTTTTTACAAAAGAACCCATGGGTCAGAGCTAGGTGTGTATGTATGTGAAAGAAACCTCAGTTGTGCAGTTTACCCAGGACTCATGTCAAGGTTGCCGGGGACCGGGAACTTTTGCAGCCCTTCGTAGATGCCCCCTCTTTGAAATTTGGACTCTGTCCTTGTCATGCGGGGCCTCTGGTCCTGCTCCCCGCCCCAGAACGCAGGACATGGTGGGGCCAAAAAGGAACACCCATGGAGCCATAGACAGGGGAGTCATACCACTATATTCTCGCTGGCGGCTGGGTCGGAGACACAGGAAGCAGGAGCCGCAATCCACCATCCGCTTCTCTGCCAACTAACCAACCCCTAGTGTAGCCATGGCAGTTATATCAGTGGCTAATGGCTCACTGGTAGCAGCTGACGGCCATCTACTACCCGAGCTAGCACCTTTCCACGTGAGGCCGAGAGCCTGGAAACTGCTCTGGGACTCTGTCCCCACAGCCCTCCTCAGGCTTTGGCAACTTGCTCAGCCTTTAAATCCTGCAGCAGAGGCTCCTCGGGCGCCCGGAGCTCAGGACGGGGACATGTCGAGGACACGTTGCAGGTCTGGAGGCGCGCTGGCTTGGAGTAATTAGGGGCTGTGCTATGTGAGCTTCAGTCCCTGCTTTCCACAGGCTTGTTCTTCCCCTCTTCAAGTGGAAGATTGTACTTGTTGATAGAGAAATGGAAGAAGTCAGAATTGATCTAGACAATTCTCACAAAGCCCTTTTTGTTCTCTTTGGCTTTATTAACAAGCCTTGGCTCATTCTGGGCTTTGACTTTTCCTGGCACTTTTCTTTAGGTCAGAACCACCACTCTATTATCTTTTTTTACTGTGACCGCTTTCTTTGTACATGTGTGTGTTTGTGGGTATCTTTTTAACATCTATCTCATTGGAGCATTCTGTGCAACCATACTAGTCTCTTCAGATTGTTCCCTTTTAAAATTGGAATTGGAATAATTTATAATTAATTGCATAATCGATAGTCAGAATCTCACTTTTGAGAATTTCTTTAAAAAATACCAGCATCTGTATCCTCTTTTTAGAGTTTTAGATTATGAGATTTAAAATTTGTGAAGTGTACATTTTTTCTTTTTAAACTTTTATTTATTTTAAGTGTTTTTTTTAGGATCCATCAGCTCCAAGTCAAGTAGTTTCAACCTAGTTGTGGAGGGCGCATGCAGGGATTGAACCTGCAGGGATTGAACCTGCAATCTTGTTAAGAGAACTGTGCGCTAACCAACTGAGCTAACCGGCTGCCCTGAGTGTACATTTTGAAAGCCTATAACACTGGATAAAAATGAGGGCTCTCCAGACTCAGAAAACCTGGCTTCTGATTCAGGCTCCACCATTTTTCTTGTTTGGGGAAATTGGGCAGTTAGTTGACAGTTGCAAATCTTAGTTTTCTCGTCTATACTATGGGGATAATAAGAGTATTGATCTTCTAGGGCCATCGAGAGGACTTGGCAGACCCTGTAAAACTCAGTGTCTGACTGGTGGTTAGAACTCAATACATGATAAATATAGTAGCTATTGTTAATAGCTAATTTAATTTTGTTTTTTAAATAATTTTTTATTTTTCAATTACACTTGACGTACAATATTAGTTTCAGGTATACAACATAGTGAGCAGACATTTATAAAACTAATGAAATCACCCTGATAAGTCTAGTACCCACCTGGCACCATAAATAGTTATTACAATATTACTGACTATATTTCCTGTGCTGTACTTTATGTGCCTGTGACTGTTTTACAGTTACCAATTTGCATTTTTTAATCCCTTCCCCTTTTTCACCCATCCCCCTAACCTCCTTCTCATCTGGCAATCATCAAAAATGTTCTCTGTATCTATGACTTTGTTTCTGTTTCGTTTGCTTGTTTTTTAAGATTCCACGTGTCAGTGAAATCATATGGCATTTGTCTTTCTCTGATTTCACTTAGCATAATACAGCTAATTTTGTTACAGGCCTGGTGGTACTTAAATAAGGGTATAAGGTTTACTTACTTTCACAGATAGCCAATTATTTGATCTTGGGAGGTAGACAGGTGTCCTTTTCTGGAAGAGGAAACTGTGGCATGCAGAGTTATGACTATCCCGAGGGCGCATGGCTGTGGCAGAATGGGGTCTTTACTCAGGATTACTGGTGCCACGTTGAGGACTTGCTCCCTTAACAGCTTCCTCCTGACGTCACTTACCTATTGGCTGTCACACTTCCAAAGATTACATGTTTACTTTCTTTTTGAAACCCTTTGAGTTTTTCAACTAGTCTGTCTTTTGGTCGGGATTAAGTCCAGTATAATAGTTCCCTCATCCTTTTAGGATTAAGCTGTCAGCAAGAATTTATCCCCTTTTCTACCCCCTTCCCTTTAAGATAAATGTGATACCAGCAAAGCCGAGGTGCTTGAAGTTCCTTACTGCTAACATCGCTAACATCATTATCACTAGGCCATTTTTGGGATCTGAGTCAAGAAAACGATCCATTCTCCATTACTGAGCAGGCTGAGGGTACTCCAACAGCTGTAGAGTGTCCATTACTCTTTCCCTCATTCAAAAATTATCTAGTGTGGTTTGTGGATTTCTACTGGGGAGTATCATTTTGAGACACACGACCGTCCTACTTCCCCTTTTAAGGTTTGAATGAGATTCGCGCATCCATTCACATACAGCATTAAGAAATCCACTAAACTTAGATTTTCATGGATAGGGATTGTGTCTTATTTATTTTATAAAAATCATAAATTTTAAATTTATTTTGGATATCTATTATGGTAGAGGTCAGAAGTTATGAGATTGGCAACTTAATTCTCAGATATTTTCTCTTCTGAGTTAATAGTCACCTCTCCCATTGCTTTTCTTCTCGTGTTGTCGCTTACATTGTTTCCCAGTTTGATACAGGAATTTTTCTCTCTCTCTCCCTCTGTTTTCAGTTTTAAGCTCTCACAATCAGATGGGCAAGTGCTAAGACAACCATGTCCTTCCTGCTCCCTGTGGAGGGCACTGCAGCAGGCCGAGAGCCACCGTCGCTCACACACGTGCTCATCGCAGTGCTGCCAGGCAGTGTGCGTGGGGCAGAGCGTGCTGCCAGGAGAACGCCCCGGCCCTGCCCCTCCCCTAGCTTCTAGTCCAGTGGGAGCTGATAGCTGTGAGATTTTATAATGCTGTGTGCCCAGCTGGAAGGCTGTCAGCATTTACAGGATGAAGAAGTGGGATTGAGACTGACACCTATAGGGTGAACGAGGAGTAGGAGAAGGAGAAGAATGTTCCAGCCTGGTTTGGAAAGGCGACTCCAATTTACCGACAACCGTTCACATTCCTCCTTTTCTAAAGTCTCAGCTATCAATTGGAAGAAGAGGTCATCAATATCGTTAGGAAAGGCGTCCCCAGCCCCTAGGTTCTCCAAGCCCTTTAGAGTTTTTTTCCTTAGCAAGACTTTCCAAGTCTCTTCTGGTGTGTGACGCCCCCCTCATTAACCAGCTGGAGTGGGCAGCAGTTGGCAAGCTGCCCTACCAGCCTTCTTGTGGAGGATGAGCAGCCACCCTCCGCGTCCCTCATCCTTGGGGACCCTCCTCGTCCCTCATCCTTGGGGAAAATGACGGGCTTGGCTCCTGCTGCTGGCGAGGGGCTCCCTCTCTATTCTCCACATTGCTGTTTTCTCTGTGTTTCCTTCGGTTAGATTCTTCTGCCCCTCAACCTCTTGACGTGAATTTTCTCCTGAGACAATTTAGAAATGTTTATTTCCTTGTTTGGAGAGTAGTTTGTAAGCTTGAGAGGTGAGATGCCAGCTCATGTTTAGTAACCATGCTATAGGCTAATGCCTCCAGCAAGAAAGCAAGTGTGGCACAATTCCTGCCATACCTGGGAGCACCCCGTGTCAGCGCTGGGGGGGATCCTAAAGCACCTATAATCCTGACCCCTTCTTAGAGGTCCCTAACTTGTTCCCTCTGACCCTGGTATGAAGACTATCAACAAACTTACTTTGGTGGCATCATTTAAAATACTAGTTTTAAAGCATCATGTTCAGATATCCCTATTATTTATATGCCGTGTTTCCCTGAAAATAAGACCTAGCCAGACAATCAGCTTTAAAGCCTCTATTGGAGCAAAAATTAATATAAGACCCAGTCTTACATTATACTATATTATATAAGACCCGGTCTTATAGTAAAAGAAGAGATTTGATATCTTGAAATACATGGATACCAGAATAAAGACCTGATGATGGGGGAGATCTTTCAAAGTGAGAACATTTTTGAGTGCTCCCTGTGTAGGGTTCTGTGCTAGATGTTGTTTTAAGCAGTTGATTGTGAGTTCCTAAAATACTGTTATCCAGATTGCTGGGAGTTGTCACATTAAGGACATGTTTTATTAACAAATTATATTTACTGTGTCCTCTCCAAAGGGACTTGCTATTTAATATATTGTACAGGAGACTTAATGGGGGAACTACTGAAATGTAGAAATGTCTTACCCATTTGAATATGTGGAATTTGAATATGTCATATTTTCTTTATTAGGAAGTGTGAAATGCAGAATTTCTTAACAGCTAAGGCATACACAAGGAATCAGAAAACATTTTAGAGACATTAAAATGCCCTATAGTTTATCTGATTTTTTTGAAAGAAAGCATTAGAAATGTTGACTGAAAAATATCTACTAGGTGTTTCATCACCAAAAGGATTTATTTGGGAAAATGAAAGGGATGCAACCCAGTGCAGTGCATGCAGACATGGCGGCCATGTGCATACTCTGGCCTGTGTGCCAAGATGGAGAGGTATTTATAGAAGGGAAAAGGAAGTTAATGGAAGGGGGAAGTTAGAACCCGAGAGTTTTATTGTCAACAGAGTTCTTCCTGTAGGGTTCTTGCCATTATGTAAAGTGGAGGAACTTCTGGAAGCCCTAGCTCCTCTCATAGACCTTCCCCACTGATTATGTTTGCTTCAAGTTCCACTTCATCTTTATCAGAAATCAAAAACAAATGAAAGTGAAACTAAATTTTAAAAACGTTTGGTCCATAGAGGTAGAACAAATACGGACAAGGTGAAAAAGTGAGTAGGAATCAACTAGACCTGAGCACACCACAAACACTTCTAAAAAATAAAGGGCAGCAGGACTGACTGCAAGCCCTGCCTGCCCTGCCGCCCCGCCTCCCTCGCCTCCTCCAGTGGCGTGCATTTTCAGCTGCTGTATGAATGACCTGGGAACTGAGCCAGCTGAAGGTAGACTGGGAATGCAGATGATAAATCACTGAATGTTGAATTTTTTACTTGGTTAATTGATATGTTGCTCTGTGATATTTTTATGAAAAAATAAGCTTTTTCTTTATTAAAAACCAATGAAAAAGTCATTTATTGCCTTTAAAATAAGAACAATTTAGTTATAAATGTATGCACAGATTTGGTTTTCACTTTCAGTTTTTTTTAGTTAGAAATATGAAGGGCTGCCCATTGGAGGGACTTCCCCCCCCTCATTTTTAGGAAGTTTTTAGTGTCAGTAGTAATTATAGTATAATTTAAGTAATATTGGTAGTAATTTAAGTAAGCAAGTAGAACAATTTTGGATTTAATTTGAAATTCATGTACTTTTTTCATTTTATTTTTTTCTAGATGAAAAATACTGAAAAATGCATAAAAAGAAATAAAAAGGTTTTTGGTTCACTATTTTACAGATTGTCGTGTTTGGGGTATCTTAGTGTTTTTTTTAACAGAAAACTCTGATGTACTTTGATGGCTGCATAGTGTGGTCTATTATATGGACATTCCATAACTTTTTCATTTCCCTCTATACTTTTGGTCATTTAGGTTATTTCTAATATTTTGTCATTAGAAACTGAAGAGCAATAAATAGAAACCTCATTTAAATTGGATTTGGGAGGGCCTGCGGGGGCGCTGTCAGGCACTAGCACTCACTGTCAGTTATCCCAAACAGGAGGCTGTTTTCCTACCCGACCTCTCCAACACGAAGAGGGAGGGTCTTTTCCTTGCCTGGCTGCCACTCAGCCAATGAAAAGCCACTTCCAACTGCTAGTTTCCTCCAACCCACTGTTGACAGCAGCCCCCCTAAACACCCCTTTCCTTTGTAAAAGAACTTTTCCCCTCCTTTCCTCTCCCCCGACTTGCACATCCCCAAGGGCAATTCTTTGTTCTCAAATAAACCCATTTGCTGGAGAAATATCTGGCTGATTAGGGTCCACAAAAGAGTGCTGCAGTGACAACCATATATCCAGTGTGCACTGCAGCATTGTTTGTAATGGCAAAACGTTACAAACAACGTGTATGTATATATCAACATACATATAATTTGTCTGTCTTTGTACTATTTTGCTTATATTTTTGTACAACAGATTCCTAGTAGCAGTGGTGTGGGTCATAGGGTTTGCACATTTAAAACTGCTAGGTAAGGGTCCAGCCCTGTGGCTCAGGTGGTTGGAGCTCCGTGCTCCTAACTCCGAAGGCTGCTGGTTGGATTCCCACATGGGCCAGTGGGCTCTCAACCACAAGGTTGCCAGCTCGATTCCTTGACTCCTGCAAGGGATGGTGGGCTGCGCCCCCTGCAACTAGCAAAGTCAACTGGACCTGGAGCTGAGCTGAGCCCTCCAGAACTAAGACTGAAAGGACAACAACTTGAAGCTGAACGGCGCCCTCCACAACTAAGATGGAAAGGACAACAACTTGACTTGGGGGAAAAAAAAAGTCCTGGAAGTACACACTGTTCCCCTTCCCCTCCCCCCAAAAAAAGTATAAATTGCTTTAGGAATATAAAGCGGGATTATTGTTGGTTCTTATTAAAAAAAAAACACAAAAAACTGCTAGGTAAGTGCTATATTGATACAAAGAAGTGATATGACTTACATAGTTGCTGTATTATGTGAAACCTCCATTTCCCATATTATCTCCAGTATTGTATGTTAACAATCATTTTAATTTTTGTCAATTGATAGACATGGCATCTTTAAAAAAAAAAATTTTTTTTAAATAAATTTTATTGGGGAACAGTGTGTTTCTTCAGGGCCCATCAGCTCTAGGTCATTGTCCTTCAATCTAGTTGTGGAGGGCGCAGCTCAGCTCCAAGTCCAGTTGCCGTTTTCAGTCTTTAGTTACAGGGGGCGCAGCCCACCATCCCATGCGGGAATTGAACCAGCAACCTTGCTGTTGAGAGCTCGGGCTCTAACCAACTGAGCCACCTAGCTGCCCCAAAATTTATCCTTTTAATTTGTACGTTTTGTTTCGCTTTTGAGTAGGTTGTACATAGACATGGACGTTTATAGTTTACCCTCCCACCCTGTTTCCCAGCCCCAATTTAGTTCCTCTCTCCAGAGGTAAACAATATTACCAGTTTTTAATATATCTTCCTATAAGTATTTTATGCATATATGAACAAATTCATATAATACACTTTTCCTATTAATTGGCATGTCAGTTTTATCACATGTGCAAAGGATTGTATAGAAAAAATCTGTATATACAGAAGGTTATTTCTGGATTTTCTCTTTAAAAATTCCTGTCTTTATGTATCAAGTTTCTTTTTGTCTCGTGGTGTTATGTGACCTTCACTGCAGTGTTCCGTAGTGGTGGTAATCTAAGTCCTTTGGGCCTTCCCATCTTTAATAGAAAAAAACCCCACAAACTTTTAATGTTTCACCATTTAGTATGATGATTGCTTAGGTTTCTATTAGGTAATCCTTAACCAAATTAAGGTAGTTCCTTCTGTTCCTAGTTTGCTAACTTTGTTTTTTAATCATGGTGGGTGGTGAATTTTATTCAATGCATTTTCAGCATCTGTTGAGAAGGTTATATATACTTTTTCTCCCTTAGTATCTGTTAATATAGAAAATTGCTTTGATAGATTTTATGATAATTATAGTAAACCATCTTTTCATTCCTGGAATAAGCCCTCTTTGGTTATGATATACATTTCCTGTGTTATCCTTCTCTTTGTATAGCAAGAGTTATCTGTAACATGAAGGTTTAATAAATATGGCATAAAATCATTTGAGCCTGTTGGTATTATTATTATTGTTATTATTTTTGGTAAGAGATATTTGACAAGTCTTTTTTTTTTTTTTTAAAGATTTTATTGGGGAACAGTGTGTACTTCCAGGACTTTTTTCCAAGTCAAGTTGTTGTCCTTTCAATCTTAGTTGTGGAGGGTGCCGTTCAGCTTCAAGTTGTTGTCCTTTCAGTCTTAGTTGTGGCGGGCGCAGCTCAGCTCCAGGGCCAGTTGCCGTTGTTAGTTGCAGGGGGCGCTGCCCACCATCCCTTGTGGGACTTGAGGAATTGAACGGACAACTTTGTGGTTGAGAGCCCACTGGCCCATGTGGGAATCAAACCGGCAGCCTTCGGAGTTAGGAGCACGGAGCTCTAACCGCCTGAGCCACCGGGCTGGCCCCCCCTTTTTTTTTTTTTTTTTAAAGATTTTATTGGGGAAGGGGTACAGGACTTTATTGGGGAACAGTGTATACTTCCAGGACTTTTTTTTTTTTTTTCCAAGTCAAGTTGTTGTCCTTTCAGTCTTAGTTGTGGAGGGCGCAGCTCAGCTCCAGGTCCAGTTGCCGCAGGGGGCGCTGCCCACCATCCCTTGCGGGACTCGAGGAATTGAACTAGCAACCTTGTGGTTGAGAGCCCACTGGCCCATGTGGGAATCGAACCGGCAGCCTTCGGAGTTAGGAGCATGGAACTCCAACCACCTGAGCCAAAGGGCCGGCCCCAACAAGTCTTGTTTTTTAATTTACGTTTCTTTGATACTCAGTGGTAACTAATTTTTCTAAAAGTAAATCTTAAAAGTTCTTGGTTCTTTCTTCTCTGCCCTCTAAATGTTAGTATACTTTAGAGTTCTGTTCATTATTACTCATCATACGTACTTAGTCGGAGATATTAGAGACATTGATTTTGCTCGGCACAGTGCTGAGAACTAGGTGAATGAAACAGACATGACCCCTACCTTCCAGGAACTTCCCTCCGTGCTCCTAGATTTTTTTTCCTTCCTGTCTGGCTTCCCCACTGCTAACAGTCATTATTAGAGGGAAGAGGAGAACCACACTTACATCCTTGTCCCTTTGCTTAAGATCTCTGTTGACTCCATCTTCCTGCCTGGGAGCTGGAGCACAGCATCCAAGGGCCTTCTCAGTGTGGCTCGGGCGCCTGTGAGCTCATCTCCTGCCCTTCTCTCTCATACCCTGCTGGACACACCAGCACACTATATACCCAGTAATCCCTGTTCTTTCCTGACTCTGTCTTTACACGTTTTGTTTTCTCTAGCCAAAATGCTTGTTTCTGCTTGGCAAATTCCTGCTAGTCCTTCAGGGCACTCTAAAAAGGTACTTTTTAAAAATTCTCCTAGAGAGTTCAAATCCCATAGCGCTCTGCTCATAGATCTGCCCTAGAACTTAGGCAGTTCTATGATGGTGACCTACTTATACGTCTGTCTCCATATTTAAATGACTGTAAACTACTTAGAATGGGGTCTGTCTCTTTCCACTGTGTCTCCCAGCAGCTACTACACGCTGAGCACTGAGTAGGCCCTCAGCACATACTTGTGGATGAATGACTGACGCCTTGAAGGGGGACCGTGAGTCACGGGAGGCTGCCGGAGAGGAAGTGACTGAACTGGAGCCACATGTACTTGAACAGTCTGTCTTTCTTCTCCCTTCCCCCCAAGATTTTTTTTTCATGGTGGGTGTGGGAACATATACTTAGAGAATTATATATTTATTAGTATTTTTCTGTTGACTCTAATTTTGAACTTATTAAAAACAGAAAATAGCTGTGCAGGATGATGGGATTATGGGTGATCTTTTTCCTTTTTGCAGATTTCCTTAATACATTGTTTCATAACATGATATAATTAGAAATTTCTCTTAAAACCTTTCCCTTCCCAGATACAGTAAAACCCTATTTAAGAAAGCATTGGCTCTTTTAAGATCACATTTAAGAAAAGGTAAAATTTTCCTGATAAAAATAAAAATATCTGCAATAAACCAGTAAATAGTAATTCAAAAGAACTAGGTTTATTTACATACCTGGCCCAATAAGAAAGGGCTAATGGAAAGATTGTAGTTTTTAGTTTAAAAATTCAACAAATCTTACCTTGCTGCATCATAGCAAGCTAGTGTATGGTAGCTCATATTCTGTTTCCTAGTGTATTGATACAGACTGAAGGGATTAACAGACATAACAAGGCAACAATTCACTATGAAGGAAAGATGGAAACAGGCATAAGAGAAAGGTAGCTTTACTAGTGCATTTCTCCCTGAAATTAGTGGGGAAATGGCATGTTTCCTGAAACACAGAAACAACCTCAAATTTGGTGAAAAGCGGACAGTGTGTCTCATATTGCACCACTTTTCCTTACTTAGGTATTCAGTGCAGGGTGACAAACGGCATTTTTTGCGTGGTGTTTGTCCTGCACCAAGATTTTTCTTTATTATGGTGAGAAATAGTCTCTAGTCGGTGTGATGCTGTTAAAAGGACTTGTGCTCAGGATGGCAGTGCTAATTCCCAGAGCTGCCAGTTTGTCTGAAAGCAGGGACAAAAGGATTTGAAGATGGGAGCAGGGCTGTCCGGCTGTCCGTCCTTCTGGAGCCAGCTTTTATACTGCCATAGCCTGGATGAGGAGGACTTTTTCCTTTAGACACTTGTAGTTTGCAGATTAACATATATGGGAAATTTCTAATTGAAACTTACCCTTTTGGATAAAATGGATTAGAGAGATTGAATTGCTATAGGCTAATGAGAAACAACAGAGGTCACTTGATTCTGAGGAACTCTTATATCTCTGTTGAAAGAAGTTTCAGTGTGAAGTGACTGGAGTAAAGAAAAAAGAAAATGAACACCCACTCAGACACTATCTACACATGCCAGGTACTGAGATGGATGCTTTTCTATCCTTTGTTTCTTCTAAACGTTATTTTTCAGATGAGGAAATTGAGGTTCAGAGAGGTTAAATGACTACCCAAGTATCACACAGCAGTGAGTGAGAGGATGGGTTCTTTCTGCCTCCTGTGGGAAGGTGGCTGATATCCCAGGAGTTTATTTCAAGAACATGTTTGTCGTGGATCTGGCTGTTCCACACTCTCCCACATTTTCTTGGAATACAGGCGTTAAGGTACCACTTGTGGAACTGAGAACACAGGAGTTAAGGAACCACCCGTGGAGCTGAGAACACAGTTAAGGCACCACCCGTGGAACTGAGAACACAGTTAAGGCACCACCCGTGGAACTGAGAACACAGTTAAGGTACCACCCGTGGAGCTGAGAACACAGTTAAGGCACCACCAGTGGAGCTGAGAACACAGTTAAGGTACCACCCGTGGAGCTGAGAACACAGTTAAGGAACCACCCAGGGAACTGAGAACACAGTTAAGGAACCACCCGTGGAGCTGAGAACACAGTTAAGGTACCACCCGTGGAGCTGAGAACACAGTTAAGGTACCACCCGTGGAACTGAGAACACAGTTAAGGTACCACCCGTGGAGCTGAGAACACAGTTAAGGCACCACCCGTGGAGCTGAGAACACAGTTAAGGCACCACCCGTGGAGCTGAGAACACAGTTAAGGTACCACCCGTGGAGCTGACAACACAGTTAAGGTACCACCCGTGGAACTGAGAACACAGTTAAGGTACCACCCGTGGAGCTGAGAACACAGTTAAGGTACCACCCGTGGAACTGACAACACAGTTAAGGTACCACCCGTGGAACTGAACACAGTTAAGGCACCACCCGTGGAGCTGAGAACACAGTTAAGGTACCACCCGTGGAGCTGAGAACACAGTTAAGGCACCACCCGTGGAACTGACAACACAGTTAAGGCACCACCCGTGGAGCTGACAACACAGTTAAGGCACCACCCGTGGAACTGACAACACAGTTAAGGCACCACCCGTGGAGCTGAGAACACAGGCATTAAGGTCCCACCTGTGGCACTGAGCATGTGAGCACATTTTTCTTTACCTTTTGTGTGGCTAGCCTTGTGCTAAAGCTCATCTGAAAATTGTAGCTACACTTGGGAGTTTGATGTAATATGAAGACTATTCTGTTACAGTTTTCTTATCTCTTATACCATATTTCAACACCAGTGTGGATGGTGTCCAGGGTGTAATAATCCACTTACTTGACAGATTTCTCAGTTGTTTTTTAGCTGGTTCTCAGTACCTTATCCTTCGTGGTTATAGTCAAGAAACTTGTTTTATCTGTTTAAACCTGATTGTGGAGACATATTTCATTACGATAAGCTTTTAGTTATGCTGAAATAAATCTTACCTGCACCTCAAAGTCTGGTTGAGGAGGGTTGTAAGTGGTGATGGTAGTTTTTCTATGCATCAGTTCAGACCTTTTCCCAAAGGGAGACCAAAGTTTGAACTGTGACTAGTCCTTAGCTGCCAGGCATTGACAACTGTGGTTACTCAGAAGTCTAGATAGATTCAAACCATTGACCTTGACTTGAAGTATTTTGTAAACTGACTCATCTTTTGGCTCATCCTTGCTTTCACCAGGAAATACACTGAATATTAATTTAAGGAATTTCAGTTATCCCTTCTGAAGAGTGTGTTGTTCATTAAAATATGTGGGACTTGTTTTTCTGGTAACCAACAGGACCGCAAATTGGTCTATGCTCAGTGGTTGTGCCAAATTCATGTGTAAACAGAGGGGGAGATCTAATCAACTATCTAGAGAAAGGCTGTAGAAGGGGAGACCTTCCTTTCTGAATTCTTTCAGAGGTCCCTCTCTTCCGCGAGAGGGGTGGGGATATGCAGGAGGATGAATCTGAGGTTGAACATAGCAGGTGGTGTGTGTGTGTGTATTTGTATCTGTAAATATCACATCACTGTTTACAGTACACTGGACTCTAAGTGCAAGACCTGGTCAGGCCAAACCAGGAGGAATTGTTCCCTTGCTTGAAGCCAAGAATAACATCCTGACCAGCAGAGGACAGAGGTCAGTTCAAGCAGCAGCTCTTGGGAGCTATAGGACATTGAGAACCTTGAAGGAACCGAGTTAAATAAGAAGGAAGCCAGTATGTACTTTGAAGGAAGTGTTGTGAAACCTGTGTGTCTCTTATTGGGACATGGCTCATTTATAAAAAATGAAAAATGATCATAACAGTTGGATATGTGATAAATTCATATTCCTCCTGGTCATTTAACTGTATTTGCCCCTCCTGCCTCATATTGATTTGTCTGTTTATTGTTTTTATTAGAAAAAGGGGAAAGTATGTTCTAATATTCTGGTGTTTTATTCTATAAGCAGCTTCAGAAACGCCCAAGAGAGGGATGGATTTGAAAGATGATATGTTAATTAAAGGACAAATACCCTTTATTAAATCTCCTGGGGAACTTCTGGACTGGCTGAAGTCCCATTTGTGGGATCTTTCTGTCCCCACTTTTCTTTTCCCTTCTGTCTTCCCTAATTCTGATGCTGGCCGCTCACCCCACAGAGGCAGCTCGCACTGTTTTTGGGGGTAGCATTCTAAGTTTGTCCTGTTGTCTTCGCTGGCGCTGATTTTTCTAGTCTGACTTCAACTGTTTCTGGGCTAAAGTGATCCTCTGAAAGCTTTTCTTCATGGCCTTTATTTCTTGGCTCTTTTTATGCACTTTGCCTGATTAGTTTTGCTGGTTTTCTCCTTTTCCAGTATTCTAAGTTATATTGCCTCATTTGGAAGGTTTTAAAGCTCAGGTGCAGCTTCAGGCCTCTTAGATTTTACTCTGGTTTGTAAAGTGCCTTTTTCCTTTCCTAGAAATTGGGGGGTGAACCAGGTGCTCTGAAGGCAGGTGTTGCTAACCAGTCCTGGAACCCTAGTTTGCTACTTGTTTAAACACATCTGTAACAATTGGATTGTATTTGCAAGGTCCAACTTGTTGCCAAGACTCGGGTGGGTCATTGCAGGTCATTGGTGTTACCTTTTATCCCTTTGGTTTTCAATAGAAAATTTAGAGGCAAAGAGAGAACTACTTGTCCATGGTCACTTAGTGGGTTGGTGTTATACCTTTGGAAGCAAACCTCATTTTTGTATTCCTTATATGCCTTAGCACAGCTGTTAACAAATAGTTAATAAATATATAATAGTTTAATAAATACATCTTAACTGTGGGTTGATTGGTTGATCAGTTAAATTTCATAATTCTTATCAAGTTGATCACATTTTGGACCAACATGTGAGAAAGGTTTCTGGATGGAAGAGACTGAATAGCCTTATGTAGAGTGTATTTAGCAACTTAGAGTACACATGCAAAAAATCCTCACGTAAATCCTTTTTTTTTTTTTTTTTTTAATTTTATTGGGGACTGTTGGGGAACAGTGTGTTTCTCCAGGGCCCATCAGCTCCAAGTCCGGTCACCATTTTCAATCTTAGTTGCAGGGGGCGCAGCCCACCATCCCATGTAGGAATTGAACTGGCAACTTTGTTCAGAGCTCCTGCTCTAACCAACTGAGCCATCTAGCTGCCCTGTAAATCCTGTTCTTGATGAAGCAGCAGAAGTGTGGGTTGGCTGAGAGGAAACTGGTCATAAATGTAAGGAGAAATAGGGTGAAAGGAGAAAAGAGCATGGGTTAATCAAGAGATGAACAAACAGGCATCTTGTCAGCTCCGGATCAGGCAGGGAAAATGAAACTTTCCCACCCTCCCCCCAGTATTAGGCTTTCCACCACCCTTCTCTGCAAACCACTGTCCAGAGGCATTGTTAATGATTCTGGGGCACTAGTGTCTGGTTTCGGGGCTGCCATGTGAAGCGTGAAGAGGTCCTGTGGGGTCAGTCAGCACGAAGAGCAGTTGTCCTTTTGATTTGTTCAATTTGCAGCCCCCAAATAGCACTGCTAATTCCAACACCACAACATTTTCTGATGGTTTTGCTGTGTCCGGTGGCCTTGGGGACCAGAGCCGCAGCAGACTGCTGTACAGCGCTGCACATCATGCAGTAAACTTCTGAGGGTCCCTCTACCTTTTTTTTCACCTTAAAAAACAAAACAAAAAGCTGCAATGTTTTTGCTGTGGGGCCATTAGTTTGCATCTCATTTGGGAGCCTTCAGTCTCTCCCCTTCCCTGGCCTCACTGAGTTGTATGAACTTTCACTATTTCTGGTTTCAGACATATTACCAACTTTTGTCTTTCCCTGCCCCCTGTAGTAAACTTCGGGTACAGACTTGATTGGGGGAAAGGGGGATATTTTTTCCTTCCTTGTTTGTTTCAGTACGTACGTTCTCTATTAATTATCCTTTCGTTTCTCTGTCAAACAGGCCACCAGGCAGTTTCTGGAGGAGATTGACAAATGGGGCGCGCAGTACAACGTCTCCCCTCTCTCCTGGCGTGTGGCCGTGAAGTTTCTCATGGCCCGGAAGTTCGATGTGCTCCGTGCCGTGGAGTTGTTCCACTCCTACAGGGTGCGCGCCAGGGCTGGGCTGGGCCTGTGTGGCTGGGCTCTGTCGCTGTTTTCTCTGCCATACTCCATACACACAGTGGTTCTGAATGTTCTCCCCACTCCCATTACAAAAAAGTGGATCCGTAGTCGAGTTCTACCTTGGGGTCAGAGAGCCCTCCTAAAGAGATATAAAATCTCCCTAAATTTTTTAAAAAAGGAGCGGGGAGATAAGAAGCAGTAAAATTGGTTTCAGGCTAAAGCCCGCTCAGGCTTGTCCTGTGGGTTGTCTTGTTCAGTAGTCATGCATTAGTCAGCGTATTTATTGTATACCTGCTGTGTTCCAGTTGCGGACATCGCTATTTAGAAAGAGAGAGCAAACACTTATAGAGGTGTTATGATAGGGCACTGCTGGCTTCTGGGGGAGCACATTTAGTGAAGAGAGGCAAGAAAGCCTTCCTGCAGGAAATGACTTATAAATTAAGATCTGAGGAGTGAGTAGGAGTCAGACAGGTAGGAACAAAAGCCCACAAAAGTTTGGCAGAGAGAACAGCAAGTTCAGTTACCTGGAGGGAAACTGAGCTGAGCAGAAATGCTGAGTGGGAGCAGGGACAAGACATTGAGCAGCAGAGGGAAGGGAAACAAGGCCAGAAAAGGGGTGTCCATCTGCTTTTTCTTAGGGGCAGAGGAATTCATTGAAGGTATACACAGCAGAGAGCCTTGATCAGGTTTGCATTATGAGAAGATTTTTCTCATTACTTTGGAGGATGGGTCAGAAGGGCTAAACTAGAGATAGACCAATTCAAAGGCTTTTGTACTTACGGGGAAAGAGGATTGTGGTTTCCTTAAGCCCCGAGTCAAGGGGAGATAGATAAAAAGCAGGCAGATTCTAGAAGTAAAATCACTAGGACAGGGTTGCTTTAACTGGTATCTGAGGAAGGAATTAAGGTTCCAGGTCTCTGCCTTGGGTGGGGTGTTCACTAATGTCGGAGGTGCTGAAGGGGTATAAGAGAGAAGGTCACGAGCTCAGCTTGTCCATGTGAAGTTTGAAGTGCCATTGGGACATCCCAATGGACACGTTCTCTAAGCAGTTGGGATATGAGTTTAGGGTTCAGAAAAGCAATTTGGGCTTCAAGTAGGGATGTCAGAGTAACAAAGGGGCCTGAATATTGGAGCCCTGAGAGTGGGTGAGGTCATGGGAGGGTGTGAGGAGTATGGAGGTGTGTAGGGCAGCGTCTCCCCTCAGACCTTTTGCTTTCTTGGGTCCAGTATTGTTTTCAAAGTGGAATTTAAATGCTTTAGGTGAGGCATGCACTCCCGTGATCCCAGCACTGACGCTATCTTCACTGGCTACCTTGCCCTGAGGGCGTTGGAATTTGATTTTAGAGATGGATTGGGGAAAGTTATAAACAAAGGCCTCGTTTGTTTTACTCACAAGCATGTTCCTAGCACTTAGCTCAGTGCCCGGCACTACGAGTTACTCTACAAATATGTGCAGAATGAAGAAATGAGTCAGTGGTGAATTGAGTAAGCGCATGAATTTTTTAAAAGCCCACAAGAAAGGTTTAGAAGGAGTAGCTGGAGAAATAGCAAAACCAAGAGTGTGTGCTCCATCAATGATAGAGACTGTCTCAGGAAGAAGGGAATGGGAGTGGTCAGCCTGTCAAGGAAGGAGGACTGAAAATGCCCCCTGGAAATGCGGGCAGTGACGGGAAGGCCCTGCAGTATTTAGACTGGGAGGAAACGGGGTGCGGTAGGCCAGGCACCGGGGAGCTGCTGGCGAGTTTAGAATCTGGCCACGGAAATGGGGACAATGAGCTTGTGGCAGCTGTTCCTGGAGAGGCTGTCGAGAGGGGCGGCTCCTGTCTGTGATGTGGGGTGTCTGCTTTCAGACTTAGGGTATGTATTTTAATATCCTGGTGCAGTGTCTGTGCTGCTGCGTGTTTAAGAACTCTGACCCTGCATGCTAATGACACGTCAGTCCATCTGTAGACTTAGGATTCTCACTGATTGAAAGGAAATATCCTACTGAAGCTGGCTTTGGACAGGAATTCTGATAATGCTCAGCTGGCCTAGAAGGGGGTTACAAAGGAATTTATGATTCAGTTAGTTGACTTGTAAAGTCCTTTACCTCTGAACATTGGTGATTACATAAAGCTGTCCTGGATATACAGTATTTCCATATTAATTCATCTTACGTGCTTTGTTTTTAGGAAACACGAAGGAAGGAAGGCATTGTGAAGCTGAAACCTCACGAGGAACCTCTCCGTTCTGAGATCCTTAGTGGAAAGTTCACCATCTTAGTGAGTCTTCATGGACCCCTCTTGTAATGTCTTTTTATTCCCTTGGTAGTTGTTGTCCTCTGCACTTTGTTGCTGGATACCTTGTCCTGAATGGAGAGAGTTCAGCAGTAGTGAGCAGACATGAAACGGCAGTGCAGTTTGGCGCACGGTTATTCCAGTAATAATTGAAATTACGGTAGATTCGTTATACAGATTTAGAAAAGTTGGTTCAGTGGCCCATTACAGTCATGACCTTTGGGATGGTACACAGTATGTCAGAGCCTGTCTTACCTTAATGGAACGTAGGCTCTCTCCCCTTGAGGTCACAGCCTTCCAGATAAGTATGCAATGGCTGGATTTGGTGGTTTCCCTGCTGCTTGTTTCCTTTGGTGTCCTGTCTGGGAAGTGAGCTCCTCAGCCAAAATAGACCATCCTTTAATCTCTCTGCAGTTGAAGAGTTAAGATAATGTGTTTTTTCCTACCACAGAAATCTGGCCTGGGGAGATGCTGAGCGTGATAATAGAAACTTCTTCCTTTTCTGGAGCAATTGATGCGAGTCAGAGGAGTCTTGCCAGTGTCGGTTCTCTTCATATTAAATCTGTCCAGGATTTAAGAACGCTTAGAGATTATTGGGATTTTCTGTTCGATTTCTAAATGTTTCTTGTTTCATTTGCTCTAGAATGTTCGGGACCCAACAGGAGCTTCCATCGCCCTCTTCACTGCCAGATTGCACCATCCCCACAAGTCAGTCCAACATGTGGTACTTCAGGCTCTGTTCTACTTGCTAGACAGAGCTGTGGATAGGTGAGCATAGATTATCTCAGGTGGTCTATATCCAGGTGGGAAAGTAACAGTCCTTGATTTGATTAAACTGAGAAGGCCTTGACTATGTCTTCAGATGTTCCCTGGGCAGTGCTGTGTATAGAAAATGTCCGTGTCCTTAAGAGCTTGTTTCCAGGTACTCTCAAGGTGGTGGTTTTCCAAAGCTTTACCTGCTTTGCTGTTTTCAGGATCACAGAAGCTGAGACGGCCAATTAAATAGCAATGCTCGGTGTACTGAGAATTCCTCACTGAGAGTGTGAGGAGGTGATCTGTGCGGGCTCTTTATGCTCATTCTTCCCTGAATGTTGATTTCAAAACCCTCTGGGGCCTCAGTTTTCTTGTAAAATAAGAATAATGCCATTTACACAGAGGATTTTGAGAATCAACATTCAGGAGAGAAGAGTCCAAAAGTAGAAAGTTAAGCAAAATCCACAGTGATCTGTAACTACTCTTGTTTCATTGATAATCTCTCACCCATCCCCTACCCGCAGTTATTTTGGAACAAATGTCGGGGACTGTGTTTTAAACTTCTTGGTGTTCCCAGTAGCATCCAGCTTGGGAATCAAGTTCAGGAGAGAGGCAATTAATTCTGAGGGAATTAGCTATTATTTTGAATCTCATATTCTGTAAGAAAGGTAAAAATCTTACTGCATTTATATTTTTTTCACGTGCTTTCACAGGATGAGCAGTTTTCAGGAATGTAGAACCTGCATCATTCTGCATGATAGCTTTTTAAAAATTGAATTCTATTTCCCCTGACAGTGCCTTCTCTTGGTTTCAGCCCCCAGCCACAGGCTGAAACTGTGAGGGGAAAACTTATTAATTCGTTAAATTTGGCCTCGATGAGCTTGTGGAGAAATGGGAAGACCCTAGACCTTAGTAGTCTACTCAGTTGCGCCGTTTAACAGCATCTTTGCTCTTGGTGAATCAGAGTCTCTGGAGTCTTAAAAAAAAGTCAAGATGTAGTGCTAGTTGTCATACGTTAGAGGCCATTTGAAACTAAGTCTTTTAGAGAAACTTGGGTCTACCTCATAGTTAGGTATTTTTGAAATGCTACTTCGTGAGTGGTGCTTCTCTCTTGGATTTTGTTGAAAGGATGAAGGTATGGAGGCTTCTAGGAGGTCATGCAAAAAAAATAGAATACAAAATAACATTGAGACCCCTAATTTCAGGATTGTTTTGTGCCTAAAATTTTTCTCAATTTTAAATACATGTAAAAACTGTTGCTGTCACTTGTGAATAGTTCAGTCAAATAATTTCTTCTGTGTACAGAAGCAAGTGTAGGTCTGGCTTGGTGGGAGAGTGGCTTTGGGCATTACGGACACTGTATTAAAGAATGTTTTTCCTTTCTTCATGGGTTCCTAACCTTGGTCTGGGAATAGGCTCACCACCTCTTAATTTACTTTCGAAGATGCTTTCCAAAGGCCATTTGTGGGTTCTCTTCTTCCAAGTCATAAGAGACAAATTCACAATCATGAAGTGTATTTTCCTACAGGTCTAAAGTGTTTTCTTAATGATGGCTTCCAGTCTACTGGATTATAATTTCATAACTGTTCATTGTGGACCTGTTTCCAGGAATTTGCTAGGGACTGTTGGTGGTAATGGGGTGAACAAACACATTTTCACACTGTAGGAGAGAATCCAATAGCTACACGAAGTTGGAGTATTTTAAGAGCTGTAATAAAGATCCACATGAGATTTTTGGTATTTAAGAGGGTGAAGGATGGGAGTACCTTTGATTACAGTATCAGCGAGATCTTCATGGAGGAGGGGACATTTGAGTTGAACATGGAATGTACAGAACATGGATGGGCAGATTCAGAGATATGAGAGGAAACAGTTCAAATGTTGATAACCTAGATGCTCTAGAACATTCTCAGTTTAGGAGTTTGGCACTTGATAAATCTGCACAAATAAGTATAATTCCAATTCCAGTTCCAACATGTGCGGCTTTTTCTTCACTTCATCCCCAAGCAGTTCTTCAACACCAGCTTGGTGTTCCACAATTCATCTCATGTCTGACACCATCTACCTGGAGATAGCATCAGCTCCCGCAGGTTAAGGGTCAGTCCTACAAGACTGTGCCCTCCCACCCCCTTCAGATGTCAGTGGCAAGTCCAGGTTGTCACCTGTGTTTCTTCTGACCAACAGTCTGAAGATCAAAATTTCCAATGATCCCCTCCCTGGGTTTGATGAATTTGCTAGAATGGCTCCTAGAACTCAGAAACATTTTACTTACTAGATTACTAGTTTATGACAAAAAGATATAACTCAGGAACAGCCAAATGGAAGGGATGTGTAAGGCACGGTATGGGGAAAGAGCATGGAGCTTCCATGCCCTCTCTGAGAGGGCCACTCTGCCAGCACCTCAACATGTTCACCAACCTGAAAGCTCTGCGAACTCCATCCTTTTGAGGTTTTATGGGGGCCTCATCACTTCAGTATGATTGATTAAATCATTGGTCGCTGGTGATTGAACTCAATCTCTAGGTGTCCCCCCATCCCCTCCAGGTGGGGCTGAAAGTTCCAACCTCTAGTCACATGTTTGGTTCCCCTGGCAACCAGGCCCCATCCTCAGGTGACCTCATTAATATATTAGACACCTTTATTGATCTTTTCACTTAGGAAATTTCAAGAGTTTTAGAAACTCTGTGCCAGGAACAGGGTCAAAAACCAAATATTTATTTATTATTACAAATCACAGTATCACAGTAAGCATAACAGATACCAAAGGTAAATCATCTTTTTGTAAGACCAGTGTTCAGGGAAATGGTTATTTTGGTCCCAGATATGTTCTGTACTCTGGGTCCCAGATGTGTCCCATAATTTTGTTTTTGCCCCAGGCTTTTAACCTGGGCTTTTAACCGTCCATCTTATTACTGAAATATTTTTATTCAATGGTTGGTTTACAGCTTTGAAACTCAGAGGAACGGACTGGTGTTTATCTATGACATGTGCGGTTCTAATTATGCCAACTTTGAGCTGGATCTGGGCAAGAAAGTCCTAAACCTGCTGAAGGTAAGGCTGTGAGAAGGCCCTCTCAACTCTCCTTCAATGGTTTGGATACTTTATTCTTTGAGAGATTTAGGAATGATGTAAATTTCAGGCACTGTTTTGTTTAAAGGTCATTTGTAAATGATGACTAATACCTGCTCAGAACAAGCAATGGTCTTAAAAGAAAAGTTGGAAGAATTAAAATAAGAAATTCACAGGAACATTCCAGATCATAAAAGTGGATGTCCCTTTCCTGGAGTTTTGTAGAGTAAGAATTAATGCAGGTGTAGGTACGGCCAGTGTCATGAAAAATGTCACCTGGCCAGTGACTTTCAGAATTTTGAACTTAATCTAGTCAGAAATACGTTTTACATTGCGACTTACTACACAAAGTGTATGTTGTACACTTGCACATACATGTAGAGTTATATACATAGGTAAGGTTCTTAGTCTCTTATCCAAAACTCTGAGGTCCAGAGGTGTTTTTTTTAATATTTTGAACACATTAATATTTCTGCAATGAGATGTATTATTCATAATGAGTGCAGAAGAGTAAAGGCTATAAATAGCCTAGGGAATTTCAGGTTAGATTTTGCTGCCCTATGAATTTTTGCACCAAACCTAACAAAAAAAGCTGAAGGTTTTCAGAGTTACTTAGATATCAGAATCCGTGGATGGGGCCATGTATCTGTGTGTACATATTTATAAAACAAAACAAAAAGGTTTCAACAACAACAACAGAAAAGATCAATAACTTTGATCATTCCCGTCTATTTCGTATTTTTAAAATGTTAGTCTTGACCTAGTAAATTAATTTCAGGACCCACTGAGTGACAACAGTTTGAAAAACTTCATCTCAGAGGCTATGAAGTCTTTGTTCCAGGACTTCATGTGGGAGTCCTGTGGAACTACATAGATTTCTAGAGGTGTCTATTTACTGTTACTGCTTTACAACAGGAAGTATATAAGGAGGGTGTGTTGTTTTCTGGGACTTCCGTTGTCCATTCATCCTTATATCACTAAAATTCCTTGTGTTGCATATAACTGTAATTCATTCCTTTTTATTGATGGTTGAAGACTGGTTACCTTTTTACTCATCCATTGATGAATATACCAGTTTATTCATCCACTGTTCTGTTGAGGGCTCCTTGGGGTGTTTCCTGAGTTTTGCTGTTATGACCAGTGCGGCTGTGAGTTTTCTTACACTGGCCTTCGGTGCATGTGTGCAGGAGTGTGTGTAGTGCAGTGTTTCTCGGCCACTTTCGTCATTATCGCCTCACTAAGGCACCTTTTTTAGACATTCCTCACAGTTTCTCTTTTAATGAAATTCTGATACCACAGAGGTACTGTATATATTCTTATGTACCGACTGTATGTCTGTGCTTTATGCATAAAAAGGAGTGTGATTTTTTTCGCCCATTTCCCACTGTCCTCAAAACTAATTTCACCCCTTGGGGTGGTATCACCCCCATTGAGAATGCATGCTTTGGACTATACATCTATGAGTAGAATTACCAGGTCAGAAGGTCTATGAAGATTCAGCTTCATAAAATAGTGTCGTAAAATTGTTTTCCAAAGTGGTTGTACTCACCTGCCACGGGTAAAATTTCCACTGATCCACATCCTCTCCAACACTTGGTAGTGTCAGACTTCTTCATTTTTTTCCCTGTCAAGTGAGTATAAAATGGTGCCTTGTGGGGTAACTTGCATTTCTCTTGTGAGAATATCTCTTCATATATTTATTTATTGGCCGTATGTTTTCTGCAAAATGTCTATTTATGGCTTTTACCCATTTTCCTATTGTTTTGTTCATTTATGTAGTTTTTCATGTATTACTGATACTAATTCATTTATATATGTATTAATATATACTGGCTTAGTTTACAGCTTGTTGTTTTTTCACTTTTTATAAAGTCCTTTGGACCAACAGAAGTTGTTAATTTTAATATGGTTCAATGTGTCTGTATATTCTTTTCTGTATTTGCACCTGATAATGTATTTGCACCTTAAATCCTTCCTGATGCCAAAGTCAGAAAAAATGTTAACTGTTATCTTTTTTTACCACACTACCATTGATGCCATGTGTATTAATTTTTTTGATTTTTTTTTTATTGTAAAATATACATAACAAAATTTACCATTGTGCAGTTCAGTGGCATTAAGTACATTTACAATGTAACTACACCACTATCCATTTTCAGGACTATTTTGTCATCAAACAGAAACTCTGTGCCCATTCAACACTATCCCCCTTACCCTCCCCTCTGGCCTCTGGCATTTTGCCTATTCTGGGTTCTCATTTAAGTGGAATCATAATATTTGTCCTTCTGTATCTATTTTACTTAGCATAATGTTTTTAAGATTCATGCATATTATAGCATGTATCAGTTCTTCATTCCTTTTTAAGGCCAAATAATATTCTATTGTATGGATGTACAATGTTTTGCTTATCTAGTCATCTGTTGATGGACATTTGGGTTGTTTTTACCTTTGGCTGTGGTGAATAATGCTCCTCTGAACATTGTATACAATCATCTGTTTGAGGACCCGCTTTCAATTCTTTTGCATATATACTTCTAAAAGTGGCATTGTTGGATCACGTGGTAATTCTACATTTAACTTTTTGAGGAGCTATTTCCTTTTTAAAGCTTAAGCTTTTGTTTTTGTTAAGACCTTAATCCATCTGTATCTGGTTTTTGAGTATGGTATGAGATGTAATAATCTGACTTTTTTTCCCCCACCTGGATAGCTGTTTTTTTTCCACTTTAACATTTTAAATAGTCCTTCCTTTCCACAACTTACACTATTTGTCAGTTTTAATAAAAAGTAATAATAACCTGTTAAGTTAATATACAAGGTGTGATAAAAAAAAACAGGGAGAATGTTTACATTTTAAAAATTTATTGCAGTAAAAGACACATGGCCATTAATCCCCCTCAGAATATCTCCCCTCGCTTTGAACACACTTACCCCATCGTTCATGCCACTTGAAGTCTTGAAGTCCTCTTTCTTGAGTGTCTTTAGTTGCGCTGTCATGGCTGCCTCGATGTCCTGAATCATTTTGACTTTGGGGAAGAGCCAGAAGTCACACAGTGCCAGATCCGGTGAATAAGGTGGATGAGGACACACTGTAACGTTTTTATTTGACAGAAATTGCTGTACCAGGAGTGATGTGTGACACAGAGCCTTTCCGTTGTGATCACAAAATATGGTGAATGCTGCTGCTGAGTGCCATCCAACGGAAAGGCAGGGATCTTCAATACGGGAAGCGGCGCGTCAAACCTTAGTAACAGTGTATGACAAGTTTCAACTTGTTCGGTGCAGTCAGTCATGTGTGAGCTACGGTTGAGAGAAGGTGTGTTTTAAAGTGTGCCGTAAATCATCCTCCATCATGACAACTCTCCATGTCACACATTGCTTCTGGTATGGCAATTTCTGTCAAATACAAACATGACGGTGTGTCCTCATCTACTTTATTCACTGGATCTGGCACCATGCGACTTCTGGCTCTTTCCCAAAGTCAAGACTATTCAGGAAATGAAGGCAGCCACAATAGCACAAGTAAAGACGCTCAAGAAAGAGGACTTACAGAACTGCATCAGAAAGTGGCAAGAACAATGGTATAAGTGTTTTTGAAGCGAGGGGGAGTATCTTGAAGGGGATTAATGGCAATGTGTCTTTTACTGTAATCAATTTTTTAATTTAAACATTCACTGTATTTTTTGATCACACCTCGTACTATAGACAATTTAACCATCTGACTGTCTTTCTGTATTATTCAGTTTATTTCCAGATTTAAATAATACTGTTATGATCATATTATTTTAGCTTTTCCTTTTAATTGATTGTAAGAAGATACTTCTAAGACTAAGATTATTTGGATAAAGGTTATGAATATTCTTTTATTTCTCCAATACATGACTAGGTTACCCTCCATAAAAGTAGGAAAAAATTTTATTTTGACCCCAACAAGTATGAATATCTTTTTCCTTGAACCATCCCAGCACTGCACTCTATAATTTTCTTTCTTTGAATTTAGAAATTCTAAAATGATACCTCTTTTGTTTTGTTCAGACTCCTTTAAGTAATAACAAAGTCATGTCTTATTTTCAAATGTTTTTCTGCTGTTTGTGTGTCCTCTTTTATTTGGTTCAAAATGATGAAATGCTGTAGATACTGTTTTGTTGTTTTTGCTGTATAAATTGAAAGAGACTGAAATAAAGTCCTGTTGCTTTAGAACCTATATCACGTTCTTATTAGTGACTTAGTTGCTCTGTCATTGGGAACAGATACAATATTAAGTGTAATCCCCTATCATCCTCATACTCATGAGAGTTGTAAATAGAAGTTTATCTTTAATGCACTGTCTCACACTTCAGATTCTGTTTATTAATAGTATTAATAGTATGAATTAATTTCTAGCAGTTAGTGTGATGAGGATTTGGATCAAAATATGGCACTGGAATAAAAATGTAACCTTTGACTTCTTAAATTACTCTGAGTAGATTTTCTCCATTTGGTAAATTTCTTAGGATAAATTCTGGTTTTCAGTTTTAAAATGTCATAACTCCTATTTTAGTTGCCATCATGTGGATTCTTAACTGTTTAATTATTGTTTTGGATGAACCATTTAAACTAGACAAGGTGGAATTCACCCCCTGAAGGATAAATCTTTAATTTTTCAGGAAATGTATGGCTGAAAGAGATGGATAAAATAAACAGGTTTAAAAAAATTCACTAATGCAGACACTTACAAAGTAATAATTACTAACACTTACTGAATGCTTTGCACACTATTCTATGCTGTTTTCATGCTTTAAAGCTCATTTAATCCTGACATCCCTACTGTGAAGTGTGATGGCTATTACTATTTCTAAACCCATTTTACAGATCTAGAAACTTAGACCTGAAGATTTAAGAACTTGATGAAGGTAATACAAGCTATTAAGTGACAGAACTAAAATATTATAATCCTACCCCTTGGATATTATCACTATAAAGAGTATGAGGTATATGTGTCCAGGCATTTCTTTATTTCTTCATTTATTTACTTACCTTTTCATTTTCTTTTTTTTAAATAATTTTTTATTTTTCAATTACAGTTGACATACAATATTATATTAGTTTCAAGTGTAGAATAGTGATTACACATTTATCTTACAAAGTGATCACCCCAATAAATTTAGTACCCACCTGACACCATCGTTATTACAATATCATTGACTATATTCCCTATGCTGTACTTTACACCCCATGACTACTTTCTAACAACCAATGTGTACTTTTTAATCCCATCCCCTTTTGCATCCAGCCCCACAACCTCCCTCCTATCTGGCAACCCTCAAAATGTTCTCTGTATCTATGAATTTGTTTCTGTTTTGTTTGTTTATTTTGTGCTTTAGATTCTACATATAAGTGAAATCATGTGGTATTTGTCTTTCTGTCTCTGACTTACTCCACTCAGCACAATACACTCTAGGTCCATCCATGTTGTTGGCAGGTGGCAAGATTTCATTCTTTTTTACAGCTGAATAATGTTCCATTGTATATATGTACCACCTCTTCTTTATCCATTCATCCATCGAAGGACACTCAAGCTGCCTCCAGGTCTTGGCCATTGTAAACAATGCTGCAATGAACATGTGGATGCACTCGTCCCCTCACAGTAGATTACTGGGTCCTTCTTTGTCTCTTGTTATAGCCTTTGTTTAAAAGTCCATTTTGGCTCTGTCCCACACACATAGCAATCAGCTGTGGAGATTTAAAAAAGACTTGCTCTGGGATCCCAACCCAAAGACTGATCTAATTGAACTGGATACTGGAATTTGTTTGTTTGTTTTTAGCACTTTCTGGTAATTCTGTTGTGCAGCCAAGGTTCAGACTATTATCAAAAACACACAGATCTTTTTGGAACTTTAATCCTGTTGAGGACAAAGTTTCCTACATACTCAAATCATTCTCTTCCCCATTCCTTTACCTGTTCACATGAACTGCAAACTGGATCTTCCAGGTAATATGGCATCCCCCACAATCCCTGCAGTGAGGACCATACCGTCTAAGAAGGCCAAGAGGAAAAATGCCAATTGTTCTCATACCCCAAGACCGCTTCTGGGACATCATTCCACTTCACTGGCTGGTTCTCTTTTCTGATATTCTTTATTCTATCGCTCTGTTATTCATTACCCATTTCAGTTCCTTCGTGCAGAATCCCCTTAGTATGTATCCCCATGCTAACAGTACCTGCCTCATGGTCTTTCTCTCTATTCATTTTATTCCCAGCATCCTTTCAAATTCAAAGTCACCACTTAATCACAAGTCCTTTCCCCCAATTTAGTCTCGTAGCCTTCACGTTATCCCACATTATCTATTCTCCAGTGTAGACACACTGTAGATTTCATCTTCATTAGCAACTGTACCAAGCTCTCCACCTGTAAAGATCTTCACCTGTGAAACACCCCCTTTCTGACCACAACCATCTCACCTTCCATCACTCACACGCAGGGCACATGCAAGCTGTCCTTTGTTCTTAAGTAAGAACGCCCTTAAAAAAAAAATTATAATAAAAGTCTGTTTTGTCTTGTATAAGTATTGCTACCCCAGCTTTTTTTTTTTTTTCCCTCCATTTTCGTGAAATATCTTTTTCTATCCCTTTACTTTCAGTCTGTGTGTGTCTTTTGATCGGAAGTCTTGTAGGCAGCATATGTAAGGGTCTTCTTTTCTTACCCATTCAACTATCCTATATGTCTTTTGATTGGAACATTTGATCCATTTACATTTAAAATAATTTTTGACAGTTGTGTAGTTATCGCCATTTTATTGTTCATACTTTTTATCTTCTTCCTAATGAAGTCCCTTTAACATTTTTTGTAATACTGGGTGGTGGTGATGAACTCCTTTAGCTCGTTCTTGTCTGGGAAGCTCTTTATCTGTCCTTCAATTCTAAATGATAGCCTTGCTGGATAGAGTACTCTTGGTTGTAGGTCCTTTTCTCACTTTGAATATTTTGTGCCAATCCCTTCTGGCCTGCAGAGTTTCTGCTGAGAAATCAGCCGACAGTCTTATGGGAGCTCCCTTGTAAGTAACTGACTGCTTTTCTCTCTGGTGCTTTAAAGATTCTCTCTTTGTATTTAACCTTTGACATTTTCATTGTAATCTATCTTGGTGTGGGGTTCTTTGGGTTAATCTTGTTTGGGACTCTCTCTGCTTCCTGGGCTTGTATGTCTGTTTCCTTCGCCAGGTTAAGAAATTGATATGATTCTTTTACAATCTTTTTTTTCTGTGAAAGTATGTGTGTGTGTGTGTGATTTTTTTTTTTAAACAAAATTAAGGTTATAGTTTTGATCTTGTTTAGTTTAAAGATTATATTGTGAGCATTTTCCAAAGTTTTAAAAAAATCTTTGAACGCTTCATTTTAAAGGTTATATAACAATCTTGTTAAAACATACCATTTTGTTAATTGCTACCCATTTTCAGACTTATATATCCTTCCCAGTTTTTTGTTTAGATTTTTTTTTGGGGAGTGGGGAAGGGGAACAGGACTTTACTGGGGAACAGTGTGTACTTCCAGGGCCCCTTTCAAGTCAAGCTGTTGTCCTTTCAATCCTAGCCATGGAGGGCACAGCTCAGCTCCAGATCCAGCTGCTGTTGCTAGCTGAAGGGGGCACTGCCCACCATCCCTTGCGGGAGTTGAGGAATCGAACCGGCAACCTTGTGGTTGAGAGCTCACTGGCCAATGTGGGAATCCAACCGTCAGCCCCCGCGCTAGGAGCATGGAGGTCCAACTGCCCAAGCCACCGGGCCGGCCCTGTTTCCAGTTTTAAAGTATTATTTTAACTATCAAAAAAAAAAAGTCAGTAAACATTTATATTTATTAGTTTTTGTGGTTCTCATTATTTCCTTAGAATAGAGTTTCAACTGTGGAATTACTTGATCAAAGGACACACACATTCTTAAGGATGTATAACGCCAGGTGCCTTCTACAAGGTGTTACTAATATACTGTTCCATCAGCAGTATATTTGGGTGCCATACAGTCATTTAACTAGACGAGGTCTGAGTCTGTAACTCTGCTCTAAGGAAGCAGAGGGAATGGTTTCTACTTTCTCTTTAACATTTTGTGGAAGTATAGGTGTTTCTTGAGATTGGTTTGTTGTTTTTTAAAGATTTTATTGGGGAAGGGGAACAGGACTTTATTGGGGAACAGTGTTTACTTCCAGGCCTTTTTTGTGTGTGTTTTTTTCCAAGTCAAGTTGTTGTCCTTTCAGTCTTAGTTGTGGAGGGTGCAACTCAGCTCCAGGTCCAGTTGCTGTTACTAGTTGCAGAGGGCACAGCCCACCATCCCTTGCGGGAATCGAAACTGGCAACCTTGTGGTTGAGAGGATGTGCTCCAACCAACTGAGCCATCCGGGAGCTCAGCGGCAGCTCAGCTCAAGGTGCCATCTTCAATATTAGTTGCAGGGGGCACTGCCCACCATCCATCCCTTGCGGAACTCGAGGAATTGAACTGGCAACACTTATGGTTGAGAGCCCACTGGCCCATGTGGGAATCGAACTGGCAGCCTTCGGAGTTAGGAGCATGGAGCTCCAACCGCCTGAGCCACCGGGCCAGCCCCTTGAGACTGGTTTTTGATCTAGCAGTTGATCTGGCAGTTAAAGGAGCATTGGCTATTTATAGTTAGGCCTTGAAATAAATTGTTGTCTTTGAGGGAAGAGATATAAGGTAATTTCTCAGATTGCAGTGAAGAGGCTTTTGGAGAACTTTGTTCTGAATGCTGCATATTAACTATAGAGAATGTGTGCAGTCTCCCAAATTAGTAGAGCTGACATGTCACATTGAGACTTAGTCTTTTGAGAAAGAATACGGAGAAAGTGGTACAAGATATTTAGTTAGTTTCCTCTTTTTTTTGTTTGATTCCTTGGGGGGATAATTTCTACCCGGTTAGATTGCCAGTATTACATGGTATCTCTTCCTATGAGAAGGGCTGGAATATTGAGAAACTAAATGAGGCCCAGAGCTGTAGATGAGGAAGTCATAATTTTTCATTCATATGCTTTGTGCAGCTAAGGACATCTCCTTTTCTTCTGTTACACTTCCTTTGCCCTTATGCCCACTAGGTCATATTTATTGATTAACTAAATGAATACATAAATAGAGGAAGAGGTGGGTAAAAAATAAATGATTATAAGTACACAGGTACCAGAACAAAAGAAAGATTATGAGAGAAATATTTCTTTCATATTCAGTTTATTCATGATCTAATTTTTCCTTAAAGTTTTAATAAGCAGAACTTAAGGAGGCACACATGTATACTGGTTAGAAAAGTCGGAGTAGTTTTTGATCCATAAAGCTTATGCTGATAACAATATGACATCATTATTTTTAAAGGTAAATCAGCTTTAAACCACTTCTTCTCTTGCTGCTCAAGTGAAATCTGAATTAGGCTGTAGACTCCCCCTGCTGGGTAAGAATGGGGAGAAGAGCCGACACCTAAACTTTGGCCTTGAGCAGGCGGAGGTTCTCCTAGGGCTCTTGCGGTGCCCTAACGGTTCCCTTGACACCATCCTCTGTGTTCTCACAGGGAGCGTTTCCAGCTCGTCTGAAGAAAGTGCTGATCGTGGGAGCGCCCGTGTGGTTCCGCGTGCCCTACTCCATCGTCAGCCTCTTGCTGAAAGACAAAGTCCGGGAGAGGGTAAGGCAGGCTGGCTTTATTTCATTTGGAGGTGGGCAGATTCCCACATTGCCTAAACCTGCTAATTAATTCTCTACCTTCCAAAAAATCCTCCTGTCTTGTCTGCTAGGACACTTTCTGCTTCTGTTAGTATATTCAGTTGTGTTCTCTGCTTTTCTTCTCTCAGCTAAGTACATGCTGCCTGTCCCCCAGACTATACGTTCCTGAAGTTAGGAACTGGGCGTAGTGTATGTCGGGCACCCCTCTTCCACGGCACTTTACAGAAAGATAGGACTGAAGTCCCGTGGGGACTCAGGGGTAGCTCCTACTTCCAGAATTGAGTTGAGTGCCGTCCAGGCCTTTCATAGTCAACGGTGCCCAATATAATTGCATTGGTTGGGCTGGTATTTGAATTTGTTCAACAGGAAATACCATTCAGTCCCTTTGACCACCAGGGTGGCAGAGGAGAGCCTCTCACTCTGTCTCTTTCTGCTTACATTCCTGACATTTTCTTTTAAAACAGCGAGTTTCTTCTTAAATTCAAAAGTGTTGTCTAAAATTGGCTTGATTCTGTTATCATCGCCTGGGTGTTCCAGGACTGAGAGATTATGGCTTCACTCTCATTTCTCACCCTTGAAAGAAATGGCATGTGAAACATTGGCACAATTGGATAAGATAATAAAGTTGTGAAATATCAGAGATTTTGGTAGTACAGGGTTCTGAGGTTCTATGAATAATAACAGTGCAGATCTTTATAGCTGACGGGACTGGGGTTGGAGAGGGGAAACTGAAGATATTTTATTCTGTGGAATTATTAATACTTAGGGACCCAGAGTAGGAGAGTAGGGGGGATCTTTCCTGAGACAACTCTGTGCGAGGTCTCCTTAGGCAAGTTCTTGCACTCGTGTATACAAGTATGAATGTGTATATACACTCAGAATATAGTGAGCATCGTTATAGTCCAGACTCTGGGCCCTGGGAATGAAACGTGCAGTGGGCCAGTCCTTAGCCTGGGGAGCTCTCTGTCCTGATAGGGGGACCCGGATGCAGATAAGGAGGACTGTGGCTCTACAGAGCTGGGAGGAGAGCACTGCCTCGGCAGACAGGCGTCAGGAGCTGTAAACTGTCCTGAAGACGCCGAGGACAGGAAGGGGCATTCCAGGAGAGGCAACAGCAAGGGAGGCCCGGACCCTCATCCCACACAGATTCCAAGGACAACCGACTAGGCTACTTGGGTCCAGTACGGCCGTGTCCCAGCAGGGAGCAGAGATACGATAGGGAGATGATGACTTCTGTGTCAGTTTTACTGGCCTACCCTGACTCGGGGTGACTGGTCTTATCTTATTTCCTAGAAGCCTATCTTGGAGAACATCCATACCCAGCTGTGAGTAAAACACAAGCAACAGGCAGAGCTGACAAAAACAACCACTGCCTGTGCAGATTGGTGGTCAGAAGATGGGGGCCTGCATCAGACGGCACTGGGAGCCTCATTCATAGTGTAAAGCCTTAGTTCTCCGTGCCTTCCTTTCAGAAGGTACATAACAGGGCCCCGTTCCAGGAGGAATCTGATAGACATTCTCGGCAGTCAGACCTCTCTGTCTGGGAGATTCATAGGACACCAGTTCCAGGCAGATGAAGTGCACTCTACTTTTAGAAGTATGTCAAGTATTTCAAATAAATCTCATCCCGTTCTCCAAACCTAATATAAGCACATTTGTTCTTTCTCTTCACTGTCTCCCCCCAACCCCACCCCACCCCACATACTCATATGGTTCTTTCTGGCCTTCCAGATTCAGATACTAAAGACATCAGAGGTCACCCAGCACCTGCCCAGGGAGTGCCTTCCAGAAAACCTGGGTGGGTACGTGAAAATTGACCTCGCCACTTGGAATTTCCAGTTCCTACCCCAGATGAATGGCCACCCGGATCCCTTCGATGAGATCATCCTGTCCTCCCTCCCTCCTGCCTTAGACTGGGACTCGGTGCATGTCCCAGGTCCCCACGCCATGACCATCCAAGAGCTGATGGAGTATGTTAACACCAGGCAAAAGCGGGGTATATATGAGGAGTATGAGGACATCCGTCGCGAGAACCCTGTTGGCACTTTCCACTGTTCCATGTAAGTGGGAAAGGTGTTGGTCCTTAAGACACCTGGTGGGCGCTCTGGCAGCAGCTCCTGCCACACCTCACTTCCTTAGCAGACTCTTCCAGGTAGGGAGCTCCACTCAGTTAGGGGATGCTTTCTGTCCTCCTGCTTTCATGCTTGTCGTCGTCCTGGTCTCTGAAATTTCTGACAGTCTTTGGTACCAAAAGAGGAACGCTGTAATAATAATGGACACATTTTTTTTATATTTTCCTGAAATGAAAGTGTTTTTAGGAAAAAAAGCAATGTAGGCCCTCCATTCTTGTCCTCAGTGTGGTCTCTGGTCCTTTCATTTGGGCAGCTTCTGTCCAGGGCATTTAGAGTATAACATTACTTTCTGGGGGAGGTGCTAGTGCATTCAAACTAATTCACAGTAAAAGAGAAGAATTGCCTCTTAAGAATTCTGCCGCGGGCCGGTCCGGTGGCTCAGGCAGTTAGAGCTCCGTGCTCCTAACTCCGAAGGCTGCCGGTTCGATTCCCACATGGGCCAGTGGGCTCTCAACCACAAGGCTGCCAGTTCAATTCCTTGAGTCCCACAAGGGGTGGTGGGCAGCGCCCCCTGCAACTAAAATTGAACACCGCACCTTGAGCTGCGCTGCCGCTGAGCTCCCGGATGGGTCAGTTGGTTGGAGCACGTCCTCTCAACCACAAGGTTGCCGGTTCGACTCCCGCAAGGGATGGTGGGCTGCGCCCCCTGCAGCTAGCAACAGCAACTGGACCTGAGCTGAGATGCGCCCTCCACAACTAAGATTGAAAGGACAACAACTTGACTTGGGAAAAAGTCCTGGAAGTACACACTGTTCCCCAATAAAGTCCTGTTCCCCTTGCCCAATAAAATCTTAAAAAAAAAAAAAAAAAAAAAAAATTCTGCCGCATGGGATCTTCCTTCACCCCAAATCGTACCACAGAGCCACCTCGTTATAGTTCATAACTGGCTCTCAGATCCCTGATAACTATTGTTGGCAGTAGAGCATAGATCATTTCTTTTACTGCTGCTCTCATTTCTATTACCATGTTTTCATTGGCAGCAGCAGCAATTTCTTCTCTCCAAGTTGAGCTCTGTTTGTTGAAAGTTAGGGAAACTATCCCAGTAGGTCCAAGGCTCAAGTTCCAGCTTAGCCAAAAATCCCCTCTGACTTTCACAAGTTATTTTCTTCCTCTGCACCTCAGTTTTCCTGTGATGTTAGCTCTGATATCCACCTTCTTTAGCTTAAATGTTGGAGGAATCCATGATTCTGTGAGTACCTCCTGTAATTCCCATCCAGTTAGTGTGCTGCAAAGAAGATGTACGGAGAGAACCTCTTAGCAAAAGGAATGACGGAAATAATGAGTTAAGTAGGAAACAGTTTAGGGAAGTAGGAGAGAAGCAATGGAGAAAAAAGTCAGTAGGATCAGGAATGCAAAGGAAAGTAAGAGAAGAAAAAGATAGCAGGTCGTGTACCAAGTGGGAGAGTATTCTTTTCTCCCACACAGCCCTGTTTCTTCCCTGCCAGCTTAAGACCCCTGTATGCATCCAGTATTTTCCCCAGGCAGTTTTTTCCCTGTAGTTCTTCTTTTTTTTAATTAAAGTTTGTTGGGGTGACAATGGTTAGTAAAGTTACACAGGTTTCAGGTGTACAATTTTGTAATACAGCATCTATATATCACATTGTGTGTTCTCCACCCAGAGTCAGTTCTCCTTGCATCACCATATATATATGATCCCTGTAGTTTTTTGTGTGTTTGTTTGTTTGTTTTTCCAAGTCAAGTTGTCCTTTCAGTCTTAGTTGTGGAGGGTGCAGCTTAGCTCCAGGTCCAGTTGCCGTTGCTAGTTGCAGGGGGCGCTACCCACCATCCCTTGTGGAAGTTGAACCAGCAACCTTGTGGTTGAGAGGACGCACTCCAACCAACTGAGCCATCCGGGAGCTCAGCAGCAGCTCAGCTCAAGGTGCCATGTTCAATCTTAGTTGCAGGGGGCGCTGTCCACCATCCCTTGCGGGACTCGAGGAATCGAACTGGCAACCTTGTGGTTGAGAGCCCACTGGCCCATGTGGGAATCGAACTGGCTGCCTTCAGAGTTAGGAGCTGAGCCACCGGGCCGGCCCCTGATTCCTGTAGTTTTGAATCAAGGAAGTATTATGGAGCAGGGAGGAGCTGTGGGCTGCTCCAAGAGCATGCACACTGGTCCTGAGGATTCCTGACTTGCTCTGGGTGCTTCCGCAGTGGGGTCCTTGTGATGTCATTTCTACCATGGCCCCCCACTCCCCCATTAAAAAAGTAGGTTTGGATTGTCCTCTAGGTGTCACCCAAACCAGCTATCAAGTTATAATTAGAGAACACATCCCAGTCCTGTGGAAAGACTTCCTAATCCTGCCTCTTTATTGAATGAAGGAGCCCCCCACTTCAGGAGCTAGAACCCAGAATCCTGATCAGCTCCAGACGTCTGTCTTACATCAAGTTCCTGTAGAACTACTCATAGGGAACCAAGTCTCCCTTGGAATTCTAGCTTATGAAGTAGATGGCAGAATAGTACTCACTGTTGTCCGGGGTGCCCATGGACCAAGAGATGTCCCCTTTTTGCTTCCCGCTACACCATTTAAAAAAAATATTTAAAAAATTATTTTTATTTATTATTTTTTCATTTACAGTTGACATTCAGTATTATTTTATATCAGTTTCAGGTGTACAGCACAGTGGTTAGACATTTATATAATTTATGCAGTGATCCCTCTGATAAGTCCAGCACCCATCTGACACCGTACATAGTTATTACAATATTATTGATTATATTCCCTAAACTGTACTTCACATCCCCGTGACTATTTTGTAACTGCCAGTTTATACTTCTCAATCCCTTCACCTTTATTAGCCATCCCTCCAGTCCCTCTCCCATCTGGCAACCATCAGTTTGTTCTCTGTATCTATGAGTCTGTTTCGGTTTTGTTCGTTCGTTTATTTTCTTCCTTAGATTCCATATATAAGTGAGATCATATGGTATTTGTCTTTCTGTCTGACTTAATTCACTTAGTATAATACCCTCTAGGTCCATCACTGTTGTCGTATAAAATATTTTTCTTTTTTTTTTTAAAGATTTTATTGGGGAAGGGGAACAGGACTTTATTGGGGAACAGTGTGTACTTCCAGGCCTTTTTTTCCAAGTCAAGTTGTTGTCCTTTCAATCTTAGTTGTGGAGGGTGCCGTTCAGCTTCAGGTTATTGTCCTTCCAGTCTTAGTTGTGGAGAGTGTAGCTCAGCTCCAGGTCCAGTTGCCGTTGCTAGTTGCAGGGGGCACAGCCCACCATCCCTTGCGGGAGTCGAACCGGCAACCTTGTGGTTGAGAGGACGCGCTCCAACCAACTGAGCCATCCAGGAGGCAGCTCAGCTCAAGGTGCCCTGTTCAATCTTAGTTGCAGGGGTCAGAGCCCACCATCCCTTACGGGATTTGAGGAATTGAACTGGCAACCTTGTGGTTGAGAGCCCACTGGCCCATGTGGGAATCTAACCGGCAGCCTTCGGAGTTAGGAGCATGGAGCTCCAACCGCCTGAGCCACCGGGCCGGCACCATAAAATATTTTTTAAAAACTTTGTAGTATGAGATAATTATAGAGTCACATGCAGTTAGTAGTAAGAAGTAATACAGAGAGATCCCATGTGCCCTCCCCACAGTTTTCCCATGGTAACATCTTCCAAAAGTATAGCAAAATATCACAACCAGATCTTGACATTGATACAAATTCACCAATCTTACCCAGATTTCCCCACTGTGTGTGTGTGTGTGTGTGTTTGTGTGTTTAGTTCTATGCAGTTTTTATCATACACTTAGGATTGTGTGTCACTTACAAGAAAAAGATACAGAAGAGTTCCATTACCACATACCTCCATCCAACCCCTCCGTTACTGTAACTTTGTCATTTCAAGGATGGTAGTGTATAAATGGAATTGCACTATATGTACCTTTCGGGATTGCTTCCCTCTTCTCACTCAGTATAATTCACTGGAGATTCACCTAAGCTGTCAATATTAGTTCCTTTTTATTGCTGAGTAATGTACATATGTTTTTGTTTAACCATTCACCTGCTGAAGGACGTCCTGTGTTTCCAGTTTCTGGCTATTACAAGTAAAGCTGCTATGAATGTTTGTGTCTAGGTTTTGTGTAAATGTTTCCATTTCTTTGGGGTAGATGCTGGGTCCTATGGTAACTGTATGTTTAGTTTTAGGAGAAAGTGCCCAGCTGTTCTCCAGAGTGTTTTGCCATTCTTCCTACTTGCCAGCAAGCTATGAAGGACTGCTTCTTCTCTTCGCACGCTCACCAGCATTCGATGTTGTCACAGTTTTTTGTTTTTGTTTTTTCCCGTTTTCCAGCCCCCCCTGCCCCCCCCCCCCAGTTTAAGCCGTTGTTTCTCAGTCTAGTTGTGTAGGACACAGCTCCCTGGCCCATGCTGGTATCATGAGCCTTGCGCTTCCCTGGCTGAGGCATTTGGTCGCCGGTCATTAGGTCGTCGGTCATCTGCTCACAACACCTCATGGCAGCTTGCCGGCCGCTCACGATGGCTGCCGGCCACTCATGGCAGCACTCGGCAGCCCACGGCAGTTCACACCAACCTCCGGCTATTCACGGCAGCCCAGATCCAGGGAGAGCCATTGTTCACAATCTTAGCTATAGAAGGCGCAGTTCACTGGCCCATGTGGGAATTGAACTGGCGACCTCGGTGTTAGGAGCACGGCGCTCCAACCACCTGAGCCATCGGCTGGTCCCAACAGTTTTTTATTTTAGTTGTTCTGATAGGTGTGTAATGAGATCCCATTGTGGTTTTAATTTACATGTCACTAATAGTAACGATGTTGAGCATCTTTTCACGTGCTTATTTGCCATTTGTATTATCCTCTTCATAAAGTGTCTTCATGTCTTTTGCCGATTTTCTATTTAGATTTTTAGAAAACAATTGAGAGTTCTTTATGTATTTTAGATGTTGATTTTTTGTTGGACATGTTTTGTGAATATTTTCTTCCAGTGTATAGCTTTTCCTTTCATCCTCTTAAAAGGGTCCCTTGCAAAGCAAAAGCTTTTATTTTACAAAGTCCTTTTACTCAGTTTTTTCTTTTACTCAGTTTTTCCCTTTATGGATCATGCTCTTGGCATCAAGTCTAAAAATACTTTGCCTAGTCTTAGATTCAAAGATTTTCTCCTGTTTTTTTTTCTAAAAGTTTTATAGTTTTATGTTTTACCATTTAAGTCTGAGATCCATTAATTTTCGTATAATGTAGAAGGTTTAGGTTGAGGTTTTGGGTTTTTTTTGTTTGCATATGGATATATAATTGCTCTAACCATTTGTTGAAGAGTATCCTCCCTGCATTGAATTGTCTTTCGAACTTTGTAAAATGTTAGCTGGGCTTATTTGTGTGGGAAGAGGGAAGTTTTACAATGTGGAAAAGTACGCAGTATAACATGACAGACAACTATGTTCCCATCACCAGAACTGATACTGACGATGCTTAATGTTTTGTCATATTTGCTTTGTCTGTTTTTATTATATGACAGAGTGAACTTATTATAAAGTTGAAATGCCTTCTATTCCTCACCGTAAGTTCTCACTCCCAGAGGGAGCCCTTAGTATGAATCTGGCATGTTTCTTTCCAGTCCATTTTGTTTATACTGTTACATATACATTTGTACCAATGAACAAATATGGAGTATTATTTTATATCGGTGGTCTTTGTAATCTTTTTTTTTTGCTTTTAATTAATATAGATGCAAATAATATTTTTCAAAACTAAATACTATCAGAGAAAAAAAGCAATGACAAAATAAACAGCAATCTCCTGCCTTAACCTCAGTTCCACTCTCCTAGTCATCCATTTTTGACTCTGGTAGCTGTTTCTTCTGGTATTTCTTCCGTTAGTCTAAATAAAATGCATATAATGCTTACATTGATTTTTATGGTAGGTAAGTATTTAGCTCTTACACTCTGTCTCCAGTTCCCTTTTGACTGTTTTTCTAATATAGTTATGTCACAATTTTTTAGTAAGTCAGTAGTCACAGTGTTTACATTATTATGCCTGTAAATTTTTTTACTGCAGAGCTAAGTGGGCTTCTATGAAAGGTTCAAATATATTAAATTTTACCAATTCCATTTTTTGTTCTTGAGTTAGTGACCTAATTTTTAAAAATTTGCTTTTGTGTGTACCTGTCCTTATTTCTTTTTTATGCTCGGTCAAATTTATTTTACGCTATCATTATTTCCCAAGTAGTTAAATATATCAGATACTTAGCTGATTTTAGTTTTTCCCCTGGAGACCTCACTTCCAGCACATTTTGGATTTTTTCTCCGATCTTAGCTGTGGTGGTGGTTGTTGAGACTGGTTCTTTAGCTTTCATCCTGCAATTTCCCCTCCCCACTTTCCTTTATCAGTGCTTGTTTCCTGTGTCCACCAAGTTTTTTCTTTATTTATATTCTATTTTGTCAGAAGATAGAATTCTAGGTTGGAAAAAATTTTACCTCAGAATTTTTAAAGCAATGTCTTTCAATGTTGCTAGCAATACTACTAGTTTGATGCTATTCTTATTCCTTCTTAAGTCTTTGTAAATGATGTTTTTTTCTTCTTTGAATATTTTTAGATAACCTCTTTATCTTCCTGTTAAATTTCTTTTACTCTGAAGGCTTATTCAGTTCTAGGACTTTTTTTTTTTTTTTTTTACTTTTGTTTTTTTCTTTTCTTATATTATGTCAATTCTTTCTCTCTGGACAGTATTGTCAGTCTGTTTGGATCTAGAGCAAGGATTGACAGACTTTTTGTTTTATTATTATTAATAATAATTTATTTATTTATTTATCTTCCCCCCTTCTTCCACCTCCCCCTCCCGCTCCTGTTCAAGCAGTAGTGTCTCAGTCTAGTTGTGTAGGACACAGTTCCCTGGCCCGTGCGGTATTATGTATTACGAGCCTTGCGCTCCCCCCGGCTGAGGTAGTCAATTGGTTGGCAGCTCACGGCAGCTCCTGCCGGCTGCCAGCTATTCACACTGGCCACCCACCACTCATGGCAGCACACGGTAGGTAGCCCACGGCAGCACACAGCAGCCCACGGTAGGTCACGATGGCTGCTTGGCCACTCACACTGGCTGCCGGCCACTCATGGCGGCACACAGTAGTCCACGGCAGCTCACGCCAACCTCCGGCTGCTCACGGCAGCCCAGCTCCAGGGAGAGCCATCGTTCACAATCTTAGCTGTAGAGGGCGCAGCTCCCTGGCCCATGTGGGAATGGGACCAGTGACATGGGCGTTAGGAGCACGGCACTCCAACCACCTGCGCCACCGGGCTGGTGCTGACAGACGTTTTCTTAAAGGGCAAAATAGTAGACACTTTAGGCATGTGGGCCTTTACCGTCTCTCTTGCAAATACTCAACTCTTCCGTGATAGTGTGGAAGCCCCCGAGACAGTGCTAAGCTACGGGTTTGGCAGTGCCTCAGAAACACACGGAGCCAGACTGAAGTTTGCTGACCACTGTCTAGAATGATTCTCTTATTTTCTTAATTTTTTCATCACTTAGACTTTCTGTTTTATATTCCGGGAAATTTCCTCAACTCTCTCATCTTTTCTATTAAAATTCTTATTTTGGATATCATTTTTAATTTCCAAGAGGTTTCTGTCTCTGTTCCTTTTTCATAGCTTCCTACTCTCATTTCATGTGTGCAGTATCTTTTTCTCTCTGCAGTTCTTAATTACAGCCATTTAGAACTCATTTTCTCTTACTGACTCTTGTGCTTCCCGCCCCCCATTCACCCGCAGTGTATTTGAATTGGTCTTTTTTTGTTACAGGCTTTCCTTAATTATCTGGAGATCCTTGGCTGTTAGTTTATACTTAGGAGTGGGGTTCTTGAAAGCTGCTTGGAAGTGCTGTTAGCATGGGTGAGCTTCAAATTAAAATGATCAACTAGCTTGTTGTTGGTGTTCTCCAAATCACAGAATTCTTTTATGTCGGACTATTCACTTTCTCCAGAGAGGAATTCTCCACTCACTCTCTTGCGTGGTAGGGTCCAAGCCTGGATATGAATGTGAGACAGGACAGGGCAGGGAGAATGAGGCAGGGAATGCTCACTGTATGTCTTTCAGCTTTTCATTTCTTCCTCTGTTTTTAGCCCTGTACCTCCACCTGCCTTCCAGGGTGTGGGAATTCTGAGGGTGAGTCATTGTGTCTCTCTCTAGATACCTCTGTGGGTCCTAGCTTTCTGCAGTTGGCCCTGACAGCCAAAATCCTTTCATTAGTTTTCTCTTTGACAAAATGGGTTTAAATCTCTTTGTCCACTTATGTTTCTGCTGTCACTTTTTGGATTTGGACTGATTAGTTCCTTTGCTAATTTTAATGAGACTGCTGGATGGAGTGTTGTCAACTGTTTTGTCAGCCTGCCGTGTTAAACTGGAACTTAATAGATTTATTTTACACGTCTTTTGGGAAATAAGTAGTAGAAAATTTTATTTGCAGCTAGATGTTTTTGATGCTGTACTTCCTTTTGCTCTTTTGAATGGAAATATCTTTATTTCCATAGTAATACATACTTAGTAAAATGTTAAACGATGTAGAATTATATAGATTAGACAATGAAAAGCTCTATGTACCCATCCCCAATAGTAACTGACACCCACTTTGCACTGCCAGATGTAGCGCACGCGCGCACACACACACACACACACACACTGCTTCTACTTTTTTCTTTATTTTAGCTTGTTTGTTTTATTTTCTTCAGGTCTCCAGGAAACCTAGAGAAGAACCGCTATGGGGATGTACCCTGCCTGGACCAAACTAGAGTGAAACTGACAAAACGCAGTGGCCAGACTCAGGTAGACACATAAATGCTGTCTTTTCAGGAGCACTGAGGGAAATTTAAGTCTCTTACAAAGTGAAGCTTACTAGTAGTATAATAGAAAGAACATGGATTCTAAGCCAGAGAGAGAAGTTTGCGTTTTAATTTTGCTACATACTAGTCTATCACCACAGGCAAGTCTCTAATATGCCCATCTCACAGTACTAAGTGGAAATTAAATGAAATGCATTATGTGAATACTGACAGCACAAGGTCTGGTGTATGGTAGGTGCTCGGTAAATGTTCAATTATTTCTCCTTTTACTTCTTAGTTGTAAAATCATAACATATCGTTCACTGTATTGGTAAGGTTATATGCATCAGTACAAGGCATCTCTTCTGTTTTGGAAGACCTGAAAAAAATGTTGGACAAGTAATGTATAGTATGCATAAATATCTAGGAATCGAGATGAAATGGTCAAATGATTTTATTATTTTTAATATATTAAGTTGCTCATATCTATACATATTTAAAATTACATATATTATATAGATATTTAGTGAAAATGTTATTCAGACATTTAACAGTAGTGTTTTTGTCCTCGTTTGATCTACTTTTTGAGTCAATTTAACAGATTTCTAGAGCACATCGTTTTTATTTCCTTTTTTAAAAAAATTTTTTTTTTTTTTAATTGGGGAATATTGGGGAACAGTGTGTTTCTCCAGGGCCTGTCAGCTCCAGTTGTTGTCCTTCAATCTAGTTGTGGAGGATGCAGCTCAGCTCCAAGTCCCGTCGCTGTTTTCAATCTTTAGTTGCAGCCCACCATCTCATGAGGGAATTGAACCGGCAACCTTGTTGTTGAGAGCTTGCGTTCTAACCATCTGAGCCATGCAGCTGCCTCTCCAAAAGCTCAGCAGCAGCTTCATTGTTTTCAGTATAGTTGCGGAGAGCGCAGCTCACTGGCCCATGTGGGAATCGAACCGGCAACCCGGTTCTTAAGAGTTTGTGCTCTAACCAACTGAGCCATCCGGCCGCCCCCACTTATTCCTTTTTAAAGTCCTTCTTAATATATAACTTGTTTATAGCAACATCCAACACTTAGAATTTTGAGGTCAGTGACTAAATAGCTGTTACACTTTTTTCCTTTTCTGTCTGATATACCAATTCTGTCTGGTGAGCTCTATATGCATCAAAAAACAGTATTGATTGAGGTTGCTGTTCAAAGTAAAGGAATTTAAATGGTGCTCTTAACTTGAACATGACACACATTAGAGGGACTTATTATATCCCGTCTCTTTTTTCTGGGGGGTAATTTTTTGGAAAATCATTGCCTTGTATATGGTACATGGGTCAGGATCCTAGGATCCTGGTTTCATGCTCTTTTGACCTTCATGTTTCCACTGACCCTCAAGCACATCCACTGAATTCCTAGTCCTGTCCAGGACTCTTACGGAGGCCTTTCTCGCAGGAGCAGTAGCTAAGAACCTGGCTGGCGGAGGGCAGATTCATCAGTACCGTGTTTGCCCGAAAATAAGACCTAGCCGGACAATCAGCTGTAACGCGTCTTTTAGAGCAAAAATTAATATAAGACTCGGTCTTGTATTATAGTAAATAAGACCGGGTCTTATGTATTAATTTTTGCTCTAAAAGACGCGTTAGAGCTGATTGTCCGGCTAGGTCTTATTTTCGGGGAAACGTGGTATTATTGAGATCGTCATAGTGCACGTATATGTTGTGAATGAGTAGAGGAGTCGGAGCTGTCTGTGTTTTTCTGTCTTGTTGACTGCTTTGTCTCCAACCCTTACAACAGTGCTAGTACATACCAGACATTCAGTGAATTATTTGTGAAGGAATGAGTGAATCCCATTGTACCAGGAGACTATTCTAGTCATCCTGGAATTAACCTGAGGAGCGCCACTCGAGTTATAATCCCTCTCATTACTACAAACCTTGGCAGAGGCTTTATCCCACAGTAAATGGAGGATTCAGGTTTATTAGTGAATTGTTCACCAGATTTGCTGCTGGGATTATAAAGCTGTTAGTCATCGTTTCATTTGGATATTCAGGTAGTAATGGAGCTTGGGTGTGTGGCTCACGGTGTTGATGGTCCCAGATATGAGGTGTAGCTTTCTTCCTTCTCTAGTCACACTTCGACTTTTGTGTGTGGCACCATGACGAGATGTCCTGCTCAGGTTGCTTGGCTTGTCTCCTTTTTGGTTCTGAGCTGTAATATTGCAAGTCTTAATGCACTCCCTCTTTTGTAAATAACAGCTTTATTGAGATATAATTCACATACCATACAGTTTACCCATTTAAAGTGTATAGTTCAGTGGTTTTTTAATGCATTCGCAGGGTTGCAACCATCACCAGTAAACTTTAGAACATTTTTATCACCTGAAAAAGAAACTCCATAACCTTGGCAGTTACTCCCCCATTTCCCCCAACCCACCTACTTTCGGTTTCTATAGATTTGCCTGTTCTGGACATTTCATACACATGGAATCATACAATATGTGGCCTTTTGTGTCTGGCTTTGTTCATTTAGCATGTTTTCAAGGATCATCCATGTTGTAGCGTGTGTCAGTGCTTCACACCTTCTTATTGCTCAGTAATATTCCATCGTATGGATACACACACACACACACACACACACACACACCCATATTTTATCCATTCATCAATTGAATACCATTTGGGTTGTTGTTTCCATTTTTTGGCTATTATGAATAATGTTACTGTGAATATTTGTGTGTAGGTTTTTCTGTGCATATATGTGTTCAGTTCCGGAAGTGGAATTGCTGAGTCATATGTTAACTGTTTAACATTTTGAGGAACTTCTAGACTGTTTTCCAAAGTGACTGCACCGTTTACACTGCTACTAGCAGTGAATGAGGGGCCAGGCCAACACTGTTATCTGTCTCTTACCCAGAGCCATCCCAATGGGTGTCTAGGTATTGGTGTCTCACTGTGGTTCTGCTTTGCATTTCTCTGACGGTTAATGTCGTTGAGCATGTTTTCGTGTGCTTGTTGGCCATTTGTACATCTTCTTTGGAGAAATGGCTATTTTGCCCATTTTAAGATTGGTTTGTCTTTTTAGTATTGAGTTGTGTAAGTTCTTTATACATTCTAGATACAGGTGTCTTATCCAATATGTGCACTGTTTTTCTCTTGATGGTATCCTTTAATGCACAAAGTTTTCCATTTTAATGTAGTTAATTTATATTTTTTGTTTTGTTGCTTGTGCTTTAGCATCATGTCTAAGAAGGCTTTGCCTGACCTGGTGTCAAAAATATTTAATCATGTACATTCTTCTAAGAGTTTCATAGTTTTAGCTCTTTTTTTTTAATTGTTTTATTGGGGAATATTGGGGAACAGTGTGTTTCTCCAGGGCCCATCAGCTCCAAGTTGTTGTCCTTCAATCTAGTTGTGGAGGGCGCAGCTCAGCTCCAAGTCCAGTGGCCGTTTTCAATCTAGTTGCAGGGGGTGCAGCCCACCATCGCATGCGGGAATTGAACCGGCCACCTTGTTGTCGAGAGCTCGCGCTCTAACCAGCTGAGCCATCTGGCCGCCCTAGTTTTAGCTCTTACATGAAGTTTGTGAACCATTTTGCGTTAATTTTTGTGTATGGTGTGAAGAAGGGGTCCCCTTGATCCCCCCGCCCCCCACCCGCATGTGGATATCCAGTTGTTCCATCAACATTTGTGGAAGTGAGGTTTTTGAATTGTCCCTTTCACTTCTCATTTTTTTTTCCCCGACAAGAAGAGAATATCCACCTCTTGGGTTTTATTTACCTACTAGTACATCATACCCAAATGGTGCAATAATATTTCCTTTTTATCATTAGACAGATTACATCAATGCCAGTTTCATGGATGGCTACAAGCAGAAGAATGCTTACATTGGTACACAAGGTAAGTTAGTCTGCCCTTTACAAGTTGGTTTTCAGTCATCTACCTGTGATTCCTTGCACCAGATGATAGCATAATTTTTAAAGGAAGTGGTTACTTGAGGTAATTTTGTGGCCACTAGATCCTGGCCCTTCATAAAGATTGGGGGTTATTGAGGAAGGCAGATCAGAGGTGTAGAGTTTCTGTATCAGATTTGCCTAGGAACTCACTGCCTAGAAAGAAACTGGAGATTGAATCACACAACACTAGTACAAGGTTTTGGGCTGTGTCTTAATATTGCCCACCCCAAGGAATGGGACATCAGGCCTCATTGGTCAGTGACATCCTCTTTACGGCCAATAGGAGGTCTGGAGTGGCAGTGGGACTTCCCAGAAATGGAGTGTAATCTATGAATGGGTGTTGCTGTCCTAAGAGGTTTTTGCTCGTAGCTGGACCATCATAGAACACACCCGCAGTCTGCTGATATGGATAGTCTGTACGCGGTCTGACAGTGAAGACCTGGGATCAAGGAGCATTTCAGATGGAGTTTCTGTAAATTCTCTGTGGGCCCAGCACTCCTCCTGACCTGGCCTCTGCTACCTCAAGGAGAATACCAGGTTGCCTTCTAAGAGAGTGGGTAGAAATCACAACATAGGAGGACACAAAAGGCCTCCTTGTGGGCTTAAGGCCCTTCCCCCCTGCAGAACGTGGCCAGCACAAGCTCTCATGGGGACACTTCCTGACCCACTGATAAAGCTTAGTGTCACCAGCAATGGACAGACAGATATTATGTGTCTCCTTTTGTGATGCAGTGAGAACTGGACCGCATAACCTATACGGTATATTGCCAGTTTTTAAGTCTGAATCTAATCATGAGAAAAAAACCCAGATAAATCCAGATTCTGGGACGTACATGAAGAAAACTGGTTTAGACTCTTCAAAGTTAATACACTGAAAAACAAAAAAAGTCAGGGAACTGTTCTAGATTAAAGGAGACTAAAGAGACATGATAAACCAAAGGTACTGTGCGATCCATAATTGGAACCTCAGTTTGGAGGAAAAAACCGTTGAGGACAAACTATTAGACAATTGGAGACTATGTATTAGATAATATTGTATCAGTATTTAATTAGTGATAATGGTGTGATTCTGTAGAACACCCTTGTTCTTCTAAATATGTTTGAGTATTTAGGACTGAAATGTCATCAGGTCTGAAACTCACTTTTAGGTAGTTTAGTAAGAAAGAAACTTGTGTGTGTGTGTAAAGAGTAGTCCCCCCTTATCTATGGTTTTGCTTTCTGCAGTTTTAGTTACCCACAGTCACCCGTAGTCTGAGAATATTAAATGGAAAATTCCAAAAATAAGGAATTTATAAGTTTTAAATTGCATGCTGTTCTGAGTAGCATGATGAAATCTCGTGCTGTCCTGCTCTATCCCGCCTGGGATGTGAATCAACGCTTTGTCCACTGTATCCACACTGTATATGATATCTGCCTGTTACTCACTTTGTAGCTGTCGCAGTGATCAGATGGACTCTAGCAATATCGCAGTGCTTGAGTTCAAGTAACCCTTACAGTAGCCTAGCCTAAGCTGTCTCAGTGCCAAGGTCACTCACCTCACTTCTCTCATCACCGTGGGCACTGTATCATCTCACATCATCACAAGAAAAGGATGAGTACAGGACAGTAAGATATTTTGAGAAGGCGAGAGAGACCACAGTCACATAACTTTTATTACAGTATATTGTTATAATTATTCTATTTTATTATTAGTTATTGTTGTCATCTCTTCCTGTGCCTACTTTATAAATTAAACTTTATCATGGGTATATATGTATAGGGAAAAAAGTATAATAGGGTTCAGTACTATCCATGATTTCAAGCATCTACTGGGGGTCTTGGAACATATCCCCATGGATTAGGGGGGACGACTGTAGAGAGAAACACAAATGTGACAAAATGATAGCTTTTGCGCTAAAGAATGTATGAGTGTACTGTACTATTCTTTCCGTTTTAGGTAGGTTTCAGATTTTTCCAAATAAAAGTTGAGGGAGAAGAAAAGGGAAAAGGGCCTTGGGATTCTTGGTACATTGTTAATTGGTCTTATGGTCACAGGTTTATTTTTTGCCCTAGGAGGGACCACTCCCTCCAAAAGGAGTCCTTTCAAGACCCTAAGAAGAAACAAGAGAATTATCAGGAAAGCTCTTTGGCAGCTGTCGGATATCGTGTGATGTGCCTAAGAGTCAGGGCTTTGTTGGGGAGGATGCCTCGGCATAGTTGGGCTTACGGAGGGTGAGGATCGGCATTAGAGGCCTCGAGATGCTCTTCTCTCTAGGTCTAGAAGGAAGGGGTGTTGCTGAGCGTTTCTAGTTATTCGGGAATTGGGTCCTTTAGGCTGGTTCTGCAGGCCCTGTCCAGGAGAAGGGACTCCTACAGAGTATGGGACGGACGGTTTCTTGAGTCAAACACTGATCACCGTGAGAAGGCGTCGGTACTCTGTTAGCACCAGAAGATAGGGGTCCTGGGGTGTGGAGAAGGCTGTCTGGTTTGCCTGGCCCGCCTTCTTGGCTCTATGTGGTCTTCTAACTCTCAGTCATAATGACGTTTCCACTAGTAATACCAGTCATCCATTGCGAGTGTCTATTATGTATCAGGTACCTAATCTCCAGCTAATTATTTTAGACTCTGCAGGGAAGGTTTATTAGTTGTGAAGCCTAAGCAGCTTAGGTGACCTTGTATCACAGCGAGGAAGTGGCAGAGCCAGGGTTGGAACACGTGTCCATTTGGTTCTAAAGTCGTAGCAGGCCGTCACTGGATTGTTTTACACATGTCAGCACAAATTCGTGACTTTATTTCTTCAGAAAAGTCTACTGTTAAAAGAGTCTTATCTGAGAGCGCAGCTTGCTCTTCCTGATCTCTCTGTCATGACTGAGGACATCACGGCCCCTGTGCCCAGCCTGAGTGAGTGGTGTCTGGGCTGTCAGTGCTCTGACAGACAACACCAGTGTGTCTGTGGTTTGAATGTGGAAAGTAAAGTGGGGGAGAGCTGCTGTGGTGCGGAATGATGAGGCTGGGGTCAGAGAGAGGGAAAGGCTGTTCTTAGTATCTTACTGTGGTGCTGCTTGTCCATCACAGAACATTTAGAAAATAAGGATGAAAATCTCTCATAACCCTAAAATCCAGAGATAATGTTAACATTTTGCAGCATCTCCTTGTAAACCTTTTTTTATGCATTAAATAGATACAGACATATAAAATATAATATCTAACAAAATTGGCTCTTTCTATATGTTATCTTTTTTCATTTGATAGTATCTTATGAATTACCTTTCCATAGAAAAAATAAAGCTCTTACAACATCGCCTTATGAATTGTTTAAATTAGGGATGTGCCATAATTTAATCCTCTTTTGTTTGATGTTGAGCTTGTTTCCACGATCTCACATGCCTTTGGCAGTGTCCACTTTTGCAAAGAAGAAATTCTAATATCATAACATGTTACTGCTTGCTGAAAAGGCTTTAGCAAAAATGGTAGCGAAACCAGCAAACTTCCAGGACGAAATCAACCCTGTTCCTTCCCTGCTTCCCTGAAACCAGAGGAGGAAAACGCCCTGAAGAAGTACAGGAATTATCCTGAGTTGTTACTCCCTTGATTGCAAGGGACCGGTTGGCCTGTAGGTGTCTTCGAAGTTGCTGCTGAGTGCCCAGCCCCTGCGAGTTCTGCCACCAAAGGAGAACTTGATGCCGTGGCCCTTGCCCTCAGCACCATGTTTGCTGAGACAGGATTAATGCTCATAAAGGAAAAAGACTGATGTAGGACCACATATATTAAATGGTGACACTGTTTTGATCCAGCTGTGCTGTCAGGATCTGAGAGGAGTGTGGTGGTCAGAAAGCTTCCAAGAAGAGGCAGCACTTGAAAACGGGTAGAAAGTGAACAGCCTTGGAGTTGAGAGAGACAGCTTGAGCAAAGGAGTAGAGGCAGAAGTGACCATGGTGTCTGTATATTGTGGTGAAGCCATTTTTCAGAAAGATTAAACTGGCAGGGGTATCCAGAATAGACTGGAAGAGAGAGCCCTGTTCAGAAGAGTGAACCAAGATGGTAGTACAGCAACTCAGATGAAAGAAGACGTGGTCCTCATGGCAGTGAAATTGGGCAGGGAGATGCTGGGGGCAAAAGGATAAGAACCGAAAACAATTCAAAGGCAAAAAATCACTAGGACTTGGCAATTGCTTCTGGGAGACAAAGAAAATGGATAAGTCAGAGTTGACTCCCAACTTCTTAAGATTGAGTGATTGAAGAATGCTGGTACAGAGATGGGGAAGTGGAGAGAGAAAGCTAGTTTGAAAGGGGAGACTGAATTGCCAACATGTTGGGTCTGAGGAGAGGATGGGACACAGAAGGGGACTGGCGATTGTAAGGCCAGGAGGGGAGGGGAGCAGGCAGAGGAGACACGCGGCCAGTATCCAGCGGCCACTGTCAGATTGGATGTGATAGTGGCAGCCCCCACGATAAGGCTCTGAGAGGGTATGTGACAGTGCTTCTCAAACTGTAACCTACCTAGTTTCACCTGGGGATCTTGTTAACATGCAGATGTGCATTTCTAACACTCCACATGACACTGGTACTGGTGTTCTAAGGGGCCTCTCTGAACAGGAGGGATGTAGCGAGACGAGCACAGAGCCAGCCAGCACCTGTGCTCTGGAGTTAGTAGTTGGCAGCCAGACCGAACTGCCTAAGCAGGAAGAAGTGCTTTCGGGGTCATGTACCTGTCTCCTTTGCGTCCTAGGCCCTCTGGAGAACACCTATCGTGATTTCTGGTTCATGGTATGGGAGCAAAAAGTCTTGGTGATTGTCATGACCACTCGGTGAGTTCATCCCTTTTCTTCCCACTGCCCTCTGCCTCTACCCTGTCCCCAAACATGAGTGATTCAAAAGAGAAGTTTAGCTCCTAGAAACCGTGAGGATTAGGAAAGCCGTGGCAAACAATTTGAGATGTCTTAGCTTTTTCTTGGCTGACCCCAAGGTAGCACAGCCAGAGCGGTGGAGACTGAGAGATCTAACTTGTTGAAGCTTTGGTCTGTGGCTCTGGTGACCCTGTGCTGGTGACAGCCCACTCTGAGGTCCTGGCCTTGTCTACTAAAGGCAGTATGAGGAAACGTGGGGTAATTCACTTTTAATCTGGGCCGTACTGCCAAAGGGCATCTGTCTTTCTGGCTTCTGAATTACCAGTTCCCCTCTCCTCTCCCTTTCTTGCTACTTTTGACCATTTTCTGTTTGTTTAGGTAGGAAGCTCTTGATAAAAAGAATGTTCTTGAAATTTTAGTCTACATATCTGCCAAAACTTCAGGAATTACTGTCTCATTAGCATCACCACTGTCATTACGACACTTGTCACCTGTTTCCAATGAGGGAAACAAAGGAATTGGCCCAGTTTCCTCTCACACGGCACTGTTACAGCCACCTGTGATTTGGAGAAGACATCATGGAAGAAGTCCCACCTTGGAATATTTTGAAGTGACTGAAGAGTAGTGAGGTGGACTTCAGGCCTTTCCACAAACCTTCTGCTGGCATCCCAGGGCTGTGCCTGTCCTAGCCCTCTACCACCCAGGGGCCCTTACTGGGGCAGAGAAGGAACCGTGGCTGAGCTACAAGGCAGAGTGCAATCTGGCCCCCACATTTTCTCTACTGCCTTTGTCCCCCCAGTATTTGTCCCAGACACATGATAACTAGTACAAGAGGTGTCAGGAGAGGGGCCAAATGACAGAGCAGGCGCTCAGTAAATGTCTGCTAAATGAGTAGATGCAGAAACTTCAGGTGTTGTTACATCTGTTTAGAGTGAAGCTTCCTTCCTTCCCTTCCTAGAAGCAAGGGTATAAGTTAGAAGCAGTGCAGAGATGACCCTGCTGCTTTAGGATCCGGCAGGTCCCAGGAGGGCAGGGGTAGTGCCGTGGGGAGAAGGACAGAAGGCTTACCTTGCTCTGTGTGTCTTCAGCTTTGAGGAGGGCGGCAGGAGGAAGTGTGGCCAGTACTGGCCTTTAGAAAAAGACTCTCGGATCCGATTTGGCTTCCTCACAGTGACCAATCTAGGCGTGGAGAACATGAACCATTATAAGAAAACAACGCTAGAAATTCATAACACAGAGGTAAATCCAGGTTTCTATTTTCTCACTTTTTTCAAGCTAAGGGAGAACCTTTACTGTAAAGAAAATTTCCAAAAGGAATAGGCAGGATTCCAGGGAGCTTGTAAGTTACTTCCAGTTTTCTGGGAACAGGATCAGCATATTCATCTCAGAGCCAATATAGCCATATTGTTTCAACACAACAGTGGCATTCCTGGGAATAAAACTGAGAAGAATCCTGGGACTACAAATAGGAATTCTGCCCTGTGCAGACATTGAAACTTTACTCTGGGTTCGTGGAGAAGCAGTGGTGGAGGAAGTTGAGGGGAATAGGCGGGAACCTTGGCAGTAGGGATCCCCGGGTGGAGACCTAGAAAAGCCGAAGGTGGTCAGGGCAGTCAGAAGTGACCTCCGTAACTTTTGTTGTTTTCTAACCAAGGAGCGGCAGAAACGCCAGGTGACCCACTTTCAGTTCCTGAGCTGGCCAGATTACGGTGTCCCCTCTTCAGCAGCTTCCCTCATTGACTTCCTGCGAGCGGTCAGGAGCCAGCAGAGGCTGGCGGTCAGCAGCGTGGGCGCGCGCTCCAAGGGGCAGGGTCCTGAGCCGCCCATTGTGGTCCACTGCAGTGCGGGCATCGGCAGGACAGGTGAGGCGCCTGCTGCAGCCCCAGAGCCCCGGACGCAGTGAGGGCCGCACTGACACAATGGGGCCATTGGTGGTGGATTGCCATCTTTCTTAACGTCCTTTTGGTGTCCCTAGTGGTCCTTGTGCTGGCCAGGATGTGCAGTCCTCTGGGGGTTGACGCTTTGTCCATCCTATCTGCCCTCAGCCTCTGACCCCGTCGCCGTCACCTGAGTGTTGCTGCCTTCCCAGCCCCGCCCTGGGAGACCCCAGCCTGTGCTGTGCTCCCCGTCCTGGAGCCCCTCAGCAGCTCCTGCCTCGGGATGGGCATCGCAGGGCTGCTGGCCTGTCTAGTCAGAGGTCCCTCTGGGAGAAGGTCGGGCAGAGTAGGCTTGTTAGGTCTCTGCGGAAAAGTTGTAGAGTCTCTGAAAATTAGGGCCCAGCTGTGGGAGTGCTGTCATTCTGTCTGTCTGGGACTGTCACCTTCGCACTGCGCTTCTTGTTATCTTCATCTACCTCCTGAGACAAGAAGCTGGCCCGTTTCTCTGGCCTCCAGCACTCGCTGTGCCTCCTCCTCCAGTCCCTGTGGGCCTGAGGCCCTCTCCTCCAGTCCTGCCTGGGTTATTTGGTAGAGGGAGGGGGAGGGGAGGGGGAGAGGAGAGGTCGAGCGGGCCTGACCACTGCCTTCCTCCCTTCAGGCACCTTCTGCTCACTGGACATCTGCCTGGCCCAGCTGGAGGAGCTCGGCACCCTTGATGTGTTCCAGACAGTATCCCGCATGCGGACCCAGAGGGCCTTCAGCATCCAGACCCCCGAGCAGTACTACTTCTGCTATAAGGCGATCCTGGAGTTCGCAGAGAGGGAGGGCATGGTGTCCCCCAGCCACAGCCTCCTGGCCACAGAGGGTCAGTGACTGGCCCACGGGCCTCCCACCTGCCAGCCGGCCTTCCTTAACTACCGCGGACACCGCTGAGCCTGTAGGTTGCCACCAGTTATGCTGAAGCCATGGGCCAGCCTCGCCCTCGTGTCCCCTGGTGCGCACGAGGCAGCCTTTCCCTGCGCTGACAGAGGTGGTGAAGTTGTCACTAGAAAGGGCCAGCAGCAATGTGTTCTTCATTCCTAGCGCCTGCTATTGAACTGTGCCTTATGAAAACCAAATTGTGGCTGTCGGTTTTTGCCAGGGCCCCCAGGTAGGTGGGGAAGGAACCTCCCTCCCCCTTTCCCAGTGCCGTTCTCCTTCTGGAGGTCTCTTTCCCATTCCTGTCCTTTGCCAGGATTTCATGGGGAGGCTGGGTGAGCATCCACCTTCCTTCCCAGAAAGCTTGACCAAGTTCCATATTCTAGAGACTGTCCCGAGTGCCAAGCACGTTTATACCTAGGGTGTGTATTCCAGTCTTTTCTGTCATTCTATGTGCGTGCGTGTGTGTATGTGCACTTACGTGTATGGGTCCATATGTACGTGTGTATATAATATATACTGTATGTGATAATATGGTTGTATTCTATAAATACATATACACAGAGTTACTCCTTTGTAGAAGTTCCTGGGGCTGGCTCCGTGTTGCAGTTCAGGACTCCTTGCTTCATGGACCTTCCTGTTTATCATGGGTTAGCGGAGGTTGGGGATCATGTCTCCGGTGGTTAGACCGCAGAGTGGTGGAAGAGGACACACATCCACTCTCTGTGCTCCTGCCACGGGCCCTCATCCTTCCGTAATGACTTCTCTCTCTCTGGGATGCTGCCTGTTGGAGCCAAGAATACTGGTTTGTGGTGACACTGGGTTATTCAGCATGGATTGCCCTTGTTTAATGATTTCTCTGTTTACTTTGCTGATTTGGGGAACAGACCTCCACTGTGATTCCTGACCCTCTCCCTATCCCTTGGGGATTGGAGCCTGGGGGTAGAGATGAACTAACTGAGAAACTAGAGTCAAAAGCAATCGGTACAATGTCTTAGAAGGAAAGAGAAGGAGCCCAGGTATGAGGGAGAGAAAGCTACTATGAGAATCCTTCCCTGGGAGAATGAGCTGGAGGGCCATTTTTCTTTTCTAGAAGGTTTCTTTCCTTTTAGCACTTAGCCCTGTCCACTCAGTTGCCCACCTCGCTCTGCCTTCTCGCCTTCCAGACTCTGGAGCTCAAGTTCTGTGTCAGTAACATGCTTAACTCCTATCTGGGTGAGGCAGTCCCCTGCAATTACTGTTTCCCGCCTCTTCACTCAACCTGTCCCTTTCTGCTCCCAACCTACCCAGCCTGATGTGCCAGGGATGGAATCAACAGCCCCCAGCACTCTACATTCCCAAGAGAATCCCAGGAACCCAGAAACCTTCCCCCATTGTAGATGAGGTTGGCAGCTGATCAGACCTCAGTAATTTTATACTGTAATAAGCTCTTTGAATGTATATGTTCTTATTTTTACAATCTTTTCATTTTGTATTTAATGTCAATGGACTGAGTCCGATTCAGAAAATAATTGTAAATGTTCATATTCAATATCTTACACCGATACAGTTTTGTATTTACATATAAATATACCGACATGATCAAACCCTTTTAGCTTCATCAATTTAGTAGCAGTTTGGGGCTGGGAAGGTGAGGAGGGGGTCCAAGAGTTGGTGTGGGAGGGACAAGGAGACAAGGAGGGCCCCAAGGCCTTGGTACTGAGACCTTCAGGTCTGAGAGCTACTCACCTTGTGTGTAGGCCATGGCCTTTGCTCTGGGCAGAAATAGGGAACCGGCACCAGCCGAGTGCTTGCTGGGCGCCAGTCTTTATGCTTGGCGCTTCCCCCCATTACGTCATTCAAGCCGCATGACAATTCAGTGAGAGATTCTCCTCCCTCCACTCTGCTTCTCTATAGACGAAGGTCAGGTCCGGAGGGTCACAGTGGTTTCCTCTAGAACCAGAGCTCAGGTTGGTCTGCTCACAGAGCCTCAGGCCTCATCACTGCATGCTGTCTCTCAAGGAGCGAGATGGTTTTGTCTTTGGAAACCAGAGGGGTATTTTTGGGATCACTCCTTCAGAGTATAAACAGTTCTTTAAAATTCCGCTAATTGATCTTGAGCTCATGCTACATGTAGTAGACTAGAAGGGTGGCAGAGTTGGTGACTGGTTCTCGCAGATAAAGGCTCGTGGAGGGTCTTCAGGTCTGCAGAGTGCCAAAGGGGTCATGCTCCCGGGGACACGCCATCCCTGTGGGGTCACTGGTCTTTGTGAGGAGATGTGATCATTTGCATCTGCCTTAGAATGGAACCAGAAGCTCTGTCTATGTAGAGCCACTGCCCTACTGACCAGTGACAGCCTGCCCACTTGGGACAGTATGGGCCTGGAGTGTGTGCAAATATTGGGGTGTTCTTAATAAAAGTTATAGCAGCTAACATTTACTGGGTGGCTGTGTTCTGGATACCTTTTAAAGTGCTTTGTAGGTATTGTTTCATCCATCCTCAAAGCATCTGACAAAAGGAAAAAACCGAAGCCCAAGAAAATTAATTTGCCACTGCCAAGAACCTACACTACCTGACTCCAGAGCAGTTGCTGTCAGCTCTTACACTAGACTCCCTCCAAGGATTCATCCCCTGATCTGCCAACACAGTTTTCTTGAGTGTCTTACTGAATCAAGAGCTGAAGTGGAGAAGAGCAAAAGATTAAGCCAGTTCTTTCCCTCTGCTCTCTTGGAGGCATGCTACCATAAGAGGTGAACAGAGATACTTGAAATCTGGGAAATCAAAAAGGTTAGGGGTTTGGTGAAATGTGTAGGAAACAGGATTAATGATAAAAAGATCTGGGAGAGGTAGACTTGAACCGTCACTTACTTGGAGAGGCTGTGACCCACTGCTCTGTAAATTCGGAAGTTACGCATGAGTTCCTCATTGAACGTCTGAGGACTGAGGAGGTTGTCACTTGCAAGAGCTCCACGAAGATTTAGCTTGCAGGATCCTCCTACCCAGTAGGTGGTTAAGTGAGTGACCACACAAGCCAGGTTTTATCGCTAGGCAGAGGTAACCATGTGTGTCTGTGTCCCTGACTCTCAGGAAGGGGAGCCAGTTGGTGTCTTCCAAATCTGAGAGAAAGTGGTCAGTAGCTTTCCCCACGGCCATCGTTTATTGTAGCTTTCACCATTGGGAAGATAATCAACACTCAGTGTGAGTCTGCCTGTGCCCACACTGGGAGAAAGCATGGTGGGCGACCTCGGGCTTCCGCTTCTAATTTGATGGCTATTTTTTCAACCGCTTTGCTCCCTCAGCATTCATTGTTCCCCTTCCTCCTGCCCATCCCCGTCAGCTAGGGTGGGACTCCTGAGGTGAAGGGTGCCCCACCGTGCTCAGCCTAGGAGGCCCACTGTCCTCAGTCTCCATGTCGCTATTTGCAGGGAAATGACAGAATGGGACTGGTTCCTGGGACACTGGACCACTTCAGCACTGTCACTCGAGGAAGCTGGGACTCCTGCGCTTAAGGGCTTCCCGTCTCCGTCCACATTACAGCTCTACACAGGGAAACTCACAGACCAGAGGTGTGGAGGGCGGTGGGCCAGGTAGAAAAGCCTTCCTGGAGTGACTAAGCTCTGGGAGTGTTGACGTCTCACCTCCACTCAGCCCCAGCCAAGTCCTAGCTTCCTTTTGTAGAATAAAGGCCCGCTTTAAGGGGCTGTATTAGATGATCCTATTACAGGCCCTCCAACTAAAGGGCAGTGTGAACGCCTGCAGAGGGACCACTAGGCCCTTTTCTGGTTGTGTCAGCTTCCAGTGGAATCTCCAGTGTTAGTTAGCTTGTTTTCAAAGTCTATTTCAAATTGCTGTCACTTCCCTATATTCCCTCAGTTCCCTTCCCACTTGGCCCCCGCTGAAAAGCAGGTCAAGTCCCTGTAATCCACGGACCAACCCATAGGCTTTTAAGGCTTTCATGCTGCTCCATGTTAGGCAGAGTGACTCAGAGCCAAGGAATGAACCAAGGACCCAGAGTTCCCAGCCAACAAGTTCTTAGATTTATGTCAGGTCTTGGTCACTACCATAGACCACTGTTAGCTCACTGAGGGCAGGAGCGAAGCGCCTATCAGCGTGGAACCAGATTTTCTCTTGGGAGGTTTCTGCCTCATTTACAGTCACAACAGTCATGAGTGGTAAGTGTTTTCAGCTACACTGCTCTCAACCACAGACGAGACTGAGTGGTCTTCACAAATAGACATCTAGCGCTCAGAAACCCATTGCAGTGTTTAATCTCTCCACCTGTCACCATAGTGTTCCTAAAATCCTTCCTTCAGTTTAAGCTAATCTGCAACACCCGAATTTTTTTCCGGCTAAGGCCAGCATGGCCATAGCTAACTACACCAGAGTCCTAGCTAGGCTAGGAGTGTTAGGTGGAGACTAGGAACACTGATTCTTTTTCAACAATTTAGGGTAATGTGTTCCTGATAGTTGTTAGGACTGATGAAATGAAAGTAGGAAATCAAGACAGTGAGATGTAGAGAGAAAACTGTCAAAAAAGGCACAGTGCCCCTCCCCCACTCCAGGTTCACTTCCGTCTCCCCCTCCCCCCACTCCCACCCACCCACCCACCCACACACACACACACACACACACACACACACAAACACCAGAACCTGGCAACTTCCCTAAGCTAATGTTGTCCAAACCTCATGACTGGCCAGATGTGCAGCTGAGCCCAGATCAGCCACTTTATCCTGTGGGGTCTCTGTTTTCCTTCCTTGACCTTTAATACCTATTCTGTGGCCAGCAGCCAGTGGATGTATGGAGTCTGATGTTCAAGGCAGATTCTGTGTTGGAAGATGTCAATTGGAGACTTAATTTAGATAGAAGCTAGGATCCTTGGAAGTGGGTGAGAGCAGAGAAGGAGGAGGGCAAGAAGAGAAGAAACTCTTGGGAGCCACCAACATTTAGGGGAGGAAGGAGGAAGAAAAGCCGGTGAAAGATTGATTAATAGATAGAGGTAACCAAGGACAAGGCCAGGCTGTGTTCTCATAGTCTGGTGAGAGGGGAGTGGCTGGGATGAATGAATGGGATTGGGAACTAGGTTCAAGAGTGGCCCTTGGGGCAGGGACTGACAGAAGGGGCATGCGTGGGAGGTGAAGGAAGAGGCAGCAGGCAGCTGGGGCTGTCGCCAACCGAATATGGCCCCCCTTTTCTCTCATGTGCCAGGCCTCTGATTACTGTTTCATTGGAACAAAGGAACCTGGTGCTTTACAATAAAATTAGCTGATACACAAAAGGAAACACTTTGAAAACAAAGTCAGGTAAACTGGGGAACATAGTGTTTTATCTACTTTCTAGATTTGGGCTAGAAGTGGCCCAGAGGGGTAAGTTAATGCTCAGTGAGGGGAAGACGTTTCAAGGCAGTGAATGGCAATCTCCAAACCCACTACAAGATTCCAAGCCTCCAAAGCTATCCGGAAAGCAGAAGCATAGAATATGTACACCCTAAGCCTGAAAAATGGAGTTTCTTCACACAGTGGGTCCTTCTGCCTGTCCTGGCTCCTCAGACTGCAGCACCAGGGAGAGGCGTCGCATTTCAGTGGCCCGGCCATAGGATTAAGAAGAAAAGGTCTGAGAACTTGACTAAATGCCAGGCATACTTTAATCTCCCAACAGCCCAATGCTGTAGGAATACTTAGTTTACAGACAAGAAGATTGAAAAGATAAATGACTTGCCAAAGACATCCAGCTAGGAAGTGGCTAAATGGATTTTGACCAATAGCTTGAGCTTTTCCCCTTGAACGTACCTATAGGATGCTTTGGGTTGGGGGTGGGGACCAAGCCTCATGCCCCTCATCTGGATATTCCCAAATTGGCAATGGTCTATAGCTGGCAGAGGCTCTGTCAGCAGGGCACTGGCAGTGACACCCTTTTTACAATCACTGACGTGCAGGCCTCAACATCTCAGCCACCTACCATAAGCACCCTAAAGAACTGAATCCTTTCTGTGAATGACTGTGTGAGAGAGAGAGAGAGAGAGAGAGAGAGAGACGTGTGAGGCATGGTGACTGAAGGTGTGACAGTTTTGAGTATATGTGAGCTGAAGACACTGTATGTGCTTGGAAGACAGATCTTGCTTCTTCAAGGATAATATTTGTGGAAGGGCCAGAAATCATTTGGAATGATCTGGGAACAAACTACTTTTAGAGTTCAGAAGGGTAGAGCAAGAGGGGAGGCTGTTTTCCTCCAGACACCTCAGCCTGGTCACGGGCCTAGTGTGTACAGACAACATATGGGGGAATGGATAAAGCTCAGGCTTTGGGCCCAGACAGTCTTGGCTACTTGACTTGAACAAGTCACTCTACTACTCTGACCCTCAGTTTGCTCAACTACAAATAGGATAGTAATCCCTAACTCACACAAAGGAGGCCTCCTGGGACTCAGAACCTGGCTTCTCAGTGTGACCTCTCCAAGGAAGGCCCTCACCCACATCCACTCGCTGGTTTGTCCTCACTGACAGTGTAGGGCATAGGTAGGGTGGATGCAAACTTAGGTGCAGCTGGAGGGCTCATGTCGCCAAATCAAATGCTTTCCCAGAGCCTGGTCCTCACTGCTATGCAGGCATCAGTGTACTGAGTCAGAAACAATTGCTGTCTCCTTTCCAAGGGGCCTCCTTTGCCTGACTGCTGGGCACTGGGGGCTCCGAGGTGAATTAGTGGTTGTCCTACAGGTACACAATCCAGGGGGGTTTCTAGAGGGGATTTCCACCAGGGTGGTGCACACAGAAGGTAGGGAATGTCAGCAAAATCTGGTTATATTGAGTGGGATTAACTATTCTAGTTGTAAATACTCCCTAAGTAACTTCATCCACAGTACACCATGTGCTGTCCAGGCTTACAGTCAAGTGCTTGGGCCTTTGGCCTCCACAGAAGCTCAGAACCTCACGAGGTGTATTAAATATCATTCCATTTGATCTTCATAACGGAGCAAGGATTGCTATGTTATCTTCTTGTACAGCACAGGAGGGTGAGCCACAGATGAGAGACTAAGTGGGAACCATGGGACTCAACTTCTAATGTTCTTTCTGCTCTACCACTCTGTCTCATCTCACATTCACACGGTATCTGTTAGGCCTTCATCTAGGTCACAGCTTCTTGGGAAATAGAGCAGGAATCTGAGACAGGGCCCCAGATATCAGGGGGATCTCTGTTCTGATATAGTCAAAATTGGTTCTCACCCTAGGGAGCCCCCAGTCTGAGAATGGACTTCAACCTCCGTGGCCCTGCCAGGTGCTGGGCCTCCCACTGAATACACAGTCCTCAGCTCCTGGCCTTTCCCCTTCCATACCTTTTCCCTCAATGATTCCACCAAGCTACCACCCAAATTTTAGTCCCCACTTTAGGACACACTGCCCTTCCCTAATCAGTAATTCTTCCCACCTTCCCCCTCTCAGTGTCAAACTTCCCTCCCCATCCGACCCCCAGCCCCATGAACTTTCAGTGGGGAAGGGTTCTTTGAGCCTGTCTTTCAACTCCATTTTCCATCCCCATTTTCCGAGTTGGGGAAACAGGCCCAGAGGGAGGAAGGGACTTGCCAAAGGATGTATCACCAGTTACTGACCACGCTAAATCTAGAACCCAGATTACCTAACCAGTAGCCTCAAGCTCTTCTCCCTCTTCACACAGCAGGACGCTGACCCCTTTCCCTCCACTACCCACACTGAAACAGCCTTGCTTACCGATTGCCACTGTCCTGGTCAAGTCCATATTACAGCTCACCTGAAATGTTGGGACAGCCTAACGGACAGCAGCCCCCATTTTGACCACAGGACTCTAAGGCTCTCACATGCTGCACACACCATCTCATCTACACTTCCTTTCTTTAATAGGTCTTCACTCATTGCGTGTCCTGGCCTCAGGCTCAGCTCTGTTGAGCCTTGCCCCCCAGAAACTCCTTTTGGAAGTTAAGACAAACACTGCAAATGATTCAAGGAAGAATCTGAATCAGAGCTATGACTTGAGGTCTACTGAAGGCTTTCAGGATTGGGTGGCTGGGAGAGACAAAAGAAACCTCTTGACTCCCCCCATTTACCTCTCCCACCAGAAGATGTACCTCTGCAATCTCCAAACCCAGTATTACAACAGCCTTTGTGCCTTACCTTGCTGCCTGTAGGCACCCCTCACTCAACCCACCCTCAGCTGCTGGGATGCTGAGCATCTTACACCACAGTTCTGAGCCTGTAGTCATGTGACCATGCTGCTTGCACATTGTACTGTGCAAGTCCAAGAATTTTAACCAGGTATTAAAGTTTTCTGCCATTTGGTTCCATCTTTCCAACCCTGACTTTCATGACTACAACCACACTGGGAGGCCTTTAACAGTGTCTTGCATTTACTCTTTGGTGCCTGTTGTTGAAAATGACTCGCCCCTCCATTTCTGCCTGATGAAATCATTAAGACCCAACTTGAATGCCACCTCTTCCATAAGACTTTCCCAGTTTTCTCCAGCTAGGAAAAAAATCTCCCTGCTCTGAGCTCCTATGATAAGATATCTAAGATATCTAAGATATCTATACATACATTTCTGCCTTGCTTTAGCTCTTCTGTAGCATCTCCTCAGCCGGGTCTGGAGCCCTGGTAAGGTACACCGTGAGCAGCCTATTCTCTGTAATCGCACCCAGCAGCGGGTGCGACATGAATGTGTCCGCCTCACCCACGGTAAGTGCTCAGACAAGTGCCTGTTGCCCTTAACACAGGACTTACCGCTTACACAGTTCATTTTTAAGGCAGGCGCCTAACAGAATGGGCCATACACGGTTAGGTTACACCGCCAGGGGAGTTGAGACATTCCAGCCAGTCGCTAGGGTGTCTCTATAGCCTCCTTCTACCCCCCCACGTACCGCGCGTGCGTGCGTGCGTGCGTGCCTGTGTGTGTGTGTGTGTGTGTGTGTGTGTGTGTGTGTGTGTGTGTGTGTGTGTGTGTGTGTGTAGGAAGTGGGGGCGGGGTACCCTCACTGGCTCCTCCTCCCAGCCCACCCTGTGGATCAAGTCCTAGAAGGTCTCCCTCCAGTCCAAGAGCCTCAAGAATCTCGAGGCAGCGGTGCTGGAGAGATAGGGTCCTCTCCCACAGATGCGCCTCCCACGCACGGTTAATTTATCTATATATATATTTGTTGGAGGGAGGGGGAGTTCAATGAAGGAAAGAGGTGGGGCGAGGGGAGGAGGCGGGCCGATGGTGACTGACGCGAGCGCTTGGGAGCCAATGGTCCGTGGGGGGCGTTCCCCCCATTCAGGACTCCTCGCCTGGCTCGCAAGGTATGTTAAACAGCTGCTTTTAATTTGGTCTCCCCAATCTCCGCCGTTTGGGGGGCTAGTTCGCCGGGCGGTCGCTTTGGCCGGTCCGACACAGTGCGGGCGCCGCGGGCCCCGAGACGGAGCTTGGGCAGGCTCGGAGTCCGAGGAAGGCAAGGGGCAGGCCAGGAAGGAGAGCTCTTGGCGCCGCCCGCTCGCCAGTGTTTCCCAGCCGAGGGGGCTCCGTGGGGAGGGGGTCGGCCCGGCCCGGGGTAGCCAGTACGCTGACCGTGCTGCCTAGTTTATTTCACCGAGCAGTCAGTTTCGGTAGGTTGCTGTGGCGGACTGGGTAAGGGGGCGGGCAGGAGAGGATCTCCCTATGCTTCTGAAACGCCTTAAAAAAAATTATTGTGAAGGGGGAAAAAAAAAGGACTCCGCACACCGACTGGAACCGGACCGGAGCTGCGGCGCGCGGGCTCGGCAGGGGGCAGCGGCCTGAGCCCTCCGAAGCTGAGTGGGTCGAGAGCTGGAGTTCGCGAGCGAGCTGAGGCCCGCAGCTTTCTCCGCTAACCACGCCGGGCGAGTGCGGCAGCCGCCCCGAGGGTTTCGTTTCTATCCGCAAACTTGTCGGAAGGGGCGGTGGGCGCGCTCCGGGGAGGCGCGGGCGCCGCGGGCCCGCGGTTGTTATGGACTCTGGGGGCGGGGAAACGCAGGCCTGGCAGGAGGGGCGGCCGGGGGCGGGGAGGCCACCGGAAAGAGCCCCTCGCGTAGGTCTAGGCGTTCCGAATTCGTGGGCCGTGGTGGTAGAGCCGGCCTTCGGCCCATGAACCAGTCAGGCCGCGAGCCCGCGCGGAACTCGGCCCGGCGGTGTGGAAAAGCTCCAGCAACTCGGCGGCTTCGACCCTTGCTACAGCTGATCCCACAAACAAGGAGCTGCTTCCCTCCCCGCCCACTCCAAGGCGGCGGGGGCGGGGGCGCGGGCGTGCGAGCGCGCCCACGAGGGGGTGGCCTGAAAGGGGCAGTGAAGGTCGGAAACTGGGAAAACAGTCTCCACGCTCGGACTCGGGAAAAGGAAATGCATCAGCGGGAGGGGAGGGGCGCGCCTGTCAGCCGGGATGGCGGCCGCGGGCTGGGAGGTGGGGCTCCGGCGCGAACCGCTGCCGTCAGTCGGAACGCCTCCGGGCGAGGAGTAGGGGCCCGAGCCCCCAGAGCGCCCGGCCGCTCCGTCATCCACTGCTTGGCCTATCCTGTTTACTACGTATCTACTCCGACGACGGCTTGTGCAACTGGCGCGGAGAACTGGGGGGCGGAGCTTTTCCTGTCTTCCACCCACCTTGGACTCTTCTAGAGGGCCCGCCTTCTCTTGTCTTCCACTGGTTGGGCGCGGCTCCCTTTTATTCTTCTCGGTTATCTATTGGATGACATTCTCCCGAGTTCCGCCTATCGGAGGCCGGGCTGGAGTTTAAGTTGCTAGGATTTTTTTCCGTGAAGGGCGGAGGGAGGATTCCTGCGGCTTACGAGACACGCAAGGTTCCGCCCCTACTTCTGATTGGTGGGATGTCGTCCCGCCTCCGGCGTAGCGAGCTTGGAGGGGGAAGTCCACCCCTGCCTCCCGCCCCCTTCCCGGGTTGTATGAGCTGTAGGCACACGTGTGAGACCCGCCTTGCTTCTTCGAACTGTCCTCCCGCCCGGAAGTACCGGACTTGGAGCCTTTGGCGAGGCGGGGCGGGGAGAGCCGAGATAACAATGATCCTCCAAGGCTCGAGATCTAGTAGCCTTTGCGATGAAGTTAGGGGTTGAGGGTGTGGAGTGTATTTTAGGGGCTTAGAGCTTTGTGTTCTGCAGGGGGTGGTATCTGTCCTGCCGGGCCGAGTACTAAAGTTCTGACTGCGGCCTGGCTATTCCCGCGCCCCTTGACTTCCCAAAGATCGCCCTGAGCTCAAGCTTGAGAACGCTACGGACGCTGACAGTGTGTTTTCTTACCAGAGCAAGGCAACCGCTGTCCTTAGCTGGCTTTATCTAAAACTAAGCAATCTAGGATTGGCCTGGATGCCTTAGGCTGGATCCAGGGCAACTCATCCCTTGTTGACAGAGAAGTCAGGAGGCCAAGGGGGGGGGAGAGGGGGAGGAGGCGCGGTGGCCGAATCCTGCTTGGGTTCGCAGTGGTTCTTGATATGAGGTGGGAGCGCCGTGGTGCACCCAGTCCAGGGAGTGGAGACGACCCAGAGTTAAAGGTAGCCCCTGGTCTGTTCTGCAGAAGCGCCAGTCCTTCGAAACCTCCGGGGGATTTGGCCCGGGGTTCGCTTTAGTTGGTATTACTTATTTTTAGAGTTCTGTCCTGGGGCAGGGCTTGGCTCCCGGCAAGGCTGCTCCCATTTGTCGGCTGCTCGTGGGGTTCACAGTTAGCTGCCTTGTCCTTGCGGCTGGAAGCCACCCTTGCAGTCAGGCCCACCTGTTGCCAGCGCTGGCTTCTGCGTCTCCGCTTTGCGTAGGGAGGACAAGATAGGAGGACCGAGATTCCCTGGGGCCTGCCACTTGTGGACTGGGCCTTTTTGCTGGAGAGCGGGAAAACTCTAGTCCCGCCCCCTCCTCTCCTGGCGCTCCGTGAGCGCCCTCCAAAGCAAGGACAGGGTCAGTTCGCTCTATCTGGTGAATAAATAAAAGCAACCTAGGCACTGCAACCACTTTGTGTGTTCGAGGCACTAAAACCTATACAAAGAGGGTCTATGTTCTGCCATTAATATTCGGCCGAGGAGAAGGTGAACAGCCGTTCTTACTATTTTTTGTCCCCAACTCGAATTTTTATCCTTTCTCTGAAGTGTGGGGTGAAGGTTTATGTATGCCATGGCCTGTTTGACCCCCTTCCTCAGTTCTTCGAGTCTGAAGATGCCTCCCTGGAAATCGCAAGTGCCTTACGCTTCACGCTCCGCCTTCCGGAGGCTTGCCAGGGCGGTGGCTGTTAGGGACCTTCCTTCATTTTGGTTGTCTCCGCCCTTTTAAGACTGCTCATTCAGGTTTAGGGAATGTCGGTGTTGGAAGTGTGCAGCAGGTTGGCAACCCCTGGGGCTACTCTCAGTTTTGGTTTCCAGTCCTTAATTCTGCACTCTACTTACCGATAGGAGTTGTCGGCTGCTCCGGATATTTGTGTTTACGAGGAGGCAGCGGGTGCAAATGTAAATTGTAAAGAGAACTGATAGGAAGGATGAGGTTCTCCTTTTCTTTTTCTGTAAGGGTGGTAATGCTGCTACCTTTCCCCTTAAAATCCCAGGGACCGGATCTTGGCTGCTGAGCTTCGCAGCACCTCCTGTTTCGGGCCCTGGAACTCTGCGCTCAGTCTCTAGTGTAAACATTCCACAAAAGGACTGCTAAGGTTCAGCCTCCTCGCGCAGGGCGGAGTCAGCCCCTTCTAGACGGGCGTCCTAGCCAATGGAGGCTTCTACCGGGCACGAGATCTCCAATCCATGGTTGGGGGCGGGGCCTGGCCCGGCAGTGTGGTAGGAGGAGCCTTGTCTCACTTACCGACATTTTACCCCACATCGGTTACTTACCTTCCTAGGGCAGCGGGAGAGCCGGGGTAGCCTTCCAATGCGATGACCGGCGAGGGCGGGAGCTGACTTGTTGGGCCTGTAGCTGAGACGGCACAGGGCGGGATATGTGGAGTCCTCCAATGAGACGTGAAGAGCTGCCCTCCTTCATCCAATAGTGTTGCGGCTTGGGGGTGGGATTCAGCAATTCGTCTCCAATAGGCGGGGTTGAGTTAGGGACGCTCCCCGCCAATAGGGGCGTGGAGGAGGTGAGCGGCTCCCCCTCCCCATCAGCAAGGGGGAAAGGGCGGGCAGTCGGTGGACAAGGCACAGCGATTGGCTAAGCCTTTGACAGGCGGATAATATAGCCTGTGGCGGAGCGAAGTTGAGTCTTTCCTCTGCGGGGCGGGCCGGCGGAGTGGGCGGGATTTCCCGGGTAACAGAGAAGCGGCCGCGGCGGTAGAGGCGGCGGAGACGGTTTCTCCATCTTCCCCCCCTCCCCTTCCCCCCTCGGAGTTTCCCTCCCTCCCTCCCTCCTTCCCAGTCTGGGCACCGGAGCCTGTGACCGCTTCTTTAGCGGAGAGGAGACTGCCAGTCCCCTTCGGCGGGCCTATGCTCCGCGCCGTTCTCGGGCCTCCCTGCTGAGCCCGAGGCTCACGCCGAGAGGGACACGCAGTAAGGAGCGGTCGAAGCAGCTTTGCGGTGAGAACACGCCGGACCGGGGTCGGGGCGGGGAGCCTGGTGGCGAGTAACGCGGGACTCGAGGGTGTGTATTTTTACGGGGGGGGGGGCTGACCTCCTCGGCTTCCCGTAGAGCAGCCGGGCGGGAGGTGTGTGGATATGTGCGGGGGGGGGCGGAGCAGGGTAGCTCCGTGCGGGAGGGGGAGGAGAGCGTAGTCCCGGTGCGCGCGGAGGGGGCGGGCTCTCGCGCCGCCGCTCAGGGGCGGGGTCGGCGCGCGCGTGCGATTGTGGAGAAAGGGGCGGGACCGGCCCTGCGCTGAGTGCTTTCTGCGGTCGACCCCCTCCTGTCCTCCCGGGGTGGGCGGGGCCGCGGCTGGCCTTCCGCGCACCGGCCTGCTGGGTTGGGGGACGGGTAGGGGGTCTTCCGCGTGTGGCTGCGGGGCGAGGCAGGGAGGGGGCGTGAAGTCTGGCTTCCTCCTCCTCCTCGGGATCCGGTTGGCCGCAGGGGCCGTACGGAGCGGCGGTGCCACGCCCCCGGGCCGTCCTCCCCTCCCCCTGGTTTCCGCCTCCTTGGCAAGTGAGGCGGGGCTCGGGAAAGCCCGCTGTTGGATCTGGCTTGAGAGTCTCGGCGCCTAGATTTGCCCCGCCCTATGTCTCCAGGGGTGGGAGGGGCCTTTGCCGACCTGAGCTGTGGAGGTGTCAGGACTTAACAGTTGTGGCTCCGGCATTGTCTTTTGCCTGGGGCTCGGGCACGGTGCTGGAGCTGTTGTCTCTTCCTTGGTGTTTGCAGTGGGGATGGCATCGTGCAGCTTGGACAGTGGGAGTATCGTCACCAGCATTCCTCTCTTCGTTGTAATTATTGGGGCGAACTGCCCAAGGTCTTTCGTTGAAGTCTGGTCGAACGCAGCTTGTGCTGTGACCATGCTTCTGCAGCGATGATGGTGGGGGGAGGGACGGAGAGTGATCCGAGACTGGAAATGTGGCCGGGGACTGTCCTTCCTGGAGTTCTCTGGATGTGCAATTACCGTGGCTGTACGGGGCGGGGCTTCCTTTGAGCCAATAGGGTGGTGGGTAGTTAACACTTGGCCAGTGTTTCGGTGCCTTAGAACTTCAAATCCAGTTAGCCATGAAAAAGGCTGTGGAAGCTCCTGTTCTTCACAAGGCTCAGATTTAGAAAAGGGAGGATCGGGTTTACATTTTAAATGTAAAATGTAAATTAAAAATGATTTGTTTTTAAAAGATGGTGACAAAAATAATTGTACAAAATGCTCTGATTCCTTTTACCTTTGCCTTTCTGAATGCTTTCATTATACAGGTGGTTCTGCTGTATGAGCTTAATTTCGCAGAGAAATAAGTTGCAATTTAGGTAACTATAGGTGTTCTTGAAAAGTTTTCTGGTTTTCTCTAATTGTTAGAACATCTAGCCCACTTTCGATTCGATAAAATTTAGTGTTCTGGCCCTGTTTTATTACAGAAAGTATGCTGAAGTCGAGCACTAGTGTAGCCTGTGTATGTGACTTACGGAGTGTTCTCCAACGAGTGTGTAGTGGGGAGTTGCCTTAGGGCATTTCAGGTTTAATGAACCGTTTTAATTGAAAATTTTGCTCAGACTTGATACATTCTCTTAAGAGAAATTAAGTGTTTTTGATAGTTTTCATGAGAAAATAAACATTGAATGAGTATATTCAGTAACATCTGAGCAAGTCCTCTGGCTACTTGTCTGAACTGAAGTAAATTCTAGATTTGTACTTTGCTCAGTTGGGACTGAGCTTGGTGCCCTGTGCAAGCAAGACACTTGTGAAGAGAGTAAGTCCCACCTTCTCAGCTAGGGAAGTAGGAGTGGCAACAGTAGCTTTTTAGTTTGATTAATGGTAGCTGTAATAGAATTGGTGTGGAGACTGAAAACCTGGGTATTTTTCCTGAGGTTATAAACTGACAAAGATAGTGGAGAATTTACCACTGAGGAAAGTTTTGTCGACACATAATTGTTCCCACCATTTGCAGTGCTGTATACTGGGAAATGGAATTCTTGTCCGTAAAGAATATTGCCTAGTGGTGAGGCAGCATCACAAGTCCCACACAGGCGTTAAGAATTCAAGCAAGAACCTGGATATACTGTCTTAGGAAAGTTTTCATAAATGCTTCTTATCTGTCCAAATATTAGTATTATGTACTATATAGTTTTGTCAGAATTAAAGGCATTTTAAATTAAGGTTTCACCTGAAGAGTAAGATTTTTTTTCTTTTTTAAGGAAGGAGGTGCGTGGTGATTTGATAAGATTCCTGGCAGAGCATAGTCCCGTTTACATCGTCAGTGCAAACAGACAGGATACTGGAGAGCTGTGTAAGGCAGATGTATGTTAATGGTTGTCAGTTTTAGTTGGGCTGAAAAGATTACGTTCATGACATTCAGTAATTTAGTGCAGGGCTTTAAAAGGCTTTCTCATTCTTCTGGGTAACTCCACCAACGAAGAGTTTGTTAAGCATTACTTTCTGTAGTTCTTATAAAAAACGATAGCTACATGCTTTTTCAAAGTACACCGTCTGTCTCCTTGAATAATAATAACTCAAGATTTATTGAGCCTTTACTATGTCCCAAGCACTGAGGTAGGCACTGTATATTTGTTAACCCATTTAATTTTAATGACAATCCTATATAGTGGGAACTATGAAATCCATGTTTCAAAGATGAATGGCACAGAGAGGTTAGACATAACGGTAAGTGGCCAAGCCAGGATCTGAAACCAGGCATTCTACTCCCAGAGTCTATATTAACTCTACACTTCAGCTGCCTCTGGTCTAAGGATGCTAAACAGAAGGAACTGTGTGCTTTTTAAAAATTGTGGTAAAAAGATACACACACACACCATAAAATTTACCATCTATACCACTTTTTTTTTTTTTTTAAAGATTTTATTGGGGAAGGGGAACAGGACTTTATTGGGGAACAGTGTGTACTTCCAGGACTTTTTTCCAAATCAAGTTGTTGTCCTTTCAATCTTAGTGGAGGGTGCTGTTCAGCTCCAGGTCCAGTTGCCGTTGCTAGTTGCAGAGGGGCGCTGCCCACCATCCCTTGCGGGAGTTGAACTGTCAACCTTGTGGACGCGCTCCAACCAACTGAGCCATCTGGGGCAGCTCAGCTCAAGGTGCCGTGTTCAATCTTAGTTGCAGGGGGCAGAGCCCACCATCCCTTGCGGGACTTGAGGAATTGAACGGACAGCTTTGTGGTTGAGAGCCCACTGGCCTGTGTGGGAATCGAACCGGCAGCCTTCGGAGTTAGGAGCATGGAGCTCTAACCGCCTGAGCCACCGGGCTGGCCGATATACCACTTTTAAATGTACAGTTCAGTGGCCTTATGGACATTCACATAGCTGTGCACTGCCATCCATCTCCAGAACTTTTTCATCCTCCCAAACTATACCAACTAAACAATAACATAAATCCGCCCCCAACCCTTGGCAACCACTCTTCTACTTTCTGTCTCTGTGAGTGTGATTACATCATGTAAGTGGAATCATATAATGTTTGTCAGTTGTGTCTGGCTTATTTCACTTAGAACAATGTCTTCAGGTTTATCCATGTTGTAGTATGTGTCAGAATTACCTTTTAAACGGTCAGTAATGTTCCATTGTATGTATATAGCACATTTTGATTATTTAGTCATATGTTGGTGGACATTTGGGTTGTTTCCACCTCTTGGCTATTGTGAATAATGCTTTTTTTGTGAATATAATAATGAACGTGGGTGTATAAATATCTCTTCAAGTACCTGCTTTCTTCTGGGTATATACCCAGAAGTGGAATTACTGGATCATATGGCAATTCTTTAATTTTTTTTTTTTTTTTTTGAGGAACCAGCAGTATGATTTTTGAAAGCAGCTTTGAGGGAAACGATTGGGACTCGGATTCTTAAGGTGAATTAAATCAACACCCATTTATTGACCACTTATATAGCTCTGGGCTGACACAGGAAGAATCTTTGTCCTCAAGAAGTTTACATTGTTAGAAGGAAAGGCAGTATACACATTGATGGTTTTACTACACAGTGTTGGTTGAATGCCATTAAGAGTCAAGTACAAATAGCTGTAAGGAATTCAGAGAAGGGAGAGCCCAGCTTTGGGTGGAGGAGGAGGGGACATGGAGTGAGCAATGCGAAGTCTGAAATCACAAATCCAGTTGAAGCGAGTTGTTAAATGACTTTGGACATCTCATTCAAGGGGTACCCTCCATGCTTTAAAATGTGAAAAGGGATGGCATCATGTTGAAATTGGCAAGTGGATTGTAGTCTCTCTTCCAGAGAATGTGAATCCTGCTTCTGCTTTGGAAGTTAGAATCACAATGAAGAAATTATGGAATTAGCATATACAATAGTACCTTGGTTTTTTAACGTCTCCATTGACGAAAACATTTCAGTTTACAAACACTGTAAACCGGAAGTAAATGCTTTGGTTTTCAAACACACCTCGGAAGTCAAACATGTCCCGCGGCTTCCGCTGAGTACAGGATCCTGAGGCCAAGCTGTCGGCTGTTTTCGAACTTTTCAGGCTGTTTTTGAACGTTTCAGAACTTGAACGGTCTTCTAAGTTCGAAAACCGAGGTACCACTGTATAGTTACTGTTACCCTGTCAAGCTCAAGATGTATTATTAATATGGTCAACTGCTTCCTGGTACCTCTTTTCCTTCACGTGGATTCATGTTTCTGCTGCTTTAACAAGGAATAGGGGAAGTAATATCTTAGGATTTTAATCTTTTTCTTGTTACAGTTTAAGTAAATAATTCTGGATGTTTGTTTTTTGTTGAGGTTAAGGTCACATAATGAAACCCCTCATACTTGGGTAGTCTGTGAATCAGGGTTCTGCCATTATTAAATTACGTTCTTTCCAAATATTTCAAGGAATTTTGTTTTCCTGACTGACAGTTTTTTTAAAGTGTGAATTCTAATTGTCTTTAGACAGTTATCTAACAGTCTTTTAACAACACATTAAAAAAAAGCAAAACCTTGCCTTTTTTAATTATGTAACTTTCTTTTTGGGTCTCTATTTAAAAGACATGCCCAGTGAGAATTGTTGTCAGTTACAACCAAACGCATGGAGGTTTTGTGCACATACATTGGCAGGGCAGCTGCCTGATGCTGGTTTTTCTCTAGGAGCGCTCACCTGTGGCGCACAGTCTGTGTGGACCAAGACTTAACGTGTCTTGATAGTGACGGTGCTGGGACATAGTAGGTACTAAATACCTTTACAACGGGAATTCTAATGACATTATAAAGTTTGCTAACTAGAGCCTACCTCTGTTTAGTTGCAATTGGCTTCAAAGTTAGTTAGGCATTTATTGGGAGCGATTTCTAACTTACCCATCTCTTTTTTTGCCCCTCCCTTTTTTTGCTTTTCTACTCCCCATCCCCGTCTGGCGTGTACGCCTGCATGTCATTCGTATTTACCAGCATCTTGGCAGCAGACACTTCTCGGTCCTGCTGGTATGCTCCCAGGCTAGGCTGGCCACCTCGCAGGCTGTTGAAGCATATACAGGTCCACAGCCCCTTTTCTGCAACTCTGAAATGCAAGAATTTTTGTTGGTTGGTTGGTAAGTTTGGTTTCACAGCTAATTTAGGGGCACAACCTGGTCTAGGCCTGCCCTTCTTTGTGCAAAAATGTGAATGCATTTGATTTTGGAGAGGCACCCTAGCCACTGTATTACTTTTCCTAAAATCCAAACTGCTGATGACTCAAATTTCTGTCTCTCAGACCTGTCTCCCCTGTACTGGAGACTAACATAGCAGGGGGCCCACTTCTTATTTCCTCTCAGATACCTGCTAGGCATCTTGGACATCTCACTTTCTGTCTTTTCCATATGTGGTCTGTTGGCAAATCCTATTTACTCTGTATTCAAAGACCACGTCTCTTCCCGGTGGCTTGCCATTTCAGTCTGAGTATTAAGGCAGAGTCCTTATTATGACTGATGAGAACAAGCCACTATCCCCAACCCCCTTACCTCTCTGACTTCATTTCCTAGTCGCCCCTCTTTCCTCCATTCTGCTATAGCTACCCAGCTTCCTGCTGTCCTTGGGGAATACGAAGCTCGTGTGCACCCGCTCACTGCGTTTGCCGCCCCTCTGCCTGTAATGCTTCCACCGCTGCTTTCTGTGTGGCCAGCTCTTTACTTCCTTTACTCAGAAATTACCTTGTCAAGGAGCTATTCTTTGGTCACTCTTACCTCAAATTTCAAAAACGTTCTCTGCCTTTTTCCTTAACACTTGTCTGAATGCTTTATCATCTTATTTATTGTCTGTTTCTCCCACTAAAATGTAAACTTCATGAGGGAGGAGGTTTCAGTTTTCTTTACTACTGTAGCCCCAGTTCCTGAAACAATGCCTGGCACCTAGTGTACTGTGTTTCCCCGAAAATAAGACCTGGCCGGACCGTCAGCCATATAATACCAGGTCTCATATTAATTTTTGCTCCAAAAGACGCCATTAGAGCTGACGGTCCGGCCAGGTCTTATTTTCGGGGAAACACTGTATGTGCTCAGTAAATATTAGAGGATGCATGCATGCGGGAATGAATGATTTGGTTTCCACCACAGACAAGGCAGTGTGCTAAACACAGTGGAGGATACAAAGATGGTTAAAGGTGTGTGTGCCCGTGTCTGTGTAGGGGCAGAAATACAGCTAATAGGACAAAGGCAGTATGAGGTGAGTGACACATCTCCCTATCCTCCTAAGAACCTTCTCGAGTCCTATTCTTTATAATACTTTCTTTGTAGCTTTAGCTAGCATATCTCCTGTTATACTTAGTCTGTTGTTTTATACCATTTTCAGTTAATTTATAGACATCACACAAACTAAATGTTAAGTGTCCTTCAAAATAGGGATACACAATGATTTCCTTGTTTTATATTCCCCTGTGATTCTTAAATATTTTTTAACTTTTCATTTTGAAATTATTTTAGACTTCAAAAAAGATTTCCCAAATGCATTTTAAAAAACTATATAATACAGTGATCTAAATCATAACGTTAACATTAATACAATTAATACCCTTTGAATTGAACCAAACAGTTTCCTGTTCATTTTCTACTTGTAACATCAGTGTCAATTGGACCAATTTTAGTTTTTGTTTCTTTTTGAGCAGTACTACTTGTAAAGATTTATATTTCGTGATTCTTATTCTTTATTGTAGGTCTTCGAAAGAACAGAAAATTTCATTTTTAATGGAATAGACATTTTAGTTATTATTTGTACATCTGAGCTATATTATGGGATCTTAATGATCTTAGTTTTCCAGTGTCTTGAAACATTTTGGTATTTCATCATCCTAGGAATTATTTCATCATTGTTCATCAATTATTCCCAACCATGCTAAAAACAACTAAAATAATAATAAAATGGAAGAATGATGGAATTGCCTATGAGTATGGTGCAGTAGTAAAATAAATCATCGTTATTACACTTCGGTTTTCTTACTGCCTTGCCCAAAGCATTATAGCATCTTTCAAGAAAGTATAAAAAAAGTTGGGAGATAACCATGTTAAACGTTATGTAAGATGTTAGCATTTAACATCTGGATGAAGATTACATGGCAGTTCTTTATATACTATCATAACTTTTAAAGCTTTACATTGAGCATATTTGGTAATCCATAGTTTTTATTTTCCTCCTATAATAGCAAAGAGAAGAAAACTAACAGAGGAATACACTTCACGATTATTAGAGGAACTAGTAGTAGATGAATGCAGTGCCGCAAACAGCTGTACTCTAGACTGTAATAATGACAGTACAAGTGATTGCGTAAGCCAAGTTGCAGATTTTGAGTCTTCAGATGACAATATCTTAGATGAATTTTCTCAAACTGGAGAACTTAGGAGTGCACAATGTATTTGAGGGAAAAATGAAAAATGGTGTTCTCAAGTTTCTTCATGAATGACTCATCCAGGTAGTCATTTAATGGGAAGGACTTCAGAATGTAATACTTCCACTGAGAATCAAAGACATTCCAATTTGCTAAAAGGATGTAAAGTAGTATTTTTTGTCTTTTAAGATGTTTGTGTACCAAAACTTACTAGGTGTGGTTTTAAATGGACACTGCTGTGTGTACCAAGGTTATTGGAAGGAAACATGGTGTAGAAATGAAAACAGTCATTGGATTGATTGTTCCAGTTGGTATTTATTAGTCTGAAACTGAGAACGCTTGCAGTTACAGAGCAAGGAAAACGATTATCCTCTCTTTTACCAAATTAAGAACTGCGTTTTTAAAGTATTGTGTTTTATGATGCAAGGGGGGGAAAAAAAGACCCCACAGTGATGATAAACTGGAACTTCTATAGAAATGTACCTGAAATCAGGAATCCGAATTTACAAAGTGGCTGTGTTCCAAGTTCATGCATCACAGTTGGTGACTAGCCAGTCGCATTTTAATGGATATTGCCTATATTGGGTATTTACATTTTCAAAACCAGGAAAACATGGAATAATAATTGGGAAATTTAAATTGTTACTAACATTTTTTTTAAACTTTATTTGAGTTTTTCCAGGACCCATCAGCTCCAAGTCAAGTAGTTGTTTCGGTCTAGTTGTGGAGGGCGCAGCTCACAGGGGCCCATGTGGGGATTGAACCTGCAACCTTGTTGTTAAGAGCACCTGCTCTAACCAACTGAGCTAACCAGCCGCCCCGTTACTCACATTTTTAATAAAGTTGTTTTTCACCCAAGTGGTAAATGATAATAAGTTTTTTTGGTATGCTGAGGGTTAAAGGTGAATCATGTGATAAAGCGGTGATGTCTTTTGCACAACCAAGGTGATTCTCCTGAGTCACCTTGGTAAAAAATTGTCACACACTATGCAATAACCGCCAAAGCTCACAAAAGGTATATTCCTAATGGGGTTGTCATTATGTTGGATGGAGGTTCCTCATCCTTGGCACTATTCAGTATTTTGGGCTGAATAATTGTTTGTTGTAGAGGGCTGTCCTGTGTATTGTAGGAAGTTCTCTACTCATAAACTGCCAGTAGCACCCCTCCCCCCAATTGTGACAACCAAAAATGTCTTCTGACATTGCCACATGTGCCTCAGTGGGGCAAAATCTCCCCGGTAAAGGACTATCTCATTGGAGGGATGCAAAACTGAGTTCAGGGGAGGCTTGGGTATTGGATCTTGTGGTGTATTGAGAAGAAAGTGTTGTTAATTTTGTTGATCTATTATTCTAAGTAATATGGGAAATGTAAATAAATTGACTTTTTAATTTATTTTCGAATAGTTTTCATTTTCTAGCAGAGTTAAATCCAGAAGTGGAGTTGGGACAGGTTTTGAAGTAGATTATGGTGGGCAGTTGTACTGGGTAGAAGTAATTACATTCACTTCTTGCTTTGACAAATTTTCTTAGCTTCTGAAGAGAAACTTTCCATTTTTTTGACAGTATTCATTGAAGTAAACTGAGCAGGACACATCTTAGGTGATGCTGACCACCACCAGTAAGAGAATAATTTCAGAGGACTTTTTTATTATGTAAAGGAATTTAAAAATGTGTCTAAGTCAGGATGATCTCGATACATAATTAAGAGGCACTAAAGGGTCAACCATAAATTAAATACATTTCAAAAAGAGTGCAGGGGGCTGCTGGATGGCTCAGTTGATTAGAGCGCAAGCTCTTAACAACAGGGTTGCTGGTTCGATTCCCACATGGGCCAGTGGTGAGCTCTTAACATCAGGGTCGCCGGTTCCCACATGTGCCAGTGACCTGCGCCCTCCACTACTGGATTGAAAACAACAAGCTGCCGCTGAGCTTCCAGAGGGGCTGAGCTTCCAGAGGGGCGACTGACCGATGGCTCAGTTGGTTAGAGCACAGCTCTCAGCAACAAGGTTGTTAGTTCATTTCCTGCATGGGATGGTGGGCTGCGCCCCCTGCAACTAGATTGAAGGACAACGACTTGACTTGGAGCTGGTGGGCCCTGGGAAAAAAGTTCCCCAATATTCCCCAATAAAAAAAAAGAAAGTGCAGTATTGCATACTTAAAAGCATCCAGAATAGGGTAGTTTGTTTCGTACACTCTGTTACTCTGAGCTTTTCTTGACTAAAATAATTCTGTTGTCTCCATTTAAGCCAATTTGTGCAATTTAAATGAAAAGATAAGATTCTTTAAAGTTGGATTTTCTGTTTGGATTTTAATAATCATGGAAAAATGTCTGGATTTCCAGGAGGGAAACTTTTTATTAAAGACATTTTAGGTTGTAGAACTAGCAAATTGGTTTTTATTTTTTTTATTCTGAAGGGGTTATCTTTTACCCTTTCTGACATTTGTCTGAAAGCTTTCACATTCACTGCCCAGTTCTGCCCCGGAAGACCCCCCGCAGTATCAGCAGTACCTTGCTCGGCTTGCTTTACTTGGGCATTTCGATGCCTTTGCATGATGGTTGATAGCTGTTCCCACCTTTTTGTTATCACACGTGGCCAGGGGACTTCTTTAGTATTCTGCTGACCTTGTTCACATTAGTCTTTTTCACTAGTTTCCATCCCTCCAAATCCCTCAAAGTGGTTTTTTTTTTTTTAATTCTGTCTTCACAGACAAGACTTCTGATAACAGTGTAAGCTCCAAATCTGAAACAGTTGGAGACCATAGGGGCATCTGAAAATCATTTCAGCTGAAGCAGAGCTTGAAAGTAGTGTTTGACTTGCGGCTCCATCATCTGGTATTGGAATATGGTCAGGAATTTGCACTGTACCTCTGCAAGCAGGATGCTATAGTCCAATATTTCTACTCCAAATTGGTCATGTCCTCCAGGGAGAAAGAATCTAGTCTCTTGATCCTTTAGCTAGCTATGTGACCTTAAACAAGTCACTTAACATCTTTGCGTATCAGTTGCCCTCTAAATAGGAAGGTTCTGGGTGGGCCCATCTGACAGGACTGTTGTGAGGGGCACACCCGCTGCTAGCAGCCCTGTTTGGAAGATGTGCTTGTTGTGGAGCAGGATATGGGTCCTGTTCAGTGGTAGAGCCCTTACTCCACGCACAGAGCCTGGCACGTGGAGACACTGGGGAATTAGTATGTGGGACAGATGAATGGGCAAAGATTGTAAATAGCTACCACCTGAAAATCTGCACTTACTGTAATAGTTTAATTTCATCCTGTATACTCCCATTCCCCAACTCATCCCTAATTTTTCAAGATACAGCTAAACATTTACCTTCTCTAGAGATTTTCCCAACATACACATTTCTACTCCTTTCCAAATTTGTAATACTTGTACCACTCGTGAGCTGATTTATATTGTTAGCTTTTCCTCCTAAGATTTTAAGAAAATCTTCAAATATACAGAAGAGTTGATAGAATTTTATAGTGGGCACCCATACACACCACCTAGATTTTTCCATTACCATTTTTACAGTACTTTATCACTTATGCATTTACCTATTCCTCCATCTATTAATCCAAACTAATTTCTTGATGTATTTCAAAGTGAATTTCAGTCATTAGTACACTTTTACCTGAGTATTTAAGCATGCATATCCTTATCTAGAGTTCGTTACTTGTTTATAGCTTTTTCCTGTTGATGCAAAATTTACATAAAATGAAATGCACAAATCTTGAGAGTCCATTGTGTGTGTGTTCATCACATTGTATCTTGTTCTTTTCACTAAGGAGCACTCTCCTTGTAGGTGAACCCTAGTCCTCCTAATTGCTACATAGTTTTTCTGATGTGGCTGTATTGAGTTTATTTAGCTATCCATAGAAATTTAGATTTTCGTACTTTTCTGCAATAAACATATTTGGCAGATATGTAGGATAGAGACCTAGAAGTGGCATTGCTGGGTTAAAGGGCATGCACATTTTGAATTTAATTAAAAATTTTAATACATGCCTGCAAGTTGCCAACCAAATAGTCTATACCAATTAAAACTTCCACCGACAGTGTTTCCCTACACACTCACCTAGGGTTTCCAGGCGGGAATTCCCGCCCGTTCTCAAGGATGTTTTACGCTTTCTCGTTCTCGAATCCCGAGAAAAGTTGGTCAGGAAATCGGGAAAATCAGCTCCTTGAACCCAGTAATACCCACATTGGGAAATAAACATACTACACACAATGTATCTCCTAGACATTTTTCCTATTTATTGGTAGGGTTTCCTGGTGAGAATTCCCGCCCATTCTCAGGAACTCCCCGCCCCCGCTTTCCCCATTCCTGAATCCTGAGAAAAGTTGGTCGGGAAATCAGGAAAGTCTGCTCCTTGAACCCAGGTGTTTTGTAGTATCGGCCGTCACTTTGTGGAAACGATTCATCGAGAACAGAAAACAGTTTATATCTTGGGGTTTGGGAATGGGAAAGTGAAAAAAATTCCTAAGAACGGGCGGGAATTCCCTCCTGGAGACCCTACACCCACCCACACTGAATGTCATCATTCTCTGTTAGCCAGTTGCTTTGGGGTATCATTTTACTTTGTATTTCTTTGATTAGTAGTAAGGCTGTATGGGGTCTTCCCAACTAGTTTCTAAGCTTTTATTGGGCAAGGCAAGGTCATCTCCCACCCTCATATCTGCTCACTGAACATTTGTTGAGTGAATGAATGCAGCCAAAGTATTCCTGCTTCATTGGATTGAGGCTGCAGAAGGATGAATGAGCTAAGTGTGAGAGGCTAAAGCTGCAATTGGTTGAGCGTGTATGCCTTCAAAAAGGGAAGGAACTCTTCCTTCTGCCTTCATTTCTTCCGTGACAGGTAGGATAGTGAGGAGGTTAAGAATCCAGGTTCCGGAGGTAGATTTCCTGGATTCGTATCCCAGCTTTGCCTGTTAGCTGTACAACCTTGGGCAGTTCACTTAATGTTTGTGTTTCAGTTTCCTCATTTATAAAATAGAGAAGAACAGCACATTGTTGTGGGGATTAAATTAAGATTTGTAGATTGTGTAGAATGGTACTTAGCCCTCAATATTGCTAACTATATTGTCAGGCTAACTATTATGTGTTCTTTCCCTTCTGTGTACACAGTACTTGAGTGTCTGTGACGTTTTAGGACGGTGGAGATGCAGACAGATTTGGAAAGGACCGTACCTTGAAGGTACTTACAGACCTGAGGCTTATTAGGGAAGTGGGAAGACATTTGACAGGACTGGACAGTAGGGTGGAGACTAGAAGGGGATAATTGGTAAGTTAAATTATCCCCCAGTCAGTAAGGGAAAATTTTGTAGGCAAAACTAAGGAATTTGAATTGCTGTTTGAAGTAATTGGAAGGAAGCCACTGATGAATTTACAACTGGAGTGTATTTGCATTTGGGGCTGCCCATTTGGAAAGCAGCCTGGAAGGTAGACTAGACTGGAGAGAGGCTGAAGGGTATTGTCAGCAGTTGGGGTAAGGGGTGATGAGGACCTGCAATAAGGCAGTGAATGTATGGCGGGAGAAGCAGCAGTTGATTCGAGAACCATTTAGGAAATAGAATTAAGAGTGATGATTGTTAAAGGAGTAAAGCGTGGCTCAGAGAAAGTACAGACCCTGGGCTGCCTCCTCGGTGTCTTAGAGATGGTCTGGAAGGCAAACTCTTTAGAGGCAAATGAAATTAAATACTTTATAAAATCACAATCATTTTATAAAGAAATTTCAACAGCAAAACAGTAGGATATTATCTCAGACCTATAGTACTTTACTACTTAACCCACGAAAAACTTAACCACAGTCCTCTCCACCTCTTTCTTTTCCATTTTCTTATAGACTGGTCCATAAACCAGCATTTGGGAATCACTAATGTAATCTAATCACCTCCTTTTAGAGGTCAGGAAACAGGACCAAAGTCTTCGAGTCGAGAGTTTGGGCTAGAATCCAGGTCTTGTCAGGTACTCGGGTCTTTTTTTCCATAGTCCTACGCTGGGCTTTCTTGACCTAAATTTGGTTTTTCATTTATGAAGTATTGACTTGGCTTTTGGTTACAGAGATTAATCGCAGGTGAGTTGAAGAGGATCTAGGTTTCAAACGAACCCAGCCCAAGACCAAACTATGGTCTGGATCATCAGTGGACGGAGAAGTGGCAGCCAAAAGGTTTTTACGACTTTTCACTCTGTCCATTTTTTAGACCTAGTTCCTCTTTGCAAAGTGGGTTGAGGTTGACTGTTCATAGTCAGCTTACTGGTGGCTCTTCACTATCCAATAGCATGGGTAAATCTGTATTTCCAACCTCTTGCTATGTCGGAGTTTTCAACCTCTTGCTACTGTCTTAAGTTTTAAATATCGAGCTAAACATACTACTTCTTACTGCGGAAGTCTAGGAAAACAAGTTAAGACATTTAAATTACCATGTTTCCCTGAAAATAAGACCTAACCAGACCATCAACTCTAATGCGTCTTTTGGGGCAAAAATTAATATAAGACCTGATCTCATATAAGACCCGGTCTGATGATCTGGTTAGGTCTTATTTTCGGGGAAACACGGTATTTCCCCTCAGCAGTTGTCAGCACTGTTTTCAACTCCAGTTAGCTGAGTTCAACATATTATATATCACACATGAATTTGGGAGACGTAGTCTTTTGATACAAAGTTAGGGCTAACAGCAAGAGGCTATTTGTGGTTTGAGATGTACAAAAAGTATTAAAGATGACCAGCTTGCACAGGAAGCATTTGTGCTGCCGAGTCAGGGTTAACGGAGGTTTGTGAGGTGTGAGAAAAATCCAAGACCCTACTTCAAGGCTGAGGATTAGCGCGCGACAAGCAGGGCAGGGATGGTGGTGGTGAGGACAGAAGAGGTGCAGCGGCCTTGGGGGGTCTTGTGAGAACTGCTTCACCTTCAGGGAAGGAAGAAAAGAGGGATGGGTAACTTAGAAATTAGGTAAAGGCATTTTTGTTTTCCATTTACAGAAAGAGCTTTGCTTCAGAAGGCGGGGTAATGACTTGTGAGATCTCCTACTATTACTGTGTTTTTTATCTTCTTACCACAGGAGTGGTGTCTTTTTAAGATATTTTTTGTAACTGAAAAAGTGGTAGGGTTTGGCCTCATTTTGTCTTTGGATGGTTGGAGCTTTGTTATTGATACGCTTGCGTTAGTGCTGATGCTGGTGTTGCAATAGCTCTGAAGAGACCCAGCCAGCTTCCCAGCCAGTGTGTAGCCGGGACACTTTTTGTGTCCTACAGGAAAGAATGTGTCCTCACAGAGCGATTACCAAACTAAGGAATTCTGGAGTCGCCTTAGTGTTCAAGAATGTTACAGTCAGAAGAAACCTTAGAAGCGATCTGTTCCATCCTAGGTTATATAAATGTCTAATCACTGTGTTGTACACCTGAAGCTGATGTAATAATTGTATGTCAGCTGTAGTTAAAAATTAAAAACTATTTTTAAAAAGTTATCTACTGCAACCTTTTTATTTTATAGTTGGAGGAACAAACTCACATGGCTTGAGGAGCTTTTGGAAATGTATATGGCTTCTTAAATTGGCAAGTCTAGAATCATTGTCCTGCTCCTGGCCCCGTGCTCTTTCAATGATGCCATTTAATTGTTGAAGCAGTTGATATTTTAAAAATTAGACCACAATTAGAGTACAGGTTTTGAGAGGAGTCAGGAAGAAGCACTTAAATGTTTTTGTAACGTGTGAATATCTAATGAATGGTAGGAATGATGGCATTTGAGGAGAAAAGTAGAGAATAAAGACAGGTGTTATTTGTGTGTTTTTTAACAGGGGGTTATGTTTCAGCTCTGCTGAAGTACAGATTCATTAAATGTATTATTTAAATGTCTTTCAATGATGAGAAGCTGCCCATTGGGGTCGGGGTGTGCACACAAGCACTTACACTACCCCGCGATCGCCTCCAGGGGGAAGCAGCCCGTCGGTTCCAGGAGTTGAGCTCATACTAAATTTGGGTGACGGGTCCTAAGTTGCACACGTCGTACTGGAGCACGACTGGGTTTGCATGTTGTTGCTTGTGGTTTCTGCAGGTTGTGCAGTGCATCCCTGAGCATGAGCGCAGAATGAAGCGCCGTTTGGATGACCAGGAGTCACCAGTGTACGCAGCCCAGCAGCGCCGGCTCCCTGGCAGCACAGAGCCCTTTCCTCACCAGCACCGGGTGCTGGCCCCCGCCCCGCCCGTGTATGAGGCCGTGTCCGACACCATGCAATCAGCCGCTGGCATCCAGTACTCTGTCACTCCCAGCTATCAGGTACGCTGGAGCCACCGGGGCACTCGCGTGAGGGCGGCCGCTCCTCGTGACTGGTGGTTTCCTCCCACGAGAACATGTTTTATTAAGCATTTGGTGAGATATAAAACATATCTAGAGGATATGTGTAAGGTGTGAAAAATAAGGAAAACTGTGTGTGCTTGTGTACTCAGCATCTTAAGTTTTTTTAAAAGGAGAATGTTGTCACGACCTTTGGCATTCACTGGATTCCTCCTTCCTGGTCCCATTTCCTTTTCCCTCACTTCAGAGGTAGCTGCTAATTTGAATTTTGTGTTTATCATTTCCCTGACTGACTTTATTTTTTTAATTCATTTTGTTTATACCTCTCGACAATAGAATTGATTAGTTTGGGTACTTTTGAACGTTACTATATAAATTAAAACATGTATATTTTTTTCTTTACTCACTTTTTCCCCCACTCAGTGTGGTTCCCAAGACTTAGCCATATTTTTGTGTGTAACTGAGTCATTTTCACTCTGTTATGAATTATATGAGTATATCAGATTTATTTATTCTTCTGTTGGTGAATAGTCCGGGCTTACGATGTTACAAAGGTCTGCTTTGAACGATTTCAGGTGGTTCTTCTAGTGCAGTGGCACTGGCAGTGACAATCCATAACAAAATAAGCTTGCACCAGAATCTAAATGAGCGCACTGCTTTTATCAAGAGAAGCTTGACTATGGGGGAAATGGCAGCTGAATTAAATAGTAGCTTATTAGGAAAGTGGTTGGGGTCCATTCTGGTGCAAACTCCTTATCTTCTTGCAGACCCCTTGGCAGGTTTGAGGGCACGAGGAACAGTAGCTCGAGTCCTAGAGGGATTGCTGGTTTGTAGGCTATGCGTATCTTCACCTTACAGGTGATGTCAGATGCTTTTCAAAGTTGGGCCAGCTTACATTTCCACCAGCATTGTATGTTCCTATCGTTCCACATCCTGACCAACGCTGGTCACTGATCTTTTGTCTGTTCACTCTGTTTTTAAAAATGGAAGAAATTTAAATTTTTTGTCCTTTTTAATTACGAAACTAAATATCACCATTTAAAAAAAATGATATGATTACTTTTTCTTTTGACCCCTCAGACTTTATCCCACTGGTGCATTTCCTGGGTATCCAAAATTTTTATGCATATACAGTATATCTGTATTTACCTGCCTAACTAGGTACACTTCTCTTTTTACACAATTTGGGTCATACAGTATATACTGTTATTTGCTCTTTTCACTTAATATATAATAGACAGCTTTCCACTTATATATATATATATATATATATATATATATAGAGAGAGAGAGAGAGAGAGAGAGAGAGAGAGAGAGAGAGAGAGAGAGACAAGTAATTTTTTAAAACGCGCGGCAACCTAACTTGTTAATGACTTTTAAAAAGGTATGACTGGTACCGGGAATATAAATTGGCATAATTTTTATTGAGAGCAGCTTTACAGTTTGTGTCTGGTTCTTTAGTTATTATAAGAGAAAACAATCAAAGAAGTAGCATAAAGTGATTCCTTAGGTGTCCCTCTTCCTCAGGAATTGTCACTTTTGAAGCAGGGTAATGCCTTCATGTGGGCTGGGGCAGCAGTCAGGACTGCTCCAGGTCACATCTTTAAGGCAGGGCTTGGAAGAAGGAAAACTTGCTTGTTCTCCTTGGTTATTACTTTTATCTGAACAGGTTCATGATTATTTCCTACACTGAGGGTAAGTTATATCTGTTCCTATACTAGAAACTGGTTCGAACAAACCAGCCATCGCAAATAATTAAAACTCCAACTAAGTCTTGTAAAAAAACCTGTCCAGTATATGCATGTTAGAATTAGAAGCTCAGAATAATAGTGCTTCTTGTGAGAGATACATTAGAGCTTTTGGAATTGTCTAAATTTCTTTTTACCCTTAATGTGTATTGTATTATTTCTGTGGATTTGTAAGTAGTCATTTTATTTCCCCCCCTACCCAGAGGTCTATCCAGGGTAATCCTTACAAATTTGTGGGGACTTGAAAAAAACTTATTTTCTCTTACGTTGTAGTACACAACTTACATTGTTTGGAGAAAGTTCATGTTATTTATTCTCCGTGTTTTGGAGATCAAGTGTACTTCTCCTTAGTTGTCTTCTGTAGTGATTAACAGTTCTGAAATAGGAAAATTTAAAAAAAAGCTCTGGAAGTTTTACGATGTGTGATCAAACAATACAGTGATTGTTTAAATTAAAAAAATTATTACAGTAGAAGACCCATTGCCATTAATCCCCATCAGAATACTCCCCCTCTCTTCAAACACACTTATCCCATCATCCTTGCCGCTTTCTGAAGCAGTTCTGGAAGTCCTCTTTCCTGAGTGTCTTTAGCTGCACTGTTGTGGCTGCCTCGATGTCCTGAATCATTTTGACTTTGGGGAAGAGCCAGAAGCCGCACGGTGCCAAATGTGGTGAACAAGGTGGATGAGATACACCATAGTGTTTTTATTTGACAGAAATTGCTGAACCACAAGCGATGTGTGACACGGAGCCTTTCCGTTGTGATCACAAAATACGGTGAATGCTGCTGCCGAGTGCCATCCAACAGAAAGGCAGGGATCTTAAATACGGGAAGCGGTGTGTCAAACATTAGTAAAAGTGTGTGACAAGTTTCAACTTGTTCGGTGTAGTCAGTCACCTGTGAGCTACGGTGAGAGAAGGTGTGTTTCAAAGTGTGCCGTAAATCATCCTCCATCATGACAGTGCTCTGTGTCACACATCACTTCTAGTATACGGCAAGTTCTGTCCAATAAAAACATTACATTGTGTCGTTATTCGCTGGATCTGGCACTGTGCGACTTCTGGCTCTTCCCCAAAGTCAAAATGACCATGAAAGGTAAACATATTAAATTGACTCAGGACATTGAGGCAGCCATGACAGCGCAACTAAAGACTCACAAAAGAGGACTTCCAGAACTGCTTTAGAAAGTGGCAAGAACGATGGAATGAATGTGTTCGAAGCGAGGGGGAGTATTTTGAGGGGAATTAATGGCAATGTGTCTTTTACTGTAATAAATTTTTAAAATTTAAATGTTCACTGTATTGTTTGATCACCTCGTATATAGCATTTTTTGCAATAGAAATGGGAGGAAAGGGATTTGTACTTTTATGCCACCCCTAAACTTATAAGAGGATGTGAGAGAGAGAGAGAGAGAGAACAATGATTATGAATGCGAAAATAGAAAAGAAGTGTTTGAGGTCAAACCACCAACAATTTGGAAGAAATTTTTATTTTACTTTAGAAATAGCAAATTAGGATAAGCAAAATAAAGGTAAAAATCTTCTCTAACCCCACCACCAGAAGATAAAATGCTAACGTTTTGATATATTGTATATTTATTGTCTAGAGTTTAAAATCTTTTTATTGTATTACATATACGTGCTTTTAAAAATTATTTAAAAGTTTGTGTGTGCTTTTAAAAATTATTTAAAAGTTTACATTCATATGCAACACATGAATGAATACATTCAACTTATGGATTGTGAACATTTTTTAATGTTAAAATGCATGCATCTATATTAGTGCTATTCAAAAGATGGTCCACAGATGGCTGATGTGCATAGTTTCTTGCTATCCTGTAATGAGTGTAGAAATTGAGTGTTTAGAAACTTTCATAGTGACTGGACATTGTAATTTTATATCTGTAAACTCCAATAATGAAAATTACGGGCTTAGGTATTTTTTATTTCACTTTTTTAGTAATTCATTTTTATTGTATTTTACACAATAAAATGGATTGGAATTTAAGGAAAAATAAAAACTGGTACTTAACCACAGATAGTTTAAGAAGTATGGAGCTATATAATATATAACAATGCAGAGAATGCTGTTATAATTTTGGTGGGCTCTGATTTATTTCACCAATTCCATCTTGTGGGAAATTTGGATTTCTAATTAATTATCTTTGTGTATGCAAAGGTACGCATGCGCGATCTTGAATGCACAAGCTTGAACTTCCTGTGTGTACTTTGTCCACTGCAGGTTTCAGCTGTGCCGCAGGGCTCCAGTGGCAGCCATGGGCCCACCATAGCAGCGGTGCACAGCAGCCATCATCACCCAGCAGCCGTGCAGCCTCACGGAGGCCAGGTGGTCCAGAGTCACGCTCACCCAGCCCCACCTGTCGCACCAGTGCAGGGACAGCAGCAGTTTCAGAGGCTCAAGGTGGTATTCATGTCCTTTTCTTCTGTCATGAAGTTTGTCTTCTAGCAGCAGCATGGGCTTCAGTTTGTTAACAGTGGTGGTACCGCTTTCTTTTTAACTTTTTTTTAATGTGTATAAATATAAATTATATTGGGAAACAGTGTGTTTCTCCAGGGCCCATCAGCTCCAAGTTGTTGTCCTTCAATCTAGCTGTGGAGGGCGCAGCTCAGCTCCAAGTCCAGTTGCCGTTTTCAATCTCAGTTACAGGGGGCACAGCCCACCATCCCATGCAGGAATTGAACCAGTAACCATATTGGTGAGAGCTCGGGCTCTAACCAACTGAGCCATCTAGCTGCCCCTCCGGCAGCTCAGTGGCAGCTCATTGTCTTCAATCTAGTTGTGGAGGACGCAGCTCACTGGCCCATGTGGGCATCGAACCAGCAACCCTGTTCAGAGCTCGTGCTTTAACCAAGCTCTAACCAACTGAGACATCTGGCCACCCAATAGTACAGCTTTTAACACCAGTAGGGGCTGCTGAGTCACAGGAAGTTTTACTTTGTTTTTGTTTTGAAACCCACTTAGATTCCCCATCATAGCACCAGTACCTGATTGAGAGAATAACTCCAAGAAACGTTATTGGGAATGGATGAATGCATGGCACTCAGATGTATCAGGATTGAGGAGCTATTTTCGTACGAAATTAGCAAAGTCCATTTTCTGGATGCCTTCTTTTGAACTTGTAGTTCTTAATTCTCAGGGTGGTATAAGGTTTTATGAAGCATACACATGGTTGGCTACAGTCCATCCAGACCAGTAAATGGGCCCAGTATTTATTATCTTTTGGGTTAATTCTCTTAAATTCCTGTATATGAATAGTGGAATTGGCTAGCATCTTCGAGTCCATCTTTAGTAAAACACACACTCCTTTTTGGGGAACCTTTATAAAGTTAGAGGAAGATTATAATTGTGAATGAAGCGTTAGTGTTTTAATCTGTTCTGCTGAGTATGTGCTGTAGGTTTTGAGTGCTTTGAAATTCATGAGGCATCTGTGGAGAAGTGAAGCTTGTTTTCCCAGCTAACCTTTTTTCTGTGCTTACTTGAGTGCTATTTTTTTAAATGTGTGATGCAGCAAGCGTTTCAGATTTCAGTTTTTCTAATTTTACATTTATGTAAAATTTAAACTCAAGGGCAGGAAATACAAAATTAAAGAACTATAGAGATAAGATGTTGAATCTTTATTTGGTCCTGTCAGCCTAATTATATCAAGCAGCTTGCAGGTAGGAGTGAACAAATATCTCGGCCTTCTGTTCTCCTTGGTACTTAGTCAGTCTAGTTCTCCCTCACCCTGTCCTCCTTAGTTTGGGTTCTCAGGAACTTGTTTAATTTTGGTCTAAGGAAAGTTAAATGCTACATAAATATAAAGCATACCAAAGCTAAGTGATATAGAGGGATTTTGTAAAATTTACTTTGTCTATATTAGCTTAAGTAATTAAAAGTTGACTGTATTTAAGCATAGTCTTTAGAGTACAGATTTTTTGAGCCTGAAATTTCACTCTGGGCTCCGTTCTGGGGAAAAGGTGTATAAGCTATATTGATGTTTTCCTCATGACATTTTTATTCTCTGCTTGTGGAGTGACTGATGTCTGTGTACTAAAGTGTAGTGTTGCTATAGACTTAGCACTTCACCAAGCTCTGAAAAATATTGTTTAAAACTTGGTTTGTTGTGATTTCATTTCATATTAATATAGTATTCAGCATTTAATACCTTAATGTTGCAAAAGAGCTTAAAACTTGCTATTAATTAACAAAAATGTGTTTATAGCTTTTGTCAGCCAGCTCCATCAAAGCACAGCTCCTGTTTTACTCACCTTCCTCACTCTGTTATAAGTAGGTAGATTGTGCTTTGTTTGTGTTAGAGAAACTGTCAAGGAAGCGAGAAAGGGCTTTGGAGTTGGTGTTATAGAATGAGTCATGGGTGGAGTTAGGACTTCTTGCTCTGTTCTTGTAGTTACAAGCTCTGTACTCCTGAACACGGTAACTTGTTGCATTTCATTTCTCATGAGGAGAGGTAAAATGCTTTCCTGTGCCTCCATGCAATTTCATTCAGTATTCCCACATTGCCTGCCATGTTTGGATCAGTCTTAAAATGCTTTACAAGCATTTGAATCAACTTCCATAAACCGTTTAATTCTATAGTAAGGAAGTGTCCAGTGAGAACGTGTAGGTCATTTCAAGCATCAATATTGTCTATACTTTTTTGTCTTTGGCAGACTGATGACAAGGAAAATTTGAATAATGAGGCTTATTTGGTGTGATTTAGTTATTTGTTGAATGCCAGCAGCATAAATATCTGGCACGTATTTAGCAAGTTCTCTTCAACAGTTGTTTGTGTTTGTCTCCCCAACAAGATTATGAGTTTCAGGAGTTTAGGGACTTTAATGTAATAAATGCCTGTTGAAGTCAGCCAGGAAAATGTATCAGCAGAATTGAGGGGTCTACCCTAGTACCTCCTTAAATGTGTAGTTCCAAGGGGTTTTCTTCTACCATGTTTCCCCGAAGATAAGACCTACCTAGACAATCAGCTCTAATGCGTCTTTTGGAGCAAAAATTAATATAAGACCCGGTCTTATGTAATATAATATAATGTAACGTAACATAATATAATACAGTACAATACAATACTGGGTATAATATATAATACTGGGTCTTATACAATATAATATAATACCAGGTCTTATATTAATTTTTGCTCCAAAAGACACATTAGAGCTGATGGTCTGGCTAGGTCTTATTTTCAGGGAAACATGGTAGCTGCGGTTCCTAGAACTGTATACATGCCTTTGAACTATATTTTAGGTAGTGAGAGAATTTTCTCACTGTTCTTACATGCAGGTGTTTCATTTGTAATATGGATGTCAAGCTGGTGTTTTTAAAGCATAGTGCTGTTTTATAACTAATTTTTAAACATACACACATCATATATTTCTTTCCAGGTTTCTGCACTTTTTCTTTCTCTGTAGTAATAACATACCATGTGTGCTCTTGTTTAATTTTTTTGGCGTTTGTTTATTTTTCAAACTGTTCATTTTTGTGAATGCCCAAATAATTTATAATTTAGTGAATGCACTTCCCTTATCTCCCATATTAGTCAGTCCCCAAACTGTCACTTCTACCTCCTAAAAAGCTTTTCAATCTGTCCAGTTCTCCCTGTTCCTTGAGTCCTGGGGTATCCAAACTGCGGCCCGCGGGCCAACTGCGGCCCATGATTCATTGTTAATTGGCCCACAGCAAATTCCAAAAATATATTTAGTTTACTTAAATAAACCAGGTGAGGCAATACGTACTTCACCTTGAGAGAGTGGCCCGGCTGTTTGTGTATTTTACCGTATATGGCCCTTGGTGAAAAACGGTGAAAAAAGTATGGACACCCCTGCTTTAGTTAGTACTAGAATTTGGGCCACTGTTGTTCACATGTGAGTTAGCCGTAGAGCATAACTGGTTTTCCTGGCACCTTCAGTCTCCTCCCTTTGCACCAATTGGTTCTCAGCACTGTAGCCCAGCCGAGTGCACTGAGATGCAGATGATAAAAATCTCAATTGCTTTCTAGTAAGATTTACAAGGCCTGCTTCCTCTCGTGCATTTCTCGTTGCTCTTCGTCCACCATTCCTCCTCTCCATCCCAAATCCTCCAGCCAAACTAAACTGTTCTCAGTTTCCCCATGTACCAGAAGGTGGTGTCCTGCCTAGGATTTTGCCTATGCTGCTTCCTCTGATTTTCTTCATAGGTCTTCACTTCTGCTAATTTGTACTCATGCTTAGTACTCAGTTGAGACATCGCTTCCTGGGAAAGAAAGCATTTGTGCCCTTCTCATGTGCTCTCTGGGTGTTGAGTGATTATCCACTTACCCACTGTGTGAGGATTCCCAGCTAGATGTGAATGAACTAACATAGAGCAGGGACTGTGGCTTGTTTGTCACTGATCCTTAGTTCTCACGTTGGCCCTGGTGGAGCATGTTGTGGCTTTAAGGGATTTTGCGAAATGAATAAATGAACGAATGAGTGATATATTAATGTGATTATTCTTCACTAATCATTTTCTCCAAGATTATCCAAGGCAAGGCTATATAGATTTTGAGTTGATTTTTATTTGAAGTTTGAGTTTTATTATTGGCATCCATACTAATTTTTTGGTTTACGACACTGACGCCTTACTACTTCCTTGGCCACCGCGCCTGGTTCATACTGATTTTTAATACTTTCATGTATATTTATTGTATATTTCTATTTCACTTACTATGTTAATTTTATTTGGGCATAAATCATTTTTTTAATAATTCTTGGCTTATTTTTTTATAACCTGCCTCAGGTGGAGGATGCGTTGTCCTATCTTGACCAGGTGAAGCTGCAATTTGGTAGTCAGCCTCAGGTCTACAATGATTTCCTTGACATCATGAAGGAATTTAAATCTCAGAGGTAAAAGATGTATGTGGTTATACTCAAGCTTTGTGCTTGGAATGTTGATTTTGGGGGGAGGATATAGTTTATTCTCATCTCCTGAAACACAAAGGATGCCCCCATTTGGGGGGTTAATTTTCAGGGTCTTTTTATTTTATGTGTTGCTTTATTGATGAAAATTATAAGCCCTCAATCTTTGTTTTCTCCCTACTAGTAAATTTTTCTTAACTAAAATTTTTCTTAGAACGTAAGGGAGTGGACTGCTGATGATTAGGCTAGTTGCTGTTTGAATAAAGACATGCTGCAGTTCTGTCATGGCTCACCGTTACAGGAGAGTCACGCACTTCTCTGAGCATGTAGATCCATGACAATTTATTTGGTGGGCCGCGGGCTGGACCTTGGCATGGGAATTGCAGCTTTAGAGTTACTGAGTATCTCTTTAGTAGGACTGTTCAGAATTGTGACCAAATCTCTTTGTGAAGCTAAATATCTTTGGAATTTCAGAGTTCTTTGTATTCTTTATGTATAATATGCAGCTTGATTTTTATCTGTTCTCCTGTTTAGAGAACCTAGTGGGATATGAATTTTCCTTCTTATTAGGTGTTTGTTGAGCTTGCCACTTTAATTTTCGTTTTCTCATCAGCATTGACACTCCAGGAGTGATAAGTCGTGTGTCCCAGCTGTTCAAAGGCCACCCTGACCTCATCATGGGCTTCAATACCTTCCTGCCCCCCGGCTACAAGATCGAGGTGCAGACCAATGACATGGTGAACGTCACGACCCCAGGCCAGGTGCACCAGATCCCCACCCACGGCCTCCAGCCCCCGCCTCAGCCAACACCCCAGCATCCTTCCCAGCCTTCAGCCCAGTCAGCCCCAGCTCCTGTCCAGCCAGCTCCTCAGCCCCCACCTGCCAAAGTCAGCAAGGTGAGCACTTGGAAAACTGTCACATGAAATGCATCCCTAGAAAACACCCTCCTTTCGCATTTCCCCTTTATACAAGACTTAGATACACATGTTACAGTGGTTTCATTAGAGAGGATGCAGCAGTCACATCCCTATACAGTGGTTCACATTTACATACCACATACTTAGAGATCTGTTTAAATCAAGACATCAGCAGCCTTCAAGGACTGTCTTGCCCCCAACTTCTGCTTATTGAGCCCACGAGCATCCCACTGGCGGCGGCTTTGTGTAGTAGCACTTGACAACAAAGGCAGGAATGGTCAGCTGCTGCTGCTGCCTGCACGGTCATCGTTTTACAGAAGTCACTCCATTGACAGAGTAGCTCACACCAAGCTAAGCGAAAGGTCCTGCTGATGACGAGGTTCTGATGATGAGCATGGGGTGTTCTTGGCCTAGCACTGCACTGGCGTGCAGCAGCCACCAGCCATGTGGGGCTATATTTAAATTTAACTTATTTAAAATAAATTCCGTTTTTCAGTCGCACTAGTATTTCAAGTGCTCAGTAGCCTCGTGTGTCTGGTGTGTACCACACAGGACAGTAAATAAAGAACTTTTTTCTGTCATCTCAGAATTCTGTTGGGCAGAGCTGGTTTTTAGAAGATTTTTATGTGGTTACTGCAATAATTGAATTGTTTTGACGTTAAAGATCAATGTAGAATGAGGTCTTTTTCTATTCTATTTGTACCTGTTGAGCTAGTGAGCTTAAAATTGCATATGAAAAATTCTTCCTTGTATCTACTTTAAGGTTGTATTTAGAAACTTGGAGGCTGAAATATTTGTATTAGAATGTGTGATCCCTCCTCACCTCCCACCCCTGCCCAGTGTGATTTGAGTTGGGCTAAAGTGGCCTGGCCAGAGGAAATAAAGGATATAAGTTGAAGAGATACCTTGTTTCTCTTTAGTTTGAATTTCTTTCCTATGTCTGACCATCTGTGATCCGGAGGAGAATAAAGACTTTTTTCTTTTTAGCCTTCCCAACTACAAGCACATACTGCAGCCAGTCAGCAGACTCCCCCACTCCCACCATACGCGTCCCCACGTTCTCCACCTGTCCAACCTCACACACCAGTGACGGTCTCATTGGCAACGGCCCCATCCTTGCAGAACAATCAGCCTGTGGAGTTTAATCATGCCATCAACTATGTTAATAAGATCAAGAACAGGTTCCAGGGCCAACCAGACATCTACAAAGCATTCCTGGAGATTTTGCACACGTATCAGGTAAGAGAGTTGCCTTTTCAACCTGTTGTTACCAGGTCAACTTCTGAGGGTATCTAGTCCGAGAAGAACTTGAATAACTGTTTTTGTGCTCACTAATTCTTACTGAAAATAAGTTAGAAACCATGATACTTGTTTATAATACGTGTGATTGCTCGGCTTTAATTGCCTTGTAGCAGGCAGTCAGGATTTTTAAAGTTATGCCCTGGGAAACGAATGCTTATTTATGTGGCAAGTTCAGAGGATGACTTGTGTGGTATATAGTTAATTTTCAGTAGAAGGAGGAGAAATTCTCTGTTCTTTGTTTCGTTAATTGGTAGTAGTCCCCTGAGCATTCACACATTAACTTCCCTAGTTTTAAAAGGAATTGCCAGGTCCATCTTCCACTCCTTCAACTTACAAGCTTGCAGTCAAAACAGTTCCTGAGAACACAGACTTTCTTCGTAAGTGCACTCCAACATACAGAGCCCCTGTCAGACATCTCAGAGAGCAGAAGTGAGTCATTCCAAACAGTGCTCCTCCAGTATGACCTCTTCCCATTTGCAATTTATCAGAAAGAGCAGCGGAATGCCAAGGAAGCTGGAGGAAACTACACTCCAGCACTGACTGAGCAGGAGGTTTATGCCCAGGTGGCTCGTCTGTTTAAAAATCAGGAAGATCTGTTGTCAGAGTTTGGACAGTTCTTACCAGATGCCAACAGCTCAGTGGTAAGTTGTATTGATAAGAACTAGACACTATTTAGAATTATTAAGTTAGGAAGCTGGAATCGGGGTGGGGGGGACTTTTGCTAAATGATACTTACTGGCTTTGATGAGCGCATTAATCTCTTTCATGTGTCTTAATTAGCTTTTAAGCAAAACAACTGCTGAGAAGGTTGATTCTGTGAGGAATGATCACGGAGGCACTGTGAAGAAGCCCCAACTGAACAACAAGCCACAGAGGCCCAGCCAGAACGGCTGCCAGATCCGTAGGCACTCTGGCACAGGGACCACCCCCCCGGTGAAGGTGAGAACGGGCAGCCACGGCTGGCCTTGACTCCCAGGAGCAGTTCTAGTGCACAGATCCTCTGGGGTTGGCCCTGTGTTCTGCACTGAGCCTGCTGACGGTTGGATCCTGGATGTGCACAGTGGGTTGGCCTAGGTCACAGAAACTCAGCACAAAGCTGCTTACGTGGCTCTGCAAGAGTGTTAGAATGGTGGAATACTAGTAATCACTTAGATCACTGTGCTTTTTTGAGTTGTTATTGTTTTCTCTATACTTTTTCTCTCTGTTGTTAGCCATCATCTATTTTTGTTTTGTTTTCTGCCAATGGTTTCTGAGACTTACTTATTTTTTCCCTTCTGATTTGATGCCATAAACCTGCCTTGTTCTAAGAAATAAGATTATTATGTCTGATAATTGTTTCAGAAATAAGTCAATGGTCTTTGAAGTCCTCCTGTGAGGAACATGTGAGTGCTCTTGTGAAATAGGTTAGAGGCCTGCCCTGCCCATGGTCCTGTCCTGTTGTTGGTTTGCCAGACCTTATCTGTATCATCTTAATCTCCAAGGTCGGACCTTAGGGCTATAACAGAAGGAGGTCTTAAACTCCTGTTAGGGACCTGTCATATGATGCCCCTTGTTACAGCAAACACTGCTGATCTGCCTGCAGAAAGCCAGGCCGGTCCCATCCTCGTTTGTGGTGCAGCTGGCCTAGGGAAAGGGTTGATGTTGGTACTGAACGTGCTTCAGTTCATTCTGAAGCGGTATACAACACGGAAGAGGGGAGAGGCATGTCTGCAGAAGTTAATTAAAGAACAAAAGCCAGTGGAATTACTAATAGTGAGAGGTGACAGGTGAACAGGCAGATAACTCATAGACTGACGTGTTAGGTGTTGCTGACATTTTTGAAGGACTCTTTTTTAGTGCTTGTAATGGTTTCTCCTTTCAAAGCAAGTTGAAAGTAGTTTCTATTTCTTCACTTCGGTAAAGAATATTATTTATGTGAGTAGCAAGAATCAGGTCAGTAGATCTTCTCCCTTCATGAGTTGGTCTCCTCTCGCACTTGATCCCCACAGGTGGAAACACTATCCTGGGGGTTAGAATTCCCTGTCTGCTTTTTCCTTGGGCAGTGGAAGCAGGGGCTTCTCCGCCGGGAACTCTGGGTGCAAAGGTGAATGTTGCTTCTCCCAAAGTCTGTACATTTCTTCACGGCTTCTTGAGAGGTGGCATTTTAGAGTAAATTATCGCCTGACAGTATGTCATAGCCTGTCCTTTTCCTTTGAAAGAGCAGTCTTAAATTGGTCTGAGTGGATATTGCTGACAAGACAGGTATTTCTTCTGTTAGAAAAATTAACTATGCTTTTTTTTCCCCCATGAATTTTGAAATTGAAAGATAAAGGTTAAAGATTGATTTCTATCCACTCTAGGCTGTGTACTCCAGCTGTTTTTACAAACAGCCTCTTTTGCCTCCTCAGCTAGGAAGACACGGCAGTGGCATTAGGATCTAAATAAAGTGACTTTGGGCCCATGGAATAAATAAGGATGTTGCGTGTGATATCATTGTAATGCTGGGACCGTTTGCAGAGAGAATCTTTGGGGAGTGGACATTTGTGACTCTGGGGAAAAACAGATAAGCAAACTGCAATAGAGAAGACATGTGGAAGTCTCGTAGGGCGCAAAGCGAGTTAGGTAGGGACTTGAATTCTCTCATTTGTTGCAAATTGTTAATCAGCAATGATCAATGAAGAACGCAGTGAACACAGCTGAAAATACAATTCAGAGGAGCCCACCATTTGAATCTTACACATTTGTGGTTTTTTGTTCGTTTTTTTTTTTTTTGCAGAAGAAACCCAAACTGCTTAACCTGAAGGATTCTTCTATGGCAGATGCCAGCAAGCATGGTGTAGGAACTGAATCATTATTTTTTGATAAGGTGAGTGAATGAGTTAGATTTAATATCGACTGTTAATGCCAAGAGAAAATTACCCCATCCCCAAGAAGATTTTGCTTCAGTAGCGTCAAGTTGATTAGGACGTTCCGCTACTTAACACAGTTTCCAGGTTGTAGGTCCTTTCAGTCTACTAGAACTATTAGCACAACCAGAGAAATGGTATTTTGTCTGCTTTGGTTTTGTGAAATCGTTTGCAGGAAATACAACATTTTCCCTCGTAAAAGACAGCTTTAACAACAAGCATGCTATAAATACTCTCCAGAGATGTTTGGGGTGGCCAGTTGCAGGTGTCCAGGTCTGTCTAGTGGGGAGTGTCAGTGTATCAGTTGTTGAGGATGTAAGATGACTTGTCATCTTGTAATTGCTTGTGACCCTTGTTCGCAGTGTTGCCTCAAGGGTTTCTGGGGATTCTGATTTAATTGTCTGTTGTCACAGCTCCCTAGGGGTTCTAATGAGCAGCCTGCGGTGCGCTCGCTGGTGTCAGTGGTGGGAGTGGTGGGGACGTTTGACTTCTCCTGTGTCTGACTTCCTCCTTGGAGGCAAGTGGGTGCTTAGCAGCTGGTAACCATCAGGCTTCTCACTGGCAGGAGCCAGCTTGGCTTGATCTGCTGGTTTGCCCTTGTCTCGCACCTCTGGGTTCCTGCAGAAGGGTGAATGATTTAGCATCTCCATGGTTGGTGCCTCCTCATCGCTCTCTAGCTGGCTGTGCTTACGTGAGCTGTTCGGCCCAACAGTCAAGAGTCTCTGGCTCTGACTTGAGTCATTTCTGAGGGCTGCTCGGTCATTTGGATGCTTTTAGGGCAAATGTAGAAGTCCAGGTCACAACCAACAAATGGCAAGGAAAGAGTGGGGCGACTGAACCAGTTCATTTTTTAAAGAATGACGGTCCATATGTGTATATATATATGTATCTACTGTGTTTTCTAAGACCTAGCCTAATGCGTCGTTTGGAGCAAAAATTAATATAAAACTCAGTCTTAGTTTACTGTAAGACCGGGTCTTATATAATTATAATTATAACACAATATAATAATACCGGGTCTTATATTTTTGCTCCAAAAGAGCCATTAGAGCTGATTGTCCAGCTAGGTCTTATTTTCAGGGAAACACGGTAGTACAAAAAGGGCAGTGCTCTTTCACTTTTGGCTTTGAAAGTACATAATCCATATACTGTCTACTGATTGACAGTTACAGGAAGTATATGGGAGCCTAGAGAAGGGGCTGATAAAGCAGTTGGTTTGGTGAGGGTCTGCAGTCCCCACTAAAGGACCACAGTGCTAAATAGTTACTTTTGATACTGAAACTCCAGGTGGCTCATCTAGCCAGGCTGGTTTTACTTTGTCTATGCTAATCAACATTTTAAGATTTTTGGATATTCAAATGCTCAGTATTATAAACGGAAGAAGGAAAAGGATCAGGTCCGAGGACAGAAGTATCTTACCATTATTCGGGGTGGCCGGTCAACCCAGTTGGTTAAAGCATGGTGCTGGTAGCACCAAGGTTGCCAGTTCGATCCCCGCATGGGCCACGGTGAGCTGTGCCCTCCTTTAAAAAAAAAAGAAAGAAAGAGAAAATACCATTATTAAAGATTTACCAGAATTTGAAAACAGTGTTGACAAAGATTCTTGCTGTGAAACATGTTAGAGGAAACAGAAGCTTGGGTAATTCTGATTTTGGTCTGGAAAGTCAAGCATATGGGAAGGTAAGTATCTTCTTTACTCCAGGATCTCATTTTGAAAAATTTTTTATGATGAAAAATTTTAAACATATGTGGAATTAAAAGAGAATAGTAAAATGACGCCTCGTGCCCATTATCCAGCTTCAGCAGTTCCCAACTGCTAGCCAGTATACTTCTTTCATATGCACTCACCCACCCCAGATTTTTTTGGAGACAGATCCCAGATATTATTTTATTCATAAGCGTTTTACTAAATTTCCCTTTAAAATAATACTATTTTTCACACAGTCCAGTATCACATCTAGAAAACTAGTATTGATTCCTTAGTCTCATCACATAACTTCAGATTTCCCCATTTAAAAGCGATCTGGATCTCTGGATTCCCCACTGAACGGTCTCTCCTCGATTGTCCCCTAAGGTCCGCAAGGCGCTGCGGAGCACGGAGGCCTACGAGAACTTCCTGCGTTGTCTTGTCATCTTTAACCAAGAGGTGATCTCTCGGGCTGAGCTTGTGCAGTTAGTCTCTCCTTTCCTGGGGTAAGTGGAGTTGAGGGGCTTAGCCCTGATACATGACATTGGGAGTGCAATAAAACTTAGTTTGTGAGAGTATGTGATAGGCAAAATTCATTTGATTGTGCTGAGTCGGTTGGTTTATAAAACTTCTGTCCAAAGAGTCTTCCGAGAAGTCTTGTAATTCACCTCTAGAGACGAAAAAATAGAGAGGGCATCGGCCAAGATTAGGGGTCTCCTGGTCCCCTGCCCGGTGTTGGATGTTTATGGAGACCAGTCTCATTCAGGGTTCTAGAATCTTGACTGTATTTGACCACCTAAGAATTATCTGAATATTGATGCAATATTCTTGATCAGAAGAGTGGCTGGTCATTGTCTCGTTTCAGAGCAGCTCTTCCTTCACCACCTTAACTCATCTTAGAGCACTCTGTAAGACCAGGAGAAGACAGATGCTCAGAAGCAGTGCTTCTGAGGCAGGAAATAATCGTTGTCCTTGGAATTGGTCCCTCGTAGCAGCATTCTGACCCAGCATCAAATAGTAGTAGCCGTACTTCAGGATAACTGCATCGTGCTTCTGATTGCTCATCAGTGTTTGGTTTGATTCTTCAGGAAATTCCCTGAACTGTTTAACTGGTTTAAAAACTTTCTGGGCTATAAGGAGTCTGTACATCTGGAAACCTTTCCAAAGGAACGAGCCACAGAGGGCATTGCCATGGAGATAGATTATGCCTCTTGTAAACGGTTGGGTTCCAGCTACCGAGCCCTCCCAAAGAGTTACCAGCAGCCCAAGTGTACAGGACGGACTCCTCTCTGTAAAGAGGTAAGTCCTTCCCCAGAGCATCAACCCTGAATCCTCCACTTTCTCTAGAAGGCTGTGGTCCTAGGGATTGAGAATTTGTATGAGTGAGGAAATCAAGACTCTTCTCTGTCTTTAAAAAAAAATGTTTTACACTTATTCAGAACCTTTTCCGTACTAATATTTTGTAAACTTGTAATAGTAAATGTTTTTTCCTTCCCTTAGGGTTTTTATCTTTTTATTGAGGATGCTTAATCACCAGGAAGCTTTGTCAGACTTCTGTTTCTCTTCTTTTACCCAAAGGTTTTAAATGATACCTGGGTTTCCTTCCCTTCCTGGTCTGAGGACTCCACCTTTGTTAGTTCCAAAAAAACTCAGTATGAAGAACATATCTATCGTTGTGAAGACGAACGCTTTGAGGTACAAGCTCCTTTATCATTTGAACTTTGGGGAAATGAAAGATGCTAAATGATAAGATATTTTAAGTACGTATCTGTGAGGGTTGGCTTTTAAGACTGAAGATCCAGAGGCTCACATTCTTTTGTGGTAAATGTGCTTATCATGCTTTATGAGCTTGTAATATTTTTATGGCAAATGTGATTTATCTCCTCCTAACTGAAATTATCCGTTGATGGCTGAATAATAATACTTTGAATTTTTAACAGCATTGTAAAGGTTACTGTATTTTACATGGTATATAAACTTAGCATCACAAGGCTATCTTGAAGCTGTTTGAAATTATTTAAAGTGTGTATTGTGACTCTTAGGTGGTTAGCAAACCAGCTCTCCTGTGAGAACTGGAATTCTCTCATATTTCTGATGTTGATTTGGCTCCTTTTGAAACAGTTAAATTAGGGACTTTATTTTAATAAAGTAGGTGAGAAGGGATGAGCTGGTAGAGCCCTATATCAGGAAATGGGAGTATTAAAAATGGGTTCAGAATCCCCGGTGTGCTTAAATGTTCAGCTCACTGATACCATCAACAAAAAAGGGAATGTTATTATTGTATCTAAAGAATGTTATATTGTATACATGTATCCTATTTAACATATTATAGAAAAATGGCCCTGCTTATTCTCTGGGTGGTGCTGTCTTGCTCTTTTTTAAATCCATACTGATTTAGTGCTCTGGCAGTTACCCCTCAGACCCGCTCCGGCTGCTTCCGGCATGGTTTTTTTTTAATGTTTTTTTTAAACTAAGATGGAATTTTATTACACTCTCATGTTAAAGAAGTTTCAGGTCACCAGTCCAGGGCTGGCATGGAGGCTCCATTATCATGTGGAACCCAGACTCTTTCTGTGTTTTTTTTTTTTTTTCTTGTTTTTTTTAGTTTCAGGACAAAACAATGTAATAGTTAGACATTTACCATTTATATCCCTCACACTGTCAACCCCCTGCCCCCATCCACTATCCCTCTGACATCGCACACAGCCATTACATTTCCACTGTCTCTGTTCCTAGTGCTGTACTCCGCTTCTTGTAACGATATATATATAGTTTACAAGTTTATATATAAACTTGTTTTTATATATATATATGTATATATATATATAAAAAAGTATATATATAAAGTTGTAATTGACATTCATTATTGTTCAGCTTCAGCATCAGGTGTACAGTGCAGTGATCAGGCATCTACATCTTCCCTGAGGTGGTCTCCCTAATGGGACAAGTGTCCATTGGATAATCGGCATGTTTTAAATGAAGAGCCACGTGTTGCTTGGCCACTGGCAGGGTCTGTTAGGAGTTTCAACCATTTGCAGAAAACTAAATCATGACAGATGTTAACTTCCATGGAAAGTTTTATCAGGCTAAAGAAAACATTTCTTTGTTACCTATGTTTAGTAAGGTCATCTGAGTTAGAAAGAGGAGATTGGCATCTATTTTTGGTAAGAAGTTTCTGTTCGCAACTGGTATGTCTGCAAATGAGAAGCAGCATCTTCATTTCCCATTGGTGATTATAGGAGTGAAGATAATGGAAGTGTGGTGTGTGCGCAGTGCGTGTGTGCGCTTAGGATTGGGTGAGGTGGACTAGTTTGAAGGAGCGTTCCTTTATACATCAGGATAGTTGAGTGATCCTACAATATAGACAACCCCCTAATCTCAGTGGCCTGAAGAAACAGATTTATTTCTTAATCTTGCTGCATGTGCATTGATGTTATTAGGGGATTCTGCTCATCAGAATTACTTGGGGACCCAGTCTGATAGGTTGCCACCATCTTGAACATTGCCAGTTACTGGAAGGAAAAAGAGAGCTTAGAAGGTATAATGACGAACGGGGGAAAAGAAGGAGGAGGGACACACGCTAGTATGGGGCTAATTAATTTAATTATTTAATATGTAATTTAGCAATATGCAATAGCAAAAGACAAAGACAATTAATAGAATATGCTAATGTTAGAAAGTAAAGGTGGTTCAGACTAAACTACATACATTGATAACAATGTCATGTCAAAGGAGTACACATACATATGTGTGTAAGAGATCCCAACATAGGTTTACTATTGATCAAAAATCACTTGGCTGAAGACACAACTAACATCAGTAAGCAGTATCCAAAAGCAGTAATAAGCTCTATAGGATAGTAACTATTACAGTAGATGCCAAAAACTCACCAAACGGGGAGAACAACACTGAAAAGTCATAAATCAAAACCTTGCCAGATCTGTAGCTGAGAGAAACTCAGGCATCTCCCACATCGCTGCTTGTTAGTTCCCAAGAATGCTGCGGCTGCTGCTGCTGCTGTTGTCGTCGTCGTTGTTAGAAGTTAGGACGTCTTCTGATGCTGTAAGCTGCAAGCTGCATACAAGTTTTCTAGATGCTAACAAGTTCTCAAGGTTAACCATGGGGAACAGCACTGGGGAGGCCGGGAACTAGCCAGACCTCACCAGGTTCGCGGCTGGAAGTCAAGGACATCCCCTTGTTGCTGCATGTTGCTGGAAGTCTTCAAAGTGTTAGAATGATGAAAAATCACCAATGACAAATGACCAAATGACGAAATAATAATTAAACTGCCAACTGAGGTCTGTCATATATTTTCTCAGATGTACCTTCGAGCCAAGTTTCTTGTTCTTGCCTCCCCCTCCGGGCATGGCCAGTTCTGGCAGGGTCCGGCTGTCAATGATAAAAAAAAAGAAAATATGTTACTTATCTGGCCGAAGGGCTAGTTCATCCGGACAAGCAATATCTACTGTTCTTGCTGGGACCTTCCGCCCAAGGTCTTCCAAAGCCTGGCAACAAGACTGTCACGTCGTCCTGATATAACTTAGCTACTTCTTCTCTTCATCTACTGATGTGAGCGAAACAGACAGAACAAAGAGGGAATTCTCTCAACCCCTGATCAAGAATTTCTTTAATCCTAAGCTAGCCATCACCTCACAACACGGATAGAACAGCAAACGTCATCTCATATCTCCCTTGCTTGGGAAAATGAGACCAAACAGAAAACCTCATCTCACGTCTCCCCTGCTTGGGAGAATGAGACCAAAGTGGGGATTTACTCAACCCCTGATCACAGCACAGAAATCACCTCACATGCGGGAACAGATAAAAGCTAATAGACAAAAACTCACATCAACCAATGAAGGCAAATTTTCCTCAACATCTACCCTACAGAAGAAGGGTCTTGCACTGTTAAAAGCTCTAGCCTAGAAGTAACAAACATTACTTCGACTCACCTATTTACAACTCACTTGCTAGTAGTAGTTACATTGTCCCATCCAATCACAAGGGAGCCAGGAAGTTCAGTCCATCTTGTTCCAAAACTGGGGAGGAGACCAGAAATATTTGATAAAATGACTATCACAGTCCCCAAACTAGAAAACTTAGGGAAGCTTCTACAGACATTTGGTCGTAGGCTTGTTTACTTCATTTTCTGTTTCTCTAGAGGATTTTGTGTTAAGCCTCGGGAAAAAAGTTACCTCAAAGGCTGCCAGTCATATCCTTGACCACGTCAGGCCAGGCAGGCCCTTGCCAGGAATTCAGTAAGAATTGAAATGGGTCCCTGCATACACAACTTTCACATCCTCCCGCTTGTCCATCATTTGTTGATGTTTGTTGTGTGCCAGGCATTGTGCTAGATCAGGGGTGTCCAAACTGTTTTCACCGTTTTTCACCAAGGGCCATATGCGGTAAAATACACAAAGAGCCGGGCCACTCACTCGAGGTGAAGTACGTATTGCCTCACCTGGTTTATTTAAGTAAACTGAATATATTTTTGGAATTTGCTGCGGGCCAATAAAAAATGGATCGCGGGCCGCAGTTTGGACACCCCTGTGCTAGACCTTTACTTTATGTGGATTGTATCGTTAAACCCAGAAAACAACTTTATGAGAGGAGATCTACTAGTCCTACTTCACTGGTAAGGAAGCAGTCTTACGCCTGGGACGGCAGAGCCAGGATCCTCTCCAGGGAATGTGATGCCCCACCTTCTACGTCTGATCTCTATTCTGTTCTGGTTGGGTCCTAAACACACTTTGTCTTCTTCTTTAGCTTGATGTAGTTTTAGAGACCAATCTGGCAACAATCCGGGTTCTGGAAGCAATACAGAAGAAGCTTTCCCGCTTGTCTGCTGAGGAACAAGCCAAATTCCGCTTGGACAACAGCCTTGGGGGCACATCGGAAGTCATCCATCGGAAAGCACTGCAGAGGATCTACGCTGACAAAGCAGCTGACATTATTGACGGGCTGAGGAAGAACCCCTCCATTGCCGTCCCCATTGTCCTTAAAAGGTACCCGCACAAATGCCCTTCATGCTCTCATCTGCTTCATGACAGGTTCAGTGTCCATTACGTGAAGCTCTTGTTTTCCTGGTTATCCCAGGAGACTGCCAGTTCTCCCCATCTGGGTTGAAAATCAGGTGCAGCATGGGATAGTGGAGCTTCCTTTTAAAAAAAATAAAAAATGGAATGCTTCATGAATTTAAAAAACAAATGGAATGCTTCACAAATTTGCATGTCATCCTTGCACAGGAGGCGTGCTGATTCTCTTTGTTTCATTCCAATTTTATATAGAGAGGGTGCCAAAAAAAATGTATACATATTTTATGAAAGGAAAAAACTATTAAAATTGTAATACTCAATATATACTGATTACAAAAGATGAGTACAGGTCAGGTATATACATGTTTTTGGCACCCCCAGTGTGTGCTGCTCACATGAGCAGAATAGTGGGGCTTCTTGATGGGGTGTGTATAACCACCGGGAGAGGACACGCCTTGAAAGTCCATAGTGGAATGCTCTGTGTTTCAGGCCATGTTTTAAAATCCAGAAAAGAACAAAGAAGAAAACCACCACCCACGTTCCTGCCGCTCAGTATTAACTGTTGTACATCTTTGGTTTTTAATAAGAATCACTCCTTGTCTGTGTCAAATTGATATGTATTATTTAAAGAGACTTGGATTGCCATTTCTACCAAGAATGTTTCCTTTTTCAGTCTGTGGCGTAGAGGGATTTCATGCCCACCTATGGCCAGCCATCAGGAAGCGGGCCAGAGCCAGGGCACGCTGGAATACACTGACTGTCAGCTGGGACCTGGGTCCTCAGTCAGGGTCACCTGGTGGAAGAATTCCTGCACGCTGCACAGTTCATAGATGCCCCTATTTTATTGTTCTTCCCTCAGATGCTGGCACAGGTCGTTCCTCTTTTTGCCGGTAGCATTTCACTTGGCTTTGAGATACAGGGTATTCTGCAGTCTCCATGCTGGTTTTGATTTTACTCTCCTCTCTTCTCCTGGAGGGTTAGGATCAGTTGTTCTCATCAGAAGTTTCCAAACTGTGTCCAAAGGAACATTATTGTGCAGGTTCTCTGCCCTTGGACTTCTGCATTTACATTAGCAGAGTAAACATTCTTAGCAGTGCTGTAGCAAAGACACTTGTTTAACTTTGCATTAGCTGGCCAAGGAAGAGAACCCCCTTTTCAGGGGTATTCCAGGGATGCTGTTTGAGAAATGACTATTCTGAGTAGGATCTCTGACTTTGGGACAAGTTACTTCCCTAAAATCAGTCATGAATGAATAATCCCTCATATAACAGAGTTCACGCCTGGTTTGAATAACATTTATCCCAAGTTGCCAATAATTTTGACAGGCCTTTTTATATCTTTTGACTTTTGAAATCAAGTAAGTATAACATGTTTCTCATTTCTGAATGCTTAATGATTAAGAGGAGGTGCTGTTACCCCACTTCACTGGTCAGGAAGCACTTCTGTGTGGCTGTCATGGCAGAGTCAGGATCCCACCCAGGGAGTGTGACGCCCCACATCTGAATTCCCACATCTTGTTTCCACCCTCGCCCCTCTAGGTTGAAGATGAAAGAGGAAGAATGGCGAGAAGCTCAGAGGGGCTTTAATAAGGTGTGGAGAGAGCAAAATGAGAAATACTATTTGAAGTCTCTGGACCACCAGGGCATCAACTTTAAACAGAACGACACCAAGGTGCTGAGGTCTAAGAGCTTACTCAACGAGATTGAGAGCATCTATGACGAGGTGAGCAGGAGGTTTCTACGGCTGGGAGAGACTCCCGTCTTTGGGTTCAGCATAGCTCTGATTCCTGGAAATGACCTGCTAAGCGAAAGTGAGACCCTCTAAGACTTTCGATGTTTGCTTCATGACTGGCGTAGACTTCTGTTCCTGATTCTACCATTTTAAATCTAAACCTCTCCTTTATCCCTAAGCTGTTTTACTGGTTTCCCAATTTAACACCATGGTGTTAGTTTACTCCACCGCCTCCCTCTCCAACTCCTCTTCCCATCTGTTTCCCTGACACAATACCTTGTATTCATTTGTATAACCCATCTCAAGTTCCCACAGCTTAAACCCTTATCACTGATCCCTAAACTCTTTCTAATCCTTGTTTATTCAGCACACTTACGAGGTTTATATATGTAGTACGGGAGCTAGGATACAGAGATGAATAAGAAATTAATCCTGCTTTCTTTGAGTTCATAGAATTAGGTGATGGATAAAAACATAAATGCACTGTGATTGAAAAGTTCCGGGAGCAGACGGGTGGCTCAGTTGGTTAGAGCGTGAGCTCTGGGCAATGGGGCTGCCGGTTCGATTCCCACATGGGCCAGCGAGCTGTGCCCTCTGCCACTAGAATGAAGTCAGTGAGCTGCCGCTCAGCTCCCGGGTGGCCAGATGGCTCGGTTGGTTGGAGCGCGTCCTCTCAACCACAAGGTTGCCGGTTCGACTCCCGCAAGGGATGGTGGGCTGCGCCCCCTGCAACTAACAAAGGCAACTGAACTGAGCTGCGCCCTCCACCACTGATTGAAAGGTCAACAACTTGACTTGGAAAAGTCCTGGAAGTGCACACTGTTCCCCAATAAAGTCCTGTTCCCTTTCCCCAATAAAATCTTTAAAAAAAAGAAAAAAAGGAAAGTTCCTAGAAATAGTTTGATCTTCAATTCTAAAAAAACTTTATTGTGAAAATGTCAAATATAGACAAGGGGAGAGAATAGTAAAATTAGTTCTTACATAAACTTAAACATTGACTCCTGTTTGTCACTGCTATTACATCTTACACCTCTGCACTCCCACCCAGAAATACTTTAAAGTAAATCCCAGATCTCATAGTGCTAATCCACAGTTTTAAAATATGGTCCCAATTCTGTCGCGTTGTCCCCTATAAGTCTTTAAAGTCTAGAAGGTACCGTTTTGGTACCAAACCACATCTTCCATATTACCTTATTGTTTCTGGAGGTTTGGGATTGGAATCCTAGCTGCTGTGGTTACTAGCGGACTGGACTGTTGGTGTGGTCTCACGCTGTTTATTGTTGCTGTCGATATGGCACTTAACCCTTTGTGTCTGTCTCCTGGTAGCGGCAAGAGCAGGCCACGGAGGAGAATGCTGGTGTGCCCGTTGGCCCGCACCTCTCGCTGGCCTATGAAGACAAACAGATCCTGGAGGATGCCGCGGCTCTGATCATCCACCACGTGAAGAGGCAGACAGGCATTCAGAAGGAGGACAAGTACAAAATCAAGCAAATCATGCACCATTTCATTCCAGACCTGCTCTTTGCTCAGAGGGGTGATCTCTCAGATGTGGAAGAAGAGGAAGAAGAGGAAATGGATGTGGACGAAGCCACAGGAGCAGCTAAGAAGCACAACGGTGTTGGAGGCAGCCCCCCGAAGTCCAAGCTGCTGTTTAGTAACACAGCAGCGCAGAAGCTCAGAGGGATGGATGAGGTGTACAACCTCTTCTATGTGAACAACAACTGGTATATCTTTATGCGGCTGCACCAGATTCTCTGCCTCAGGCTCCTGCGGATTTGTTCCCAAGCGGAACGGCAGATCGAAGAGGAAAACCGAGAGCGAGAGTGGGAACGGGAAGTGCTGGGCATAAAGCGAGACAAAAGCGACAGCCCTGCCATCCAGCTTCGTCTCAAAGAACCTAGTGAGTGCCTGGACTGTTGGTTTACAGAGGGAGTGAGGGGTTGGGGACCTCAGGGCCTAGTTAGACTCGCGACTGCTTCCTTTATACGTGGGGCACAGACAGGCCTCAGGGGGTCACATCCTAGCTCTGGGGCTTACCAGTCATGTGGTCTTACTTAAATGCTCTGAACCTATGGACTGAGTGGGGGTGCTGCCTGCTACCCTGTGGGGTGGTTGGGAGGACGGGAGAAAAGACACACAGCGCCTTGTGCGGTGCTTGAATCCTGGACACTCAGTGGCTGATCCTTTGGACATCAGGGAAGTGGGGGGGGGGGGGTCAGCGCCCTCAGTTTCCCAGAGGCGGGTCCCTGGGTTATTGCAGAGAGTTTTAAAGGAGAAAGGGACTGAACGGCAACGTTTCCACTCCATGACAGGACGTAAATTTCTGGTGGTTCATGCCTAAGACGGGTGTGAATTTTCTGATGTGTTTAGGTAGAACTTCTCTTTAACCAGAGGGGTTTGTGACTAGTTCCTAATAAACAGAGATAGGTTATGGAGAGGAGGAGATTGGAACTCGAGGTGGTATGAGACAGCAGAACAGGCAAAACAGTGATGAAGATAGAGAACTTGGGAAAAGGAAGATGAATAAGGGTTAAGGAAGCCACCTTGTGCTCTAAGTAATTATGGGCCACCTACTTCTAAGTAACTGTTCAGTATTTGAGTTGTGAGCCAAAAACTTTCCCATGAAGCCTTTTTTCTGTGCTCTTGAGGAAACAGCCAAGCTGTGGAGCAAATCGTTATTATTATTTTTTTTAACTGTTGCTATTGTAAGAAGCCCATGTGTAGCCCCAGCCTTCTATCTGTTGAAGAGCTAATGACACTGGGAATTAATTCTAAAAGCCTTTATCTATATTAACTTGAGCTTGAGAGAGATGGCTTTTGGACCTTAATGTGGTGATTCCGCCTGCGTGGGTAGAAATGAGAGAAATGGCCTCACCCTGGCGTGACCACCGACCTCCCTTGGTGTGAGCTTACACAGTGTGGTCTTGAGTGGTAATGCCACTTCACGCTGGTCTCGGCTCGTGTGCCGGAGTCCGTGCTGTGCACTCGGAGTTTTATTCTGGCCTGACCACACCTTTTCGCGGCACCTGCCCAGCTGGTGCTGTGTGTAGCTCTGAACGAGGCAACGGTCTGTGATGCAACACAAGCAGCTGCCGCTTCGGAACAGTGGCCGTCCTGTGTAGCCCGCCTTCCCGGAGTCCGTCCCACTACAGCTAAGCAGGCTGTTACCCTCAGCCTTGGCCCCTGTACAGACTTTACAAGCGGGGAACCAAATGTCAGTGATAGAGTCCCTTTTGTAACTTTTTTAATTTTAGTGAATTTTTTATTGAAACTGATACGTGTATCGGAACGTACACAGCTCCAAATTGTATGGCTCAGTGAACTTTTACAAAGTAAACACACCTCTATAGTGGTCCCAGTACCTAGATGAAGAAGCAGCATAACCAACCCCAGCAGCCCCTCCTGCCACTGCCTTGATTGCCAGCCCAGCCCGAGACCAGATGCGCCCAGCTTTGAGCCTCATGTAGTCGCTTTTCCTTTAGTGCGCCAAAGGCAGTCCTTTCACCGTTCCCGTGCCCCTGCTAGTTGCCAGTGTCTCTGGAACAGCCGGTAAGGTTCTCGCTGGTGGCAGAGTGGTTCCTGGGCACTGAGTATGGACCGTTCCATGTAGTTGTGGAGTGAGTGTCGCAATCGGTCGTTACGCAGGACTTGGACAGATGGAGATGGCGTCATTATTCTAGCACTGGTTGTTCAGTTCCCGACAGGTGGCCCAGTGCAACAGTCACCCTGTCTGTACTCTGTGCGTCAGTGGAGGAGCTTTGTGGTCTGTGACCCGTGTCAGGAATGCTCTTAGCAGAGGGGCCACCAGCCTTCAGAGGAGACCTCTTCCCCAGGATAGTTTGTGCTCCTACGCAGAGCCAGCCAAGCTGGCAGTAAGTGGCTCGTCAGGGAGAAGCCGCTGGTCACGGCGCAGTCACTCTGGTGGGCGGCGCTAGGGGCTGCAGCCACCAGTCGGATTTTGTCTGCGCAACAGGTTGAGTGGGGATGTGCGATCCCCGAGGGCTGGTCCTCCCGGTGCTGCTGAGCGCGGTGCAGCCGCCCTGCCTGCTCCCCAAGCCTCCCAGCAGCCGAGCCTCACCTTTGCCCTCTCCTGCAGTGGACGTGGATGTGGAGGACTATTACCCGGCTTTCCTGGACATGGTGCGTAGCCTGCTGGACGGCAACATCGACTCGTCCCAGTACGAGGACTCGCTGCGGGAGATGTTCACCATCCATGCCTACATCGCCTTCACCATGGACAAGCTCATCCAGAGCATCGTCCGGCAGGTGAGCGCCGGCAGGCGGACGCCTTCCTCCCCGAGGGAGCAGGCCAGGTGGCAGGCTCACAGCCCTGTGGGTGGCGAGTGGTTGGGGTTGGGTGGGGGTGATGGGCTGTTGTTTCCACTGGCAACCGTGGGGCAGTACTTCTGCCACAGCGCTGTGCCCTGCTTTGCTCAGTGTGCCCCCCACCTGTGAGCCCGCACTGGCTGCCCCTTCCCTTGTCTTCTGGGTGCGGGGAGAGCTTTCAGCTTCTGGAGATGCTGGTAATTCTCATACTTTCCTGGTTTAATATTTGAAGTTCTTCTTACAGGAAGGTTTCACATACCGTCTTTTACAGTGCATTGCCCACCTAACTATCTGAGGTTCCCTCTGAGTTAGGTTTGTGGTGTTTTCCTGGGGCACCCTGGGAGCTTGTAAACATGTACTCCGCAACAGCGATAACTTCATAGCAGAGAGCATGAATAGTCAGTCAGGTTTCCGCTCCTCTGCTCCGTTGCCTTGAGTTCTGAACTCCTGAAGGCAGGCTGTTGTTGATGCACTGCTTTTTAAAAATGTTTTTAAATTTTGATTGATGGATTGATTTTTGAGGGACTGCTTCTTTATTTGGAAAAGGTCACCTGTCAATGACACTTGCATGATTGATTTGTCTTTCTCCCAATCGGCCCCCAAAGAGGCCACACCTGTGCATTACTTTCTTTAAAGTGAAAACCTAAAAAAAAAAGTTATACTTCTAGAGTCTACACTGCCATTGTAGAAAGAAAGCTTGTTGTTGCTCAGTGCTTCCTTGGTGTAAAATGTGGTGTAAAAACACATGCTTTTTTTGTAAAAACAAAAGCAAAGTGCCCATGCTTTTGACTCGAATCTGAAAGGACGCACGGCTCTGCATCTCTCTCACAGGATCTGCTGAGTCAAGTAAGAGCACTTCACGTGACTGAATTTTGGCATCTTCACTGAAGTTGTCAGGCAGTTTTGTTCTTGAAAGTTGAAGAATTTTTAGGCCTTCCCTTAAGTGGTCTGTATGGTGACTGACAGAAATCACTGGACGGATGCAGTTAGTTCCGGCCATGACTTTTGAGAGACTAGTCCCAGTTAACATCCCCTGAAAGGTGCCGTGTGCTGATGTTTCTGCTGACAAGTGTGCTGCTACCACAGCTAGAAGTTGTCTTTCATACTTCCAGCACAACTACTATGAATTCAATAAAAGGAACTTTTTTTTTCCATTGGTGACTATTGGGGGACAGTGTGTTTCTCCAGGGCTGCTCAGCTCCAAGTCCAGTCGCTGTTTTCAATCTTAGTTGCAGGGGGCGCAGCCCACCATTCCCATGCGGGAATTGAACCGGCCACCCTGTTATTCAGAGCTCGCGCTCTAACCAGCTGAGCCATCCGGCGCCCTAAAAGGAACTTTTTATAAGCTGAGGTTGGTTTTTGAAACAATAGACATAATTAGTCCGTTTACTAGAAGCACGTGGTTATGATTTTGAGTCAATAATACATAATGTCCAGTCTTTTTATGGAAACAGGTTTTATCCAGAAACCCAAATTCAGTGTTTTTAAAACATATGTTCATGGTTCTCATCTTAACCCCTCAGTTGGTGACATACCTTCTCTCACTTCATTTGGTGTTGTCCCAGAGTTCATCGCTGACTAGAGATAGAACATACAATTCAAGGTCAAGCCATTCATTTATTTATTCATTTCCAAACGAGTTAAGAGGGATTTGTCTTAAGATTACTGTAGGTGGTCTCACATCTAGTATAGAACTCAAAATATGCCCAACCACGTAGGGATTGCACTGGGACATATTTTCCTTGCCTGCATGCCTGCCTTCTGGAGCTGCTCGTTCTCATGCTTTCCTCTGCCCCTGAGGCCTCGGCTTAGCACGGCAGTACCTCTGGTCCCAGCGCTCCCTGACCTCCCGTCCAGACGCTCCTCTGTCTGCTAGGCACACTCGTTGTGTCATTTCACATTGGCAGTAGCAAGAATCTGCCAGCTTCGGGGTGCAGTTGTCTAGTTGTCGCTGGGATAGTTACAGTGCTGCCCTTTCCAAAGACTACAAGGGCCCACATGTCCAAGAAAGAGGGCGTGGGTGGCGAGTCAGTGACCTGGTCTGCGTGGTGCATACCAGGCTTTGGATATACTTTGTTAGCACTACTTTTTCTCTCTCTGAAACACCGTATCTTAAGCTTTTCCCTTACCACGTTATAAGCATGATTTTAATTGTCCATTAGTATCCGTTGTCTGGACTGAGTGTAATTTATTCAGCCATCTCCAGTTGCTGGCTTTCCTACCACCATCAAATCACTCACCTTATGACCTCTCACTGTGTCCATTTATCTACAAATATTTGTCATTTAAGACTTTTTTAAATGTTAAAAATAATTTTCATAGTTAATAGTACTTCAAAAAGAATGTAACTTCCTAAAAATAGAATGGCTTAATGGTTATGAGAATTTTAAAAGAAAATAGACAAATTGATATTGCATTGAAATTTTTGCTTGCATCTTGTATCGTGTTTTTTGCGTTCTCTGGCATTTTGATGGATAATTTCATTTGAGGGAATTTTTATTTCACAATAGAAATATCCATGACCATGGAAAGAAACTCTGATTCAACTTTCTAGTTACCAGATAGTTTGATGAGACAGTTGTAAATCTATCTAATCTGATAGTTTCCTACATATCAGATGTAGGAAAATAGATGGGGTGTTAGAAAGAATATTGGCCTGGTGACAGGGAGCTCGAATATTAGTCCTAACTCTGCTCCTTCAGCTGAGTGCCCCGGGGCAGTTAATTCAGCAACAGCTTCTTAAATACCTCTTGAGTTTCAGACTTTGTACAAGGGCTGAAAATACTGACTGGTCTCTAAGGCTCCCTGACACAAACCGCGTTTTCTCATCTAACGTGTAAATTGATCTCGTGTGTAACAGAGTCTGCCCTCTACAACCTCTTCTCAGTACCTTTGTCTGAATCGAGAGAGAGTATGTATGAAAGCAAATTGTAAATGGTAAATAAGTGCCATAAAATAGGAAGCCATGTCACATAAAAATCTTTTTAAAGTTCTTTAGAACTTTAAATAAGCAGCACGTTAACCTGACTTGCCTGTGGTTTTGCCCTTAAATAGGTATGAAAGTTTTACTCATGGACCAGTGATACGGTTGAAGATTCTGGCTTGGTTATTCTCCAAGAAAATAAAATAGTGGTCTTGTGTGATTGATTTTTTTAAATGACCAACCCAAAAAACCTTTTTGAGCTGAGTGACAGGACCTGTTAGAGAAAGGTTAACTGTGTGACAGGGACAAGCGTCTTCTTGGTTCACTGGCACCTTGCCTTTGCTTGATTCCAGCTGCAGCACATCGTGAGTGATGAGATCTGTGTACAGGTGACTGACCTATACCTGGCAGAAAATAACAACGGGGCCACTGGAGGCCAGCTGAACACGCAGACCTCGAGGAATCTCCTGGAGTCAGCGTATCAGCGGAAGGCAGAGCAGCTCATGTCGGATGAGAACTGCTTTAAGGTGAGAGTCACTTGTGCAGTGAGGACTGGTGGTGACAGGGTGCGTAGTTGGGACCGTCTCCACCAGCAGTCAAAGCCATACCAATATGGGTGCTTTGCCCAGTGATGCCACTCCCAGAACACCTCTGAGTTCCTGTGAGCTCACTGAGGAAATACACGAATACAGAAAAGTAGAAGTAAAGTCTCCCAAGCACAGTCTGTTACTTTTCCTTTGAAAAAAATTAGTTATATATGATTTTTACAATTTTGTGTTCTGCTTTATTTCTTTGAACATTTTTTCATAGGATAGAACTTTGTAAGTATATTTTCTTAAAATGTTTATAAATGTAATCCTTTATCACAGTAGAAAAAATAGGAAATGCAGAAAAGAAGTTACCTACAGTTCTTCTCAGAAATAATCACTGATGACATTACTAGACTTTTCTATGCTTGTAAATATTTTGAAAGAGGTTATACTAGACAGTGTTGTGTAACATATTTTGCTCAATTAACAACACCTCAGAGTCTTCAGCATCTTTTTGTGACTCTTTGATATTTCATTTTGTAGAGAATTATACCTCTCTGGTTTGACATCTAGGTTTCCAGTTTTCCACCATTGTAATCGCTAATTTGAAAAGCATGTGTGGAAACAATCTAGATGTTCTTCCCACTCTGGGGGTGGTATTGTATGAATACTGGATGGCATATTTTGCAGCCCTTTAAAGTTAATTATAAATTATAAGAATACTGACACACAAATGAAATACTATGATTGCAGCTATGTGATAAATGTGTATAGGTAAACAAAGCCTGTATGTATTTAGGAGGGCAGGTTCAGGTTTGTAGTTGGCCTAGTAGAAAGATTTAATGTAAGTGTTTATTTTGAGTTTACTGCGTGTTTACTTTCAATGGTGAACAGAATTACCATCCCTACGCACAGTGCGCTAACAGTGTATGAAACTGTTGTGAGGGCCTGTGAAGAAATGGACAGACCCTGTGGTAGGTAAGAATAGTTGTCAGATGGCAGAGGGAACAGCAGGAGCAGAGGCTAATTTAGTGAGCAGGAAAACTGTGTCACCAAGTGATCCTCGTCTTGAAAGTGCTTCCTCAGAGCAAATGCTAACAGCATGACCACTGAGCTGAGTGAGCAGCCCTTCAGAGTCCCTGCCTCCTCCGCCCCAAACTCCAGCCTCCTCTCCCTTTATTTCTCCTATGCACATTCTATACTGCTTTTAAAAAATCAGGCATGTTTAGTTCTCTCTGTCCATTCAGACCCTTTTCTGTGCATTTATTATATATACAGACGTATGTGTGTATATTTAGAAATAAATGATATTAGACCATGTATATTCTACATCCTGCTTTTTTCACCTAATATGTCTTAGAATTGCTCTATTTTGGTTTATGTAGATCCAGTTTATTTTTTTCAACTGCTGTGTCATAATAGTATGAATGTACCATATATTTTAAAAAATCATTCCCTTATGTGTAACATTTAAACTATTTCCATTTTCCTACTGTCTCAAATAGCGCTACATTGAATGCATTTTCTTATACTTATGTTTTTGTGTGGCTTGTTAGTATTTGTCTAGGGTAGAGATAAACAAGTGAAATGAACTGGTGAAAAGGGTGCGCATATTTTAAAATTTTAATTTAATGGATATTCCCATTTCACTCTTCAAAATGTTAGGCTGTACCAGTGAACACTTTCACAGGAGCATTTATTGCATCCTCCTTCGTCACTCGGTATTATCACACTTCTTTGTTTTTGCCAGTTAGATGGTTAGAAAATTATGTTACTTAAATTCACATTTCCCCATTCCTACTGTCGCCCTTTTTTTCACCCTCTTCTGTGTATTGCTTATTCATGTCTTTCACCTCTTGGGGTGGGGGTGGGGTTCTTTTTATGTGCTTACTAAAATGTTTCTGTCTGTCATAATTTGTCTAAAACTGATTGGTCTTCCCCTAGACCTTCGGTGTCCAGCTGAGTGTCACTTCAGTGAAGTGAAATCTTTTTCAGCTCACTGAGGCGGAAATGTTTGTTCTCACAGCATGTTGCTCATGTCTCTAAAATACAGTACCTCTGTAGTTACTTGGTTCTAATGTAAGTACAGCTGTTTATATTCCTGTTTCCGGTACTGAATTGAGCCGCTCCAAACCAGAAACCATGTTCTTTTCTGAGTGTGCCCCCGCCTGATAAATAGTAGACATCCAGTGACTGTGTTGAGTGAATGAAGTACAGGTGCTGGCCGACGGGCTGTGTAGAAGGGGACTCCAAATGGTGGAGGAGCTTTATAGCCACACTGAGGACATGCTTTGGGTTTCTTGTGGTAGGTGAGCAGTGAGGCATTCGTAAGGGCTAACTGTCCCACTGGATTTGAGCTTTCAGGAAGATCAGTTTGGTAGCACGGAGGAAGGAGTAGTGGAGGGACCAGAGGGGCGTGCACCACTGGAGGCCGTTACCAAATTTGGGTGACGGGTGTGGGCAGTGGAATAATGCGGCTAGTCGAGACTTGGAGAGTGGTTCCAGAGGTGACAGTGCTGGGCGCACACATGGGCGGGCCTGACGAGACAGCAGCTGGAGAAGGAGCCCGCTGCGGTGAAATTGAGTTCGGTTTTAAGCATATCTGCTTAATGTCACTTTGAAGGGTGATTTCCTTAGAGCAGTAGGACCAGTGTGTACTCTAGGTCGTCCTAGGTGCAGGGCAGTTAGCAAACTCCTAGGGGCAGTTTTTTCCAAATCGATTTTGGGAGAGAGAGAGACAGAGAGAGTTGTTCTTGCCATGTTTTAAATTTTACTAGCAGATAGGAATTTTTAAAGCTTCTCCAGAAGAGCACTAGGAACCATAACTGGCTTCTGGTCCTGTTTGCTTACTGACTGGATGCGTGCCCTTGAGAAATCAGAACTCTGAATTTTAGGTTTTTCCCTGTGTAAACCTAAGAAGTAGAAATAAACGATTCTCAAGCTTCCTTCTAGTATGTTCCCGCGTGATTTGAGTAGTGCTCTTGTCCGCAGCAAGCCCTGAGGATGAGGGCTTTGGGAATCCAGGGGCTCTGAAAGGGAGCTTCCATGTGCTGTCCCCACTTGATAGGTTTTGTGTGCAAAACATGACTTGCTTTTTACCTCTAGCACGGTATTGCTTTTAAATGTGGACTTTTTAAAAATTCGCACAAATAGCATTAGCAGGACTGAGAATTTCCAGAACTTCCAGTGACTGATAGATACCACTACAGCATATCCATCACTTCCTATGGCAGTGTTTGTGTTCCTTACCCCAGGCCAGTGACTCCTTTGCAATGGAAGTGCAGTTGCTGCTCTGTCATGTTGATGTTTTCCACTTCACCTTGGTGTAAGGGTTTCTTTTTTCTTTCTTATTCCTTTTTTTCTTTCTCTTTTTTTTTAAACCACTGTAGACTTGTTTGGATCTTTGCATTAAGTCCTAGAAATGGAATTATCAAGTGAAATGGCATTGTCATTTTATAGTTCTTCTTTGCCATATTTCTTCCTAATGAACAAACTGCTTTTAAAGCACTCTTACTGACATTGATTATTGTTTTAGCTAATTCAAGACATATGAAACATAACATGGTGCTTTTTGCTCTAACACCTCATTTTGCTGGTAGCAACATTAAACTTTTGCTCTTGTAATCAGCGGCCTCCTGAGCTTCGGAGTGCCTTTATTACCTCTTCCTTTGGAGCAGAGCTTTACAACTTTATTGCCTCCCCACCTCCCACCCCTTGAGAAGCTAGGTAGGGTACAGCTTTGGAGATGGTCTTTTGTTTACACTCAAGTTTCTTTTTGCAGCTTATGTTCATTCAGAGCCAAGGCCAGGTTCAGCTGACCATTGAGCTTTTGGACACAGAAGAGGAGAACTCGGATGACCCAGTAGAAGCAGAGGTATGGACAAGTATATTGCAGAAATTGCTCCCGAGAGCTGTCACGTCCTGAGAGTCTGCCCACTTGACAGTCTTCTAGAAGGCCAAGACAGCCTTAGGCCTGTTTAAGTGTCAGGGCCTGATGCTTAAAGTACGGGTCATTCCTGCCATGTCTTAAGCTGAATAGAAGGGCTGCCTGCTGGTAAATACTCAGTTGATGGCAGCCTCATCTAGCTCTCAGTAAAGCTATCTCCTCTGAGGCAGTGTCGTGACTGGCACGTTTCTTGTTTTTATCCTGAAATATAAGAAACAACAAATGAGGTGCCGTCTGCCTGGTATCATCTGGACTCTTTGTGTCTTGTTTACTTTTTATTGGGATAGATGAAGCCAGGAGCTCACAACCCCACAGAGCAGACAGAGTGAGTTGGTTATCACAGCTGGGTCTGGCTGGTAATGTCAGTGAGAGAGGCAAGCCCCATGTGTGGTGTTGGGGTATACGGAGGGGAGACTGTTTTTGTGGGAATACTGGCTCATGGTTGCCAGATCTTTACAATTTTTTAAAGAGATGCCAGAATCCAGATTTTAATGTGAAAGGCACTGGTTTTCATACATTTGCCACTATCATTGTATTCTTTAACAAAACATTCTGTGGGGAATTAAAACTTGTCAGTGAGCCAGCTTCTACACATTTATGACTTCTGGTAACATTTAAATATCTCAGAGAAACTTTGGGTTTTGCTGTCTAACAGAATTTTTAAGCTGTGTTTCAATACCAAGTAACAAGCATGTCATTATGGAGAGAAATTTTTTTGATCTTGAAATTTTAGGGGTTTCAGACATTTTAGTCATAGCATTTGCTAGGCTGCCTGATGAGGATGGAGTTCAGTGTTTGTGCTCTCCCCACTTCTCCTAGCGCTGGTCAGACTACGTGGAGCGATACATGAATTCCGATACTACCTCTCCTGAGCTTCGTGAGCATCTCACTCGGAAACCAGTATTTCTCCCACGGTGAGTGGCCCAAGTCACGTATCCGTGTATACCTGAGCAGGCTGCGAGAGCGTTAAACCACTTTCAGATTTTTCCTTGTCACGTACTCCATTCATTGTTTTGTCTGCTTAGGACACTAGTCAAGGCTTGTGTTGCTGTTATACCAGGAGCTTACCTGGAGCCCACGCCAGAGCATCAGGGAAGTGAGCGTTTTAGAGAACCCGCAGTGACTGTCTGTGTGTTGGCTAGAGATGTATGACAGGACACAAAGCCAAGCCAGTCGGGAACAGGCGCACGGTTCCAGAGCCCTCTTCCCGTGGAGTCACGCAGAGTACTCAGCGTTCCCCCAGCAGCAAACTACTACTACACGTCTCAAATGCTATCTGCCAAGGTTTTTTATGGGGTGCTGGTCATGTGGGCACCCCTGCCCAACATGTACCCAAATTCCAGACTTCCAGAAGGAAAGCACATTTTCAGCATGAACCATATTATTTTGTACAAACCGTTACATACAGTGAGCTAACTCTTACCATTTAAGGAACATGGAGACTCTCCCCAAATCCATGATCCAAACACCCAGCCAAAGGACACACCTTATAAGCAGGCCTTTCAAAGGATAGCAGTCGTAGGCCTGCTCTGTTAACTTTTTATTTTTTATTTTTTAATTATTTTTATTTTTTATTTTTGGGAAATATTGGGGAACAGTGTGTTTTTCCAGGACCCATCAGCTCCATGTCAAGTCGTCGTTTTCAATCTAGTTGTGGAGGGCGCAGCTCACTGGCCCATGTGGGAATCGAATCGGTGACCTTGGTGTTAAGAGCACTGCGCTCCAACCACTGAGCCAACCAACCCTCCACTCTCTTAACTCTTTAGGGATCATTTTTCAATTCCCCACCACTCCCACATAAGGGCAGATTGTAGTGCTGGTTCTCTGAGGTTGAAGAAGAGTTTCAGAAGTAGGAAACAGGTCTTGCTGTAGTAGAGTGGCTTTCTTCCCTCCCAAAAGTTTGGAATTGAATCGCATGCCTTACATTTCCAGAAAGGTACCGTGTTTCCCCAAAAAAATAAGACCTAGCCGGACAGTCACCTCTAATGCATCTTTTGGAGCAAAAATTAATACAAGACCTGGTATTATTTTACTATAATACAAGACCAGGTCTTCTATAATATATAATATAATATAAATATAATACAATATAGTGTAAGACTAGGTCTTACATTAATTTTTGCTCCAAAAGACGCATTAGAGGTGATTGTCCAGCTAGGTCTTATTTTCAGGGAAACACGGTTATTATCCCAGGATCATTAGACTCCGCCCCAGTGGGAACTTGGAAAGGGGTGTGAGTGGAAGGGCTCTGCTAGGCTCCTGCAGTCACTGATGCCTGGTGCAGACTTCGGGCAGCTGCTCTGCCAGGCCCCAAAACAGAACAGAATTAGTCTCCGTGTTTATGAAACAGTACAATAAAAATACATGTGTTTCTCACTAGGTTGACACAAGGTTTTAAAAGATTTGTAATCCGTGTTCAGAGAGTACAGAGAAGGGTGGCACTTTGATGTGCCCTAGGGAAATAGAGGAATTGATGCAGTCATTCTGGAGTCGGTGTTGATGTGTGCGACCTTTACCCCAGAACTTTGGTTTCTAATTGCCTTAGAGAGGTGGTTCTCAGTCTTTTTGGCCTTGAGATTCCTTCACTCTTAGAGATTGAGCTTTTGTTTATATGAATTATGTCTGGTAGTATTTACCACTATGTTATTTGGTTGAAATAGGTGAAGAAAATCTGGCCTTACTCAAATATGTAGCTAGAAAAATAATTATTTTCATATTCTTTCAAATAATTGGGGATATTCTTTGATAGGACAATAAAACTCTTCGAGTGGTAGTTTCTTAAAGGTTAGTTGCAGTATCAGTGAAACATCAATGAGCTTTTCATACAGTTAATATCAAAATCCATTTGTTTATCCTGTACTTGGAATGAATTTTTTCCACGCGTGACTGTATAACTTCATTCAATTGTTTTTTTGGAAAATGGTAACTCACTAAGTTATGCAGACCTACCAGATGCTTACACATTTTCATTTTACAATGTCAAAAAAAATCACATTTATTAATATTGCCGTTGACTCATCAGACACATGTTTAAATAGTAGGAAGCTGTTAGCTTACTGTGGCAAGTACCGATGTACCAAAATCCAAAGTTTTACCTGAAAACTTAAATCTTACTATGGGCAACAATGTGTGCAGTTGTTTTCTTTGAAGTGCCAGTCTCCCTTGTTCAGTTTTGGGCAAATGTGTACCAGATACCCCAAGCTGTCTAGTCAGTTGTCTTTCAGGTAAAATTGCTGTTCCTTCTGCAGCTCAGGCACACTCAGTGCCTTTATTCAGGGGTCCTGTACTTCAGTGTGGTTCCCACTTCACCACATAGCGTACTAAAACTATGCGAACTAAAGGATCGGGGTCCCATTTAAAATTTAGTTTCATCCATGACATTTCTTCTGCGAAACCAGCTTTCTTTTTCATTGCCAGTACCTGGAAAGAAGGATACCATGGTTTCTGAGGACAGCTTGGTGCTGCCACCAGCATTTTTATTCTCCACTACTTTCGCACTGCGAATGTGTATGTTAATGAAGTAAAAAGGGAAGGCAAATAATGTTTTAGTAGTATGATAAAAGTAATTCTGATTTCATAAACCTCCTGAAAAGGGTCTTGGGACTGTCAGGGGTCCTTGGACCAAAGAACTGCTGTCCTACAGAAACACATGTATAGAAAGATATTCACCAAAGCAGTGTTTCTAAGAGCAAAGTATTGGAAACAATGTAATTGTCTAGCTAAGCTTTCTCTGGTCATTGTTGGAGAGAATTAAGCTCTAAAGACGCACCAAAGCATCCATTGCTGTGAATTATCTGCTTTCCTGTGTATGTAGAATAACATTAGTTAATGAACCATCTGTGGAAGAATTGAAAAAAATAGGCATTAAAATAGTTTTCTGTCCTCTGTGGTTCAGAGGAGGAGCCCTGATTGATTCCTGTTAAGGAATGGTTAAATTAAGTCACATTCCTCTGCAGCCATTAAAGAGAGGGAGACAAATCTATGTGCGGTGAAATGAAAACATCTGCATGAGAGTCAGTGAAAAGTTGAAAAGAGTAGGGTAATATTTATAGTGTGATCTGATTTTGTCTCTTAAATCCCAAAAGCAGAACTACAGCAGGTGACTGCTTATTTAATTTTGGAAGGCCTAGAAGGTTTTAAATCAAAACTGCTAACAATTGCTACCTCTGCCAAGGCAAGTGGGGTTTGAAAAATTGGGGTAGGGCATGGTTGAAGATTTCTACTTTTTATTCTGTGTATCTCTGCAGTTGAATATTTTTTTACAATGATACCACTGGGCACTTTTTATATGTATGTAAATAAATTTGTGATGAGTGCTGTGAACGCACAATAAGGAAAACTCTTCTGGAGGAGTCGTGCGAGTCTGTCTGGATGAGCTGTCATCCTGCGGGGCTTTCTGCTTTTCAGGAACCTTCGGAGGATCCGGAAGTGCCAGCGTGGTCGAGAACAGCAGGAAAAGGAAGGGAAGGAAGGCAACAGCAAGAAGAGCATGGAGAATGTGGATAGCCTGGATAAGCTGGAGTGTAGGTTCAAGCTGAACTCCTACAAGATGGTGTATGTGATCAAGTCTGAGGACTACATGTATCGGAGGACCGCCCTGCTCCGGGCCCATCAGGTGAGGCTCAGCCAGCCCCAAGGCTTCGGGGCTTTGCTCTTCCTTTATGAAAACCTCCTCTTCATTTGAGAACTGTAGAGTAAGCAGGAGTATTAGTCTGTTGATGCCGCAACAGAGTACCACAGGTGCATGACCTACACAATCAGAAGTGTATTGTCTCAGAGTTCTGGAAACCAGAAGTCCAAGATCGGGGTGTTGCAGAGGGGTTCAGACCTGCCAAGAGCTGTCCGGGAGAATCTTCCTCCTCTCCTGGGCTCGGGCGCTGTGCTGGCCTTTGGAATTCTGCAGCTTGTGAATATCTGCCTTCCTCTCACATAGTGCTCTCCCTGTGTGCATGTCTGTCCACAGTTTCCCCCTTTTAAAGGATGCCAGTCATACTGCATTATGGGTTCACCTTACAACCTATGACCTCCTCAAAACTAATTATATCTTCAACAGCCTTACTTCCAAATAAGGTCCCATTCTGAGGTGCTGGGGGTTAGGATGTCACTATGTGAATTGGAGGGCGGGGAGCACAGTTGAACCCGTAACAGCTGGTGGCACCATCCAGCATTTACTTGAAGGTGGCATTGCTTGCATGAGGCCTCCCTGCTCTCACACGTTATCTCAGTTGTGAGGGCTTCCTGACGCACTTAGGTACCAGATAGTCTTCCAGGCCCTGGACGACAGTAATGAAATAGAGCGGGTAAGGTAGTGTGATCCTCACTACCAACAGAGAAACTAGGTGAAGTGACCAAGGGGAACCGGTACGCAGGCCCAGCGTTTATTGGGGAAGACCTCTTTAAGGAGGTGACATTTAAGGCCTGAACAGTGACAAGAATCCAGCCTGGTAAAGAGTTGGTGATTGGTATTTTCTAGGCAGAGAAAACAAGCAAGTGCAAGGCAAGGGAGGGAGGAAAGGACTTGGCACGTGTGAGGAACTGAAACCATCAGTGTGGCTGGAGCCATAGGAATGTGGGAGGCGTGACGTTGGAAGGGTGGGCAGAGGCCACATACTTAGTCTCACAGGCCATGGTTTGGATTTTGTTTGAGGTACATGGGGGGCATGGTTTGGACTCTGAGGAGAATGGGACTGAGTGTGAGCACAGAGTTGGACTGCTTTTGTCCAAATGAGACGTGCTGCTGACGGGCTAGCAGAAGGGTGGCAGTAGAGTTGTGAGAATCAGACAGACTGGAGATGTAATTCGGAGGTGCAGTTGTCAGGATGTGGTAATGATTAGGTCAGCACCCGAGGGAAGAGGAAGGGGAGAGTCGAGGATGATGCCTGGCGGGCTTCACTGTTTGGTTTTGTTTGTTTTGCTTGAGTCAATGGGAAGTTTGGGGGCACAGCTGTGAATAGAAAGGGGTTGCCAGGTTTGAGGGGCCGATCAAGCACTGCTTTGAATTGGATTTGTGTGCCAGGACGACAGAACATTGGGAGGTGTTGGGTGGGCGCTTGAAGGTACTTCTCTCCTGGTGGTGCGTTGTTTGTATGTTTCTCATTCAAATTGGGGAACTGAGCAGCCCCTCATCCATCCTTATCCCCTACTCTGCCTTGCATGTGGGCACCAGTACATACTTATGGTTGCATAGGTAGGAACGTGAACCTGCATTGGAGATGTGCTGTGCCAGGTGGGGTCGGGGTGCTCTGAAGGGAGAGTGGGTGTGAAGTCTTCTGTGGTGTGCTGCCTTCCTTAGCGTGCATGCCATGCTGATAGAAATGACCAACAGTACTCCACGTGCGACCTAATGTACCGCAACTTAGGTCGGACTTGGGGTACATTAGAATCAGCTGGGCTGCTGATTTTAAAATGTAGGTAGATGGAAGGCAGTCTGTAGTTTATCAGGTTGCCCAGGTGATGCTAATGAATGCTAAAACTGAGAAGTGCTGAGCTACTTCTGCCCGGACCCTGAGTTGGCATTTCTTTGGGGCTTAATGGGTTCCAACTGCTTACATGCTCCGTTCTTAACCTGTTCAGTTCTCTTCTTGAACAGACCCTATTGCCTGCCTGCTTGCTTGCTTTCTTCCTGTCTCTCTTTCTTTCATTCAATCGTATGTTCGTTCGTTTTTAACCAGTGGTATCAGAGACTTGAGCCCACATATTTGCTACTTCAGGAGAAAATTGGGCTTTGTATTTGAAGGGAGTTTTCGGCCCTAGTTCATTGTTTTTCCCTTGTTCTATTTTGCAGTCTCATGAGCGTGTAAGCAAGAGGCTCCATCAGAGGTTCCAGGCCTGGGTAGATAAATGGACCAAGGAGCATGTGCCCCGTGAAATGGCAGCAGAGACCAGCAAGTGGCTCATGGGTGAGGGGCTGGAGGGCCTGGTGCCCTGTACCACCACCTGTGACACAGAGACCCTGCATTTTGTCAGCATTAACAAGTACCGTGTCAAGTACGGCACCGTGTTCAAAGCCCCGTAACTGCAGAGCCAGAGCACAGAACTGGAGGGAGGTGTGTGTGGGGTGGGGGTGGGTTCACGGGCCCTCACATGCACTGAAGAAATGAGGAAGATGCCTTTCAAGCCTCACTGGGCCTCTCTGGGACATGGCCACCTGACCTGTATGTGGCTGGTGCATCCTGGCACCAAGTGGGCTATGTGTAAGAAACATGGGTACCTTACACGGCTGGAGCTGGAACTTTCCTCACGGGGTTTTGGGTAGTATCCTGCCTGAAGGGGAAGGAAATCCATGCAAGCACAGAGACACTCAGCTTGCGTGCACACACCAGCAGAGCTAAGACTGGAGTTTCCTGGGGCCTGACCTTTGCTGAGGGAACCAGGTGCTGTTCACACCTTGACTGATGGGCGTGCATCGACAAACAGACTGGGGGAGGACTCAACACCTAGATGGGTGATATCTGATGGTCACTACTCCTCTCCCCCCAAAAGGGGGGAAAAACTGGATTTGATTCATTTCCTGGTCACTCACTCGAGCACATCTAGATTTGATACAGGACCTGCGGTTTGGCTTTAGAATTGATCATCTCGTGGATCTGATTCCTGGCAAATCCCTTGCCACCTTCCCTTTACTCTCTCCTCTGGTTCTCAACCTCAACAAGTTCAAATCAGTCATCCTTTTTAGCTCCCGTGGAACTGTTTTGTACCTGCTTCTTTACTAGTCTACCTTAGTGCCATCCACCAGCTTCTCTCTCTCTCTCTCTCTCTCTCACACACACACACACACACACAATTTTAACTTGTTTTTTTTCTTTTTTTTTTGTAAATAATGTACATACTGTCAATTTTTTATTAAAAGAAATATGCTTTGATGTGCTAGCATAACTGCTCTAGCTTCTTGTGTACCATAGTTCTATGTGGCTTCAGATTTAGTACCTATGAACAGATGTACAAGACATTTATTACACTTTTTACCAAAGGGAGTTACCGTTGTAGTACTTTTGTGTAAAACTTGTCTTCCCCCTTGCCCCAACTTTTTTTTTCTTTTTTTTTGTAAATAAATAAAGCTTGGTTCTTACTTAAGGAATAAACTTGCAACCCAAGTCCCTTGTCCTCAGAGGAGAACTATTGTGAAGCAGGGATTTGTTCTTAGTTCCCTATCCACGGTACCAATAGGATTTTGCTTTAAATAGTTAGCAGTCACTTGTATTTGTCTCAAGTCAAACTATCCCAAATTTTCATTCTTTTAGTACATGGTTCCCCGCCCCCCACCCTTATTTCAACTGTTTGGAAATACTTTATATTTGTGTAAGTTGTCCAGCTATATAGTTTGTATTTCTCTATATTTTTTCTTACCCTTACTGGAAATGGGGGTGAACAACTTAAATACCAAATCAGTATTTCAAAGAAGTGTGTATAAGGCGTGTGGTATAAATGGGGTTGGGAGGGAGCCGATTTGGTACATTTCATTAGCAAGGGAAAATGGAATATATATTTTTTTAATTACATAAATTTAAACTGGCAGACATGAGTGATTAGGATTTTTACGTGTGGTCAGCCTGGACTTCTGGATTTTCCTTTAGCAACCATGACCCTAGTCATAGTTGTAAGTAACCAAGTGTTGTGTGGTTTTTGCTTTTTAATTAAAAATCACCACCACCACCACTAAAACCCCACAAAGTTTTGGCTTCTGGACTTTCAAAATACATGGTAAACTAATGATTTTAGATGTTTTGTTTGTTTGTTTGTATTGGGAGGTGGGGTGGGGGGAAGATGACACAAGAGACACTGAACCCAGAAATGTAGAGTGGCACAAGAGCCTTGTGGGAGGAGATTCTAGGGTGAAGCTGGGGCAATGTCTTAACTTTGGGATAGAGTGATACAGACTGATTGGGAAGGGGGAGATCTTCAGGTTTTCTCAGCAATAACTCACCTATTCCCTTCTGCTCACTCAAGAAAAAGATCATGTGGGGTGGCTGATTAGCTCAGTTGGTTTAGCGCATGGTGCTAATACAGAACACCAAGGTTGCCGGTGTGATCCCTGCATGGGCTACTGTGAGCTGCGCCCTCCTTTAAAAACAAAAAGATCATCTTGACTTGGAATTACAGGGGAAACCGATGGGGCCCCAGCTGTTGCTGTCTCTGCACAGTTACATCCAGAGCACCTGCTTGCAGGTCAGGATGGGGTTTCAGGGCCAGTTCAGGAGAAAATCCCAGTCTACCAGTGCAACTAAAAGAAGGGGGGCTTAACCTACAACCAGGGTTTTCACAAGCAGCATTTTTAACCCTCCTGCCTTCTGATGTCTGAGCTCCAAGCTCTGAACCCAGCCTGTATTATAGCAAGTTATCTTTATTTTAAATCATGTTTGATATTCTGTACTCAGTCACCTTTCCGTGTAATTTGCATTTGAAATGATGTAAATTTGACTTGGTCAGTATTTTCATTAAAATATCAGGGCTAATGCTGTGTATATATTTTTCTTACTAATGGTTTTTATAGATAACTCCCTGGTAATCCTAGGAGGGGGGAAAAAGCTGCCAGTGGACTACTAGAGTAACGTGAAAATTGAGGTGTTTCTGGCATTACGGTTTCTCTGAATTCGTCAGTCCTGTGGTGAAATACAGTATTCTATTAGGGTCTTCAGTGCTATGACTAGTATGCCTCGCAAGTTACAATCTTGCTAGAGTTTCTGGTGATGACTGACAGTCATTTATATAAAACAGTAGAGGAAGCACCGGTTACTGGGGTGCAAATCCCTCCCTATTTAACACCCTGTCCATCCCTGGAGCCCCAGTTCTTTCCACGTTAAGCAGACGAGGGTTTTCGGGACAGCCAGAGCCAGAGGTTGGGCTGGGACTGGAGGGCCAGAGGGTTGCTACTCGCTACTGCTGAGGCTGCGTGATCTGCGTCTGTCGGGCCTCATTAGGTTCCCGGACAGAGACGGTCCGCAATCTCTGTCCGGGAACTTTCGGAGAAGCGAAGCGTCAAACTTCCCATTTAGGGATTTGCCCACTAGCCCGGGCGGGATGGAAGAGAACCCGGAAGCACTGCTTTCAGTTTTTAGCGCCCGGCTCAAAGTTCAGAGCTGCGGTGTTGCAAGAACAACGGCCCGCGCTGGAAGGCGCCTCGGGACGCCGGAACCTTTGGTTCCAGCCCGCGCTGGCAGCGCCCGGGGCTTTCCCGAGAGGACTGGGCGCGTGGCGATGGCGGCGGTGGTGTCCCCGGCTCTGAAGCACTGGCGCACTACGCTGGAGCGGGTGGAGAAGTTCGTGTCGCCGCTCTATTTTACCGACTGTAATCTCCGCGGCAGGTGTGGCCCCTTCGTCCAGGGCGCTGGCCGGCGCGTCCGTGCGCCTCAGCCTTCCCTTCCCGGGATATCCAAACTGCGGCCACCCGAGCTGAGGGACAGTGCCCGCCCGCCGCAGACAGGCAGGAGCCAGGAGGAGGGGACGGGGACGCAGTGCCGTTGGGCAGCCTTCTCGGCGGCGGATCGAGGGAACGCGTCCCTCCCGCCGGCTGGTCGGCCCACGGGCGGAAAGCGGGTCTCGAGCGCGCGCCCACTGGTCCCTCCCGGCTAGGCTCTTCGGGAACAGCTGCCCGGTGTCCGCGCTCTCCAGCTTCCTGACCCCGGAGAGGCTTCCCTACCAGGAGGCAGTCCAGCAGGACTTCCGCCCCGCGCAGGTCGGCGACAGCTTCGGACCCACGTGGGTAACTCCCAGAGGGAGCGTGGGGCCAGCGGGCCAAAGGGAAGTCCCCCCTTCCTGGCTAGCTCACCATCTGGAGGGGCCACCCACACCTACATTGCCGACCCTCTGTCCTAGACAGCTACTTGGGACAGAGCAGCACCCTCTGCTGGGAACAGCTCCCTGGTCCCTCAGACGGTGAAAGAGCTCATTTCCCCCTTTTACCCAGTTGCTGGACATCCCTTAAGAAAGACACTCAAGGATGGATCACAGACCTCTGTCTCTTCTGCCTCTATTCTTCACCATGCTGCACACCCCGTGGCTTCTTTCTTGTCGATCAAAATTATGCATCTTGTGATGCTACAGATACTTAGGGAAAGTCTCAAGCCCCTACTGACCCTTAATTCAAGGAAGTACCATTTCAAAAGGACGCAATCAACCCTGAGGTCCATCTCAGTGGCTCTCTTGCAGATGGTGGACCTGTTGGTTCCGGGTGGAGCTGACCATCCCGGAGGCATGGGTGGGTCAGGAAGTTCACCTTTGCTGGGAAAGTGATGGAGAAAGCCTGGTGTGGCATGATGGGGAACCTGTACAGGTAAGGAGCCTTGCCCTAAGGACAAGCGTGGCCACATTTCAGTTCTGGCCTCTGGAGAAGCCACAGCTGAGTGGTTGTCCCTACAGGGTGATACCAGGATTTCAGGACTGGGGAGGTTGCTGCTTGCGCCCCTGTTTTATTGGCCCCTCTTATACTGGGAAGTTAAATGGATGGCTTATGGGTTGCAACATAATTAGTGCTAAACCAACACTACCACTCCCTGGCCCCCTTCTCATTCTGGGCTGAAAGTAGTTCCTAATCAAGTATAATACAATAATAAGTACAGCAGAATCACTTATTAACCCTCTACTAGATGCCAGGCACCAGACCAGTGGTTTTGCAGACCACATCACTGTTTAGTTTTTAATGAACTTGTTTTTATTATCTGTAATGTATACATATGGGGGGAAACTGTCAAACAGTTCTGGACAGTATAAAGTAAAAATTAACTCCTCTTCCTCTGACGTAATGGATCTCTCCCTACCATCCCGTCCCAGTTCCCCAGATATAACGACTGATGAAGTGTCTTGTTTATGCATCCAACCACATCACATCTAATCGTTATAATCCTATGTGGTGGGTCTTTATGCCCATTCCCAGATTAACAAACTGAGGTAGATGGAGGTTAGTTCACTCTTACACATAGAGTTTCTATAGAGGTACTCTACATACAGAGTTTCCATTCCAGCTGGACTCTCAGTCTCAGGGTAGGACTGTTGTCCTTCCTGTATGGAAGGATGGCAAAGACCTGCCCTCTCCCTCCATTGGCTCAGCAGGTGTCTCCTGAATGCCCTCTCTAGGCAGGGCCCTAGGCTAAGCACTGGGGATAAAGCAGGGAATGAGGCAGACCTGGCCCTGATTTCAAGAGTTTCCTTTCAGATACTTCCTCAGGAATACAGAGGCCACCAGAAGCCACACCCAGGTCTCCTGGTGCCTGCCCAAGACCCTTCCCATAAGACCAGGGTCTTTTCTGCTGGTGCCATTTGGTGGTCATGACACTGGCTGTCATGGGAATTGGGGCACCTGCTACCAGGGGTCCCTGATTTATCAATCTTGGCCTTGCTGGGAGAGAGAAGGCAGAGCTGGGGACCAGGTGTCTCCTGAATGCCCTCTCTAGGCCTGGCCTCCCTCAGCTTATACTTCACCTGAACTGTCCAAAAACTTCAGGCCGGTCTCTGTCACTCCACTTCCACCAGGGTTTGACCAAAGAGGGAGAGAAGACCAGCTATGTCCTGACTGACAGGCTGGGGGCAGGAGACCCCCGGAGGTGAGTGAGTCCCTGTGCCCTGGTTGACCAGGGCTATGGGGTTGGGGACAACAGTGGGGGAGGAGGAGCTGAGGCCCAGAATGATCTTGGAAACACACCTGCCTCCAACACAACCATCCTCAAATCTCATTGTGTTTTTTAAAAGCAGGTTGTTTTTTTCTGGCTATAAAAGTAATGCTTGCTTTGTTACCGTAAACACAGAAAAACACAAAGAAGTAAATACGTCCCATTGTCCCACCACCTGGAGATGACCGTTCCTCATATCTAGGCATTCATCTCAGAATCCTCCCACGCATAGTTTGTACTAGTTGAGGTTGTATTTCTTTGATATTTTGCATCCTGATTTTTTTCATCCCGTTTTACAACACAAGCATTTTATGAGACCATTAAAAACTCTTTCTTAGACATTACGATTGTATGTTATAATATTTGTTGAACACGGTGTGTCTGGTGCTTCTGGATGCTGGGACTGATGGTGAGTGGTGTGGTCCTCCACAGCCAGGGGCCTCACACACTTACGCAATTACAGACCTCTGAGGACTCAAGAGACAATGCTGGGAGCTCAGTGTGAGAACTCGGTTCCAGACTTAGGAGAGGGGTGGGAGGAAGGTCGGGGAGGGCTGCCCTAAGGAAGTCGTGTTTGCTCTCTGAAGACCGAGCAGAACAGCACCGCAGCTCACTGTGCTGCTCCAAAGAACAGCCCGCCCTGTGTTGGCTGATGGGTGTTTGCTCTTGGAGATCCAAACATGTTTTTAATACGCAGAGAGGGTTCTGAGACCAAGGCAGTACTCTGTAAAGACAGCTTGGGGAACAAAAGTCTAAAGAGCAGCAGCATGAGTCACACAGTTCCAGGCTGGGCTGCTTGCTCTTGCCGACCGTGGCCAGGCTCTCACCATCACAGTGTGCGTGCAGGTTGGTGCTTGTACTCTGGCCCTCGCGCACACGCACCTGACGTACTGGGGGGTCCTCTGGGTGGTGGGTCCTGGAGGTGAGTGGGGAGGAGTCGTCTGGATGCCTCCTCAGACCTCCCTCCCCAAGCCCCCAGAGGCCTCTGCCAGACCCTTGGCCTGAGGCTGCCTCCCCACGTTTGTAGCCTGACCCTCTATGTGGAAGTAGCCTGCAATGGGCTCCTGGGGGCTGGCAAGGGCACCATGATCGCAGCCCCTGACCCAGGGAAGATGTTCCAGGTGAGCCGGGCCGAGCTGGCCGTCTTCCACCGGGATGTCCATAAGCTCCTGGTGGACCTGGAGCTGCTGCTGGGCATAGCCAAGGTACTTGACGCCCCACCCACTTGGCCACTCTAGAGAACTCGAGGCAGGCAGTTTCTTGGGTTGGATAGTTGGGACTCCGGGAATCCCAAACAGGGAGAGTATTTCTGCCTAACCCGGTGCTAAGGATTTCTCTAAAGGGGGGAGGAGGGAGACGAGCAGGGCAGAGGGCTGGAGGTAGGGCAGAGCTCTGCTGAGAACCCTTGGAGATGGGATTAAGGAGAGAACCCTGCTGCAGGGCCTCGGGGAGGACAGCCAGCGCAGCTTCCAGGCGCTGTACACAGCCAACCAGATCGTGAACGTGTGCGATCCTACCCAGCCCCAGACCTTCCCGATGGCCCAGGACCTGGCCTCCAGGTTCTTTGGCCAGCGTGGAGGTGAAAGCCAACATACCATCCATGCCACAGGGCACTGCCACATTGATACAGGTAGGTGGCAGCTGGCTGGGTTGGCTGGGGGGGACAGGAATGCCCTGGGAGCTCTATGTGATTCTTAGCTAGTTCTTGCCTCTCTTGGGCCTCGATTTTCTCCATCTGTAAAATGGAGCAAGGGGTTTGGACTGTGGGCTTTGCTGGGTATGACTTCATTTATTCATTTCAACAAAATCTGATGCCCCATGTGACCCCAGGCTAGGTGCTGGGTAGAATTATAGACTGATCACAAAATGGGCAGACACAGTTGGTGCCATGATGGAGGAAAGTATGGGGGGGCTGGGGAGCCCAGAAGAGGCAGTTCACCCAGCTGGGTTGGGGGGATTCAAGAGAGACTTTCAGGAGGAAGTGACTGAACTGAGTGAGAATGAATAAGAATTTGACAAGGTGCCCATGTCATCAGAGAGGAGTGATGTGGAAGTAACTGAGGTGGGGGTTCAAGTGCCCGGGGAGGTTTCCTAGGGAGGATCAGGGGTTCAGTTTCTAACCTGATGAGTTGGCAGTATTTGTGAGGCTTTATGGGAAGTCCACATTTTTAACAAGCTCCCCAAAGTATTGGATCTGACACAACTCAAGTTTCAGGACCAGAACAAGGGCTTTCTCTGATATGCCAAGGTGGGGGGCGGGGGGTGGGGCTCTGGCTTGTAAGGAACTGAGGCCTAGTGCTCAAGAGAGGCTGGAGAGCTTCACGCAGGGTGGCTGCCTGGTACAGTCCGTCTTGGGGATCTGTGCCCTGTGTTCTGAGATACCCATCAGTGTGTGTTAGAGAAAGAATTGGCCGAGGGTTAACCCGCTTCTCACAGGATCCTTTCTGGGGGTGTCTAAACCTCAGAGAGGCTATTCCAGGGTGCAGGGCCTCCATTTCCTGACCTGTAAAATTGACCTGATAGCCCTGGTGGCCTCCCTTCCCCAACCCCTCCTCCCACCTTGCAGAGGTGATTGAAGTGACAGCTCAGGAGGGGTGCCACAGGCTGCAAAAGGAAGGACCTGGGTGGGAGGAAAGCAAGGACAGCCCTCGAGGTCCAGGCTGGGCCTGGTCAGGGTAGGGCGGACGCGTGAGGCTGCAGGCCTGTGTGCAGCTGGGCCTTGCTGCTCCCCTCCACCCTCCGCCCCCTTCCCATCTAGCCTGGCTGTGGCCCTTCAAGGAGACTGTGCGGAAATGTGCCCGGAGTTGGGTGACAGCCGTGCGGCTCATGGAGCGGAACCCTGAGTTCATCTTTGCCTGCTCTCAGGTCAGAGGGACAGCCATGTGGGGCACCAGGAGCCCAGTAGGTCCAAAACAGAGCTTCCGGGGCTTCTCTGGCCTGAGGGGCAGGGCTCTTCCCACCCTCAGCTGCGCACTGGGCCCCAGATACTGGGCCCTGGGTGGGGTCCTTGTCACTCCCTGTGCAGCTCCCTCCCCATCTGCCTCACAGGCGCAGCAGCTGGAGTGGGTGAAGACGCACTACCCTGGCCTACACGCCCGGCTCCAGGAGTTCGCCTGCCGCGGGCAGTTCGTGCCTGTGGGGGGCACCTGGGTGGAGATGGTAAGTGGTCTGCACACCCTCAGCCTCGGGCCACGGTCATGGGCTTCCTGCCTCGGCTTTGTGGCTTCCTGCAGGCCCTTCACACGCTTCTGTGCAGCGCTTATTAGTCCCTGGCAGAGGGACTATTCCAAGGCGGAGGAGGGCCTCAAGCATTGCCTGCACGACCCAGCCCGGAAGCTCTCCCGGCACACAGACAGGTGGACAGCTGGGTGCTGGCTCTAGCCCTGGGTCAGAGCCCTGGCTCGACCTGACAGGGTGTGTGGCCTGCGCTCCTGCCTGTCCCCATCTGGCGTGACCCCAGCTGCCTCACTCTTCCCTCTGCTAGGATGGGAACCTGCCCAGTGGAGAGGCCATGGTGAGGCAGTTCCTCCAGGGCCAGAGATTCTTCCTGCAGGAGTTTGGGAAGATATGTTCCGAGGTAGGCTGGAGCTGCTGTGCCTACAGGCGCAGGGGGCTGGACCTGGGCCTTGAGTGAGGGCTGAGGCGGGGGCTGCTGCACCAACAGCCATGGTTCCCACGCCCCAGAGCCCCTTCTCCCGCACAGTTCTGGCTGCCGGACACATTTGGCTACTCAGCTCAGCTCCCCCAGATCATGCGCGGCTGTGGCATCAGGCACTTCCTGACCCAGAAACTGAGCTGGAACTTGGTGAACTCCTTCCCGGTGAGCAGACCCCAGGAGGTCACGTTAGAGTGGACCTGAGCCCCACCTGGCCCATTCATCTCTTCCCAGGCTTATTCAGGGGTCCTGGACAGACCACCCACCCCCACGCAGAGAGGGCATGCCTCCTGCATAGTCACACGGGCAGGGCAGGTCCGGAAGGCCCAAGCCCGCCTCGGCCCTGACGCTGGCCGCTCTCCTCTGCCTCTGTCTCCCTACCTGAAGCACCATACCTTTTTCTGGGAGGGGCTGGATGGCTCCCGTGTGCTGACCCACTTCCCACCCGGTGACTCATACGGAATGGAGGGCAGTGTGGAGGAGGTGAGAGGGTACCTAGTGGCTGAGGTAGGGGGCTGGGGGGGTGGGGAAGACTGAAGAGGGCTGGGTGTCTTGTCCTAGGCTGACCCATGCTGACCTGACCTGCCCCTGCCTGTTCAGGTGCTGAAGACAGTGGCCAAAAACCGGGACAAAGGGCGGACCAACCACAGTGCCTTCCTCTTTGGCTTTGGGGATGGGGGCGGTGGACCCACCCAGACCATGGTGGACCGCTTGAAACGACTGTGCAATACAGATGGGCTGCCCAGGTCAGGCCTGGCCCACCTGCAGCCCTCACTGAGCTGCTCACAGCCCTGTCCAGAGCCCTTGGCTTGAGCCCTTCTTTCTGCTCAAACATGTGGCTCTACCCTCCACTGGGCCTGTCCTGTCCCAGTCCTGGACCTTGGGCTCCTCCCACCTTCCACCTTGGGGGTGGCAATGGGGGGAAAGCTGAGAGTAGGAAGGGGCTTAAACTCACCAGAGAGAGAACTCTCGTGGAGTGTCTAGAGCCGGCTCTGTGTGGACTGGGAGCGTTCTGGGGGCGGCTCCTTTCTTTGGGGGCTGCACCTCTTGTCCGTTGTGGTGTGGAAGAACGGTGAGCCAGGCTTGTGGTCTCCCTCAGGGTGCAGCTGTCTTCTCCTGGGCGACTCTTCTCGGCGCTGGAGAGTGACTCGGGGCAGCTGTGCACGTGGGTCGGGGAGCTCTTCCTGGAGCTGCATAACGGCACCTACACCACCCACGCTCAGGTCAGAAGCTGGCAGCTCGGCTGAGCAGGGAGAGTGTACTCTTGATCTGTAGAGGGTCAGTGAGGAAGCGGGAGACAGAGCTGGCCCAGACCTGGGGAGGAGGCTTGTGTTCCAAGGGGGAGCTGAGGAGAGAAGTGGAAAGCCTGCTGGGTCAGGAGCCTGGAGGAGGCTTGAGCTGAGGGAGGGAGGCTGCACCACCCACAGGGGTCTTTATCCAGCAGGCCTTGCAGAGCCATCGCGGTCTGAGCCAGGGAGGGCTTGGGCAGGTTCCTGGGATGCTTGAGCCGACAACACTGCCACTCATCCCCCCACCCCCGCTGTCCTGGCTCAGATCAAGAAAGGGAACCGGGAGTGTGAGCGCGTCCTGCACGACGTGGAACTGCTCAGCAGCCTAGCCCTAGCCCGCAGTGTCCACTTCCTGTACCCGGCAGCCCAGCTGCAGGACCTCTGGAGGTCAGCCCTGCTCTGCCCCCTGCCCCCCGCCTGCCCTCACCCCAGACACCTGTGTGGCTGCCCCTCCCAGCCCTCCTTCCTTCTGCCGCCCCCCCCCCCAGTCTTCCCCACCTCTGCCCTTGGCTCCTCCAGGCTCCTGCTGCTGAACCAGTTCCATGACGTGGTGACGGGAAGTTGCATTCAGCTGGTAGCAGAGGAGGCCATGTCACACTACCAAGGTTAGGCTGCCCTCTCCACACCCAGGACTGAGCCCAGTGTCCCCTGTGGGACACTCGCGTCACCCCAGACCCACTGCCTACCCGTGACCAACCAGTCTTTCCTCAGACATCCGTTCTCATGGCAACACACTGCTCAGCACGGCAGCCGCAGCCCTATGTGCTGGGGAGCCAGGTCCTGAGGGTCTCCTCATTGTCAACACACTGCCCTGGAAACGCACTGAAGTGCTGGCCCTGCCCAGGCCTGGCGGGGCCCACAGCCTAGGTATGAGCTGGGGAGAAGCTGCTACGCAGCAGGAGGGATGGAGGCTGGCCACATTCTCCTAGGGCTCCCTGCCTGGGTGCCCCAGGCTGGAGAGTAGCACGATGGGAGGGGCATCTCCCCCCAGCCCTTCACCCCCGCACGAGGCTGTGCTGATGCCCAGGCTTCGTCCCCAGCCCTGGTGACAGTGCCCAGCATGGGCTATGCTCCTGCGCCTGCCCCCAACTCACTGCAGCCCCTCCTGCCCCAGCAGCCTGTGTTTGTCCTGCAAGAGGTGAGTGCTGGCACATCTGGGTGGGGCGGGGGCTGTCCTGGGCCCTCCTCAACATGGGCTTCTGAGCCCCCTAGTCTGGAGCACGTGGTGAGGCAGGGCTGGGGCTGGGGTGGGGGGCTATTGTTTGTGGGAAGCCCCTGCCGACTCAACTTCAAGGCTCCCTCCTGCCAAGACTGATGGTTCTGTGACTCTGGACAATGGCATCATCCGAGTGAGGTTGGAGCCCACCGGCCGCCTGACATCCCTGCTGCTGGTGGCCTCTGGCAGGTACCAACCCCTCACTGCCCTCTCTCCGTGTCTGGCAGGTGGATCCTAGACCCTGTTCCGTTCCTTGCCCCAGCACTGCCCACAGCAGCTCACCAGTGGCTCTGGGCTGGGACCCACTCATGGAGCAGGGCAGACGGGGCTGGGAGACCCGTATCCCTGGGCCTAGTCACCCTGTCCCCTCTCTACGTCAAGCAGCTGGAGAGACCACAAGCATACAGATGTAAAGAACCAAACATCATCTCCTTCCAGGGAGGCCATTGCTGAGGGTGCCTTGGGGAACCAGTTTGTGCTGTTTGATGATGTCCCCCTCTACTGGGACGCGTGGGACGTCATGGACTACCACCTGGAGACACGGTGCTGCTGGCAGGGGGGAGGGGTCGGGGAGGGGTGTACAGGCCTATGGCTCCGCCTGCCTACCCATCAGCAGGCCCGGGCTCAGTGCCTCCTACCCCTACCCCACAGGAAGCCAGTGCTGGGCCAGGCAGGGACCCTGGCAGTGGGCACTGAGGGCGGTGTGCGGGGCAGCGCCTGCTTCCTGCTGCAGATCAGCCCCAACAGTCGGCTCAGCCAGGAGGTCGTCCTGGACGTGGGCTGCCCCTATGTCCGCTTCCGCACGGAGGTAGCAGGCGCGGGTGGTGGCTGTCCTCCCCAGCTGTGTCTGCCCCTCCCTCACCCCTTCCCCCCCACTCCAGGTGCACTGGCACGAGGCCCACAAGTTCCTGAAGGTGGAGTTCCCTGCTCGTGTGCGGAGCCCCCAGGCCACCTATGAGGTCCAGTTCGGACACCTGCAGCGGCCCACCCACTACAACACGTCTTGGGACTGGGCACGATACGAGGTGTGACGGGCTGGGGAGAGCCTCGCTGTGTGGGTGAGGAGGATGCACGCGCCGCTGCCTGACGTGTGCCGAGTACCTCCTGTGTAGCTGGCTGCTCGTGCCTGCTGTGTAGTTGGACACTAGGCCTCCGGTGGCTGAGAGCTGGAATCAGTCCTCGGCTCCCAGACCTTGCGCTCAGTCGAATGACGAATGACGGGAGGAGGCGGGGCCCCTGAGTGCGCCTGGCGTCTGCCCTGCAGGTGTGGGCGCACCGCTGGATGGATCTGTCAGAGCACGGCTTCGGGCTGGCCCTGCTCAACGACTGCAAGTACGGCGCCTCGGTGCGCGGCAGCGTCCTCAGCCTGTCGCTGTGAGTGCGGCGCCCCCGCCAGGCCTGGGGGCCGGGTGGGACCGCGGGTCTTCCCCGGGCCAGAATTGCAGCCCAGCCCGTCCCCCTCCCCCCAGCTTGCGGGCGTCCAAGGCCCCCGACGCCACTGCCGACATGGGGCGCCACGAGTTCACCTACGCGCTGATGCCGCACGAGGGTGAGTGCCACCGCGCCCCTTCTCTGAGCCTCGCTTTGTCCAGTTGTCGGTGGGGAAAACGGCCCCTCGCCCTGACCCCCATTTCCACCATGTATCCCTCTCCGGCCCGCGCCTAGGCTCCTTCCAGGACGCTGGCGTTATCCGCGCGGCCTACAGCCTCAATTTCCCACTGTTGGCGCTGCCCGCCCCGGGCCCGGCGCCCGCCACGGCCTGGAGTGCCTTCTCGGTGTCCTCGCCAGCGGTCGTGCTGGAGACCGTCAAGCAGGCAAGGGGCGGGGTGGGGAGGGGCCGGGCCTGAGCTGGGTGCGCCCTGGCCCCACCTACCGCCCACCTCCCACCTCCCACCTCCCACCTCCCTCCGCCCACCTCCCTCCGCAGGCTGAGACTAGTCCCCAGGGTCGCACGCTGGTCCTCAGGCTGTACGAGGCCCATGGTAGCCACGTGGACTGCTGGCTGCACACATCGCTGCCGGTTCAGGAGGCCGTCCTGTGAGTGGGGTGCAGGGTGGGAGTGGGTGTCCTGCCCTCGCAGGGCCCTCATGGTCCCTCTTGTTCTCCAGCTGCGACCTCCTGGAACAGCGCGACCCTGCTGGCCACTTGCCCCTTAGGGAGGCCAGCCTGAAGCTCACCTTTTCTCCCTTCCAAGTGCGATCCCTATTGCTCACACTGCAGCCCCCACTGAACTGAGTCCCTGAGGGTGGGGTTTGTTTGTGGAAGGCTCTCCTTTTTGCCTCCCCAGTCTGAAGCAAGGACGAGTTGCCTCTAGAACAATAAATCCTTGCCTTAGGAACCCTGCTGGTGGCCCTTGCTGTCTCCTCTTAGGGCCCATCCTCAGGCTTTTCCCCAGGCGTTGGGGGACAGGGGCAAAGTCTGAGGTGATCTGTGTGCAGGGGCTGGGTTGCAGCCCCATGAGAGAGTGGGGATATCAGTGACCCCAAATTGACTAAGCATGAGGTAAGAAGCCCTTGAGCAGGCAGAGGGCCCGTGACCCCTACCAGCAGGGGAGCTCTGCCGAGTCCGGGGCAGCTGCAGGCCCAGGAGCCCCGGGCTGCCTGGGGCCAGGGTCTCTGCACCCTGAGGGGTTGTCCCTGCAGAGACAGACTGTCCTCTGAGAGCCAGGGCCTTATGGACCAGGAGGGGGCTTAGTTTGTCTTGCTGAGGAGGTGGCCCCCGTCCTCAGGGCCAGGCAATAGGCCCTCCTAACTTGCCATCCCAGACTTCTGTAGCCAACCCAAGAAGTTCCCAAGTTTATTAACTTATTTTTTTAAAAATACAGCACTTTTCACATGGGCTTAAAAATGGAGGAGGTGGGATACAGTTGAAAACATCGCAGTTGTGTAGGGAACAGCCACAGGGCCATGGGCACCCAGCCCCCTTCAGCCCCCGCCTGCTCCTAGGGAGGCACAGGCGGAGACCCAAGGCCAGGCAGCGGGAAGGAGGGCGCAAGCTGGGAGAGCCTCCTGCTAAGGCGCCACGGTGCCCTCGGGCTCCAGAGACACGGTGTCAGCCTTGATGCTTTGGGGTTTGTGGCAGGCTGGGGGGAGGACAGGTGAGGTGGCAGCTCAGCCCCCAGGCCTTGACAGCCCCCCTCCCTCCTTTGTCCACACCGAATTCCCTGGAGAACCCCTGTTGATGGTGCCTCTCCGTCCCCAAAGGAGGGTGCTGAGGAAGGCCCACCTGAGGTTGCCCGTCGCCCCCTCCTCTTCCCTTTCTCAGCAACTGGGGGGGCTTCTGGGTCCTGCTGGAGGCTAGTCCCCTCGGGCTGCTGGGCTGTAGTTTGCTCAGGATGGCCTCGCTGTGCGCTTCGTCTGCTGGAAGGGGTCTTGCTTGGAGGTGGAGGGTCCTGGGTGGGAGAGACACAGATTCCTGAGGGGCTCAGAAAGAGCAGTTCAGAGGTGGGTTAGGACCCCCCCCACTGACCCCCATTGTCAACAGAAGCCAGCTGCCCAAAAGGCTGGTGTGGGAGGTTGGCCAGAGCAGGGGAGAGTGCAGGGAGGCATTGGGAGTGGGAGCTACCTCCATTCTGTCCTCAGGACTCCGCGGTGCTCCCTTGGATTTCTTCTTGCGGGACTTGCCCCCTGCACAATACTGACGCTGGGGTTGCACGTCCTGTCGCCTTGGGCCCTTTCTCCAGATTCCCACCCTCCCACTCCAGGGTAACTCCCAGGGGTGGCGTGGAGACCAGGGACTGCTGCAGCCCTTGCAGGCAACTCGTCCTTTCTGCTCTCTTAGCTCCCTAGAGTAGGAGTATCTCACCTTTGGGTGCCAGAGGTCCAGGATCCCCCTAAAGTGGGACGGGGAGAATTCAGGGATCAGCCTGATTGTCGTGGGGGCTGTTGTTCCTTGGAGAGGCAGGACTCACTGATCCTTCCATATCCGTGTAGCTCCTCCCCTTGGAAGCCTCTGATTCCCCCCTACTCCCTGCAGGGTTTGAACCAGCATCAAAGCCACCCTGCCTTCGGCTGCTCCACTAGCTGGGACCCTGGGACTCAGAGGATGGGAGGGGGATACCACAGGGAAGGCTTAGCCTCCCAGGGACAGTGACCCGTGGGGACCTAGACAGAGACCCGAGCTCCTGCCCTGCTGTGACTCCAGGTCTCTCCACCATACCCGCCTCCTTGGGGGTCTCTGTCTACCTATGTGAGCATTAGGGCCCAAACCTGGAACCAGATGGTACGGCCGTGCCGGTCCCGAAGGGAGCTCATGCCCGCCATGCCATAGCACTGCAGCCAGGCTCGAAAGGCTGCGAAGTCCTCCTCCCCACTCTCCTGACCATAGCCCTTGCCCCCTGTGGACAGAGGAGCCAGGCAGAGGTCAGAGGTCAGACTCAGGCAGACGCAGGAGGGGGAGCCTGACAGACTGAATCAGGGGCCAAGGCTCTCCCTTCCCCAGCTGTGTGGCCTCAGGCTGGTGTCTTCCCCACTCTGGGCCATGGCTTACCCATCCTAGAGGAGGGTTAAGAATCCTGCCCCACTTGCCTCCTGAGCAGCTTGGAGGGCATAGACACCTGAGGAGGAGGAGGCCTAGTCCACTTAGCAACGACTGGGTCTACAAACTTCCATTTCCCAGGCAGGAAACCGGGCCCAGAGGGGCGTAGCAGCTGTCCCGGGGTTACAGTATTCCAAAGCAGAGGTAGTTGGGCGTCTCTGCCTCCCGGGACTCACCCAGCTGGACCACTTCCTTGGGCACTGAGTGACACAGCTCCAGCAGGTCCGGGTTCTGCAGCTTGGCCCTGATCTTCTGGCTCAGGGTCAGCTCGGGGCTCTGGAGAAGCGGCAGGGGCGGGGCCTGGCTGTCAGCGTGAGGCAGCTGGCCACCCCCAGGGAGCAGACCGTCTCTGAGCTTGGTAGGACTTATCCTCAGCCCCAACCCCAACACACACATTGTAGAGAAGGGGAAACTGAGGCTTGAAGCCCAGAAAGGACCTGCATGAGCCACACTGGAGACACCTGGCCCAGCCCACCTGCAGCCCTCACTGACAGGTGTGTGCCGGCCTCGCTACGTGCTCACCAGCTTGTGCTGCTGCAGGGCCACCAGAACCGTGCGGGCCTTCTCGAAGGGGGGTATCCTCAGCCTGCAGTGGGTGGAGGGGGGCCATGCTAAGCATTGGGGAATGCAGGGCACACCAGCCCACCCCAGACCTCCCTCGTGCCAGTGGCCTGCCTGCTGACCGGTACAGAATCTCTGCCCGCAGGTAGTTGCCAATGCCATTGAAGAACCTCTGGTCCAAGAGAGCCTCGCAGATGGGCCGGTCAAAGGCCTTGTCCGCTAGGTTTCGTAACACATTCTCCCTGGTGGGACATAGCCTGGGCACGTAAGACTCATTCTGCTCCCATCCCCCACCTCGCCAGGGGATGGTAAGAGGAGCTGGGGGAACCTGTTCCTAAGTGCCACAGGAAGGAAATTGGGAGTCCCAGTTCCCCTTCCCCCAGACTCTGTGCTGTTTTGACAGTGGGAACCTCAGTTTTCCTATCTGTTAAATGGGAACAACATGGGATTTTTAATTCATTATGAAAGGTAAAACATACCAATCAAAAGCTACAAGTTCAAGAGAACACACTTGAGTCTGTATCTGTTGTGTGTATATCACCAGAGTGCCTCAGGCTCCAGATATTTTTGAGAGCAAGGTAATCACAGGACCTCAGGCATGCCTGTGGTCTGGAGGTCCCTTTCTAGAACTTCTGGTTAGTTAGAGATGGGGAATGAACATTGGTGGAGTCAATTCTTCTCAAGACCTGCAGATTCCAAGGAGGCTGGTACTAGCTCTGTGCAGCAGGTTGTGTGTGTGTGGGGGGGCAATCCTGGCTAGCGAGGGCCCCAGCAGTCCCCACCCCACCTCCAAGGGTCATGGGTCTCTCTTCACTGTGTCATGGCAAGATTGACTCAGTGATGGACCTGAAGAGCATCTGAAATAGGGGGCCCAAAGACAGAGGATTGGGGGGGAAAGGAAGAGTGGAAGGTTAGCCTGGGTGGCCAGCTCCCTGAGGGGAGTAGATCGCTACAGGCTCCCAGCTATAGGACCAAGGGAACAACTGAAATGCTCACCATGCACTAGCAACTTCAGAGCCAGCTGGCCAAGAGTTACGTTGTGGCCTGACAGGAGGAGAATCCAGGACCACAGATGTCTCCCTGGGGTTGCACTTGGGGTCATGCCTGGGAAGGCCAGGTGGCTTCTGTGGCACCAGAGACACCCTGAGCCACTCCTCGGGGCCCATGAAAGTGAGCTGCTCCGAGGAAAGGAGGACCTGCCAGACCTCCAGTTTGAATACTTTTCCTCTAGAGCATTGCAGGGCTGGCTCTCAGCCAGGCCTCAGCTCAAATATCACCTCCTAGAGTGGCCTTTCCTAATGCCCCCACCTCCTGGGCCAAAAGTCATTCTTTCCCTCTTCGATTTTTCCTTCAGGCATGTGTCTATTTGAATTTATCCAGTTTGTTTCCTTGTTTCCCCTGCCCTGCGTGAACGTGGGCTCTGGGAGAGCAAGGAACACATCTGTGTTCATCACTGCTGTGCCCCATCACCTAGAACAGTGCCTGGCATGAAGCAGAGACTCACACACGTTTCCTCTTCAGAGGAAGGGAAGTGGCTGACACTGCCATCTTATGTGACTGTATCACATCCCAGGTAGGGCCGTTAACCCCTCCCGCAGGCAGGAGACGGTCACAGAGACGGTGAGAGACAGATCAGTGGGCAGGCAGAATGTGGGAGACCACAAAAGCTGACTCAGAAACCATGTCATTAGGCAGTCCCCTCCCCACCACCTTGAAACCCTTCCTCCCTGCTCAGCGTCCCTCGGCCAGGTGAGAGCCCTCCACCTTTCTTCGCAGCCCCTGAGGGCCCAGGAAGCAGTGTGAGGGGCCTTGGCATGCCTACCGACCCACCTCTTGCCCCCACCTCCTACCACGTCAGTTTTGGGGTTTCACACCCATTAGCTCAGGGAGCTGTCCCCAGGAAAGGACACTGCCTTGCTCTCAGAGGAGGGGACTGAGGCTCAGAAGGGGCTGGGACTTGCCCCTCGTGGGCCTACGAGGCACTGACAGAGCCAGGCCCAGAGCCCAGCGCTGGGCATCACACCAACTGCTGGTCCCACCTGAACTGCTCGTACTCCAGCAAGACACAGGGCCCGCGGCCTGGCTGCCACTCGCCCCCGACGTCCCAGCGGCCGAAGCGGCGGATGTCCACGAAGCAGAGGGCCAGCCGGGGCCGGGGTGGGGCTGTGTAAAAGCGCAGGTGAGCGTGGGCGGGCAGCGCGTCGCCCGGCGCCAGCTGGAAGGAGCCCGACATGCCGAAGCGGAAGACGAGGGCCAGTGGCTCCCGTGAGGGCTGGGCCCCCGGCAGGGGGCTCAGTGTCAGGCGCAGCTCCTTGCCTCGGGCTGACGCTGAGATGTGGTAGGCACTGCTCTCAAAGGGCACCTCAGGGTTGCGGCTGATGGGTGACTTCTCCACACACCCGCCGAACACCAGCCCTCTGCATGCCTCGTTCACAAAGCGGCTGGCCAGGTGCAGCTCGGGGCCCTCGGGCATTCTGTGCGGGAGGAGGACAGCAAATTGGGCCAGGTGTGCACCTTGTGAGGTAGGAATTTACAGAGAAGCAGCCTGAGGATCAGAGGGGATCAGGACAGCTGGGGCAGGCAGGAAAGTTTGCTGGCCTGGCCACAGCTCTCGGCCCCCACCTGAAAATGCTGGGACAGCCCAGGCCACTGCGGGAGAGCAGGCTGGGAAAGGTGACTGCCTTGCTCGTTAACACCTTCCTCAGCCTTCCAGGAACGTTGCTGCCTTTAGAATCAAGTCCAGATCCTTCCCGGGCCCACGCTGTAGTCTCACTTCGTCCCAGGCTCCCCCTCACTTGCTCCTAGCACACTGCCCCTGCTGTCCTCACGCCTGTGCCCCTGCTATCCCCTCAGTCTAGGAACACTTGAGCTGCCCTCCCTGAACCCCCTTCTGAGGTGGCATCCGCACTCCCCCAGACACACGTTCTTTCCCTCCTGGCCCAAATCTTTCACTCCCAAATCCCAAATTGTCTTATTGTCGTCTGCCTCCACCTCGACTCCCATCCCAGTGGAAGCTCAGCTTGCTCATCACCCCACGGCTCCGAACCGACCTCAGCTGTTGCCACACCACTGAGGGAAAGAGCCGGGCCCCGCCTGGGAGGTGGGAGCCGGGAAAACTAGCGCTCAGAGTCTCAGTTGGCAGTGAGGCCGAGTTAAAACCCAAGCGAGGTCAGGAGGAGGGGATGCAGGTGTCTCCAGGTGCATCTGCGCGGGAGCAAGGTACCCGCGGCTGCGAGGAGGGCAGGGGAGCCGGGAAGGTCTTTAGGAGCCCCAGGCCGAGGTCCAGGGTGGAACCGGAACGCCCCGGTCGGCGCAAGGGTCGGAAAAAAACCGACTCCACCTCCTCTCCCTGCCCCTGCCCACCCGCTTCCCTTTCCCCTCCTCCCCGACGCGGCGGAATCGACGGTCGGGCAGAGGGGGAGTTTGGCCGATACAGACTCTTTTCCTGTATCCCACTTCCGCGCCGCCCGGGACCAGGCACCCGAAAGGATTCGCTCGGAGGGAAAAGGGCGGTCCAGATTCCTAAGTCCGCGAGGGGCGAGCGCTCTGTGGCCGGCTCCCCCAGCCCTCGTAACGCGCCCTGCTGCCTGTCCTCGGCGCACCCTGGCTCCCTTCTTCCCCAAGGCGCCCAGATCCCATCCTCCTCAGCACTGCCGCACACACCCCCGGTACGTCCCCCGCCCCCGGGGCACCTACTCCCCACGCCGCTCCCCGCCAACCTGCAGCCACTAAAGGGTTAATGTCGCCGGCGGAGCCGCGCCAAAGAGCACGCCGGGAGCTGCGGTCGCTGCTCCAGCGTCTGCTGGGAAGTGTAGTTCCTCCGGCAGTGGGGCAGAGGCCTTCGGGGTGGCAGAGGCCCCGAGCTGGGGGTTTCGGGTGTGAGAAAGCCTTTGGCTAGGAGGTGGCGCCGGCCGGATCTGGGGTCAGGTCCGAGGTCCCGCGTCGCGGATCTCTATGGCTGCGGAAGTCACCAGGCTAGTGATACGGTCGGCACTCCCAGCAGAAACAGAAGCAACTGTCACTGCAGAGGCGCCTGCAGATGTGCGCAGGGAGCGGCAGGTGGGCGACAGATGCAGGCCCTGGGGACCTGGTGGTGGCCCTAAGTATCAACGCACAGTCAGACATGGCATATAAACAGAAACATCATCACCACCTGCGGGTGGGAAGCGCAGCCAAGCAACAAAAAACGGGCCCAGAGGTAGAACCCATCAGATGGTTTTGTGGGGGAGGGTCCGTCTGCGGTTGTACGTAGGCTGAGACCTGAGAAGGAGCCGGCAGAGGGGATAAGATAACGTGCCCGGTGGGAGGGATGACCAGTGCAAAGGAGGAAGGAAAGCAATTGGCCAGTAAAAGGCCTGTAGCTGGGAGAGTGCTGGGAGGCGATGACAGGCAGGCAGGCAGGTCTCGTCTCACGGGGCCTCTGGGAGGAGTTTGCGTCTTATCCTACCTGAGTCTGACGCGTAGCCGTCATTTGCCCCCTTCATACTAGCACTTGTGCTTCCTCCCCCCTCATCTATTAATTCCTTTGGTTTGATGTATTTCAGGTAGACAAACGACGATTTCATTCCTAATACTTCGGCATGCATCTCTAAAAAGCAACTTCCTACAAAGCCACAATACCTTTATCATACCTAGTAAACAATAACTTTTTTTATTAGTTTCAGGTGTACAAAACAACATAGTGATTAGACATTTATGTATCTCTCAGTCATGACTCCAGTGAGTCTGTCACCCATCTGACACTGCAGTTATTACAATATTATTGACTACATTCCTGTACTTTATATCCCTGTGACTATTTAATTACAGCTGACATTCAAATTATTTTATATTAGTTTCAGGTGTAAACAGTAACTTTTTTAAAAAACACTGTTTTTCCAGGACCCATCAGCTCCAAGTCAAGTAGTTGTTTCAATCTAGTTGTGGAGGGCGCAGCTCACAGGGGCCCATCTGGGGATCGAACCAGTGACCTTGGTGTTATGAGCACCGCGCTCTAACCAACTGAGCCAACCTGCCACCCCAACAGTAACTTCTTAATATCGTCTAACACATAGTCCACATTCAAATTTCCCTAATTGTCCCCAAAATGTCATTTATAGCTGTTTTTTCAAGGCAGAGTCCAATCAAGGATCGTATGTGTCTTTATAATCCTTTTTAACGTAGATGGAATCACCCTCCCCACCGCCCACCCACCTCATCTCCGTTTTTGGTTTCCACCATACTGACCTTTCTGAAGAGTCCAGGCCAGCTGTGCTCTGAGATGCCCCGTCACATTCTGAATTTGGCTGAATGTTTTCTCATATGTCGTTAGCTTGTTCCTGTCTAATTTTTCATGCACACTGGGAGTCAGATCTAAAGGACTGGCTACATAGATTCAAGATACCTCCGAGATGCTGCCCTGCACTGCAAATTGCATCACAATAGGAGGCCCCCAACATCTGGTTGTCCCACATCAGTGCCGCTGAACCTCACAGGTGAGGTTGCGACCAGCGAGACTTCTGTGTGTAAAGGAATGTTTCACACCTGCTGACCCTTAACTACTCTGTGGGGTGATTTGTTTTGTTACTCGTTTTTGTTTAAATTAAGGTAAAATTTACATACAGTAAATTCACCCTTTTTAGAGTATGAGGTTTTTTGTTTGTTTTGTTTTTCCCCCTTCTTCTGCCTTCCCCCCACCACACACACTCTGGTTCCAGCCCTTGTGTCTCAGTCTAGTTGTGTAGGGCACAGCTCCCTGGCCCATGCGGTATTATGAGCCTTGCGCTCCCCTGGGCTGAGGCAGTCGGTCGTCGGTTCACGGCAGCCCAGCTCCAGGGAGAGCCATTGTTCACAATCTTAGCTGTAGAGGGTGCAGCTCGCTGGCCCATGTGGGAATCAAACCAGAGACCTCAGCGTTAGGAGCACGGCACTCCAACCACCTGAGCCACCAGGCAGGCCCTGGAGTATGAGTTTTTACACATATACATCACCACAATCAAATGATAACATTTCCATAACCCCCCCCCCAAATTTACCCATGCACCTTCGTAATCAACACTTCCACCCTACCTCTGGTTAACCACTGGTTACTAGGTTTCTGTCCCTCCAGTTTTGCCTTTTCCATAATATATAAATGGAATCCTTAGTATGTAGCCTTTTGAGTCTGGTTTTTTTCTCTTAGCATAATGCATTTGAGATCCGTCCAGGCTGTTACGCTTATCAGTTCGTTCCTTCTTACCGATGAGTAGTGTTCCACTATGTAGACGCACAAGTGTGCTTACCCTCTTACGGGCTGAGGGGCCTTGGTTCTGTATGTGAAGTGATTATTTAGCATCACATAAATACCCAGTTTCACTGGGAGTCACAAAATGGTTATTTTCTAATTCTGTCATTCCTTCTATTAATACATTAGTTGGAATTTTTCTGTGAAGAATAATTTTACCTCATTGACTAGGGCTATTTGATTATCCTGAAATACTAAAAGGACAGGATAAATTCTAAATTCCTTCCTTTTAATGATCAATTTTCAGACTAAGAATTTGGTTCAATAACAACATCCAATGGTGACAAATTAGGATTGACTTGGGGTTATGGGGGGGGCAGAGACTTTTTCATGGATTCATGGATTTCTTTACATTCCACATCTTTAAATCTGTTGCAGCTCTTATCTCTCCACCCCACCCGCTTCATTTACTGGGCATTGAGGATATATTAATACACACATGGAAACACAATCTTCATCCTTAAACTCAGGCTGATAAAAAAGGCAAATGAGTAAACACAAAGTTACAATGCAATCTTACAATAGCAATGAGAGAAGTGTCCAGGGGATTCTGTGCTAACTCAGAAGAGGCACTCAATGCGCCCTGCCAATGCCACAGGAGGCAACGCTCACCTTACACGTTTGATGAGACCTAGAGCTTTCCTCGTGACTCTTATCTGCCACTTGTTTTATTTTGTTTGTCACTTTTGTTTTCTTTTTCTTGCCCTCCTTTGGGCTACCTGAACACTTTCCAGCATTCCAGTTTGACTATCTAAATTATTTTGAGTGTGTTACATTGTATATAGCCTTTGAAGTGGTCACTCTACCTACAGCAGGGTCCTCAAATAAACATTTTGTACAATGTCGTTATAACACTGATGAGATGCTATAGGAACTTAATTCTTGTTTGTATCAATTAGCCTATAGTAAAATTGGATTAATTATATGTCATTTCAGTTCAAGTCACACAACCTATCAACACTGAGGACTTACTATATTACATTATACATGTATGCACAGTTCACTGGTGTCGACACTTTGTCAACTTGAGAGAAGTGTATAAACCTTACCCCCCTTTAACCCTCTCCTGTTTATAATAACCTTAAATATTTTCTCTATATATCTTGAGAACCACATTCAACAGTGTTATAAGTTTTGCTTCAACTGTTGAACATACTTTAAAATATAGGAGAGAAGCAAAGTCCACTGTATCCATATTTTTACTCTTTACAAGAGTCCTTCTTTTATCATTTCCTTTCTGTTCAGAGATCCTCCTTTAGCCTTTGTATTTTGGGGTTAGGTCCGCTGGTAACAAAGTATACTAGTTATGCACTAATACATATTTTTTGTACATATTAGTTATGTACAAAGTACTTTCTCTCTTTCATCTGAGAATGTCTTAATGTCCCCATTTATTCCTGGGGTCATTTTCCCTAGCCACAGAATTCTGGGTTGACACTTTTCTTTCAGGTCCTGAAAAATGCCATGCCTCTTTCTTCTGGCCTCTGCAGTTTCTGATGAGAAAGCCACTGTTATTTGAATTGTTTCCCCCTCTCAGCAAGGTGTCGTTTCTAGCCTGCTGTTCTCAAGACTTTTTCTTTAGTTTTCAAAAGTTTGATTATATCTTGGCATGGATTTCTTTGGGTTTAACCTGTGTGGGGTCCATTCTGCTTCTTGACTCTATAAGTTTATGCCTTTTGCCATATTTGGGAGTTTTTTAGCCATTATTTCTTTCAATACTTTTTCTGTCCCACCTTCTTTTCTTTATCTTTTGGACTCTGTGGTTACACAAATATTAATCTTTTGTTATAGTCCTACAGGTCCCCAAGGTTCTGTTTCATTGTGTATTTGTCTTGTTTGTTTGTTTTCCAAGCTATTTTCTCTGTTGATCAGATTGGGTAATTTCTTCTGCTGTTAAATCCATCCACTGAGATTTTCACTTTGGTTATTGTAGCTTTAGTTCTAAAATTTCTATCTGGTTCTTTATATCTTCTATTTCTTTGCTGAGACTTGAAGGATTTTTATGATGGCTGCTTTAAAATCCTTGGCATTGAATTCTAACATCTGAGTCATTTTGGTGTTGGTGTCGGTTATCTCTCATTCAAGTTGAGTTTTTCTTGGTTCTTGGTCTAATTTTTTTGTTGTTGAATCCTGGACATTTTGGGTATTATGAGGCTTTGGGTCTTAACCGTCTCTTTTGGTAGGTCTCCTCTGGCACAGTGCCAGTGGGGGGGGGTACCACCTCCTTACTGCCCAATGAGAGCCAGGCCTCTGGGGCAGCTGGAAGAGGGGCTGCACTCGATGTGCGTGGCTAAAGCACAGCCGTCACGGTGTACATATGCTCTGTCTTGCCGGACTGCCCCTTTCCTGGGCCTTGGGGCTTTGTCTGTGTCAGTGTTTCCAAGGGGCTGGCTTCTCCAGCCCAGGACACATACAGCAAGCAGAAAATCTAAGGAATACTTTGCTGTGTTGTTCTTCACGTCCTGAGGATCCTGGTCTGTCTTCTTCTCTTCTTCCTTTCAGTCTTCTCCTTCTTCAATGCAATGTCCAAGGATTTTAGCTGTGCTTAGTGGAGGAATATGGAAAAGCACATCTGCTCCATTTTTCCAGAAGCAGAAGTCACAAATAGAGTCAGTAGTTATGTTTTTTGCTGTTTAAATTGTCCAGTCTTTGGCCAGGGGAACAAGATGTCTCCCTCTGACATAACTCACTATTCTCTGATTGCTTCTCTGCACCCCCAAGGTGTCCTAGCTCACCTTGTACTCTTCCCACCCCGGCCCTGGGCTCCATCTCCTCGACAAGGAGCCCTGGTTGGTCTAAGCCAGTAGTAGGAGGCCATCTGCCTTTGTCAGCTCAGGCTGCTGCAACAAAATACCCTAGACTGGGGGCTTCAGCAACAGACATCTGTTTGTCATGGTTCCATGATTCCTGGAAGTCCAAGATCAAGCAGCTGGCAAATCTAGTCCTCTCCTGCCCTGTAGACAGCTGTTTTCTTGCTGTGTTCTCATGTGTACACGCTTGTAGAAAGTCTCTCTTCCTCTTCTTTTACGGGTACCAATCCCATCACGAGGGTCCCCCAATCACCTCCCAAAGGCCCCACCTCCTAAAACCATCTCATTGGGAGTTAGGGCTTCAACATATGAAATTTGGAGTGGGGGGGGCATATTCCTTCCATAGCCCCATTTCTCTTGCCAACGAGTGGTTCTGGCATGGGCCCTTCTCTCTTCCTAAAGATGGCAGGAAGACAAGGGCTCTCTTCTTTCTCCACTTGGGGCATCTGGCTTTGGGGCCACCGCTTGCTGTAAGGACAAGGCCACTCAGGGCAGAGCCAAGAGCATCACAGGACTGGGAGCGAGAACCCTGACTTTCCCACTTACAGACAGGCTGTTCCATTGTGGTCCTCCACCTGCCTCACCCCTGACCTGCCTCAGTCAGCAGCTGAAAAGAGAAAACGAGTGATGGCCAGGAAGGTCCGTATGTTACTTGATGTCTCTCACAAAACCCTTTGATCTGAACCTAAAAGAAACCTAGCACACACTCCTTTACACTTCTGTTTATTCTTCTTGCGCGAGAAAACCACTGACAAGTGTCTTTCATGGGGGAGGGAAGGCAATACTGGGAAAGTCCTGAAGGCCCCTATGCTGAATTCTCAGGTGGGAACCTGGAGCTACAGGAGCCAGGCCGCCAGGGTCCTGAAGAGAGATTCAAAGGGCAGCAACTCTACATGGGTAGGGCAGCTCCACGCGGCCCCAGACATTCTTCTCTTCAGCCCAGGGAGCTCATCAGGGTCTGGGCCTGCTTGAGTTCTGCAGGGGAAGAGGTAGGCAGGTGGGCAGCAGTCAGGTGGGACCTGGGAAGGCCCTGGACCCCTCCAGGTATATGAGCCTTACCTGTCAGGAGGACCTGGAACTTGTCTGCTGAGAGGGACATGGCAACCGGCTGGGCTGGGGCACCCGGGGCAGCTGCCACCTCCAGCCGCAGGTGTACTAAGGGCTCTTCCACGGAGCGCAGCAGGCTGGAGCTCAGGGTGTAGTCTACCCGCCAGCCCACGCTGGCCAGCCTGTTCACTGCGACATGGGGTGGGGCTCTCAGGACCAAGGAGGCAGGCCAGACAGCCCACAAGCCTTCCAGGCTGTGCGACCTTTGGAAGCTCTTCTCCCTTTCACCTCTGACCCAGGGCAGGTGCTCATTAACTGGGAGCTCAAATGATCCACAGCGGACCCCAGAGGAGAGAAGCCTAGCTGGAGTCCGCAGGCCCGGCTCTGTGATGTGTGATCATGGGTAACTTCTGAGGACAAGTGAGGACAAGTGCCTCCCATCTACATGCCCTTGAAGAACGGAGCCCAGATTCCCCCTGGCGCATGCCACCCTCACCGCGCAGGCGCGCGCCACCCTCACCGCGCAGGCTGCCGGCTCGCAGATGCTCCTGCAGAGGGCTTTGCTTCTCTTCGTAACAGCGACACAGGCTGGCCGCGTGCTCTGGGGCAGAGTGAAGGTGGGGCCTGGGCCGCTCAGAGGGCAGGCCTCAGGCTCCTGGCCCCGGGCGAGCTCACCCACCGGCCTGCCCGCGTCCCTACCTTTAGGCAGCCCCAGCTGCTGTAGTTCACTGGACAAGGACTCGCCGTCCACGCTGTGCTTGGCCGCACTGGACAGGATGAAGCTCAGCACTGCCACCGTGGCCTTCACGTCGCCTGACTCTGGGGGGACCCATGGCGGAGCAGGGGGTGTCAGTGGCCCGAGCTGTGTCCTTGTTGCCCTACTATCCTCAGTTCACAGTCCCCAGGCCTCCCTGAGCCGCGAGCGCTGCTACTGCCGGCAGGACCCTGGGGACAGGGCTGCCAACACCTTTCTCCTCCTCAGGTTTCTCTGCCGAGGCAGGTGGATCAGGGCGGGCTGCTGGGAGGAGGCGCCTCTGTGCCAGCCCCAGGCCGAGGACCCAGAGTTCTCCAAAGGTCGGCAGACTCGGTGGGGTACTCACCAAACCTGGCGTCAGCTGTGAGCTTCAGGATCTTCTCGTACTGTGGGGAAAGGCGGCCCTCAGGGGGTACTAGACCCCACTCGCCAGCTGCCCCCACCCCCTCAGCCTGGACCCCGTGGTTGGGATGGAAGACACCCAGGCAGGGCTGGAGGCTCATCACCCACCTCCCTGGGGCTGGTGCACTTTCAGGGCAGGGGGGGAGGTTCGTAGAGTCGGGGGACAGTGGGGTGCTGGGCCAGGCACTCACATCAATCCCCTGTCCCAGAAGCTCCTTCAGCACCTGGCTGCACAGCAGCCTCAGCTTCACAGAGGACTGGAGGGGAAGGCCTTACATCAGCCCGACTGGCCCACCACACCCCTCCATGCTGGGGGGCTCGCTCAGAGAGGGCCAGCCACGGAGCATCACACAGCATGCGAGGATGGGCTGAGAGGCTGACCTCTCACCCTCCAGTGACCTCTCCACCCTCCATTCCCAGAGCCTCCACCCCCTGCCCCCAAGAGGACCCTGTGCACTCAACAATCTTGGCAAGTGTGCTGATCTCCGCCAGGACCCAGTCGGGACAGTCCAGATCTCCACAGAACCGGAACCTCTGCAGGAGTGAGGCAGGCAGTCAGGCGAGAGGGGCTGAGGTGCGCCAGGGGTCCCCCACATTACCGCTCCTCAAGGACCCTGCTCTGTACAGGATGGATGCCCTCTAGCCACTTGTTCTCCCTGACCACCAAGCTGTGTAGAGAACCCTCTCTCCCTCACCCAGCCTTGTTCTGTCTGACACCTGCCCCAGGCAATCATCTGCTCAGCAAACATCGACTGTCTGCCTCTCTATGACAGACCCCACTGGAAGTGCTGGGGTACAGCACAGAACAAAACAAAGGCCGCGGCCTTGCCGTCAGGGACCTCTCGCCCCTCCTCCTTTCCCGGCCGGCTCCAGCCACCATGGCCTCCCTGCTTTTCCTCAGTGACACCAGGCACACTCCACCACATCCCTGTGGCTTGCTTGCTCTCTCTCAGCTCACTCAGATCTCTGCTCAAACACCTCTTCCGAGGGGCCTTCTCTGCCCCTTGCACACGGAACTTTCGGGGCCTGTGCATATGTTCCTTGTCTTGATCCTGGTAATGTTTTCATGAGCACATACATGTCAAAATTATTGCACTTTACATATGTGTGGTTCTCAATAAAGCGGTTAAAAAAATGAAATCACTCTTTACCATCATGCTCTAGTCCCTTCTTGATCTCCACAGCAGTTATCACCACATATGTCAGTTTGTTATTTATGTGAGTTCTGTCTTCTCTATCAGAACGCAGACCCACCTTGTCAACCACTTCTTGCCAATATCCTGCATTGCCCTGATCAACTGTCCTTGTCCTGTTCGCCTGGCAAGACGAACCCACAGTAATGCACATGTCCAGCTTTCTACACCTCCACCTGGGCTGCTTCCAGTTGCTGGGCACAAACGCTGCAAACAGAGGGTATGGCAAATCCATGTCCTCCTGAATCAGCTGGGCCTTCAGTGGAGCCTGGCAACTCCATGTTCTCTACCTGGCCTCACCATTCACCTTATCCGCCACTAGACCTGCCCCACGACCCTTCCACCTCCAACCCTCCTGCTCCTTTCTACCCCCCGACCACACCTGATCCCACTGCTGGGGCTTCTACATGGGCCTCCCGTGAAGTCCTCTAGCCACGGTCACAAATGACTCATCACTAAATCCAGGGTCCCCTTCCTTAACTCGGTGGCATCTGACACACACCCATCCTTCCTGAAGTAGCATACTCTTCCGGACTGCTCCCCCTGGCCTGGCCTTGGTCTCATTGGCTGGCTCACCTGCCTTTCCCAGGCCCCAGGGATGACCTCTGCAGACAGCCTGCTGTCACTACTTTGGGACAGTGGACTGGGACTGCTGGGAAGGTGACAGAGTGTTCAGGACGGCCTTGTACTTCTTTCTCTATTTCAAGGGTTTTTAACCTTTTTGTGCCATGGATGCATCTGGTGGAGTCTATAGGCCTTTCTCAATGATTTTACATGCACAAAATAGATAGGATTGCAAAGGAAATTAAGTTATCAAAATCTTCTAAACCAATTGGTGATATGCTATGTTTGAAGTCTAATAGCCATAGAAATTTAGAAATGACGAACCCACGCACTACGTAACAATGCCAACAGCTGTGATATGAGGTGACAGTATCTGATGTCTATTCGTGGCAAAGCCAGAGGTGCTGCTAATAATCCTGGGGTTTGTTGCTGGCATTCATAATTAAAAGAAACACTACACTTCAGTTTGAAATTTAATGAAAATTAAAATATATAATTTTTCCTAAGTTCATGGTCCCCTGACTTCTGCTACCTCTGCATTATTTACATTCTTTATCACAAGAATGTGTTCCTTGTGTAATTTCCTAAAATGCTGGCATTTCTCTGGGCTCTGTCCTAGGGCCTCTCTTCCCAATTCACATTTTCGTTGAGACAGGTTACACATTTTTAGGATCTGACGATCATCTTTGTGCTGACGACTCCCAAACTTATAATTGACATTGTAGATTCTCTCCTGAGCTCCAGAGCCTTGAATCTAGACCTAGCCAGGTGCATCTGGTGGCCCACAGACACCTCACTCCACGTGCATCAAAGTGACTGATGCCCTTCCCACTGAAACCTGCTCCTCCTGCTGGGTTTCCCACCCCACCGACCACCACCATCTGGGAACCAAACCCAGACACCTCCTTCTCCTTCATGCATTTAGTTCCTGAACCCTGCTGACTCTCCCCAATTCCTCCTGCACTCTCTCCACCCTAACTCAGGTCACCACCATCTTCTGGGAGTCTGCTGCCCCAGCCTGGGCTCTCTGCTCCCCTCTTGTTCCCGCCACAAGTCGGCCAAAAGGATCAGCTTCCCAGTGCCCTCTTCTTACAGTCCAAACTCCCTTACGTGGCTCTCAAGACCCAGCAAGCTTTGGTCTTTGCTTACCTGTCCAGCCTCGTATTTCACTAACCTCCAGCTATATTCTTCCAGCTAGGGGAAATGCATCCATTTCTAGGGGCCATGCTCTCTCTCCCCTGAAATCTTTGAACAAGCTATTCCGTCTGAAGCTATAGCCCCCACCCTCCATCCCTCCTAAGCCCTGCCACACAAAGCGCACTGCAGCGCCAGCTGTCTTCCCTGCCCTGGCCCTCAGGAAGCCTTCCTAAACACTAGCGCAGAGGCACTTAGATCCCTTCCCCTCAAGTCTTAACTAGGAATGCCAAACCAAGCCTCCCACTTTGCCCTTCCCTCCTGCAGCTGAAGTCCCAGTGCTGGAACAGTGCACGGTGTACAGTGGGGACTCAAAATCTGCTGAGGGAATGAATGGCTGGATGAGTCGGGAGGTTCCCACCCAAAACCTACTCCTCTGGTTCTGGGAGACAGACAGAAGGGGCTTCTTAACAGTGAAAAGTTAGACTACGCCTAGTTCTAAGCAAGTTCTTGTCCAAGTCCCACAGGAGGGCTGGGAAGTGGGCACCTTTGCGGGGTCCTCTTGGGGCCAGGCAAGACCTGAAAGGACTGCCGCTCCGGCGGGGCAGGGGACCCCTCCTTCCTGCCAAGGAAGCTCCCGGACTCCCAGGCCGCCGCCTGCCCTGCCTACCCGGCTGCGAGGTGGGTGGCGGGGCCTTTTCTGTCCCAGCCCCTGGGCCCGCGCGACTGCACCAGCGCTGTTTGCCGAGCGGCCAGGGAGGCCCCCCCTCTGCTCGCACCCGCGCCCCACCTGCCGCAGGGGCAGCGACGAGCTCTGGGGGCTCCTGGCCTGCCCGCCCAGCACCCCCGGCCTCGCACCCCCTTCCTCAGCCCTCACCATCGCGCCAGAAAGCCCGGCCCGGGACTTTCTCCTTCCTGTCGCTCGGGGTCAGCTGAGACGGCGGGCACGTGACGCCGAGGCGTGGCCTCCTCGGCGGGCGGGCTCTGCTCGTGGTTCCCGGAGCTGCCACGGGGCACCGCGCCAGAGGCCCTTCTCGGTCTCCCCAGAAACCCTCCCCGGAAATGGCCGACGACAACCCATTTAACTGAGGGACCCAAAGCAGTAGGAAACGGGGAGCGGCAGCCATTTAATCTGTTCTAGTTAAGGGAGCAGGAGCCCCGAGCCGGGCCTGGCGCTTAAGAGTAATGCCCTTAGGAGGGTCACTCGGGTCATTTCCACGGTCTCCACCGCTAAGCGAAACCCACGTATAGGGCTCTGATAAAAGCCATATTTTTAAAACGTTATTGAAATACGATGCACGTACAGAAAATTGTACATATTGTAAGTACAAACTTTAGTGAATTTTCATGAACTGTACACCCCATGTCACCGGCACCCATGAAAGGAAACATCTTCAAAGTGCCCGGGTATTTTTTTTTCGTTTTGATGACCCCGCTTGGTTGCCTAGCAAACAGGACGTTAAGGAGCATTCTCAGGATGCTCCTGCTCAGGAGCATTCTTTCACTACTGCCTCACCAACATTAGATGTTTTATCTTAATTTTTCCCAATCTAATGGGAGAAACATACGTTATAAATTTTTTAGTTTGCTTACTGGTGACCTTGAGGAAATAGGTGGTTTAGGAAAACTATTTCCAATACTCACTTGAAGAGGAAAAAACAACAACAAAGCAACAACACAAGTACACGGAGAGAATGGATTAATAATCAAACAAGAAATCCAACAGTTTGAGATCTCTCTTTAATGCCATGTCCCACCCCTCCGTACACCAGGCCCAGCTGGTTTTATTGTTGGAGCCTTACAAAGTTACAAAAGACAGATAAAGCCCATGACATTCCCAATTCATGCTAAAATTGATCTCATTTATAAAGAGCTTTTTAAAACTCATAAACATTATCATGCTGAAGTCAACAATGTGTTAAAATACTACACCGTCAAAGAAAATTTTATTTTAAGAATATAAGAATAGTTCAGGCACTGCCGTTAGCTCAGTTGGTTAGAGCGCAGTGCTCTTAACAACAAGGTTGCCGTTTGGATCCCTACCTGGGTCAGTGAGCTGCGCCCTCCACAACTAGACTGAAACAACTACTTGACTTGGAGATGATGGGTCCTGGAAAAACATACTTAAATAAATAAAAGTTAAAAAAAAAAAGAACGGTTCAACTTCTATTTTATCATATCAGTAGGTTAAAGAAGAAAACAGGTGATATAATTGGAAAACCATTTTTTATTGAAAAAGAGCAAAAAGAAAAATTAGGAATAAATGAAAACTTCCTTAAGTTGATAGAATATTTGAAAAACAAAACAGAAAACTTTAACATCTGATAGTCCAATGATTTAAATTTGGAAATAAGACAAAAAGATGGATGGCTTATTCTTTTAGTGTCATATTGGAGTGTTGTCTTATATTTGTTTTGCAAATAAAGATTACTTGACTATTTAGAGCAGTGGTTCTCAAACATTATAGTGCATCAGAGTCACTGGTAGGCTTGTTAAAACAGAGCACTGGGCCCCACCCCCACAGTTTCTCTTAAATAGGTCGGTGCGGCGGAAGAGGGGGGAGGACCTGAAAATTTGCATTTCCACCATGTTCCCCAGTGATGCTGATGCTGATGCTTCCAGTTTGGGGACGATACTTTGAAAACCAGTAATGTAAGGAAATGTTAACTTACAGATTTCTGTTCAGTAGAAAAGATAACTCCAAAAATCATGTTCTGTTGCCCTATAGGACTTGAACGAGTTTTGTCTGTAACTCAGCACACATTTCAAATGCCTTGCCAAGTATAATACAAATACTTTTTCTCAAAAAGTTCCTTGAACCAGCTTTACCACCTTATTGTTCCCTCATTAATTATTTGACACACATTCCTTCATATTTTGTGTGAAAGTCATGTTTTTCCCTTTTTGCAAATTAAACTTTGACATGGTGTACTATGTTAACCTAAAAACAAGAAGCCAAAGTGAGAGGCAACATTTATATGAGATTAAAAAAAAAATGATAGCTATTCCGGAATCACTGATTCAGGCAGAATTCCATGTAGTGTTGCGATTAGGAGACAAAGGCAAGGGGTATTTATGAGAAAGAGAAGGGGAACAGTGACATGAATAGAAGGAAGGCATTTCTATTGGTGCAGAGAAGCTGACATAGGGATGATAATCTAAACAATGTTTTTAATTTTCATTCCCATAATCATCAGTCTGGTAGTCACATTTGCTCCCTTGTAATCCCTGTAAACAGTTCTTTGAGATATCATGTTGCTTTAGGCCCATTCCAAAGGTTACTACTTTGCCCTTGTGGGGGCTAAAAAAAATTATTACTTGTCCTCCCACTTTCTAAGTTCTTTTACCTGGGCTAACGATCAAATTAACAGAGGCAAATTAACAGGAGAAAATCAAAGTGTTAATACATGTGCACAGGGAATTCACATAAGCATGAAAATTCCAAAGACAGTGAGGCAACACTGGGCAAACACGACATTTTTGGATAAAGGAGAAGGAAGGGGATGGGAATTAGATTTCAGAAGTGAGAATGGGCGATTTACAGGTAGTTGAGGAAAAGGGGAACACACACTGCAGGAAAATTCTTGCTGCACCTCAGAAAGAGTGGGACCCAGAGGTATCTAGCTAACAGGCTTGGAGTCTTCCTGACGAGTGCTAGGGTAAAGATTCTTAAAGTGATTAAGCCAAGGTTCCTTTCTTACAGCAGGCTTTTCTGTCTGAATCTCTTGGGCAGGAAAGGGGGGAGGATCAAAGGTTCTTTCTGAGCCTTGTTTCTTAATAAACAGCTTAAAATCAATATCCCAAAAATGCAGCTTCAGGGTGGAAAATTTTTGGTTCCCTTCACCTTGTTTTAACTTTCCAAAGTTTTGAGGTATAAGACGTGCAAGGCAGTTCCTCTGAGATGACAGCTCTGGTTCCATTTTAAAGTGGCTCCGTTTATTGTTTTTTACACGAGTGTAGTAGCCCTGGACAGCAGTGTACAGACACTAGTATGTTTTATCACTAGGGCTATTCCCATTAAGGTCAACAGCAGTAATGTACTGCCATTGCTATGATCCAGCGCTGTTCTTAGGCCAGGAATTCTCAACTGGGGGTGATACTGCCTCCCAGGGGATATTGGGCAGTATCTTTGGTTGTCACAACTTGGGAGTACTGCTGGAATCGAGGGCAGAGGCCAGGGATGCTGCTAAACCTCCGAAAGTGCACAGGACGGTTTCCATAACAACGAATTATCCAGCCAAAAATGTCAATAGTGCTACTATTGAGAAACTCAGTTCTAAACAGAACTCTATTCTAAACAGATAAGCATCGTTAGCATAAATGTTGCAAAAGTGTTACGAAAAAATATCCAGTCTAAGAGAAAGCTTGGAAGAGTTTATTTGAGCCAAACTGACAATTGCTGGGAAGCAAAATCTCAACGGATTGAGAAAATGCTCCGTAAAATGGTGGTTTTGCAGCTTATTTTATACATAGAATCAGAGGAGGGTTACAGGAAACCCATTGGGTTTAAGAGCGTGGCAGAAAGCAAAGCAGGGATGTCTCTGGGATTGGATAAAAGTAAATTGGAGAGACAGGTACTTCTTTCACAAGGTGGGTACAGGATAGTTAATAGTTCACAGAGATGTTAATCAAGGGACATGAATAATAATGAGGGATTCTGGACTTTCCTGCTCTGGCCCGGAAAAAAACGATTACTGACATTCCACGGATGTCGTCTTAGGTGCAAGGAGACAATAGACAGGCTCACTTAGGGTGAAGATTGACTTTATAAAGGAAGCATCAGGCTATAGATGTGATTTCCCGCCATGGCCCACCTTAGTTATGAATTTTTATTTTTTATGTTCACGCCATCTTATGTGGTCATTTTCAGTTTCCTGAGCTTGTTAGGTTTTACCTGTAGCCCGTTTTCCATCCTCAGCAGCTTGTTTTATATGTAGAATCAAAGGAGGAGGGTTACATGAAATCCAGTGCTGGTAGATTAAGGGGGTGGGAGAGCCAAGAGGGGAAATCTCTGGGATTGGATAAAACTAAATTGGAGAGACAGGTACTTATTTTACATTGGTGGTGTCGACTGCCAAAAGTAACTGTCCAGAAAATCCACCAAAAGAGCAGTTTATTCGGGAAAATAAAAAAGAAACAAAAACCACCACTGCAGTGCGGGAACACACACCTCCGACTAGGGACTCCAACCAGCTGCCCACGTGAAGAAGAATAACCCCAGTTCCAAGATGGTTATTCTATCTATCCGCATCCCTCCCCAGATAGTTACCACAAAGTCCAACAGGAAGACAGCACCAGAGAGCCAATAAGGGGCCCAACTCCACCCATAGTCCTCCCAGCTCTATGGTTAAGCATTTTAAGATGCCAGTTCACTTTTATCAGTGAGTACAGGATAGTTAATAGTTTACTTTTTACAGCACATAGAGATGGTAGTCAGGTGACAAGAGTAATAATGAGGGATTCTATAGTTTCCTGTTCTGGTCCAGAAAAGGGGATTACTGGCTTTCAAAGGGTATGTTATCCTAGATGTAAAAAGACAATAGACAGGCTCACTTAAGGTAAAGATTGATCTTTGTCAAGGAAACCACAGGTTAAGGATGTGACTTCCTGCCATGGCCCATCTTAGTTAGGAATTTTTAACATTCACACCATCCTATGGGACTATTTTTCAGTTTCCTGAGCTTATCAGGTTTAACCTGTGGCCCCTTTTCCGTCCATCACACTAGTATTTGCAGATGAAAGTCTATCTAAGAAAACTAAGAACAATTAGAAGTCACAGAATGCCAGGTGGCCTGTGGGGTGTAGTGGAGCATGGTGTGTAAAGCAGGCTCCCCAGGCGCACCTGGGGAAGGACTCAGAGACCCCGTTCGCTCCAGCCTCAGCCGCCTCACAGGTGAAGAGAAGAGCTTCACAAGGACTTGGAGGCAAGCAGGGGAGCCCCGGCCACATCTGTCTTACCTCCTGCCAGCCTGAGAGAAAGCCAGCGTTCAGAGCTGGGAGTCTTGAAAGCCCTGGCCCAGCCCTACGTGCACCTATGGAGGTGAGACCCAGGGAGAGGTAGGGTCAGCCCAGGTCACTGAGCCCATAACGGAAGGGCCCTAACCACAATTCAGAAACCCTGGGGCCTGAAGACCCATCCTTTCGTTCTACAGATCCAAGTGGGAGTTCAGTCCAGCCTCTGGTCAGCATGTGAGTTTTTGGCTTCTAACGCCAAGGGCCTTACTTCCTCTCACCTGCAGCTTGCTGCCACATTCGTGCAGTCCCACATTAAAGATGAGTGTCTCCCTGAAGGGGTTTGAAGGGCTGGGGGCACAGGCCTCAGGCTGGAGCAGGGGGCCCTGTACAACTTCACCATCAGCTGGGCCTTCCTGCACTGTGCAGCCGTGGCATGGGGCAAGGGAGCTGTGGGGCGCTAAGGGGTACGGAGGGGGAATCCAGGGATGAGCCCTCCCTGAGACTGGCCACGTCCTTGCAGCCCCCACGGCATCACTCACACCTCCAGACTCGCCGCAAGCCCCATGTCCATCCCCTCTGCCTCCTCAGGCTGCAGAACACTGGGCTCCATACCCACCCCTCTCTTCACACTTGGTTCCCTGCTCAGGGGGTTGTTAAAGGGGAGCTGGTCCTACCTGCTGGAAAAAGGTCTTAGGAAATCGTCTTTTCAGGATTAGTTCTTCATTCATTCATTCATTCATTCATTCACTTACTCACCAAATACCCATTGTCCGCTTCTCTATGCCAGGCCCCGGGGTGATAGGTGAAATTGAGTGCCCAATCCAAGGAGCCCCCCTTTCTTTTTAGAGACAGACAGACAGACCCTCAGACCATGATGTCCTCTGGTCAGGTGTGTGCCCAGGCCTGGAGGGAGGGGTGATGGTGAGTGTGAATGTGGAGGGAGGAGGGGGTGTCCAGGCAGAGGGCCCCGCCTGCGAAACTGGGGTAGAGGCAGGGCGCATTCTATCTGGAAGGCTTTCAGACCCCACCAGTGGTAGGCCCGGTCTGGGTCATAGATAAAGGCTTCATGTTAATTTTTAAAATGATATTTAATACATTTAATTATATAAAACAAAAAAGATTGTTGTATAAAAATCAGAAAAAGTTAACAAACCCTGTCTCCAAATCGGTAACCCTCTCTCTTTCCAATAACTGCTCTAACAGTACTTTTTTTCCCATGTGTATACAACCATGGTATACTAAGAAATATATATTTGGTCTCTGCCCTTGGTTCCTGACAGAGAGCTCCTAAATCCCTCAGAATTTCCTGAGTGATTGAGTATTTTGTGGCCTGATGAGGCAACTCTTGGTGGGCTCTTGGATAGCTTCAGGACGCAGCTGGTACCAGGAATACCAAGCCTTGATGAGAAGCTCGCAGAGGGGCTGGACATGAGTTAGCAGTCGGTCATGCCTATGTGATGAAGCCTCTATAGAATCCCTGAGCCACAAAGATTCCAGGTTGTTGAACACACCCCCATGTTGGGAGGGTGATGCACTCCACCTGTACAGAGACAGAAGCTTCTGCTCTCAGGACCCTCCCACATCTCACCCTATGTGTCTCTTCATCGGGCTGCTCATCTGTATCCTTTATCATGTCCTTTATCATACCCGTATAGTAAACCAGTGAGTGTAAGTGTTTCCCTGAGTTCTGTGAGCCGTTCTTGCAAATTTTCAAATGTGAGGAGGGATTGTGAGGCCCTGATTTCAAGCCATGTCAGGCAGACGTGTGAGTAACCAGTGGGCCCACTACTTGCAACTGTCGTTGAAATGGGGGCTATCATGTGAGACTGAGCCCTTCACCTGTGTGGTCAGCTGGTGTCAGAGAGCTGGTTGGTGTGGGGGGAAATCCCACACATTTGATGTCAGAGTATTCATTGTGTAGAGGAGTAGAGTTTTTCCTTTGGCCAGCATAAATACGAATTTCATAAAATGCTACCCTAGTCTATATTCTGTATCAGAACCTAGTTTTTCACTCAACAGTGACTAGGGGCAGGCTTTGAACAGACTAAAAATTGTGTGCAGCCTGCCCTGGGTCCCAGCAGGGATGAGAGCACTGGAAGAGGAGTCTACCCATGATGCTGGGTGACCTTGGGCAAGTCTCTACCCTCCTCAGAGCCTCCGTGTTCTTAGTCAAATTAAGGTCAGGCAGGGGTGTAGCTAGGACTAGATCAAAGTTTTCCAAAGTCAGAAACACCACCTAAAGCTGTGTAGCTTGTGCACTGCACAACCCCAAGCGGAGGGGTTCTCTTGTCATAATCTGTGAGAACAAAGCTGGGCAGCAAATGGGCCCTGCCCAGAAGGTGGTGTGTGAGCCTGGCGGTACACAAGGTGGTGTTAGGTGGTATGCAGACACATTTATTTTTATGGTTACTGTCCTTTCTATTTATACTACATGATCCTGATTTTCCACCTTTGGTATATCAGAATCCCCTGAAGCACTTGTTAAACCACAGATTGCTGAGCCCCACTCCCCAGTGTCTGATTCAGTAGGTCTGGAGTGGAGGCTGAGAATTTGCATTCCTAACAAGTTCCCAGGTGGTGCTAATGCTTCTGGTTTAGGGACCACAATTTGAGATCCACTAATCAAGTAGCCTTTTAAAATATATTTGTTTAGGTTTTAACATGAGTTGATTTAAAACATGTGAATAGATATTCAACATCACTAACCACTAGGGAAATGCAAATAAAGACCATGGTAAGAGATCAATCAGTACAGACTTACTAGGACAGCTGAACCCAAAAGAAGTGACAATATCAATTCCTGGCAAAGACGTAGGTAAACTGGATCTGTCATACATTGCTGATAGGAATATAAAATGATACAGACATTCTGGAAAATAGTTTGGAAGTTTCTTTAAAAACTAAACATATGTCTTCTATATGACCTAGTTGCACTCCTGGGCATTTGTCCAAGAAAAATGAAAACTTATGTTTGCACAAAAACCTGTACGTGATTATTCATGGCATACTTATTTGTCATAGCCTCAATCTGGAAACAATCAAATGTTCTTCAAATGGTTAAGCAAAGTTTTTTTATAACCATGCTATAAAATACTACTTAGCAATAAAGAGGAACAAGCTATTGATACATGCAACAACTTGGATAGGTCTCAAGGGTTTTATCCTGAGTGGAAAACAAAAAGCCAATCTCAAAAGATCATAGTATATGACTCCATTATATATAACAGTCATGAAATGACAAAATTATAGAAATGCAAAGCAGATCAGTGGTTGCCAGGGGACAGGGACGGTGGAAGGGAGGAGGTAGGTGTGACTACAAAGGAGTAGCAGAAGGAACTCTTTGTGTTGATGGAATAGTTCTATTTTTTTTTTAATCTTTTATTTTTTTACTTTCTTAAAGCTGTCCTTTTCCTTTTTCTTTTCTTTTTTTTAAGGGGAACAGGACTTTAATGGGGAACAGTGTGTACTTCCAGGCCTTTTTTCCAAGTCAAGTTGTTGTCCTTTCAGTCTTAGTTGTGGAGGGTGCAGCTCAGCTCCAGGTCCAGTTGCCGTTGCTAGTTGCAGGGGCCACAACCCACCATCCCTTGCGGGAGTGAAACCGGCAACCTTGTGGTTGAGGAGATGCACTCCAACCAACTGAGCCATCCAGGAGGCAGCTCAGCTCAAGGTGCCGTGTTCAATCTTAGTAGCCCATGTGGGAATCGAACCGGTAGCCTTTGGAGTTAGGAGCATGGAGCTCTAACCTCCTGAGCCACCGGGCTGGCCCTAGTTCTGTATTTTGATTATAGGTGGTTATACGAATCTGCATATGTAATATAATGATGCAGAACTATACATTTGTCATTGTTTTGATATTGTACTGTACTTATGTCAGATGTCAACCATTCGAGGATATGGAGTGAAGGGCACATTGAACCTCTCTGCATTATCTTTGAAATCTCGGAATCTATAATGATTTCAAATTAAAAGTTAAATAAAAAATGAAAAATAATTGATTTAAATAAAAGTATTAAGTGAAAAATAATACTTAATAGTATGCAAATCTGGCAAAAATTTTGACATAGTAAATAACTGAACGTCTGTAATGTGTTCAATGCGCAGTCGCCCCCGCCAGGCCCTGCTCTAGGCCAGGCCACCTGCAGGAGGCTGGGGCTTTGTACTCTTTTTCCTCCTTGGCATTGGGGCAGGGTTTCCAGATAAAATACAAGATGCCCAGTAAAATGGAGGTTTCTGATAAACAGGAATAATTTTTTTTAGTATAAGTATGTCCCATGCATTATTTGGGAATGCGTATACTAAAAAAAAAAAAAAAAATTAGGTCTCTAAATCTTTTAATGTATTTAATGTAGTCATTTTTTAAGTTCTTGTCTGCTAATTCTAATATCTGAGCCATTTATGGCTCTGCTTGTATCAACTGGTTTTTTTCTTAATTTTAGAATATCTAATATATATATATATATATATATATATATATATATATATATATATATATACACACACACAATATAATTGGGGAATATTAAGGAACAGTGTGTTTTTCCAGGATCCATCAGCTCCAAGTCAAGTCATTGTTGTTGTTGTTTTCAATCTAGTTGTGGAGGGCGCAGCCCACTGGCCCATGTAGGAATTGAACCGGCGACCTGAATGTTATGAGCACTGCGCTCTAACCACTGAGAAAACCGGCCACCAAGTAAATATTTTTTGATAGGTTGAACATTGTGAACACACATTGTAGAGATTTGGATTATGTTATTTTACTCTAAATTGTGTTGAGTTTTATTTTGGCAGACAATTAAATTACTGATGGATTAACTTGGTCATATACATCAAGGATTGATTTTAGGTTTTGTTAGTGCATGTCTTTTCCATTTTGCCCTTTTTCCTAGGGAATCCTCCTTACTCCCAAAGCATAGCCTTCTAGGCTCTCATGTGAATGTCTGAGATGTTCACCAAGGGCTCTCCACTCTGGCTGGCTCAGAACTCCAATGTCTCTCCAGCATTCTTTACATTCACTCAGGAATATAAAGAAGGAAGAAAATAGGATCTATAACCAGGAGAAAAATCAATCAATGGAAATAGACCCTGAATGACAGATGATATATAGTCCCCCTTCACTATAGTTTCACTTTTGGTGGTTTCAGTTATGCGTGGTCGTGCATCATCCCTTTGTCCAGTGTATCCACATTGTGTACGCTCCCGCCCATTAATCACTTATAGCTGGCCTTGCCTATCAGATTGATTGCCCTAGTACCCCAGTGTTTGTGTTCAAGTCACCCTTATTTACTTAATAAGAGCTCCAAAGTGCAAGAGTAGTGATGCTGGCAATTCAGAGATGCCAGAGAGAAGGCATAAAGTGCTGCCTTTAAGTGAAAAGGTGAGTATAGTATAATAAGATTTAGAAAGACAGAAAGACCACATTGACATATCTTATTACAGTATATTCTTAGTATGTTATTTTATTATTAGTTATTGTTGTAATCTCTTACTGTGCCTGATTTATAAATTAAACTTTATTATTGATATGTAATAGTTTCCTATTATATCATATATATAGGATTGAGTATTATCCGGGTTTCAGGCATCCACTGCGGCGGGCGGGGATCTTAGAACGTATCCCCCATGATGTAATTAGCATATAGGGATATTTAAAAACAATTGTTATAAATATGCTCCAGAAGTTCAAGAAGGTAGGGAAAAACCTGAACATGAGGAGAAAAGATAAATGGAAGATATAATACAATATGGAATCTCTAGAGATAAAAATGTCAGCAGTGCATGAGATTAACAACAGATTAGTCACCACAGGAAAAAACCAAAGTGACCTTGAAGGCAATGGACTTGAATAGAAGCCATCAAAAATGAAAGATAAACAGAAAAAAAGACTGAAAAAAAATGAAGAGAACATCAGTGATTTGTGAGACAATATCAAGTTGTGTAACATACATGTAATTGAAATCCCAGAAAGAGAGAAGAGAGAGGAGACAAAAATATTTGAAGAAACCATGGCCAAAAAATTTCCAAATTTGATGAAAACTGTAATCCCAGAGAACCAAGATCCTCAATTAACTCCAAGGAGAAGAAAACCACACCAAGACGTATCATAAAAAATTGCATTTAAAAAAGTGATAAAGAAGGGCGGCCGGATGGCTCAGTTGGTTAGAGCGCAAGCTCTGAACAACAGGGTTGCTGGTTCGATTCCCACATGGGCCAGTGAGCTGCGCCCTCCCCAACTAGATTGAAGACAACGAGCTGCTGCTGAGCTGCCAGAGGGGCGGCCGGATGGCTCAGTTGGTTAGAGTGCGAGCTCTTAACAACAAGGTTGCTGGTTCAATTCCCACGTGGGATGGTGGGCTGGGCCCCCTGCAACTAAAGATTGAAAACGGCAACTGGACTTGGAGCTGAACTGCACCCTCCACAACTAAATTGAAGGACAACGACTTGGAGCTGATGGGCCCTGGAGAAACACACTGTTCCCCAATATTCGCCAATAACATTTGTAGGAAAAAAGGTGATAAAGAAAACTATCTCTTCAAAGAAGGTAGAGAATAAAGGCCCATTATTCATAGAGGAATAAAGATGGCCACTCTCCTTAGCAACAATACATTGAAAAATGCAACTAAAAAATAATTGATTGTTATCTGCTGATTGTTATGTGCTGAAAGAAAAAAAAAGTTATCCTTCTAGAATTCTATATTCAGACAAAAACTTTTATAAATGAAGGCAAAATAAAGACTTTTTGACACATAACACCTATTCTCCTCAAACTATTCCAAAAAATCCAGGAGGGAAGTCTCCCACGCTGATTTTGCGAGGCCACAATTACCCTGATCCCCAAACCAGACAAAGACATAACAAAAAAAAGAAAATTATAGGCTGATATCCCTAATGAACATAGATGCAAAAATCCTCAACAAAATATTAGCAAATTGAGGGGTCGGCCCGGTGGCTCAGACGGTTGGAGCTCTGTGCTCCTAATTCTGAAGGCTGCTGGTTAGATTCCCACATGGGCCAGTGGGCTCTCAACCATAAGGTTGCCGGTTCAACTCCTTGAGTCCCGCAAGGGATGGTGGGCAGCGCCCCCTGCAACTGGCAACGGCAACTGGACCTGGAGCTGAGCTGCGCCTTCCACAACTAAGACTGAAAGGACAACAACTTGAAGCTGAACGGCACCCTCCACAACTAAGATTGAAAGGACAACAACTTGACTTGGAAAAAATCCTGGAAGTACACACTGTTCCACCCCCCTCCCCAAAAAAAAATATATTAGCAAATTGAATTCAGCAATATACTAAAAAGATAATACACCATGATCAAGTGGGATTCATTCCTGGTATGCAAAGTTGGCTCAATAGCCACAAATCAATGATTGTGATACATCAATAAAATAAAAAATAAAAATCATATGGTTATATCAATGGATGCAGAAAAAGCAACTGAAAAAATTCAGCATCCATTTATGATAAAAAAAACTCTCAACAAAATGGGAATAGAGAAAACATATCTCAACATAATAAAGGTCTTACATGACAAACTCATAGCTAACATCATGTTCAATGGGGGAAAAGCTGAAAGCATTCCCCTTAAGATCAAGAACAAGACAAGGATGTCTGCTTTCACCACATAGTATTGGAAGTCCTAGCCATAGCAATCAGACAAGATAAAGAAATAAAAGGCATCTAAATTGGAAAGTAGGAAGTAAAATTGTCATTATTTGCAGATAACATGATACTATATATAGAGAACCCCAAAAAGTCCACCAAAAATTTATTAGAACTGATAAGTGAATTAAGTAAAGTAGCAGGATACAAAATTAATATTCAGAAATTGGTTGCATTTTTAAAATTTATTTTTATTAGTTTCAGGTGTACAAAGCAACATAATAGTTAGACGTTTGAACCCCTCATAAAGTGATAACCCACCCCCCAAGCTACTACCCCTCTGACATCTTATATAGCTATTGCAATACCATCGACTATCTTCCCTATGTTATATTTCACATCCTGTGATTATATATACCTCTATATTTAGTTATAGTTGACATTCAATATTATTCTACTTCAGCTTCAGGTGTACAGTGCATTGGACACAGTCTATGACGTGATCCCCCTGATAAGTCCAGTGCCCATCGGGCACCTTACATGATCTTTACAGCATTGTTGATTATATTCCCCATGCTGTATTAACTGTCAATTTGTATTTCTTAATACCTTCACCTTTTTCACCCTGCCCCCAATTCCATTCCCATCTATCACCCTGATAGATCTAGTACCTATCTGGCACCATACCTAGTTATTACAATATTATTGACGATATTCCTTATGCTATACGCTACATCACCATGACTACTGTATAATAGCCAATCTGTACTATTTTTATTTTATTTTATTGCGAAAATATTGGGGAACAGTGTGTTTCTCCAGGGCCCATCAGCTCCAAGTCATTGTCCTTCAATCTAGTTGTGGAGGGCATAGCTCAGCTCCAAGTCCAGTTGTTGTTTTCAATTTTTAATTGCAGGAGGCACAGAGCACCATCCCATGCGGGAGTCAGGCGCCCCTCCGGTAGCTCAGCAGCAGCTCGTTGTCTTTAATCTAGTTGTGGAAGGTGCAGCTCACTGGCCCATGAGGGAATCAAACCGGCAACCCTGTTGTTCAGAGCTCATGCTCTAACCAACTGAGCCATCTGGCCACCCCCCAGTTTGTACTTCTTAATCCCTTCCCCTTTCACCCATCCTTAACCCCCCTCCCATCTAAAAGAAGTCCCTCTAAGATTATGTGTCTTGTAATACTGGTTTGGTGGTGATGAATTCCTTCAGCTTTTTCTTGTCTGGGAAGCTCTTTATCTGTCCTTCAATTCTAAATGGTAGCTTTGCCGGGTAGAGTAATCTTGGTTGTATGTTATTGCTTTTCATCACTTGGAATATTTCCTGCCACTCCCTTCTGGCCTGCAAAGTTTCTGTTGAGAAATCAGCTGACAGTCTTATGGGGGCTCCCTTGTAGGTAACTAACTGCTTTTCTCTTGCTGCTTTTAAGATTCTCTCTTTGTATTTAACCTTTGACATTTTAATTATGATGTGTCTGGTGTGGGCCTCTCTGGGTTCATCTTGTTTGGGACTCTCTGCCCTTCCTGGGCTTGTATGTCTATTTCCTTTACCAGGTTAGGGAAGTTTTCTGTCATTATTTCTTCAAATAGGTTTTCAATTCCTTGCTCTCTCTCTCTTCTCTTTCTGGTTCCCCTATGATGTGAATGTTGGTACGCTTGATATTGTCCTGAGGCCCCTAAAACTCTCCTCAATTTTTTGGATTCTTTTTTCTTTTTGCTGTTCTGGTTGGGTGTTTTCTACTACCTTGTCTTCTACATCGCTGGTTGGATCCTCTGCTTCATCTAATCTGCTGTTGATTCCCTGTAATATATTCTCCATTTCCATTATTGTATCCTTTATTTCTGACTTTTTCATGGTTTCCATCTCCATTTTGATGCTTCCTGTCTCTCTGTTGAAGTTCTCCCTGAGATCAATGAACATCCTTATAACCAGTGTTGGGAACTCTGCGTCTCAGAGATTGCTTATCTCCATTTCACTTAGTTCTTTTTCTGGAGCTTTGTTCTGTTTTTTTATTTGGGACATGTTTCTTTGTCTCCCCATTTTGGCTGCCTCCCTGTTTGTTTCTATGTATGAGGTAGTGTGGCCACACAGCAGCCTACCCATCTGTCTTCTTGTACCTGCCCCTAAAGAAAGGAGAGCCTGTGAGAAGGATCCTTTCAGGGACATTGCTTCACCTTTGTGCTTGCACCTTATGTCTCCCTGTTTGGCTCCAAAACGATGGTTGGTCAGCCAATGATGAGTAAGATTCCCCAAGGGGGGGACAACTCAAGCCAGGTGCAGTTGAGTGGGGACCAACAGGGGAACCCACGGGGTTCATAGAGGTGGGCACAGTCCCCCACCTTCCCCCAGCTAAGGAAAGCCTCTGCTTCTGTGGCTGCATTCCTTCCCACAACCTGCAAGGGAAGAGATTCAATGATGTGCTCTCCATCTATTCATATGCATAAAGGTTTTGTCCCTTGGGGAAGTACGTACATCGTGAGACTCATGGTTCAGCTGTCTGCAGGCAAGGGTGACTGGCTTGAATCAGTTTCCTATTATGATGTATGGGATTCACAGATCTTGCGATTGACAAGCTTTATCTCCTTTACTTCCCCACCTAACTAATAAAAACTAATGCATAGGCCCAATTCAGGGAGTCCAGTCCTTGAGACTGGGGGTCCCTTGGTCCTGTTTATAATCTATTATTGACGACTGTCTTTTCTTAACCCTGTGCCACCCTCCTCGCTCCCCACAACTCTCGTAGCATGGGACACGACACGGTAGAGCTACTATGTCTTCTGGTCTTAGTAGAATGGCCTAATGTAGTAGGTGTGCTGTGGGGCTCAGTGGCACAGTCTCCCTGGTCACCTGAGCCACGCGCTCCAGGTGTGCTCCTTGTGTGGGATGTGTGTGCCCTCCTCTTGTAGTTGAGCCTTGGTTGATAATTGCACATCAGTGGGAGGGACTTGTTGTGTCCTCACTTGTTGTGAGGACTGGCCTTGACTACAGTGGAAGAGTTTTTGTGCAGGGGCTGATCCTACAGAGCAGGATCTGCCTCAGCAGGACTCTGGTGCCTGCCCAATCTGCCCCTTGGGTGTGTTGTACTTTGAGGCAGCTGGGTAATACTCTAGCTCGTTTTGAAGCTGGCCAATGGGGGCGCCAGCCCCAGGACCACCTTGGAGGATCCGCTGTAGGTCTACTTCAGCCACAGCCTGTGCCCCACCCAGCGGGAGCCACAAAGAAATCCACAGATGGCTGCTAACTGTGCTGTGCTTGGAATCACCTTGAGAAGCCAAGCTGCAAACCCAGGCCAGCTGCCACTAGTGCTGCACTTAGCGCTGCTCAGCCAGAGGTACAGGACACGCTCAAGCCGGATGCTGCTTTACTGGGTTCCGTGAACCTTTCAGCAACCCTAGGAAAGTCTGCAGTTGAGCCAAGGCAGGTGGTCTGCACGGAAGCAGCCTGGGTGTGCCCAAAAGTTGGGTGGGGCTAGGTCTCCAATTGCCAGGATGTGACAAAAGAATAGTGGAGACTCAATTATGGCAGCCGCCTTCCCTGTGCCGTGCTGGCATCCCATCATCCCCACTGACACTGAGAAGGTGGTTTCATGGCAGCATAACCTGCTGGCAAGCCTGGCCTACAGAGAGTCAGGTGCCCCTTCACTGGAGCCCTCCTTGTTAACTTAGGCGCATTTCTCTGAGCCGAATGGTGGACTCTCTGCTTGCACGTAATGAAATCATTCTAACACTCTTACCTCCCTGAACCTTGGGATGCTTTGGGAAAGCAGTTACACAATTTCCACCTAAGCAGCCACCATGCCTATGCTTCAAGGAACCATGCCAGTGGTGTGTTAGAGCTCCAGATGTCCTTGCCAGGACATTAAATCCTTAGCCACAGCTGAGGGCTCCCAGGTCCATACGTTCTCATGTATACAAACTTGTATTCTACCCTTGGTCCACCACCCTCATTTTCTCCTACACCCCCTCTCACAGAGTCTTCCAGTACACATCAGAAAGCTCTTGCAAACTTTTGGTGACTAAATCATTTCACCCAGAGCGGGACTGACCCTAGTTATTGGTCTGGTGGCAATAAGGAGGACACACGTAATCCCTCCGTAAGGTGTCTGCCTCTGAGAAGTTCTGTGCCTCGTCTCCAGGCAGAGGTAGGCCCCCAGTGAGGAGGCAGAGGGTGGGTGGTTCACGGGTCCTACGCCACAGCATCCAGGGGAACTGGAGGTCCAAGGTTCTCAGGTGGACCCACTCACATTTCCCATATGGGTACGGAGATCCTGTTGCTTTTCTATCAGGAGCTCTGCATTGAGGGTAAGAGGCCCATTACATTCAGTCTCCTTTGCAATTCTGCCAACCTTATGATTTGATTCTGTGTCTGATTTTAGGAACAGGAGAAGAGAGTTTCTTTAAGTCCTGTCTTTGGCTTTGAAGAGCCTGTTGTTGCTGACCAAACAGGATATTTCAAGCATCAAAAAGAATTGCAAAGAAATGAAACACACCAAATATGTTAACAATCCAGGAGTGCTCTGAGTTGATAGTTGGCTGAGTCAAGCCTGTCTGTCATTCTATTTATTTAGAAGAAAATAAGTTAATCACCTTTGGAAGATGCTAGAGAACCAACTTGTATTTTAAAAGCTGGTTAGTAAAGGGAAAGAATTGAGTACTTTTTTCTGCAGTTCTGATACAAACTATACTTTAGGGTTACGATGAAGGAAAATTCTTTGTTATTGTGCAAAAATACACATAACATAACATTTACCATTGTAACCTTTTTTTTTTTTTTTTTGATGTCTTTTATTTAAGGAAAAACAATCTATGGATTGGGGGAGTACAAGACCACACAAGTAGTGGAGAGCTCTTTCCCAGAGATTTTGGGCAGGGCTGAGTTTTATACCTCATTAGAAGAGGCAACCTGGAAATAAGTCACGATTGGCTGGGAGAGTGGGGGTCTCCTTATAAGGCTAGCAGGTGCTATTTTCTAGGATAAAGTAAGTTACCTAAAGCTGAATTGGAGGATTGTGATCGGTGTCTGTTAGGATTCCTTGACAGAGGTGTTTTCCATAAGTGTAGGCGACTTAGGCAGATTTAGATTTGTGACATGGGCTGGGCCACGGCGATGGCCTCCATTTTGTGGGTCCTGATATATAAATTAACTTTATCACTATGAAGTGGAACAGAATTTACCACTTTTTAACCACTCTAGACATTGTAGATGACAGATGGCAATGCAAAATAATTCTTGTCGATAATCATGCAAACAAATTGCCCTCTGGAGATTCAGTTGACTACCTACCAATGGAAAACCCAGTTTTACATTTATAATTTTTTTAACATTCCTTTACTCCATTTAATTTATGCTTCTTTGACTTCTCCTTTGAACTGGTTGTAATATCTGCTCGGTTCCCTGACTAATAGTGAACTAAGCACAACCTGTAACATGTGCTCGTCTTTCTATGAGAGACATCATTTCCTTTTTTAAAATTATTTTTCAACTCCACACACCAGCTGACTTGGTAAGGGGGGAATCCAGCCAGAGGTTCCAGCAGGAGAGGTACCAGCCTGGGCGGAAGGCTCAGGAAGGAGTGGCATTGGATGTCGGGCCTCTGACCGGGGAGTCTGGGGCCAGGTTTCCTTCTTGGGGCACCATTATTTCCAGGAGAGAGAGAGATAGGCCACAGATGGGGCGAAGGTGGGCAGAGGGGAGGCAGTGCTAAGGTTCAGAAGGGAGACAGAAAGTCTCGTTCAGCAGGGGCATCTATCTACCTGTCCTTGGCCCAGGCAAGGGCTCACAGAATGATTCTGACCCTGTCAACCTGCTTGCAAGATGTGAGGTGACATCCTGGATACCTGGGTGATGAGGAAGTAGGCAGGAACCCTTCCCAGACCCTGAGGGAGCCTTGGCTGAGTCCCTGATACTGGAAGCTGGAGGCTCTGGAATGTGGCTGGAGGGGGGAATGTGCCCTCCCTCCTCCTCTCAGCTGACTCACCTGGACATTTTTGCTAATGCTGTTCTGTCTGCCGGCAACACCCTCCCTGGAAGCGCAGTGAGTCTGGAAGACGCTGTTTCCTTTCTCATACTGCCTCTGCTGTCCCTCAGAGTCAGCATGTGGCCACCTGGGCTAGAGTGGCAGGCGCGGGAGAACCGAGGGGCTCCTGCAGGAGTTAGTGTGGGGAGGGGCCAGGACGAGGTCAGTAGGGCAGGCTGGAGCCGTGGAGACTCAGAACTTGGCAGAGGATGGGAGAGTCCTCGGCTCCCACGCTCTTCTCCTGTCTCTCCTGCAAGCCCCTGTTCTGTCCTGGCCAAGGGGTTGGAGCCCTGAGACCATCACAGCAACCCCTTTCTGAGAAGGAAGGTAACAGGGATTAAAGGTTGGATCTGGCAGGCATTTGTCAAGGGACAATGGTCCCACCCCTTCTCCACAGGGGATTTGGGAGCCAAGGAGAGTGCCAGGAAGGGCAGGCCCAGATTTGTACCCATCTCTGCGGCTGGAGAGGCCTTACCTCTGCTGGGTACACAGGCAAAGCTGAGCTCCCACTGGCCCCACTACCGGTGTGTCTAGGCAAAGCTCTGCCTGGTCAGTCCTGAGATGACTGGTCTGTCCGGTCCTCCCCTTGGGGTTCCACCTTGCCCACTGCTGTCCAGCTCTCCAGGACCCTTTGGGTCTCCACACACCCTCTCTTCTGGTGCTGGACTAGGGACACAGGATGACCCCCAGTGCAGCCCCCGCTTCCTGTCCTCAAGAGTCAAGCAGAATGAAGCCCTGTGGAAAGCCCTCAGTTATCACAGAGTGAGCGAGGGCTCCTATCTGCACTCAGCGGTGTTACGGAGGGGTCACGGAGGGGGGCAGAACTCAACATAGAAGAGCTAGATGGTGGTCCTGTCAGGGGAGGAGGGAGGCACCGCCCGGGCTGGCATGCCAGGGATGGCCCTGGCTGAGGGGTTGGGGTGGGTCCATGACAAGAGGAGTATTACCCAACCCTCCGTGCTGGATCCCCATCCTGTCCTGGAGGTTATGGAGCTTCGAAATGTTCTTTTATTGAAACCTTGTTGATCTGAGGCTAGAATTCCCACTCGATTTATTTCAGGTATTAGGATGGGCTATTTCAAGTGTTGCGAGGGCCTCCAATGGGAGGCCCGTGCAGGGGAAGAGCAGTGAGAGAGCCCAGGTGTAGCCCAGCTCAGATGCCAATTCCAGTACCAACCCTGCCCCAGACTGAGCCGCAATCCTGGGCAACCCTGGGCCCTCACCCCAGACACAGGCTGAGCCCTGATCTTCATTCAGCTCTTGACGGAGCTTTCTCTGTAAGTTGTGCTTGATCCAGAGGGCCTTGGTGGTTAGAAAGCATAAGTCTGCTCCAGCGACTGGAGCCCGACCTCAGAGCCCTCACCTGCTGTGGGGTGGCCTTCAGTCACGCTTCTGTCCCTCATCCTGTCCCAGGAGCTCCTGCTTCGCCCATTGCTGCTAGGAGGCCTCAGCCCTGAGAACCGCTAGCAGGGGTCTAGGTCTGCTGGAGCCCTGCCCAGCTTGGGCTCCAGTCCAGCCTGGCCCGGAGGGAAGCTGGAAGGGCAGGAGAGGAGGGTCCAGTGTCCTGTGCTGTGGGTGGCTGTCACTCTTGGACTGGAGCTATCAGAACCAAACCTTCCTGGCCCTGAGGGGGCCTGGAAACGGGGGTGGCCTGTCAGGCTGGGCAGGGGCTGGGCAGAGGGCGCTGACGCAGCTCTCACTTTGCTCTGTGAGGCACTGGAACTTCTTGGCATCCCCAGGTCCATCAGGTAAGACCTGGGCATCCAAGCAAGGGAGACAGAATGGGGATGCCATAGTGGGTTGTTTGGCCTAGGGGCCGGAGTCACCAACCTGCAGGACAGGAGGGGTTCATGGAAGGGCTGTGGTGAGAACAGGAGTGATGAAATCAGGACTGGAGGTGGAAGTGGCCACAGACGACAGCCTCCCTCCCTGCCCTCGGTGGGGGCCATCCCACCCCACACTGGCCAGGCTTGGACCTGTAACCTCTTCACCCAGAAGGGGGTTGGGGGTGGTGTGCAGACAGAGGAGCACAGGTTTACAAAGCAAAGGATTGAACAGTGACAAAGGGCAAAGCTGAGATGTGTTTGGGGTGAGGGTGTGTCGTGGAGGATTTCTTTCCTTAGAAAAGGAGGGTGGGTGGGGAGAAGGGCAGGGTGGCAGTCTGGCTCCGCTCTCTCCAGTCTGAAAGTCACTGACCCTCGTGGAGGTCCCACAGAGGCCAGGAGCCTGGTGGGAGGATTTGGAAAGAGCTGACAACTTCCTGTGGCCCCCAGAGGTGAGGTGTGGGGCACAGTGTGATCCTCTGTGCCGGGCTTCCATGAAGGCACAAGCCTCCAGCCCCACCCCACCCTTCTTGCCCTCTGAGGGCCACCCCAGCCCTTTCCCGTGTCTGCAGCGGCATGAGCAAGGCCCCGGAGGAGGCTCCTGGCGAGCGCCCACACCATTCTGGGCCTGCCCACCACTGGGCAGAGCAGTGGTGGGGACCTGGGAAGAACGCCGTACACGAAGCCCGCCGCCTCCTCACTCAGCATCCCGTCAGGCCTCTGGCCAGGATCCCCGTGGGCCTAACATGGGGTTGGCCTGGGGGGCCGTTTTCTTATCCTCTGTCCCTCAGGCTCCCCATCCAACCCGATGGAATGGGAGCAGAGACCAAGCAGCTGCAGGACTGGGGTGGGGAGCGGGGGGGACGTGGCTGCTAGGGTTGCTGCCTCCCGCTAAGTCCCACCCCTCCTGGACACAGAGCCCTCACCATGCTTAGCACTCTGCCACGATCACAACTCTGCCATGACTGCCACCGTCACCACAGCCATTCCCACCCTGCCATCAGCACTACTAATGCTCCCCCCACTTGGACCGTCACACCATTGAGACCCTCACCACGTCCATGAAGGGCACCCCACCTGACATTTGAAGCATGGACAAGACTTCTAACTCTTCCTCAATGGGCCTTGAGGCCCATTACCTCTCAGGCTGTGAGGCCTCATTCAGCAGGGTCTGCAGGCCCAGAGAAGGGCTTTGCTGGAGGCCGCCAGGTGGGTTGGGCAGCGGGGGCCTGAGCTGCAGGGCAGAGCTTTGCGAAGGGGCTGGGCAGAGCAGTCCTGGGGGCAGCTGGAGGCTGTCCACTAACCACAACTCACCACTGAGCCACAATCCTTTTCTGAAGGGGGACCTGAGAGGGTATCTGCCCCGATTCTGGAGGCTTGGAAGCTGAGCAGGAGCCTTCAGCATGGGTGGGCAGTGGCTTCCGGCTGCTGGCATTCTCCTGGCTGGGCAGTGGAGGTGGGGCAGCTGGCCCTGGGGCCTGTCCCACACCCCACGCACTCACCTGGGGGATATGATTCCTCCTCTTCAGCCGACTCCCATGGCTGCCACATCAGGCCTGACCTTCCCTATTCTCATGGCAGTCTGGCTTCAATCAGCTGGGGGATCCCCTCCCCAGTCAGCCAGGCTTGGGGCTCCCTGGGGGCACTCAGGATCACCTACTTGGGGGGCACAGGGCTGGGCCCCATGGGGCTCAGTGCATACTTGTAGACAGGTATGGTATTAACCCCCAAGATTTTCAGAGATGGTTCTGCACCCCACCCAGCCCTCAAGAAACACCCCGTGTTCTGGGAATGTGAGAAGATAATAGCCTGTTCTATGATGAACAGCTGAGCAGCACTTCCCAGCACGCGGGTGGGCCTGCGCCTCACAGGAGAGGTCTCCCTTTCCTTGGGGAGGGGCCCTGCAGTGGGGTGGTGTGGGGCTGGGAGAGAAGAGGGACCCTGAGGTATGCCCCTTAACCTCATGGTCCTCCTTTCTGGGTGACAGGGCAGAGTTTCCCCATCTTTGGTGGGCTAGGATCAGAGAGGGGAGGTCTCTGCCAGGGTCGCTCGTGGTTTGGGGACAGAGCTGGGGCCAGGATTTGGATCTCCTCAGGCCCCTAAAGGAGGCAGGGCAGCTGGCTGAGCGGCTGTGGGCCAACGCCACCCCACTGGTGGCTGACAGAATAGGCCTCTCCTGGTTTGCCGCTGTCCCTGTGGTCTTGACCTCTGCCCCTCCCCTTCTTCCAGCTCACAAAGCCCTGCGCTGGTCTCCCATGGCCTCTGGCACATCTGTTTTGCGAGGCGGCAGCAAGAAGAAAGTCCTGTCATTAAGCTCCTTGGTATAGTCCTTGTTGAGGTCTGTGCCTCAGCTGAGAGGACAGGAGGACCTCCTGGCACAAGACAGGAGCCCTCCCCAGAAGCAGCTGGAGACCAGGAAGTTCCTCTAGCCTTTCCCCACGCGGACTGGCCTGCCCCTTTGGGGACACTGGGGCCTCAGGCAGGGCCACACCTGGAGCAGCTCCATCAGCAGTGGCTGAGCCTGCAGTTACAGGGCCACCAAGTCCCAACCAGCATCCTATGTGTCTGGACCTGCAGAACAGCCCTTGGCCCCTGGATCTCCAGAGGTTGCTGCCACCTCACCCTCGCAGGCTTCTCCTGACCCAAAGCATCTCGGGGTTGGGACAAAGTCCAGGGAGGTCCCTGGGTTGGCTGTGACCATCCATGCTGCTTTCGTCTGTTGTTTCTGGACCTACCTGTCAGCCAGTTGGGGCACTCCTGCGCCCACATCTGGATACCTGCAATTGACAGCCTGGCTCCATCTGTATCAAGGGCTAGAAACTTTGGGTCAGGGGCCTCCCCACTTTTGACATTGGCTCCGAGGGCCCCAGAGAAGGCCGTGTCCTTAGTAACGCAGGGGCCACCTGTGTTTCCATCAATTGTGAACAGGTTGGCGCCACAGAGCCTCTTCTCCCTGTAGCCCCGAGGTGGTCAGGGCTGCACATGGCCTCCCCCGGTCCTCACGGTGGGCTCAGGGTCACCCAGAAATGGCCTGGCCTCCAGTTTGGGCCCAGTGGCCCTTTAACGCTGCCGTTGCCCTCAGCTGCACCCTCTTCAGTTATCATCACACTATCGTCCCCATCGCCTGCACTTCTGTCTTTGCCGCTGTCACCATCAGCTTCCTCACTACCACCACCACCACCTCCACGTCAGTCACCAACAGCATCTCCCTTCACCATCGCAGCCAGAACTTCTCCGGACTCTTGCATGTCTGTGCTCCCCCCACAACAACAGGCTTCATCCACATCTCCAGCCTGCCCCCTGCCTTGCTACCCGGGTTGTTACAGGCTGCCACTCTTCCGTGGGCAGCCCAGCCTGGGCCAACGGTCCCTGGCAGCCCAGACTCATCGGCCACTCTCTTCCTCAGCTGTGCCTCCCACCTTCCCTCTGGCTGCCCAGGTACCACTGGGGGTGCCGCCCTCCTCCCGGTCTTCTTCCCTGCCTCGTCCTGGCCAGGCCCTCTCAGTGCAGGGTTCAGGACCCTCCTCCCCAGGACAGGCGTGTGACCTGCTCCGTGACCTTCAGAATCACCAGTGAAGCCTCTCAGCAGAGCCCAGGAATCCTGCCTCCCTGGAGTGACAATGTGTGACACCAGCTGCTGGATGCTGGCCTCAGCCTGCCCGGCCCACCTACTTTCTGAGCCTACTGGACCCAGCCACCCCTCTGTGCTTTGGTGCAAGCTGTCCCATCACTGTGGACGGGCTCCCGCCCTGCACTGCCCTTTCTGCCCGGTGAAGCCTGCCGCTTGGGGGAGGCCTCCCTGCTGACTCGGACCCCTGCCCCCAGTCAGCATCTCTCTCTCTGGGGCTATCTTTCCCACACAGTCCTACGCCGCCTGCCTCCCAAACCATGAGCTCCCTGAGGGCAGCTGGGCACCGAGCTACGTACAGCTAGGGGCTCTGGAGTGCTGAATGAATGAGCGAGTGAAGGGACGAACCAACAAACACCCACCTGTGCCTCTCCTTTGGGTGTGGGGAGGAGGATGTGGGGTGGGAACTTAAGTAGAAAAGTGAGCAGGGAGGGAGAGCCCAGGCAGAAATACTCCAGGCGGTGGTGTGGAAGGGGACTTCCCCCTGCTCCCCGAGACCCCACCCACCAGGGCACTAGACAGGGATTTGAGGGCCACCTGGCATTTTTGTCCACTCCAAACACCATCAGGGACAACAGGCCCTCAACATTCCACGCTCCGCCTGCCTGCCCCTGCCGGAGTTCCCAAACCAAACCTGCCTCTTGCCTGGCAGTGAACCATGGACAGAGAACGTGCCCCGGCCTCTTGCCTGTCATCCAGGGGGCTTCTATCTGAATCTGTGCCCATTAGTTCATTTGTTTATTCATTCAACTAATTCCTTAATTCATACAACTAACTGAGCACCTACTATACCAGGCACTGTCCTAAGTGCTGGGGGAACAACAGTGAGCAAGACAAGCTTGGCCCCTGCCCTAGGGAGCCTGCGACCTGCAGAAGGAGACAGAATGAAGGAATGGTGGAGCAAATCCTGATGTAACTGGAATCATGATAAGCTACATACAGGAGAAGTACAGACAGGATAAGTAGAAGACTGATTTAGGGTGTGGGGTTGCCCAGAGAACACCTTTTTGAGAAAGGGGAATTAAAAATTTTTTTATTACCTAGGCATGATTGGTTAAACCATTGACTCAATCTCCAGGCCCTCTCCCCTCCCCCGAGGACGGGGGTGGGACTGAAAGTTCCAACACTGAAAGGGGAATTTTAACTGGCATGGAGAGAAGGCAGCCAGATGAAATAGTGTATGGCTTTCTAAGCAGAGGAAACAGCATGTGCGAGGACCCTGAGGTGAAAAGGTGGGCAGAGGCCAACGGGCTGTATAGGGAACAACATGGGCCAGGGGGCTGAAGGGGAGAATGGGAGACCAGTTAGGAGGAGTGGCTGTCATCCCAAGAGAGAGGTCCAGATCTGGGCCAGGGTGGCAGCTGTGGGGACGCAGGATGAGTGGACTGGAGAGCGATTTTCAATGAAATAGCAGAGAAGGAAAGGCCTAGGACAGCTGTGTGTTTGGGAGACAGTTGGAGCCACCTGCGGTTTTCAGTGGAGGGTGATTGGCAGGCGATCTCTGGTGGCTTGGGTGGCCCCAGGCAGTGCGGGTGGTCAGTGAGGGGCCAGGCCAGTGATAATAAGGGTGGCGAGGGTGAGCTGATGCTGCAGAGAAGTGGGGGGAAGGGCCTCTGCCGGTCCTCAGCTCCTGCCCATCTATCACGAAGCCTTCTCTAGCTTTGAGAGCATTGATGTCCTGCCCTTCAGGTAAATGAGCAAGTCTCAGACTCTGCCACACGCCTGCCAGCCAGTTTGTGCCTCTGCAGGCCATGAGAGCACTTTCTAGACTGTCCCATCCTGCCAGCCCTACCCAGCCCCCACGGTGTCCAGGAGCACCTTGGGGACCAGGAAGAGCCCTGGATGGGCAGGCAGGAGGGCCATGTCTGATCTTGCCACTGGCTATGCTGTGTGACCTCAGGTGACCTGCCTGCTCTGAGCCCCAGTTCCAGCTGCAGTAGGGGTGCCAGGCATTGCCTGAGTGTGGTGGGAAAGGCAGGGGCAACAAGAGCACCAGGGCACTTCCCTGGGGCCAGGACCTTTAAATGACATGTAAATAGATACAAATCCCCTGGGGTGGGGCCCTTTCTGGTTCTGAGATGCTGGGGGAGACCCAAAGCTGGGTTTACCGGCGGATACCAGCCCTGAAATTTCATGAGAGAGGAGGAGAACTTCCAAGTCATCACAGCTCCACTTGAGTTGTGAGCTCAGTGTGGACCTTGAGTCCTATAGGCAAATCCCTCCCAGTGTAGGAATATAGGGGCTTGATTACTGCCAGTGACGGGGAGCTCACCATTGCTACCTCTCTAGGTCTTGCTCCCAGCTGGTTAGAAAATTCCCTTTTTAATGAACTGAAATCTTCCTCTCTGACTTCCCTGCTCTGGGTCTGGACAGAAGTTTTGTCTCTTCAACTCCAGGATGGCACAGCACAAAACTCAGGAGAAGGAAGAAGGAAAGCAATCCTGGATCTTGAATCTGCTGGTGTCCAGGTCTCCCTCTACAAACTCCTTCAGCCCCAGGCGGAGGCCAGGCTGCCTCATCAGGACGTGGCCAATTGGTCCGTCGCCCACAGGCTTTCTGAGATTCCTCAGACCCTTCCCTCTCTCTAGGGCCTGCTCCTTATGAAGCAGCCAAGGATGTTTTTCTCAGTCTGGCCAGGCTGGCTTCCTGACAGCTCCCAGCCGGCGCAGCCTGGCTGGGTAACCCTGCTCCAGGCTCTCCCTGGGTGGGATTCACTGCGTTCCCATTACAGCCAGCTGCTTGGGTTGTCCAAGGGAACTTACTGTCTCCAGCTCTGTGCTCTGCTGGCTGCACCGTTAGTGCTTGTGCACGCCCTCAGGAAAGGGGTCATTATCCAGATTTTATGGAGGAGGTAGCTGAGGCCCAGATGGGTGACATCACACAGGGAGGCTCTTTCCTGTGCAGTCTGTGGCTTGCCCCCCTTGGGACACTGGCTGACTCGTTGGACCAGCCAGGTCCCCATCCAGCCCCAGGCCCCCCCCACCGCCCCGGCCTCCCATGGGCCCCGCTGAGGATGTGGCTCTGTAGCTGTGAACACCTCCCTAGTGTTTGGGGGCCGTGACCGGGGCCCCCCGGAAGTCCTCTGGACTGTGCACCACAAGGTGAAAGGCGCAGGGCAGATGTTGGGAACCTGTCCCTCTGACCCCAGCCTAGCCCCTTCCCAATGCCTCCTTGTCTGGGGAGGGCTGGGGGCTCCCTAGAGGGGTCCAACATGTGCCCTGGCCCCAAAGCAGGTGTGGTGGGTGAGGAGGCTCCTCGGGCTTCCTGAACTATCCCCACGGCCCCGCAGGGTCCAACCTGACCAACCTGGCCCCAGAGACCATCAGCATTTGCCTCACAGCCAGGAGGCCCTTCCTGCCCCAGCTCCTCGGCCTGGCTCTGCCCCCTTTGTTCTGCTGGGAGAGCCGATCCTCCGGCAGGTGGGGTGGCCTCTTGCTCCGCCTCTGAGGCCTGGGACATTCACTTTGCTTCCCTTGACTGTAGGCCTCCATGGCTTGGGGGTGCAGGGTGGGTGGAACTCCATGGGGCCGCACCCAGCCACCGCTCTGTGGGGAATGCAGGCATGGAAGGCACAAAGCCCTGCCCCAGAGGCCCCATTTGAGAGGTGATGCCCTACGCAGGGTGGCGGATTGTTGAGGGAGGTGGGGGCACTTGGCCAGGCTCAGCAACCAGACACCCCTATCCAGGGCCAACGCAGGGTGAGCCAGTGAGGCGCTCAGGATCAATGTTTAAGGACACGCGTGCTCCTGGGGCCCTGTCTCAGTGGCCTCACCCTAGCCCTGCCCCTGCTCCCCCCGACAGCTCCCAGGCCCGCTCCCCACAGGCTGTGCCCATGGCGTCAGGATTCTATAGGTGTATCCCCAGGAAAGTGCCCTGCTCCTCCACAGGTGGCTCAGGTGTTCCCTCCTGCCGCCACGCCTGCCCTGCTCTTCTCCTGGGGCTGTCCTGGGCAAAGGAGGGAGCTCCGTGCAGTGACTCTGAGCCAGGACAGAGGAGGCATGGGTTCGCGGGCCGTGCAGGGGAGGACTGTGTCCCAGGTAGCTCCTGCCAGCCCTAGGAGGTGGGAGCCCATGCCTGAGGGTGTGCCGGTGGGGGCTGGATGCCTGCTTCTGCAAACATGTGCTGGCAGAACCTGACACCTCCACTCTCCCCTGTACTTGCCCTGGTAGTTTAGACCAGTGGGTGGGCATGTACATCTAATACAAGTTCTAGACCCTCTTTCTCATCCACCTCTAAGGCCTGGCCAATTACATAATGGATTCCCCCCCCCCCCCCCCAGAAACCCTGCATCGGGCCTAATGGTGGGTCAGGGCTGGGGTTCCCGTGTGTCCTTGGCCAGCAGCCTCTGAGTCTCTCTGGGCTTCAATGCTCCTCTTCTGGAGAATGATGGAATTTCATTTCAACAAATACTCATGTGCTGGGGCCACAGAGAGGAACTGGATGCGGAGCCTTTGATGGGGAGCTGGATAGAGATGAGAAGCTGGGATCAGACACAATATGGTCCAGTGAAGTCTCTTACTGCACAGGGTCTTAGTTAATCATGACATAAGCAACAAAAACTGTCCCACCAAGTCAGAGGCAAAAGTGCCCAGCTCCAACCCCAGTGCCCGGTCTGCAGGAGGCTCAGTTTCTTCTCCTGGGCACCCCCCTCCCAAAAGGAAGACTTATACAGGCTTGTGCGACCCAGGAGGGCATCAGTTCAACACCCAACTTAGGAGAGTTCTGGGTCCAATCAGTCCACTCCAGCTACAGCTCTTCAGGGGGCGCTGTGCTGCCCTCTTGCTGGCTCTGCCCTGTGCCACACACACAGCTGCCCCGGGTGCCAGCAGCCCAGGGGACCGTGGGATTGCTTTGGGTCTTCACCCTCTCTCCCCCTTCCTAGGGAGCCAGCATCCAGCAATGGGGCACGTTCCCTCTTCAGCCTCCACACCGAGGGCTCATCACAGCCCTTTCAGCAGACACTGGGGCTCCCCACGCACCCACCCTCTTAAAGAGGGCTGCACTGTTTATGTTCACAGCCCCTATAGAAGCCCCGACCAGGGAATGGCTTTCTTACATGTCTCCCACCAGAGTAGAGAAAGGTACAAATAAAACCAAAAAGGCATAAGTTGAATTATCAGCAGGACCTTCTTACAGCAACCCTGGGACTGAGCAGAGCATGTGGCATTATTGTGTTAGTTAGATGAGAGCAGGGCTGAGCAAGCTGTTTCTGTAGAGATCCAGAGAGGAAGTACTGGAAGCCAGAGAGTCTTGGTGCCGACCCCCACGCTTCCCAGCAGTGGGCGTGCATCTGTGTGCCAGCACAACCTACTGGACACCAGAGTTTGTACATCACACAACTTTCATGTGTCACAAAACATTATTTTACTGTTGATGTTTCTCAATCATTTAAAAATGTAAAAACTACTCTCAGCTCATGGGCCGTACCCAAACAGGTAGTGGGCTAGACTGGGCCCTTGGACTAGATTTGGCCGATCGCTGGATGAGAACGCTAGAGCTTGGTCCTACCCCAGGGCTCCCAGAGAGGGGCCTAGGCTGACGCCACGCCCTGCATGGCCGTGGGGAGAACGCAGAGCTGGTGCTGAGAGAGGACAGGGGCAGGTCCTGGACCAACCCTTCACCAGGGCCTTGAACCCTGAGTCCCAGGAACTTCGGGGGATGCTGACGAGGTATGCGAAGGGTGGGGTGAAGGGGAGGGAGGGGCAGGAGACTGGAGCCTCATGAAGGAACCCAACAAGATTCTGTAGAGCTGGGACACTCTTTGTCCTCTCCTGACCCCCAGCTAACCACTGTCCTCAGACCTTTACAGAACTTTGGAGTTCCAATAAGTCCATGGTGGCTCTGGTGACATAGGGCTCAGGACTGGATGCTGGGTGTGGGGCAGGAGGTGGAAGAGATGACCTGACCTCCCAGGGTTGTCCAACTCCTGACATCTGTGACGCTCCTCCTGCCAGGCTGAACCCTCTGACCACCAGGGAGGACGTCACCTTCAGGGCTGCACCAGCCCCGGGCCTTGGGCTGGACTTATCCGGGGTCTGCACACCCTGCAGGAAGCTGAGGGCCTCTTGGTGCACATGGGCACCCCAGACCTCGGTCAGTGCCTCTCCCTGCAGGTCTCTTCCCTCGGCTGTGTCCCATGTCCCCATCTGCCTCCTGCCTCAGGCTCACCGCCTTGCTGCCCCTGCTTGCCCTGCTTATAAAGACTGCCTCCCCTGCCTGCCTCCCGGCCTCCTGGACTCAGCCCCAGATGGTCTTTAGGACACAGGCCTGGCCCTCAGTCCTCCTGGAAATTCTCCAAGGCAGCTCCAGCTCTAACTCTGTTCCCGCAGCAACTTCTAGGCCCGGATCCCATGCCTGGACTTCTCTGCAAGCCTGGCTTTGCCTTCTAAGAGGTCTGTGGTCTGGGAGGATGGGGACCCATACCAGCCGTCATCTTCCTGCTCTGCTCTAGGTGTCACCCGCTCCGAAGCCGTATGCTGGCCAGGTAACCCCATCCCCAACTATCCCGTGGCTCTTGTTGTCCTGTTTCTTGGCCTCTCCTTTGTCCTAGTGAACGTCTGGCTGGGCCAGGGCTCTTTTGGGGGATTGGTGGGGCATGATGGGCCTTTGACCTCTGAGTCAAGCTGAGGGGTGAGCTGGCCCCTTTCCTACTCACTCCACCTGAGCCCTCCAGCTAGAGCTGAGGGGTTTCCAGCCGGGGCTCAGCCTGACGCCAGCAGCTCTACCCTTCCTGCTGCAGGCACTGGGATGGAGTGCCAGCTTCGGAGCGTTCAGCCTGGGGGCCTGAAGCCCCACCCCCAGAGTAGCCACATGCTGAGGCCTGAGGATCCTCTCCAGACAGGTATGAGGTCAACCGTTTCTGCTCTCCCTGGACATTTACTCTGTGGATGGGGTCTGTCCTCCAGCCGCCAAGGTCTCAGTGCAGACAGTTCCCAGTGGGTGTTGACAAAGCCTGGGTGGTAAACCCAGTATGCCCCAAAGCTCAAAGCTCTGCCATGGGTGAGGGGATGGGGGTAGGGTGACCCAAAAGTGGTAAAGCAGAACGCTCTAAACAGGCCCCACTCACCCCGTCCATTCCCAGCTGCCTTCCCCTGGTCAGGTATGACGTGGAAGCGTAGGGGCTGACAGATAGAACTAGGACTGCACATGGCCAGGGAGTCCTGGGGGAGGGAGCTTGCCTTCTCTACCTCCCCAACATGAGGACCAGCCAGTGGCTCCTCCAAGAAATAGGGACACGTGTGACCCCAACTGAGTTTCCCCCTTAGCCCCAGGGCCAGGTGGATGTTAGGGAGGGCAGGCAGCACTGTCCCAGGATGCATTCAGTTATTCCAGACTCCTAGTTTTTGCCCCCTTTTCTCTGTCCCCAGGTGACCCTTCATGCCGCTGTTCCCTCCACTGAAATGCAAACTGCAGGCCTCTCCTCCTACAACCACAGATAGAGAGGGCAGGCTCTGCCTTCCACAGACAGAGCCCAGAGCCAGAGAGGGCAGGTACCAGCCAGAGTCACAGCAAGGGGCTTCTTTCCTCCTCAGACTCCCAAGGCCTGGACTCCCAGGGCTGGGGCAGAGGGGGCGTGGAGGAAAGCAACAGCTTGTCACCCACACCCCCACACTGGGGAGACCACCTGAGCTTTAACCACAGACTCCCCACACCCAAGGTGGGTAAAGTCTCAGAAAATACTCACTACCACGTCCGTGCTCACCGGGGCCAGGCCCCATCAAAATGCTTCCCACACTCGCACAAGCCTCCCACCTCTCCACTTCACTTAAGATGGGGAAACTGAGGCAGGGCCACCCCCAGCACACACAGCCGGACAATGACAGCAAGGACCTAGGCCCAGGTGAGGAGCCCCCAGTCTGCCTCCCCTTGTGCTGCCTTCTCTCCCTGTAGGGACAGGGCCATGCCAGGGAGGTGGGGCTCCCAGCCAGTGCTCACAGTGGGGCACAGCGCAGAGGAGGGAGCAGCCGGGGAGGAAGGGGCAGGGCCCAAGCTGTACACACCTGTCCATAAGTCTGAGGCAGGCCCTAGATTGCCCAGCAGCGCAGGCCCAGGAGCACATGGCGATGACAGCCTGGCGCCCTCCTCTAGAGCTCTGCAAGGAGACTGCATCCCCTCAGAGGTCACAGGATAGGGAACAGAGCCGGCTCCCCGACACCTGGCCTGGCACAGGGGGCCTGGAGGTATTACTGGTCTTAAGGAAGTGAAACTCCAGTCCTTTTGAGGTATGGAAAATTAAATGACAAGGGGCAATCAGAAGTTGGTATAAAAATTCCTTTTGTTTTAGGCATTCATCCAATGTGAGGACAGGAGCAGTACAGAGTAGAGCCTACAGGAGGAGGCGGCGGGGGCAGAAGACTGACAGGGTCCTGGGAGGGAACGAGGACTTCTGGGGGCAGCTGCAGACCAGAAGGCTTGGGTGCTGGGGGCTGAGGTGAGGCCTGGCTGCTGCGTAGCAAAGCAGAGTGCTGCATGTGGGGGCTGTGCCAAGGGAGGCTCCAGGCTGCAGAGGCTAGCCAGGTTCAGAGAGCAGGCTATCCTGGCTGGGGAGGTCTGGGACTGAGGCCGAACCCAGCCACTGGCCTCCAGGGGGCGGTAGCAGGCAAGGCAGCTTCGACGATCTCCCAGGAGGCAAAGGCCTTGATCCACAAAGCTCCGATGGCCCCTGGGCCCACCGGAAGCAGAGCTGTTTGGCAGCATGGGCGCAGGGGACGGTCTCTGAACCCAGGATCTGCGAGGGCAGGGGGGCTCAAGTGCATAGCGCCCCAAAAGCTCCCCCACCTGCAGGGGACCCAGGAGCCCAGGACACAGACCAGGCTTAGCCTGGTGCAACACAGCAGTTGGCACCAAATGCCAAAGAGGGTGGGCAGGCAAGTCACCACATTGGGGTTGACTGTAACGGGTGGCAGGTCCCTCTGTGACTTCTCATTCCTACCCTGAAGGGCCCCTGTCCCCAATCCCCACCCCCAAGGCTCTACCCTGATATATGCACATATCCCAGGGAGCCCCTCTCTCCATGCAGCCACAACTTCTGAATACAGGGCAGCGCAGGCCAGTGTAGAGGAGGGGATGCTGGAAGATGCTCCCCAGCTTTCATTATACGTAAAACATCCCCATTATTGTTTCTCATCTTTGGGAGGGAGAAAGGGTATTCCAGTCTTGTCGTCTTAAGCTACCTCCATTACTACAGAAGCCCTTGGAGGTGACCTGGGAGGGAAGGGGGTGGAATAACCAGGCACAGAGCCTGAGGGCTGAGGCTGGCCAGGTGAGCTGAGCCCCTCCCCTCTCTGGGCTTTTGTTTCCTGGCCCTCCACAACCCAGGCTGTGGAAGGAGTTGCAGGAAGACAGATGTCAGACACACCAGTGAATGCTGCAGGTTTTAGGAGGTGGCACAGACTCTAGGAGGGGACACAGGGAAGGGAACCCATGCACCTCATGTGGCCTCTTTGGAGGTGATGCGACAGAACCTACAACACATAAGGAGACAGAATCCCCCAGGAAAGATGAGCCCGCCAGATGGCCATCAGGCTGGATGGCCACCACTAGGGTCTGCAGGCCGGTGAAGGGGCCTGGCACGCCAAGGAGTCTTTCCTAAGGGATCTTCCCTGTGGGCGGGATGGGCCATGCAGGACACACTTCCCACACTCTGTCCACCACCAGCATGACACAGACTTGATTAATTCTCACAGCAGTCCCGGAGCTGAGCAGCCCCATTCTCCAGATGAATACAAAGAGGCTCAGAGAGGGAAACAAGCAGGCTGCCTTGATCACTCTCCTGCCGCCTCCTGCAGAAGTCCCCATTCACACATCCAGTACCTGTGAAACAGGCACTGCTATGCCCATCACACAGCTGGGGAAAGGGAAGCACAGAGGCTCAGTGACTTGCTCAAAGTCACAGAGTGGCAGGGCTGGGCTCGAACCCCAGCCATCTGACTCCAGAGCCTGCCTTCTTGACCACCACACATCCCCATGGTGGGGCCTTTACAAGTCTGAATCTGGGAGGTGGGAACACTGTTCCCCCACACACCAGGGGACAGGGCATGCAGCCCCAGGCTTTGGGAGATGACAGTCTGGGAAACAAGCTAGCCCAGCCTCCACTGGGCCATGGCCCGAGCTCTGCTCGGTCCTGTTGTCTGTGACCTGGGGCAACCCCACGCTGGGCCTCAGTCTTCCCCTGTCGCACTGGGGATGTCAGTATGGCCTTGAAAGTCAAGGTAGGCAGCAGAGGCAACCCCACTTCTCAGCAGAGAAGAGGGCTCTGGCCCGTCCTGGAAGGTGAGGCTGAGGAAGATGAGAGCCTTCCCTATGGGAGTTACTACTGTCTGGGTCCTAGTCTAGACCCTCATATGCCATCCCCTAAAACCCAACCCCAGTCATACTTCCTACCAGGTCGGTAGTGCAGATTCAACAGGAGCCCCCACCAAAAGCTATAAAGTGAGGTGTGTGAGGGTGGGGCAATGCTTCATGGAAAGGTTCTTAGGGCAGGGAAGGTTTGAGCTGGGCCCCAGGGCAGTCAGAGGGGTAAAGGGACAGACATCTTCAGAGGGGCTGCCAGGGAACAAAGGTGTGTGTGGGGGGTGGGTATGTTCTGGAAGTCAGCAGGCACCCCCCCAGTCACCAGCGGGCTCGGCAAGGCCAGGTCCCCAGGCGTGGGCACACCTGGGCTGCCACGGAGTATGGGAGGCCTGAGCTGGGGCAGCAGTGTCCCCACCTGGCTCTAGACCCAGCCTGACCTCCGGTTGTAGCAGCGGGTGTGGAAAGGGCTCAGCCAGTGGGTGGTAGTCGCACTGTTGGCCCAGGCGCCTCCTCAGCCTGGACGGGCCTTGAAGGCTAGGCAGGCCCCAAACCCTAGGCCTGAGCTCCATCCAATCCCAGGGAGCCGAGAAGACTCACTAGAAACAACCTGTGGATTTCTGGGAGCCGGGCATAGAGGACAGCGGGCACCTGAGCCGATGAGAGAAGACTAGTAAGAGGGGGCCTCTAAGCTTGGCGTCCACTGGGCATGACCTGCCATTAAGAGCTGGCTGTGGAGGAACCGTCCTGCGTCTCTGCCCCATGTCTCTGCCCCCGTTGGCCCTCTGTGTTGAGGAAATCAGGGATAATTACATCTCACATGGAGCCTGGGGCAAAACAAAGCCCTCAGTCCCACAGGGAGACGGGAGGCTACACTCTAGGGAGGGAATGACCGGGGGCCGTGTTGTGTGTGCTTGGAGCAGGTAGGCAACATGGAGGGCAACTGCCTTCTTTGAGGGCCAAGAAGGGAAGATAAGCAGAGAGAGGAAGCCCAGACATTCGACGTCAGGCCCTCTTCCACCGACCCTCAAACCAGGCTTCTCCCCCGACTTGGCCCATAACTCAGATGGCACGCCTCTCCTTCCTGTCCGTGCCGGACGCTGACAGAGCCTGTATTCTTCAGGAGCTGTGCACAGGTGACCTGCATGACACAGAAGTGGAGAGGAGCAAGGGACCCTGAGGGTCAGGTCTGGAGCCTCTGACATGTTACCTGCCCTGGCCATGAGCAGGCCGTGCTAGAACCTCCTGTTAGCTGTGGCTTCCAACTTGAAGGTATCCAAGTTCCAGGCCAGGACGGGAGCCAGACTCCCCTTGGGGATGGGGACACAGTGGGATGGAACACAGGCCACCCAGACATCACTGGGGCTCTGAGCCTGCTAGCCAGCTGCAAAGACAAACACGGAGGGAGGCTCTGCTAGAAGGCAGGACTGCACTGAACTCAGGCAGTCTCACCTTCTGGTCAGACTCCTGAGCTGAGAGCCCGCCTGCCCAGGGGTGGGGAAGAGGGCACTTGTCTCCCCAGAGTCATGTTCCCTCCCACCAAAGTGGGTACCATATAAAGGGGTGCAGTATATTGGATACTCCTTCCAGCTGGTGTGGCCTCCTGGGGTGGTCTCTACGGCCCTGGGTGAGTCAGGATGGCGGTCCCAGAAGTCGTGTTAGGAGGACAGCTGGGTCCCTGGGGTAGAATACTTGACAGGAACATGGGCAGGAGTTGTGAGCATTGGTTCCTCAGGACTGAGTCCCTCTGCCCAGGTGGCCTTGGAGACACTTGCTGCCCCGCTCAGCCCATCGAGCCAGGGCCTGGTGTCAAACAGCCGCTCTGTTTGAGGCGTCATTACTCCTTTGGGGCGTCATTACTCCTCTGCCCAGGACTCAAGTATCTACGCTGTGGAAGGACCAGCAGTCAGAAAGGAGGGGACTACGGGGCTGGGCTAGGCCAAGGCCTTGGTGTGGGTCCCCAGCAGTCAGGACCATGCTGGACCCAGAACCCCCATGGGTGAGGGGGAAGAGGGATTAGGCTGTGTCCCCCCGGGGTTCCTGACAGTAGCTCCAGAGCGAGGGAGACCAGTGCAAGAGGAAGTGGTGCAGAAGCCTTAGCACCTCCTCTGTAGGGGTGTATTTGTGGCCTACATCGGGGGGTGGGCCTGGGGACCAGAAGGGAACAGGGCTACCAGCTGGGGCTTTATGGAAAGCGAGTCTCTTGTGCAGAGCATGGCATCAGCTGAGCCAGGAGTCCTGAGGAACACTGGAGGGGACCAGGCTGCCTGGGGCTTGGGGCCAGAGGTGTCCTGAGGCCAGGGGAAGGGTAAGCTAACTCCAGATGAAGCAGCTCTGAAAGAAGGCTCCAAGCTGACAACAACCAGAAAGGACTGGGCTCCCAGAAGCAGTGGTCCAGAAGGCAGTGTTGGGGGAGAACCAGGCATATCTGGTAAAGACCAGTCCTTTAGCAGCTGGGGACCCTTGCTATCTGCTGGGTGAGGCCACTGGGATGGCGGTAGGCAGGGCTGGGGAAGACCTGGCCTCTGTAAGCGGGGTCCTGGTGTGTCTTCAGGGCCAGCAGGTGGCATGCTGAGGGATGGCAGGGAAAGCTGGGCACGGCTGCCCTGGCTCTCTCACATGCAGGAGGAGCCGAGCCTCATGGAAGACAGGCAGGGTCCAGATCTGTGGGGGACCCAGGCCTCCCTGAGTAGGCGCCGTCTCCAGGGTCTCTTTCCCATTCAGAGTGGATGAGAGCCAGGCCTCACTGGGGACACTTCAGGAGGAAGAGCTGAGGTCAGCAGATGAAAGACTGCCAGAAAATCGGGGCCCTATGGCAGAGGGAGGTTTGTAGGGTTTCAGGAGAAATAGCTGCCAGGCTTGGAGTCCCAGCTCTGAACCACAGGTAGGAGAGGAGCGAGGGGCTACAGTTAGGGCTTGGAGAGCAGCCTGCCCTGGCCCCATCACCCTGCTCTGAGGAGCAAAGGGTCTGTAGGTGACTGTACCCAGTGGCAGCAGAGGTGGATGGAGCAGAGCCAGTAGACGTTTTGGTTTCCGGCTTGCCAGCTGGCCCTGAGTCCTCAGGACTGGCTCTGGGTCTTGTCACAGCCCCCGACTTGATGCGACCATCAGCAAGTTCCTAGACTCTGTCTCCCCGTCTGTAACCTAGAGTGGTCCACGATGCTCAGAATGATTCCTGAACACCTGGCTCAGAATCGTCTTGGCAATTTGATTAAAACTCAGATTCCTGGGCTCTACCTAAGCCAGTTCTCGATGGGGCCCAGAAACCATTTTCCAGGTGATTCTACCTGAGAAGTACTGCCTGGGCACAGCCCAGCCCAGGAGCCTGGGACGGTTACAGGGGACCCATGGGGCCACAAGAGCCACATTCCACTAAGGAAACGAGTGGGCCTCAGTCGTTTCCCTGAGGGAGGACCAGCACATTAAGCTCCCTCCACCACACACCTCCCTTCCCTCAGCTCTCACCAAGGATGGGCTTTGGTGGGAGCACGGCCTCCCTCAGACGAGTCCTGAGCACTTCTGTTCCTGCCTCAGCAACTTAGGGCTCCTAGGACAGTCATAGTTCCTTCCACAGGGCAAGGCCAGGTCTCTGCCCTCAGACTGACGCTCCCAGGACAGAGCTGTCCCGTGGGGAGCAGCCACCTCCCTTGGTTGGGTCCAGTGCTACAAGACTAACCCAGTTAGTCATGTAGCACCATTATGGCCCTCTAAGACACAATGCAGCTGTGTGCAGGAGGGATGTGTAACTGGACTTAACCACCAAGATAGGCTAGCCCCCGGAGCAGATGGGGCGGAAATGGAAATCACGCAGGAAGCCCCCTCAGCAGCTGACAACAAACCTCTGAAGCCCAACTAAAGTGTGGGAAGGGCTGTCCCTCAGCAGGATCAAGACACCAGCACAGGGAGTGGGCGACTGGCGGGCACATCCTTGGTCCTAGGAGAGGGGCATGTCCTGGGGTTTGGTGACCAGCATTTCTCACCAGGCAGAGTGAGCTACAGACCAACAGCCATCAGGACCCAGAAAGGTGTCAGGAGGGAGGGGCTTTCCCAAGCAGAAAACTGGCTGCCCAGGGGGCATGAGACAAGGGCCTACAGGACCAGAGCTAGCTGGAACAAGGTTGATGGAGAGCCTTCTGGGCTGGGAGCAGGGACAGCTACAACCTTCCAGCGAAAGGCTAGGCACCTAGTGATGACATACTAAACTTACGACCTGCCCCCGTCCCCCACCCCCACCCCCCCACACAGAGCCAGGCTGCAGGTCCAAAATCAACCCAAATGCTTTAATGTTTAATGGCCCCTCTCCAGGGCCCACACCCTTATTACAAACGTCAATGAGGCCACGAGCCCAGCTTGCCAGCCTCTGGGCTCAGTTTAGCACTGTAAGGAGGTGACCTACAGCAGGCTGGTGGTGCTCCAGCTCGGACAGCAGCGACATCCTCAGTCCACATCTTTGGAGACCTCCCAGAACTGAGCTGTCATCATTCAGCCTGTCCCTTCCAGTCCCTGCAGCTGCCTGGCTTCCAGCAAACACACAGCTTTCTTGGGATAACACACCAGGTGGGGTTGGCAACTCAGGGAAGTCACTAGTGTCAATTCAGGACAGGCCTGGGACCTCCTCAGAGCAGCAGGCCCAGAACAAAGATGCCAGCCCCAGGCCATATCCCTGCACCCCTGTAGCAAGGGAGGGGAGGGGCAGGCTCCCTCAGGGAGCTACAGGCCAAACCCTGGGGTGACTCTAGAAAGTGTGGGCGTCATATACACTGTCTACTGTACCACTCCAAGATAACCAAGTCCCACTGGAGGAAGGTTCTGCCTGGGGTCTGGGCCCGTCCTAGGGAGGGAGCAGAGAGAAAACCGTGATGGGTGTGTGTCAGGCATCACCCCCACAACAACCCTGTGAGGTAGGCTGTGTTGTCCTGTTTTACAAATGGGGAACTGAGGGCTCAAGAGAGGAAGTAGCTTGCCAGGTTACACAGCAAGAAACAGGAGCCAGGATCCAAGCCCAAGTAAGGTGGGCTCTAAAACCCACATCTTCTCCAAGAAGAAACAGGAAATAGTCCTTTCTAAGAGCAAGCCTCAAGTTAAAAGCTGAGGGACTGTCATGTCAGCGGGGGGTGGGGGGCGCGCGCAGGTGAGAGCCAGAGAAACTCTTCGGGCATGTCCACTCCTGGCCCTGGACAGCTGTGCAGGTGGAAGGGAGGGGGTACAGAAAGTGATCCCCAAACAGCAGCTGTCCAAACAGCACCAGCCACCATCAACCATCACTATAGGTAATGGCTCCTGTTGCCCAAAAGCTGTGCGTGGGGCGCTGGCTGGGCTGGTCCTGAGGTCTTGTGGCCCCAAGTGGGCAGTGCCAGGCCATTGAGCCAGGCGGTTTCCAGCAGACTGCGAAAGCGGGCCCTCAGTGTGGAGCTGGATGGATTGGTGCTGGGAGCAGGAACAGGTGAGGAACCGCGGGACCCTCCCCCAGCAGTCGCCTCTGCTTTCTCCTGACCAGGGGTTGGTGGCTTCCTCTTGGGCTTCTTGGCTTTGGAGACGGAAGACTTCTGGGCCAGGGCTAGGCTCTCTGGCTCATTTCTAGCCATGGTGGGTTCTGAGGAGGAGGGCACAGATCCAGCCTCAGCCTCTAAGTCACCTGGAAAATGAACACAGTCAGGATACAGACCCTAACACCCTCTGGTCCTATCTCCTGGCCTCCAAAGCCATCTGGACCAGTGGTTCTATTTTGTTCCAGGCGAGCACGGCCCCAGCAGGGTGACAGAAATCAGACCCTTCTTCCCTACATGGGCCCATACGCTGACGGGGCGTGCTTCTCCCCGGTGATGCCAGAGCTCTATCTGGCGAGGACACCGCGCAGGGGAAGCTGTTCGGGTGCAAAGACAAGAGGAAAGGGGCACAACAGGCCAGGAACCATTAGCCTGGTCCAAAGGCCCACTGTACAGATGAGGACACTGAGGCATGGAGAGAGGGCCGTACAGCACAGGACACCATCTTTCTGCTGGAGCACAGGCAGGGACTGCCGTGAAAGCAATGCCCAGACACAGCGGGGTATGGGAGGGGGCTCCTGACCAAAAACATACCTACTTAGAAAGGAGGTGCCCGGGGAACACTATCTAAGGACACCACGGAGGCATGGCACCCCAAGATGGTGGGGAGGACCCATAGCTCAGCGAGGTAGTGGGGACAGGGGTACCAAAATCCAGCCAGTGGCAGGAAGCTGGGCCCACCATTTTCTCACCAGGTCCAACTCTTAAAGGGCCACTCAGAGCAGACGGACTGTGAAGAGCCTGGGCCCCACTGTCCAGCAGGCAGCCCAGGGAAAATGACCCGTCTGTCTCTGGGCCACAGACAGCCAATTGTACAGGGAGAAGACAGGGCTGGGGCAGCCTCTGAATGATGCATGACACCCACCCGCAGTCTCGCACTCAAAATAGAAAGCTCACATTTATATTTTCTTTTAACCGTTAGGTCAAATACCCCAACTTCTTAAGTGCTTCGGGGTCAGCAATGTTTGCCACCCAGACTGCAAGCTCCATACCTGCCCCTCATTACCCCAGACCCTTCTCCACTGGACCTGGAGCCTGAACCAGGTAAGAGCCCAGGGCTTTCAAGGCTGCCTGGACAGACTTGGTGGTGAGAAGGCAGGGGAGTGGGGAGAGACAGAGTGGGATTCGGGCATTGATACCAGATCTCCTGAGGCAGGAGAGGCAGCAACGGACACCTTGGGGCACCGTCACCAAAGTCCTGGAGGAAGAAGTGAGATGGTGTCACACTATGTGACACCGCAGCAGTTCCTGGGGGCAAGCTCAAGCTACTGAACTGACTGGGTGGTGCCCAGGACACAGAACGCACTAGAGGCATCATTTAGTTGGGAAAAGCGAACTGCAAATCAAGGCCCCAACTTATTGGGAAACTTTTGTAACTGCAAATACTCGAGAAGACCGAAAACTGCACACCAGAGAAGGCAACCGTGTTGGGGCTGGAGCTCAGAACAGGGAAGGCTGAGTGGTCTAGACAAGGGAAATGACATCAGATAGAAAACAGGGCCAGGGCAGACCCCAAGAGCCCAAAGCAGCCTGCAGCAAAGACACAGAAAGCACAGCAGAGGAGGGGGGCAGATTCGGGAGGATGCAGGGCCAGGATGGCCAGGAATGCGACTCCATGTGGACAGAGCAATTGGCAGGTTCAGAGGCTTAGAGGCTATGAAGGCTCTCAGGGATGCCTGGGGGCCCAGAGCCCACCCGCAAGGCCAGCTCCTCCGCTGGCCCAAGTTCTGGGGCCTCCTTGCCCTTTCCAGAGGCCCAGGACCCCCTCAGCCTCTGGCTGTGAGCACACACACAGGCCACACACCTGTCACTCACACAGCTCCGGTGGCGACTGGGGCAGTTGCATGCTCACCCAGCTGGCGGCGTACACAATCCCGCCACTGCAGGCCTAGCAGGTCAGGGTAGATGTCAGGCAGCTGGCGCAGTGCCAGCAATTTCAGCATGCGTGAGGTGCATCCCCGCAGCGCCCGCTCCCGCAGCGCCCGCTCCTCGGACAGTGTGGTGGGCCGGAGCTCCACGCGGTGCTCCTGCAGCACCAGGTCCACGGATGCAGGGGGCAGCCTTGGGAAGAGCCGCTCCTTCACCAGGTGGATGGGGACAAAGATGGCACCAGCCCGCACCACGTGGGGGAAGGGACACTGCTGTGTGCACACAAAGCGCTGCAGCTGGGACAGCAGCTTGCCCAGCAGCCCCTGCACACCCTGGCAGTCCTGCCACGCTGCCTGGCCCCAAGGCCCGGCCATCTCAAGCCACTCACGCAGCTTCTCAGGCGGGGAGTGGGCCACCGAGCCCGAGATGGCGTCACATAGGGACTCATGCAGTCCTGCAAAGTGCTGCTCTGGGGAGTCCACTGTGGCAGGGGCAGAAGCTGGGGTCGGAGCCTGAGGTGGAGAAGGCGATGGAGCAGACGTCTGGCCTGTGGCTGCCACAGCCACAGCTGGAGGACTGGGCAGCGCCAGGTCGAAGCAGGCCATGGGCAAGGGCTGGGTGAGAAGCTGCAGTCCGATGGGCACAGATGTAGGGGTGGGCGAAGGCTGGGTGGAGGCAGGGGCTGAGGTGGGCACGGATGGGACCACAGCTGCAGGCAGGGGTGCGGGCCGGAGGATCTTGAATTTTCGGAACATGAAGGCCACGGAGCTGTGGAAGTTGGTCTTTGGAGTGGCTTCTGTGGTCACTGGCACCTCAGAGACTGTGCTCCCCAGGGGTGGCGCATCCATGGCTGCAGGGGGCTTGGTGTGCACTGCAGGACTAGGAACCTTGGTAGGAGACTCTGCCACAGACTTCTTCACACTCAAGTCCAGTGCCACCTCCTCCCTAAGTGAGCAGTGCACCCTCGAAGGGGCCTCCTGGGTGGGAGGGGTCCCCCTGGAGTCTTTGTCATGGCTGTTCTTGGGAGCTGGGGGTGGGTCAGGCTCAGCTGGGGCCTCTGGCGCCTGCACATCCAGATAGTCACGGTAGGGGGCCAGGCTGAAGACGTTGTCAATAATAGGCATGGGCGGAGAGCCTGAGGGCAACGCAGCCTCGTTCCGGGGAAGAGCCCGGCGCGCTTGCGCACAGGGGGGGAGCGCCGGGGGGGTTCGGGGAACTGGACTGTCCGTGATAACAATGGGTGCCCCAGGGTGCTCAGTGAGCTGGGGCTGGAGTTTCTCTTTCCTGCAGCTAGGCAGCCACACCGCGTCTTCCGCTTCCCGCACCAGCTTCTCTGCAGGCCTCACAGGCTCTGGGCATGGCTGACTGGCTGGCACAGGCTGGCACGCCCGCTGGAAGGCACCGGGCTGCGGCACAGCCTGTACACTGTTCTGGGAAGGCGGTGACCCTCCGAGCCCCGGGGATGCTCCACAGAGAGAGATGTCCTCCCTGGCATAAGGAAAGCCCAGAGTCTGGGGGGCAAAGTCCAGTGGGCACCGTGGAGTGATAGGTGGCTCCAGCTTGAGGCTTGGTGAGGGTGCTGGGAGGGGAGCAGGGGAATAGGAATAAGTGTCCAGGCCCACTGGGGGCATACAGTGTGTCTGGGCTGCCTGCTGCCTCAGGAAGGGGCTGTTCAGCCCACCAGCTGGGTACCCAACCCCTTTGTGGGCTCCCAGAGGCTGCAGTGGGGGAACTGAACTGTAGTTGCTCTGCTTCTCTGGATGGCGACAGGCTGGAGGGCAAGACAGGGCCTGTGGAGGGTGGGGCAGTGGGTAGTGGGACGGTACTGTATCCTGGTAGGTTGGCCCTAGGGGTTGAGCCAGCTGGGTCCAAGGACTGGGGGGTCCCTCGGACAATGCCTGCTTGGGGTCCCCAGAGTAAGGACCTGTGTACTTGGAGGCCAAGAAGCCTGCGCTGTGGATGGTCCGATACTTGTCCAGGAATGTCTGGCATGGGGAGAAGCTCCCTGATGCTTGGCACGGGGAGAAGCTCCCTGAGGAGTCTCTGCCAGATCCCCCAGCTGGCACCCCACGCAAGAAGGTGCCATCCAGGGACTGGCCCTTGCCAGGGGCCAGGGTCAGAGAACAAGGTGGGTCGGCTGGGGGTATTAGGGGCCCAGTTACCATTGTCCAATCAACATCCAGTGACCTCTTCGCTGCCCCTTCCCCCAGGCAGGCTGAGAGCCCGTAACACAGAGGGCTGCGATACACAGGTTTGGGTGCAGCCAGCGGCGGGCCTGAGTAGGACTGAGCCTGGGGAGTGAACGGCAGGAGTTCGACAGGACCAGGGTCCCGCACCTTCTCAGAGCTCTCTGCTGGTGGACGGTAGAGCAGGCAGCCAGTCAACAGGTTGTCTCCCCGAAGTGGGGGTCCTGCCACGCTGGTAGGATACAAGGGTGGGTACGGGGTCCAGGATGCCAACCGCTCAGACCCTACTTTGGGAGCACTCCCCATGGGGCAGGAGAAGTAGGCACCCTTGTAGCTGCAGGGGTCCTGGTTACCAGCAGAGGGGGGCAAGTTGTGCCCAGGCCCAGAGTCGGCCTCTAGGCGGGGCAGCTTGCCATACATCACAGGCCCCAAGGTGCCCAGTGGCCGCTTCTCCGACATCACTGTGAAGGCTTCAAGCCCTCCGGGGCCCCAGCTACTCAGCTGCTGACCTGGAAGAGAGAAGGAGAGGCATGGGCTGTTAGGGAGAGAGGCACGGGCTGTGAGAACAGGCCACAGGTAAGCAATACAGAACCACTGCTCTTGCTAGCTTCTTACCACACCTAAGAACTTGGCACTTACTGTGTTTCTCTGAAAACAAGCGGGTCTTATATTAATCTTTGCTTCAAAAGACGCATTAGAGCTGATTGTCCGGCTAGGTCTCATTTTCGGGGAAACGCGGTAGTACATGCTCAATAAAGACTATGAATGAATGCATGCATGAGCCATATAACACAGAGATTCCCAACTTTATTTTTTAAGCTGCAGAACCCTTTGTTAATGAATTCGTATGCAGCCACCCTACACATACTCCCCTACCTCCACTTAGGAGCCCCTGTTCTGCTTTCCTCCACATGACTCCCAAGACCCGTCGTTGGGCTTCAGACTTTGCAGGACATAGTCTGAAGATCACTTCGTTGGCTACTCCACTCCCCCATATACACATGAGGAGACCCATTCAACCCAAAGTAACTGATGAAAGAGATGGGACGAGAGGCAGGCTTCCTACTTCCCAAGACAAGCTCTTATTCTAAGATGCCATAGTGATCTTAAGATGCCCACTACAGCCAAAATGTGGAATCGGGCATTGTCTACAAATTCAGATTCCCTGTGACACTCTGTTTCCAAAGAGGGCCAAATATGCAAAGCGAACCCCAAATGCCAAAAGAGCCAAGAGCAAAGAATGAGGCAGACAAGTCCAGCTTGTCGATTAATGAGTTTAATAGGGAACCTATGGACAGAAATGCAGTCCTGGGCGGCAGCAAAACAAATGGATCCCAGCACCTTCCACCCCCCCAGACCATATGCTTGATTCACCTACGCAGTGAGAATGTGGGTGATCGAAGGGATCAGGTGCCGTGAGGCTCTGGTGCCGGAGGAAGTTAAGAGCTAGAAAACATCAAGGGCAACTTGCCCTGAAGGGAGAACTCATGGAAATCCTGTCATCAGACCAAAGCTCTGTGGACATAGTCCAGAGCTCACTCAGGGGAAAGGAAAAGGGTCAGGGGGCCAGGTTCACCCAGATATCAAGATGGCAGATCAGCTTTAAGATGGAGTCACTTATGTTCCACACAAGATCTGACTTGCCAGTCTTATTAAAAATGGCAGAAGCTAGGCCTGGAATCCAGGTCTCTAGGCCCAGAGCAACACAAATACTGTTTTTGGTTCCGGAGGGTGGAGATGACCCTCAGAGGTGGCCAGGTGCATCACTTTAGCCCCGCCCCCAGCAGGAGAGCCAAAGCTGTCCTGTAGATGGCGCTGTGACACCAGCTGGAAGTCTCCAAAATTGGAGGGGAGAGCCTGTGTTGATCTCAGTGCCTAAGCTGCAGTTGGCTATTCCAAGGCACATGGGGGCAGCACAAGACCAGGACAAGCAGGTGGGGAGGAAGGAGGATGCGAATGTCCAGGGAGGGAGCCAATACCGCCCACAGAGCACTAGTTGGCAACTACCCCCATTGTACTGATGTTAAAACTGAGTGCCAGAAAAGGACTAAGGCCCTGAAGCAAAGTCAAGCAAGGACTGAGATCCAGGCCCAGAGAGGTCAAGCGTGGGTTTCCTCAAGGCAGCAGGTACCACCCAGTGATCCATTAGGGGTCATGAGGCCAGTCTGTTGGGCCACATTAACCTGCCTCTACTTCCCCCAGCACCCTGTTTCCTGAAACCCTCAGGTGGCTTAAAAAGGAGGAATCAGCTCATTCTTGCTATGATTAGGTCATGGGCCAGATGTCACAGGTTTCTATCACCAACAAGCCAAGACCAGGCCCCTCTTCCAGCTCTCTCCTCCCTTGTGGCTGGTGGCCAATGACAACCACAGGCTCAGAGTTAGTCCAGCACATTTGGGGACAGGAAAAGCGAAAGGTGGTATGGGGGCCCACTCCCATCACAGCCTAATGGCACCAAGGAAACCAGGTGGGACTCTCGGACAGCTGGCCCACCTCCTGGCCAGCCTAGAAAAGGGATGCCCCAGAGAAAGCAGGAAGGGGCATCAGGACCATAGGCCCGACAGCAGTGCCCTGTAACAGGGACCTGCATCCTAGGGGGACGCAGCTTTGCAAGAAGGGGTTGTATGGTTGTGGGGTGCTAAGCCCTGCCCTCCGCCCTGGGGAGCTCTGGAGTAATTAAGTGCTGGCTCTAGTCTCACCTCCCTCACAGGCTCCTTGGGGCCTCCCCATACCCACCTCCAGTACTAGGAATCTTTCTCTCCTGGGCTCTGCCCACTGTGTGCCCTTTGCCCTAGAGACTTCCTGAAACCCCCTCCCCCACCCCGGCCCCCAGGACCCAGCCAGGAGAGGTGAGGCCACTTGGCACCCTCAGGAGTCTTTAGGAGAGAGATGGGTGTTCCAGGGAGCCATCAAAGGACTATGAAGAGGAAGGGGGTGACCTTACCTCCTGACAATAGGAGATGGAGAGCACAGTACACACTCCCTTAAGCGAGGCTCCTCCCCACTCAACACAATAGCCAAATGTAGGTGTCTCCTTCCCTGACACACGTAGTGAGACGGTACGGCAAGCAATTGCTTGGAGGAGCGTGGGACTCCAGGCGGCAGGATCACATCATCCTTCCGGCCAGTTTGCTGGCTGAGGTTGGAGTTGGGCTGGGAGGACCAAGCTCAGCCAGGGCCCAAGGCAGGGTCCGTAAGAGCCCAAGAGAGCTTTGTCATCCCCACCCTAAGCAGCAGGGGAGGCAGCCAGCTTGTGGTCCAATTCCCTTTTCCACCTCTAGGGGTTCTCCGGATGGACGTTGGGAAAGACCAGGAAGAACAGAGTAATCCTGCCCAGCTGTGGCCTGCGTCTGGCCTCTCTCAGAGGACTGAATCGGACCCCCTCCCTGTGTTCTCACACCTCCCGGAGCTGAGGTTCTGGGCTTCGCTTTCGCTAGAACGGAAAGTGGGCAGCCCAGGCTACAGTACAGGGAAAGGGGTCAGCGGATTGGCCTCCACCCACTTTCCTCCGCCTTCCCCGCCTATAATTTTGTTGCTTGGGGCCCTCAGCCGACCTGGCTTTGGGGCTTCCGGGTGTTCCCACGCTCTGCCCGGCGGCACTAGGGCGCACGTGCACCCCAGCAGGCTGATGTACAGGCCGCCGCCACGCATGCAAACCCGTGCCTGCAAGTATGTGCGTGGCCCACATCTGCACACACGCCCCTCCAGAACTGCGTTCTTGCCTCGCTCGGGCCCCGGCACACGTGTGCACGCAGGCAGGCCCTCGCAACGAGCCCCCACCGACCGACACCCAAAGACTGGCGGGAGACTCGGAGCAGGGGGCAGCCTGGCCGCAGAATCCGGGCAGCCACCGCCTCGGGGCGATCCCGCCGGCCTGGGCTGCGTCCAGAGGGTGAGTCAAGCCGTAACGAGGAAACCGCAGGGCCGCCCCGTCCCAGTAGGGTGCGTCCAGGGCCCCGCGGTACCTCAGTGCCCGCCGCCCAACAGGCCCAGACCCCCGTCGCCCCCTCAGCTCCGCCCGGGCAGTCCACGTGAGCCGGACCCTGCGGGAGGTCCCAGGGCTCGGCCCGCGCTCCTTCGCGCCAGCCCTGCGCCGGGGCCCCGCCGGAGCTCCAGAGCGCTACGGGTCCCGGGAGCCTCGAAGTCGGGGGAGAGTAGGAGCAGCGGCGCGATCCCGGCCCCGCAGCGCGTTTGCAGGGGGCTGTGGACCGGCGGCAGCCAGGAGCTGCCCCACCTTGGCCCAGGCCCGGCGCGCGCCATCCCCGGGCCGGCCGGTAGGGGCGCCCTGGGGCAGCGCCGCCTGCCCCTTCCCCACGCGCCTCCAGCAAACTCGGCCCAAGTTTCCGCGCCGACCAAGCGGGCGAGCTCCTACCTGTAGGGCGCCAGGCTGCCGGCTGCCGCCGCCCAGGGCCGCGGCAGCATCCTCCAGCGCCGCTGAGGCCGCTGGTCCTTGTCTGGCCAGGCCCTACGCGGGAAGTCGCGGTGAGCTCCCAGTCCAGAGCCACCCTCCTCGCGGCCGTTCGCGCCGCCGCCGGGCGCCGTCTGCGGTCCCAGGCGGGGCGGGTTGGGGGCGGAGCGGGGGCGGGGCGGCGGGCGCGGTGGGGGCAGAGCCCGGCTGCGCCTCTGGGAGCCTGCGCTCCCTTGAGCCCGGGGTGTCGGGGGCCTGCGTGGGCTAGCGCTCCAGGGACTCGGCCAGGGGCGCTGCGCACTGTCTGTGCCCGCGAACCAGTGCCCGTCGCGCCCATCGCACGCCTCCATTCAGCCACTCCGTTACATCATTCATTCATTGCCACTTTCTGGCTACGTGGCCTTGTGCATGTCACTTGACCTTCTTGAGCTTCAGTTTCCTTATTTTAGCAAAACTGGAATTACATTATAGTAGTGGTGCTGTAAGGCTTAGAAGAGGTTGTATTAAAATACCTGGCACACAGTAGGTTCTCTGAATCCCTTGGTCAGTACTAGTGGCATTACCTAGTGGAATGAAGAACTCCTTAGCCTGTCCCCTAATCTCGGTGCAACCAGCAAGGACAAATTCCAGACAAATGTATCTCAACTCCTGTTAGGGCACCACACCTGTTTGAAGAAGGGGTGATTTTCCCATCCTTGTAGTGAGCCAAGAATGAGGGTGCTGGGGGGGTTGCTAAATGACCTCCGTGTGTACCTCTGAACCTTTTTGGCAAATCTCCCTCAAGGCCTGAGCACTTGTAGCCTGGGAGGTGGGATGGGGTGAACATTCCCAGCCAGGAATGGCGTGTCGCCCAGAGAGGAGCTGGAGGGGTGGAAGGGCTGTCCCCATTTGCCCTGACTCTCTGCGCCACCTGACTTGGGATGAGAAGCCCCTTGGTGCTGTTACCTTCTCTGAAGAAACCTGGTCCCTCACAGTTTCTGGTCTTCCCAAGAACTGGGTACAAGTGTGTGCAGTGGAGAAGGGGGATACATGTGGACATGCAAAAGTTCAGAGCAAGTTCATGGGGCAAAACCACCCAGGCCACCTGCTCAGATCCCAAAGGTCAGGGCTGCCTGAGTCAGAAGGCAGCTCAGGCCTGAGGCAACAGGTTTGAAGAGTCTGGAAGCAGCTAGAGCAGCTGGAGCTGAGGAGGAGGTAAGAATAGGAAGAGGACCCAGAGGTCACCTGGGGTGGGGGAGGGGAGAGGGTATCACTTAGTTGAGAGCTGGAGGGTCCTTAGAAATAGTCTGGTGAGAACCGGGGAGCAGACTCAGAGATGGTTGGGTCACATAGCAGGCTGGGATAAAAACCCAGATCCCCTGGCTCCCAGCCTGGGGATCTTCCTTCTGCCAGACCTTAGCCTCAGGAAAGTGTATCTGTGTTCTGATGAGCAGCGGTCATGGTCAAACCTCCGGTTACAGGCTGTTTGTTCTTCCCTACTCTTACTTCTCACCAACTCCGTCCTTCCCTCCCACTCTTCCAGCACAACACCCCTTCCCCCACTTCCACCCTGCTATTGGAGGGTGAGGAGGAGGCAGTGTTCTCTACTCTTAGGGTCTAGGACTCTCAGGTGTGCGCTCAGGTGGCCGGGTGTTCTCTCCAATCTCTCTGAGCCCGAATGAGGCCCACCCAGCCAGGATATGCCTGATAGGACCCTAGGGGCCAGTTCAGAGTCTTCCACCCCACAGAGTCTTGTCCTAATTCAGGAGCACTTCACCAAGACAGCAGTTCTGCTCCTTTAATCAGTGTCTTGTCCATTCCTTTGCAGCATCACTTAAACACCTTGGAATGTAAAAGAAAGGACACAGGGTAGGGGACTTGGCAGCCACTTTGTAACTCTGAGCCTCAACTTCCTTATCTGCAAAGTGGGAACCGTGAGATCTGCCTCATAGAGGTGAGTGTCAAACAAAATTAGTGTGGGAAATTGCTTATAAGCTGTAAGAAGCTCTGTAGAGTGTGAGTTGACTGTGAGTTCCTGAAGAACCTGACCGTGCCTTTTTCTTCTTTACCCCAAGGGTCATGTTCAGAACCTGTGGAGAGAGGTGACTATCAAGCCTTTGTTGGATAAAAGATGATCATCAATAGAAGGTGGCTCCCCTGGGAGCCCTCACGTGTTTATTACGCTGTAGTCTTAGAGAAGAGAAATGATATTGGAGTTAGAAGGGACGGTCTGTCATTGTGTGGGCTTCCTGGGCAAAGTTAACAAAGAAAAGTAGCATAGAAGAGACTGGAGGGAGGTTCACACTCGTCACCTCCCTCACCATACCAGGTCTGCACAGGCGTCTCAGGCACACGCCTGCCTGGTCCACCTCACTGCAGACACTGGTTACCCCGCCTGGCTCCCTGGGGAGGTGAGGTGAAAGGTCAGCTCCCTGAACCTCAGATCATTACCTACAAGGTTATTAACAACAATGTGTTTCCCTCTAATGAAACCACACCTGCTGTTTACAAATCTCTTTCCTTTCTCGGAGGAGCTCATTCTCACCCCAGAGGAGGGAGATGTGGTGCTGGCAGGCACACTACAGGCAGAGAAATAGAGAAGTATGGCACCTTTCCCCAAGACACACAATGCTCTCCCCAATTCTTTCAGACCCAGCTATGAACATTGCCTCCTCCAGGGAGGCCCTCTGGACTGCTATTACAGTACTCTCTGCCCTCTCTACTTCTTTATCCCTCCCCTACTCCCACCCAGCAGAGGACTATCTCAGTGTTGGTGGGTGGGCAAGGCAAGGAGCTCCTGCTTGGAGCATGGCTCTGTGCCAGTCACTTGATAGACTTTGTCAATTAATAATCACAACAACCATTTGAGGCAAGAGTTTGAAAAACAAGTAAACTGAGGTTTGACCTACTGAGCTATGTAAACTTAGGCAAGCCCATTGACTTCTCTGTTTGCTCCTCAGTCAAATGGGCATGATGGGAATATGTACCAGGGCTTCAATGAGTTCACAGCTTTCTCTATAGTAAGCCCTCAACCAGAGGTAGCTGTAGAGAGGTTGGTGGGGGGAAGCGTCTTTCCCAATAGCCAAGAAAAGGAGGAGCTGGGATTCCCCCAAACCCTTCTGAGAGAAGGCTCAAGCACAGCTGGAGGTCAGGAGCCCTCTGCCACCCAAGTACTCAGAGCCTAAGGTTGGCTGCTCCAGTGGTCGGCAGGCTGGCCTCAGAGCACCTGGGTTGGCTAGGCCCTGGGGGTGGGGCAGCGTTGTGGAATCTGATGGGAGTGAGCTGAGCTACTTCCCAAAGGTGCTGGCAAGGCTGAGCTTCCTTTTGCAGGGAAGTCTGGGGAGGCAGCCCTGCCACAGTGAGCTGGGATTCAGGAGCACCCCCCCAAACTCTGGAGGAGCCCCACCCCTACCTCCAGAGGAAATCAGTCTCTCAGAGGGGGATCCCAAAGACTGAGAAAGGTGGATGGGCGCCTCTGGAGGATGGCGCCTGCCAGCCTACTGGCTACAAAAAAACACACACACAATAATTTGGGGACCTTACTATAAGGAAGGGGGGAGCTCTCTGATTAATTAACAGCCTCCTTCTACCAAATATTGAGGCCCCCCCAGGCTTTGTGGTAGCAGTGAGTGGGTCCCAGGTGCTGTTTCCCAGTGCAGTGAGAGAGGCAGGGGGAAAACAGCCATGGGACTCTAGTGTGGGAAGTGCTTGTGTGGGGATGAGGCTGCCATGGCCGAGAGAGGCCTAAGGAATAGGGGCTGGGCCTTGAGTCAGGGGAGGGCCCTCCATTCAGGCTGTGCCAGAGTCCAGCCACTGGGGCTTCTGGCTTGGTACTGGAAGCAATGGGAAACATTCCCTCCCTACTTAGAGAGTGGGCTTTCCAATGCCCACATCTAACCCTAACTTCCCCCCGCCAGCTGGGAGCCTCTATGGCTCTCCAGTGCCCCACTCGGGCTTCTGCCTGCCTCCCAACTGCCCCTGCAGTCCCCAGAGCCAGCCAAAGCTCCTTGCTAGGTCACACCGCCATGCTTTGTAATATGCTCTCCCTCAGTCTTGGCTGCTTGTCTGGCTCCTTCCTTGCTAACTTCTGTCTGCCTCTAAGACTCAGCTTAGGCCCCGTCCTCCAGGAAGCCTTCCAGAGCTCCAGGCTGGGTTTGGTCACCTTTTCTGAGGCCTCAGAGCATTCGACACTCATCTTTGTGCTAGCTGCAGCTCCCTGTGCTAATATTGCCTTATTACAAGCCTGACTCCCCTACTAGACTGCGGAGGGATCTCCAGAGCAGGACCGGGGTCTGCCTGAGCTGTGACTCCAGTGCCCAGCAGAGCTGAGTCAGCCGTGGTTATGGGGAGCAGGGCTCATGGCACAGGAGGACTCTGCACATCTGAAACGGAAGAAAGGCTGAAAACCCTCCCCAGGCCCAGCAGTAAGGGCCTGGAAGGAGACTCTGCTTCGCAAAGCTCCCCTAAGATCCTTCACTCGCCCTCTCAACCTCCCAGCAACAGCCTGCTGCCATCCTCCATTTCAACATGGGAAAACTGAGGCCCAGACAGGGGCAACCAGCTGCCCAGGGTCTGGGCCAGGAGGGCCTAGAACCCAGGTCTCCTAAAGGCCTGTCCAGTCTGTACCTTCTTGTTCTGACACTGCCTCTCCCTCTCCATCCCATCCCCCAGACCTAGGATGGAAAAACACCTGGCTGAGCTCCACCTGCATGCCTCATGCTGCCTGCAAACCCATCCTTGGAGGCCCCCAGCCTGGGGCTGGGGGTGTGAGAAGAGGCGGGGGAGCCCCTATGAAATGGGGAGAAGCTGATGCAGTGCTCCCTCAGTGTTGCAGCAGACTGCTCCTCCCTACCCGGAGCCTGGACTTCTGCCAGCCTCCCTAATCACCTCCTTTTCTTTCCCCATTCAGTGCCTCTCTCTGGGGATCCCCTCCCCCGGCCTCTGTGCCCTTGGCCAGCAGCACAGCTGTTCCCAGGATGGTGGTTTGGGCCTGGGCGGCCTGTGTTCACAATCCTGACTCCTGCCCAGGGCCCGCCTCTCGTTGGTCAGCCTTTGGCCTCCATCAGGAATTACCTTCCCCCAGCTCTCCAGTTCAAAGGTCTTGGGGGGATGCTAATCTAGTTCCTCCTGGCCCTGCCAGGGCCCCTTCCCTCAATGCTGGAGCACCCTCCCCTCCTACCGTGGGCAGGCCGGTGGACTGTTCATGGAAGCCTTCCTGAGGCCGGCTGAGGCAGTGGGGTCTGGGCCAGGTGGTTGGCACTGCCCCCTCATTAGCAGCCCGCTGGGGTTTCTGTCACTTAGGGCTGGTTACCAGGCAACAGCGTTGGAGGGCTCAACTCTGGCTTGGGGCTGGCACGGAGGCTGCTGATGAGGAAAGAGGCTGAAGCCAGGCCTGCTGAGGCCAGGGTCACGGTAGGGAAGCCTCATGCTCCCAGGAAGGGTGGGGGCACTGCCTCAGCTCTGCAGCCTCAGTTACTCCTGTTATTGTCTTGGCTTAGACCCTTAGCCCTGCCCCTGGAAAGGGATCTCCAGGGTCCTCCACAGAAACACCCACACGCAGAGCCCTCAGGTTTCCAGAAGGCTGAATGGGAGCAGAAAGGGACACTTCTCCCTCTTTAGGGGTTGGGCTCTTTGGCTCTGTGGCCTTACTGACTACCACACTGTGGCCTGAGGTGTAGACCATGAGTCAGATTTCCAGTGTATAGGGCTTAGGCTTTGGGTCTAAATCCTGCTGTGCCTCTCAGAGGTTGTGTGGCCCTGGACACACTGATTGCCTGTCTGAACCTTGGTTGCCTCATCTGTAGAATGGGATTATAACCCCTGTCTTGTAAGGCAGTGCGCAGTATAGAAAATGCTTGTTGCAGCGCCTGGCACAGGGTCTCCTCTCCAGGCCTGTTATTCACTTCCCCCAAGCCCTGCTGTGTACTCAGCCTCAAGCATCCCACATTGCAAGGAGGCAGGGTTGCACGCTTTACAGATGCTGACAACCTGCGCATGGCCACCTCGCATGGTCAGGGGATTCAGGAATGTGTCACCTTCATGTCCAACAATAACCTTGTGTCCCTACCCTGCCTCTTGCTCCCCCATCCCTGCTGACTTTATTGTTCTTTTAGTTTAACACTCATATAACCTTTACTGTGTACCAGGCACTGTTTTAAATGCTTTACAAATATTAATGTGTTTGATTTATCCAGTCCATTTAATGGATTAAGTTACTTAATCCATTTATTTTATTAATCCATTTAATATATTAAATGAGTTAATGCGGAGGGGGACCAAAGAGCTGTGCGGGGACAGGGGCCTAAGCACACCCCCCTCCCATGCTGGGGTGACTTCCGCTGTGCTGCTGGCTGTTTTGGACACCAGTCCTGCCTCCTGCCGCAAAGCCATGGTGAGCTGGTGTAGCCCAGGCAGATCAGAGTTTTAGGAAGAGCAGTGATGGCTAATTAAAACCTGTGCTCTGGGAGGCCCCCTGGGGGCCAGGATTGCCTCAGTCAGTTCTCTTGGGAAGGGCCCCTAATTGGCCCCCTGGGCCCTAGTAATGATGCAAGCTCACCAGGCAGAGGATAACAGGCAGGGAGGGAGGGAAAAGGGGGAAGGAAACAGGTTGGGGAAAAAAAAACAACCCTCCTCCGATGGTGAGGGTAGTGACTTGGGAGTTCCCAGACCATCACTTAATTGCTGTGTAATTTTGGATTAGTGGCTTGGCTTCTCTGAGCCTCCATTTCCTCATTGAAGGGTAGAGATAATAAAAACTCCAGCCCTGGAGGGTTGCTGTGAGAAGATATGGATGAAAAGTACCTACCATGTTTCCCCGAAAATAAGACCTAGCCAGACAATCATCTCTAATGTGTCTTTTGGAGCAAAAATTAATATAAGACCAGGTCTTATTTTACTATAAGACCGGGTATAATATAATATAATATAATATAATATAATATAATATAATATAATATAAAATATAATATAATATAATATAATATAATATAATATAATACCCAGTCTTATATAATACCGGGTCTTATATTAATTTTTGCTCCAAAAGACGCATTAGAACTGATTGTCCAGCTAGGTCTTATTTTCGGGGAAACACAGTAGCACAATGCCTGGTCAGAAGTGTGAACTCATAAAATTGGAGCAGTTACTATCATGTTATTAAACCACTGTTACTACCAAAGGCCTTTCATACCCATAAGCTTGTCTAGTTCTGAGAGCATCCTGGGAAGAAGGAGAGTAGGGACAAGCATTCCATTGGGGGAGGTGTTTAGCCCCCACCTTTCTCTCCTGATGACCTGGGTCTGGGTCCTGGGCCCCACAAGGATGTTGGAAGAGCAGGAACAGGGGTGACAGGGTGCTATAGGAGGTCAGGCAGAAGGTCACAGGGCAGTCTGGGATTCAGATGGAACCAGAGCCCACAGAGTGGAGAAGACCTAACTAGACAGAAAGTGGCAGAGATGCTTCGTGAGGGTAACAGCCTAAATAAGGGGCTGAAAAGCAAAGTGCAGAGTGGTCAGAAGCTACAGGCCGCCAGTAGGGCTAGACTTGGGATGGGCTGAGACATCTAGGCCATGTGATTGACAGCCCTCTGCTACCCTGCTGAGGCCTGGGGTCTGGCCCCAGACTGTGAAGAGGGGAGTACGGGGAGGGAAGAGCGTGCCACTTTTTTCCTTTCTGGTTGCAGCGAAGTGGAACTCACTACTCCCCTGTCCTGTCTGGGGGTCAGTCTCATTCCCCATCTGTGAGACCTCTACTGTCACAGCACAAAGCCATCTCCTCGGGGTCTCCAGCCCCTTTAGGAGGCCACACAGCCCCAGACCCCTCCAAGATAACCCAGCTCTGTGACGTCACCTCCGTTGTCACAAGCTGCCTCCAATAGTACCCAGCCCATGTCTGCCCAGGACAGGGCAGTGGCCTCCTTCCTCCTTGGTACTCCCACCAGAGGAGAGCACTCGGCCCTCCAGGTTCTCAGTGAACACTTCCAACAAGGGTGGCCTCAGAACACGAGTCCCTTTGGGCCCGGGCCCGGGCCATGGTATGGAGACCAGGATGCATTTTAAGGCAGCTGGTCAGCCCTAGTAAATCAACTATTCCTGAACAAACACTGCCTGCTCTGGGCCTAGGTCTTGGCCTCCCTCCCTCCGTTCTTCCTGCAGCCCCCTCCCTTTGTGCAGTCCCCACCTCCTGTCAACCAGGTCACATGTAGCTCACTTGGCTTCAGTTAGCTCAGTAATTAGCACCTCATCAGGCCTGTCTGCCTTTGCACAGCTCCTCTGGGAAGGGGTTCCAGGAGATCTCCATGACATCAGGGCCTAGGGCTGGGGCAAGTCCAGGCAAGCCCAGGGGCGAGACTGCAAGGCCCCTGTGGCCTCCCCGCACCCACAGCTCGCCCGTCCACCGCATTCACTGACAGGGGTTTCCCAGCATAGGGCAATGGTGCCACCTGAAGAGCCCCACTCAGGACAGGGCTTCCTGCAGCAATCCCTCAGCTCCCACACACACCTCCTCAGCAGCTCTGCTTATTTGGGGACCCCTGGCTGGCTGGGAGATGAGGAGACGGGCAGGGCAGGGGGAGGGGTAGGAGGACAGCCAAGTCCCCAAGGCCTCCTAGGGAAGGAGGCAAAACCAGTTGGGGTCAGATCAGGAAGCTGAGGTGGAGGCGGCATAGGGGTGGCCTGTGGCTGGTGGACGTAGAGAAGGCCTCCGACAAGAGACACGAGGTGCTGTCTGAGAGTGTGTGGGGCCACAGCACAAAGCAGTGGCTCTGGGGTCGGGCAGGCTGACAGGTCCCCTGACTAAGCTCAGTTTCCCCACCTTTAACATCAGGACAGTAATAGGAACAGCCCCTAGGCTCCAGAGAGGATAATAGGTGAGGTGTGGGGTGAGCAATAGTGCCATGGGGTGGGAGGCAGGTGGCAGTGGCGCCCAGGCCATGGGGCAGGAGGTGAGAATCAAGGGAAGCCGCCTTTTGCCCACCCCCTACCCCCACCTGACTCAGAGCTGCACTGGCTCAGGGAGAGATGTCTTGATGGGGGCTGGACAGGGCTTCCAAAGTCTGCTCAGGATTGGGGAGAGGGAGAGCACATCAATCCTGGGTAACCAGTGTGAACCGCAGCGCAGAGTATTCAGACAGACAGGAAGTCAGCCTGCCCCCAGCTGAGGCCCACAGACTGAGGCAGCGTGGGGCTGTGGTCAGTCATGAGACTCAAGCCCCAGCTGCAGGAGAGGCAAATAGCCTGCAGCTGGGGAGAGGCTTGGCTGGGGCAGGGCCTGCTTCCCGGGTGAGTCTCCAGTTCAGGCCAGAAAGTCCCAGTGCTGCTTCGCCCTCCTGGCACCGAAACCCCAGTACTGCCTCCTTCCTTGAGATGAGCATTGCCTTCTTAGGGATGGTCTGGTGAAAAAAAATGGCACCAACCACTTAAGGCAGGCCCAAAACCCGACTTGCCACTCATGGCTGTGGGACCTTGGGCAAGGCCTTTACCTCTCCAAGCTCCAGGGTCCTTGTGTGAGGGATGATGATCCCGACCCCAGTTCATGGTGAGGGTCCAGTGCCCAGTGTTCCCACACACTTGAACTGGCCTGGAAGGCAGTAAGTACTCAGGGGGCCTGTGTTCTTCCTTCCTCAGAAGCTCTTGGGACCCAAGAAAGTATGGGGTCGGAGGCTGCTTTCCTTGCTCTGGAAGAGAAGTTCTGTGAGTCAAGGTGGGGATGCTAGAAAGCCAAAACCCCTCCCCAGTCTCTCTTTCCTCCAAAGGCTCAAGGTGGCAGGAGAGGAGCAGGCCAGTCCTTCCAATAACATCCCCTGCTTTCAAGCCTGTGGCTCCCAGCCCTCCGTCCGCTACCCCAGCCCAGCCCACCCCACCTCCTACTCCCTGTTCTTTCCCTATTCCTACCAGTATCCTGATTCGGAGGCAACAGCCAGGAAGCGCCCAGGACAATCCTAGTATTAGGAACAAACGACCTTGAGGTGGGTTTGTTCATTTAAGGGGAAGGGACTGAACTCCATGGATCCTTGTCGCTAGTGGGCAGTCAGAGGGGCTGCCGCTGCCCTGGCACGGTCCGCCTTGCCAGATGATCCACTGAGTGGCACCCTCCGGAGGTCCAGAGGGGCTTCCTGTGGCCCACACCTCGGGCGCTGTGTGCTGACCACCTCACCCTCCAGGAGCCACGGTCCCTGCTTGTTCCCAGAAGGGGCAACAGGAAGCCCTTGAGGGCAAAGTGTTTAATGAAAGCATTTGGGGGCAGCTGAGGAGATTATGCCCACTACCCAGCCAGCTATGGGGCTGTTGGAGGTGGTAGGGAATGCTGGTGAACCCAAGAGGTGGATCTGGGCTTGGAAGTGAGGCCTGCCCTGCTTTGGGATTTACACAAGTTCCTCTACCAGAGTAGCAAAAGCACGTTTGTAACCTGGCTGCACACAGCTTAACTTGGTGACCTCAGGCAAGTCACCGCACATGGCTGACCCATTGTCTCATTTCTAAAATGGGGCTGTTATGCCTTTCTTATTATGGAGGGGGGAAAGAGACCTTGAAGGAAAAGCAAGCGACACATTGCTTCCTTGCTCACTCACTCCCACCTGCCAGGGACAGGGCTGGCCCCCCCAACTTCAGACAACTGCCGGGGACGGCCTGTAGGGATGGGTGAATGCCCAGCTCCCCCAGCTGGACTGCCTTCTGCCTCCTCAGCCCAGAGGAGAAGGAGGCATGGGGTTACCACCTCTCCCTCCAGGTAGTCCCGTCACTTTCTGCCAGGGCACCTTCCACCCTCCCACCCCATCTAGCCTCTACCTGCTTCTGCAAGGCCCTGAGGGCACCTTATTCCGTCCCTCCCTATTTCTCACCTGCCTTCTCTCTCACAATTCCCTCTTCTGCCCCATAGGGTATGACTCCTGTGTGGCTCTAGGGCCCAGAAGTGCACCCAGCCCCCTTCATCCTCTCCTCCACTTCAAAGTCTGAGCCCAGGCTGCTCCTGCCCCACCCCTACCAAGCTGGAAGACCAGAATAATCCAGACAGGGGTTTGAGTCCCAGCTACCTCTTGCCTCAGTTTCCTCATCCCGTAATTTGGGAATAAAAATACCTAAAGATATTGTGAATGGAAAAAGGGGCTCTGTAATAAATCCAACAAGTTCAGTGACAGAAAATAACCTCACAGGGTGATCTGATCGTAAATTCCTAACTGAGCAGGTCATGGTAGGTAGTCAACCCCCAGGCCTATGAAAGGTTTATCTGTGACTTAAGCCAGCCCTTCCCTTGTTCTTGTGCATCTAGGTTAATGCGCCTTTGAAATGCCAGAGTGAACCTCTTTCTCAGACCCCTTGGAGCCTAACCACCCTCAGGGAAGCTCATAATCTGTTAACTCTCCTATGGTCCAATCAGAGAGATTCCTGCCTTGCTTCCTTTCACTTTACTTTCAGGTAATCTTCCTTGTGGTTCCTCCTTAATTCCAAACATATAAAAGAAGCTGCAAAACTGTCATTTACCAGAGCATTTGAGAGCTTGCTTCATAGCATGTCATCAGCTTGGCTCAAATCAACTTTTATAAAAAATTCTCTACAGGTTTGGCTGTTTTTATGTCAACAGAATGTTGTGAAACTAAATTAGAAAACCAATATATCTGGTGTACATGTCAATATAAACAATAGGAATGAATGGATAAATAAGTGAACAAACCCTTGAGTCTGCGCTAACTTCCTTTTTTAAAAACTCTAATTAGCAAACTCAGATGCTCTGTTGCTCGTATTGTGTCACTCGGGACCCCCATCGTGGGCCCCATCTCTGTGTTGTTGAGGTCCCCCATACTGAATACACTTGCAGAGGTGGGAGGCTGCGTCAGCAGTCAGAACGAGGCCTGGTGGGGCTTTCTCTGACTCAGGAGGACCCAGACCCCACACTGTGGCTCCTTCCCAAAGGGCCTCATGTCCTTAGCTTGCAGCAGAGGCTCCATGCAGGGCTGCTGCCAGCTCACATGGACAGAGAAAAGGCACTACTCTGGGCGCATAGAGTCTGTGCCAGGACCATGTGCTAGATTTGTGTGTGGAGCATGTGCTAGATTTCAGGAACTAGACGCCATTTTGGCTGCACGCCCTTGTGCATTATCCAACCTTCAACTGGCAGGAAACCAGTGACCCCCACCCCCACCCCGTAAATCTGAGAATGGCTGAGTGGCTTATGTTTCTCCAGGCAGACTTCCCGCCCAGCAGCTCACCCTATGCCCATGGCCTCCAGGCCCACTCCTTCCCAAGCTGGAACTGCCCCCCACAACTCCCCAACCCCCGGCCCTTTAGCCCCTCAGCTTACTGGCACAAAGCACTGCTGGTGTTAGGCTTTGGCCTAAGGTCAGGATGGAGGAGAGGAACAACATCTCAGCTCAGCACAAAACAATTAAACGCTGGCCATCTTGTTTTAAAACCCATCAGCTGTTTCCTGTCCTGCCACAGCCCACTCAGGTCACAGATCACTGACATCTTCTTGGGTTCTACTCCCCACCCCTGCCTAAAATGCCTATTCTCCCATTCTCATTTGTAGCAATTTAGCCCTCGACCCCCACCCCTGCAAACCAGATGTGTCTCCACATTTCTGAGCCCACCCAGGCAGCTCGCTACGCTAGGGGCACCTATCTACCCAGGCCACAACCACCTTCAGTTGCAGTGTATCTTTTAATAAGCTGCACCCACTCTTGGTGACCCCTTGCCCACCCACATAGAGAAATGGACAAAGAATGATAGAAAGATTTATTCATCTGGGATTTTTCTTTTTCTTCTTTACCATTAGTCTGGGCATGTTCCCACCTCATCATTTTTAATCTGTCAAAGCCAATCTCAGACACATTTTAGATTGTGAGCACATGTCACAGGTTTGCCATAAACTGGTTAGCAAAGGAACCAGTCAAGGAAACCAAAACACAATAGCTTCCTCCAGAATCCTGGGAGAAGCTAAGTAATAAAGTGATTTGGAGCACAAACACTAAAGCCAGACTACCTGGTTTCTATCTGAGTTTTGCCCCTTTCTAGTTGTGTGACCTTGAGCAAGTTTACTTAACCTCTGTGTGCCTCCATTTCCTCACCCGTGAACAATGGATAACAATAGTACTTACCTCATAGGGTTGCTGTTGTGCCTGAAATTGAATTGAATTCAAGTTAAATGAATTAATAGATATAAGCTACTAGCACAGTGTGTGGCACACAATGAGCATGATAAGAGTGTTAGATGTTATGAGCAAAGTTTATATAGGAGGAGAAAAAGGAATGTTAGATAAGGTTGTTGAACTATGTGCAGGTCTGGTTAGCTTTACAGGGCTGTAAAGCTGTCACATTCGTATCAGCTGCGTGGGTTAAACCTGGGTTATACCAACCAAGACCGTCCTTCCGGATCGCCAGGTGTGGGCTGTTAATCAGAAATACCAGCTGCAGACGTTTCTTGTTGTTTTGGCTTTGAGTCCGGGATGTCTTCCCTTCCCAGAGTCCAGCCTGTATCCCTGACTGATTATCAGGAACATCTTTTAATCAAGCAGAGCTTGGGAAGGGGAGGTGATAGGGAGGATGAGCAAGCTGGGGTGCCTGTTCCATCAAACAGAAGGTGCTGGCAGGGCTAGTAGTGGGCCCTGCTGCTACCCAGAGGTGGCCAGGAGGTGCTGGGCAGTGAGGCCTGGGACTGGGCAGCTAAGGCTCGTCTGTGGTCCCGGCCATGAGAACAGCTCTCAAGGGCTAGCCATAGTTCCTGGCCTCAGCCACACCCTTCATGGAGCTCCTTCCTTGAGTTCCCAGAGCATTGGCAGTCTCCAGAACCTTCTGCCCAGCCTTCTGTCGGCCTGAGTGTCCTGTGGAGGAGGGGAGGCAGGACTGCAGGAGGACCCAGCCAGGCTCAGCTGGGAGCCAAGAGGGCCTTGGCACTTTCTCAGGAGCTGGCATGGTGCCTCCTCCTCCACCCCCGACTTCCCAAGCTGGTCAGGCCCTGGCACAGAGCATTCGGTTAATAAAGCTGTGTTGCTGTTGCTTGCTAAAACCAAACCCAAAGATACAACAAGGTCATCTGACATTTAGTAGTTCTATCCAATAGAAATATACCAGCCACATGGTTTTTTAAAAATTTTCTAGTAGACACAAAAAAGTAAAAAGAAACAGGTGAAATTGATTTTAATAATATATTTTATTTAACCCAATTTATCAAAAATATTTCACATGTAATCAATATATAAAATTATTAATATTTTTCATTTCATGCTAAATCTGTGTGATTGTACACTTCTAATACATACGTGGGGACAGAGCCATGAGTGCAGTTTCCAGGCTCTCAGCCTCATGTGGAAAGGTGCTGGCTCCGGTAGTAAATGGCCATCAACTGTGATTGGATGGCCATTAGCTGTGGCTAGTTGGCCGTCAGCTGTAACCAGTGAGCCATTGGCCACTAATATAACTGCTGTGGCTACGCTAGCAGAAAATGGGGGCTAGCAAGAAGGTGGTGGCTGGCAAGTGCGGATTGCAGTTAGCAAGTGGGGTTGGTTGACTGGCAGAGAAGTGGACAGCGGGTTGCGGATAGTGTGGCTCCTGCTTCCTGTGTCTCCAACCCAGCCGCCAGCGAGAATATAGTGGTGTGACTCCCCCATCTATGGCTCCGTGGGTGTTCCTTTTTGGCCTCACCATATCCTGCGTTCTTATGTGGGGAGCGGGAGCAGAGACCCCGCAGGTCGCCTCGCTGGACAAATGGCGCAGCGAGCAGGGTCCCCCACACGACACATATCAATGAGGACTAGCCACTGAAGGGGAGGAAAAAAACTTTTCCTTTTAGGTTCAGTTACTGGGGCCTGTGAATTGAACTGACAAAAGACAGATTAACAGAGGGGAAAAAGTGTTTTTGTACACATACCAACAAGTGAAGTAGCTGGCTTGTTAAATGATTAAAGTTAGAAAAAGGGAGCGGGGAGAAACAAATAGATTTCTTTAGGAAGACAAGTAGTTTTTTAGAAGAGATGGAAGATAAGATTTGTGATAATATTTGTCTATAAGGTATGGATGGTCGCTCATCTTCTTCAGGGCAGTAAAGTTGGAGAGGGGATTCATGGCAGCCTCATTTCCCAAAAGTTGCTGCTTTTGGTCAAGTAAGGGAGGCTCCCAGGAGGCTTTTCTCTGCATCTGTTGAACTCAGATGTCTTCAGCTTCAAATACTCTTCATGCTAACTCTGAGATTCCGAGGGGGTCCCCACACCACATTTTAAGTGCCCAACAGCCACATGTGGCTAGTGGTTACCTTACTGGACCGCACATGTGGAGAATCACCAAATCCTGGAGTCCCAGGACTGGAGAGTCCTGGAGGTCCCAGGAGGCGTCCTTCTGCTGCCTCTCACACCAGCTCTGGCCCCTGCTCTGCTTAAGGGTCTCCCAAGTGTGTGCTGCCCACTGCCTCTTCTGAGCAAGCTGCGAGGTGGAAACTGTCATCTTGGGCAGAAATCTCCCTCCCTGCTATGAAGCCCAATACCTTCTCCAAGCGCTGGCACAAACCCACTGTGGAAATGGCAAGCAGAAACTTTCATTTTACTCAGAGAGTCGGTGTCCCAAGAGCAAGTGGGGAGAAGGTGATGCTAGCACACTGCTGAGTCATCCTTCCTCTGCGCCACTGAGTGGTCTCTGAGACCCGCGGAGGCGAGAGCCCACGTCCTGGGGCACAGGCTTTGCGGATACCCGCTACGCAGCTAGAGAGCCCAGCTCCGACTCCCAGCTGGTGTTCGGGCAGCCGGTGCCCCGGGCTCAGCACATCTCTCCTCCCCCAGCTGGGAGGCACGCAAACCTAACGCAGCGCCCGGGTTTCACAAACTGAGGCGCAGTTCCTGCGCGGCCACGGCAGAGTCCCCACCCTCGAGCTGAACAGGCTTTCAACCAAGTCCCAGGAGCTTCGGGAGAAAACTTAAGAGGCCTTCCTGCCCTGGCGGCCCGCGGTGGGAGGCGCCTCGGCAGCCCTCTGCTTCTAGGCCACCGCGGCGAGCGTGGACTTCGCCGACCTGGCCGCTGGGGCGGGAAGCTCCTGGGAAGCCTGATGTAACCGGGCGGCCGGCTTGCAGGAGAAGCCCCCAGGGCGGCCGCAGCCTGTTTACAGCGGCGGGAGGTGACCGGATGGAGCCCCAGCCGCCGTGCCCGCGGAGCCTCCCGTCCCTCGCTCTGGGCGCACTACCGGGTCCTCCCGGGGATCCGAGGGTCTAGAGCCTCGGAAGAGAGCTCCGAGGGCTGCTCGGCTCCCGCGGGGTATGGTGGTGGTTCAGCCTTAGACGGTCTAAGACCCGGAGCAGTGGTGGTGCCAAGGGGTGACCCTGAAAGGGCCTGAGTCCCCAAAGCAACTCAAAATAACATTCAAACCAAGTAACAAGCTGGAGCTTGCTGTGCTCAGGCGACCCGGATTTGAACACACAGCGTCTCCACTACGGTGGTGGCAAGTCCCCGCATCTCTCTAGTCTCAGTTTCCTCGTCTGTACGACAGGGAGCACGTTGCCATGACAGTCTCTGATTGAAAGCCTTGTGGGAAGCACTCCTCTGGGCCCTCCAAAAGTCTGCCTCAGGGGAAAAAAACCCTCCAGCATTTCCCAGGGGCCCTTCCTGATTTGCTGGCATGGAGAGAGTTTGCTCCTGATTGGGGAGAGTTGTTAAGTCCTCATGCCCCCACTCCTGACAGGGCGAGAGCCCTGTGAGCAGGAGCATTTGGAGGCCAGGTCTGAGCCAGGTGTATGGAGCATTAATTATGACTCTGATAGTTACGTCAGTCCCAAAGTGACAGCCATGCCAGAGCATCCGTGAAAGGCATACCAGTGAACGCCCTGACCGGGTAACTCCAGACGCAGGGTGGAGCGTGACCATCTGGACGGCTCTATCGGACCTCAGATGGGGGCACCGCACCCAGGCTTGAGCATAAAAGGAGAGCTCTCTGAGGGCTCATCGCTCAGGCCGTAACTGACAGCTAGCCCGTGCGCTCGTCCCAGACAGAGCGTTTCAAGCCTCCTCTCCTGACTGTCACAGCAGCCAGTCCGGATGCCTGACGCTACACACCCCATCACCAAAGGGACTCTCGCTGAACACCAGACTCTCTCATCCTTCTTTTGCAGGACCGTTCGCCTTGCCTAACCCTACGGCGTGCAAACCTGTGTGACCCTCTTGTGTGAAACTGCCCTACCTGGACTATTGGAGGCCGTCCTCTGGCCGGAGCCTTGATTGATGCCCATGGGAAACCGAGTCAGCAGGACTAGATCCATGGCTTTATTCTAATAAAGTCTAACGTTGTGGAAAGACACAAACGTGTGTGAGTCTGCTATTTTGACACAAGCCAAGGCAGGAGGGTATAGATTTGGAGAGCGTGTGGTGTGGGAAGGGCTCCCTGAGCTGGAAGGTAAGAAAAGAGGGGAGGTTTCCCTGGAGAGAGAAAAGCCTGGGGGAGCTATAAGAACAAGCACATGGGAGGTCTGGCCAAAGAAGAGGGTCTGGGGGGTCAGGTGAGGCCAGGAGGGTCAAGGGAAGGACGTGAGTACAGGTGGCAGGTCAGGGGCAGGTGAGACTGTTGGTCCTGCCTCCATTCAGGCTCTCCATTTCCAAGCCCGTGGGCATGTTCTCTTTCCTCTGTGGGCCTCAGTTTCCTCCTCTCTAAAATGGAGTCAGCTCCCTGTTTTGCTCGCAGCTAAGAAGGTGCTTCCTACCTGACTGTGTGAGGGGCTCATATACAAATGTGACAAAGAGAATGGTGTCAGAGAAGACCTTTCTGAGAGGCGTCTCCCTCCCCTGGATACCCTGGCCCCAGAAGGAGAGGCCCCAGGCACTTGCTCTCCCCAACCCTGGCAGCAGGTCTGGGATGCCGCTGGGCTAAGCAATATTTGTGCCTCTGATTTAGTCAGGGGCTGCTGGGGTGTTCTGTCCTGCTGCCCATTCTTCCAGTCTTCTTCCTTAGGCTGTAAAGATCCTGGAAGAGGACAGAAGTGCAGGGTCAGAACTTCTGGGTCCTTCTCCCAGCTTGTGTCCTGCCTACTCCTCCAGGATGCCCTCATCCCAGTGTATTCCTGAAGTTCAGGACCCAGGGCTAGGCATTGTGCAGGGCCAAGGGACATGTGGCTCCTAGGAGCCTCTCCTAAGAGCTAGGACATTGGGTCCCAATGTGAGCTCAGCAGCTGTCTTGCTGTGTGGTGTTGGGTGAGTCCCATTACCTCTCTGAGCTAGTTTCCTCATCCCTGAAATGGTGCTCACATGGTTTGGGTCAGTTTCTGGAACTTAGCAACTGTTTTCTTCCCTAGCGTTCCTTCCAGGGCTCTACACTTTTCCCCTAGAAGTTTGGGCCTGCCTAGTTTAACCAATAAAAATAAAAAGAGTAAGAACCTTCTAGCATTATTGAGTGCTCTGTACAATAGTGTGCTGGTAAATGTTTAACAACCAGCTCTAAAAAAAAAAGTCCTGTTTGGCAGTATTTGCCTGATTTCCGTGTTGTTAATATTATCACCATGGCCCTTTCAAGCTTCTAACGTGATGTGCTAAGTGCGGAATCGGGAGCTGCTGAGCTAGCTCCAGCACAATACAGCAGACACGATTGGCTACAGAATTTGCCAGGCCCCATGCAAAATGAAATTGCAGGGTCCCTTGTTCAAAGCCAGTTTTTCCTTTTTTCTGCGATTTCTCTGTCAAGCCATCATAATGCTCTTTTTATTTATTTAATGTCGTGTTCCTCCCAGCTGGAGCCTACACACAGGGCAAGTGCAAACCTTGACAGGTGGGGGCGTGGGTGGGCAAGCCCCAAGACTTGGCATGCACATGTGGGGTCCACTGACTACCAGGTGGCCCCTCCTGCCGGCCACCAGAGAGATGCCCCAGGAAGCCAAGTCTGGCAGCTTCCTTTCCGACAGGCAGGCAGACCCTACCCACAAGCCAGGATATGCTCGGCACCCGGATGAGAGTGGGAGGGACGCTTACCCTGTCACGGGTGCTCACTGACAGCACCATATTCCTGCCTGTCAAGGGAAGGTGGCCATTGGTTGGGGTCAGGAGGAGGAGGAGGCCAGCTGGAAGCCAAGAACTTGTTCCAGGGAGGCAGAGAGACGGCAGGCGGCAGGACCACGCCGGGAGCAGGAGGCTCCAAGCCTCCGGCACAGGCTGCACTGGACTTCACTGCCAAGACCCAAATCCAGAGGTAAACTTCTGCTTCATCACAGTGCTTTCAGCCAGGGTTGGGCCCCTCTGAGGCTAGGGCCCTGTGGGCTGCTCTGGTCTCAGACCCAGGAAGTGGCCCTGACTGAATGTGTCATCCAAGCCAGAGAAGAATGGGCCCCCACATCCTCCTGAGGAAATTCAGTCCTGACATCAGAGATGCCTGGGGGTCCTGGGGGCAGGAAAGGCCAGAGACTTACACCCCCTCCGCAGGGGAATTCTCCTCCACTCTAGGGGAAGCATTCACTGCATTGCAGCTTGGCAAAAACTTGTCAAACAGACCACAAAAGACATCCTTATATGGGACACTTATCATCCATCATCGGTATGGTTTTCATTATATATTTGCACGGTGCCACTTTTCTTTCTCTCTCTCTCTCTTTTTTTTTTTTAAGGAGGGTGCAGCTCATAGTGGCCCATGCGGGGATCGAACCAGCAACCTTGGTGTTATCAACACCATGCTCTAACCAACTGAGCTAACCGACCACCCCACTTTTCTTTTTTTGAAAATACTGTCTAAAAATGTGTCTTTTGCCTCTAAACAAGTGAAAGATGACATCTTGAAACACCCAATTCCCTGCCCACCATATAATCCCCATTATGTTCTTGTCTATAGAGCACCCACAGCTGTAAATGTCTTCTCCATACTGATGTTTATCCTTGGGGTTGAAGCCAAAGATTGACCCAGTTTTAGCAAATTTAGAACAGTTGCTTCTTGGCTTAAAAAATATTTCCACTTATCAAGAATGGTTGTTTGTCCCCTTGAGGGGAATGACCAGGGTGCTCCAGGCATCTGCCTCCTGATAAAGAGAATTTGGAAGGGGCACTTCTCACACCACGCTGGGATGGGTTTAATTTCTCAGAAGTGGCCAGATGCTCTGGGCCAGATGCTGGAGGGGGCGTGTGACCAGGGAGGAGGGCTGAAAAGTGTGTGCGAAGGATGAGAGGACCCCACTCTAGTTCCCCTGAGCTCTGTCCGATAATGACCTGCTGTGGAGCCCAGGCCCAGCCCTTGCTCCAGCTGACTGATGAGGGAAGGAGGCCTCGCTGTTCCGGACCAGCATTCCCACAAACACGGAAATACCCAGACAGGAAGCGCCCTGGACCTTAGCGTGAGGTGTGCGTGGGTGCATCAGCCACAAACCACTTTATAGCTGATTGAGAAAACCTGCCTGGTTAAGGAACAGTGGGCGTCCCTCTAGCACACTCTTTAATTGGCTTCCTCATAGAAATGGAAAGCATAGAGTGTTTTGAGTCTAAGGCAGGCCCCTCTTACTCCTTTGGTGATCTTGGGCAAGTCCTAGACCATATCCAGGTTCAGTTCCTGCATCTGTAAAATGGGAAAGGGATGTGTGTCTTCAAGGCTGTGGTCAGGATTAAACAAAGTGCGTGTGTGTGTTTCTACGTCAGACACAAAGCTGGTGCTACAATAAAAGATGGTAATCGGCTGACTGTTATTATTATTATTATTAGCAATCAAACAGCACAGATAGGGTCTCATTCACTCCTGAGTCCCTGGTGCACAGTAGGTGGTACTGGGGACTGTGAATTCAATTATTGGACCTTGGCTGAGCTGCATGTGAGAATGGCTTGTGGGGGTGTGGCCACAGGCAGCAGAAGGTGGAGGTGTGAGTGAACCGTGCTGGGCCCCTGCAGCCTTCCTCCCCAAGACACAAGTCAGAACTGGAATAGCGGGCCACGACGGGGAAGGGACGGGGAGGGGAACCCTCGGCCAGCACCCGCATTTCGCAGATGGAGAAACTGTGTATCAATCTGCAGTGAATGCATGACACTAATTCCACTGGCTTCAGAGTAATTTTGGAACACAACCAGAATAGCACCTGCTATTGCTCTTGACCAGCACAGCCCCAGCACCCGGCCACTGTCCACTTTTAGAGTTGGATAAAATACCATGTCACAAGTCATGGATCCAGCCACCAAGGATCTTGGTGATAAACCCCAAAGCATGGGTGAGTTTGTTTTCCAGGGTGAAGTTCAGCCAGTGGGAAACAGGAGATGGGAAGCACCTGGAAAGATAAATTCTCCCTCCTTTCTCTCTCCTTGGACTGCCCCTAGGTGTGGCTCCTCCTTGCAGCTGTCTGGACACCCCCCCCAGCCAGAGCTACAGGCCTGCTGAGTGACCTGCTGGACGGCCTGCTTGGGAAGCCTCAGCAGCATGCTGACACATCACACAGTGCATTTCCTTTTCTTTACCCTCACTGCCCTGGGCTAGCACCTCCCAATAAATTACAGTCGTCCCCCCTTATCTGAAGGTGATATTGTTACCAGGAAATGATGTTGAAACCTTGGCTCTTGTCTTCTTGAAGGAAAGACTTCAATCAAGAGATGGAATTTGTGCAGCATGAACAGCAGAAATTTATTAATAAAAGACAGTACACTCTGAGACGTGGAGCGGGCTGCCCCAAGGGAGGGAAGCGGCCCCGCCTCACATTCTGTGAAGGCCTTGTTTTCTTTTTTTTTCTTTAAAGTTTATTGCAGTGACAATTGTTAGTAAAGTTACATAGATTTCAGGTGTACAATTCTGTAATACATTATCTATATCTCACATTGTGTGCTCACCACCCAGAGTCAGTTCTGTTTCCATCACCATATATTAGACCCCAGTTACCCTCTTCTAGAGCCCCCCTCCCCTCTTACCCTCTGGTAACCCCTAAACTATTGTCTATGTCTATGAGTTTTTGTTCCTTCATTTGTTTGTCTTGTTCTTTTATTGTTTTCAGTTTATATACCACATATCAGTGAAATCATATGGTTCTCTGCTTTTTCTGTCTGACTTATTTCGCTTAGCATTATATTCTCAAGATCCATCCATGTTGTCACAAATGTTCCTATATCATCTTACCACCAAATAGTATTCCATTGTGTATATATACCACAACTTCTTTATCCATTCATCTATCAAAGGACATTTTGGTTGTTTCCATGTCTTGGCCACCGTAAACAAAGCTGCAATGAACATTGGAGCACACGTGTCTTTATGGATAAATGTTTTCAGATTTTTGGGTAGACACCCAGGAGAGGGATTGCTGGGTCAAAGGCCTTTATTTCTGTGGGTAGATTGCCTCCCTGTCTCCCTTCTCTTATGTCTCTCCTCCTCTGAGGTGCCTAGTCCTCTGGATTTAGCAAAGCATTTCTTTGATTTAGGGGCATGTGTAAACACATGGTTTTGGGGGATGTGTTTACACATCCCTTTAGGGTGTGTAAACACTTAGAGTCCTGTTGGGCTAGTAAGGTATTGGTGACAGTCAGGATGTGCCCCCCACCCTTTCTGTGACTTCTAACAACATATCTCTTTGATTTAAAGGTGTATGTAACCCTGGAGTCCTGCTGGGCAGCTGCCAGGGGTCTTGACCCAAGTAGTAGCTGCAGCAAGGGGCTTTCTAACCGGGGCTAAATTTCCCCCTCTGCTGCTTATTTTTAACTGTCTACTTACCCTATCATTATGTTCCAAGAGGGTGCCTGAAACCATCGTGGATAGTAACAAACCCTATATATACTGTTGTTTTTCCTCTACATACATACCTGTGATAAAGGACAATTTATAAGTTAGGCACAAAAAGACATTAACAACTATAACTAATAATAAATTGAACAATTATGACAATATACTGTAATAAAAGTTATAGGTATGTGGTCTGTCTCTCTCAAAATATCTTATTGTACTGTACTCACCTTTTGACTTAAAGGAAGCACTTTATGGCTTCTTGTTGGCCTATCCAAATTGCCAGCATCTTTAGTCTTGCACTTTGGGGCCATTATGAAGTAAATAAGGGTGGCTTGAATACAGCACTGCAATACCAGGACAGTCGATTTGATAACAGAGACAGCTCCTAGCTGACTAACAGTCAGGTTGTGTATACAGTGTGCGCACGCTGGACCAAGGGATGGATCACACCCCAGGAGGAGAGAGCAGGAGGGCTCGAGATTCCATCATGCTACTCAGAACCGTGCATAATTTAGAACTTAGGTTTATTTCTGGATTTTTTCGTTTAATATTTTGGGGTCTTGGTTGACCAACGTTCACTGGGACCGCAGAAAGTGAAGCCACAGATAATGAGGAAATAGTGTATCAGCACCTTAATCCTTGGGTCACGCTGTTTTTCAGAGGATCCAGAATAAGGTAAGACAGCATTTCCAAATTATTCATATTTATTACAGGACTTTCTACGTAAGAGATCCCGTGTAGCATTATTCCGTCCATTTAGATAACAGTCTCTTTTCATAGGACACCACACATACACATTGCTGTGGGGCGAGAGGAAAAGGGCCGCAGTGCCTAAGCTGTAGGTGATGCCGGGTGATGGCTCTGCTGGGGGAAGTGCCCTCTCTTTCCATGGGGGTGCGGCCTACAATGTTATTCTGCCTCGGATCTGGTTTGAAGCTCTTCACAGCAATATTCAGAGCCTCCTGCCAGAGATTGGCCCTTTATTTCAAACTTTTTTGTGCATATTGCTAAGAAAGCTCAAGGTTCTTATACTCTGCAAGATTCTTAAACTCTCTTTTTGTAATTGGTTCCTGTGTGAAGTTTTCCCACACACTGACAACCCATTCTCCGATACCACCTGGGTGTGTCCCTCAATTTAATTCAATTCTGACACTATCTACCTGGAGTTAGTGTCAGATCCTACAAGTTAAAGGGCTCAGTTCTACAAGACTGCCCCCACTTCAGACACCAGTTGCAAATGGGGTGTCTGGGTTACCCACACTTCTGCTGGGCTGACTACAAATTCAGGGCTTCCCATACCCCTTTCTCCAGGTTCAATAATTTACTAAAATGACTCACAGAACTAAGGAAAACACTTTACTTACGTTTACTGGTTTATTATGAGGGATACAAATAAACAGCTCAACGGAAGTGACGCATACAGGAAAGGCATGGGGGGGCAAGCGCTGAGCTTCCATGCCCTGCCATGCCCCACCCTCCCAGCACCTCGAAAGTTCTCTGAACTCGTTGTTTAAGAGTTTGTATAATCCAATCTCCAGGTCCCCCACTCCCTTCCTCAAGGGTCAAGATGGGGGTGGGGGATGGGGCTGAACATCCCCTCCTCTAATCACAGGGTTTTTCTGGTGACCAGCCCCCCCTCCTGACACCATCCAGGGGTCCTCACCTGAGTCACCTCGTTAGCATACATTCAGGTGTAGTCAAAGGAATTTGTCATGAATAACGAAGACACTCCTATCGCTCTAGAAATTCAAAGGGCTCGGGGAGCTCTGTGCTAGGAAGGTATACTGTTTATAGAGACTCCTTGATTTACTTTTTCTTCCTTTTTCTCCACCTGCTTAGATTCAGTGATCAGGAAACTGTGAATTAAACCGACAAAAGACAGCTTAACAGGAGAAAAGACAAAGTTTATTCACATACCTGTGCAAGAGCTCACAGAAAGTATGGCTGAAAGAAGCAGTTAGAATTCAGTGTTTCTATACCATCTTATTTGTTTTCAGCTTTACTGAGATATAACTGACATATAACATCGTGTAAGTGTAAGGTGTGCAATGTATTGATTTGATACACTTATACATTGCAAAATGATTATAGTCAGTGCTAGCCAACACCTCAAACCTGTCACATAATTATCATTTCTGTTTTGTGGTGAGAACACTTAAGACATACTCTCTTAGCAACTTTCAAGCATATAATACAGTGTTGTCAACTACAGTCACCACGCTGTACATTAGACCCCCAGAACTTATTCCTCCTATAACGGGAAGCTTGTGCCCTTTGATCTCCCTCTGCCCATTTCCCCCACTGCTCAGTCCCTGGCAACCACCATCTATTCTCTGTTTCTGAGTTTGGTTTTTTATCTTTTATTTATTTTTTAAGATTTCTTTCTCATTTTTTATTGGGGAAGGGGAACAGGACTTTATTGGGGAACAGTGTGTACTTCCAGGCCTTTTTTCCAAGTCAAGTTGCTGTCCTTTCAATCTTAGTTGTGGAGGGTGCCATTCAGCTTCAAGTTGTTGTCCTTTCAGTCTTAGTTGTGGAGGGTGCAGCTCAGCTCCAGGTCCAGTTGCCACAGGGGGCGCTGCCCACCATCCCTTGCGGGAGTCGAGGAATCGAACTGGCAACCTTGAGGTTGAGAGCCCACTGGCCCATGTGGGAATCGAACTGGCAGCCTTCGGCGTTAGGAGCACGGGCCTCCAAAAGCCTGAGCCACCGGGCCGGCCCGAGTTTGGCTTTTTTAGATTCCTCATATAAGTGCCATCTTACAGTATTTGTCTTTCACTGTCTGACTTATTTCACTTAGCATAATGCCCTCAAGATCCCTCCATGTTGTTACAGATGACAGGATTTTCTTCTTTCTCGTGTCAGAATAATATTCCATTGTATATATGTGCCACTTCTTTATCCATTCATCCATTAATGGACACTTAGGTTGTTTCCATCTCTTGGTTATTGTGAAAATGCTGCAATGACCATGGTGGTGCAGATATTTCTTCGAGATCCTGTTTTTATTTCCTTCAGACTTATACCCTACAGTGGGATTGTTGCATCATATAATAGTTCTAGTTTTAATTTTTTTCAGGACCCTCCACACTGCCTTCCATAGCGGCTACACCAATTTACATTCCCACCAACAATGCATGAGGGTTCCCTTTCCTCCACATCCTCATCAACACTTGTTTTGGCTGGTCTTGTTGATAACAGCCATTCTAACTGGTGTGCGGTGGTATCTCATTGTGGTTTTGATTTGCATTTCCCCGATGATGCCTGACACCCAAGCACCTCTCCTGACACCCAAGCACCTATCCGTGTGTCTGCTGGCCATCTGTATGTCTTTTTTGGAAAAATGTCTGTTCAATTCTTTTGCCCATTTTTAAATTGGATTTTTTGGTTTTTTTGCTATTGAGATGAGATGTACGAGTTCTTTATATATTTTGAATAGTCACCCCTTATCAGATATTATATACCATCTTAATAAGGGAAGGGCAGAAAGGGGCAAAATGGAAAACAAACGACTCTTAGGAAAGTTAAATGGGCCCTTAGGAGAACAGATGGGAGATATGTCAGATTTGTGATGATGTCTGTTTAAGTGACTTCTTATCCTGGTCTCAGATGAAGGGATTCAATCTTCTCTGGTTGCAAAACTCCCAGGGAGGGGATTTATGACATTTGAATTCTTTTGGGAGGCTGTGTTTTTAGGCAGATAAGGGGAAGTTCAGAAAAAAGCCTCTTTCTGCATTTGTTGATTCTCAAATATCTTCAGCTCAAAATAATCCTTAGGACACAGTGGTGTGTTTTGTACCCCTCCAATCATTACAGGGGAGATGCAGACCCTGCATGGAGGGCACCTGTCGGTTTTCCAGACGCCTTCCAGGCTGCCCTTCCTGGCTAGTGTCGGGGCACTAAGGGGCCGCCCTCTGCTCCTTATCAGAGTTTGCTCAGGGCTAAGCTGGAGCCACTCCATCCCCCACCCCAGCCCCTCCCACTTGGTACATGGGTGGCTGCAGGCTACACGAGGAACCTCATGCCCAGGTGACTGAAGCTGGGATGGGGTGAGGCGGTGGGCAGCTACTGCTGGGCTGGCAAGGTGCACTCAGGCCATTCCTCTGTCGGGGAAGCTGACCACTTCCCCTTGGAGTCAAGGTCCCCCCCCCCCCCCCCCCCCCCCGGGGGGAGACCTGGTCAGGTGCCCCCTGCAGAGCTGCACAAGCAGCGGCACATGGAGCACGTTTGATTCTCATGGTACACCCTTCCCTAACACTTCCCTCCTCTACATGATTACGCCGCAAAGATTCTGAAATGAGACAAATATACGATGCAACGAAGCAAAGTTTGCATTTATCAAACAAAAATATTACACCTCCCATTTTATACTATTTAACAATTTAAGTTTTAAACACACATGAAACCTCCAAGCTGTCACACAGAGTGGTAGCACTGAAGGCACTCATGTTCTATTTGTCTGTGCAATCACTGCTATCCTGGCTTATTCAGACCCCAGTGTTTCAACAGAGTATGTGCCTCAGGGAGCGGAGACAGGAATGGCATCAGAGCTGGAGGGGTGGTTAGGGACCTCACAGGAAACCATGCTGGTAGCCCCCCTCTGCATGTGTGTTATGAACTTTCATGTAGAATACAATATTTATTAAAGAATAAGCAAGGAAAGGTGTTCATTTGAAGCTTATTGTATTTATTATAAAAATTCAACAGTAATTGTAGCAATTGTTTAGAACTTTGGCTGATGAAACACTTTTTCAGAGAGGAGTATTTTGTTACTGACGTGGTTTACAACTGCCAGCACATGGTGAGAATATAAGGCAGATGGGCTTTATTCTGTGTGATTATTGTTTCTAAATTCTCTGCATCCAATGTCCCCTTTATTGCCTGGACTTGGGGTACATAGCTCCTACCATCCTGAGCTATATGCCACTGGCACAAGCCCACCCAGGCCCATCCCGTGTCACCCTTGAGCCAGAAGCTGGCCGGCCACATTACTGAGACGTCAGGCCCCAGGGCTGAGGACATGTCCTGCTTTCTCTGGCCTCCAAGACCTCCCCACCCCTGACTCTACTCCCCCACCTTAGGCCTGGCCCTACAGCTCACTTGAGACAAGCTCTTAGAGATGGTTCAAGTGGAGAAACTGAGGTTGCAAGAGGGAAGGACCCTCTCCTGGTGGTGAAGCTGAGGGCAGGAGTCTGACCCAGTTCCAAGCCCCCTTGGTGACAGCTCACACCCAGCTCAGCTTCCCTGGCACAATCATGGGGGAGGAAGGGAAAGAGAGGCCGGAGACTGAGGCACTGCAGGGCGGTTTGCGGTCAGACCCCAGACCCTTCACCTGGGCAGGTGAGAAGGGAGACCCTTCACTTACCTGGGTCCAGGAAGCACTAGAGGGAGGTGAGGTCCAGCCCTGAAGAGTGAAGGGGCTGCAGATGTTAGTCCTGCCTTCACCTGGATGTGGGAATGAGTTGAGTCAGGTGACAGGAGCTGGGATAGAAACAGAGCTGGGGGGAAGGTAGGCCAAGGGCCAACTACTGAGGCCCAAAGGAAAGGCCTGTCCTGACAGCAGGATGTCTAGACACTGCCCAGGCTCACTGTCCATCCCTCCAGCCCCCAGCCCTCTCTCAGACAGGCTAGCTAGGATCTGGGGAAGAGATATCCGTCCTGGCCATCCTTCCAGAGTGGGGTCCTGTCCCATCAGCTGGGGTCCCTCTGAGGGGCGTTTCGGAAAACCCTCACAGCCCTGTCAGGAGTAGCTCAACTCTACTCTCAACTTGCGCTCCCTCACTGACAGAAAACTTATTAGCTCCCAACAGTCTGATCACTGGCCGCTGGCTCTGCCGAGGGACGGTCTTTCTTCTTTTGGAGCTGGAACTTCTCTTCCTAAAACTCACCCCGTTTGGCTGGCATGGCCCCAGACACTGTTGTAGGGGCAGAAAGCTTTTCCCTTCTTCCCTTTTAGGTTCTTTGGTTGGTTTAGTAATTAAGTTGACATAAGATTAACAGGAGAAAAACAAGTTCTGTATGTATGGGAGCCGCATAAAAATATGACAACCCCACAGTCAGGTGATTAGGCTTATACACCACCCTGAGCTAAGAAGAAGGGGGTAGGAGTCTAGGGCTTCAAAGGGGGTGAAGACAATTCACAGTAAGATGAGAGGAGCAAATGTTTGGTCAACAAATGTTTGCCCTGCCTACAGATAAGTCTTTCTGATATAAAAATTTATCTCTGCTAATAACTCTCTTCCTGGTACAGACCCCTATCTAAATCCTTTTAGGCAGCTAAGGGGGAGGTAAAAAGCTCTTCCTGAGTCTGCTGGACCCCAATTATTTTCAGCTCAAAATACTCCACGTGCCCAAATGACACATTCTGGGATGGCACATTCTGCTCCGTCTCACTGTCAAAACTGTGGGACCAATGATGTGGGGTCTGCCCCACCAGTTCTGGTTTATGATCAGGTCCCTCCAGCCTCCTCCAGGCTCTCAGCCTGCCTCCAAGGTCCGTTCTGGTTCTTTGCCACCTCACTCTGTGTGGGGACATGAGCTCCCTGTTACTGGAGGGATGCAACTCAAGGCTAGCGGCCTGCCTACCAGAGGTCTCGTAAGTGTCAGGTGGTAACTGGGTCTAGAGCCTCCTGGGGGGATTCCGAGCCCTGGGGGAGGTGGAGGAGAAATAGGGGAGGCAGGGAATTTGGGATCTCTCTACACTCCCAGGAGGTGAGGCTCAGAACTATCCGCCAACTAAGTTGTTGTTAAACACCTCCTGAAAACAATGCCCTGCTTGCCAGCTGAGGAGTGGGGGTGGGGTGGAGGTGTCCGGGGAAGGGAGAGTGTTTGGCCAGTGAGATCAGGCCTTCTAGACACGCAGGGAATGCAGAAGGCCCAGCTTGGACTAATCCAGGACCGCCCCCATCCACACGCAGTCTCCCCCACCCTCTGGCTCAGCCCTCCCTGCCACAGGAGGACAGAGGACATTCACCCTGCCTTGGTTTAGCCCTGTCCCACCCACACGGGCCTGTAGACCATGCCCACCCAAACTCTAGAAGGGGCCAGTGAGCACGTACTCCTTCAGCTAGACTCAAGAAAGTACTTCCCTAGACCACAACAGCGACCCAGGCACAGAGGGGCTTCCAGGTGTGAGACGGACTTTGGAAGCAGGAACGATGCCCGAGGAGTGGAGCATGACAAAATATCTGCAAAGTGAAGAACGGGCATGGCCGAGACGGGGCCGGTCACCGCAGTGCCTGACCAGGTGCTGAGGCCTCGGCAAGCCCACACACATGCAGGCAGGTCCTCACCGCCTTGTCAACCCTGGGCTCACAACAGTCCCCTTTCACAGCTAATTCCTATCAGAGACCTGGGGCTGAACCCCCAGCTTCATTCAGTCTGGCCCTTTCCAGAGTCCTTCACATCAGCATTTGTGATCACAGCCTGACCTACTTTGTTCCCTCTGCAGCAGGTTCCGTCAGCATGGTTTTCATTTCCTGGGACGGGGGTGTGTGTGTGGGGGGGTTTCTCCCTCCGATTCTTGACCCTGATATTGATTTTACAGTCCCACCCACCTCAGAACTTTTTACCCTTTCTAGCTTCCCCTCCAAGAGGGTTGGGGGCCAGGGAAGGGGGTCTAGTCAGCTCAAGGACAGACTCAGGGCTCACAGCTTCTAGGACTTATTAGACGAGATTTGATTTCAGACCCCAGAGGCCAGAACACTCCCAGCAGGGGCTTGGGTGGCCCTGCAGCAGAGGCACCAGGGTGCAAAATTCAAAGAGGCACTCACCCTTGACACCTAAGAGTGAGCGCCTCACTAATTTCCTCCCCCATAAGCACCTTGCTGGCTTTACCCTGGTCCCAGCCTGACCTCCAGGGGAGAAGGGTTGATGAACCTAGTCGTCCTGCAGGCAGGCATGGAGGAGTAAAGCTCCATGGAGCCAGAACCCATGAGATCCCCAGGGGTCTCCAAAAGGAGAAAGGAGCCACCAGGCAAACAGAGGCAAAATGTAATGCAAACCAGCCTGTTCGAGGTTTGCTTGGGGGTGAGGGTTGGGAGGCTGGAAAATGGAGCAGACTGCAGGGAGGGGATGTGTTCAGTACTGCACCCACTGAACAAGCAGAAGACTGAGGCTCTAATGGGGAGGGAAGCTTCAGAGAGAGGTGTTTGTAGGGAAGAGTGAGGCAAAGCAGGCAGGGGATACGGAATCCTCACAGAGGCTGGTTCTGCTTATCGTACCAGCTTTCCAAATGCCCCAGCCAGCCCTCCTTCCAGGCCAACCCAGGCCTTTTCCAAGAAGCCCACAGAACTCTCTTCTGAAAGAATTTCCTGCCCTAGGCTCACCCCATTAGAGGTTTAGCCTAGGATATTGGGGGACAGGACTGGGAGAAGATGGAGAGTGGGGAGCTGTGTTGTTCTCTTCGTTTCCCTGACCCTAAGTACTGGGGAGTAATATGAGTGCAACTGGGTGAAGCATTCTGGGCCCCTCACTTCCAATGGGAAGCCTTCCTTGACTTACCCCACCCCCACCCCACCCCAATACTTACCTACTGCATGAGGGGGCATGTGGCTGGGAGCTCCAGAGTTGTTTGGCTTAGGTGTCCTGCCTCCCGCATCAGACCATGTCACCCCAATCGGATATGATGACATGGATGTCCCCCCCATCCATCCATTAGTGTCCCTCTCAGCCCAGCCCTGGGAGATCAGGGCTGTGTCTTCCCCTCAATAGGACCCCCTTAGGATAAGCCTCCTAAGGGGGATAAGGCCTCCTCTGGCCTGTAAAGCCCCACAGAAGATACCCCACATATACACCCCCGCCCACCTCAGCCACACATCCCGGGGGTTCTCAAGACACCACTGGGGAAAGAAGAGGACAGGATTTTAGAAAAGTGGCCAGGAGACCTTGAAACCGTCAGTCAGGGTTCCAGGGAGCCTGTCCAAATCTTAGTGTGTGGGGGGAGCCATGCCACAGACCCCCTTAAGCGCCCGTGGGACATACGTTCTGAATGCAAGTCCTCCTCCTCCGGGATATGTATCGGAAACAACGAAGGCGAATTCATTACTTACTTGCAGGGCGAAAAAACATCAAAACACCTATACCTACAGAGAAAGCACAGAATCTGTGTAACCAAGAACTGATCTTATATAGGGTATGGAAAGCATGCTGTTCAGCAATTGGCTGACTTTCAGAAGCTGAACTGTGCAGATTAGCTGACTACAGCTTTTAAGTTTAGCGATTGGCTGACTTTCAGAAGCTGTATCGCTGGGGAGTAAGGCTGTTGCTGATTGGCTGGCTCTGACACGCATGGTCACTGGAACGAGGCCACCACTAATTGGCTGGCTCTCAGGATAGGGAAGTAAAGCTGTCAGTGATCACTTGGGCCAGGTTTGAAATGGACCTGTGGTGACTTGCTCATGGCTTAGGACTTGGACACAGAAGTCATTACTTTCTTGAATTTAGAGAATAGAAACGTTTTATTTTCAGCTCCTCTTACAGCCCTGACTTCTCCTGCCTCTGACCAGACGAGTACTGATCAGCTGTGCCCAAACTTTGTCCAGAAGTTAGAGTCTGCCCAGCCCTGGTCATTCATTCCTTCAACAATTCTTTCTTGGGTGCCCACAATGGAAACTAGAGTTCTAGAAGGTAGACTGGGGCCCTTCCTTTCTGGCACTGGTACACACTCTTCGGGGTAGCTGATCCCAGAGCTTGTCACCCAGAGGGTGTTCCAGTAGTTTTGGGGGTCTATGGCTCATTTTACCTCTCAGGCCTTCAGGGCAGGCCAAGGAGACTTGGTGGCTGAAGGTTCTGGCCTCTACTAGAGACTGATCAGATGGAGCCCAGAGCCTGCTGGGTGAGAACTCAGTTGAGGGAGGAGACTTGGGCCTGGGTCCCAGAGCAAGGAGAAGGCTGCCATTAGACAGTAGAAGCCCAGAGGGTGCTTCTGTGGCACTTGTGTTCGGTGCAAGGAGCCAGGTGGGCACCAATGGCACATTCCCCCATAATATTTACAGGCTCTGCCTTATTCCAAAGAGGATTGGAACCTAAGCATCAAAAAGACTGGAACTTGTCACTCTTCCTCATATGCAGCATATCCCCTGCATGCATGGATGAATGAATAGATAAATGAATGAATGGATGATGGATGGATGGAAGGCTATAAGGGAGTTGCATGATGGATTTGACAGAACTGGTATAAGCCATACCCTTCCTTTCCTTTCCTCTGTAAATCCAGCCTAGCACTTGCTACCCCGCTTGCCCGCACATGTACAAGAGTGTGGACTGCCCACAGCTCACCAGCTCCTCTTGCTTAGGACCCAGCTTGAATCCCTCACAACCTTGCAGGGCCCCCAGTCCTCCTTAGGTCGAGTTTTGGTCTTCACCCTGACTGTACCCCACCCAGCCCTGGATAGTTGAGGATATTCTGATGTTCTGGATGAGTTGGCTTTAACTGCTCTAGAAAATGGTGGAGTGCCTTTGGGAAAAACAAAATACATCAATCTGGGTCCTAGGTCAGAAAAACAAATTTATATTTGGCTTTGGTCTGGGTTGGTTTTGGCCTTTAGCCACTGGTCAGGAGAGCAAGAGAGCAGGGAGGATTGTTTTGGCCCCAAAGCAAGAGAAATGGTTTGAAGCCCAGCTCTGGCCAGAATCATGTTGGGAACTGGGCCAGGCCTTCACCCATCTGGGCTGTTCATTTCAACACACATTACTGAGCACCTGCTATGCATTAAGTGTGGGGCAGGGCACAGGTAGACTCTGACACAGCCCTCAGGGGTTCAGGATCTAGTGGGGACACAGATAAGGGGGAAGGGCCCTCAGTGAATGATGGGGTTATGAGGGAGGGGAGTGAGCACAAGGGCTGTGTGAGCCCAGGGGAGGCTCAGCGGAGCGTGAGGAGCGACATCAGAAAGGTGTCGCGGAGGCAGGACCAGCTACATAATCTGTAAGGTCCAGTGCAAAATGGGAATGCAGGCCTCTTGTTCAGACTTCAAGATGGCAGTAGCGGAGCGTTAAAGCTCCCACGGGGCCCTTCTCAGCCTGGGGCCTGTGGGACTGGGCGGATTGCATACCCAGGAAGCCGCCTTGCTTACATGACAGGTGGTGACACCTGAGCGGAGTCAGAAGGATGGGCGTGAACATTGTGAACGTGGTGGCGGCCGTGACCCAGCCCAGTGTGTGCTGGGACCTGGCCGCCCTGTACTATTCCCAGAGGCTCCTTTCCTCAGGCCTGGGTCTGAACCTGTCCAGGGGCTGATGCAGCCCACACGGGGTTTCCCAGGCTGCAGGACTCACGGGAGGTTACCAGCTGTCCTTTCCTGGCAGGGGCCGGAGCTGGGAGCAGGGGACACAATCATTTTAATCTGATTTTACAGACTGCCTGCTCAGTGGGAGTTAAAACGGCCTTTTTTCTTAAGAAATGAAATAAATTTTTTGTGCTGTATTTGGCAAATAAATAAATATACAAAAGTGGAGTGAGAAGACTAAAAAAAAAGCAGTGGCTACTCTGTGAACTCGCCATATCTAGGCTCCCTGGGGCCTTCCCTCTAGATGACCATATATCTGTTTCTGGAGCAGCCACAGGTGACACTCAGCCAGCCTTGATGATAGCTGAAGCTGGTGGTGGGCGAGGGACAGGCAATTCCAGGAGTTTGATATCTGTACTCAGGAGACCCCAGCTGGAGGGAAATCTGCCCCCCTACAGCTGTCTGGTTTCTGCAGGGTCAGGCACCAGCTCAGGCCGAGAGCTGCTGAGAGGGTGGCTTTGAAACCCAGTAGGGAGATAACAGGAGACAGAGAAACCAAAGTCTCCCCTGATAACTGGCCAGGAAACCAACACAGAACAAAACAGAGAGATAAGGAGCGGACCACCCCCCTCAAGGCCAGCCAGCTTTAAAGGACACTCCTTGCGGTGGACATGGGGTTTAAAGACTGGGCTGCCCATAAAGAGATCCCTTGGTGGGGAGCTAGAGATAAATGAGTCACTGCCAGCTGCTTTGGTGACTTCCAGTGGGACTGGGCTCTGGCTGGATAGCAGCTAGATGCCTCCAGCCTGCTGAGTTCTGGCCTCTTCTCCCAGGGTCAAGGCTGGGTCCTTCTATTTCAGGTTTCCTAATCTAAAGCTGTTACAGCCTGTTTTGTTTGAAAACAAAGGTATATAGACTTTATTTCTAAGAAATGCTGCATTCCGTATCTCTGTGCCAAGGCCTTGGGAGCAGTGTGGTGTGATGGAGAGGGCCTGGCCTTGGCTGCACACGCCGTGTTTGTGCCCTGACTTACTTTCTGTGAAAAGACAATGAGCCCAGTGGGGCAAGGCTGTGGGAGGATGGAGACATGGTGGATAGAAAGGGCTTGGCCAGTGCTGCCCTGCCAACAGCAGTGGCCCTGCCTGGGCCCTGCGCTTTAGAGGCTCACTCTGGTCCTCCCCTGCCAGTTCCCTGCCCCACTGGGACAAGGGTAGACTCACTTGGAGCCACACTCCTTCTAGACTACGTTCTGGGTTCCCTGCTTACGAGGCCCTGAGCCCACACTCCAGGCCTGAGCTTCCTCTGCCTCAGCTTGTCTTCTCGAGGGCAGCAAGAACATGTCCTTCTAGGCTCAAGAGATGGCCAATGGTGGCTGTTGGTGCAGGAGGATATGGGGAGAGTACAGAGCGTCTGGACAGACCTTCTGGGGTGCCCACACACTGAACCCAACTGCTCATGATGCAGGATTCAGCCTATGATAGGATACCTTCCAGTCACTATGGTGCAGCAAACCACCCCAAAACTTAGTGGCATAAGAAAAGAGCAATCGTCTTATTATCTCCCACGGTTCTGGAGTTTGACCATGCTCAGATGGATGCTTCTCTTTTGGGGTCTCACATGGTGGCAGTCAGATGGTGGCTGGGCTAAAGTCAATCCAACAGCGGCTGCCCTGGATGCTGGCTGTGGGCAGAGCACCTCTATCTAGGCTGGGCATTCTCATCACGGGGCAGCTGGGGTCCAAGCACAAGAGGCCCAAAAGGAACCAGGCAGAAATGACACAGCATCGTTTCTGCTGTGGTCACAGGCTGCCCAATGAGAGGGCGGAGCACACAGGCTCCACCTTTCAGTGAGACAAGTGTCAAAGTCCATTGTAAGAAGAACACAGGGACCGGGATATATTGCTTTAAAATATACAACATGCAGACTGAGGGAAAATAAAATAAAATAAAATAAAATATACAACATGCCACTGGGGAGCAGCCTCCACATGGACTCCCCCCAGGCCTGCGCATGATAGGGCAGCAGCAGTCTTGTGCCTCCCCTGTCCCTCTGATCTAGGTGTCCACCTCTGTGGGAAGCCGGTGTGTTTAAACCAGCAGGCATCTGGCCAATCCCATAGCCAGTGTCTGACTACCGACCTTGTGAATCCAATAGCAGCAGTGAGAGTAGGGGCCTTGGAGGGAGGAATGTTTGAATTAGCCCCCAGACTTCTTTCTGGCACAGGGTTCATCAGGAAGCCCGACCCTTGCCTGCAGGAGCAGAGGGAGAGTCTGCCCCATGGCCTCGAGGCCTCCCCTCCTGCCTGAGAGCACAGACCCCTGGCTTCTAGGCCTGACTCCATCACGGTGTGTCACGGACAACGCACCTTTCTTCTGGGCTTCACTCACTCGTCAGCTGGGGATCAGAAGCTTGAGGCTAGGGCTGGCCCCAAACCTCTTATACTTCTCCACACCCAGCAACAATGACCACAGGGCCTCATACCAGCCCCAGCTCTCCTGTTACCTTCCCTAGGAAAACACATCACCCTTCCAGAATGCACCACCCTAGTTTTGATGGGTGCTATTTTCCCAGATCAGTGCTCAACAACAGAAGTTCCTTGAGCCTGACTTCACACCCTGGGGCAATTTAACCAATCTCAGAGCTGTCTCTACACAGCCTCTCCCAGACACTGGCCCACAGCTGGGCCTGCGCCATTAAAACCTCTCCTGCTATGGCCTTCTTCTCAGAGGGGACACTGGGCTGGGGGAAGCAGCAGATTTGCATCATTCAATCAGGTGGTTCAGCAGGAGGCATTTTCAATTTCTGTGGGGGTGCTGGGAACGCCCGCCAGGAAGGAGGGAAAGGCAACTTTAGCATAATATGGTGAGGGCTGTTCTCTCTACAGGGAAGACGGTTGAGGGCATGTTAATCAGAGGAAAATCAGGGCCTCAAGCAAGCTGGAGGGTACACTTCCTCCACGCTGTGATCTTTGGAAGGAAGAAGTCCTCCTGTAGGGAGGAGAGTTTGCCTCAGGTCCTTAAAAGGAGAAAACTGGAGACAGCTGTGGCTGGTGGAGAGCGACAAGCAGGGGAGGCAGGCTGGATCACCTCCCGACCTCAGATGAGAGCCCACCCCACAGGGGACGTGGGAGACCCAGGGGTCCCTCCAGGAGGCAAGAGCCGGGTTTCAGTGCTCTGTGAGGAGTCGTGGCCAGTCCAGTGGGGGGAGAGTTTGCAGAGACACCAGCCCTGGAAAGTTAGAGAGAGGACTAGGGGGAAGGTGGGGAGAGTGTGGAGAAGAGGTGGGTTAAAAAAGGAGGTTTTCCCCATAGTTACCCCAAGAAGGCCCAAGCTGTAAGGGAGAGCCCCCTTTTGCATAAAGTTACCCAAAGGCATGACCTTACCCCTAGTATCCATTTCAGCACATAGTATGTCCCAGGCTTTGGGACTGAAAGGATCTTTTTCAGTAACCTGTTGAAGCTTCCTGTGGAGGCAGCGGGACTGGGTCCAGGAAAGACAGAGGTGACACCGTGTATAAAAAGGGGCTTACCTGCTTGGGGCACTGAGTGGTAAAAGCCTCCCTAGAGTTGCTGGGTTTAGCAAATAAAAACACAGGACTCAGTTAAATTTTAATTTCAGATTAACATTGAATAAAAACTTTTACCATAAATATGCCCCATGCAATATTTGGGATATCCTTATACCAAAAATAAAAAAACAACAAAAAAATTTTTTATCTGAAATTCAATTTTAACTGGACATTCTATATTTTGTCTGGCCGCCCTAGGCCTGTCCCTCTAGGGTCCCCTGTGGCGACTCACAAGGACCATCCCCAATACCCACTCCCTGAAGCACAGGGAGAGCCAGGCCCTTGGCAACAGAAAGGGGTGGGCTTCCTCCATGGTACACTCCAGAGTTTCCAGCAGGCTTCACCTCTCCCCAGCTCTGCCCGATTGCCTTGCCCAGATTTTTAGATGTGGCATTAAAGAGCCTATCACTGACTAGGCCCAGGAAGATGCTTGGCTGATGGCACTCCATCCTGCCCCACCTGGGCATCCACAGCTGTTCACTGGGGTCTGTGGCACCAGCCTCGTTTTCTGGGGAGTCAGGAAAGATGACTGTGCGGCTGGGGCTTAAAGAATGCTTGGGAGGAAATGGAGATGGACAGGAGGAAAGCAACACATGCAAATACATTCGTAATTCCAAGCAACTCCCGTAGCATGGCTGGTGTTCTGATGTGGGGTGAGGATCTGCAGGAGGCCGGGAGGCAAAGGCCAGTCACATGGGGTTTGGGATCTTATGCCAAGGCATTCGTATTTTATCCTCGGCAGTGGGAGGCTTGGAAGGGATGCTTTAAAATTGTCTTTGAGGGCCGTCCAGGTGGCTCAGATGGTTGGAGCACTGTGCTCCTAACGCCGAGATCACCGGTTCGATTCCCACATGGACCAGTGAGCTGCGCCTTCTACAGCTAAGATTGTGAACAACAGCTCTGTCTGAAGCTCAGCTGCGGTGAGCAGCTAGAGATCGGAGTGAGCTGCCGTGTGCTGCTGTGTGCTGCCGTGGGCTGCCATGAGTGGCTAACTGTTGATCGATAACCGGCGACCAACTGCCTCAGTCGGGGGGAGCGCAAGGCTCATAATACGAGTATGGGCCAGGGAGCTGTGTCCTATACAACTAGACTGAGACACAACGGTTTGAACCAGAGTAGGGGCGGCAGAGGTGGAAGACAGGGGGAAAAACAAGAAAAAACAAGAAAATTGTCTCTGTTGGTAAAGGTAAACAAACAATGAACACAATAGAGTAGAGCAGTTTTCCAAGGGTGGCCGTGGATCTGGGGGTCTCCAAGATCCTTTCAGAAGATCCACAAGGTCAAAATTATTTTCACGGTACTACTGAGATGTTATTTGCCTTTTCACTATGTTATTGGACTGATCACTCAAAAGCAATGGTGGATAAAATTGTTAGTGCCTTAACACAAATTAAAGCAGTGGCACCTGAAGGAGCCACAATAGGCCCTTCAAAACATGCCACTTGACACAAGGACTATTTTGACCTGAAAGCAACTGAGAATCAACAGATTCAGGAAGAGTTCCTTGTCTTCCCTTTACCTCATAAAAGAAGGGCATCAATTTCCTTTTGTGAAGGTATTACCCCAGGACAAGGAAGGGAAGAGCAACTCTTGTCACTGGGGATGGAGAGTAGACACCAAGATGAGTCTCCCTAGACAGATCTTACTAAAATAACCCACATGTTCCACTAGTTCCTTCATATATTTCCTAACCACTTCCCCATGGTTTATTGTCCCTTGAAACTCAAATAACCTTTCCTTTGTTAGAATGGTATATAAGGCCCCAAGTCTAACCACTTCTTTAAGTTTAACTTCTTTTCTGTGAACTCCCATGCATGTAAATATTAATAAAAATGGTATGCCTTTTCTCCTGTTAATCTGTCTTTTGTTAGTTTAATTCACAGGCTCCCAGCTTCTGAACCTGAGTGGGTAAAGGAAAAGTTTTTGCTCCCTGACACGCCAAAGTGTACTAGTAGCTATTGTATTCTTTATTTCCATGTATTTGCAATAAAAAAAAAAAGTTTCACTTGTAAATGTCCTTGACGGAGCAGTAGAAAGTATTAATGTTATTAAATCTCAATCTGTGAGTAGTACATGTCTTTGTCTTTAATACTCTGTGTAAGAAAGGGAGAAGTACTTCTGCTGCTTACCAAAGGATGTTTATTGTCTCAAGGAAAATCACTCATGGGACTCTTTGAGTTGCCAGCTGAGCTAGCTTTTTTTTTCATGGAACACCATTTTCACTTGAAAGAAAGATTGACAAACTGTGGACGAAAAAGGGACCACATACTGAACCTGACAAGCTCAGGGGACGCCTGCATGTCAGGTCCTGCAAACTCAGAGACTGAAAGTAATCACAGGGGATGGTCTGAACATAAAAATTCCTACTAAAAGCTGGTCGTGGGGTGTAGTCATAGCTTAAGCCTGTAGCTTCCTTGACAAAGGTCAATCTTTCTTTAAGTGAGCCTGTCTGTTGTCTCTTTGCATCTAAGATAACATACCTCTGAAATGTCAGAGTAATTCCCTTTTTCCAGAATCCTCAGGGCACAACCTCCCACCAAAGCATGAGACCATAGAAGCCCTCATTGTTATCTTGTTGCTCTAATACCAACTCTGTGTGCTGTAAAATGTTAATTATCCTATACCCACCTATATAAAAGAAATACGTTTCTCTTTCCTTTTACTTTTTAATCCAATCCCAGAGATTTCCCCACTTTGCTTTCTCCTGTCTCCTAATCTACCACCAGTGGATTTCATGTAATCTTCCTTTATGTCTCCTCTTTTTATTCTAATGTATTAAATAAGCTGTAAAACTGTCATTCTCCAGAGCATTTTCTCAGTCCATTGAGATGTTGCTTCCCAGAAATTGTTATCAATTTGGCTCAAATAAACTAAAAAATAACAGAGGTGCCAAAATAATGCATACAAGTGGACAATTTGGTTAACGTTGCTCAAGCAGTGGTTTGCTGTAATCAGAAGTGTCTGGACACTGATGGTAACCACTTTGAGCACCTCTTGTAATTGCAGAAGTCAAACATGACTTGTATTCATCTTTTGTTACCAGTATATATTAAGTATTACAATTAATACAGATTTTTCCTTTCTTAAAATATGTATACATTTTTTTGGTACTCTCTGTATTCTCTACAGGTTTGGATGTTTCTTATGTTGGCAAAACAATGGTGATGGAGACTCTGATATTTGGCACACATTTTCTCAAAAATAAATGAAGTGAGCCTGTCACTCTATGAAAAACAACTGACAGTATTTGTTGCTTATAGTAAAATTTGAATTTTCAGGTAAAAGTTAGAATTTTGGAATACTTGTGTCCACCATTGTAAGCTTGACAGCTTCTTAGTCGTGCCATTGTGATATAATAAGAAATATGTATTTGGTCTTCCTCTTTGTTCCTGAGCCCCTACAACCCTTGGAAATTCCTGAGTGATAGGGTAAGAGAAGTGTCTTTTGTTATTTATAATAAGCCCCTTTCAACTTTACCTGAGTTTATGCTGATAAGGTGACACTTGTAGGATGGGGCCTGGTTGCCAGAGGAACCAATCATGACCAAATATTTGGCCCCATTTCCCACTTCTGGGAGGGTAGAGGGGCTAGAGATTGATGTAATCACTAATATCCAATTGTTTAATCAATACTGCCTACACAATGAAGTCTCCATAAAAACCCCAACCAAAGGGGTTCAGAGACCTTCTGAGTTGGTGAAAATATTCAGGTGCTGGGAGGTAACATACCCCAACTCCATGGGGATGGAAGCTCCTGCACTCAGGACGACCCTTCCAGATCTTGCCCTATGTACCTCTTTATCTAGCTGCTCATCTATATCTTTTATTCCTTTATAATAAACCAGCAAATGTGTTTCTCTGAGTTCTATGAGCCATTATAATAAATTATCAAACCTGAAAAGGGGGCCATGGGAACCCCAGGTTTATAACTAATTAATCAGAAATACAGGTGACAACCTGATACTTGTGGCTGGCATCTGAAGTGGGGGGCAGTCTTGGGACTGAGCCCTTAACGTGTGGGGTCTGTTAGTGTCCGAATTGAATTGTAGGAACCCCAGTTGGTGTCCAAAAAATTGGTTGATGTGGGAAAAGAATCCCACACATTTGGTGTGAGAAGTGTTGTGAGTAGAGAGGAAAACTACTGTGTTTTTCTTTTACTAATACTTAAAGACTTCACTGATAAGATTAGTAGTTGACAAATGTGATTTTTTTCAATATTGTATAATGAAATGTGTTAAAATTTGGAAGGTTTGCTAAATTCAATCAATATTTTCCAAATGACAAATGCATGTTATAAAATCAGGCACATTTAAAATATTCATTCAAAATGCAGGATAAAACAATAGATATTAATGTAACAGAGTATGAAAACGTCATTGCTATGGTTTCAGATTCTACATTGCAACTAACCTTTAAGAAACTTCCACTTCTTGAATTTTGATGTGCTGTCATCGAATATCACCAAAAGGCTATTAACTACATTATCTTTGTGATGCTGAATTTTCTTTACATACTTCGTCCAAAAAGTATATTGCAACAGATTGAATGCAGAAGAAGATATGAGAATGTTGACCAAGAGTAAATGAATCAAGAGGCTTTGTCTAGAAACAAATGATAAAAATTTATTCAAGGGTCTTAGAGTTTGCAAACCAGAAACACACATACGCAATATCCAGAGTGTTCTGAAGAAGAAAAGCTAAGTGTTCTTATAGTAAGAAGTACATTCTTGAGAAGAATCAGTACTGCAGTTTTAGCTTCAAGATGATAATCTTTCAAAATGTCTGGTGGTCTGGATAATGGATGTCAGGCAGTCTGGATACATGAACATTCTTCCCTAAGTCCTTCAGGAGGTAATCAGAGGGTTATCTTTCTGTAGAATTCATATTCTCCAGGCATAACTGGAGTATACAAAAATTTAAGTTTCCAGGCTAGTTAAAGCACAAGTAGAATCATTTCCTCATGACTCAGCCTTCTTAATTTTAGTAATTTAGCCGCTTAACTATAGTGATTCCATTTATTTCTTTTAAAGAGATTTTCAAAAATGTAAAACAAAGCCATATTTCTCACTAATTTTTTTGGGAAAATATGGTTACTTGTCATAAAAAAATCTTTATATTAACATATAATTGATTTATTATAGTTATTTTTAAATGAATTAATATATAAATATTTTTAAAGTTTCTTAGCTTTAATTTCAATAACCCTCATTGACAAAAATGCTTTGGGATCTGCAATAAGGTTTAGGAGTGTAAAGGGATTCTGAAACCAAAAAGTTTGAGAACCACTGCAAAACAGATAGAGTGAACAGATCGTCTGTCACGTCCCGAGCGCCGAGACTTGTGGGGAGCAAGGAGGGCGGTACAGGGTTAAGAAAAGACAGTAGCCATGAATAGTGTTTAAGTCAAACCAAGTGACCCCCAATCTCAAGGACTGGAAGCCCCAAATCGGGCTTCACATCAGCTTTTATTAGTTCGGTGGGGAAGTAAAGGAGATAAAGCTTGTCAATCTCAAGATCTGTGAATCCCATACATCATAGTAGGAAACCGATTTGAGTCAATCACCTTTGCCTGCAGGCAGCTGGACTGTAAGTCTCAACTTCCCCAAGGGACAAAACCTATATGCATATGAATAGATGGAGAGCACATCATTGAATCTCTTCCTTTGCAGGTTTTGGGAAGGAATGCAGCCACAGAGGCAGAGGCTTTCCTTAGCCCGAGGAAGGTGGGGGGCTGTGCCCACCTCTGTGAACCCCGTGGGTTCTCCTGTTGCGTGGGTCCCCACGCTACTGCTCCTGGCTTGAGTTGTTCCTTCCGTGAGGAATCTTACTCGTCATTGACTGTCTAGTCATCTTTCTGGGACCAAACAGGGAGGCATAAGGTGCAAACACAAAGGTTTAGCAAAGTCCCTGAAAGGATCCGTCTTACAGACTCTCCTTTCTTTGGGGGGCAGGTTCAAGGAAACAAACGGTTAAGCTGCTGCGTGGCAACAATCTTCATCTTATTTCTGAATTTCAGCCTATAGCTTTTTTTCTCTCCAAAGACAAGCACTGTGGCCAATATCTTACCTATCCTTCTCTACTTCTGTCTTCATACCCAAAAGGTACTCACTATTCTGCATCTGGCTCTTTTCAGTAGGAAATTAATGGACCACAGGAACCAGTCCACATCAGTACATATACAGCTGCTACATTCTTTTTAATGGCTGCATTGTATGTCTATTATATGAATATGATGTACTCTATTAAATCATTTTTCTATTGCTGAACATTTGGGTGTTTCTAATTTATTTTTTACTAATTAAACAATGATTCAATGAACATCTTTAGAAATGCTTTTAACAGTTAAGTGACATGATCAGATTTGATTGTTTGAAAAAGATTACTCTGAACATGTAAACTGCTGAAATTTGACAAGATCTGTGGATTGTGTCAATGTCAATTTTCTGGTTGGGAATATTGTACTATTGGTAAGTTTTTACCATTGGGGAAAACTGCGGGGTGAGAACCAAATGAAGGGGACCTCTCTATTATTTCTTATAACTGCATGTGAATCTATAATTATCTCAAAATACAAAAGTTTAATTAAAAAAACTGACACCCATTAGGATGGTTGCTATTTAAAAAAGTAAAAGAAAATAACAAGTGTTGATGAAGATTTGAGGAAATTGGAACTTGTGTACTGTTGGTAGGAATGTAAAATGATACAGTCACTATGGGAAACAGTAGAGAAGTTTTGCAAAAAATTAAAAATAGAATTACCATATGATCCAGCAATTCCATTTCTGGGTATATGCATGTAAGTTCTAACCCTCTATTCATGGTTGGTTCTCCTGGCAACTCGCCCCCATCCTTAGGTGCTTTGCAAAAGTCACCTTTATTAACATAAACCCAGTTCTGGTGGAAAGGGTTTGTTATGTATAACAAGACACCCATATCACCTTAAAGTGATGAGCATTTTCAGGAACTGAGCACAAGAGACCAAATATAACAAAAGATGTTCCCATTGCTCTTATCCCTCAGGAAATTCCAAGGGTTTTGGGAGCTGTGAGCCAGGAACTGTGGATAAAGATCAAATACATCTGAGAAATGTATTTTGAACATCTTATAAATCACAATATCACAGTACCCAAAAAAATTAAAGCAAGATCTCAAAGAAATATTTATATACCCATTTTCAAAGCAGTATTATTCACACTAGCAAAAATATGGATGCAACCCAAATGCCTATCAAAGGATGAATGGATAAGCAAAATGTGGTATATACAATGAAATATTATTCAGCCTTAAAAATTCTTCAATATGCTACAAGGATGAACATTATGCTAAGTGAAATAAGCCAATCACAAAAGGACAAATACTATGTGATTCCATTCGTCAAGTGAACTCAAAAAGAGTCTAAGAGGCTTTGACTAGAAATAAATGAAGATTTATTCAAGGGTTTTAGGGTTTGCAAACCAGAAACACAACTAGGCTACACCCCAAGTATTCCAAAGAAGAAAGAAAAGCTAAGAGTTTTATAGTAAAAAGGGCATTATTGCCTTGCATTCTTAGCTTCTGGATTGGTCCAAAGTAGTAATCCTCTATATGCCTGATGGTCTGGATAATGTATGTCAGATGGTCAGGATATGTGAACATTCTTTTCTTAGTCCTCCAGGAGGTTAAGCAGAGGGTTTTCTGGAGGTTTGGTGTGTATCCAGGCATTGACTCAGGACTGGAAAGTTCAAAAGTTTGAATTCTCAAGCCAGTTACAACCAGCATAGTGTCATTTCCTCAACTTTCTTGATTTTAGTAACTTAGTGGCTAGGCTATCGTGACTCCCTTTTATTTCTTCACTCTATTCCTCATTTCTCCCTTTTGATGAAAATTTTTTCTCTCAGAAAACATCATAGATCCAACAAAATATTTTGAAGTCCCTCAATCTCAAGGTTCTTTCAGCTGGTCTAATAATTAGATCTACATGAGACATGCTAACAAGAGAAAATAACCAAATTTAATTACCATATGCATGGGAACCCCACATACATGAGAGGCTCAAAAACAGAAAGGGAAGATTAAGTATAGGTGGCATTCTGAGGTCAGGTTCCTTGAGGGCTTCAGAGGGGAGGAAGATCACTGCAGGATGATAAGAAGAGCAGATGCTCAGTGATTGGTTTGCCCTGCCATATAGATAGGTTTAAGAAAAAAAAGGTTATTTCTGGTGATAACTCTTATGGGCAAGGTCCCTAATTTAAATTATTCTAGGTAGTTAAGGGGGAGCAGAAGTTTCTTTTGAGCCCACAGGGTCTCAGTGGTCTTTAGAGCAAAATAATTTGCATACCACAGAGGCACATCTTGGGGTGACTCATTCTGAACCCCTACAATGCCAAGGTGGCAATACCTTCCTTGGGACCTTCATGCCCCTCGGAGAGGGGAATATGGGCTAGAGACATACTTGCCATATATGAGTTTATAGTCAGCTCTATGTTTGTGCCAATTTTTAGGTTGAAACATTAGGAAAGGACCAACTAAGACATTCGTATATCTCAATTTCAGAAACAAGTCTCAGTCTTGAAAATAGGTCAATGGTTGTCTCTTACTTCAGGAGGTGATGGTGCAGGTGGCTCCCAAAACTAGGCCTTATGGTGCAGGTAATCACATGTTTAATAAGAAGCATCTCTATGGAGACAAACAAAAAACAGTAGTTAATGATGGAAATGGATTATATAACCCCAGTTTCTGAGTTCTAAAGGCAGCCAGTTGTGATTTCTAGATATCTGTCTTGAACCATCTTCAGATGGAGTGAAGGCAAGCAGTGACAGTCTGATAGATTCTCCTCGTCTGCAGTTTGAATGTCACTGGTGATCTTTCTGCAATGAGCACAAAGATTGTCCAAATATGAGCTGCTGTGGTGATTTCTCTGAAGTCTGTTATCAAGTTGTCCCATTTTAGCTCGCATGGCCTTGGGGAAAGGGCAGTTTTAGTTCTCAATGATTCCAAGTTGGAGGATGGGAGAAAAATTGGAAACATTAGTTTGAAGAGTCATAGCCAGATATTGGAGGAAACTAGAATTCAGGATCTAGTCCAGTTTACAGACGGGAACAAAACCTCACAAGCCAATGATTGGCATAAGAATCTAATATTCACAAAGATGTATTACTGAAATGTAATTTTTCTATCTAAAATCACCCTCATTTTTACCAAAGATAAGCAAATTAAGATTAATTTGTTTGCCAAATAAATTCAGTTTCAATAAATTTGTGATGTTATTTACATAGGAGCAGTAATAATAATAATTAACCACACAGGCTCTTTAAATCTGCTTTGCTGGAATTTTTCATAAGGAATCTTCAGATTGGACTCTTTTTTTTTATTATTTTATTTTATTGGGGAAGGGGAACAGGACTTTATTGGGGAACAGTGTGTACTTCCAGGCCTGTTTTTCCAAGTCAAGTTGTTGTCCTTTCAATCTTAATTGTGGAGGGTGCTGTTCAGCTTCAAGTTGTTGTCCTTTCAGTCTTAGTTGTGTCGGGCGCAGCTCAGCTCCAGGTCCAGTTGCCGTTGCTAGTTGCAGGGGCCACAGCCCACCATCCCTTGCGGGAGTCGAACTGGCAACCTTGTGGTTGAGAGGATGCACTCCAACCAACTGAGCCATCTGGGAGCTCAGCGGCAGCTCAGCTCAAGGTGCCGTGTTCAATCTTAGTTGCAGGGGGCGGAGCCCACCATGCCTTGCGGGACTTGAGGAATTGAACTTGTGGTTGAGAGCTCACTGGCCCATGTGGGAATTGAACCGGCAGCCTTCGGAGTTAGGAGCATGGAGCTCTAACCGCCTGAGCCACCGGGCCGGCCCCAGATTGGATTCTTGAGGCCAGGAAAGTTAAGGCAAAGGCATGTCATCAAACATTGCCTGCAATATCTATAGATTTGGGTGAGTACTTCTCATGTGAGGTCTCCAAAATATCTTGAGGTTCCTGTACCTTCAAGGAAATGACCTTCGTTACTCATCTGGTAAGGCTGCTGGGACGTATGTAAGAGAGACACCAGGCTGATATTTCCAAGGGTTTTTATTGGTTTCCAGAAATCAATCTTAATTCTTAAAATCTGCCTGGTTATATCTGAGTCTATGAATGTTTCTCTCAAATATGGCATCTAATCAAAGCCCTGGTAATTGTGTCCTGTTACAAGGAGAACAGATTCTTACTGAAGTTCTGCAAATAACAATACTGCCATGAAAATAAGAATACTCAGTAACAGTTTCTGAATTCTGTAGGGATTAAGTAGAGAGGGAAAAAATAAATGTTTCAACTCTGCTCACAAAGTATAATTTACCAAATTACTCAAATACATAGGTAGCTTAAAAGAAGAGATTTCCTTATAGCTAGAAAAATAAAAGAATAGAGAACAAATAATATTTCAAATAAAATACAAAACTTATCATCATCCTCATCAGTTCATTCAGTCGTATGTTATTAGTTCTTATTGACCTTGCTCTTTTTGTTAATAGTTTTATGAATCCAATTTTTTCTTACATCCTCACCCAGTTCAAAGGTATGATCTGAAAGTTTATCAGAAATCTGTATTTTAGTATATGTGCTGCCGAAGCGAGCACAGAAATCTGTATTTTAGAGCAAGTGTCATAGTCCTCTTCATTAATCTCTGGGAAGATGAAACATATTTGCAAAAAGTATCAGAGTAAAACAATGACTTTCTATAAATGACAAAGATTTAAAATAACATCATTCAAGATCTGATTACAATGTAATTAACAAAGAAATTTGCTTTTCTCTGCAACACACAACACTTAAAGATAACTAGAATTGTAAATGAAAATATTGTATCAGGACATTGTAGATTCTCAGAAATGTTATATAATTTCCAGAACATTTATTTTAACAACAATAATATATGCATATAAATACAACATAATGATTATTTCTTATTTGTCAATGCTTCTCATGTAATTTTATCAAATAGGTCAAATTAGTTTATTTTCATCTTTTATAAAGATACATTTCCTTTGAAATGTTCAGGGATCCTTTTAAAAAGAAATCAAAGTTGTTTTCAGGTTAAGAAAAAGACTAATTTTAAATTTAGGGAAAGCTTGTCAATCATATCAAAAGTTTCAGAGCAGTTGGTTAAATAAGATCATAGGTCACTGTGCAAAAAATAGTTATCTACAGTGTTTCCCCGAGAATAAAACCTGGCCGTACCATCAGCTCTAATGCGTCTTTCGGAGCAAAAAGTAATATAAGACCCGGTATTATATCATATTATAGTAAATATATTATATTATATAAGACCTAGTCTTATATTATATTAAAATAAGACCAAATATTAATTTTTGCTCCAAAAGACGCATTAGAGCTGATGGTCCGGCTAGATCTTTTTTTCGGGGAAACAGGGTATTTAGTCATGGTGACAATTAATAACTTCTCAGGCAAATACAGAAAGTTAAATAGTTGTAAGCAAAATTTAGCTCTTTAAATACTAAGAAGACTCAGTTTACCTAAGCAATCAAAGACCTAATGATACAGAGCACAGGAAATAATTTTAATAAAACACAATATCTTTGCTTTTCCTTTATAATCACTTATTAAGAGCATACAAATAGAACAGGAAAACTCTGTCCTTTTCACAGAAAGAGAAAGAATTAAGCTCTAATTTTGCATCAGCATACTATTGATGTTTAAATTCAATTACTTAATTAAATTTATCTTAATTTTATTTAGCTTGATCACACATAAAATTCCTTTCTCAAGGTTCATTTTCTAAAAAAACTTTCTACAATTTTCCTTGTCTTTTTTAGTTTGTCTGTTAGTTTGTTTGTTCTTTTTCAGTTTGTTTCCTTGTCTTTTTTATTTCATTCAGAAATAACCAACTTATTTTAGGACAAACTATTTTCTTTTAATGTCCTCCAATATGAATTTCCGTATCTTATACTTTTTTTTTTTTTTTTTAAGATTTTATTGGGGAAGGGGAACAGGATTTTATTGGGTAACAGTGTGTACTACCAGGACTTTTCCAAGTCAAGTTGTTGTCCTTTCAATCTTAGTTATGGAGGGTGCAGCTCAGCTCCATGTCCAGCGGCCCATTGTTAGTTGCAGGGGGAGCGGCCCACCATCCCTTGCCGGAGTCAGACAGGCAGCCTTGTGGTTCAGAGCCTGCACTCCAACCAACTGAGCCATCTGGCCACCCGTGAGCTGAGTGGCAGCTCATTGACTTCATTCTAGTTGCAGAGGGCGCAGCTCGCTGGCCCATGTGGGAATCGAACTGGCAGCCCTGTTGCCCAGAGCTCGCAATCTAACCAACTGAGCCACCCTTCCACTCCTCTTATACTTTTTTTAATAACTGAAAATACATATTATTTCCTTTTTATTAATTAGAATTCTTAATCCTTAAAACCCTTATTTCTTATGACAACAAAAAGTAAGCATCAGTATTCTTTAGATTGATAAATTTATGAATACGTTTTATAATCTTTAGAAACATAAATTATTTTATTGCAAATATATTTCATCATTTTTAGAAACATGTTTCCTTAACAAAGCACAAAACATTTATTAACAGATCCAAATTTATCTTCTAGTTTCTCTGTAATAAGGAGTCAAAACTAGATAAACCTAGACTTATTTAATGATCAATGTTTCAGTATTTTTTGTTATTTGAAAATTATCTAGATAGTCAATGAATTTAACTTGATTCATCATTTAACTTAATTTGACAAAACTCTAAGGTTTCAAGTTAGCAAATTTTTTTGGAAACTATTTTTTTTTTATTCATTCATTTCTGTTAATTTTCTTTCTTTCTCTCTCTCTCTCTCTCTCTCTCTCTCTCTCTCTCTCTCTCTCTCTCTCTCTCACTCTCTCCCTCTCTTCTTTTTTAAGGAGGGTGCATCTCACAGTGGCCCATGCGGGGATCGAACTGACAACCTTGGTTTTATTAGCACCACGCTCTAACCAACTGAGCCAACTGGTCACCCCTGGAAACTATTTAAGTACCATAAAAGACAAATATTGTTGAAAATTTCACCTAAAACCTTTTCATTCCATCTACATCTATTTATTTTACTTTGTTCTCAATAATTATGTTTAGATACTTATGAAAAGTTCATTATTATTTTCCTTGCTGACAAATTTTGCAACAGAGATAACATGAACTTATTTGACTAATAAACTCAGGTAGAATAAAAGTGTTATACTTAATTCTGATAACTCTAAAGCTATGCCTACTTAAACAAACCAAACTTAAAGTCAGCTTCAATATCAAGTATCTTCCCAGATCATGTGATCCTGAAAAGCATTTGGGTTAATTTCAATTTTTGAGAACTTTCAAATATAAGTGCTTAATTCCCTAAAGCCAATTAAACAGAGCTCTTTATAAATCAATTCTAATAATACCCCCTGGAGGTAGACACACATACACATATTTATAGACAGACACAACCAGAGACCTGATAGTTTCATTTTTTAAATTTCAGCCATGAGACAGGTACAATAAGGCAAAATCCTACTAATCTATAACAGTTGGAATAAATCAAGTTTATTCATTCAGATGGCTAGGACTTTTTCTTATTAATATATGTGGAAAAGAAAATTAAGTTTTGTATTTGTCTTTGGCAAAGAGTCTTGGAGCCAGAGCAGCATTTTGTGCTTCAAAAAACCCTCATTTTCTATTTTTCCTTTCAGCCTCAGGCATTGAGAATGGTAAAAATAGGTGGGCTTTGAATTGCTTCTAGAGTTGCATTTCTGGTTTTGCAAAGACTTGTAAGACAAGGGCCATTGCTCTCAATTCCCCCAAAGAACTGGTTTGTAACTGAAGTGGTATCGTAGGTTGATCTGCCCACCCAGCTACATCATGCCTAACTTGCTTCTCTCCTCTGACTACATTGTCTCATTTTAGCTTAGGGGAGGAGGCTCTTTTTAAAAATCCTATCAGGCTTTGAATATTTAGCTTCCAATTTTGCCAAATTTCTGATTATAGTTATTAAATTCCTTGAAATATCATCTCAGGTTTCAGGTGGGAGAAACAATAGCTATTTCTGGTAGTATTAAACAATTCCACAGACTAAAGAGGGTACAAAGTTATTACCTTCCAGAGTCATTCCCTCTGATAACCAAAAGAAAGAACTGACAACTTTCATGTCCCAGGCAGGCAAAAAGTCAAGCCCCTTAGGGCACAGGCAATAACTGTGTCTGGGAGAGAAATGGTAAATAACCAATTGGCCTTATAATCTTTTGTTTTAGGGACTTCTTATATCTTTAATTTTTCATTAGCCTATTGCAGAGAATCTTGCTTTTAATTACATGCTCAAATGACCAAAGTTTCTTTTAGGATACTTTTAGAGCTGTTTTTAAGGTCATTTTGTTTTTTAGTAGCTTCTGCATCTCAAACAAAGAATGTATTCCATTGTTCCTGAGAGGTTAGAAACCCTCTCTTTAAGGGAGGGCTCTTGAGGTGGACTTAAAACAAAGTTTTTCCTTAATAGCTATTAAAGTTTTAAATTATTTTGGCTAAGTTGGTCCATTTACTTAAAAAAGCACAAGAACAGGGGCCAAAATGTTTGTGTATATAACTAGCTAGAGTTCCTGGGAAGGAATTTTTAAAGAACTTTTTAGAGGGTCCCACGTTAAAGATAAATTCCCCCTGAAAGCTCTTACAACTGGACAATAAGACAAAAGAGATATTAATGTTATCTTTGAATCATTTAATTTCTTACAGGCTTCTAAATACCAATTGAAAAATGCTTCACATTCAGCTTGTTTAACATTTCTAAAATTCTCTAATTGTGCAAGTAAATATACTAATTTCAGAATCTCAAAATATCCCCAGAGTGACTACTGTAATTCCAAATTGTTCTTCTTATCAGAAGTCCATCAAGACAAATACTTAGCATAGGGTGGTGTTCCAAAATGAGGTTGTCCCTCTGTAACAGCCTTAGAAAGAGGGTGGCCCATTACAAAATTTTGTACCAAAGAACTCAAGAATAAAAGAACTGAACCTCAACTGGAGGGAGTTTTGGAACTGAGAGAACTCACCAGTTGAATCCCAAAGCCATAGAGGAGACAAGAGAACACAAAGAGCTCAAATAAGTACCTTGCTTAAATCCAATGGTGGCACCAGAATTAAAGTGGAACATGTTTCTGATCCCAGTTCTGACACCATATATATCAAATGAACTAAAAAATAGTTTGGAGGCTTTGGCTAGACATAAATGATAAAGATTCATTCAAGGGTCTTAAAGTTTGCAAATCCAAAACACAACTAGGCAATACCCAAAATGTTCCAAAGAAAAGCTTATAGTTTTATAGTAAAAAGTACTTCCTTGAGAAGAATCAGTCCTGAATTCTTAGTGTCTGGATTGGTCTGAGATGGTAATCCTCTAAATGACCAGAGGTCTGGATAATGGATGTCAGAAAGTCTAGATAATGCATGTCGGGTGGTCTGGATACATGAACATTCTTTCCTTAGTCCTTCAGAGAGTAATCAGAGGGTTATCTGGAGGTCTGATGTGTATTCAGGCATTGATGCAGGACTGGAAAGTTCAAAATTTTAAGTTCCCAGGCTAGTTAAAATAAGAATAGCACAATTTCCTCATGCCTCAACCTACTTCAATTTAGTAATTTAGCAGCTCCATTTAGTGGCTCCATTTTATTTCTTCACTCTATTCCTCACACTTATATGAAGTTTATAGAGTGGTCAAATTAATAGAAACAGAAAGTAGAATGGTAGTTGCCAGGGACTGGTTAGAGAGTGGGAAATGGGGAATTGTTGTTTAATGGTTATAGAGTTTTGGTTTCACAAAATGAAAAAATTATAGAGATTGGTTGCACAACAATGTAAATATGCTTAACACTAATGAACTGTACATTTAGAAATGGTTGAGATTGTCAATTTTGTGTTATTGTTGTTGTTATTATTATTATTATTATTATTATTATTATTATTATTTTACCACAATTAGAAAAAAAACCTGGAGGAGGGTTAGGGAAAAAAAATTACTCTGGCTGCAGTGAAGCTTGGAGGAGCCAGACTAGAGGCAGAGACGTCTCCTAGCAGAATGTTCCTATTTTCCAATGTTGGGGCTTGAACCAATTCAGTGGCAGGGAGCTGAAGAGGCTGTGGTAGATTACATTATTGATCTAAATCTTTGCTCCCCTGTAATAGAATTCTCCATCCACACCCTTGTCATAATGGACAGAAAATTTTTTTCCCAACTTTCGACTTTGTGTTTGGCCAGGTGACTTGCTTTGGACAATCTAACGAGAAGCTTTGAAATTTGCTTGCCTCGTAGGATACACCCTTTTGTGCTGCAGTAATCGGCCATGATAAGAACATGCCCCAGATAGCTTTTGCTCCTTCAGTCTGGGTTCTGGAATGAGTCTCCAAGAACAGACCATATGCCCTGGGTAGACACTGGTCCAAGGAGAATGAGAGACATGTAGAGAACACCTGAACTCAATCGGTGGCTCAGAGCCTGAAGCGAGATCAGTCAAGGTACAGCTGACTCACGTATCCAGGAGCATGACAATGCATGATTATTGTTTTAAGCTTCTGTTTGATTTTTGTTTTGTTTATGGTATAGCACAAATAATCATTTTATAATGGCATTTAGCAGGCTTTTACAACCTCATCCATCATTTTGCCGATATCAAAGCTTGCTACCCAGCGACATTCAACTCCCAAATACAGGAGACGTTCCAAAGGCAGTCAGGAAAGTGCTGAGATGATTTAAGTTCATGTACAGTCTGATGGTGAAATCACAAAGTAAAGAATACCAGGAGATCATTTCAAAGATGGGAATGTAGTAGCCTAATACCTTAGCTGTAGCACACATTAGGATTTTGGTACAATCACTATAGAAAAACATGATCAACAGCTCTTAGCATAATCTTTCTGGAGTGACTTGAGTCTGGGGATTGAAATGAATATATTTCTTACTGGTTGGGATTATTTAGTTAAGATGTTATTTGAAATAAACATTATCCCATGATAATGAATCACTGGCCCTTGCAGGATGAAAGGGGTCCCAAAATAGGTAACTTACCCCCAGGTTAACCATCAAGGAGGCAGTTGGTCTCCTTGAAGAATGGTGTTCAATGGGGACTTGGTGTTCATCTCTGTTGCTGGCAGGTTGGATGTAAGTTAGCAACAGTAGCTAAGTCAGCCTTGGTTAGTGGGAGCCCATGCTCTTTGTTGGACCATACATGACCTCCATCCCTCTGACGGTTGCTATTGCCTCATGTGTCCATTGTGCCAATACCAGAGTAGTCAATGACTGAAGCTGGCTGATGTCAGATGGCTAAGTCATCTTGATAGTTTAGTGCCTCTTCCATGGTGAATAAAATTCTGAGGTTTTGTTTTGTTTTTGGTCATTTGTTACACAGATACATTGTATCTATAAAAGAACAATACAGAGGCATTAAAAAACTTATGGAAAATCTCAGACACATACGCAAAGTAGAGGAAATAGTATAATGAACCTTGGGATACCCCTGTATTATATGACCAGCCTGGTCACCTATACCTTTGCCCTCAACCCTTTGATTATTTTGAAGCAAGTTCAAGATAATATATCATTTAATCTGTAAATATTTCAGTATGTAGCTCCAAAAGATAAGTTATTAAAATAAGACAATATATTATCATACAAATAATAATAATAATTCATAAATAGAAACAGCTATCCAGTCAGTGTTTATGTTTTTTTCAATTATCTTATAATTTTCTTTCATTTAAAAAAAATAGTTGTTTGAATTTGGATCCAAATAATATCTATGTATAGTGCTTGGTTGACAAATCTTAAATCTGTAAGTACCCTCACCATCTCTCTCTTTTTAAAAAAATAAATAAATTTTATTAGAGAATACTGGGGAACAGTGTGTTTCTCCAGGGCCCATCAGCTCCAAGTCATTGTCCTTCAATCTAGTTGTGGAGGGTGCAGCTCAGCTCCAAGTCCAGTCACCGTTTTCAATCTTAGTTGCAGGGGGCGCAGCCCACCATCCCATGCGGGAATTGAACCGGCAACCTTGTTGTTGAGAGCTCGTGCTCTAACCAACTGAGCCATCCAGCCACCCACCATCTCTCTTATAACACTGTTTTGTTGAAGAAATTGAGTCATTCATTCTTGTAGTTTGCCATAGTCTGGATCTGACTGATTCCACCTCTATGGTCTCATTTAATATGTTCTTTTGTCTTCTGTATTTTCTGTAAATTGAACAAATTCAGCTTCAACTTTTTTTTTTTTTTGAGACTGCTTCTTAGGTGGTGATATATGCTTCTATTAGGTGACATCTAATCTCTGGTTGGCTCTCTTTTTCTGACATTTTCAGTCATTGATAAGCATTGCCTAGATTCATGAGGGGTTGCAAAATAGTGATTCTTTAAAAAAAGATTTTTTTTTTGAGGGGGGAAGGGGAACAGGACTTTATTGGGGAACAGTGTGTATTTCTAGGACTTTTTCCAAGTCAAGTTGTTGTCCCCTCAATCCTGGTTGTGGAGGGCACAGATCAGCTCCAGGTCCATTGTTAGTTGCAGGGGGCACAGCCCACCATCCCTTGCGGGAGTCAAACCGGCAACCTTGTGGTTGAGAGCCTATTCTCCAACCAACTGAGCCATCCGGGAGGCAGCTCAGCTCAAGGTGCCATGTTCAATCTTATTTGCATGGGGCGGAGCCCACCATCCCTTGCGGGACTTGAGGAATTGAACCGGCAACCCTGTGGTTGAGAGCCCACTGGTCCATGTGGGAATTGAACCGGCAGCCTTTGGCGTTAGGAGCATGGAGCTCCAACTGCCTGAGCCACCAGGCCGGCCCAAAATAGTGATATTTTTACATATCATTTCTTTTTCTTTTATTAGCAGGCATACCTCTACAAAGTGAAACTTCCTTCCACCCCAAGGGAGAGATCATGTACAAAAAACAGGATAAATATTTGATGCGTTCCGTTTATTTACCAATTGCTTAGAATCCTCCTAAAGTGAAAAATGAGTTAGTTTTAAATGTATATAAATCGGCAGATTTAAACATGTTTGGTGGATGTCTATCAATCTCTTACAGTTATTATTACTACTAATGCTCAAATAATCCTGCTTTTGACCAGTGTATTTGGGTTGGCTCCTGTGTTCTTTTGACATGATCCTGGTAGTGTTTCATAGCATCTTATGATATGACAGTATAGGGGAGGAAAAAATTTTTCTCAACCCTCCTAGATTCTTTCAGCTGGTCTAATAATTAAATCTACATGAGACAGATGAACAAGACAAAATAACCAAATTTAATTATATTCATATATATGGGAACCCTACATACATGAGAGGTTAAGATATGAGACAAAAAGTTAAAATGAGGCATATGTGGATTTCTGGTCAAGATGATGGAGTAGGTAAATGCCATGCTTGCCTCCTCTCATGATCATATCAAAATTACAACTAAAGTACAGAACAACTATCATTGAGAATTGCCTGAAATCTAGCTGCACTGAAGCCCTACAATAAAGGACATACAGAAGAAGTCACCTCGAGACTAGTAGGAAGAGCAGAGACACAGAACAGGCTGGTCCCACACCTGTGTGTGACTTAAAAATTGGGAGGGGTATCTTGGCTGCAGAGGTCCCCACCACCTCAGAGTAGCAAGGGATCCCAGCCCCAAACCAGTCTCCTCAGCCCAGGGTTCAGTGCTGAGAAGAGAAGTCCACATAACTCTTGGCTGTGAAAAACAGCGGAGATTGTGGCTGAGTGAGGCTAGGGTGACTGCTGAACCAGGCATTCCTCCTAAAGGGCCCACACATAAACTTACTCACTGGTGGACTCACTTGATGTTAGCTTCAGCACTGGGGCAGCAGCTTGAAAGGTGCCAGGAACATATGGGGAAGAACTGAATTGTCTGACTCAGGGCACGGGCTGGAGGGGTAAATTTCACCCAGACAGAGCACAAGCAGAAGCCATTGTTTCTTTGTTGAGCCCGCCCAATGCAGATGCAGGTGGCCACCATATCTGAGTCTCCATCAACCTGGCTAACACTGTTTGTTCACTCCACCCTGGTGATTCTGAGACCATGCCCCACCCAAATTTGGGCACACCCAAACCCCTTCCAGTGACTTTTCCATATTAAAGGCATGCCTTGGCTCATGCTGCAGGCTTTCCTAAAATTTCTCAAAGGTTCACAAAACCCAAACAAGTAGCATCTTGTTTTGGCATGTCCCATAACTCTGGCTGAGCAGTCCTAAGCCCAGCACTAGTAGTGACAGCTGGCCTCAGTTAATGGCTTGGCCTCTTAAACCATTTCCAAAGCCAGTGTGGGTGGCAGCCATCTAAGGATTGCTTTGTGACTCATACCTCATGGCTCTGGGCAGGGCACAGGCTGCAGTTGGACTTGGCCTGTGGTGGGTCCCCTCCCAGGAGGCCCCAAGACTGGCCAGCTTTGGAACCAGCTGGAGCATCATCCATCTACCTCCAAAGGTAACACATCCAAAGGGCAGACTGGGCAGGCACCAGAGTCCCCCTAAAGTGAATACTGCTCCATAGGGTCAGCCCCTGCACAATAGCTCCTCCGCTGTAGTCATGACCTATCCTCACAACCAATCAGCCCAAGGGTCAATTCCTCCCATTAATGTGCAAACAGCAACCTAGGCTCAACAACAACAGAAGGGCACACACAAGGAACACCTGGTACACCTGGCTCAGGTGACCAGGGAGACTGTGCCACTGAGTCCCATAGCACACCTACTACATAAGGCCACTCTACTAAGACCAGGAGATATAGCAGCCCTACCTAATACATAGAAACAAGTACAGGGAGGCAGGCAAAATGGGGTAGCAAAGAAACATGTCCCAAATGAAAGAACAGAACAAAGCTCCAGAAAAAGAACTAAACAAAATGGAGATGAGCAATCTACCAGACACAGAGTCCAAAACACTGGTTATAAGGATGATCAATGAACTCAGGAAGAATTTCAACAAAGAGATCGGAAACATAAAAATGGAGATAGAAAACATAAAAAAGAATCAGTCAGAAATAAAGACTAAAATAACTGAAATGAAGAATATGTTAAAGGGAATCAACAGTAGATTAGATGAAGCAGAGGATCAAATCAATGATTTAAACGTTAAGGTAGCACAAAACACCCAATCAGAACAGTGAAAAGAAAAAAGAATCCAAAAGAATGAGGACAGTTTAAGAAGCCTCTGGAATAACACCAAGCATTTGCAACATTGGGGTACCAGAAGAAGAAAAGAGAGAGCTAGGGAAAGAAAAGCTATTTGAAGAAATAATGACTGAAAACTTCCCTAACCTGGTGAAGGAAATAGACATAAAAATCCAGGAAGCACAGGGATTCCAACACAAAATGAACCCAAAGAGGCTCACACCAAGGCACATCATAATTAAAATGCCAAAGGTTAAAGACGAAGATAGACTATTAAAAGCAGCAAGAGAAAAGCAGTTACATAACTACAAGGGAGCTCCCATAATACTGTCAGTTGATTTCTCAACAGACACTTTGCAGGCCAGAAGGGATTGGCATGAAATATTCCAAGTGATGAAAAGCAAGAGTCTACAACCAAGATTACTCTACCCACCAAGGCTATCATTTAGAATTGAAGGACAGATAAAGAGCTTTCCAGACAAGAAAAAGCTTACAAAGTTCATCACCACCAAACCAGTATTACAGAAGAAATGTTAAAGGGACTTCTTTAAGAAGACGTAGTGGAAAAAAAGATGAAAAATATGAATAATAAAATGGCAATAGCTACATACCTATCAACAATTACTTTTATTGTAAATGGATTAAATGCTCCAATTAAAAGACATAGGATGGATGAATGGATAAGAAAACAAGACCCATACATATGCTGCCTACAAAAGACTCACTTAAGATCAAAAGACATACACAGACTGAAAGTAAAAGGATGGAAAAAATATATTTCATGAAAATGGGGGGAAAATAAGGTGGCATAGCAATACTTATAACAGACAAAATAAATTTTAAAACAAAGGCAAGATTTTAAAACAAGAGACAAAGAAGAACCCAATTATCCCACTTCTGGATATTTAACTGAAGGAACCCCAAACACTACTTTAAGGGGACACGTGCATCCATATTCATTGCAGTATTATTTACAATGGCCGAGATAAGAAGGCAACTTGTGTGTCCTGAATGGATGAATGGATAAAGAAGAGATGGCACATATATACCACGGCATATTAGTCAGCCATAACAAAAGAACAAAATCTTGCCACCTGTAACAACATGGATGGACCTAGAATGTACTATGCTGAGTGCAGTAAGTCAGACAGAGAAAGACAAATATCATTTGATTTCACTTATAAGTGGAACCTAAAGAAAAAAATAAGAAAACAAATGACACTGAAACAAACTCATAGATACAGAGAACATTTTGATGGCTGTCAGATGGGAGGGCGAGTTGGGGGTGAGTGAAAAAGAGGAATGGATTCAGAAGTACAAATTAATTGTTACACAGTAGTCATGGGGATGTAGGGTATAGCATAAGGAATATAATCAATAATATTATAATAACTATGTGTGGTGTCAGAAGGGTACTAGATTTATCAGGGTGATAGATGGGAGGGGGGTTGGAAGGCAGGGTGGAAAAAGTGAAGGGATTAAGAAATACAAATTGGGAGACGTCATCAAAATGGCAGCGTGAGGTGAGCCTCTGTAAACTCCCCTGGAATTTACAACAAATCTAACAACTATAACTCCACAAAGGACTCCCTGCACAGCAGACAGGCAAGATGAAGAGGCCCATTACTGAATTCACCTAAAGGTGGGCGAATTGCGCGAGTGGTGGAGGAGGGAAGGGAGAAGTGTGGAGACGGAGCCACGCTGGCGCAGGACGCAGACCTAGCTCAGTGCTCCGAGCTCGCTGCATCCTGGAACAACCGCAGCTGCAGGAGAGGGAAGAACTCAGACTGCTAGGGCTCCGTTTATGGCCCACAGGCATATAACACGGCTGGGCCCAACATCCACGGCAGAGACCTCAGAGAAGGGACTAAGGGAAGAAGGCTGAAAATGGTGGTTTAAGCCCTCACTGCCACAGAGAATGGAGCCTTAGGCACTGAGACTAGCCACCTCCCTACCCTCCCAGAGTTCACCGGCCCCCACCTGCCTAGTGCTAGAAGCAGACCAGTAGTGGTGCCAGATCAAAAGAACAGAATATTTGCTGTTCTGAGAATTGTGGTCCTCAGACACAGATTCGCAGTCCAACCAGTTCCGGCAAAGGAGAGGGAGCTGTGGAAACAGGACCAGCTGTGGTGGTGGTCGCCGCCATTGCTCTGGGCCATCTCTCACAACTCACCCTGCCCCTGCCCCCACCTATCTGGGCGGATCCCTGCAGGAGTAAACAGAACTGCTGAAACACACAGGCTCTGAATCTGGTGCAGGAAGAGCTTTGGAACTTCAAAAGCTCTCCGCATACCCACATGGACACTGCGCCCTGTGACCCAGGCGAACTATTAACAGAGGAGAAGCCTGTCTCCCAGGGAATCCCCCCATTGTGTGAGAAGCAGGAATAGTGCAGAAAAAACATAGCACTACAGTGTGAGAGAGAAAAAAAGGCTGCAGTAGGAGAGAAAATAAAACATTCTACCAACAAGTACTGGAAAACAAAAGAAAGATCTCTTCCTATCAACCTGTTGCAGAACCCACTCCTGTAGATGTCTAGGAAGAGAAATAATAAATCAGTAATTGCCATGAATAACCAAGGCAACAAGACAGCTCAGAAAGAAAGTGAAAAGTCTCCAGAAAAGGAACTTAAAGATATGGAAATATGTGACTTAAATGACAGAGAATTCAAGATTGCAGTTCTGAAAAACTCAATGAGACAAGAAAACACAGAAAGGCAGTTTAAAGAACTCAGAAACACAATCAAAGAACAACATGAGCATTTTACGAAAGAGATTGAAATTTTAAAAAAGAACCAAATAGAATTTCTGGAGATTAAGAACTCAGTAGAAAAAATCAAGAATGAAATAACCAGCTTAGGTAGTAGAGTTGACCAGATGGAGGAAAGAATCAGTGACATCAAAGATAGAAATCTAGAAATTACACAGATGGAAGAAGAAAGAGACTTGAGACTTAAAAGAAATGAAAGAACTCTACGAGAACTTTCTGACTCCATCAGAAATAGCAATATAAGACTAATGGGCACACCAGAAGGAGAAGAAAGAGAGAAGGGAACAGAGAATATATTCGAACAAATTGTTGATGAGAACTTCCCAAAATTGTGGACAGAACTGGCTCCTCGAATCCAAGAATCAAAGAGAACACCTAATAACCTCAATCCCAACAGGCCTTCTCCAAGGCACATTGTATTGAAGCTGTCTAAAATCAACGACAAAGAAAGAATCCTCAAGGCAGCCAGGGAAAAGAAGATGGTAACCTACAAAGGAAAGCCCATTAGATTACCATCAGATTTTTCAGCAGAAACTCTACAAGCCAGGAAGGAGTGGAACCAAATATTCAAACTATTGAAAGAGAGAAATTATGAGCCAAGAATTATATATCCAGCAAAGATATCCTTTAGATATGAAGGAGGAATAAAGACCTTTCCAGACATACAGAAGCTGAGGGAATTTTCTAATACACTACCTGCACTACAAGAAATACTAAAGGAGGCTATTCGACCACCATCAACAGGGGCAATTTGTGGCAACCAAAATATAAAAAGGGGGAGAGTAAAGGGCTGAACTGGAATATGGGAATGGAGAAAGTAAGCGTGCTGAAGAAAATGGAATACTCTAAATATCAAACGTTCTTTTACTTAAACTTTTACATAATCCCAAATAAATAACCTTAATGGTAACCACTCAAAAAAAATCCTGAACTGAAATATATACTGTAATAAAAGAAGAAACAGAGGGAAACATCATAGAATACCACCACACAGAAATAATAGACAACAACAAAAAGGCAAAGAAACAATGGAGACACAACCTTACCAGAAAACTAAAGATAGAATGACAGAAAATCCTCACATATCAATAATCACCCTAAATGTAAATGGACTGAACTCACTAATAAAAAGGCACAGAGTAGCAGATTGGATAAAAAAAACTAAACCCAACCATATGCTGTCTCCAAGAAACACATCTCAGCTACAAGGACAAGCATAGACTCAAAGTGAAAGGGTGGATATTGACACTCCAAGCAAGTGGTACCCAGAGAAAATCAGGTGTAGCCATAATGATGTCAGATGAAACAGATTTCAGGGTGAAAAAGATAACAAGAGACAAAGATGGACATTTCATAATGGTAAAGGGGACTATACAACAAGAAGACATAACAGTCATCAATATTTATGCCCCCAATCAGGGAGCACCGAAATATACCAAGGAATTACTAACAGAACTAAAGGGAGAAATTGACCAAAACACAATTATAGGTAGGGGGCTTAAATACATCATTGACAGCTATGGATAGATCATCCATACAGAAAATAAATAACGAAATAGCAGCCCTAAATGACGCATTAGATGAAATGGACATACTTGACATATATAGAGCACTTCATCCTAAAACATCAGACTATATGTTTTTTTCTACTGTACATGCATCATTCCCAAGGATAGACCATATATTGGGACATAAAATCAGCCTCAGCAAATTTAAGAAGATTGAAATCATACCAAGCATATTGTCTGATCACAAGGCTTTGAAATTGGATATCAACTGCAAAAAGAAGCAGGAAAAAACACAAATACATGGAGATTAAACAACATACTTTTAAAGAACGACTGGGTCAAAGAAGAAATTAGAGGAGAGATCAAAAGATACATAGAAACAAATGACAATGAAAATACATCCTACCAAAATTTTTGGGATGTAGCGAAAGCAGTTTTAAGAGGGAAATGTATATCATTACAGGCGTATCTCAAGATACAAGAAAAATCCCAAATAAATAACCTCATGTTACACCTTAAAGAACTAGAAAAAGAAGAACAAAACAAACCCAAGTTCAGCAGAAGAAAGGAAATAACAAAAATCAGAGCAGAACTAAATGAAACAGAGAACAAAAAGACAATAGAAAAAATTAATGTGACAAAGAGCTGGTTCTTTGAAAAGATTAACAAAATTGACAAACCCTTGGCTAGGCTCACTAAGATAAAAAGAGAGAAGACACTAATTAACAAAATCAAAATGAAAAGGGGAAGTTATCACAGACACCACAGAAATACAAAGGATCATCCAAGAATACTATGAAGGACTATATGCCACCAAATTCAATAACCTAGAAGAAATGGACAAGTTCTTAGAAACATATAGCCTCCAAGGCTGAACCATGAAGAACTGGAAAATCTAAACAGACTGATCACCAGAATCAGTTTCACCAGTAACGAAATTGAATCAGTCATCCAAAACCTTCCCAAAAGCAAAAGTCCAGGACCAGATGGCTTCACTAGTGAATTGTACCAAACCTTCAAAGAGGACCTAATACCGATCCTGCTCAAACTCTTCCAAAAAATTGAAGAAGAGACACTACTCCCTAACTCATTTTATGAGGCCAACATTACCCTGATACCAAAACCTGGTAAGGACAACACAAAAAAAGATAACTACAGACCAATATCTCTGATGAATTCAGACGCAAAAATCCTAAACAAAATCCTAGCAAATCAAATACAACAATGCACTAAAAAGATTATTCATCACGACCAAGTGGGGTTTATCCCCGGAGCACAAGGATGGTTCAGCATCCGCAAATCCATCAATGTGATACATCACATAAACAAAATAAAGGACAAAAATCATATGATTATATCAATTGAAGCAGAAAAAGATTTGACAAGATACAACATCCATTTATGATTAAAACACTTCATAAAATAGGTATAGAAGGAAAATAACATAATAAAGACCATATATGACAAACCCTCAGCTAATCTCATAATTAATGGCAAAAAACTGAAGCCCTTTGCTCTACGTTCAGGAACACGATAGGGCTGTCCCCTATCACCTCTGCTTTTCAACATAGTGTTGGAAGTCCTTGCCAGAGCAATCAGGCAAGAGAAAGAAATAAAAGGCATCCAAATTGGGAATGAAGAAGTTAAATTGTCACTCTTTGCAGATGACATGATGCTATATATAGAAAACGCTAAAGACTCCACCAAAAAGCTATTAGAAACAATCAATGAATACAGTAAAGTTGCCGGCTACAAAATCAACGTACAAAAGTCCATTGCATTCCTATATACTAGCAATGAAATCTCAGAAAAAGAAACTATGAAAACAATTCCTTTTGCAATTGCAGCAAAAAGAATAAAATACCCAGGAATAAACTTAACTAAGGATGTGAAAGACCTATATGCTGAAAACTATAAGACATTTTTAAAAGAAATTGAAGAAGACACAAAGAAATGGAAAGACATTCCGTGCTCATGGATTGGAAGAATCAACATAGTTAAAATGGCCATATTACCCAAAGCAATATACAGATTTAATGCGTTCCCCAACAAAATCCCAATGGCATTTTTTAAAGAAATAAAACAAAAAATCATCAGATTTGTTTGGAACCACAAAAGACCCCGAATAGCCAAAGCAATCTTAAGAAAAAAGAACAATACTGGAGGTTTCACACTCCCTGACTTTAGCTTGTACTACAGGGCTACAATAATCAAAACATCATGGTATTGGCAGAAAAACAGACACATAGACCAATGGAATAGAATTGAGAACCCAGAAATAAAACCACATAAATATGGACAGATAATTTTTGACAAAGAAGCAAAAAACATACAATGGAGAAAAGACAGCCTCTTCAATAAATGGTGCTGGCAGAATTAGAAAGCCACGTGCAAAAGAATGAAACTGGACTGCTATCTGTCACCATGTACCAAAATTAATTCAAAATGGATCAAAGACTTAAGCACAAGACCTGACACAATAAACTGCATAGAAGAAAACATAGGTACTAAACTTACGGACCTTGGGTTCAAAGAGCATTTTATGAATTTGACTCCAAAGGCAAGGGAAGTAAAAGCTAAAATAAACGAATGGGACTATATGAAACTTAAAAGCTTCTGCACAGCAAAAGAAACCGTCGACAAAATAAAGAGGCAACCAACTGAATGGGAGAAGATTTTTTGCAAACAGTGCCTCCTATAAGGGGCTAATATCCAAAATATACAAGGAACTCATACAACTCAACAACAAAAAAACAAACAACCCAATTGAAAAATGGGCAGAGGACCTGAAGAGACATTTCTCCGAAGAGGACATACAAATGGCAAATAGACATATGAAAAAATGCTCAACATCACTAATCATCAGAGAAATGCAAATAAAAACCACAATGAGATATCACCTCACCCCAGTCAGAATGGCTATCATCAACAAGACAAATAGTAACAAGAGTTGGCGAGACTGTGGAAAAAAATGAACGTTCATACACTGTTGGTGGGAATGCAGATTGGTGCAGCCATTATGGAAGGCAGTGTGGAGGTGCCTCAAAAAATTATGAATAGAATTACCATATGACCCAGCAATCCCTCTCCTGGGTATCGACCCAAAAAATCTGAAAACATTTATACATAAAGACACATGTGTTCCAATGTTCATTGCAGCTTTATTTATGGTGGCCAAGACAAGGAAACAACCAAAATGTCCTTCGATAGATGAATGGATAAAGAAGTTGTGGTATATATACACAATGGAATACTATTTGGCGATAAGAAAAGATGATATAGGAACATTTGTGACAACATGGATGGATCTTGAAAATATGATGCTAAGCGAAATAAGACAGACAGAAAAAGCAGAGAAACATATGATTTCACTGATATGTGGTATATAAACCAAAAACAACAAAAGAACAAGACAAACAAATGAGAAACAAAAACTCATAGACACAGACAATAGTTTAGTGGTTACCAGAGGGTAAGGGGGGTGGGGGGTGGGAGATGAGGGTAAGGGGGATCAAATATATGGTGATGGAAGGAGAACTGACTCTGGGTGGTGAACACACAATGGGATTTATAGATGATGTAATACAGAATTGTACACCTGAAATCTATGTAACTTTACTAACAATTGTCACCCCAATAAACTTAAAAAAAAAAAGAAATACAAATTGGTAGTTACAAAATAGTCACGGGGATGTAAAGCACAGGGAATATAGTCAATGATATGGTGATATCATCGTATAGTGCGCTATGTATAGTGCCAGGTGGGTACTAGATTAGTCAGGGGATCACTTCTTAAATTATATAAATGTCTAATCATATGCTGTACACTTGAAATTAATATAAAATGATATTTAAAGTCAATTGTAATTGAAAATTTCATAAAGGGCAGAAAAGGTGAAGGATAATAAAAATAAATAAATAAAATGTATAATTTGAAAAATGAAATAAAATGAGGTTTATGTGACTTTTTGAGCTGAGGATGAGATAAGACACGTTGAGGCTTCAAATTGGAGGAGGGTCATTCTCAGAACGATAAGAAGAGCGGATGTTCGGTAATTAGACATTTGCCCTGCCCGGTAGATAGGTCATACAAATCATTTCTGGTGACAACTCTTACTATTGGCAAGGCCCAAAATTGAAATTCTTTAAGGTATATGTAAAAGTTTTTCTTGAGTCAACAGGTCTCGATTGCCTTCAGTTCAGTGTAATTCACAGGCTACAGTGGCACCCCTTGGGGAGCCCTGTTCTGAACCCCTTCAACAGATGTCTAGGACTCACCCATTACATTTTCTTTGCCAACCTCAAATAATCCATTTTCAACCATTATTCAACCTTGAATAATCCATTTTGCAAGAGTGATTGATTGAATGTCAATGGTGGTAGGAGGTAGGTTGACTCCCAGGCTTCTGACTTGCGTAGCTAAATGGACAGTGATGTCACCTGCTGTGAAGTTTGGGGTGGACACAAGCTGAGACACTTGGGGCAGAGGCATGCCCCTGGCTCTGCAGCTCCCTTTTGTACCCTTCCACCCCATCCTGTTTTACTTACATTTTAATCAACCCATCCTTGATAAAATGCCAGGTCTCTGGGGGCCACAAGAGAAGTGATTCTTGTCTCTAAGAGCTTCAGATCCAGGTAGAGAGACAAGTTTCCTCCTCCTGAAATAACAAGCGCCTGGAATCGGGAGACCAGAGTGGTCAGAGAAGACTTAGACAACACTGGGGGCAGAGGGGAGGGCAGACATCTCTGGCCAACCTGCAGGCCCTTGGGGACTTGGGTGCAGCCCCAGCATCCAGGAAGGGTGACAGCCATCACTGCAGGTGGCCATGGGGTGGCTGCAGACAACAGTGTCCAAGGCCCTAGCCAGCTGCAAGCGTCACATGGTCCATGGCACAAATCAGCAGAGCCAGGCAGGTCAGCCATGTGGGGTCACCTTCCTCCTCTGGTGCCTGTGCACGAGATAGTGCCTGTTTACTCCAAACATGGTGTGGGCGCCAATGAGGGATGTGTGTCCTCTTGTTGCAATCTGTTCAGCCTGGTTATATAACCCCCCCCCCCCCCGCAACCCCTGGAATATGCACATACTTGTGCATTCACTCATGGAACACAAAGTACATGCACTCAAACTAATAAACATGTGCCCACATATGGTCACACAGCCACCCACTGCCACACACGCACACAGACAGTGCAGAAGAGACGTGGCCCTGCACTGAGGGTAAGAATGCCTGAGTTCAAATCTGGGCTCCTTCATGAGGCCACTGGTCTCTGGACCTCAGTTTACTGATCTGTAAAACCAGATGTTGCCCCCATCCCAAGGTCCTTGCCCATGCTGATAATGGTTCTATGGTTTTTGATATACATACACATTCATAGGAACTCTGGGCACCCTCCCCCCCATACCAGCCAGAGGATTATCCCAGAGATGCTCTAATTCCCTTAGAATCTTTGAGCAACCTGTCCCTGCACCACACAGATACATTTTAACCAGAAGGAGCACTCAAGCTGAACCTTGGTTTTTTACCTTGACTTTATCAACCCAAGAAGAGAAAAATGCTCACCAGGTGGGCCCAGGCTCGGGTGGGCGGGTAGCTGGCTCTAGGGCCGACCCGCTCCCTGGGCCTGGATTCCCCACCCACTTCCACAGAGCAGAAATAGTAAGCAGCCTGCAAGGTCAGGAGTTCCCAGTTTGCCTGTGGAACGGGGCTTTGCCAGCACTGCTCTTCACAGGCCTTCGGATTCCCTGGAGCTCAGCTTACCCATTCCCAGGCAGCTTACGTGCTCCTCCGGACTAAGTATGTGTTTGGGGAGAAGGGAAGGGCTTTCCACAGGAAGGCACACTATGTGTTGAAAGTGCAATGCCCTGAGCTACATCCTGGCTCAACAACTTATACACTATGTGGCCGTGGGCAGCCTCTCTAGGCCTCAGTTTCCTTGTCTATAAAATGGAAGCCAAAGTGACTGTCCCCATATGGTTATCAGGGTTCACTGAGATAATGCCTATAAAGCACCCCACCAGTATCTGGACAAGTCAGTATGCTAACACTTGTAACTTATTATTATCGATTGGCCTGTTTTTCAAAATGGGGCACAAAAGTGGGTACTGGGAACTCCAGAAAGGGGTGCTTGACCTCAACATTCAACAAATTTTGAAAGGAATATTAAAGTACGTGTATAAGCATTTTGAAAATGACGTTTACTTCTGTATCTGGCAATATAGAGACTAGTTGAGCAGTGAAATCGCTCCCTAAAAATGCTGAACATCATCAACTTGTAAGTAAAAGCACAGGTGGACAGGTGTTAAGTAAGAGAACCATTCAGAAGCCAGAACAACAAGAGAGCATTATCCCCGCAGGGTAAACCTGCACCAGTGCCCACGCTGCCCTGAGGGACTGGGTGTAAACGGTGCCTCCTAGACACCGCTACAGTCCTTTTGGCACCCCACTGACTTGAGTCACTTCAGAGATGACCAGTGTCACGTGGACTTCGACCAGCCTCACTTTAGGCACTTCTCTGCCTCTTGCTTCCTGTCTGAGTCTATGCTGAGACCACAGGGTAGGATGCCCTTGGAAATCTCAGATCTTATACATGTGCAACCCCTAAGTTGAGAGGAGTTCATATCCGTGGGGCCGCTCTTGATCAGTGAGTGACAGAAGCAAATAATAAATTATTTCCCCTTTAGTACCCATTTCACAAGGCTCCTGAGAATATCCTGTGAGAATCAAGAACATGTCAGAAGTCCCCTTCATAGGCAAATTTGCACTCGCTCTACTTCTCTCTTTGTTTCACTCACCCCACTCCTCACTTCTGCTCCTTGAGATTATTTTTCAAAATAACTGCACATAAGCCTTTGTCTGAGTCTCTGCTTTTATGAGAACCAAAACAAAGAGAGAAGAAAAGGCCTTAGGTCTGGGCCTGGGAGGGAGGTTATCAAAGACCCCGCCCCTCCCCCAAATTTGGGACTTCTCAAAAATCAATGCTGTATGGGAGAAACAGGATGGGAAAAACTCACTCACAGATGACTTTCCTATATCCACTTAGCTGTGGGTGGAGTAAGAATACTGGGGGGGGGGGGGGAAGTCCACTAGGATGCTTGACACAAACCAACATTCATGCAGTGAGAAGCCCAAAATCATATTTCCTATGTGACTGGAAAAACCTCAAGCCAAAAATTTATTTAAAAGTGGTTCTGAGTTGGAAGTACCCCTAGGTGACCGGCAGAAGGAAACAAAAATTCTCTCTGGTAGGACATATTTTAAACACAGATCTCAAGGAATTCCAAGGAACATAAGCCCATAATCAAAAATTAATTCATGAGGAAACAAACCACAAGGATCATGAATCAGCAGAAAGAACACATAACAGGGTGAGACTACAAACACTGCATAAAATGGAAGGATGAAATACAGAATAGAAAACAAGGATTTTAAATGTGTTTAAAGAAGTTTTAAAAAGTTATTGAAAATATGACTAATAAACTAACAAACTTAGCTAGACATATTTGAATATAAACCAAATAAAACTTCTAGAAATAAAAATTGTAATAACTAACATTTGAAACCTCAAATGACAAGATCAAAAGAAGAATAGACAAAGTTGAAGAGAGAATTAATGAATTGAAATATAAAGCTTAAGAAATCACCAATAATTCAGTAATGAATGGTAAAAAATGTATAATATGAAAGAGAAATTAAAAGACCTGGAAGAGAGTGGTTCCAGTGGTGTGAGCAGTAGCAGTTGCCAAGCAGAAGAGCTTTGAGAAGGCTCTCGGTGCACCATGGCCCACAGGCACCTGGCACGTGTCTGTCCCACTGCCAAAATGCCCAAGAGGAAACTCAACTCCTCAGATGGGGCAGTGAAGGAGACGCCCAAGAGAATGTCGGCGAAGTTGTCAGCCAAATATGCTTCAGCAAAGGTGGAAATGAAACCAAAACAGTCAGCAGGAAAGGAAAATCTATAAAGAAAAAAAAATGCAAACAAAAGGGAAAAGGAGAGAAAAGGGAAAATAGACTAAAGTGGCTGACAAAGAAACTAAAGAATATTTACTTGCAGAAAATGGAGAAACTGAAAACGAGGGGAGTCCAGCTTCTGGTGACGCAGGAGAAAAAGAAGCCAATTCTGATTAATATCATATCATGTCTTACCAGTGCTCCCTTCTTATACAATCCAGAGGAATATTTTTATCAACTATTTTATAAATGTAAGTTTTTAAAGTAGCTCTAGAAACATTTTTAAAAAGGAGGGAAATTGCACCTCCTCCCATTTTCTAGTGTAAATGCTTTTTTTTGAAAGAGGTGAAATTATTTGCTGGTTATATATTTTTGGTACAACCAGAAAATAATGGGATATTGAATATGGGAGGTTTTGATTGTCTTGGGTGTCAGCTTAACATTCCATAAATGGGGGTAGTTTTTATATCTTATAATGCAAAGCATGCTAAATGGCAATTTGGAGTCAGTCGTGCATTTAATATGTCTGGAACATTTTAAATTACTTCTATTCCCATGTTTTTGGTAGACTTGTTTCCTAAAGAAAACCACTCCTTGATCTTGGCTCTCCCTGTCAGGATTTTGTGCACTCTGTACCATCTTTGGTTGTGGTAGTCCAGTTTTTTCCTAGCCATTTTGTTAATGTGCTATGAAAGATTGAAAATTTGAGTATGTAGTGTATATGATATTAAATTGTGAATTAGCAGAACTTTGATGCAACAGGGTATCAACATTTGAAGATATTGGTACTTGATATTTTATCAAGAAAAATTAGTCTCCAAATTTTAAGCTGGAAAGTGACAGGAATAACTGTTTAAAAAAGAAACACAACTACATGACTTTTTAGATTTTTGGTACGTACATTAAGAATTATGTACAAATTGAAATGTCTGTGTACTTATCTTCAAAACAACTAATAAAATCTCAATTAAGAAAGAAAAAAAAACATGGAAGAAATTCAACATTTATGATAAAAACTTTTAGCAAACTAAGAATTAAAGGGAGCTTCCTCAACTCAATGAAACACATCCACTAAAAACCTACCTCTACTGTTATATTTTATGGTGAAATACTTAATGTTCTCTCTCTAAGTTCAAGAACAAGTAAGGATGTACACTCTCACCACTCCTACTGAACATTTAACTCGAGGTTCTTACCAGTGCAATAAGTCAAGGAAAAGAGACAAAGGGCATACAGATTGGAAAGGAAGAAATAAAACTGTCTCTGTTAGCAGTAAACATAATTGTCTATGTGGAAAATCACAAAGATCTACAGGAATGCTACTATGAGTTTAGAAAAGTTACAGGATATAAAATGAACAGAAAAATCAGTTGTATTTCTATATATTTGCATTGAAAAAATTAAAACGGAAATTAAAAAAATAGTACCATTTACAACAGCATAAAAACATGAAATACTTGGTGTAAATCTAACAAAACATGTGCAAGCTTGGTATAATAAAGACAACAAAACATCGGTGAGAAAAATTAAATAAGACCCAAATAAGTGTTTATGAATTAGAAAAATCAGTATTGTTAAGTGGTCAATCCTTCCCAATTTTATCTATAGATTTAATGCAATCCCAATAAAAATCCCAGTAGGCTTTTTCATAGAAATCAACAAGGTAATTCTGAAATAGTTATGGAAATACAAAGAAACCTGAATGTCCAAAACAACTTTGGAAAAACAACATGCTACTTTATTTCAAGATTTACTTCAAAACTACACTATTTAACACATGTAATATTGACAAAGGATAGATACATATGTCGATGGAACTTTTAAAGTAATTAAACAAGGAGGTCATTAGACTGAGGTGGCTCTACTACCTCGGCACCCTATGTAAGCAAACCAAAACCTAATCCAGAATAAAGACCTCAACGTTAAGAAATCAAAACTTAAGAACAACCAATCACAGTCAATTAGGCTTTCCCAAATAAGTCAACTGCTTAAGCTATAATGAATCAAATCATTTTCTTGCTTTGCCTCTGCATCTGCTGTATAAAAGCCTTCCCCCTAGCTCATGTCAGTGGATGGCCCCTAACCACTTTCAGCTTGGTGCTCCCTGATTTGAATCAATGTTTGCCCAAACAAACTCTTCCAACATTTAATGTACTTTAATTTACCTTTTAACAGATCAGAATTGAGAGTCCAGACTTATATTCACACATATATGGTCAAAATTGATTTTTTAAAACACTGCCAATTCAGTTCAATGAACAAATAATATTCTTTTCAACAAATTGTGTTGGGAAAATTGGACATTAATTTTTATATATATAAAAAATAACCTCATAAGTCATACCATATTAAATAATTAAAATAAACCATAAACAGAAATGCAAAACCTAAAACTGTAGACTTTCTAAAAGAAAACATAGTGAAAAAATCTTTGTGACCTTGGGTCAAGCTAAGCTTCCTTAGATATTATACCAAAAGCACAATCCATAAATTAAAAAAAAAATCAAACTGCTTTTCATAAAAAATTTAAGATTTTGCTTTTTGAAACACACTGTTAAGTAGATGAAAAGGCAGGCCACAGCCTGGGAGAAAATATTTGCAATACACACATCTGATAAAGGACTAGTATCCAGAATGTATAAAGAATTCTCAAAAGTGAATAATAAATAGGAAGGGGGAATTCTGGCTGAGGTGACATGAAGAGGTTGACAAATTGTGGGGACAGAGTGCAGTTTCCAGGCTCTCAGCCTCACGTGGGAAGGTGCTGGCTCAGGTAGTAAATGGCCATCATCTGTGATTGGATGGCCATCAGCTGTGGCTAGTGGCCGTCAGCTGTAACCAGTGAGCCATTGGCTATTAATATCACTGCTATGGCTAGGCTAGCAGAAAATGGGGGCTAGCAAGAAGATGGTGGCTGGCAAGCGCAGTGTGGCGGAGTGTGGATTGTGGATCATGTGGCTCCTGCTTCCTGTATCTCCAACCCAGCTGCCAGCGAGAGTATAGTGGTATGACTCCCCTACCTATGGCTCCATGAGTGTTCCTTTTTGGCCTCACCATATCCTGCATTCTTATGCGGGGAGCAGGACCAGAGACCCTGCATGACACCCTGCATGACACAAATACTCTCTTCCCAAAACAAAGATAAAATTGGACACATTTTTCAAACAACCTTTGCAGAGCTCTGGAAATTAGCCAAAGTCAAATAACAAATTGAGAAGCATTTATTCATTAAAAAATGCCAGGACTTTGAGTAAGAACAGTGGAATTTTGCAGTCTTCTTGTCTGGGGCTGTTACCATGGCCTCCCAGTCAGTGAGAATGATAATGCTACCAGAGTGGGGACAGCCATGAAAACCAGAAGTATATCCACAAGAGGGGATATACTTGAATTGAAGTAGGTGAATACAGGCTGACAACATTGTCATTAAAAATAGGAAACAAATGGGAAAAATCTGCATCTTTGCTAGCCTGGTTGGTGTGATCAGAAAACCAGTAAGAAATGTAATGGCGATATCCTGGAAATTAGAGAGCAATTGAAGGGGTAGATCAGCTCTCCATACATGCCTGGCTGACTGGGAAAGTATGCACGTTCATAGAAGAAATCTATGCGAGCCCTAGTGGAAAGTGAAAGCCAAGGCAGACCTGGATGAACTTTGAATAAACTCCACAACTCATACACAGATCAATTGGCAGAGAGAGGAAACCTTACAGATTCACGGTAAGCACATCCTCTACCCTGAGTTATCACTAAACATAGCTTATCACTAAGCTATGCAGGCTCAGGGCAATCACTAGGAAGCAAGGATAAACATAAAATAAGAAAGAAAGGAAAGAAAAACACCCTAAACAGAGACACCAACGGATAGTGGATGGATACCACAAGGAAGAGAGAATCTGCAGTTTAAGTCTAGGCAAATTACAAACAAAACAAAACCCCTTAGGAAAAATCAAATCATAACCCAGAGTTTCTACAAGGAAGTACAAGCCATACTCAGTAAAAAAGAAAGTCCATAGGAACTTACTGTTTGGTGTAGAGTTTGGATTTAGCAGACAAAAACTTTAAAGTTGCTATTGTAAACATGTTCAAAGAAAAATATGATGACAAGAATTCAACAAACAGGGACTCTCAATAGAGAAATAGAAACTTTGTAAAATGAAATGAAAAATCTAGAGTTGAATAGCACAATAACCAAAAAGAAAAAAATCACTGTACAAAGCTAAACTGCAGATTTAAGTTAGCAGAGAAAACTGTGAATTTGAAAATACATAAAAAGAAATGATCCAATATGAAGAACAGAAAGAAAAAAATTGTTTTTTAAATTTTTTTTTATTGGGAAATACTGGGGAACAGGGTGTTTCTCCAGGGCCCATCAGCTCCAAGTCATTGTCCTTCAATCTAGTTGTGCAGGGTGCAGCTCAGCTCCAAGTCCAGTTGCTGTTTTCAATCTTTAGTTGCAGGGGGCGCAGCCCACCATCCTATGCGGGAATTGAACCAGCAACCTTGCTGTTGAGAGCTTGCGCTCTAACCAACTGAGCCATCCGGCCACTCCTCTGGAAGCTCAGCGGCAGCTCATTGTCTTCAATCTAGTTGTGGAGGGCGCAGCTCACTGGCCCAGGTGGGAATTGAACCAGCAACCCTGTTGTTCAGAGCTCATGCTCTAACCAACTGAGCCATCTGGCCATCCCCGAAAAATATTTTTTTTAAATAAGTAAAAATGAACAAAGTTTCAGAGAGCTGTGAGACAACATCAAGCACATCAACATACATGTAATGTAACTCCCTGAAGGAGAGGAATGAGAGAAAGAAGTAGAAAAAAATGTTTGAAGAAATAATGGCTGAAACTTCCCAACCTGATGACAATGAACCATTAATGTACAGATCAAAGAAGCCCAACAAAGCCCATGTAGGATAAACAGATAGAGTTCCACATCACAATACATCATAGCCAAACAGCTGAAAACAGAAAACATTAAAACAGGAAGAGAAAATGACTCATGATGTTCAGAAAAAGAATAATACAAATAACAGCTGACCTCTCAGAAACAATGGAGCTCAGAAGGCAACAAAATGACATATTCACACTGGTAGAGGGAAAAACACTTGTTAACCAAGAATTCTATATCCAGCAAAATCATTCTTCAAAAATAAATTCAAGTGACGTCATAGGAATGGCGGCAGCAGGGCGCACTTTCTGAGTTCTCCTCCGGATCTTGTTGCAAACAGGACCTATAACCCATCAAAGAAATTTTCACTCATCACACAGGATAGCGGGGAGATTCGTGGATTACTTGAAGCTAAGAAATACTTGAAGGTGCGCTAATTGGGCGAGCAGGGGAAAGAAAAAGGGGAGCGGCGTGAAAACGCCCAGCCGGCAGCGGCGGGAGAGCCCAGCCCCAACGGATCCTCAGCTGGCGGGGGCGAAAACCGAAAACCGCTGTGCCGGGCACGCACGGGATCCCAGGCGGAGCGGAGAGCGCGGGGACCAGGAGGTGGGCTCTTTCCCTGCGTCCCACGGCTGATTTCTCCCACCGGGAAACCGGCCAGGGCGCCCTTCTGTGAACAAGGAGCACAGACTCCATACCTGGGCCCCTCCCCCGCCCCGCTCTTCCAGGCGCGCGGGATCCCAGGGCGGAGCGGAGAGCGCAAAGACCAGGGTGGGCTCTTTCCCTGCGTCCCACGGCTGATTTCTCCCGCCGGGAAGGCGGCGCGCCCTGCGGCGGATGGGGGGCACAGACTCCATACCTGGGCCCCTCCCCCGCCCCGCTCTTCCAATCCTACCCCGCCCTTCCAGAGACTGGGACTGGAAACCACGGTGGAGCCCCGCTGTGCCAGGCACGCACGGGAGCCCAGGGCGGAGCGGAGAGCGCAGAGACCGGGAGGCGGGCTCTTTCCCTGCGTCCCACGGCTGATTTCTCCCTCTGGGAGGGCCCTAGCGCAGACAAAGAACATAGCCTCCATACCTGGGCCCCTCCCCCGCCCCGCTCTTCCAATCTTACTCCGCCCTTCCAGAGACTTAAACCGGCCCCTGAACCGAGGAGTGGTATCTAACGCTCAGGCTTTGGGAAGCCTGACGGGCAGCCCTGACCCAGGCAGACTGTGAAGTGTGCGTGATTTTGGCTGCGCTAGGAGAGAAGAGATGCCTCCACCCCCAGCCACCACCTTTTCTGGCCTGCGGGAAAGGGCGACACGCGGCTGGGCTGGGAGAGTGAAGACCCCTCCATCCCCAGCCCCCACCCTTCCTGGCTTGCCTAGGGTGGGGTGGGCGCAGTTGCAGAGACACACCCGGAGATCAGCAGTGAGGCAGGCGCAGCTCTGGGCTTTCAGCAGATCAGAAATCTCCTGCCCGCACTCACACACACACTGAAGAGGTGCCTTAAGACTCAAGAGTACTGGTCACGTATCTGGTGGTGCCACTCTCAGTGTGCATATGTGCAGGCAAGGGCAGAAACTGCACTGACATTGTAAAAACTATCATCCAGACCTCTCAGGCCCACGCATTTAAGTCTGCAGTCCCAAAGTCTCTCTGGGCACCAGGTGACCGGCTCTGCCTGCGCAATAAGCAGGGGGCTCTTTGGTACAGCAGAGGACAACCTGGACATTGCTTGGTGGGCTTAGGCCGAGACTGTCGCTGCTTTTTGTATTGCTTTGTTATGTTTTGCTTTGTCTTTATATCTTTGATATCTTTGCCTCTGTCGAGTGGGGGTTATCAGGTGGTTTTGCATGTGAACGTATTTGATATTTTTCTTTGTTGTTGTTGTTGCTGTTGTGCTTGGTGATTTGCTTTGTTCTGAAACTGCCCTGCCGGGGCCCAGCTTGTGAGGCACGGTCAGCAGATCAGAAATCTCCCGCCCGCACCCATACACACACACTGAAGAAGTGCCCTAGGACTCTGGAGTTCTGGACAAAGGGCTGGTGGTGCTACTCTCGGTGTGCATACGTGCGGACAAGGGCAGAAGCTGCACTGACTTTGTGGAGACTATCATCCAGACCCCTCAGGCCCACGCATTTAAGTCTGCAGTCCCAAAGTCTCTCTGGGCACCAGGTGACCGGCTCTGCCTGCGCAATAAGCAGGGGGCTCTTTGGTACAGCAGAGGACAACCTGGTCATTGCTTGGTGGGCTCAGGCCGAGACGGTCGCTGCTTTTTGTTTTGCTTTGTTTTGCTTTGCTTGGTTTTGTTTTGCTTTGTCTTGTATCTTTGATATCTTTGCCTGTGTCGAGCGGGGGTTATCGGCTGTTTTTTTTTTTTTTTTTTTTTTTTTTGCATGTGAATGTACTTGATTTTTTTTTCTTTGCTGTTGTCGTTGCTGCTGTGCTTGGTGATTTGCCTTGTTCTGGGACTTCCCTGCCGGGGCCCAGCTTGGGTGGCACGGGACTCAGCATATCCGGGGGCCAACTCCAGACCAAATCGGAGTGCAGCCAGGTTTGACCTGCAGGTCACACACCTAGAGGGGGTTCTCTGCAGGCTCTGGAGCCCATAGAGGCCAAATCACATTGAGGTGGTCAACCCTCACGCAGCAGAGCGCCCTGCGGGGGGCAGAGCCAAGTCTCACGGCGGGTCAGCCCAGGAGTTGACCCCACCTGCTCACTAGCGGGAAGCAATTAAAGATCTTCTTGAACGGGACAGTGTACACAACACAAGACTCACCTTTGGAGCACACGCAGAGGAGGACGACGTGGTGCGAGTCAAATATAAAGGACACATACTACATAAGATAACCTAGCAAGAACTAAGAACTCTAGGGGATCTACCTAATATATCAAAATAAACACAGTCAGCCAGAATGGGAAAACAAAGATACACGTCTCAAATAAAAGAACAGAAGAAGCCTCCACAACTGGAACCAAATGAAGCAGACGTAACCAACCTCTCAGAGACAGAGTTCAGAATACTGGTGATAAGAATGTTTAAGGAGCTTAGAGAAGACATAAAGAAGGATGTAGAAATCATAACAAACGAGCTTAGAGAAAACATAAAGAAGGATGTAGAAATCATAACGAAAAACCAGTTAGAACTAAAGAACACAATTACCGAAATTAAGAACTCACTTGAAGGAATTACCAGCAGGTTAGATGAAGCAGAGGATCGAATCAGTGACTTAGAAGACAAGGTAGCAGAGATCACCCAAACGGAACAACAGAAAGAAAAAAGAATAAAAAACAATGAGGATGGCCTAAGAGACCTCTGGGATAACATCAAGAGCAACAACATGCGCATCATAGGAATACCAGAAGGTGAAGAGAGTAAGCAAGGGATTGAGAACATATTTGAAGTAATAATGTCTGAAAACTTCCCCAACCTGATGAAGGAAACCAACATACAAGCCCAGGAAGTGCAGAGTTCCAACCAGGATTAACCCAAACAGGTCCACACCAAGACACATTATAGTTAAAATGGCAAAGCTTAAAGACAAAGAGAGAATCCTAAAAGCAGCAAGAAAAAGACGGAGGGTTACATACAAAGGAACTCCCATAAGACTATCAAATGATTTTTCTACAGAAACATTGAAGGCCAGGAGGGAGTGGCAGGAGATACTCAAAGTGATGGAAAACAAAGGCCTACAACCTAGATTGCTTTATCCAGCAAGGCTATCATTTAAAGTTGATGGAGAGATAAAGAGCTTTCCAGAAAAAAATAAGCTAAAGGAATTTATCACCACCAAGCCAGCATTGCAAGAAATACTAAAAGGACTTCTGTAAATAGAAGAAAGATCAAAACAACCTAACTACAAATTTAAAAATGGCAATATCTATGTACCTATCAATAATCACTTTAAATGTAAATGGATTAAATGCTCCAATCAAGAGACATAGGGTGGCTGACTGGATAAGACAGCAAGACCCTTGTATATGCTGTATACAAGAGACTCACCTCAGAACAAAAGACACACACAGGCTGAAAGTGAAGGGTTGGAGTAAGATATTTCATGCAAATGGAAACGAGAAAAAAGCTGGAGTTGCAATACTTATATCTGACAAAATAGACTTTAAAATGAAGAACATACTAAAAGATAAAGATGGGCACTATATAATAATAAAGGGATCGATCCGACAAGAGGACATAACCCTAGTAAACATCTATGCACCCAACATAGGAGCACCTAAATATATAAAACAGGTACTGACTGACATAAAGGCAGAGATCAACAGTAACACTATTACAGTCGAGGACTTCAACACACCTCTGACAACAAGGGACAGGTCTTCCAGACAGAAAATCAATATGGAAACAACAGCCTTAAATGATACATTGGACCACTTGGATTTAATCGATATTTTCAGAACATTTCACCCCAATGCTGCAAAATACACCTTTTTCTCAAGCGCACATGGAACATTTTCCAAGATAGATCATATGTTAGGCCACAAAACAAGTCTTGATAAATTTAAGAAAATTGAAATCATACCAATTGTCTTCTCTGATCACAATGCTATGAAATTAGAAATGAACTACAGGAAAAAAACTGGAAGGCACACCAATTCATGGAGGCTGAATAACTTATTACTAAATAATGAATGGGTCAAGCAGGAGATCAAGGAAGAAATCAAAAGATATCTCGAGATAAATGAAAATGAAAACACGACGACCCAAAATCTATGGGATGCCGCGAAAGCAGTCCTAAGAGGGAAATTCATAGCTTTGCAGGCCTACCTAAAGAAACAAGAAACAGCACTAATCAACAGTTTATCTTCACATTTAAGGGATTTGGAAAAAGAACAGCAAAATAAGCCCAAAGGGAACACAAAGAAGGAGATAATAAAGATCAGAGCAGAAATAAATGAAATAGAAACCAGAAAAACAATACAAAAGATCAATGAATCCAAGAGTTGGTTCTTAGAGAAGATAAACAAAATCGACAAACCTTTAGCCAGACTCATTAAAAAAAAGAGAGAGAGGACCCAAATTAATAAAATCAGAAATGAAAGAGGGGAAGTGACAACGGACACTGCAGAAATACAAAGAGTTTTAAGAAGTTACTATGAGCAACTATATGCCAACAAATTTGACAATTTGGAAGAAATGGACAATTTTCTAGAGGCGTACAACCTTCCAAGGCTAACTCAAGAAGAAACAGAAAGCCTGAATAGACTGATTACCACCATGGAAATTGAATCAGTAATCAACAGTCTCCCAACAAACAAAAGCCCTGGCTTTACAGGTGAATTTTACAAAGCGTTCAAAAAAGAATTATCACCAATTCTCCTCAAGCTCTTCCAAAAAATCCAGAAGGAGGGAAGACTCCCAAACACTTTTTACAAAGCCACTATCACCCTGATCCCAAAATCAGACAAAGACACCACAAAAAAAGAAAACTACAGGCCGATATCTTTAATGAACATAGATGCAAAAATCCTCAACAAAATATTAGCGAACAGAATTCAGCAATACATTAAAAAGATCATTCACCATGATCAAGTGGGATTCATCCCTGGTATGCAGGGGTGGTTCAACATCCGCAAATCTATTAATGTGATACACCACATTAACAAAATGAAAAATAAAAATCACATGATCATATCAATAGATGCAGAAAAAGCATTTGATAAAATCCAACAGCCATTTATGATAAAAACCCTTAAGAAAGTGGGAATAGAGGGATCTTATCTCAACATAATAAAGGCCATATATGACAAACCCACAGCTAACATCATACTCAATGGGGAAAAGCTAAAACCATTCCCCCTAAGATCAGGAACAAGGCAAGGTTGCCCACTGTCTCCGCTTCTATTCAACATAGTTCTGGAAGTTCTTGCCACAGCAATCAGACAAGAAAAAGAAATAAAAGGCATCCAGATTGGTAAGGAGGAAGTAAAGTTATCATTGTATGCAGACGATATGATACTATATATAGAGAACCCTAAAGACTCCACCAAGAAGGTATTAGAGCTGATAGATGAATTTAGTAAAGTAGCAGGATACAAAATTAATATTCAGAAATCAGTTGCATTTGTATATACCAATAATAAAACATCAGAAGGAGAAATTAAAAAAAACAATCCCATTTACAATCGCTCCAAAGACTATAAAATACCTGGGAATAAATTTAACCAAAGAAGTAAAAGATCTATACTCAGAAAATTATCAGACACTGAAGAAAGGAATGAAGGAAGATATAAATAGATGGAAACACATATCATGTTCATGGATAGGAAGAATTAATATAGTTAAAATGTCCATACTGCCTAAGGCAATATACATATTCAATGCAATTCCTATCAAACTGCCAACGTCGTTTTTCACAGAAATAGAATATACAATCCTAAAATTTATATGGGACCATAAAAGACCCCGAATAGCAAAGGCAATCTTGAGAAATAAGAACAAAGTGGGAGGTATAACAATACCTGACTTCAAATTATACTACAAGGCTACAGTAATCAAAACAGCATGGTACTGGCATAAAAACAGACACATAGATCAATGGAACAGAATAGAGAGTCCAGAAATAAATCCACGCCTATATGGCCATTTAATCTACGACAATGGAAGCAAGAATGTACGATGGAGTAATGACAGTCTATTCAATAAATGGTGCTGGGAAACCTGGACAGACACATGCAAAAAAATGAAGTTGGACCACCTCCTTACACCATATACAAAAATAAATTCAAAATGGCTTAAAGACTTAAATGTAAGATCTGAAACCATAAAATACCTAGAAGAAAATATAGGAAGAAACTTCTCAGACATTACCCGGAGTAAGATTTTTACTGATATATACCCTCGCTCGAGGGAACTAAGAGAAAAAATAAACATATGGGATTATATCAAAGTAAAAAGTTTTTTCACAGCAAAGGAAACCATCAATAAAACAAAAAGGGATCCTACTGAATGGGAAAAGATATTTGCCAATGATATATCTGATAAGGGATTAATATCACAAATCTATGGAAAACTCACTCAACTCCACTCCAAAAAAACAAACGATCCAATTAAAAAATGGGCAGAGGACTTGAAGAGACATTTTTCTAAAAAGGACATACAGATGGCAAACAGACATATGAAGAAATGCTCAACCTCACTAACCATCAGAGAAATGCAAATAAAAACCACAATGAGATACCACCTCACCCCAGTCAAAATGGCTATCATCAATAAATCAACAAACAGCAAGTGCTGGCGCGGATGTGGAGAAAAGGGAACGCTTGTGCACTGTTGGTGGGATTGCAGATTGGTGCAGCTGCTATGGAAAACAGTATGGAGGTATCTCAAAAATCTGAAAATGGAACTACCTTATGATCCAGTAATTCCACTCCTAGGTATCTATCCGGAGAAATCCAAAACTTCAATTCAAAAATCTTTATGCACTCCTATGTTTATTGCAGCACTATACACAATAGCTAAGACATGGAAACAACCGAAATGCCCATCGGTAGATGACTGGATTAAGAAACTGTGGTACATTTATACAATGGAGTATTACGCAGCCATAAAGAAGAAAGAAATCTTACCATTTGCAACAACATGGATGGATCTAGAGAACATTATGTTAAGTGAAATAAGTCAGACAGAGAAAGATAAGTACCATATGATCTCACTTATTTGCGGATTCTAAAGAAAAGAATAAGTGAATGAACTAATCAGAAACAGTTTGGGAGACAATGAGGAAAAACTGAGGGTTGCTAGATGGGCAGGAGGCGTGGGGGTGGGGGGGAGGGTGAGGGGATTGGAGGGCAATCGGTGACCATAGGATGGCCACGGGCTTGAAAATTAATCTGGGGAACGTAATTTGGTGGTTACCAGAAGGTAAAGGGGTTGGGGGGTGGGGGATGAGGGTGAGGGGGATCAAATGTATGGTGATGGAAGGGGAGCTGACTCTGGGTGGTGGACACACAATGTGATTTATGGATGATGTGATACAGAATTGCACACCTGAAATCTGTGTAATTTTACTGACAATTGTCACCCCAATAAATTAAAAATAAATTAAAAAAAAAATAATAAATAAATAAATAAATAAATAAATAAATAAATTCAAAATAAAGACACTCCTTGATAAACAACACAGAGAATCCAATGCTGGCAGCCCTAATTATTATTAGGAATAACAATTTTTAAAAGCAAAATTAAATTTTAACTCACTTTTCTGTACCATATAATGTTAGTGCTCACAGTAATAGAGTCTCTGGAATATTTAAAACACTGAGATTTTAATACACTGGAGTTTGTGCAGCTCATTTCTCCCTAGTTCCCCCATAGGATTTCCCCTCATTTCCTTCTAGGATTTTCAGACTTTAAGGAAATTGTAGCAGATGGTAACTCAAGTTCACAGGAAGAAATGAACAGCATTGAAAATGGTAAACATTTGGGTAAAAATATGAGACTGAAACTATATTATTTTCTTTTCAATTTTTAAAAAGATTTAAAAAATTGTAGTAAAATACACATAACATCATTCACATTGTTGTTCAACCAAAAACTTCATCTCCAGAAGTTTTTCATCTTCCCCAACTGAAATCCTGTGCCTATTAAAAACTAACTCCTCGTTTTCCCCACCTCCCAGGCCTTGCAGTCTCCTGGGAGATCTCCGTTCTGTCTCTACAAATTTGACTATTCTAGGAACCTCATATAAGTGGCATCATACAATATCTCTCCTTTTGTGACCGGCATATGTCAGTTAACTTCTTTAAAAACTATAAAATTGGTTGGCCCGGTGGCTCAGATGGTTGGAGTGCGGTGCTCCTAACGCCGAGGCCACCAGTTCAATTCCAACATGGGTCAGTGAGCTGCACCCTCTCCAGTTAAGATTGTGAACAATGGCTCTTCCTGGAGCTGGCCTGCGATGAGCAGCCGGATGTCGGCGTGAGCTGCCAAGAGCTGCTGCGGCTACCATATACCGTCATGGGTGGCCGGTGGCTAGTGTGAGTGGCCGGCAGCCAGTGAGAGCTTCGTGAACTGCTGTGGGTGGCTGACAGATGACTGGCAACCAACCGCCTCAGCTGGGGGAGCGCAAGTCTCATGATACCAACATGGGCCAGGGAGCTGTGTCCTACACAAGTAGACCGAGAAACAACAGCTTCAACCAGAGTGGGGGAAGGGAGGCGGAAGAAGGGAAAAAAGACCTCATAAAATTGTATAAAACAATAATTGTAACATTGTATTGTTAAGTTTGATACACATACACACACACACACACACACACACACAGAGTGCCAAAAAAATGTATACACATTTTAAGTAAGGAAAAAACTATGTTAAAATTGTAATACTCATATATACTGATAACAAAAAATGAATACAAGTCACATTTCACTTCTGCAAATACAAGAGGTGCTCAAAGTGGTTACCATCAGCATAATTTTAATACAGTTTTTTCCTTTCTTAAAATGTGTATACAAAAAAAATGTGTATACATTTTTGTGTCACCCTCTTTATATACACATACATATACATACACATTGCATATACATACACACACACATATATACACACAGGAGGGCTGACAATTAAGTTCATGAACTTGTTGCAACAATGTTGCTAACATATTTTGATATCAGAGGAATTATTCATTTTGAATTAACCAACTAGACAGTTAACCAAGTTTACTATTTGGAAGTGCTGAAAAGGCTGCATAAAAAAAGTTAGATGACCTGAAATTTTCACCAACAATTCATGACTTTTGCATCATGACAATGCACCAGCTCACATGGCACTGTCTGTAAGGGAGTTTTTAGCCAGTAAACAAATCACTGTATTGGAACACCCTCCCTACTCACCTGATCTGGCCCCCAGTGACTTCTTTCTTTACCTGAAGAGAAAGGAAATATTGAAAGGAAGACAGTTTGATGACATTTAGGACATTAAGGGTAATACGATGACAGCTCTGATGGCCATTTCAGAAAAAGAGTTCCAAAATTGCTTTGAAGGGTGGACCAGGCACTGGCATCGGTGCACAGCTTCCCAAGGGGAGTACCTTGAAGGTGACCATAGTGATATTCAGCAATGAGGTATGTAGCACTTTTTCTAGGCTGAGTTTGAAAACTTAATTGCCTGACCTCTTATATATTTATAGCTATATTGGAGGAAAGTTGCTATATTTTACCAGGATGGAGTCAGTATAAAAGTAGATCATGATAAATTAGGATTTTAATCCTTAAGCAACTAGGAAAATAACTTTTAAAATATGGTTTAAAAATCAACAGAGAAATTAAAATAGTATAATAAAAATATTTGTTTAACACAAAGGAAAGCGATGAAGGAAGAGCAGAAGTATAAAAAAGACATGAGACTTAATAAGTAGCAAAATGGATTGACATAAATCAAATCATATCAATACTTACATTAAATGTGAATGGTCTAAACACTCCAATGAAAAGACAGAGATTATCAGAATAGATAATAAAGCAAGATCCAACTATATGCTGTCTACAGGGGTTACATTTTTAATTCAAGGACAAATCAGTTGAAAGTAAAAAGGATGGGAAAAGATATATCATGTAAACAGTAACCATAAAAGAGTGGGAGTAATTATATTAATATCAGACAAAATCAAAATTAAGAAAAGAAACATTAGTACATGGGCCATAAGGGACAGAATAAACAATTGCTGAACTAAATATAGAAGAAGGAGGAGGAGGAGGACGAGGAGGAAGAGGAGGAGGAAGAGAAGAAAAGAAACATTATTACAGGCAAAGAGATACTTTACGATGATAAAAGAATTAATACATCAGGAAGATAAAACAATTATAACTAAACAAATACGCAGTTAATAACAGAAACACAACACTTATGAAGCAAAAACTGACGGAATTAAAAGGAGAAATAGATAATTCAACAATTATAGTAGGAAATTTCAATGTCTCTCTTAGTAACTGATAGAACAAGTAATCACAAAATCATTAAGGACATAGAAGAGTTGAACAACACTACCAACCAATTTGACCTAACTTTTATACAAAACTCAAACCAATAACGCTGAATACATATTATTTTCAAGATAACATGTAATATTCTCTAGCAGCAACAATATACTAGGCCTAAAAAGTAAGATTCAATAATTTTTAAAAGATTGAGACAATACAAAGTATGTTCTCTATACACAACAGAAGTAAGTTAGAAATGAAAAAGAGAAGAAAATTGAGAAAGCTTTAAATATTTGGAAGTTAAACCAGACACTTTTAATTACCCATTGGTAAAAGAAGGAAAACAAAATGGAAATTAGAAAACAAATAGAACTGAGAGAAAATTCAAACACAGCATATCAATATGTATTGGATATCATTAAAGCAATGCTTAGAGAGAAATTTATAGTTTTAAATGCTTATATTAGAAGGCGAGAAAAATAAAATATCAATAATCTAAGCTTTCCTATAAAGAGTTTGAAAAAGAATAGCATATGAAGCCCAAACTAAGAATAAGGGAGGAAAAAATAAGGATGAAAGCAGAAAGCTATGAAATAGAAAAAAGATACAGAAAGTCAGTAAAGCCAAAAGTTGGTTCTTTAAAAATATTTTTTAAAATTGATAAAGCTTGTCTGACCAAGAAAATAGGAGAGAGAATGCACAAATTACCAAAATCAGCAATGAAGGAGGGGACATTACAAAACAACACTTACAAAAAACCTACAACTAACTTAATCCTTAATGGTGCAAACTGAATGCTTTTCCCTAAGATCAGGAATAAGAATGGATATTCTCTCTCCCACATTTCTATTCAACATTGTACAGGAGGTTCTCACCAGTGCAGTAAGAGAAGAAAAAGATATTAAATCCTTGCAGATTGGTATGTAATAAGTAAAACTGTCTTAATCAGAGAGCGCATGATTCTATATGTAGATAATTCTAAGGAATGTACTTTAAAAACTAGTAGAACTGGGACCGGCCTGGTGTTGGAGCTCCGTGCTCCTGACTCCAAAGGCTGCCGGTTCGATTCCCACATGGGCAAATGGGCTCTCAACAGCAAGGTTGCCGGTTCAACTCCTCACGTCCCACAAGGGATGGTGGGCTCCACCCCCTGCAACTAAGATTGAACTAAGATTGAACACAGCACCTTGAGCTGAGCTGCCACTGAGCTCCCAGATGGCTCAGTTGGTTGGAGCGCGTCCTCTCAACCACAAGGTTGCCGGTTCGACTCCCACAAGGGATGGTAGGCTGCGTCCCCTGCAACTAGTAACGGCAACTGGACCTGGAGTTGAGCTGCGCCCTCCACAACTAAGACTGAAAGGACAACAACTTGAAGCTGAACGTCACCCTCCACAACTAAGATTGAAAGGACAACAGCTTGATTTGGAAAAAAGTCCTGGAAGTACACACTGTTCCCCAATAAAGTCCTGTTCCCCTTCCCCAATAATAAAAAAAAAAATCTTAAAAAAAAAACAATAGAGGGGCTGGCCCGGTGGCTCAGGTGGTTGGAGCTCCATGCTCCTAACGCCGAAGGCTGCCGGTTCAATTCCCATATGGGCCATTGGGCTCTCAACCACAAGGTTGCCGGTTCAACTCCTTGACTCCCACAAAGAATGGTGGGCTCCACTCCCTGCAACTAAGATTGAACATGGCACCTTGAGCTGAGCTGCCACTGAGCTCCCAGATGGCTCAGTTGGTTGGAGCGCATCCTCTCAACCACAAGGTTGCCGGTTCGACGTCCACAAGGGATGGTAGGCTGCGCCCCCTAACTAGCAACGGCAACTGGACCTGGAGCTGAGCTGCGACCTCCAAAAAACTACGATTAAAAGGACAACAACTTGACTTGGAAAAAATCCAGAAGTACACACTGTTCCCCAATAAAGTCCTGTTCCCCTTCCCCAATAAAATCTTTAAAAAAAAAAACCCACAACAACTAGTAGAACTAATAAACAAGTTTAACAGGGTTATAGTATACAAGATCAATATACATAATTTTTAAAAACTTCTCACACAAAAAAATCTGAGGCACAGATGACTTCACTGGTGAATTCTATCAAATGCTTGAAGAAAAATTAACACCAATTCTCCACAAACTCTCTGAAAAGTTAGAGGAAGAAACACTTCCCAATTCATTCTATGAGGCCAATGCTAGACTGATACCAGAACTATATAAAGACAAGAGAAAAAAAACTGTAGATCAATATCTCTTATGAATAGAGATGCAAAAATCTTCAACAAAACACTATCAAACTGAATCCAGCAACAACTGAAAAAGATTATATATCGTGACCAAGTGAGATTTTTCCCAGGAGTGCAAGGTTGACTCAACATATGAAAATTAATCAATGTAATATATTATATTAATAGAATTAAGGATGAAAACCATATGATAATCTTGAAGCAGAAAAAACATTTGACAAAATCCAACACCCTTTCATGATAAAAACACTCAGAAAACTAGGAAAGAAGGGAACTTCTTCAATCTAATAAAAAGACATCTATAAAAAAAACATAATTAGTGAATGACTGAAAGCTTTTCTCCTAAAATCAGGAACAAAACAAGGACATTCAATTTCACCACTTCTATTCACAGATTTACTGGAGAAAATAGCCAGGACAGCAGGAACAGAAAAGAGAGAGAAAGGGAATTCATATTGGAAATGATGAAGTAAAACTGCCCCTACTCTCAGATAACATGATCTTATATATAGAAAATCCTATGGAATTCCTCTCTCTCTCTCAGCAATAATAACCAAATTCAGCAAGTTTGCAGGGTACAAGATCATATACAAATATCAACTGCATACAATAGCGAAGACAAATCCAAAAATAAAATTAAGAAAACAATTCTGTTTATAACGATAGCATTAAAAGAATAAATTATTTAGGAATAAATAACAAAAGAAGTGCAAGATGTACTGAAAACTACAAAACATCATTAAAAGAAATTAGAGACATAAATAAATAGATATTCCATGTTCATGGATTGAAAGACTTAATATAGTTCAGATGGCAATACTCCCCAAATTGGTCTACAGATTTAATGGGATTCCTATAAAAATCCCAGCTGCCTTTTTTCGAAAAAGAAATTGAACATCTGATTCTAAAACTCACATGGAAATGCAATAAATCCAGGTAGCCAAAACAATCTTGAAAAAGAAGAACAAAGTTGGACACACACACTTCCTTGTTTCAAAACTTCCTACAAAGCTATAGTAATCAAGACTGTACAGTACTGGATAGGAATAGACATACAAATCAATGGAATAGAATTGAGAGGCCAGAAATAACCCCTTACATTTAGGTCAGTTGATTTTCAAATGGGCCAAGATAATTCAATAGGAAAATAGTCTTTTCAACAAATGATGCTAGGACAACTGGATATCTACACGCAAAGAATGAAGTTAATCCCTTCCTTACATTACACACAAAAATACTCCAAATGTATCATATGCGTAAATGTAATAGCTAAAACTATAAAACTTTTAGAAAAAAACGTAAGCATAAACTTTATGACCTTGGGTCAGTCAAAGCCTTCTTAGATGCAACAGCAAGAGCAAAAGCAACAAAAGAAGAAATAAATAAATTGGACTTCATCAAAATTTAAGACTTTTGGCTTCAAAGTACACTATCAAGAAATTGAAAAGGTAATCCAGAAGATGGGAGAAGTCATTTGCAAATCATATATCTGCTAAAGAACTTACATCCAGAACACATAAAGTGGTCTTACAACTCAACCATAAGAAGACAATCAACCCAATTTAAAAATAGGCAATGGGTTGAATAAATACTTCACCAAAGAAAGTTTAGTTAAAAGTTATACATGCACTTACTATAAAATCAAGCAATCCCACTCCTAGTTATCCACCCAAGAGAAATTAAGACATAGGTTCAAACAAAGACTTGCATGTGAACATTCATAGTAGCATTATTCATAATAGTCTAAAAACTGGTAACAATCCAAATGTTCATCAACTGGTGAATGGATAAATAAAATGTGGTCTATCCTTACAATGTAATACTATTCAGCAACAAGAAGGGAATAAACTATTGGTAAATACAATAACATCAAAGAATCTCAAAACCATTATGGGAAATGGAAGAAACCAGACATAAAATACTACATATTGTATCATTTCACTTCAAGTATACAAAATTCAAATAATGCAACTCTACAAATACATAAAAAAGATCAGTAGATGCCTGGGCCTGGGGTTGGGAGCAGAGATTGGGAGCAAATAGGCACAAGGGAAATTTTTGGGGTGATGTAAATGTTCTAAAACTATATTGTGGTGATGTTTGTGCAACTTTACGCTTAACAGTGAGTGAATTTTATGGCATGTAAATTGTATCTCAATGCAGCTGTTTTTAAAAATCCTTAATCATAAGACATAAAACAACCCAGTTTTAAAAATCAGGAAAATATTTTAACAGAAACCTCCCAAAGAAGATATATAGATGATAATAAGCACATTTTAAATGCTCAATATCATTAGTCATTCAGGAAGTAAAAATTAAAACCACAATGCGAAGTCATTACACATCTATTAGAATGACTAAAAGAAAAATGGGGAGAATGAAGAACATCTGGAATTCTTATACGTTATTGAGTGAAACTGTAAAACAGTGCAACCATTTTTCAGGGTGGAATTGTACAATGGTACAGACACTTGGAAGACAATTTGGCAGTTTCTTATAGTAAAATATACACTTACCATATGACCCAGAAATCTGACTCCTAGGTATTTACCCATGAGAAATGAAAACATATATCTACACAAAAACCTGTATGTACCAGAGTTGAGACTTCAAGGAGAAAGTGGATAGAATTTGCAAGGCTGTATACTGGAGGTGAAAAATCTTCATAAAGACAGCACCAGTCATCTGGTTTCAGACGCGTACTGATCAGCATATTTGTATGAGGGGGCCAAGGAGGCAAAGAGCCACTAAGAAAAACAGGGGAACAATCACCGGAACTCAAAGAGCCAGGAATATTTCATGTTCCCAACAGCAAAGTGGAAAGACCTACTGACAAACCAGGCATCCCCCGAGGTCTCAGGAGGGTGTTGCCAAATGAGCTCTAGATCAAAGACAATTCTGGAACCGTATGAAAAAGCTTATAAGCGAGTTTCATAAAGGTCAAAATTTTTTCCAAGTAACTACACCCAAGATCAGGGCTCAAAATTAAAGGAATACAAAAATCTTCAGAACACAACAACTTAAAATTACAATATCTGGCATCCAATAAAAAATTACCAGGTATAGAAGTGTATTCTGGGAAGATGGTGGAGTAGGAGTGTCGTGCGGGGTGTCAGGAGGGGTCTCTGGTCCCACTCCCCACATAAGAACGCAGGACATGGTGAGGCCAAAAAGGAACACCCACGGAGCCATATGTAGGGGAGTCACACCACTATACTCTCACTGGCGACTGGGTTGGAGACACAGGAACCAGGAGCAACACAATTTTCAACCCTCACTGTGCCGCTTGCAGACCAGCCACCATCTTCTTGCTAGCTCCCCCTTTTTTCTGCTAGCATAACCATAGCAGTTATATTCGTGGCCAATGGCTCACTGGTTACAGCTGACGGCCAACTAGCCACAGCTGCTGGCCATTTGATCACAGTTGATGGCCATTTACTACCTGAGCCAGCACCTTTCTATGTGAGGCCGAGAGCCTGGAAACTGCTTTTTGGGGCTCTGTCCCTACAAGGAGTACCTGGAATGTGTCTCCCCACTTGGACAACAATTGCACTGACAGAATCTGATGTAACTATTTTAGAACTCTGGGGTCTGTTGAAGGCTTACAACTTCCAGGGGAAGACTTGGATGGTAAATTACAGTTAATTTCAGTCAATTTCCGCATTTATTCAGTAGCGGCTACCTATCCCCCACCGTCAGCCACATGGCAGGCAGCTGTGCAGCTGTTCCGGGAGCAGCTAGCACATAGTTTGTGGGAGCAAGGGAGGGCAAATAGGATTCTGTCCTCCAAATATCAGTAATCTCTGCTCTAATTGCTGATTGCTGCTTGTGATCACACAGGTGTAGAAAAAGAAGTAGGCAGCTGCTGTTGAACCTCCTCCCATTGTTGCAAACCCCTCCTTCTGGCTGAAGTGACTTCCAGGAGACTTAAAGGGTCAATGCCCTTTTATTTCCTCCTTCATTCATTTTCCACTTTTTCCTCTTCTGAAGCCTAATATTAAAGATGAGGACATTTAAAAACAAACAAAAACAAACAAAAAACAAAACAAGAACAACAACTTCATATACAGGAAGAATTAGAAAGTGATCACGGATGCCAGGGTGCCAGGGAAAGACTCAGAAAAGACATAAGGGGGCCAGCCCGGTGGCTCAGGCGGTTAGAGCTCTATGCTCCTAACTCCGAAGGCTGCCGGTTCGATTCCCACATGGGCCAGTGGGCTCTCAACCACAAGGTTGCCAGTTGGATTCCTCGAGTCCCACAAGGGATGGTGGGCTGCGCCCCCTGCAACTAGCAACGGCAACTGGACCTGGAGCTGAGCTGTGCCCTCCACAACTAAGACTGAAAGGACAACAACTTGACTTGGAAGAAAAAAAAAGTCCTGGAAGTACACACTGTTCCCCAAAAAAGTCCTAGAAGAAAAAAAAAGACATAAGAAGAACTTAAATTTACACCTCAGACTGATCCTCAGCATAGAGTCAACCTACAATAAAAATAAACAAACAAAAATAATAACAATGGCAAACCATGGAGAGAGAAGAAACTTTTAGAGTTACTACATTATTAGATTAAAAAGTTCAATGTTCAACAACAAAAAAAGACAAGGTATATAAGAAAACAGGAAAGTATGCACCATTCAAAGGGGAGAAAAATCAACAGAAATTATCTCTGAAAAAGACATAATGACAGATATAACAGAAAAAGACTTTAAAACAACTGTCTTAAAGATGCTCAAAAAATTAAAGGAAGATGTAGAGAAACACAAGAAAATGATATGTGAACAAAATGGAAATATCAATAAAGATAAAGGGATAGAAAGCCTAAAAATGAACCCAAAATAAGTTCTGAAGCTGTAAAGAACAATAACTGAAGTGAAAATTTCATTAGAGGAATTCAAAGGCATATTTAAGAAGGGAGAAGAATTAGTGAACTTGAAGATAGAAATGATCAAAGCTGAGGAACAGGGGGAAAAAATGATTGAAGAAAGTGAACAAAGCCTAAGGGACCTGCAGGACAGCATCAAGCAGACCAAAATACACATGATGAGAGTCCAGAAGGAGAGAGAGAGAAGGGGGCAGAGTGAATATTTGAAAAAATAATGGCTAAAAAACTTCTCAAATTTGATTAAATACATATTAATATCAGACAATTAAGTTCACCAACTTTGTTCCAATGATGTTGCTAACCTTTTTTGATATCAGAGGGATTATTCATTATGAATTTGTACCAACTGGACAAACAGTTAACCAAGTTTACTATTTGGAAGTGCTGAAAAGTTTTCGTGAAAAAGTTAGACGACCTGAACTTTTCGCCAACAAGTCATAGCTTTTGCATACACAGCACTGGCTGTGAGAGAGTTTTTAGCCAGCAAACAAATAACTGTATTGGAACACCCTCCCTACTCACCTGATCTGGCCCCTAATGACTTCTTTCTTTACCTGAAGAGAAAGAAAATATTGAAAGGAAGGCATTTTGATGACATTCAGGACATTAAGGGTAATATGACGACAGCTCTGATGGCCATTTCAGAAAAAGAGTTCCAAAATGGATTTGAAGGGTGGACTACGTACTGGCATTTGTGCATAGCTTCCCAAGGGGAGTACTTCAAAAGTTACCATAGAGATATTCAGCGATGAGATATGTAGCATTTTTTCTGAGATGATTTTGTGAACTTAATTGTGAGACCTCGTAAATACAATACAAACATTCAAGAAGCTCAACAAAGTCCAAGTAAGATGAACTCAGAGATCACACCAAGATACATATAATCAAACTTTCAAAAGACAAAGACAGATAGAATCTTGAAAGCAGCAAGAGAAGTGAATCATCACATAAGTGATCATAGGTAGATGATATGTAGATTTCTTATCAGACACTTTGGAGAGCAAGAGACAATGGACTGATATATTCAAAGTACTAAAAGAAAAAATGTCAATCAAAAATCTTACATCTAGAAAAACTTCAAATACTGTATCCTTCAAAAGTGAAGGAAAAATTATGACAGTTTCAAATTTTTAAAAAGCTGAGGGAGCTTGTGACCACTAAAATTGCCATGCAAAAAATGTTCAAGGGAGTCCTGCAAGATGAAATGAAAGGACATTAGACAGTAACTCAAAGCCAAATAGAGAAATATAGCTCTCAATAAAGGTAAGTACATGGTCAATTATAAAAACTAGTATTCTCGTAACAATGATTTACAACTGCACTTTTCTACATGATTTAAGAAACTGATACATTTAAAGAAAAAAATTATCAGTATAAAGGCTAGTATTGTAACTTCAGTTTATAACTTCAAAACTTGTTTTCCACATAATTTAAGAGACTAATGCATTTTAAAAATTATTAGTTTATGTTTTGGGGCACATGATGTTTAATGATGTAATTGTGTGACATCAATAACTAAAAACAGTGGCAACAAAGTGTCTTTGTATGTTATTGAAGTTAAACTGGTATAAATTCAAATTAGAATGTTATAACTCTGAGATGTTAAATGTAATTCCTGTGGTAACCACAAATAAAATACCCATAAAATATAAACAAAAGGAAATGAGAAAAGAATCTAAACATTTCACTACAAAAAAATCAACTAAACACAAAAGAAGCCAGTAATGGGATTTCTGGTGAAGATGGCAGAGCAGGTAAACGCAGTGCTCCCCTCCTCTCAGGACCACATCAATTACAACTAAACTACAAAGCAACCATCACTGAGAATACCTGAAGTCTAGATGAACTGAAGCCCTACAACTATGGATATACAGACGGGCGGGAGGGGTCGGGGGTGGGGTGGAGGGTGAGGTGATTGGAGGGCAGTCGGTGACCACAGGATGGCCACGGGTTTGAAAATTAATCTGGGGAACGTAATTTAGTGGTTACCAGAGGGTAAGGGGGTTGGGGGGTGGGAGATGAGGGTAAGGGGGATCAAATATATGGTGATGGAAGGGGAACTGACTCTGGGTGGTGAACACACAGTGTAATTTATGGATGATGTGATACAGAATTGCACACCTGAAATCTATGTAATTTTACTAACAATTGTCACCCCAATAAATTTAAAAAAAAAAATAAAAAAAATAAAACATTAAAAAAAAAAAAAGAAGAAGCCACCTTGAGGCTGGTAGGAGGGCCAGAGACATGAAATGGGCTGGTCCCACACCCATGTGTGACCATTAAAAATTGGGAGTGCTATCTCGGCTCTGGAGGTATTCCAGAGGAGCCAGGTGTCCCAGCCCCATGCCAGGCTCCCAGCTTAGGGTTCCAGTGTTGAGGAGAGAAGTCCCCATAACTTCTGGCTCTGAAAACCACTGGAGATTGTGGCTTTGTGAGATGCAGGGCAGCTGGAGTCCCTGGTGCTCTTCTTAAAGGGACCATGCATGGACCTACTTGCTGATGGACTCACTCACTCTGAGTTCCAGCGCTGGGGCAGTGGCTTGATAGATGGCAGGGACAAATGAGGAGGAACTGAATTGTCAGGCTCAGGATGAGGGCTGGAGGGGCAGCTTTCTCCCAGACAGAGGAGCTGGTGGAAGGCATTGTTTCTTTGATGAGCCTTCCCCACTCCCTGTGTGCAGATGCAGGTAGATGCCATATCTCAGTCTCCATCAAGTTGGCTATCACCTTTCATCTGCCCTGCCTTAGTGATTTCCAGAGACCCTGCCCCACCCAATTTCAGGCACACCAAAGCTGCTTCCAGTGGATTTTCCATATAAACAACCTGTCTTAGCTCATGCTGTGAACTTTCATAAAATCTCTCAAAGTTTCACAAAATCTAAACAAGCAGCACCTGGCTTTGGCGTGTCCTATACCTCTGGCTGAGTAGCCCTAAGTCCAGCACTAGTGACAGCAAGCGTTGGTTCTCAGATTGGCCTCTCGAGGCACCTCTAATCCCAGTTTAGGCAGCAGCCATCTGCGATTGCGTTGTGGCTCATACTAGGTGGCCCCAGGCAGAGCACATGCTGTGGCTAAACTTGGCCTGCAGTGGGTTCCCTCCTAGGAGGCCCCAGGGCTGGCACACCTGGTGACCAGCTTCAGACCAAGCTGGAACATCACCTTGCCACCTCCAAGGACAACACATGCAGAGGGAAGACTGGGAAGGCACCAGAGCTAAAGCAAAGCCTGCTCTGTAGGGTCAGCCCTTGCACAACAGCTCCTCCAGTCATGGTTAGTCCTCAAAATGAATCAGCCTGAGAGTCAATCCCTCCCATTGATATGCAAACAGCAATCAAGACTCAACTTCAAAAGGAGGGCACACAAAACTCATACAAGGGACACACCTGAAGCACCCAGCTCTGGTGACCAGCGAGACTGCACCAGTGGGTCCCACAGGACACCTACTACATAAGGCCACTCTATTAAGATGGGGAGACATAGCAGCCCTACCTAATACATAGAAACAAACACAGGGAGGCAGCCCAAATGGGGAGACAAAGAAACATGTCCCAAATAAAAGAACAGAACAAAGCTCCAGAAAAACAACTAAACAAAATGGAGACAGGAAATCTACCAGATGCAGAGTTCCAAACATTGGTTATAAGGATTCCCAATGATCTCTGGGAGAACTTCAACAAAGAGATAGGAAACATAAAAAAGAACCAGTCAGAAATGAAGAGTACAATAAATGAAATGAAGAATATATTAGAGGGAATCAACAGTAGATTAGATAAAGCAGAGGACTGAATTAGTGACTTAGAAGTTAAGGTAGCATAAAAACACCCAATCAGAAGAGTGAAAAGAAAAAACAATCCAGAAGAATGAGGACAATTGAAGGGACCTCTGGGACAACATCAAGCATACCAACATTTGCATCATTGGGGTGCCAGAAAGAGGAGAGAGATAGAGCAAAGGATTGAAAACCTATTTGAAGAAATAATGACGGTAAACTTCCCTAACCTGGTGAGGGAAATAGATATACAAGCCCAGGAAGAACAGAGAGCCCCAAACAAGGTAAATCCAAAGAGTTCCACACCAAGACACATCATATAAAAGGTTAAAGACAAAGAGAGAATCTTAAAAGCAGCAAGAGAAAAGCAGTTAGTTACCTACAAGGGAGCTCCCATAATACTGCTGGCTGATTTCTCAACAGAAACTTTGTAGGCCAGGAGGGATTGGCAGGAAATAGTCAAAGTGATGAAAAGTAAGGACCTACAGCCAAGATAACTCTATCCCGCAAAGCTATCATTTAGAATCAAAGGAGAGATAAGGAGCTTCCCAAACAAGAAAAAACTAAAAGAGTTAATCACCACCAAACCAGTATTACAAGGAATCTTAGAGGGATTTCTTTAAGAAGAACAAGAAAACAAAGAAGATTCTATATATATAAAATAAATGTATTAAATATATATAATAAATAATATATAGAATAATAAAATGGCAATAACTATATATCTATCAACAGTTTCTTCAAATGTAAATGGATTAAATGTTCCAATCAAAAGATAGAGTGGCTGAATGGATAAGAAAACAAGAATCTTACATATGTTGCCTACAAGAGACTCACTTCAGATCAAAAGGCACACACAAACTGAAAGTAAAGTGATGTGAAAAAGATATTTCATGAAAATAGAAACAACAAAAACAACAACAAATAGCTGAGGTAACAGTACTTATACCAGACAAAATAGACTTTAAAACAAAGGCTATAACAAGAGACAAAGAAGGACCCAATAATTCCACTTCTGGATGTTTATCTGAAGAAACCCAAAACACTACTTCAAGGGGATGTGTGCATCCCTATGTTCATTGCAGCATCGTTTGCAATGGCCAAGATGTGGAAGCAGCCTGCGTGTCCCTCAAGAAGTGAATGGATAAAGAAGAGGTGGTATATATATATACAATGGAATATTGCTCGGCCATGGAAGGGAATGGGTTTTTGCCATCTGTGGTGGCATGAATGGACCTGGAGGGTATTGTGCTAAGTGGAATATGTCACACAGAGAAAGACATATGCAATATGATTTCACTTACATGTGGAATCTAAAGAAAAAAACTAAACAAACAAAACAAATAAACTCATAGATACAGAGAACATTTTGATGGTTGCCAAATGGGCGGGGGGTTGGGGGTGAGTGAGAAAGGTGAAGGGATTAAGAAGTATAAATTGATTATTACAAAGTAGTCATGGGGATATAGGGCATAGTATAAGGAATATAGTCAATAATATTGTATGGTGTCAGATGGGTACAGGATTTATTTGGATAATAGATGGGAAGGAGATTGGGGTACAGGGTGAAAAAGGTAAAGAGATTAAGAAGTACAAATTTGTAGTTACAAAGTAGTCACAGGGATGTAAAGTAAAGCATAGAGAATATAGTCAATAATATGGTAATAACTATGTATAGTGCCAGGTGGGTATTACACTAGTCAGGGGGATCATTTCTTAAATTATATAAATGTCTAACCACTATGCTGTACACCTGAAAATAGTATAAAATTATATTGAATGTCAAAATAAATAAACAAATAAAGCATTAAAAACCATAAAGTCATTATCATTACCATCTTACAAAGAAGAAGAAGAAGAAGAAGAAGAAGAGGAAGAGGAAGAGGAAGAGGAAGAGGAAGAGGAAGAAGATGAGGAAGAAGGAGAAGGAGCAGAAGCCAGTAATGCACAGAATGAGGGACAAGCAATCTATAAAGCACGTAGAAAACAAGTAGTGTAATGACAGAAATAATTCCCTCCTTATGAGTAATTATTTCAAACATAAATGGATTAAATTCTCCAATTAAAAGACAGAAAATGGCAGAATGGATAAAAAACACATGATCCAACTTTATACTGTCTACAAGAGACTCACTTGAGATCCAGTTGAGGTTGAAATTGAAAAGATGGAAAAAAATATTCCATGGAAACAGTAACCAAATGAGAGTAGGTGCTGCTGTACTAATATCAGACAAAATAGACTTTAAATTAAAAAGGTTATAAGAGGCAAAGAAGAACAGTATATATTAATAAAAGTTTCAATACAGCAAGAATATATAATAATTATAAACATTTGTGCACCTGACAGACCACCAAAGTATATGAAGCAAAAACTGACAGATTGAAGGGAGAAACAGACAATTCTACAATAATATTAATAGTTGAAGGCTTCAATACCATACCCACAATAATGGATAGAACAACCAGACAGAAGATAAGTTAGGAAATAGAGGACTTATACAAATTGGTATATTTTTATATATTATAATATATAATTAACCAAGTAAATCTAACAGTCATATATGGAACACTCTACCCAACAACAGAATACACTTTCTTCTTAAGTGCACGTGGGACATTTTCCAGGATAGACCATATGTTAAGCCACAAACTTAGTCTAAAAAAATTTCAAATGATAGATATCACACAAATTATCTTCTCTGACAAAAACAGGGTGGGCTGGCCCGGTGGCTCAGGAGGTTAGAGCTCCATGCTCCTAACTCCGAAGGCTCCCGGTTTGATTCCCACATGGGCCAGTGGGCTCTCAACCACAACGTTGCCAGTTCGATTCCTCAACTCCTGCAAGGGATGGTGGGCAGCACCCCCTGCAACTAAAATTGAACACGGCACCTTGAGCTGAGCTGCCACTGAGCTCCCGGATGGCTCAGTTGGTTGGAGCGCGTGCTCTCAACAACAAGGTTGCTGGTTCGACTCCTGCAAGGAATGGTGGGCTGTGTCCCCTGCAACTAGCAACGGCAACTGGACCTGGAGCTGAGCTGTGCCCTCCACAACTAAGACTGAAAGGACAACAACTTGAAGCTGAATGGCACCCTCCACAACTAAGATTGAAAGGACAATAACTTGACTTGGAAAAAAGTCCTGGAAGTACACACTTTTCCCAATAAAGTCCTAAAACAAAACAAAACAAAACAAAACAAAAACAGAGTGAAGTTAGAAATCAATTAACAAAAGGAAAACTGGAAAATTCACAAAATTGTGGAAATTAAACAATACACTTTTATACAACCAATGAAAGAAATCACAAGGAATATTAGAAAATATTTAGAGAAGAGTGAAAATGAAAATACAACATACCAAAACTTATGGGATGCAGTGAAAACAGAATTAAGGGGGAATTTGTGGCTATAAATGCTTACATTGAAAAACAAGAAAGATCTTAAATCAACAAACTAACTTTACAACTTAACGAACTAGAATAAATAAGAACAAACTAAGACCAAAGCTAGCAGAGGGAAGGAAAAACAAAGATTAGAGCTGAGACAATTGAAATAGAGAATAGAAAGAGAATAGGCAATGAAACCAAACGTTGGTTCTTCAAAACAAAATCTACAAAATTAACAAACCATTAACTAGGTGAACTAAGCAAAAGAAGAGAAGACTCAAATTACTAAAATCAGAAATGAAAGTGAGGTCAGTTCTACTAATTCTACAGAAATAAAAGGGATTATAAGAGAGTGATATGACAATTCTATGTCAAAAAATTGGACAACCTAGATGAAATGGAAAAATTCATAGAAATACAAAACCTACAAAGACTAAATAATGAAAAGATAGAATATCTGAAGAGACCTATAACTAGTAAAGAGATTGAATCATGAATAAAAAATCTGACAAAGAAAAGCCCTGGACCTGATGACTTCACTAGTGAATTCTATCAAATATTTAAAGAATAACTAGTACCAATCTTTCACATACTTTTTCAAAACATTGGAGAGGACGGTACACATCCTAACTCATATGGCCAACAATACCCTGATACCAAAGCCAGACAAAGACACTAAAAGAAAAGAAAACTATAGACAGTATCCCTTATGAACACGGATGCAAAAATCCTTAACAAAATACTAGCATACAGCATTTAGTAACTTATTAAAAGGATAATACAGAAGACCAAGTGGGATTTATTCCTGGAATGCGAGGATGGTACAACATATAAAAATTGATCAATTGGGGGTGGTCAGTTAGCTCAGTTGGTTAGAGCACGATGCTTCTAACAACAAGGTTGCCGGTTTGATCCCTACATGTGCCACTGTGAGCTATGCCCTCCACAACTAGACTGAAACAACTACTTGACTTGGAGCTGATGGATTCTGGAAAAACACACTTAAAAAAATAAATAAAAGGTTTTTTTTTAAAAAAATTGATCAATTAACAGAATGAAGGGGAAAAGACACATGGAAACATCAATTGATGCAGAAAAAACAGTTAAGAAAATGCAACATCCTTTTATGAAAACAAAACAAAACAACAACAACAAAACCTCAACAAACTAGGAATAAACAAAATAAATATATGAGAAAGTATCTCCACATAATGAAAGCCATATATGAAAAACCATAGGGAACATTATACTCAATGGTGAAAGACTGAAAGCAATTTTGTCTAAGATCAGGAACAAGACAAGGACGTCCACCTTCACCATTTCTATTCAACATAGTACTGCAATTCTAGCCAAAGCCATAAAGCAAGAAAAAGAAATAAAAGGTGTCCGAATTGGAAAGGAGGAAGTGCAATTTTCTCTGTTTCCACGATATAATCTTATATTTGAAACCCTAAAGGTTCCATTATAAAACTGTTAAAACTAATAAATGAATCCAGCAAAGTAGCAGGATACAAAGTCAACACAAAAAAAATCAGTTGTAGGCCAGCCCGGTGGCTCAGGTGGTTAGAGCTCCATGCTCCTAACTCCGAAGGCTGCCAGTTCGATTCCCACATGGGCCAGTGGGCTCTCAACCACAAGGTTGCCAGTTTGATTCCTCGACTCCTGCAAGGGATGGTGGGCTGTGCCCCCTGCAACTAGCAAAGTCAACTGGACCTGGAGCTGAGCTGTGCCCTCCACAACTAAGACTGAAAGGACAACAACTTGACTTGGAAAAAAAATCCTGAAAGTACACACTGTTCCCCAATAAAGTCTGTTCTCCTTCCCCCAATAAAATCTTAAAAAAAAAAAGTGCTGCATTAAAAAGAAAAAAAATCAGTTGTATTTCTATAACAAACAATTAACAACCTGAAAAGGAAATTACAAATACAATTCCATATACAGTAGCATGAAAAAGAACAAAATATTTGAATTGACTCAAGGAGGGGAAGACTTGTACAATGAAAACAGCAAAACACTGCTGATAGAAATTAAAGCAGACATAAATAAATGGGAACACATCCCATGTTCATCGATTGGAAGACTTAATATTGTCAAAATGCCAATACTACCTAAAGTGATCTACAGATTCAGTGCAATCCCTTATCAAATCCCATTGAGTTTTTTGCAGAAACAGAAAAACTAATTCTAAGTTTCATATTGGATATCATGTGAGCCCGAATAACCAAAATAATCTTGAAAAATGAAGATCAAAAGTGGAGGAGTCATACTTCCTGATTTCAAAACTCAATAAAAACCTATAGTTATTAAAACAGTAAAGGGCCAGCCCAATGGCTCAGGAGGTTGGAGCTCCATGCTCCTAACTCTGAAGGCTGCCGGTTCGATTCCCACATGGGCCAGTGGGTTCTCAACCACAAGTTTGCTGGTTCAACTTATTGAGTCCCGCAAGAGATGGTGGGCTCCGCCCCCTGCAACTAAGATTGAACACGGCACCTTGAGCTGAGCTGCCGCTGAGCTCCCAGATGGCTCAGTTGGTTGGAGCGTGTCCTTTCAACCACAAGGTTGCCGGTTGGACTCCCACAAGGGATGATGGGCTGCGCTCCCTGCAACTAGCAACGGCAACTGGACCTGGAGCTGAGCTGTGCCCTCCACAACTAAGACTGAAAGGACAACAACTTGAAGCTGAACGGCACCCTCCACAACTAAGATTGAAAGGACAACAACTTGACTTGGAAAAGAGTCCTGGAAGTACATACTGTTCCCCAATAAAGTCCTGTTCCCCTTCTTCCTATAAAATCTTAAAAAAAAAACAAAAAACAACAACACAACAGTATGGGACTGGTATAAAAACAAACATATAGACCAATGGAAGAGAACACAGAGCCCAGAAATAAATCTTCACAGATATGGTCAAATGATTATGACAAGGATGCCAAGACTATTTAGTGAGAGAAAGGACAGTGTTTTCAACAAATGGTTCTGGGGAAACTGGATATCCACATGCAAAATAATGAAGTTGGACCCTTACCTGACACCATATACAAAAATTAACTCAAAATAGATCAAGGATTTAAATAGAAGACCTAAGACAACAAAAATTTTAGAAGAAAAGGACAGAAACTTAGGACAGAAGTTTCATGATGTTGGATTTTGTACTGATTTCTTGGCTATAACACCAAAGGCACAGGTAACAAAAGAAAAAATAGACAAATTGGACTTCATGAAAGTTAAAAGATATTAGGCATTAAAAGGCACTATCTATAGAGTAAAAAGGCAATCCACAGAGTGGATTGTACATCATATACCTGATAAGAAGTTAACATTCAGAACAGATAGAGAATTTCTAAAACTCAACAACAAAAAACAAACAACCTGATTCAAAAATGGACAAAGGGACTTGAATAGACATTTCTACAAAAAACATGATTTGCCAGCAAGCACAGAAAAAATGTTCAACACCACCAATCATTAGGGAAATGCAAATCAAAACTACAATGTGACTAACTCATATCCATTAGAATGACTGCTATAAACCCCCCCCCCCCACACACACACAAAACCACAAGTTTTGGCGATGATGTGGAGAAATTGGAGGCCATGTGCACTGTTTGTGGGAATGTAAAATGGTATAGCCACTGTGGAAAAAAATATGGTGGTTCCTCAAAAAATTAAAAGTATACTTACCATGTGATTCAGCCATTCCACTCCTGGGTACCTACCAAAGGAATGCAAAGTGGGGTCTCAAAGGGATGCTCGCTCCCTAGTGTGCGTAGCAACATTATTCACAATAGCTAAAACATGGAAGCAAACCAAGTGTCCATCACTAGATGAATTAATACACAAAATGTGGTCTATACATATAATGGAATATTATTCAGCCTTGAAGAGGAAGGAAATTTTGCAATGTGCTACAACATGGATAAACCTTGAGGACATTATACTAAGTGAAATAAGCCAGTCACAAAAAGACAAATTCGTATGATTCCACTTACATGAGGTACTTTAGTCAAATTAATAGAAACAGAAAGCAGAACAGTGGTCGCCAGGGGCCGGTGGAGGGGAGAATGAGGAGTTATTGCTTAACGGGTATAGCCTTTCAGTTTTATAAGATGAAGAGTTAGGGGAATGGATGCTGGCAGTGATAGCACAATAGTGCGAATGTATTTAACACCACAGAACTGTACACTTAAAAATCGTGAAGACATTATATTACGTTATGAGTATTTTACCACAATAAGAAAATAAGAAGAAACTGTAGAACCCTGGGAGACTACGCTACAGGACTACAAACGCAATGGTGTTCACAGAAGACTTCCATGTGGGCAGGTGTGGAAGGACAACTCAGTAATGGTGAGAAGCAGAAAACGCCTGGATCCTGGGGAGACTGGGAAGAGACCAGGCTGACAGGAACAGAGGTCAGGCTGGAAGCATCAAGAAATTCCATGGCATAGTCAAAGCAAGGCCATTGTGCAGACATCACTAGTGGTGATCACCAGAAATACAGCATGGAAGCCAGAGTGGGTGGGCACAGCCTGTTAGAAGCTGTAAGCCGAAAGAACCTGAACTAAGGAATATCCACTGAAATAGAAAAAAGGGGGAAGGAAAGAAGGTAGGGAGAAATGAAGGGAGGGAAGGAAGGAGAAAGAGAGGGGGAGGGAGGGAGAGAGGAAGGAAGGGGAGAGAGGGAGAGAGGGAGAGAAAGAGAGAGGGAGAGAGGGAGAGAGGGAGAGAGGGGAGAGAGAGAGAGAGAGAGAGAGAGAGACTGACTCTGTGAGAGAAGGAATGGTAAGCCTGAAGAAGAAAAAGGCAACAAAGCATCGCAATTCGTCAGACGGTATTATCACCAACAGAAAAGGAGTTCTTAGGAGTAGTAATAGGACATCCCACATATGCTCATCAAATCCTACTATCTCAACAAAACTTCAAAGGAGAAGTTGTTCATCTAATACAGGAAAAACATTTTTCTCTCTTCCCTTGTGCACTTAATACTTAGAACAGGCAGGTGCAGTGCCACCTACCCTACCCACTAGCAGTCCCCAGGTCAGTGGGGAAAGAAGATAATATGCTAACTCGTAACAAGAGTGACACAAAATGTGTGTGTAGGGGGGCACAGAGAGTGTGACACTGGAGTGTCATTCAGAGGAGCCCGCCAGACACTCCAAAGAGGCTGACAACTGAGCTGGACCTAAGCGCAGAGAGGGGACCACACCAGGAAAGGCAAGAGATCCAGCGCCATGGGACTGAACACTGCCAGGAAGATGGTAAGGGCATGCCAGGAAAGGTCCTGAGAGTGATGACTGGCCACAGAGGGCTGCCAGCAAGATAGCCACAGGGAGGTGAAACTAGCAGGTGTGGGCTGCTGAGTGCGTCAGAGGTCCCGTCAGGACATCTGTGCTCATGCACAGCAGGGAATTCTCACTAAGAAATGAAGTTGCACAGAAACAGCTGCTTGTCCGCAGATTAAGGGACAGGTGACCTGCGAATGCTGCATCTCTGAGGTTGAGAAAACACACTGGGGGGTGGCCTCCTGTGGTTCAGAGGCTGGCTGCTGGTCTGAGGTGACACCAATTCCTGCCTTCCGCTAATCCACCCATGAGATACGACACGAAGATGAGCCTTGTGGTTTCAATTCATGCACAAATGTGTCCAGATCATGAGTTTCTGCTCCTGAGGACAGGCACCTCAGACCACCTGCCACAGAGGGCTTCTCTGTGACAATTGATAAAAGTGATACAGACGTGATGGTGCTACAATCTTGCCAACAGAACTTCCCTTTTTTCCTGTGAGGCAACATTCAGCTTAGGCAAGCGTCTGTGTCCCTATTACCTCGGCCCTCCTTCTAATATCCTCTCTGAAGCAGCATACTTCGGTCGCCTTGCTGGTTCCTTGCTGGTAACTTAATAAATCTGACGTATTCTCAAGAAAAAAGTTACCAGGTGTATAAAGAAGTAGGAAAACGTGACCCATAATGATAAGAAATAAAAGTCGGTAAACGTAGACCCAGAAACAACATAAATGATAGAATTAGTAGACAAGGACAATAAAACAGCAATTATAAACATATTCCCTATCTTCAAGAAAGTAAACAAAAGCCTGAACGTAATAAGAGACATGAAATCTATTTCTAAAAATCCAAATTTAACTACTAGATAAGAAAAACGCAGGATGAGGAATTAAAAATTCACTGGATGGGATTGGTAGCAGACTACATTGAGGAAGAAAATATTAGTGAATTTGAAAACATCAGTAGAAATTATCCAAAATGAAATACAGAGAGAAAAAAGACAAAATATAATGAGTCGAGCAACAGTGAGCTATAGGACATCAAACTGCCTAATGTACATGTAATTGATGTTCAAGAAGAGGAGAGAGGGAAGAACAGAAAACTATCTGAAGAAATAATGGCATAAAATTTCTGAATTTGGGGGTGGCCTGTTAGCTCAGTTGGTTAAAGTGTGGTGCTAATAACACCAAGGTTGCCAGTTCGATCCCCACATGGGCCACTGTGAGCTGTGCTCTCCTTCAAAAAAATTCTGAATTTCATGAAAATTACCAATAATTACCAAAAAGCTCTATGTATCCCAAACAGAAGAAATATGAAGAAAATCACACCAAAATACATTATAATCAAATTGCTCAAAACCAGTGATCTTCAAAAGACACTCTTCATAAAATTAAAAGGTAATCCACAGCCTGGGAGAAAATATAAATTCAAAGTCCAATAAATGTAAATCTAATGTGTTTACAAACATCAGCAATAAAGTTAGAAAATGAAATTTAAAAGTTTGTAACAGCAATGAAATATATTAGTTGAAAATAAATCTAAAAAGAAGTGCAAAACGTTTATGTTTATGTAGAAAATTATAGCACCTTCTTGAAAGTCAATAAGAGAATCAAAAGGAGAGCAACACCATGTTCATGAATACAGTTATTTCTCCCCAAATTGATCTATTGCTTTATTACTATTCCAATCAAATCCTAACAGAATTTTTCACACATAAAACAAAACAAAACAAACAAACAAACAAACAAAAAAACCCACCAAAAAAAAAAAAAAACTTAGTAGCCAGGTCCTATAAATCAATTAGGAAGATAATCCAATAGAAAAAATCTTCAAAAATATGAACAGGCTTTTCACAGAAGAGAAAACAAAAATGGCCCATTAAATTTATGAATATATACTCAACCTTGTTCATAAAAAGGGAAATGCAAATAAAGACACAAATTGCCCACTGGTTTGGAAAAAACTTAAAAAAGATTGGCAAAATGCTGGTGAATTGGAACTATTAAACAACTGTGGGTCTAGAAGTTAGTAGACTCACTTTGAAAAAGAATTTTGCATTATTTGGTGAAGGTGACTCAGTAATTCCATTCCTGAAGACATGAACAGAACAGAACACTGTTTAATAGCAAAAAAAATGGAAACAACCCAAATGTTCATTGCAGTAGAATGAATAAACATATTGTGGTTCAATCACACAATAGAATACTGTATTGCAGTGAAATAGAAAACTACAGCTCCATGCATCAACACAGATGTAGCTGATTATGTTTTCCAAATATGGACACCATAATATATGGCACCCCACATGCTTGTCTCACCTTCTGGCACGCCAATGACATGAATATTAGATCTTTTTTATAGTCCAGCTCCCTGAGGCTTTGTTCTTTTTTTTTCTCCTGTCGATTTTCTCTCTGTTGTTCAACAATTTCTATTGTTCTATTTTCCAGTTCATGTATTCTTTCTTCTATCCCTCTTCATCCTGCTGTTAGCACATCCACTGAGTTTTTACTTTTGGTTATTGCATTTTTCAGTTCTAATTTTCATTTGGTTCTTTATATCTTCTATTTCCTGGCTGAGACTTACCCTTTCTTCATTATTTCAAGAGTGTTCATAATTGCTTATTAAAGTATTTCATGATGGCTGCTTTAAAATCTTTATCAGATCATTCTTACATCTCTGTCATCTTGAGGTTATCACCTAGTCATTGTCTTTTTTTCATTCAGTGTGAGATCTTCCCGGTTCTTGGTAGTGATATTTCTATTGAAACCTGGGGGCGCTAGGCATATGTTATGACACTCTGGATTTTATAGAAATCTCTGTTTTAGTTGGCGTCCTCTGCCCCAGATCCAGCAGAGAAGGGGGGATGCCACCTCATTACTTCGAGGTGGCATTAGAAGCCTGTTTCTCCACTCTACCTCTGTATTAGTTCGCTAGGGCTGCTGTAACAGAATACCACAGAATAGGTGGCTTAAACGACAGAAATCTATTTTCTCACAGTTCTGGAGGCTGGAAGTCCAAGAGAAAGTTGTGGGAAGGGCAGGGTTGGTTTCTGGTGAGACCTCTCAGTGTGGCTTGCAGACAACTGCCTCCTTGCTGTGCCCTCATGTGGCCTCTTCTCTGTACATCCCACCTGTGGACTGGATGAGGACCCCACCCCGATGACCTCATTTAACCTTAATTATCTCCTTAAAGGCCCTGTCTCCAAATAGAGTCACATTGGAGGTTAGGGCTTCAACTCATGAATTTGAGGGAGGGGGTAAAATTCAGTTCATAACAGCCTCCTTGGCTCTTGAAATGGGGGTACTACTGGTTACTACTAGGAGGGCATAGGAGTTCTGCCTGAACTAGAAGTCCAATTCTGCCTCCTGGGCCGTGAGGGGTAGGTGTGTCTCCTTACTGCTCCCCACATGGCCTCCGTTTACACAAGACTATTTAGGACAATAGTAATCTCTAAAGTGAGGAGAGGAGGTATGATTTGGGAGGAAAGGTAGGAAGCTCCAAAGGAGCTGGGAATGTTTAATTTTTTACCTGGGATATAGATACACAGGTGTTCATTGCATTATTATTTAACTGTACATATATGTTATATAAGGCATAGTCTTATTTATATGATCTATTCCAGAATTTTTTAAAAAAATAAAAAACCCAACCACAACAAAAAAGAAATATGGCCTCTGTACTCAGCGTCATTGAACTCCTCAGAAATACCCATCTCCCGTCGGTGGTACTGAGCATTATCTGTGCAGCGGGCATCGTGCTGAGCACTTCGCATGCATCGTCTTGTTTATTCCTTACAAAGCTCCAGGAGGTAGGTAGTAACCCACGTCACACATGAGGATGCTCAGGTTCAGAAAGGTTCAGCCCCTTTCCCAGAATCACAGGGATGGGAGTGGAGCCCAGGCCCGTCTGCGGAGCTCATACAGAGCTTCAACCCCATAGCACCCTAAATAAGGTTAAAACTACCTGGTATCATTCAGCGGATCCTCACATGCCATGTACTTGCCACAGCTAATAAAGTCTGACAGAGAACATTAGACTCCAACAGGGCAGATAATGTCTCTTTGGTGAACCTTGTGGGCAAGGTGAACACAAGGGGTGGCTGTACCCAAAGTAGCCCTGGTGGCCTGGAGTGGGTCAGGATGCACCTAGGTGGCCAGGCAGGCAAGAGCTGTGGCTGAGGCCCATCAAACCACATGGGCGTGTCAAACCTTGAAGGCTGGCAGAATGGGGAGCAAGGGAAGCCACAGATAGGGAACCACGGCAGGTGTCTCACCTCCTCTTTCAGCTCCGATGATGGGGCTGGAGCAGCTGGAACTGGAGGGCTGGAATGGTTCCTGAACAAGGAAAGTACTAAAGATCAGAGCTAGCAATCAAGGCAGGGGCCAGACCTAGGGCCATAGAGAGACCCAGACACGGTGTGGCCTGCTCCATCCACGCTTTCTCTGTGGCATAGAAGAGGGAGGTCACAGAAATCGAGTGGTGATGTGCTAAGGTATATCAGCCACAAATTGTGGCCTTGCTGGGGAGCTGCACCTCCTGTTCTATGCAGTCTGTCCAACATGCAGGTGGCAAAGGCTAGCCTTCCACTCGGGTGAGGGCAAAGGTTGAGCCACAAGTCAGGAGCCCACAGGATCATTGTCCTGCGGGGCCTCTGGTCCCACTCCCCACATAAGAACGCAGGATATGGTGAAGCCAAAAAGGAACACCCATGGAACCATAGATGGGGGAGTCATACCACTATATTCTCGCTGGCGGCTGGGCGAGACACACGCAGTAGTAGCCACGTGATCCGCAGTCCGCCATTCACTTCTCTGCCTGCCAACCAACCAACCAATCAATACAGCCCTGCAGTTACATCAGTAGCCAATTGGCTAACCGATTATAGCTGATGGCCAACCAATCACAGTTGATGGTCATTCACTAACCAAGCCAGCACCTCCCCCACGCCAGGCCGAGAGCCTGGAAACTGCTCTCTGGGACTCTGTCCCCACATCACTGTCCATAGGAATAGTGGCTCAAGCCAACAAGGTGGGATTTTCCGGGGCAGGGGGAGCAGGAGGCACTATAAGGCCACAGGCCCTGGAACGAGAATTCTGGCTGAACTGCAGCTCACCGTCAAGCTTGGAGAGTTTGTGCACCTGATTCAGGCTGAGTCCCTAGTAGCTGAGAGCCTGCCTAGGTGCACGGACAGACCATGTGGAGGGCAGGGGCAAACCAGAAAGAGTGACCAGAGTGGAAAGGGGCCCACACCTTCCCCCTCAGAGCTGCAGAAAGGACAGCTCTCCACAGCCCAGGACACCCGGGGATGGGAAACGGCAGGCAGTTCACAGCTAGTAGTGACCTGTAACCTGGTTTGGCTGTACAAGTTGGACCAAACAGTCCCTTAGGAATTTGATTATAATGAAATATTCCTCTTTTTCTCTCATAACACTTCTTAACTTCAAGACTACATTTCTAATACTAATGTATCCATATCAGTTCTTGTTGGGTTAGTGTTTACATGACATATTGCTTTCAAACCATGTTGTGTCTTATCTAAAGTGAGCCTTTTGTAAGCAGCAGGCTTGAATTTTGTTTTTTTATCTAGTCTGATAATACTTGTCTTTAATTGACACATTTATACTATTTACATTAATTGTAATTACTGATATACTTGGGTTTTCCTTGCTATGTGTTTTCTACTTACACTTTGTACTTTTATTCCTCTCTTTTCACTTTCCTTTGGATTGATGAAGTTTTTATCGTTAACATTTAATTTTGCTCTACTATTCGCTTTTAAAGTACATCTTCTTTTATTATCATTTAAGTGGTCATCCTAAAGATTACAATACATATCCTTGACTTACTTCAATTTATTTTAAATTAGCACTTTTACAGTTAGTACTCAGTAGTATACTAGTGACAAGCCAAATTGTTATTTCAACACATTTATTTTGCCATCATTTTTAAAGGATATTTGCTGGTCACAGAATTTTAGATTGGCAGGATATTTTCTTTTAGCACTTTGAAGATGTCATCTCATTGTTTTCTGGCTTCAACGGTCAGCCATTAATTGTATTGTTGATATTCTCTCTTTAAAAATATGGTTGCTTTTAAATTTTTCTGTTTCGTCTTTGATTTTCAGCAATTTAACTATGATGGTCCTCGTGTAACTTTCTGTATGCTTACCTTGCTTGGAGCTCTTTGATATTCTTAAATTTGTGACTTGATGCCTTTCATCGATTTGGAATATTCTCAGTCATTGTTTCTTCAAATATTGCTTCTGCCCCGTTCACTCTCTACTCTCCTTGTGAGATTCCAAACACGTTAGACTCTTTGAGCTTGTCCCACACATCTCTTATGCTCAGTAATCCAGCCTTCTGCTGTATGCAGTCTCTTGTTAAATGCAACCAGTAAATTCTTAATTTCACATATTGTATTTCACAGTCTAGAATGCCAATCTTTTTTCATTTTTATATATTCAAAATTTCTGTTTAAATGCTCAATCTTTTCATCCATTTTGTCCATCTTTTCCTCTATTCTCTTTAACGTATTACTCTTACTTATTTTTGTTTTGCCAGAAGTTGGATTTTTAATAACTTTGAATCCCTATTATTCCCTGAGTCCATTTATAATGAGAAAGAAGGAAACTATACGTGTATTTCTTCTATCCCTCACATATTTCTTATTTTCACTCATGCTTATATATGTGTTGTTCTCAAAGCGTGATAACTGCTACGCATGCACAACATAGAAATGCATTTCTTTACACAGATTATCAGTAGACTCCTTGAAATAATAACGTGCCTAGAATTGAAGGATTTAAATAGTCTAGTTAGAACACTTTAAATTACTGCATCAGGAGGCCCTAAAAACCATCATTTCTTTTCACCATTAATTGAAACATCAGGCCTTTGTACTGAATCTATATTTCAAGGAAATGTTTGATTTTAAAACCAAAGATGGATACCTGGCCTTCCATTGTTTCACCAGTCTTGCTCAAACACTATAGCTCTCCAGCTTGGGAGTGGAATCCATCCTCAACTTTTGCGAGCTCTTCACAATTCTTCAACACTATCGGAAAGGGACAGTGAGCACTGGGACTTGGGAGGACAGGGCTCCCACCGAGCGCTGGGATGCTCACGGAGCTGGGTCGACATGCACGGGCCTTTCCCGCGTGCTCGCACCGCCTCAGCCACCTTTCTCAGACTCTTCCTTATTTGAAAGCCCTGTTGCTAAACCCAGTATCTGGATCACCTCTCCATCTGTTTCTATTACCTCTTTTATCTTTCGATTTTGTGTCACTTTTTCCTGCTTTTACACATAATCTAGTCATTCTTGATTGCCGTTGCTATATTTAGAATTTGTGAATCTATTATTATCTTTCTCTAAAGAGTGTTCTGATAAGTATTTAAATTACTGGTGGATCATTCATCTGTAGAGGTTCGGTTTAAAGCTTTGTTAGAGTGAGTCATTTCAGTTTTGCTCTTTTTCCTAGGAGTATAGCCTTTACTTGCAGGGCATCGCATTTCTGGAATCCTAACGGAAGCTGTGAGGTAGCCACCAAGATCTCCTGAAAGCCAAAGTCTGCTCAGGACTGTTTGGCCTCTGAAATCTGCCCAGCTCTCTAGCTTCTCAGTAGCTGTTCTCTGCTGGATCTTTTAGAGTCTCATCCTGAACATGTGTAGGTTAGAAGTTGGCCAAGGAACCAAGGGGACATTTTAGAAAGATTTGTGTATCCTGCACTCCAAATCCAATTGCAGATACCTATTTTCTGGGCCCAGTGAGATTGTCACTTCTGGCTTGATCTAGCTCCCTGCATCTCTGTTTGCAAAACGATCTTAGAGAGAAAGCTGGGTAAATGTGGGGCTCACTTTGTGTGTTCTCCATCTGTCAAAGATCATAGCCCTACCCTGGCTGCTGTCCAGTGCCTTCAAACTGTTGTTGCATATATTTTATTCAGTATTTATAGTCGTTTACCCTGGAAGCTTCAATCTAAAAGCAATGGCTCTGCCATGGCTGGAATTTCCTCCCTTAGGGATTTGAGCTGTTGAGGCTGTGTAGCTTGAAAGGGTGTCAGAGAGGCCATGAAACTATGTCTGGACTCGGAGGTCATGCCCAGCAAGCTAAAAGATGAAGAAGGGGAAACAATGAGTTTGCAGAAGCTATGAGGAAGAGAAAAGCTGAACACATGCTGGGGGGTGGGGTGAGAGAAAAGAAGGTCAGGAAGTATCATAGGACCACCCACCATGCTCTGTTGTCCTAACGCGCAGTGCCCCACACGCAGTGCCACACTCCAGCCCTAGGGTCCATGCAGTAGGGAGAGCTGAGGCGAGGCCCTGGGTGGCCAAGCCATAGGGATCCAGTGGGCCAGAGAGGTCTCCTGGGATGGCTGGAAGAGGAAGGAAGGAAGCAACAACAGCCTTCTGGCCTGGGTGTCTCTGCCAGAGGGGTCATGGAGGATACCAGGGGGACAGGGAAGCTGTCTTGAAACTACCTTGCATCCAGAGGGAGCCAGTACCCTACGTCTACCAGGAGCACCGGGACCCTCGTTAGTGTCCTCACTTATATTTATTTGCATCTGTTTGCCTGTCATTGGTCACTTACATGGAGTCTCGGTTTGTATCAAATTCACAGTCTACTTATTTCTCCCTTATTTGGGTGTAGGGATGGGTAGACCTTCAGCTAAGTCCCTCTTGGGAAATTGCATTTTAACTCTCAGTGTGCCATTAGGGGCCATTAGACCGAATTTTAACTTTTAAATTTCTTTTTTGAGCAGTTCTAACTATTTGTAAGGATTGATATTTTATGATTTTTATTATTTCACAGAGGTCTTCTAAAAACAAAGCAAAATTTCACTTTTTAAAATAGAATAAAGCTTATGCTATCCTACAAATTTTGTATGGATCCATTGGACCCTTTACATATCTAAAATATATTATGGAACCCTAGTGATCTTATTTTTCCAGATCTTAAAACATTTTGATATTTCATCCTCCTAGGAACTATTTTATCATTACTCATCAATTATTCCCAAACATGCTTTAACAAAAAAGACTAAAATAATAAGAAAACAGCAGATCATCATTACCCAGAAGGATGACTCAACAGTGACGTGAACCATGACTATTCTACCATCCCTCAGTTTTCTTATCGCTTTGTCCAAGGCATTAGACCGTCTTTCAAGAAGGAGTAAAAATGTCTGGAATCATCATCTTTGTAATATTTTTTCAGCTTTCAATGCACACAGGTGAGAATTCAGAATTTTTCATTTTCCTACAAAGAGGAAGGAGAAGAAAACTGACAGAGGAAGACATTTCAGTTACCAGAAGAATCAGCAGATAAATGCAATACAACAGCAGCATTCTAGGCTGTAATGATGGTGGTAAAATTATTGTACATAGAAGTGAAGTCACAGACTATGAGTCTTCAGATGAGGATATCCTAGATGAATTTTCTCAAATTCAAGAATTGTCCCCATTTCCCTGGGGAGCAGGGAGGAGGAAATCAGAGAGGGGACAGTTTTTTCCTCCAGAGTCACCCAGCTCTTGCTCTGTCCTGTTGCACAGAGATCTGTGACTGTACCAGCCTTTCTCATGGCACACAGTAGGTGCTGCCCTGCAAGATGGGACAGGGCTGGCCCTTCAGGTAAGGAGGTTTTCCACATGGCTGCTTCTGAGTGCTGGCAGTTACCCAGCTCACCTGCCACCTTTCCTTGGGCCTTGGGGCTCTTGAAGGAGCCTCTGGTTTGCCTCTGGGTGGTGACTCAGTGCCTGCATCCTGCCCTGCATGGAATCCCCTCCCCTGGGCCTCATTGACCCCCCTGAGCAACAGGCAGCTGTGGTTTCCCCTGAAGCAGCTACTGCAAACGGCTGAGCCCATCCTACCTGCCCCTGATCTCCACCCCACCCCTCAATGCCCCAGGCACAGCCTCGGGGCATCAACTGGAGAGAATTGGGGAGGCTTCATATGGCCACGGGACATGGTGTTTACAACCAGCTTTGCCTTTCACGGTGAGTGTAGACCATATTCCCTTCTAATAGATGGGGACTGTGAGGCCAAAATGCTTCAGGGGCTTCTTTGAAGATAATCTATTGATTCGTTCACTCACTCATTCATTCAACAAGCATTCCTCCAAAGCCCACTAAATCCAGGACACTAAATAGCAAGAAAGGATGTCCATATCCCTTCAGGGAAGCACTTGTTGTTCAGTGGGAGGAAGGCCATGGGCTGTCAGCCCATCTGGGGATTGCCCCAGCTGCAGACACTTCCCTCTCCTGAGGTCATGCCCTTCTCCGGACAGTCTATGTCCAAAGACTAATCCAGCTGGGGAATAAAGGCACAGCTATACCAACCCAGTGCAGGGCTGTGCCAGGCCATTTCCACTCCAGCGCTCCCAATGAGGCAACCGAGGCTGGGGCAGGGCCTGCACGGCAACTCAGCTTCGCCCTCTGCCCAGCCCTGCCTGCCCTCTCCCTTCTATAGCCATTAATCTCACGAGCTCTTCCAAAGAAACATCCTACACCCTAAACTGCAAGCCATGGTCCACCTCCCAAAAAACCCACCCTGCCACACTCAGCCTTCAAAGCGCTGCCAGCCAGTGCCAGAGACACATATAAGCTACCAAAGTGGCAGGAATGGGTGACATGGTCACCACAGGCCCCAAAAGTGCGCATGCAAGGAGGATCTGGGGAGGCCCTGGGCAGGGGCCCTGAGGCAAGAGCCCAAGAGCGTCTTTCCACCAAAACTGCAGCCCCACCCCCTTGGCTTGGAGGAGGGGCAGGGTTCCTACCTGTCTACGGTAGTTTTCTCTGCCCCAGTCAGCTTCCACATGCAGCCAACCAGGGTAGCCACCTCCCAACTTCCCGCCTTAAATACGTCGGAACTGTGGGTCCAGATACCGCCTACACCCCGAGTGCCTTGTGGCCAGCCAGAGGCAGCTGCAGAGCCCCAGAGCTGCTCGAGGGAGATGTGCTGGGTCTGGAGGGCTTAGAAGGGAGAACAGACCCTTAGGTCACCCAGGACGGTGGGAGACACAGTGGGTTCCAAACCCACAGAGAAACATGGCCAAGAGAGCAAGCAAGCTCGCCCCACTGCAGGGCAGGGCACATCCCATACTACAGCCCAGCCTGGGCTTGCTGTGCCTATGGTGACGAGGAACTACAACCTGTGCCCCTTCCAACCAGAGGTCCCAGGGCTGATTAAGAAGGCTTTCCTTCCCTACCGTCCCGGCCCCTGCTCCTTGGGCCTTCCCCAAGTGTCGGTCCTCTTCTGGCCTTGGGGGCCATGGGATCTGCTCCCTCTGCCCAAGGCTCATCTTCAACACCAAGAATCCATATTCTGGGCCCTCACTCTGCTCCCAACTCACTGTGGGATCTTGGGAAAGTTGTTCTGCCAGGGACCTCACTTCTCCATCTGTCCAATGCAGGGGCAGGAGAGGAGGTCTTTCAGCTTCCTGGCTGCCCCAACATCTTGGTAGTATATGACTCAGTAGTATATGGAGACCATGATCCAGTGTATGTCCCCTATGACCCCGTGTCTTCTCCCCTTCAGGTTCCCAGACCCAGCATCTGCCACTGCCCCTCCTCTGATCTTCCACCTCTCTTGGGGCTGATAAGAAAGGAGCGTGGTTAGAAGTCAGCCTCATCTCCTAACTGACCCTAGAGGAGGTGCTGGTCACTAAAGAACAAGGCAGCCAGTGTTCTGGAAACTCCTGGAAGTCATGTTGGAGAAATGCTGACCTGGTGAGTGATGAGAGTAAGAGTCCAGCCAGTTCAAGATTGTGTTTGAATGTTTGGATTGGTGAGGTTACTCCCTTACAGCAGAAAAGCCAGAACAAGTGCTGCACATGCCAGACTCCTTTGTTCTGAGAAAAGATGATTCATCACAAACAATCTCTGCTCAAAGTGTACCATGGGGCCCACAGTACCCCACGGCACAAGGAGGAGTAGTGGGAGGTAACAGAAATGGACTGGGCACAGGCTGTGGCTTTGAGTCTAGTCCAGGATGGAGGGAAAGCGCGTCAGAGGGTTTAGCCAGGCTGCATCTCTACCACTTCTGCCCCTGTGACAGCACTGGAGAGGGAAGGCACCCAGCCATCCAAGTGCTCTGGGCCAGGCCCAATTCATGTTCCGTTGCACACATTATTAAGGGAGTTAGTGGCAAGGGGTGGGGGCTCAGGCTGCAACCAGTATCAGGGCTCAGTCTATGACCGGGATCAGGGCTCAGCGTGTGACCAGGATGAGAGCTCAGTCTCTGATGACTCAAGGGCCCTCATTAAGGTCCCCATTAAGGATCACCCTCCAGAGGGGACTCAGAGCAGGAGAGATTGCAGAAAATGTCTGAAGGCAAGGTGGTCAGCTGGGGGAGAGGGGAGATAAGGAAGCATGAGTGCTAAGAGGTAGCTGGGCCTGGCTCCCGCTAAGTGAAAACGGGACAGGGAATCCAGCTCTGCCACTACTTGGCTGTGTGATTTAAGAAGTTACTTCCCTTTTGGGGGTTTATTTTCTTGGGTGTAAAATGGGGAAATTTACTTCTGTCCTACCTGATAACGACCATCTAAACAACTTTCAATTTCATATTTTTCAAAGCACTGTTTATTTTGACCTTCACAAGAACACTATCAATATCTGCCTCCCAGGACTACTTACAAGGCTGAAAATGCATTTGAGACAATTGAAAAAATGGAGAGTGTTGTTTGCTCAGTTTTAAAAGGGGGATTGCTTCAAAACGGTAAAATCTCAAAAGGGAAGACCCTTATTGTTGCCATAGTTTCTCCTCATATGTCTTTCAAATTAATTTTATTTTCCCAAAGTAACACATGCAAAATATTCACCCATACTTAAAGGGTTATAACAAAAAATAACACTTTTCTACCCTCTCCATCCTGTCCCCAGGAGCAACCAGTTCTCACATAGTTGTTTCTTCAGCTTTTTATCTCCTAAATAAAGCAATTGTTGCTATTATTGCTACCTCCAGAGATCCAATTTAGATAATATCTCTTCGCCTTCGTATCATGATAGATGAGGTTCACTTATACCCTTTCTCCTCTCCTTTCAATATCCACACATTTCTTCATTACATTCTCAATCAGTAAATAGTGTTTATGCTGAACCAACTAATACGGTATGACTACATTTTCCTTTGTAAACTTCTTTTCACTCTCAGAATTAATCATTGACTCATTTTTTTGTTTGCTTATTTTCTTTGACCTATACTTAAATCTTTTCACATCCTACAAATGCCTATAAACTTATTCTCAATACACATTTTCACTATAAGTTCAAGTTCCTTTAAAACTAAAAAAAAAAAAAAAAAAACATTTAAAGGGCTCCTTCCTGAAGCCCTTGGTTCTCCTGCCTCCATTTGAACTGATAGCTGTCTAGATCAGCTACACAGCTGTCATTCCAGGATTTCTCTTAACCAACATCCTGAAACTTCTTTTCTTCTCTTTCATTTATGGATCTCCGGTTTTGCTGGATTCCATTTCTTCTTTCTTGGTTTACGCCCTTCCATGCATGGAACACATCCTCCAATATCTTCCTAAGGAAGTTTGCATGAGAGATAAACTTTTTTAAACCTTGAATCTGAAAATATCTACATTGTATTTTCACACTGGATTGATACTTTGGCTGGGTATAGAATTCTCAGTTGAAAATAATTTTCCCTCAACATCTTTAGGCATTGCTTCATGGACTTCTAGCTTTTAATATTACTATTGCTGATCTGTTGCTGATCTGATTCCTGACCTTTTGTATCAGATCTAATATCACTCTCTGGAATCTTCTAGGATATTCCTCAATTTTAAAGAACAGCTTTATTGAGATATAATTCACATACCATACAATTCACCATTTAAATTGTATACTTCAGTGGTTTTTAATGTATTCATAGAGTTGTACAACTATCACCACAGTTAATTTTTAGGATATTTTCATCACTCCTAAATGAAACCCTTCATCCATTACCAGTCACTCTCCACCTCCCCTCAACTCAGTCCCAGGCAACCACTAATCTACTTTCTTTATATATAGATTTGCCTATTTTGGACATTCGTATAAATGAAATCAGACAACATATGGTCTTTTGTGACTGGGCTACTTTCACTTAGAACAATGTTTTCAAGCTTCATTTATGTTGCATATGATATTAGTATTTTATTCCATTTTTTATGGCTGAATAATATTGCATTGTGTAAATATACAACATTTTTTTTACCCATCTGCCTGCTGATAGACATTTAGGCTTTTCTACATTTTGGCTATTATGAATAGTTCTGCTATGAACATTCCTATACAAGTTTTTGTGTGGACATGTTTTCATTTCTCTTGGGTGTAAACCTAGGAGTGGAGTTGCTGGCCTATATGGTAACTCTATGTTTAACCTTTGTAGGAAGAGCCAGACTGTTTTCCAAAGCAAGTGTACCATTTTATATTCCTACTAACAACGTATGAGGGCTTCAGTTTCTCCACATCCTTGTCAACACTTGTTATTATCTGTCTTTCTTATCACTTTGGATGTGAACTGGTATCTCATTTTGGTTTTGATTTGCATTTTCCTAAATTGGTTAATGATGTTGAGCATATTTTCATGTACTTATTGGACATTTGTATATCTTCTCTGGAAAAATGTCTATTCATCTTCTTTGCCCATTTTTAAATTGGGTTAAAATTTGCCTCTGTATTATTAGGTTGTAAGAGTTCTTTATATATTCCAGATATAAGTCCCTTACATAATTTGTAAGCACATTTTCCCATTCTATGTGTTGTCTTTTCACTTTCTTAATAATGTCTGTTATGTGTTGAATTATGTTCCTCCAAAGATAAGCTGATGAAAATGGCGAAATAGGTAAATGCTGTGCTTGCCTCCTCCCATGACCACATCCAAAATTACAACTAAATTATAGAAGAACTTCCCTTGAGAACCACCTGAAGAGTAGCCTAGTGGAACTCCTATAACTAAGGGTATAAAGAAGAAGCCACATCAAGACTGGTAGATGGGGCGGAGACACAAAATGGACTGGTTCCCACCCCCACGTGTGGTGGTTAAGAATTGGGAGGGTGTCTCCACTGCAGAGGTCCCTTCTGAGGAGGGAGGGGTTGCAGCCCACACCGTGCGCTTATATTAGCAGCACTGTACAAACAGCTCAGTGAGGTTTCATACCCTTGGTACATCAGTGTCTCACAACTGTGTTCATGTTGACATATGGCAATGTCTTGCTGAGTGGCATTCATTACTATTGTTGCATGTTTTTATGTGCTATCACGAGAATGTCTGAGCTTGAATTAGAGCAACGCACAAACATTAAATTTCTTGTTAAACTTGGCAAGAGTGGAAGTGAAGGGACATGTTAGTCCAAGTTTATGGGGATAATGCCATGAAGAAAATGGTGGGGTACAAATGGATTAAACATTTTTCTGAGGGGAGAGAATGCATCACCAATGAAGAGAGGTCAGGGCAGCCAGTAATGAGCAGAACTGAGGAAAACATTGCAAAAATTCATCGAATTGTGCGTCAAAATTATCAGCAGACTGTGACAAGCACAGCAGACCAAGTAAACATCGATAGAGAAACAGGAAAATCTTAACTGAAAATCTTGGCATGAGAAAGATGTGTGCAAAAATGATCCTGAAGGAGCTCTTGCATCATGACAATGTACCAGCTCACATTGCACTGTCTGTGAGGGAGTTTTTAGCCAATAAACAAATAACTATATTGGAACACCCTCCCTACTCACCTGATCTGGCCCCCAATGACTTCTTTCTTTACCTGAAGACAAAAGCAATATTGAAATGAAGACATTTTGTTGACATTCAGGACATCAAGGTAATATGACAGCTCTGCTGGCCATTCCAGAAAAAGAATTCCAAAATTGCTTTGAAGGGTGGACTAGGCACTGGCGTCGGTGCATAGCTTCCCAAGGGGAGTACTTCTAAGGTGACCGTAGTGATATTCAGCAATGAGGTATGTAGTACTTGTTCTAGAATGAGTTCCCGAACTTGTCAGGCCTCATACCCTAAGGGTGTACTCAGCAGGCACCAGAGCCCCACTAAAGTGAATCCCACTCCATGGGGTCAAACCCTGCCAATAGCTTATCCGCTGAAGTCACAGCCAATCCTCAGAGCCAGTCAGCCTGAGTGTCAATCCCGCTCATTGATGTGCCAACTGCAATCAAGGCTCAACTACAACAGAAGAGCACACACAACCCACCCAAGGGATACCCTTAGAGCACCCGGTTTAGGTGAACAGGGAGATTGTGTCACTGGGCCCCACAGGACACCTTCTACATAAGGCTGCTCTGCCAAGACTGGGAGACAAAACAGATCTACCTAATACTTAGAAACAAACATAAATGAGCAAACAAAACAGATACAAACTCATTGATACTGAGAACAAACTGTGATTGCCAGATGGGAGGGGACTTGGGAAATGGGTGAAAAAGTGGATGGGATTAAAAAGTACAAATTAGCAGTTACAAAATCATCATGGCAATGCAAAGTACAGCTTAGGGAATATAGTCAATATATTGTAATAACTACATATGCTGTGAGGTGGGTGCAAGACTTATCAGGGTAATCACTTTGTAAGTTATATAAATATCTAACCACAATTCTATACCTGAAACTAACATAATATTGGATGTCAACTATAATTGAAAAAAAAGTTTAATCAAGCAATCATTTAAAAAAGAAGATAAATTGAAGTCCTAATCTCCCAGTACCTCAGAATGTGACCTTATTGGGAAAGAACCAGTGCAGATGTAATTAGTTAAGCTCAGATCAACTGGAGTAGAGGGGCCTAATCCAATATGACTTGTGTCCTCATAAGATAATGTGCAGACACACATGGAGAACACCATGTGTTGCCAGAGGCAGAGATTGAAATTATGCCACTGCAAGCCCAAGAACTCCAAGAATTGACAGCTACCACCAGAAACTAGGAAGTGGCCTATACATTTCAGAGGGAGCATGGTTCTGTCAACATCGTGATTTTGGACTTCAAGCTCCAGAACTGTGAGAAAATAAATTTCTGTTGTTTTAAGCTACTGAGTTTGTGGTGGTTTGTCATAGCAGCCCTAAGGAATTAACATAGTGCCCTTTGAAGCAAAAGTGTTTGTAATTTTGATGAACTCTAACATATCTATTTTTTTTCTTTTGTTGTTCATGCTTTTAGTGTCACAGCCAAAAATCCTTTACCAAATTCCAGTCATGAAGGTTTACCCTATAGTTTCTTCTAAGTGATTTTTAGTTTTATTTCTTACTTTTAGGTCTTTGATTTTGAATTAATTTTTGCATATGGTGTGAGGTAAGGATTCAACTTTGTCCTTCACAGGTTGACCGAGAACAATTTGTTGAATAGATTATTCTCCCCCATTGTATGGTCTTGGCATCCTTGCTGAAAATCAGTTGACCATAAATGTATGGGTTTATTTCTAGACTGTCAATTCTATTCCATTAATCTATATGTCTATTCCTGTGTCAGTATCACATTGTCTTTTTAAAAATTATTATTAGTTTCAGGTGTAGAAAACAATGTAATAGACATTTATACCCCTCACAAAATAACCCCCCACCCCAATGTACTACCCCTCTGATATCATATATAGCTGTTACAATTCCACTGACTCTATTCCCTACGCCCACATTGCCTTGATTACCACTGATTTGTGTTAAGTTTTGAAATCAGGAATGTGAATCCTCCAACTTTGCTCTTCTTTTGCAAAATTGTTTTGCTATTCTGGACTCCTTGAATTTCCATATGAATTTTATAATCTGTTTGTCAATTTCTGCAAAGAAGCCAGCTGAGGTTTTGATAAAGACTGTATTAAATCTGTAAATCTGTTTGGGGAATATTGTTGTCTTAATATTATGTCTTTCAATTTGTAAACACAAGATGTCATTCCATTTATTTAGGTCATCTTCAATGTTTTTCAACAATGTTTGAGTTTTCAGAGTATAAGTTTTACAATTCTTTTTAAAAATTTATTCTTAAGTAGTTTATTCTGTTTGATGCTATTGCAAATGGAATTGTTTTCTTGTTTTCATTTTTATATGGTTCATTCCTAATGTATAAAAATAGAGTTGATTTTTGCATAATGACATTGTACTCTGCAAACTTGCCGAACTTGTTTATTAGTTCTAGTAGTTTTTTAGTAGATTCATTGGGATTTTCTGTATGCAAGATCATGTCCTATGAAAATAGAAATTCTTTTCCAATTTTGATGTCTTTTATTTCTTTTCCATGGCTAGTTTCCCTGGCTAAAACATGCAGTACCATGTTGAATGAGAGAGTGGTAAGAGTGCACATCCTTGTTGTGTTCCTGATCATAAGGGGAATTTTCCAGTCTTTCACTGATTAAGTATGATGTTAGTAGTCAGTTTATCATAGATGCCCTTTACCAGTTTCTTCTTTGCCTATTTTACTGAGTATTTTTATTGTGAAAGGGTGTTAGATTTTGTCAAATGTTTTTCTGCAACTATTGAAATTATTGTGTGGTTTTTGTCCTTTTATTCTATTAATATGGTGTATTACATTGACTGATTTTTTTGTATGTTGAGCCAATCTTGCATTCCTAGGGAAAATTCTACTTGGTCAGGGTGTGAAATCCTTTTCATATTGCAGGATTTAGTTTCCTAATATACTGATGATGATTTTTTGCATCTATATTCATGAGATATTGGTTTATAATTTTTATTTTCTTGTGATGTCTTTGTTTTGTTTGGGGTTCAGGTTATACTGGCCTAATAGAATGAGATGGGAAGTTTTTCTTCTATTTTTTGGAAGAGTTTGTGAAGAATTGTATTAATTCTTCTTCAAATGTTTGGTAGACTACACCAGTGAAATCTGGGCCTGGGTTCTTTTTGCAGGAAGTTTTAAAATTACTAATTCAATCTCTTTATTGTTGTAGGTCTATTGATATTTTCTATTTCTTCTTGACTCAATTTTAATAGTTTTCATCTTCTTACAAATTTGTCCGTTTCATCTAAGTTATCTAATTTATTGGCACACAGATGTTCATAATATTCATTTATAATCCTTACGTCTCTAAGGTCAGTAATGATGTTTTCTCTTTTATTTTTGATTTTAGTATTTTGAGTCTTTTCTCTCTTTTTTCTTGGCCAGTCTAGGTAAAAGTTGGTTCAATTTTGTTGATCTTTTCAAAGAATTGACTTTTTGTTTCATTGATTTTTCTCTTTGTCTTTCTATCCTTTATTTCATTAATTTCTATTCTAATATTTATTTTCTTCCCTCTGCTTGCTTAAAGTTTAGTTTTGCCCCCTTTCTCTAGTGTCCTAAGGTGGAAAGTGGGGTTATGGATTTGTGATCTTTCTTTTTTTAATATAGGCATTTAAAGCTATAAATTTCCCTTGAAGCACTGTCTTAGCTGCATCCCATCAGTTTTGATATATTATGTCTTTATGTTTAGTCACTTCAAAGTATTTTCTAATTGCCCTTGTGGTTTCTTTTTTGGTTCATTGTTTTCTTAGGAGTATGTTCTTATTTTCCATATATTTGTGAAATTCTCCACTTTTTTTCTGTTATTGATATCTAATTGTACTCCACTGTGGTAAGAGAAAATACTTTCTATAATTTCAATCCTATTATATTTATTGAGGCATGTTTTATGGCCTAACATATGGTTTATATCAGAGAATGTTCCATGTGCATTTGAGAATAATATATATTCTGCTGTTTGGATGGGGAATTCTTTAAATGTCTATTAGGCCTATTTGATTAATAGTGTTGTTCAACTTTTCTATTACCTTGTTGATCTTCTACCTACTTGTACTACCCATTATTTAGAGTGGGATGTTGAAGTTTCTATTACTGCTGAATTGTCTATTTATCCCTTCAATTATTAGTTTTTGCAACTGTATGAGGTGTGATCAAAACAGTGAATGTTTAAATTTAAAAATTTTTATTACAGTAAAAGACATATTGCCATTAATCCCCTTCAAAATACTTCCCCTTGCTTTGATTCTTGCCACCTTCTGAAGCAGTTCTGGAAGTCCTCTTTCATGAGTGTCTTTAGTTGCACTGTCGTGGCCTAAATTTATTCAAAACGTTTACCTTTCATGGTCATTCAAAATGACTTTGGGAAAGAGCCAGAAGTTGCACGGTGCCAGATTCAGTGAATAAGGTGGATGAGGAGACACCATAATGTTTTTATTTGTCAGAAATTGCTGTACCAGAAGTGATGTGTGACACAGAGCATTGTCATGATGGAAGATGAAACGGTTTGCCCATTTTACATGCCATTTTCTACGCACATCGTTTTTTTGTTTGTTTTGTTTTGTTTTTAAGATTTTATTGGGGAAGGGGAACAGGGCTTTATTGGGGAACAGTGTGTACTTCCAGGACTTTTTTCCAAGTCAAGTTGTTGTCCTTTCAATCTTAGTTGTGGAGGGCGCAGCTCAGCTCAAGGTGCCGTGTTCAATCTTAGTTGCAGGGGGCAGAGCCCACCATCCCTTGTGGGACTCGAGGAATTGAACTGGCAACCTTGTGGTTGAGAGCCCACTGGCCCATGTGGGAATCGAACCGGCAGCCTTCGGAGTTAGGAGCACGGAGCTCCAACCGCCTGAGCCACCGGGCTGGCCCCGCACATCGTTTCTTATACACTCTAACAAGCCCTTATAATATTCAGAGTTCTGATAAGCAGATGTCTTCCTTTCTTCTAATGCATTTCTTTGATTTAGGGGCATTTTGTAAACACATCCTTTAGAGATATGTGTAAGCCTGGAATCCTACTGGGCAGCTGCAAGGGGTCTTGACCCAAATAGGAACTGCAGCAAGGGACTTTCTAACTGGGACTAAATTTATCCTTCTCCTGCCCATTTCTATCTATCATTTACCTACCCTATCATTAGGTTAAATGACACAGCCTCACTCTCACTCTTTTTACCAAGATTTCATAGGTTTTCTTGAATAAATGTTTCCTTATTTACTGTATGCCCTTGGGACAATTTCCAGAGAATTCAAAAGGTTTTTTCTGTGTGTATGTTTTTTTGTGGGGTTTTTTTGTAATTAAATTTCATCAGTTATGGTTTTACTGGGGGAGAGGACCTGCAGAGCTTCTCATGTCATCATTCGAGAAATCATCTCCCTAAGATGTTCTCTTCAATCCTGGTGTTCTAAGATTTCGAAATAATGAGACTTGGTGAGAGGTTTTACTTTGTTTTGTATTCATTTACTGTGCTGGGTACTCACTGGACTCTTAATTAAACATCTTCATCTTGTCTAAAAATGTTTATTGCGAATTATATATGTTAACCTAAAAAATAAAAGGTCAGCATGAGAGGCAACAACCATTTATTTGAGATCCTAAAGAATAACGATTCTGGAAGCATGAATTCAGGCAGAAACCTAAATGGTACTCTGATTAGGAGGCAAAGGCAAAGGGTATTTATGAGAAAAGGAAGGGGAGCAATTATATCAGTAGAAGGAAGGAATTTCTATAGGTGCAGATAAGCTAACATAGTGACGCTAATTTTAAAGAATGTTTTAAATTTCAGCCCAGGAGTCATCAGACCAGTAGTCACAGTAACTGCTTTCTTATCTTTGCAAATAGTTCTTTGGCACACAATGACACCCTAGACCCAGCCCAAAGGTTATTTTGTCATATTTTAACCTTCCAAAGGTTTGAGGCACATGACGAGCAAGGCGGTTCCTCTGGGATGGCAGCTCCGACTCCATCTTACAGTGGCTTCATGTATATTGTGGTTTTTATATTTATATCTTTCCCCATTGTTGTCTCTGTCCTCTTTCAGGAAATTGAATCAGTCAGATGTTGAATCTCAGGTTGATCTAATTTTGTTGTCTCTTTTAATCTATTATCCATCTCTGTCTCTTCCTGTTTAACATTTGAAAGTTTTCCTTGATTGACTTTATCTTTCTACCACTTTGTTATCACATTTAAAGTTTCTAGTTCTCTGATTGTTCCCCTTTATGTAGCATCTTGTTCATGTTTCAGAATGCCATATCTCTTCCATTCTCTCTGAGATTATCAATGATAATTTCTTTGAAGTTTTCTTCTGCTCTTTGTAGCATCTTTATTTCTGAGATCTTTATTTCTGAGCTCCTTTTTCCTATTGTTTTGACCTCTCTTACATGTTGGAGGCTTCCCTTAAATGTCTGGGGATTGGCTCTTTATTTTGGGGCTAGACATTCCATCTTGTAGACATTCTCATGGCACCTGGGGAGGACATTCCACGAAGCAGAAAGCAAGCCAGACTTGGAGTTGGACACACCTGGTTCAAAACCCAGCTCCACACCTTCCGCTTTTAGACTCTGATAGGATAAATCCCCTGAGCATTAGTTTCCCTCTTAGTAAAATAAAGATAACAATACAGCCTTGCAGATCACACATGGGTACGTGCTTGGCACAGAATAGACACTCAGGAAGTGTTAACATCCCAGCCTTCCCTATTCAGAAGTTGAGGTAAGGTACCTCAGTCAATCCTTGTCATCTACATTGGCCACTGATGTCTCCACTCTTTCTTTTCCTATTTGACCTTATGTGCCCATGGTTACACCTCTACCAATCATGAATGGAAGGCCATCCTGACAATAAGACTTTTCCATCATACTACCATCAGCAGAGTGGTTAACAAGACATACTTCGGTGTCAGGTGGTCCTGGGATCCAAGCCCTGCACTGAGCCCTGAAATAACAGCTATAATGTAAAAGGCAAGACTGACCCAGTGACCCCGAGCCTTGTGTGAGACCCCTACTTACTATAGTCAAAGAGACAAGCAGAGACAGCAACAAATATAGTCTGAGGGACTCAGATCCCACACAACATAAAGACCCTCAGTGACAACTGGCATCTGGATCCCCAAAAGAAGTCCCTGTCTGCTCCTCAGAGGGTTGTGTCTTAGAGCAAAAGGACCACCTTTAAGTCTTCCAATAGCCTGGAAACACAGTCCTCCAGGACAGCTGCCGGACTTCATGTACTGCACACCCACACTGCCCTGCCTCCACCTCCTTCCTGCTGCCCCCATCTTGCTGCTCAAGCCAAAGCCAAGACTCAATTCCTTCAGGGGTACCATCTCCAAGGCAGGCTTATGAACCAAGGGGAGGGAAAGAACAGCTCTCCCAGGCAGGGGAAGCCAGTGGAGGAAGTCTTGGCCTTCAAGTGAGAATCTGCATTCTGACCTCCCTCAGAGCATTCTGCACCTGACATCTGACTGAGCGGGCCTAGCTCTGTTCCTTCAGCTCTCTGAACCTGCCATGTGTGTGCTCAAGCTAGGGCTCTCAGGCTCAGGATGGAAACCTGGCCAGTGCCCGGGGCATGCCATTGTGTGTGTGTGTGTGTGTGTGTGTGTGTGTGTGTGTGTGTATGTATATATTCAATTAAAAAATTGTACCGGGCACCAGCCCTAGAATTCAACAGAGCAGACAGGCCAAGGGGGGAGCAGAACACAGATATAGGACAATTGGGGAGCACAGGTCTGGAGGCCTGCAGGTGGCAGTGGAAAGGAGCTGAGGGCATGGTTGGAGCTGTTATCAAGAAAGAAGCCAAAGGCCTAGGGACTAACACAACATCAGACAGAGGGGATCAAGAATGAGAGTTCTGGGGTGCAAGAGCTGGGCAGCCCTCTCTTTAGGGAAATCAAGGAATTCTGGGAAGTCTTGGTATTCACTCAGTTGATGAGGAAGTAGGGATGGAATTTGTTGGCTTCTAGGTTCTGATTGGATGGTGACTGCATGATAGACAGCTGGAAAGCCCACGGTACCAGAAAACACTCCGGATTCTAAAAGGAACTCCTTGGGTAATAACCTCAGATGGTGACCAGCCCATGGGCCTGAGACTACCACCATTCCCGATGCCTGCTTTCCCCACAGCCGTCTGAGCAGAACAAACCAGAGCCCGCCCCAGGTTAGCCAGGGTCAACCCCACCGTGTGTGGCCCAAGACTCTGTGTTTTGGGGACATGTGTGATGAGTCTCCAGTTCAGAAGTGGAAGAATGGGGCAGACAGTGTGTGCTCAATCAATGCTGAGGACTGAACCTAGACCAGCCATTAAGTTCAGCAGGGGCCCTCCCCACATCTCTGGTCCTCCCCCCGGGTCTGCTCGGACATCCCCAGAGAGAGGCTCACTGCCTCACACTAGTTCCCTCCATTTTCCATAAGCCCTAAGTGCCAGGATGTTTTTCCCTCTATAGAGCCATTCCTCAGAGGTCCAGGACACACTCTTGTCCCCTGAGGCTGCCCTTCCCTGCTCATCCAACCTGTTTTTTGTACACCTGTTCAGTGTACTGGCTCTCCTCCTACAAATGTTGGGCAGTGGGGGCCCAGAAAGGATCACATCCCTCAGGTTCAGTCTGAGCCAGAAAAAAACAATCACCTCTTTTGAACTGCAAGCTAAGCCACTGTTAATGCAGTCCAAGCTTTTGGGGAAGCTGCAGGGCATTGTAGTGTGTGCTCATTTAGCTCATGGGAATGAGAGGAAGCTCTCATTTCACAGCACCTGCCTTGGTTTCCCACAGTCACTTGCTGTGGCCCCCAGGCCCTGCCCCATTGAGCCTCTGCCCACCCTAGCCCCCTTCACCCACTACCCTCTGCCCTATTCATGGCCCTCCCTTCAGTTGCCCCAGCTAGCCCTCTCCTTCCCACCTTTGCACATAGAGTAGCCTTGGGCTAGAATGTTCTGGCCCATCTTTCCCTAACTCCTGCTCATTCATCTTTCTTCTGCTCACTTCCTCCAGGAAGTCCTCCCTGATAGCCCCCTTTCCCCTTCACTAAATTAGGTCCCATGGTTACCTTCTCACAGCACCCTGTACTTGTCTTCTGTGGCACCTATCAGAGTGTCTCTTCTTACTGTCTCACTCTGTAATGCAGGGACTCTGGTCCCGCTCCCCGCACAAGAATGCAGGATATGGTGAGGCCAAAAAGGAACAACAACAGAGCCATAGATAGGGGAGTGTGGGGACAAAGCCAGGAGTGCAGTTTCCAGGCTCTCGGCCTCACATAGAAAGGTGCTGGCTCAGGTAGTAAATGGCCATCAACTGTGATTACATGGCCATCAGCTGTGGCTAGTTGGCCATCAGCTGTAACCAGTGAGCCATTAGCCACTAATATAACTGCCGTGGCTACGCTAGCAGAAAATGGGGGCTAGCAGGAAGACGGTGGCTGAGCCTGCAAGCGCGGATTGCAGAGAGGCGGATGTTGCCAGTGGGACTATAGTGGTATGACTCCCCTATCTGTGGCTCTGTGGGTGCTCCTTTTTGGCCCCACCATATCCTGCGTTCTTATGTGGGGAGCGGGACCAGAGACCCCGCATGCCACCCTGCCTGACAGGAGTCATACCACTATATTCTTGATGGCGGCTGGTCGTGACACAAAAGCAAAAATCCACCAGTACCCCAACGAGGGGTCTTCCTGCACCCCAGTATCGCTGGCAGCCGGGCAAGACACAGGAAGTAGGATCCACGTGATCCGCAATTTGCCGTCCGCGCTTGCTAACCCCACTTGCTAGCCGCAATCCGCAGTCCACTTCTCTGTCAACCAACCAACCAACCTGCTGGCAGAGCCACGGCAGTTATATTAGTAGCTAATGGTTAACCGGTAACACCCAGCCACAGGATGGCCACCCAGCCACAGGATGGCCATCTGATTACAGCCGAGGGCTATCTAATAACCAAGGCAGCACCTCGCCACGTGAGGCCGAGAGCCTGGAAACTGCTCTCTGGGACTCTGTCCCCACACACTCACTAGACGGTGGGTCCCTGAGCGCAGGGAGCACATCTGCTTCTGCTCACTGCTCTGTCCCCAACACTGAGCTCAGTGCCTGGCATGGGGCAGATGTACAATAAACATGGATCAAAGGAATGAACAGATAAATGAGGCGTCCCATCATTTTATCTGACTGGGCAAAGCCCTACCAATGCCACTCCCCTCCTTCCTGCCCAGATGGAACAAGAGGACGCAAGAGATGTAAAGAGTGTGGGCCTTAGAGACAGGTAGACCTGTCCCAGCACTGCCACTTACCACCTTCTGCCTCTGGTGAGGCACTTCACCTCCCGAGCCTGTTTACTCACCAGTAAAATGGGGATGGTGACGGATGAAATGCGGTCACGTATGCCAAGGTCCTGGCACACATTGCTCAGAGCATGTGAGTCTCCTTCCAGGATGCTGGTGAGAGGGGCGAGGTCACCGCCAGGGCCTCTTACACAGGGCGGGGCTCCTGTGCTGCAGGCCCAGAGCCGCGCAGCCGGCGAAGAGGTTTGTCTCTCACGTGTCGATTGCTCTGGAATTCTGGAAGCCAGTGCAGGACTATCTTTGTCCTCAGTGGCCTCAGAGGCACAGGGAAAGAGCACACTGCACTGTCTCCACTTTCTGACTAAGCAAGCAGAGGCTCTGAGCCGTGAGGGCTGGGGTGCTCTCGCTTACCCCAGGCCTGCTGCTGTGCTGCCCTCACAAGGGGACTCTGGCTCTGCCTCCTGCTTGCTGGGGAGAGGCGTCCAAGTCCTTGCTCTCCCTGTGCCTTGGTCAGCTCGCTCGATTAGAAAGGGGCTCCTTTTTCTCCCACCAGTCTCTCCTGGAACCACCGCTGGGATGAATAAATGGAGAAAGCCTGACACGATCAAGAAGCGCTTCCAGGCACAGACTTGCTCCAGGTGGACCTTATCTGCTGCTTTGTGAGCGGCTGGCGTAGGCAGTAGTATCTGAGCAGAAGCAGTGGGGGTGCCAGTCCCTTGGGTCCTCAAGGGGCTAGCACTGGAGGCATCAGTGAAAATCCCTGAAGCATCTTCAGGATGCATTTAAAGCCACCAAGTGCACAATCCAGGATCCGAGCTTTCCCAAACTCTTTCAAGGGCCAATGCAGACCCTGCCCACGCTGGTGAGGCCCTCTGCCTGCTCTGGCCCAACGGGACCCTTCCTCCTCAACCTAAACCTTTCCCTTTGGGCTCTGTAGGATGGGGCCCCTCCTGCCTCCACCCACCATATCCAAGCTCAAAGCCAGACCCAGAACCTGGGTCAGAAGTGCTGTCTTCTGACACTACGCCCCACTCTTGCCCTCCCCGTCCATCTTCTTTGCTAACGCCCACACCTCCTTTCGAAGGCAGCCCAGGCGGAACCTCCCTGGTGTCCCCTCCTCATTCCTCCGACCTCCTCTGCAGGCCAGTGGGTTGTCCTGCAGGGCTCCCTGGGCACCCTCGGCTTCCTTACCCTCCCTGGGCTGGTCCATCTGCCCTTTTGTCTACTTCACTGACCTGGAAGTGCCCTGAGGACAGCCTGGGCTTTGGTCCAGGACAGTGTCTGGAACACAGAGTTTGAAAAATGAATGAATCTGGGGAGGTTGGGCCTGTGTGGCAAAGGGAGTACACGGGAACTCTTTACTTTCTGCTCAGTTTTGCTGTTAACCAAAAACTGCTAAAAAAACGAAAGTCTATTAATTAAAAACATGTTTTTACAATGAATGAAAGAGGAAAGAAACATGATCAGCCCTTGATGATGCAACACTGGCTTGCAGAGGCCTTGGGCGGTTGCACTTGTGTGAGGTACCCAGGCAGACTGGCATCCCTGGAGGCAGGGACTTCCCTTCTCCTGTCAGCCCTGCCAGCCTGCAACCTGCTCAGGGCTGGGTGCAGGCAGGTGGTGTGGTCTGCCTGGCTGCATGACCGGCGGCCAGTTCCCTGCCCATCCACCTGGCATGCAGTAAATCAAAGGGCCTGTGAAGGCCAACTGAGCTTTGGGTGAGGCCCTCCATTACCTGTGCTGTGGCCACTGATGCGCCTGCAAAGGCAGGCTGACTGGCTGACTGGTGCACCCTCTACTTGTGTATGATCTTGCAGACTTTCTGCCCCTAATCTAGACTATTCCTGCATCCCAGACCACCAGTCTCTCCAGGAGCCCCAGAGGGTCTGAGCTGGAGTGTTGGCACAATCTGTGGACCAGACAGAACAGTCCTGGCTCAGGATACCTACCATTCAGTTTCTCAGTGTTCCTGCTCATCAATCATAGAAATGGGGCAACTCAAGAATGACTTGGTTTTCCTAGAAATAAATCCCTTGCCTTGGCCACCACTCTCCTGGAGGTCCCGGAAGATCAGAGACCCCTGCAGAAGCCTTTGGGGCCTCCACCCTGCCCTAGGTCCCCACCACACACTCATACACCTTCCCCAGCCACTGCCCACATGCCAGTCCTGGGAGAGGCCTCTCGGAGACTGCAGGGACAGCCTGGTATTGGCCTGTCGCACTCCAAGACCAAAGCCTTCTTGGTGTTTGTCCATCTGGTCTTTTTGTCTGGTCTTCTCCAAAGGCTGTGAGCCTGGGAGGCAGCATGACCCACAGAAAGAGCAAGGGCTTAGAGACAGCAGAGCTTTCCTCACTTGGGACTTTCAGAAAGTTAAGCCTCAGTTTGCTCATCTGTCAAATGGGAATAATAATATCCACCTTAGGGGTTTCTATGGGGATGACATTATAAATGGTGGCTGTTATTCCACAGGGCATGGTTTCTGAGCAGTGCTTCCCTCTGGTGCTCTGTATGGATGGTGACCACATATCCTGGTTTGCCCAGGAAAGACCCAGTTGACGCCTATTGTCCTGCAGTGTTATTGCCCCCCCTTTTCACTCCCAGAAGTGCCTACTTTGGACAACAAAATACATGGTCAGCCTACCTGTACTTCTTTCAATTCCCAACTCAGGTCCAGCCTGTGTGAGCAGCACTATCCATTTCTACTCTCTCCTCTATGCCTTGGTTTGTAGTTAGGAGAATTTTTATACCCTTCTCTCTAAGCCTTAGGTTCTTATTTTTTTAATGGGGATAGCAATGCCTGTCTTGATGGATTGTTAGGAGAATTAAACGAAATAAGGTATGTAAAGCATACGTCTGGCACAGGCCAGGTGCCAGATAAACATGAGTTCATTACATGTTCCCATTGTGACAATTTTCCCCCCAAAAAATGGGGCTCCTGAGCTCAGCTTCCACCCTACCAAGAGTACAACTTTTAGAAGTTCCAGGTGACACATGTGCTCCCAAGTCATGATCTCTGCCGACAATACGAACTTATCTTCACCCCTACCCCGAAGATTCACTGCAGTCTCTGAGGGGTGTCCCAGCCTCTCCTTTCCGCATGCACCCATGTGTTTCTGCGCATGTTGGCTGTTTCTAAGCTCATCGCTCTAGCTGTGAACCCTTTGCCTTCACCTATCTTGCCCACATAGATGGAAGTTACCTTTGAACTCTCCCCCACCCTTACAGGAATCCAAAGGCCTAAAAAGGAGTCTGCTGGGCCTCCAGTCCCCAGGGACCTGCTATCTGGGCCAGCAGGCAAAGGGTAACCATGTAATCTCAGCAGATAAAGCCACCATGAGACCAGGACATTGCAGCAAGGGGATGATGACATGCTCCCAGATGACACCTGGATTATCGGCACGTCCTCCAAAGGCCCTTAAGCTCAAATCTCCCATACGCCTCTTGCCCTCACACCTACTCACTCCTGACATTCCTTTGCTATTAGGCAACTGGCAGTTCTTCTAGCCAGATCCTTCCTGTTGCCTTGCCGCAGGTGGTACCAAACCTGCCTTGAGTATCATAGAATATTCGGTTCCACCAGGAAGTTCTCAGTGTAAACAACCTATCAGTCACTAGGATCTGACTCCAGGGCTCTTTGTTCAGAGGCAGTTGCGTGACATTTTGGCTTTTTGTGCTGCTCTAGAAACCACAATATATGTATGAAGGAAGCTACGAGAAGGAAAAGGCAATGAAGCAGCTACTAAATTGGGACGAAAACACTGGTATCTGCCACCAGCCACGGCGGCAGTGTGCTCAGTGTTTGGTGGTGTGTGGTGTGTGCTGGAGAGGACAGGTGTTTCAACAGATCCCACGGAGCTAAATGCTTGAGGTGGGAGCTCTGGTTCTGGGGCAGCAGCAGCCTGTTTGGTGCGTGTAGGGTAGAAAGCGAAAGCGGCTGGGTGACCCTGACTTTCCCATCCATAAAATGGAACTCAATGATGACGCTGTGGGTTAGGAGGGTGAAATGAGGTCAAGGCAAGTCTTTGACCTACAGGGAACACATAACACAGATACATAACCCAGATGTAATCTGAGGCTCCATGTGGCGCAGTCCTGCACAGATCACACTCAGAGGAGCACACACTGGCAAAGGAACTTCAAAGGAACCCAGTCTTTACTTGGGTCTCTTGAAGAACATTAAAGTGTGTCCAACTCACAATCCTCAGCAGTATTCCTCACAAATCCTTTTATTCCCCACCTCCATCTTCTTGTACCCTTTGCAGCTCCAAGAATACAAGCCCACCCCGAACTGTACCCCAACTGCTGGCCAGCCTCCCTGGCTCTGCTGCCACCCCCCCATCGGGCCCCTCTCAGCTCTGAGTTAATTGGGTCACTGTTCCTTGCTTTTTTCACTTCCCCTCTACCCATTACCTGCATTTGTCACAACAAAGGAGACCCTGGGACCAACCCCCAAAGTAAGATTCCTTCCTCTTTCTTCCAGTCTTCTGAATTCTGTACCTCAGTCTGGTTTTTCTCATTGCACATGACAGAATGCCCAGGAACCACGAGGACACACCACACAATCCCAAGAGAAAAACTGAGGTAGGCATAGCACCGTTCTTTTTGCAGGGTGGCCCTGGAGACCCGCACACAATTATCACGAAGCCCCCTCTCCCCCAAGTAGCCACAGGGACTGCTGTTTACACTTTCTCGTCATGCTGATTTTCCTTCACTTTTTCACCCCCTCCCTTTCCAGACCCATGAGTGTGGTCCAGGCCTCAGCACAGGTTGGCTCTCCGGCTTGGCTTAGCATCTGCTTCCTGCTGACCCAGCTTCTCAGTTCTCCAACCTGTCCCACAAACCTCCCAGCTGACCTTTATCGCACTCCGCAGCCACACACACCCAGCACATGACAGCCAAATTTGTGTCCAGGTACCCACATCGCACACGTGGCAGCATGTCCGCACCCTTCCTACCCGCTTTACCTGCGTGGGTCCTGCAGTAAGCTCCCTCCTGAGTTCTCCCTCCCTCCAGAAGCCGGCTCTGACTACCTCTCAGTTCTGAACACAGGACTTAGAGTCCGCACTGCACAGCCTCACGTGATTTTGGCTGTCACTTGGTTGTTTTAAAGCCTTGAGTCTTCTTCCCATAAGACCGTAAGCTCTTTGAGATCAGGGACCTCAAGGCTTTATAAAAAGCACCCACGGGTCCTCAAAAACCGTCTTCCTCTATTAGCTCATGACAAGAAAAACAGACCCGTGTTGACTGCAAAGGCCTTGATGGAAATCTCCAGGTGCCCCTGCCAAGTCTTCTGCATTAACTGCCTGCCAAGTCATTTTTAAGAACTTCCAGATAAAGGGCAGAAGGAACCCTTATATAAATGTATGTATTTATTGCTTTTATGGTAGATAATTTATGCATCTGGCTCAAAACTTCAAATGAAGTCCAACTCCCACGTTTGTTCCTCGACCACCCAGTTCCCCTGCCGAGAGGCAAACAGTGGTGGTTTCTCCTTTATTTTTCAGTGGGTATTTGAGGCATACACAAGCCACGATGAACACATGCTCCCTTCTCCTCTCACTTTTGTATACACAAGCTAGCATGCATGGTTCTACGTCTTACATGTTCCGGTTAGCTGTGTGGCGACGTCATCCCATACCAGCACCTGCTGCACCTGCCCACATTTCGTCTTGTGGCCATGTAGACTTCCAGTGCAGGAATGATCCGAATTTATTTACACCATCTCCCATTGTGAGACAGTGAGGGTTTTTCTGTCTTTTGCTACCATTAGCAGTGCTGCAATGAACAGCCAGGTGGAGACACAATGTCATATACGTGAACGTGTCTGAGGGACAAATCCCTAGTGGAATTGCTGGGTCAGAGGGGAGGTACATATGTGATTTTTAAAGATATTTCTAGAGTGCTCTCCAAAGAGGCTGTACCCATTTACACTCCTCCCAACAAGGTGAGGGTGCCCCTCCCCCACACCCTCGCCAACCTAATAGGTGAAAACTTTCATGTCAGTGTCATTGGATTTGTGGTTGAGCTTTTTACATTTAAAAGCATGTGTGTGTGTTTGTACTCTGTTTTTATCCTCTGCCTACATTTGTGTTCCTGGTCTTTTTCTAATCAATGTATAGGAGCTCTTTATATAACATATTAGGGGAAGCAGCCCTTTGCTATACGAGCTGCAGATAATTTCCCCAGTTTGTTTGTCTTTTGACCTTGCCTTTGGGCTATTGCTAGGTGGCATTATTTTTCTCTAGTCAAACTGACCAGTCTTTGTTTGTATGACTCCTAGGTGATGCGTGCTTTGCTCAGAAGGGGGCAGGACCACCCACCCTCAGCCTCCCCACACACATCTGTTTTATTTTGTCAGTATAAGAAGCTTGGAACGACTTACCAGGTTTTGTGAGGGCAACTCGTACCCTCCAGGAGATCCCGAGTTTAGGGGAACACAAAGCGAACTCACCGTTGCAATTCTGTGTTGTAATAAATAAGAGGAGGCACATGGGAAACAGCCCGAGCTGGCCAGGGAAGGCTTTCCAAAGAAGGCCCCCCGGGCACAATGGAGGCATAACGAGGAGTCAGCTAGGTAAAGAATGGCCTTCCAGTAAAAGCGGCAGCACGTGCAAAGGCAAGAAGCAGCAGGGCCCGGTCAAGGTTGTCCAGTCTGGCAAGAGGACAGGGAGCCCTGCAGGGCTGGCAGTGTGTGCTAAGGGGTGGAGCTAGGAAGGCAGGCAGGGCCCAGAGGGCCAAGCACGTATGGCCTAGGAGTCGGGCCTTATGCTGAAGCAATGGGGCAGCAGCAGAGGGACACATCAGCCACGTAGGGTGAAGGCAGCCGGGGTGAAGGCTGGGCCCTGCCTCACAGGCTGCCGCCTCACCTAGCAGCAGCCAAGGCAGCCTACTGGGGCTCCAGGCTGCCAAACAAGCGTGCACGCTTCAGACCCAAATGTTCTATTCTGTCAGACTTCCAGAATGCTATAAAATCATCAGGGAAGCGAGCATCTTCTCTGAGAAATATTTCTCCCCAAGATGATGACAACTTCAAGAACTTTACCTCTTAGTGGGGAAGACACGACAGTGCTTATCACCCCCACCTCGGCCCCTCCAGCAGGAGGGGCCAGGTTAACGCAGTTTGGGCACTAAGCATAGCTCAGGGAACAATGGAGCTCTTCAGCCCTAGCCAGTTCACCCAGACACCCATTCAAAATGGGCAGGAGGGGTGCCCGACTGCCAGGGTGGAGTGCTGGCCGCAGGGATGGGGTCCCCAGCTGGCCCACATCCAAGGGAACATCTTGTTCCTTCCAGCCAATGGGTCAGTCCTACTGAGTAGCCACAGCTGTTTTCAGAGCTATCAGGCAAAGGCCTATGAACTTCTGTGCCCCTGTGACCTTTTACAACAGGCATTTTGTAGCAGGACTCCTGGGCAACTGTCTTCCTGAAGCGTCCAACACAGAGCCTGGCCCACAGTCAGCACATATAAGTAAATGGTAGCAGTTCCTGTTAAAATTGGAAAGCCTCACCATGTGTTAGCAGGTTGCTGAGGGAATGGAAGGGCAATGCAGACAGCAGGGAAGCTGGAAACCATTTAAGTGGAACTTTGGGGTTGTCTCTGGATTTCAGCTCCCCAGGCCCTCCCCAAAGAGCCTGGTTCTTTTTATTTTTATTTTTTTAACATCACCAACGGGTTTTATTTGTCACCGTGAAAAGTCTGAATTTTAAACAGATTCTCGGACAGGGACTCATATCCATCAGCTCGTTCAACATCAGCACCTGTCTGGTGCCCAGGAGCTTTCCCAGAACTGCCGCCTTCACCACGAAGCTCCATGAGTTCTCCCTGTTCAGACTTGGGCTTCTGCAGCATTTTGGCTTTTCTAACAAGGACGTCGTGGAGCGGATAAAAAGGCTGGCAGGACTTTCTATGTCTTTTCCAATGTTGTCTGGAATCAATGTCCAGATAGCACTTGACCATTTCTTTCAAGTCATTTGTCTGCACCTCTAAGGTCATGATTTCCATCATCTTCTTCCAGATTTGGTGGACCTGTTGATGCCGAGCATAAGAGGTCTTCCAAATCTGATTTCTGTGTTTTTTAGTAAAACCAACACAGCATCAACGAAGCAAATAACCATCCATAGTCTTGACATCGACATGAGCTTCAGTCATGCTCGGCCATTTTCTGACCGTGGAGCACATTTTCTCACAGGTAAGCTCCAGGCCACGGACGTGAGGCAGGCAGTTTTCGCCCTGAACATCCTCAGTGATTAACTTGAGTTTTCTATATGCAGCTTCATCATTCTGCAGATTATCTAGGCTCACTTCAAAAACACGACCCTGGAGACCATCCGATGCACTTTTGATTCCTTGAGTTCTCGTGACTAGTGTTTTCCCAAAATTTCTTATATTGAACACAGCTGGTGCCTTCACATCATACCAATCTTTCTTAGAAAATGGATCAACTACTGTTTCTTGGCTCCCTTCTTGCCGCCTTTTGTAAGGCGCTTATTCTTGCTGGCCGCCTTGGTGCTGCCCAGTACAACTCACGCAAAACGTTAGACGTCCGGGGCCGGGAAACCAAGAGGCTGGTTCTTGATGCTGCCATTTTAGTGATATTTTCTTTAGTGCCCTAAGGCAATTTTATCCCGATGGGTCACTTGATTAAGTCCAGCGTTGTAAAGATAAAAGCTCTTGGAGGCTGCTGGAGGCCTTGATTCCAGCCAGCAGGCTTCCTGGTACCCCCTCAAAGGCACCTGTATGCATGTGTGGGGTCCCACCTGGAAGGCAGGAGGGCAGGAAGCCAGCCCCAACCTCAGCTCCAAATAGGCAAAGCAGCCCCTCCCCACTGCAGCCACCAAGGAGCAGTGAGGTCAAAGGCCAGGCACAGAGGGTTTCTAGGGCCGGGCCTGTGTCTCTGGAGTCAGCGCCCCCCAGGCCCTGCCTCCATGGGGGCTGTTGCGGGGGTGGGCGGTGCAGACCCTCAGGCCCGTCGCAGCGCAGCAAAGCTGATGAGGACAGCAGGAAGCACAGGGCCTGGTCCCAGAGCGGGTCCAGCCCTGCTAGCTATGTACCTGTCACTGCATAAAGGGCCACGTCCACTTAGGGTCAGGGTTTTATTTTTCCCCAAATGAGACAATCTAGTTCAGCAAATGTTGGGAATGCTCACTGGTATGTTTAAATATCTAGCTTTAAGTCCCACTTATTTGGCATTTACTATGTAGGAGCCAGCCAATGGGGTGGTTGTTCTGCACAGATCATCTCAGTTCATCCTCTCAACAACTGTGTGAGGCTCGGATAACATAGATCAGGAAAGTGACGGTCAGAAAGGTCGACGCCTGAGCCCAGTCCCACTGCCAGCACAGGGTAAAGCTGGGATTTGAACTAGGGGCTGTCTGGCCTCAGAGCCCTTTGCCATTACCCTCCATATGACATGGGGCCCAAAGAGCCGCAGGCAGTGGTTGGCACAGACCCTTCCCCACCCATACCGAGCAATGCCCCTGGTCTCTGAGACCACAGACAGTCTGGAAAGGAAAACAGTGTCTCTCAAAGGTCACTTTATTTCCCAGTATCCCCATCTCACAGTATAGTCTGTGGGAATTCTCAGGGTCTTGCCACCTCACAGGCTTTCCCGACTCTGCGTGGTACCTGGGCACCCACCAGGGAGCTGAAGCTCCAAGGGCCTGGCCAGGGGCCCATCACACTGGGGATCTCCAGTTGAGGCTGTTTCTAAAAACAGTTCCTGGACATGGTGTAGACTCAGGGTGGGTCAGTCTCTCCTTGAATCCCCTTCCAGGGACACAGGCACAATATGGCAGCTTGCTCCTCTGGCTTGCTGGGCCTATCCCAGGAAAAGGGAGGGAGGGGCTCCAGAAAGCGGGCGTCTCCTGGTTGAAAGAAGCTGAGACCTGGGCCTTGGCAGTTAATGCAGAGCAGGGCAGGCCTTGGAGATTCAGCGAAGGCCTCCGTCCAGCACACTGTGCTGCTGTCCACCTCCACCGACGCGGCCTGGAAAAACACTGGGTGCAGAAGGACACATGGGACCGAGATCCTGGGTTCAATTCTGCTGCAAGCCAGCGTGCCGGGAGAGAACTTCCATCACTTTGTCCACAATGGTGTCCACCTCTGCCATGGCGCCCAAACCTAAGGAGCAAAGCTCTGCTGGGACCCTGCAGACTGAGGCAGGGCACCGCACCCACTCCCACCCCGCCCAGGGCCCCACAACCCTGTGCCTGAGAAGGTGGGACCTCCTGCCCGAGCCAGAGACCCCCAGGACATGTCCTAGGAACAGTCCCCACAGCCGTCATGAAGCATGCCTGCACACATACCAGGAATGACCCTAGCACCTTCCATAAACATTTCACTTCATCCTAACAACTCTGAGTGGAGAAACGGGGACGTCTATCTCCCAAATGAGAAGCTGAGCTCGGAGGAGAATGGTTTTGGTGAGGTCACCAAAGGCTAGCCTGAACCCAGAGGTGACCCTGGGCCGAAGACTGTGAGCCTGACTAAATGCCCACCTTGGTCGCCACACACCAGCTTCTTGGCCACACAGGGGATCTCCACGTAGCCGAAGGCCTTGAGCTGGCCCACCTGCTGCGAGGTGATGGGGTGTTCCCACATGGCGGTGTTCATCGCCGGGCAGAAGAGCAAGGGCTTCCTGAGGTCCCAGGCCCGGATGACACAGGTCTGTGAAGAAGGCCCCGGGTGGGGGGAGGGTGCCGGCTGCTCAGCCTGCCACTGCCCCCGGCCCGCCCGCCCCAATCCTACACACCAGCCTCTGGGCCACTGCAGCCTCAGCGTTGGGAAGACTGGGAGCTTTGGTTTGCAGAGAGCTCCCTCCTGTCATTCTGGGGTGGGGCCCTGTGTCCTCGCCCCACCCACCTGCCCACAGGCTCGGGAGCAGGGCCCCACACACCAGCGTACTCCAGCAGCCACCTCAAAGCTGACTTCCTCTCCTGTGCAGAAAGGTGTCCCTGTGCTCAGACACAAGGCTTCTCCACAGGCAGCCACACCTCGCAGGCAGAAGCAACCCTGGGATCCCACGGCCTACTCTGCAGTTACCCTAAAGCTCAGGACCAATCTGCTCAGCAGGTGGGGCGCATCCACCCCGACACTGTCTCTACTTCAAGGCCAGGTAGAGCTGTCAAAGAAAACAACACCTCTCTCACATATACTCTCTCATGAGCCCCCACTGCAGCCCTGCACGAAGGTGCTGTCCATTTCGCTGATGGAGAAGCTGTACCCCCTGGAAGGGGGTCATTGCTCCAGGTCACACACCCAGAAAATGAGCCGGGGCGTGAGGCTTTGCACAACCTCCACCATACCTCGCAGCCTCACTCCCACCCAGTTTCCAGGCCATCTCATCAGGTCACAGATCAGAGCAGCTGTGAAGGGGACCAACCAGCTCACAGTCTTAGCACTGTGGGCTTTGAAGTTGCAGACAGCTAGATTCAAATTCTGGCTGTGCTATCCCCTATTAGCAGCCGCGAGAACCTGGACAAGTATTTAATGCCAGGGTCTCAGTTTCCTCTCTGCAAAGCCCCTTCCCAGGCTGGTTGTGAGGACTGAGGGTGGAAATGCTTAAAGCCCTTTGCACAGGGCCTGGCAAAGTGTAGGCTACAGAAATAGCAACTCCTGTTGTGAGCACAGGCACAGGCTCCTGGGGCAGAAGGCTGCCTGGGGAAGACATGAGCTTGGCCCAGAGGAGTGGCTCCCGCTCTGACTCCCCAGGCAGCTCCTCCTCCAGTGCCCTGGGCCCCTTGGGGAGACAAGCTGGCACTCCCCTTTCCTGAAATGGAGCCTGAAGAGGGAGGAGTCCAGAGAACAATGAAATGAGCAGGCCAGAGCCAATGCCTCGCTGGCCTCCCTGGTGCCTCTGCCTTCTCCTGGGGACAGGAAGGAAGCAGGACAGTGCACGCAGGATCCAGCTACTCGGTAGCCCCAGACACCAGCATGTGTTTCCCACCAAGACCTCTCGATTCGGCTCAGAGTAGACAGGTTCATACACACTTCCTCTTGGCCCTGTGCCATCTGCTGCTTCTGCGTAAGTCATGGGCATACCTAGAAGAGCCCCCCAACTTCATGTGGGGTGGGGTGGGGGTGGGCTGGGTTTTCTGCGGGTCCCAAAACACAGCACACTGACCAGAGCAGAACACCATGCCCTCGCTGTGCCACCTCTCCAGCTCTGCCCAGTGCCTCTCCAGCTCAGCACTTCCTGGACTAACCACAGCTCCTCCAAAGCTTCCAGCAGCAAGAGGCACGAGGCGGCATCTGTTCTCACGGTCACGTCTGTTTGGCCAGCGCTGTGCTCGGCACCTCAGGCCCTGCCCCTGGGAATCCGCTTGGCAGAGAGACGGCCTGGGACCTGGTCAGGAGGCCAGCTCTCAGCTAGACTGGTGACCCGGGAAGTCACCTCCTCTCTCTGGGTCTGCTCGGCCAGTTAGCACAAAGAAGGGGCCGAGGCCTGAGACGGCCAGAGGCCGGTGGCGATGCCAAAGGCCGGAGGCCAGCGCACAGATTCATACTCCTAATGCTGTTCTAACAGCACCCCAAGGGCTAGGCCCTGCACAGGAGGACATCTGAAGGAGGGAGGTGGCGGGAGCCATCGGCGATGGGCCAGGCCAGGGCTGAACCCCTAGGAGTTGGGGCTTCACCCACATCTGCGGGTTGCTGCCCAGCAGTGGGGAGCCTGGAGGTTTGGTGACAGGCTGCTGGTCATACACGGCTGGGACCCACTTCGCTTCCCGGGCTCCACCGCCCTGTCAGTCTTGGTACCGGCCCCACTGAGAAGCTTCCCGGTCACACTGCCCCTAGGCTCGCCCACCTCTGCGTGCCCCCACCCCACTCCTGGCCACATAGTCTGCATGGCTCCACCTCTGGACACCCTATGTTCTTGTCCAGAGAATCTGAGCAGATTCTCTGAGAAGTGCCTTTCATACCATCAACAAGCATAGGAGGAGACTAACTTTCTATCTGACCCCAAACAATGTTGACCCAGCTTCGTTATTCACTTCTTCATCATATTAAACTCTGAGAAACACCTGGCTGTTTGCCAAAGTAAAATTACTAACTAACTTCTACATACAGTAAGTATCTAGTGAGCGCCTACTATATGCCCAGCACTGTGCAAGGCGGACTCTGCTGTCAAAGCGCTGACTGGGTTCATTTAAGACTGGACCACACACCAGAGCAGACGCCATTCTCGCCGGCCGGTATGAGTAACCAAACCTTCTCCTCGCAGCCTGTGAGCTCCCTGTGTCTGTGTCCCTCAGCATGGAGCCCCACGCACGGGAGGTAAAAGCTCAGTGCATGAGGAACGGGGTCAGGAGGCAGAGGGAGGGAGGAGAGAGAGCACGCCTGACTCTTCCTGGATGATCAAATAAACAAAGGCCCTTTAAGGACAGTAGCTCCCTGGAAGTCCCTTAGGCCCTGAACAAGCCCCACTTTGTACAGCTGGACGTCTGTCCCTGTCCTGCACTACCCATCAGCTCCCACTCTCACCCTGTCGTTCTCCTCTCTTCTGTTCTAGTTTTCCACAACATACAGGAAAACCGCATCTCCACCTGTGGCTAAAGCCACAGGAGAGATAAGTGTGCGTGAGAGACCATGAGGAAGTAAACAGGCTTATCGGTTGCCCACGTGGATATCCAGATCCTGGGGAGAAACAGAGCTGAGGGGGGCAGACAATGGTGCTTGGCAGGGAGGCCGACAGAAGGGCAGCTCATGATGAAGGACAAAGGGAGAAGGGCGGAGCGTCAAGGGGCAGGTGAGAGGTGGACAGGCTCAGAGAGCACCCGCACGTCAGGACCAGTCTTCTGCCCACTTGCCAGAGCGCAGGTTGCGGGGGAGGGGCAGGGGACTGTTCTGAGCAAAGCAGCCCATGTGCAGGACTCCAAGGCGGCAACCTCGTCCAAAGACAGTCTGCAGCTCGGCAAGCTGGGAGTGAGGCCCAGGAGGGCGGAGGGCAGAGGGAGTCACTCACAAGCAAGTTGTCGCAGATGCCACTGGCCACCTTCCCGAGAGTGTTGGCATCAAGTGGAGCCACCAGCATGAGGTCTGCCCACCTCCGCAGGTGAATGTGGAGAACGGGGTCGGACCGGCACTTCCACATCTGGCAGAGGGAAAGAAATGGGGTCACTGGGCCAGCCAGTCTCTCGGTGTGGGGAGAGGAAGGGGGAGAGGAGTCCACACAGCCAACGACAGCACGTCGGGAACCCGGGAGACCACCTGCACGACCCCTGCCCAAGTCCACTACCGTCCCTCTGGCAGCTACGCTGGGAGCATGGGCTGCGGAGCCAACAGCCTGACAGAAACCAGGCCTGAGGAAACAAACGCCCCTTGTCTCTCTGAGCTATTCCCTTTATGGTTTGGTTTTCAAGAGAACTGACATCTGGCAGGGAACTCCTGGCCTGTCTGCTTGAGGCAGATGCTTGGGTTGTCCAAGCCGGTGGAAGGGCTCTGGGGCAGCGAGAGACGGAGGGGGTGGGGTGGGGAAGACGGACCAGCCAGAACCGTCTAGGCTGAGAATGTTTAAAACTGCCTGGCAGGGCCCCCTGTGAGGCCCACCCTCGACGCCTGTGAACCGGCCAGTGCCCAGCCCTCCGTGGGAGAGCAGCTGCAGGGCCCGGCAGCCGTGGGAAGTGAGGCCCTCTTCACGGCCCTGACACGGGAGCCACGTGGACAAGCCTGGTGGGAACAGAGCTGCTCTGTGGCTTCATCAGCCCAGATAAGTACAAGGACACTGGACCTCAGGCACGAGGCCAGAGCTGAGCTCGGCCTGGAGCAGGGGAGGCTGCGGGCCAGAAGCGACACACATGTTTTCCTCATTGCCTCTGCCCCGAGGGCCCTGGCGCTGACTGGAGCCTGGCCTGTCGCTGTGGCCACCAGGACCATGGGCTGCAGGAGACACTCCCGTCCCGTCCTGTCCTGCTGGCAGAATACGTGGACTCAGCCCTGGCCGCACTGACCTCCCATTCATCGGTGTCGCTGTAGAGGGTGACGGGGATGTCCTGGGGGCTGTAGAAATGTTTGGCTCTTTCAGTTGTGACCACCGCTACTTCCAGCTGTCACCAAGACAAAGTGGGGGGGGGGGGAAGAAACTGTTACCAGAGCCACCCCTGGAGGCCACATGAGGCCAGGCCAGGAAAGCTTTCCTCACAGCCTGGCTACAGAGAGGACTTGTCCCTCCCTGGCAGTTTGCATAGCTACTTCCTCAGTCACCCAAAGGTCAGGCCCCACAGGTGCGGCTGTTTCACTTCCCTATCTGAGGGACTACTGACGAATGGGTCACCAACTACCCAGTGTATATAAAGCTGCAGGCTACTGCCACTCGAGGCGTGAGGAGAGAGGAGAGGCAGGGCTGGTCAGGAAGAAGGCAGAGGCCCTTCTTGAACTTCCAGAGACAAGGACTCACAGGCTACAGACAGGCTGCAGGAAAACCGAACCCAGGTGGCCTCCACTCACGGGGCCAGAACAACGTTTACCTTCCCACTACTCATTTACCAGATGAGTTCATAATACAAACAGGGGGTGGTTCCGGAGGCTACCAGACGCGGGGCTGAGAAGCAGCACAGGCCGCGTGAAGCTGAGCCGACCAGGGAAGGTGCACAGGAAAGCTGACGGGACGGATGTCGGAAATCACATGGTTGGGGGACAGGTATCCAGGAGAGAGGACAGTCAAGCGCAACAAGGGCGGACTCATCGACCCAGCAGAGCAAGGGTCGTGGGTGGCAGTGTCCGGGCCAGACCCAGCCTGCAGACATGCTGTTCGGCCTGCATGGGGTCATAATAAACACTTTTGAGCCAATGTATGCAAATCAAAAAATAGAAAATCTGCCTTCTCTATTATTATTATTATTATTAGTTTCAGGTGTACAAAACAACATAGGGATCAGACATTCACACCCCTCACAAAGTGATTACACCCCCCCGTCTACTACCCACCTGACACCATACATAGTTATTACAATACCATTGATTATATTCCCTAGTCTGTACTTTACATCCCCTGACTGTATATTTTTAAAATTATATTTGACATTCAACATTATTTTATCATAGTTTCGGGTGTACAGCATAGTGATTAGGCATTTATATAATTTACAACGTGATCCCCGATAAGTCTAGTACCCATCTGACACTATACACAGTATTTACAATGTTATTGACTGTACTCCCCATACTGTATTGCACATCCCCATGACTATTTTGTAACTACCAATTTGTACTTCCTAATCCCTTCACTTTTATCACCCAGTCCCTCAAACCCCTCCCATCTGGCACCCATCAGTTTGTTCTCTGTATCTCTGCGTCTATTTCTGATTAGTTTGTTCATTTATTCTATTCTTTAGATTCCACATATAAGTGAGATCATATGGTATTTGTCTTTCTGTCTGACTTGTCTCACTTGGCATAATACCCTCTAGGTCCATCCAAGTTATTGCAGATGGTAAGATTTCATTCCTGGTTTCTCTTGAAAACCTGAAAGTTCTGTGCTGGGCCCACATTCCTATTGATGCCTCGATGGTACTAACAGCTACCTCTGGATGGGGTGTGCCTGTGCCAACTCGACCTAGTGCCCAGCCCTCCCCATCGTCTCACTGAGGCCCCCACTGCTCATTCGTTTCCTGCCTTCTATGGGGCAGTGTTCTGCATGCACTGAAGAGCAAAGTTGGGAGCAGGGAGGAGAAGTGTCAGAGAGGAAGCCTGCAGAAGAACTTCAGAAGCCTGGTGTTCCCAGCTGGACTGGAGAGCTCTCTGGCTTACCCGTTCTCCCTCTCATTTCCCTGGAGAATCTACCATACTCAGAACTTATAAAAAACCTCAGGGAGCCTTTTAAAGGTCGTTTAAACCAAACGCCCACTGAGCACTGGAGTCCCCTCTAGGACAGCCCTGAACAAGCCTTGTCTAGTTCTGAGCAAAATGGCCTAGGAACGGGGCTGCCATCCCTCCATTGAAGCAGCCCTGGAGATGCCTCAGGACCAGCACAAGTGGGGAGAGCAAGGGAGGCGGGATGGTGCTGAGATTCTAAGGTACAGACAATGATAAAGTAAGGTGTGGGGCACGCGTGGGGAGTTAGAGAGAACCGTAAGAAGAGTAACTTTCAAATGTGCAGAAAAATTTAATCTACACAATAAAGGACAGGAAAGGGAAAAAAGAAGCAGAGAGAACACATGAGGAGAAAGCATTAAATAAGGTGGCAGAAGTCCTAATAAAATAGTAATTATAGTAAATATATGATGGGTTAGACTTCCTGATCAAAATTCAGACTCTCGTATTGGATGTTTTTAAATCCATTAATCACATCAAAATGTGTCGAAATAGACACATTTAAAACAAAAGGATATGCAAAGGTTAAATGAAAGAATAAACTTTCAGTTCAATAAGGTGGATTAAACTCTGCTCCCTCTCAAAAGCCCAGTGAAATAAAAGGGATTTTGTACAAGGTATGAACCACCAAGAACAAAGAGAAGAGGACGAAACCAAATCAAACAAAGCAAAATAAACAAACAAAAAACCCAGCAGTTATGATATGTAAACACATTTTTGGAAGACGGAAGTGGAAGGAGGTATTAACAGATCAAATGAGATCAGATTAGAAGAAATCAGATGCTTTTTTTTTTTTTAAATGAACATTCAGGGAACAAAAAAGAACTCTTGGAAACTAAAATTATAGTGAAATAAAAAACTCAATGTAAGTTTAGAAGAAATCATCCCTAAAGTAGAATAGAAAGAAAAAGAGATGGATAACAGCAGGAGAAAAAAAAAAGAGAAAATCAGATCAACCCCAGAGGTCCAAAATCTGACAATAATGATTCCCAGAAAGAGAGGACAGAAGAATAGAGGGGAGAAAATTACAAAAGAAATGAAGTAAAGTTTCCCAGAACCGAAGAACTCAGAGGTAGGAGCCATCTCTTCTGCCTGTAGGGGTTTGAGAAGGTGTCCCATCATTAGGCCCAGGGAACCTGGAGAAGGAGGTCCCTGGAACCACTGCAATGACTGCACACACATCAGCTCTTCTGGAAGCCACATCCTCCTGCTGTTCTATAGGGAGTTTGCAACCAGCAAAAATTCAGAAGAGTTCTTCTCACCTGTGTTGCTACTAAGCCACAGTCCCAGGCTGTGCCTGCACAGTTACTTCTCGGGTCCCAAAAGCAGTGTCTCACATTTCTCTGGTAAAGGCCGCCTTTCCAGAGTCAGCCCACTGTTTGCTAGATCTATGGAGAACTCCTGAGATCTCAGTCCTGTTCCTCGGGGATGTTCTCAGCCAGCACTATCACCAGTAGCCCCTGAGATACAAATCCAAATCATAACAGAACAAGGTCAAGAACACAGCCCCTCCACAAGGTCCGCAGGCTGGGGGTAGGGCTGGGAAAGAACCCTTCCCAAGTAGGATCTTTCACTGGTTGTAAATGTGCTGACATCACCAGATAGTCAGGCGATACTCTAAGATTACATCCAAGGCCTCACCTAAACCTAAAAATACTTCACCTAATATTCACAAAAATAAACTAAAATTGCTATGCCTTATTCCCAGGGAGCCCAACCAAGCCCCAGCCATTTCCTCAGTGCTTTTCTAACTGCTCACAATCTGTGAGGGCCACCTCCCTTGTCTTCGTGATAAACAGACTTGTCACCTCCAGCCCCCAGCCCTTCTACTGTCTCCCCCACATCCTGTAGGCCACCAACCACAACCTCAGCACCCCAAGACAGAACTTGCCCAGGTCAGGAGATGAATCACCCACTTGGGTTCATGTCCCCCCTACCTCCATTTGTCCTACTTTTTCAAGCTCAAAAAAGAAAAGATGGAAACAAAATAGAGCTCAGGAGTCCCTCCCATCCCTTTCTGTCTATCCTAAGGTTATGCCATTGGCCTCCAGCACCAGGCAGTTTTGTTGTTCTTTTTCCAAATACATGTAACAGCCCTCTTGGTTGCCCTGGGTTTCACTGCAAGCTTCAGCTCACTCTGGACCATATTCTACTTTCATCTTTGTTACATGTCCTCCTTCTCTCCAACTGCTTTCCAACAGGTAGCCATAGCTGTTTCTGGTCATGGCCTACTTTTCCTCATGGGGACCACTTTTTCATTTCTAAGAGCTTCCCAAGCATCCTGAACAATTTCCCAGTTCATCCTCTCTCTATTCTAAAATTTGGGAAGCTGCTTCCTGAAGATCTAGTTTTCCTACTCTCCTCAATTCCCAAACTGCCTGCTGGGTCTCCAAGTAAAGACTGTCTGGGGCCAGCCTTCAGAAACATTCCCAGTTTGGTAACTGGCCTGTTTAGGGGCACCCTTCTCCTTCAGCTCTGCCGTCCCTCTACGGATGACCCCCTCAGGGTCTCCGAGCCTTACTATGGCCTCTCCCTGGCCCCTGGAGAGTTCCAACCAAGGGTCCAGTAGGCCTCCCACCCTGGGCATAAGCCCCTGCTTGAAATCTTCCCTCTCAGCTCCTCCTCGTCTCTCCGTTGCTTCCTCTCTGACTACCCTCCCAGGGGACACAGTCATTGTTCGGGAGCATTGTTCGGGTCACTGTCTTTACCCAAAGAGCAATGTGAAGAGTATGTGATGGGCCCATCTTTCCTGATGCTCCTCCCCAGACTCAGGAAGCAGCCACCTCTCCCTGGCAGTGACCCTGACCCCAGTGCTGTCCAGCAGGCCCAGACCAGTTTTTCTGGTTTAAGAGAGATGTCCCTTGATCTGATTCATCAGCCCTGTCTGCTTTGTTCTTTCCTTTTCATTTTCATTCACTCTGCCAAAAGGTCCTGAGAGCCAAGGGCCCAGCCCTGGATTTGTACACATTAAAAACCAACAAGTTGTGTTACCTTCTGAGATACTGAATAACTCAGACTATCCACCCTGACCTTCCCCCAGTGGGTGCCAAGGAGCCCTGGCAGGGCAAAGGGCTCCTGAGGGTAGGGATCCTCCTGGGCTTTTTCTTACACCCTCCTGCGTCCTGGCAGAAGCAGGATTGGGCATTAAAACAATCTCCCACACACTACAGACTTCCCGAAAGGCAGCTCTGTGCTTGGTCCCCTGGTGAGACCACTGCCAACAGTTTTTCTATCTACTGTTTTAATCCTGAACCTCTGTGATGTGTCCAAGGTTGGCCCGAGACCCTATTAAATGACCTGCCTACATTTTGCCTAGCATTTGGAGATTCCCTCCTGACACCAGATGGCAAGTCTGGGCTACTCCTCTCTGCTGAAGAGACATCAGCAATCCCATCTGGGGTTCCTGAAGTCAGTGAGGGGAAACACAAACAGAATTTGGGGTGATACCTCCTCTTCTACTTTTGGGCCCCTCGTCTGTCCCAGGCTGCTTCTGGGCAGGTTACCAAGGAGACCTGTGGAGAAGCACTTTCACAGCCACAGGAGACAAATCCTGTGACTGGAATGTCCACCTCCAATCCCATTTCTGGCCTCCACCCACTATAACCATGAGCTAGTAGCACCCCCTCCCCAAGTTATGACAACCAGAAATGTCCCCTGGGAGGGAAAATAACCTACTCTACAGAATTATACAACAGAACTCTGCAGTCACAGAAACATGCCACATCTGTGCTACCCAGTATGACAGCCACACGTGGCTATTGAGTACTTGAGATATGGCTGGTGTGACTGCAGACCTGAAATTTTTATTTCATTTAATTTTAATAATTTAAATTTAAACTTGAATACGGCTAGTGGCTACCGCACTCCATAGCACTGCTTTGGTCTGTGCAAGTGAAGAAGAGCCCCAGCCGGAAGCCCCAGCTGAATGGCTGGAAAACAGCAGGTGTTTCTAGGAGGGTATGTGCCGATGGCTCCACAGGCTACTGATGAGGATTCTAGAGAGGAAGCACCAGCAGTGCATGACTTAAGCTGCCATGAGGCAAGGAAGCCTGAGCTTCGGCAGCTCGGGCCCCTGGCTGGCAGCGCAGCAAAGGCCCCCGACACAGGGCCGGCCAGTGCTGACTGGCAGTGCCCAGGGCCTGGGAGCCCGAGAGGGAGCGGACCGAGCATGAGCATGGAGGTAGCAGGTGTACGCTAGGAAAAAGAAGTCCTGGTGCCCAAGGAACCAGCACACGGGTGTGAAGCCTTGTTAACAAATCCCCAAATCGCCCGAAGGTGTCTGGTTGGTTGAGCGCATGTCCCGATGGCTCAAAATGGCTCATAATGTCTCAACTAGCAAACATTTACTGAGCCTACTATGCACACGGAGGCCAGAGCTGGTCAGACAGAGCTCTGTCCTCAGTAGAGCTCAGTCTAACAGGTGGGTGGTCATATGCAATCCCTGGACAGACAGCAAGGCAGGCCAGGTGAGAGTCCACAGTGCCTGGGGCTTCTCCTCCGCAGCCCCACTTAGCTACAGCACAAAATGCGCGCTCTCCAGGTCTGAGTTCCTCGAGTTCACTCATTGACAGGAGTCCGGAAACCCAGCCTCAAGCCTCAGTTCTGCCAAATCACTGGCTGGGGGATCTCAAGCAAATCCCCCTTCCTCTCTGGCCCTGCTTTTCCCTGTGAGCCAGGAGCCACTCGGACTACATGGCCTCCAGGAGCTCGTCCAGCCCACACTGCCATCCCAGCCCTCTTGTGACCCTTGTCCTTTCCCATGAGGCTCTGCCTCCAAACGGGCCTCCTGGGGGAGCTGGTATTCTGGTTGCACCAGCCCTTCCTGCCATTCAAGGAGGACTGAGCTGCCAATCCCTCTGTGTCCTTCCCCAACCAGAGAAACCTCAGAGGCAGACTGCAGAGGCGCTCCATGGGAATGTTGTTTGGGGGTACCAGGGAAGAAGCCTGGGGTATAGGACCCCTCGGCCTGTGCTGGCTGCCTTTGGCCAGCAGCCTGCAAAACTCACGCCCGGGGAGAGCAGGCCCAGGAGGAAGGGGCCAGCCAAGCCAGCAGAGGCCTGGGTAGCTGTCTCGGGCCTGTACAGCTAACCAGCCCAGTTGCCACAGCAGGACCACAGAGCAGGCAGGTGGTCCCGCCCGGAAGAAACAAAAACCTCAAACCAGGCCTTGTTTTTCGTGCTTGCCTTTCCTCCGTGAGCACTGGGGGCCGGGGGGAGGGGAGAACATAAAGTCACAAAGAATGTTCCATAATATCCCCACTGAAAGCTCCACTGACTTTATAAATACAAGAAATATACACAGAGGGTAGAAAATTAAAATTGAACAGAACAATATAAAATGAAAAATGCGAGGCTCCCTTCCTGTCCCATCTCTCCACCAGGGTAACCACCTCCATGGGGAAAATTTCAGGCACTAACTCAGGTCTAACAAAAAGAATCCTACTGTATACCACGGGTGGCAAGCTTGTGCTATAAAGGGCCAGGTACTATTTTCGGTTTTGTCACAACTGCTCAACTCCTAGTAGCAAGATTGCAGCCACCGGCAACACATAAATGAGTGAATACGACTGTATTCCAATAAAATGTGATGGACGCTGAAATTGGAATTTCATATACCTTTATGTGGCACGAGATAGTCTTCTTTTGATTTTTTAACCATTTAAAAATGTACAAACCATTCTTAGCTCACAGGCCGTAACACAGAGCTCACGGCGGCTCTGGCCTACGGGCCACACTTGCTGACACCTGCACCTGGCTCGTGCACTGGCATCTCACGGGTTGTCCCACGTCGGCACAGAGACCCACTCATCCTTCTAAACCACTGCCTCGGAATCCCTGGGCATGCAGTACCATGACTGCTCCACACCTCTCTATTACTGGACGTTTCCTTTGTTTCCAGTTTTGTTTTTGTTTTGAAATGATAAACAATGCCATAATGAAAATCCTTACACATATGATCAACTTTTATAAATATACCCCACGGGGTTCAGGCCTATGTGTGAGTCAAGGCCTGTGCACAAGTGTGATTTCTCTAGACATTTACCAAATAGTCCCCTAGAAAGCGAAATTTATTTCACACTGCATATGAGTGCAGCCCTCTTTCCCTCACCCTTGACAGCTCTGAAGGTTCCGATGGACATTCTGCACATTTATCCTTCTCGAAGCCCACAGCCCGCCAGCTCCCTGGGTGGGAGATTTTCCCACCTTTAGATATCCCCTTCTGGCTTGCAGTCCTGCTGACGCCTGCCCTGGCGAAGCGAAGGAAGTGCCTGTCTTCTCCTCCCAAGTGAGAAAGATGTCAACCAAAGGGCAGAAACCGATTGAGCTGACAGTTCAGACATAAGTGCCACCTAATTACAGGATAATTATGGAACTTCAAAACACCCTGAAGCCCTTCAGCCCGGGACATTCTCTCAGGCTGCCTGTGCGTCGTACTCCTTTGTGCCCTCACATCTAAAATCCTCTACGACGGTGCCAGAACCTAGTTCCTGGGAGGGTGTGGCTGGGGTCTTGGAGATGGATCATTTGAGGACCTGCCCCCCACTTCATTGCACAGAAAAGAAAACTAAGGCCATAAAGAAGAACGGACTTGCAAAGGGTCCCGGGTGAGACATCCTCCGCTCAGCTGCCTGTCTTGAGGCAGGGCCGATCCAACTCCCTCCACTTCACATAAAGGCTCCAAGGCTTCTTTCCTGGTGGTCCATCTCCCCAGCTACTGGTATGTGATGCTTGAAGCCAAATCAACCCCTCTCCATCGCCCCTTACAGTCTCCCCGGTCTGGCTCTACGCAGTGGCTGTCCTGGGATGCATGGACACACTGGTGAATCAGGAGTTAGGAGCCAGGTCTGCAGAACCATCCAGCTGGCTGCAGCCCACACCCCAGCTGCTCGTTTGCTAGTCAAAATCTAGGTATGCCTCAGGGAGCCTTGGCATGTAACCTCATGACGGGAGAAGAGCTGAGAAGGAACAAAGGCTGCTCCTGGGGGTGACGCAGAAAAGGCGAGCTCAGCACCATCAGGGAGGTGGGGAAGTGCTGGGGCACAGGCCACTGCCTTGGGGCCAAAAGGCAGCCAGGGATCCCCCTGGCTACCATGCCTCACAAGGACCCCACCGAGCGAGTCAAGCTCTTTGGGGAGCTGTCTACCTGCAGGAGGAGGGGGCCGAGAGGTGAGACGGATGTGGGCCCTCCACTGGGGCAGGTGGACGGTGAGTCCCGCAGCTCTTCCCACAGGGACTCTCTCACCATCCCAACACCCCACACCACACAGCTGGCCCAAAGGACATGACACCAGGGGAAGAGGGGAAAGCACAGGAAACAGTGTTACGCGCTTCCACGTGCCGGGAGCTGAGCCGAGTTGTTGCACAAGATGGCAAACTGTTTCATCTGTGTCCCCCTCCCTCAGCCTTGACAAGAGCCTGAGGGGATGGGTGGCAGTCGTTATCCTTATTTTAAACCAAGAAAGACATGTTCCAAGAGGCTAAGTCAGGACATCCTTCCTCCCTGGTCAGTGCCCTCTGGCTGCCTGACTTTCGACTTCAACTCCAGCCAGAGAGGAAGAGCTGAGTCTGGCACCGCCTGACCCTCAGCGGACTAGGCTACAAGGACTGGGGTGGGCTAGAGAGCCTCCCTGCTCCAGGCCACCCTTTCCTCACGCCCCTAAAGATATAAATGCTGTCTGCACGGGATGGCAGGAAGCGTGGAGCTGCCGTTTCCCTCAGCTCTGAAGCTGCCCATCTGTTTCCTGGGATAGGACTCCCTGCTCCTACCCACCCCCAGGCCGGAAATTCACTTGCTCTGGGGCTATGGGAAAAGGGAACTACATGGCTCCCTGCCTCACCAGGAGGCATGGGCAGAGGCTGCCGCCGCTGCAGCCCCTTCCAGGCTCCCACCCTCGCAGCTCCAGCTGTCTCCTGCCAACAGTTCTGGGCACAGCAAGGGTGGCAGGCCCCAGGTGGCACTGCCCCAGCAGCACCAGTTCCCAGGCTCAGAGCAACGGAACGCTCTTCCCTCCCACCCCCTCTGGCCTGGCTGGCATCCTGGCTGCCTGCTTCACTGCTTGTCCCAGCCTGGGAGGTGAGGTGAGGGGCTGACTTCTGGGTAAAAGTTTGTGGAAAGTAAAAAAAAAAAAAAAAAAAAAAAGCGAGCCTTCCCAGCCCCTGCCTAGACTCCCCACATGGCCATCTGCGTGTGAGCAGTGCCCCCTGCTGGGCACACCGCGTGCTTCCACCCGTGGAAGCCATCTGCTTTAGGTGCTGTGCAGACACCAACAAGGAAAAAGGCCTGCGGGCCCAGGGACTTAGCACCATCCCACGAAGCTAGTGTCCGACAACACGGTTAGTGTCAAAGGCAACGGATGGTTCCACATCTTAGTCAAGACTCCTTCCTTTCCTAGACCTTAGTCAAGCTCCTCTGAGTCACTTTTGCGACGAGGCCCATCCTTGAGCCTTCTCCTCAACAGCAAGAATCCTGCTAAGTTGGTTTCTCCAGAAGCCCCTACGCTCATGCGTGAGCAGCCTGGGTGTCTGTTCCCTCAGGCTCCTCATCCCCCAGCACTCCCAAAGGACGTCTGACCACCCTGCCTGCCTTCAGCGGGCATCCGTCGGACGCGTTAGCCAGAATCCGCCACTCCACCCCTGACTGTTAATGTTTCTTCTTAGTAGTTTTCCATCCACTGACGTCCACCTGCTTCTTGGCTATAAATCCCCACTTTTCCTCACTGCATTCAGAATTAAGCCCAGTTCTATACTGAGGTCTCTTTTCCTTTATGGCAGTTTTTCTGTATAAAATCTGTTTTTACCACTTTAATACAGCAAATGAGTTTTAAAAGGAAGGGAGCACAACCACATGGGCTGAGGCAGGCCCCGGGTGCATAATTTGGAAAGGCAGAGAGAAGCAGAGGGCAGTGCAGCCTGGCAGGGGCTGGCCAAAGCCAAGGTCATCTCAGGGAGGCGGGTGGGGCAGTGGGAGGCCAACAGAACAAGGAAGGCACAGGGACCCCAGAGGAGGAAGTGGGGTTGTCATCTGATGCTGTTGATTGTTTAAAGCCTTGAACTTTTCCTGCAGAAGAATCTTCCCCAGAAGCCCAACAGAGAAAACTGATCAAAGTTCAGGTGGTCTGGCCAAGGGCAGGGGGCGAAGCCCCCCACCCCCACACACCGTGCTGGCTCCTGGGCAGGTCTGAATACTTGAAAGAGCAGAGCTGCTGGCAATGCCCCGGAGGTTCCAGTGCATCTGGCCTGAGAGGACAGCCACAGTGTCTGAGGACAGAGCCACAGTGTCAAGACAGAGTGACCACGGGGGCAGGGAGCCCGAGGCAGCAAGGGGGCACTGAGACTGGGCTGCACTTCCCCGGCTAGCCCCCGCCCACGCCAGCACCTCCAGGAATCTCAGGGCCAACACAGGGACGCTCAATCCCTGCATTCACTGGAGAGCTCCTTTCCCAGCCTCCCCTCCAGCTCTGTCCACAATATCTAATCTAGCTCCTGGTTACACTGTGACACTGGTGTGTGTCCTGTGTCCCCCTCATACCAATGCACACAGAAGACTTCCCCAAACACCACAGTTAAGGAAAACCCCAGGCACTGAACGAAAATGAGCTGGCCCCAGGAACAGCACCTGCCTAATGTCAGAGGCTGCCACGCTTGTGTAGTAAGGATACTCACGCCAGGAACGTCCAAAAGCCTGGACACCAGAAGAGGCACCTTCAGGGCTGCGACACTCCCAGTGACACCCACAAGAACGTGGAACTGTCTCTCTAGCAAGGGCGCAGCAGCTGGACATGAGGCCTTTGGTTCCATGTGGGGGCTGGTGGCTTCAAGTCCTGGGAGCCTGCCAGAACGAGGCTCCACAAAGCTCTTCAGGATTGCGGGTCTAAAAGCAGAACAAGGGGCCCCCACTTCATTCACACAACCAAAATATATTGAGCAGCCAGTGTTAGACCCTGGGTCTTAGCTGGGGCTCCTGACGGATCCGCAGTCCCAGGTCTGGGAGCACAGTTTGATAAGGTCAGACAGCCTCAGCACACACAGCCCAGTTACAATGCAGCGTGACCAGTGCTGTGAGGAAGGCCCATACCGGAGGCTGTGGCCGCCCGGGAGTGACTGTCTGAGGACGTCAGAGACCAAAAAAATGACATTCAGGTTGAGTCCTGAGAGACGAGTAAGTTTTCCAGAGAAAGAAGGAAATAACTTTGCAAGAAGGAGCAATCTTGCAAAGATGAACAAGCTAAAGGAGGGTAGCAGGTTGGGAAACAGAGTAGCTTGGTAGTGCGGCTGAAGTGTGATGGGGGGCGGGGGGTCAGGCTGCAAAGTCAGGTCAAGGGCAGCGTCAAGGGTGGTGAGGGCCACGGGGAACTTTCATTTTGGCAAGATGGTTTTTGGTGACCATGTGGAGGGGGCCCTGATGGTGGTGACATTGGAGGGGACAGGGTAAGAAGCTGCTCTAGTGGGCCAGGCTGACGACGGAAGGGAGTGGCAGGATGGGGTGGGTTCCAGGGATACCTGTGAGATGGAGCCCTAGGCAACAAGGGCGTCTGGGTGCTTTAGGGAGTGGAGAGGTTTGCCTCTGCCCCGTCCCTGTAGATCAGACTGGACACCACTCCACAAATCCACGCCCAGGAAGAGACAAGCATAAAGGGGAAGCTGGCCACCCTGGGGGACCCGCTGCTGGTTTATTCCTCTGGCAGCTGTTGCTGGAAGTGAGTGCCCGTGATCATCTGGCTGACGGACACTCTGCAGGCAGGGCCAGCAAAACCGACTCATTCTGATCACTGATTCCATTCGTTCATGTTTCCTCGCCTCTCCCTCTCCACTGCCCCACCACAGCCACCACCACCAGCAAGCTCCCTGAATGTGTGACCAGGTCTACTCGCCAACCGCCAGGCACCTGGTGGGTCCTGAACATCTGCTGAGTGAATAATAAATTGTACCCTCTGCAGCGGGGTGGGGCAGAAGACAGAAGCCAGCCTGGGAATCAGGAGCCCTGGGCCCTGCTCATGGATGTGCTCCTGACCTGGGGTGCGACCTTGGCCCAGGGTACTTCCGTCCCCGGACCTATCTCTTCATTTGAAAAATACAGAGGTAGAACCAGGTGATCTTTAAAGCTCCTACCAGCAGAGCCTTCTGTGTCAATGCAGAGACGGCAGTGCTAAATGCTCTCCACACTGGAGGGTCCCAGAAGATGTGCACAACCAGCAGGACAGGAGACGCCACGGCAGACCCTCAGGGGGACGTGCCCGAGTCACCCTGTGGCTGCCTCCACGGCTGCACACCCACAGGGGGGCCTCCTCTTCACTCCACAGGCCCCTGGGATCCCAAGGGCCTCTTTGCCCAGTATTTGCCTTCAAGACCCACAGGAGCTGAGGACTGTGTTTGGGTCCATGATCCCACTCCTACCTAGAAGGGTCTCCTAGAGGCCCAGACCCTTCTCAGAAGGGGTGAAGCACTGGCCAGCTCCCTTCAGCAAGACTCCCCCAAAGTTCCATTTGCCAGGGACCTCTGTACCAGGGCCCTGCTTGCCCAGAACAGAACTGTGTCTACTCGGGGACCTGGGGAGCCCTCTGGAGGGCTTATTGTCCAGTGTCTTCCAAGAACTAACCAGCAGGCTGATTAGCACTCACAGGTAATGGGAACACATTCCTGACTCTCCAGGAAAATGTACCTGCCAGGTCTCAAGCCTTGACTTTGTCCCACCCCAGCCAACTGGTGCTAGGACAAAGGGATTCCTGCAAAACCAGAAGCTGAATTTCATTTCCAGCCCCTGAAACTCTTCCACATTAAGCTGACCTCAATCCTCAGGAGCAGGTCACTGAAAGCAATCAGCAAAACTTGGGGCAGAAATCCACGCTGGTGACTTCAGCCAAGCCCCACAGTAGGTGGCATAGCCCCAGACTGACTCCTTAGCCTACTGGGCAATCTTTGCTAAGGACCAAGGCCTACCTGCCTTTATAGGAGGCGTGGGGATTGTTTGAGGAATAGTGAGTGGGTAACTTAACTGACATTTCAAAGCAAGGTCAAATGGATTCAATCTGACAATCCCATGGAAGGTGACAGCTGGCGGTTCTTTATGTTCATGCTTTAAAAAGATCAAATCCCTGAATAGTAAGCACTCTATCCAGTCCCTGTCAGAACGATCTACCTGCACAGCCAAGGCAGTTGTGGACAGCACCTCGCTTCCCTGGCCTCTGCTGGACACATAAGGCACTCCTGAGCAGCAGGAAGAGTTGGCAGGCAGAGAGGTCGCAGGGCTCAAGCCTGTGATTACTGAGCCTCAGACTCCCAGGGTGCCAGCCATCCAGGTAAGCCACAGACGGAAAAATGGCAGCTTCTCCGTCCTTTAGGAAGACAAGGCCAGACAGAGTGAAGAGCCTCAGCTTGTATAAAGCCTCGTGGTGTGTAAATGTCTGATGCGTTTAATTATGGCAGAATCACGTAAAGGTTTCAGGGATTCCTGCCAGTCACAATGAGGGCGGATGTGGGGCCAGGGCAGAACCAGAGCTAAGAAAGGACCAGACGGGGTGTGAGGCAGCCCAACACAGGAAAGATGAGGCGCGGAGGTGTAGGACAAAAGCAGAACCAGGCTCCGGGGTGGGGGGGGGGGGTGGGCAGGGATCCCGTGTACACTGAGCTCCATTCCTTTAGCCTAACGTCCAAGCCCCTCCCTACTGGGCCCAGGCTTCTACTCCGGCTCCTCTCTCACCAGTCAACACACTCAACTCTCTGCCCCAGGAATAATGACCCACTTGCACTCCCCAAAGTGTCACCCTGCTCCCAAACCCAAAGTCATTAACGGGAGTCCCATGGCCACAGGGGTACTTTAAAGCCCTTCCCCTAAGGAAAGGAAAGGAACTCTTTGGGGCTAGCTCAAGGCCTTGGCATTCTAAGACGCTCTTCTCTAAAACCAGAGGCAAGCATACTTGACTCTGCGTCACCTGTCCCCTTCCTCAAGGCCGCATGTTGCGGAGAGATACAGACAGAGAGACACATTCACACACGCCGGCTACTAGCCAGCGAGTGACTGCGCACTGCCACCTCTCAGCCACGGGCAAAGATGTGGACAACCCAGCTCCAAAGACACCACCATTTCCCCAACTTGGGACTCTCTCCTGCGCCTTATCTGGCGCCGGCCTCCAATATTTCAAAAAACAGCATGAAGTTTTTCTCTGACAAAATTTGGCCGCACTCTAATTTTTAAATGCCAGTAAGCATTTTTAGGCTGATCTAAGTGGATAATTGCAACATCCCAGGGCTCTTCTTTTTCTATATCACCAGCTTTTAAGAGATAGTTTGTACTTTGGGCAGTCCCTCTTCCTTTTTGGAAGCAGGCTCATGATTTTTTTATTTTTTAAGGCAAGTGGTAAGTATGGGGAACTGACAGGGCCATCTTTTGAACTAGATTAAACAGCAATGGACAATCGCCGAGCAGCACAGAGCGCGGATAGGGATGCAAGATACAAATCCACCTCAGGCTCGAGCCGGGAAGGGGTCCCTAAATGTTCCAGCCCCACGGTCACAGACAGGAAAGTGAAGGCCCCACAAGCTCCACAGCCCCTACACACACACACACACAGACACACACACACACACACACACACACACACACACACACACGAAAGTGAGGACACACACGCACAGCAGCAGGCCCACAGTCGCAAGCGAAGCTTCTCCGGCCTCCCACCCGCCCGCCGCGAGGACTGCCTCTGAGCCCCCTTTGACTCCTCACCCGAGTCAGGCGTGTCTGGGCACAGCCCCCAAATATCCCGGATGGCCCCTGCCTTTCGCGCTGATTCTGATTGGCACGCAATCTCACGAGAATATCTGGCAGACTACGTGATCGCGCAGCCTTCTGGGAGTTGTAGTCCATTTCTCTGCCTTCTGGTAGTTGTAGTCCGTTGGAGGCCTTCCGGTAGTTGTAGTCCGTTGGAGGGAATCCTGCCACTAACCCTGGCTCCTATTCTTGGTTTTTCAGATGCTTTCACCTGGGCTTCGCCTCCTCACCCCACACCCCCATCCTACACATACACACTGCTCATTGTTGGGGTACTTAATACTGAATATTTAGCGAGACTCTTCTATGTTTTAAGTGCAGTTTACAGAGAAGAATCAGATGCGTTTCTGCTCTAGGGACAAGCAGGGTCACAGAAAATTACAGAATAAGGTCCTCCATGAGGAAGTGGAGGGGCCTAAATACCTAGAGGCAGGGAAGGCCTCTCAGAGAAGGAGTCACTCAGGGTGAATCTCGAAGGCTGAGCAGGAGCTTAGATAGAGTGCCAGAATAGCAGTCCAAGTGGAGGGCAGGGCATTGGCAACAGGAATGCATCCGGGGGAAGCAGGTTGGGTACACTTCACTACCTTCTTCATCGTCCAGCACCGTGGGCTCCGGAACCCCCTGTTATTTCAGGCTGCTCGGTCAGCAGCCAGTCTCCATTGAGAGAGCTGAGTGGGGCCCTCTGCTCTGCCCCTGCCCTTGTCTGCAGGGACCATCTGGACCAAAGCATCCCTCACTCTCTAATTCAGCCTTCTGCTTCCTCCTCGTAGAACTCAGAACCTCTCCTTCTAACCGGTAGAAGGCTGCTGTGGCAATTTCAAGGCCTACTAAGGCTGCCTTAGAGAAAGAACCACACAGAGGCGACTTCTGGCCCCTGTGTGGTTCTACAGACCCACCCTACCTCCATGTCCCACAGCCCACAGTGAGGCTCCATCCACACAGACCCGTATGAAAACACATGACACTGCAGAATACATATGGCCAAATGTTCCCCTTTATTATGGTTCACTCAGTTACCATAGACAGACACACTGGCTCAGGCAGGTCAACTGCCAGATGGAGAATAGTCTGTCTCCTAGAAACAAGGAGGAGCAGTGGAGGAGCAGTGGGCACCAGCAGAGTACAAACGCAGCTCACTGGCTGGCTGCAGACCTGAGGATTCCCAGAACTGACCTGGGTTTCCCTCCACCCAAGACCATCCAGCAAACATGAATCTGTGCCCAGCCCCCACTTCTCATATTGGTTTCCTCCCCAGGAAAGTGTATGGTTGCCTGGAGACAGCATCTCAGGGCCTGGACAAGCTGGGCCACACACAAGTAGCAGGCCTCCCCAAGGGCAGCGTCAGGGCATAGCCATATAGGTCTGAGCCAGGAAAGAAGAAAGGCAGGTAGGGCAGGAAATCGACTGGAGGTGGCAACCAACAGGTCATGGATCCTGGGCTAGCAGCTGGACCACAGGCCTGGAACTACCAGAGACTAAGAGAAAAGGAGTCAGAGGTCTGGCGGGGGGGGGGGGGGGGGGGGGGGGAGTGGGGACGGGAAGTGGAGGAAGGGAGGGGAGAGAGGACAAGGGAGCAAGAGGCTAGACCAAGGGTCTCTTTTCAGGCACTAGGGGCGATGACAAATGCTTTCCAGAGAGAAAGTGGTAGAGGAGAGAGCCAATCAGTCTGACTCAAGCCAACGGGACCATTAGGAAGAGAACTTCCCAGAGGCCCCGGCTCCCCTTATAGGAAAATACAGTATTTGGAGCTTGACCAAGCTGGGTTCCAAGCTGGAGCCAGCCCACAATGGCCAAGCAGGGTTTGGTTTTTCAGGCCAAACACCCAGATAGGAGAAGGGAGGGTAGGAAGTGGGCAGCTGTTCCTTGAGTGCGACACTCCCCTCCCAACCTCAAAGAGCTGGGGCTTTACCAGCAACATTCTCACAAGGCTTGGAACAGAACAGACCTACTGGCCTGAAGTCACTGTCCTGGAAGGGAAAGGGATTCGGTCAGGCTGAAGAAGGCCGAGAACTAAAGCCAATAAGCAAAAGGGAACAAGTTATTTTGATTTTTTTAAAAAACAAAAGCCAGAGAGCCTTCCTTCCCACCGCACCTAACCTGAAAGCCCACTCCAGCCATTGTGCCTGCAGATAGGATTGGGCCTCTGCCTCTTCTTGGGCCCTGAGTTCAAGTGCCCAGAACTGCCCTGTGACGAAGAGCTAGCTGGCATGGGGGAGGCATGCTCCCCTCTCACTGAGTTCTGCCTGCCTTCTCCTCTGATCTTCCCTCCAGGCCCAGCACTCTGAGCCTGTCCCTTCTACCAGACCCACACAGAACAGCTACTGCTGCCAGGAATCCGATGGTCGGTCACTCCGGGACACCCAATACCTCCCAGGGGGCTTGAACCAGCCAGACCTCACACAGGTACCAATAATTATTTACACGTCCTCTGCTCCAGCTGCGCCTTTGCATGGAAATTGCCTGGATACCACCCAGCTCTTCAGGGAAGGCAGTGGAATCCGCCTTGGTAGATGGAAGATGCCTCTGGCATGTGATGGAGGTAGGACAAGAGAATCAGGCCATAGCAGCTGGGGGTTTGGGGAGGGACACAGGCAGAGGGGCTTGAGGGGGGTGCTAGGAAGAGAAGGAGGGGAAGCAGGGAAAAGAGGAGCCTGCCCCTACAGGCCAAGCTCTGGGAGTCCAGGAGATGACCCTGCATTGCCATTCCTTAGGAGTCAGGTGCCGTGGGGGGGTCTGCACCTGTGTGCCCTCCCACATCAGGGCTAAAGCTCAGCTCCCGTCTGCTTCCTTGATCTGGGAAAGGGCTCAGTCTCAGGAGCAGATACAAATTCATTCAGCCTTGGGGAAGACAGAAAGCCATATGGGGAAGAGAGAGACCTTGGGCAAGAGAAGAGACCACAGGGAATGTGACAGCAAGAAGGGACGAGAGGAAGAAGAGGTTGAGGGGGAGGATCCCAGATCAGAAGGAGGAAGAGAAGGCCCCTGCCTGTTCTCACCCTCCCACCCACCACCCCCATAAGTGCTAAATACTGTTGCTTCCCAGTAAGACCAAAAGCGGAAACAGCTTCAGCTCATAACCCTGGGGAGAGGGCCAGGCTCTCTCTGCTATGCCTCCTCCTGCCCCATGAAGGGTCCTTGGGCAAAGTCAGAGGGCGTGGCCTGGGGGAGGGTGGGGGCTGGTTTAGTTCTAAACAGACATCTAGCACCACGACAACAGAGACCTCCACGTCACACTATTTCACAAGGGGACATGGACACAGCTACCGCCGCAAGGGACAGCTCCACATGTAGCCCGCAGCTTTCCAAATGCTCAGAGCAAAATCCAAGAGGGTGGGGGGTAGACATATACATACATACATATATATATATATATATATATATATATATATATATATAACTCTGATTCTTTATACAAAGTGGAGGAAGAGAAAAGGGAAGGGGGAACCCTGCTTGGTCACCACAACAGATGATGTGGCTTGAGCCCCCGTCCCACCAGCCCGCAGCCCCGCCTCACAGCAGGCTCGGCTGGCTCACATCTCGTTGGAGTATGCATAGCTGGGGGTGGCGGAATACTGAGTCTGCGGCTGATTCACAGCCCCCTGGGCCGCCCCCATGGCTGCATTCTGGGCTGCTTGCTGCACATGCGGGTTCCTCCACGCCCCCGTGGTCCACTCCTCCTGAGCTTTGCTGAAACTCCCCCCACTGCCCCGGTAGAATTTATGAACCTGTGGGAGGAGGAGCACAAGAAAGGGTTAATCAAAAGGAAGAGGCAGGCCATCCAGGAAAGACATGGGAGCCACAGACAACTCGCTGTAACAGCCAGTCCTGCGTCCCACCCATGCTCAGTGCATCAGGAACAAAGTCCACCAAGCCATTCCACAGTGAGCCCCTGGGAAGACTCCTGGGTCCTCCTGTCATTTGGAAGAGGGCTTGCCACAGACCACAGTCCCTTCCCAAAGCCAACTTCTCACCATTGAGGTGACCACGTACCATGCTGAGGGCGATGAAGGAAAAGACAGCCATGACCGTGAACATGATGGTAGGAATGAGCATTACCACTGCTGAGCCAACGTTCGTCCCGAAGAAGGAGATGGTGGCAATCCAGCCGCTGCAGGAAGAGGCCAACTGTGAGGCTGCCCAGCATGGTGAGGGCTACCTAGGAGCCACCCACTAGACACTAGAGCAAGGGACCATCTCATTGTCACAGGGAGGGACCATATCACTAGATGCAAAGGGACCACCTTACTAATCCCAAAGAGCCTGTGTCAGGGATTCAGGAAGAACCCTCCCCATGGCTCAGGAGACAAGCTCCTCAGACATAAGGTTTCCTTCCCTTGGGTTGTCCCACAATGCCTGACACCCCTCAGCCCTCAAAAACCACTGCAAGGTTCTCCTTCCCCTCTGATGCTATGGCTGTGTCTACTACACTAGTCTGAATCCTCTCACACTTCCAATAATTCACGGTTTCCCCACAGGCTAGGCAGCTTAGCACACAGAGGTAAGCAAAGGACACACCCAAGATGCCACCCATGCCAGCCCTGGGTCAGTCCCAGATACCTCAGTCTCTTACCAGATGCCCCAGCCTGGGATACCCACGGCCTGGATAATGCTGATGACCAGCTGGGCCATGAAGGTGAAGAAGAATGCCATGAAGCTGAAGGAGCTGTCAGTCCTGCAACAGAGGAGATGGCTCCTGTTACCAGGGCAAAGAGCCAGTGATTCCCTGCCTTCGAGGCCCCCACGCCCTTCCAAGGTGAAGTGAGTACACAAAGGACAGAAGGCATTCAAAGGCCTTAACTGAGAGGCCAAAATGGGACAGCACTGACCCATAGATCTTGGCAGGATACCAGGTGTTAGGCGTGTATGTGCAACATTACATAGGGAGACATCTGCTCATGAGTGGATTACCCACCGACACGTGGGTGTTTGGGCCCCACTGGCCCACAAACAGACGGGCCCATTGTGGCAGGAATAAACAGCCCGCTGTCAAGGGGGTGAACAATTCCACCGGCACCAAGACAGCTAGGTCCACTGGTACATGGTGGATGGTCCCATAAGCTTAGAGATAGAAAGTCCCATTGGCACTAGAATGCACACGCTATTGGCACCAAGAAAGTAGCCTAATTGGCACATAGGTGGATGGTCCGATTGGCAAAGACATCTGAGGCACTCTGGATACTCCACTGGCATTGAGACAGATATCCTTGTTGGTACACGGATGCTAGTCCGACTGGCAAAAGACTGAAAATTCCATTTGATACAAAATAGACACCCATTGGCACCAAGACACATGGATGGGAGTCCCTTTGGCACAGAATTGGCCGACCTCATCAGCACATAAATAGTATCAGTGGTATATGGGTAGCTGGTTCCATATGGATAGACGGTCCACTTGGCAACAAATCAACTAGTCCCATGGGTACAAGGACAGCTCCACGAAGACACGGGGCCCCACTGGCAAAATTTTACGTGCAGCTGCCTGGGGAAGACAGAACCAAAACAGACCTGTTGCCCCACCCAAGGGGGTAGAGTGAGGAAGGAAGGCACTGAAAGGAAAGGCTCTTACTCCCAGCCCTCTCAGCCCAGCGTAGCACTCCCAGGGAGCCCACATCCTACCTGGACGTCTGAGCTGAGGGTGAATGAGGGGAAGTGTGTTTGGGAGATGGCAGGGGGGAAAAAAGGTGAGAAAATATATAGAGAAACAGGGGGAATGAGCACAGAGGCAGGTTAAGAGCCAGCGTCAGCACCAAACACTTACTTGAAGGCCTTGTAAATGGGCCGAAACCAGCAGACGTAGGAGCAGGGTGTGAAGAGGATGAGCCAGAGAAAGGCGAGGCCAAAGTTGGTGGCTCCCCCGCCTCCGATCAGCCACGCGAGACAGCCCACGAGGTTCACGGCCAGCGTGACGCTGTTCACTGCAGACCCAGGAGCACATGCACACACACAGACAGACAGCAGCACGTACACAGACACCAGGCCCACGCAGAGACATGGAGACACACACCCATAACTCCACACAGACCCGCAATCACACACATGCCACCAACGCAAGCACAGAGAGATGTAGACACACACACACACATATGCAAACCACATTTATACCCATTCAATCCACATCAGCGAACACACACACACATGCACACAGAGGGAGTACAGACTGTAAGAAAGGAAGCTGGGAGCTCAGACCAACCGCCTCCCCACACCCATTCCAGGGGACCTGAGAAACCTAGAGAACGAACAGCCTCCAGAGCAGGAAGCCAGAGCCTCAGCCCAGCAAGCCGGGCTGAAGGCCCCACAACCTCACGAGAGGAGAAATGCTCGTCTCCTGGTAAGAACGGCCTCAGAGCCTGGCCCTCCCAGACCCACTGCAATCATCAAGGCCGAGGCACGGACCAGCCACCTTCACCTTCTCGTGCCAGGTAAGGGTACAAACAGGACAATGGAAAAGGTCTCGGGGAAACATCTCTTCAAGCCATCATACCATAAATGGGGCAGGCAGTAGTGGCTGGGATCTCCGTCTCTATCCAATGCATTTTTTAGACAGCTATCATTCCACCTCCTCCAAGAAGGCTTCCTTCACTACTGCAGCCTTATTCATCTCCCAACCCTCTGACCTCCTACAGACCTTGGCTGCTCTCATGGCTCCCCAAGTCCAAATCCCAGCCCATCAATCAGACCAGAAGCTCCCCAAGAGCAGGACCCAGGCTCCCCCGCCTCTGTGTCCACATAATCTAACTGAGCCTTGGGATCATGGTATTAGAGTACAGCCAGCAGGGACCTCAGAGATTCCTCAGCTGGTGCTGCACTAACACACCCAGTCTTCTGACATCAGGGTGGGCCCTGCCTCGAACATTAGGCTGAGTCCCGTTAAGGCTCCACAGAGACCTGCTGAATAAACAGAGGAAGGTGGGGTCAATCTGAGCCTTACACAGCCAGGCATCTATGGTCCTGGCTTCTGAAGAGAACCTTTAAGCATCTCAAGGGTTGCATACATTTCTTTGGGAACAAAGCATCTGGCAGGTGCCTAAAGAGGACTTAGAAAGAAAGATATTTATAGCTGTTAAATCCGGCTCCTGAATGAGATCCTCTCAGGGACCGCGTTCCCGGAGCCCACGTCAGGGGGAGTGCTCCCCAAGTCTGTCCTGACAACACTGTCACCTGTGCAGGTACACCCATCCCAGGCCCCTCATAAAGAGGGTGAGCATTTCTTCCTGTGTGTTTCAGCTGCATTTCCTCCATCCCTGTTTACTGCCCCCATATTTCCTGGAACGGTGGTGTTCTGACTGATTTTATTTGCTCTTTACGTAGACCAGACAGAAACCTGTTTTGATACTGTTTCGCATCTCCCCATTCCCACCTCTCTCCGGCTCAGCTGGTCTGGTGCCTTTGCTGCAATTATTTTACTGCCTCTTTGGAATGAACAGACATTGACTTGCCACTCTCTCTCTAACCATCAACTTTTTTCTATCCCTCCTTCTCTCTTTATCCAGCTTAGATTCCATACTTCACTACCCCCATTTTCTTATTCCCTCCCCTGTGCTGCCTTCTGGTCACATTCACCCTGGATGAACACATCTGGACCTGAGCTGGATGTTGCTGGGGAAAAGGAGCCCTGACCCCCCAGAGAAGCCCGGTAGCACTGTAAACGCATGGCAGCCAATCTCAAATGGACCCTAAGCGTGGCCCAGAAAGATCAGGGCTCGTGTTTCTTTGGACAGTGTCCCCACCTTCTGTCCACAAATGTGCTCTCATCTGAATCCCAGTCTCCTCCAAGCTCCCATCCCCACTTCTACATATTTGATGGGAAAAAAGTGGAAGCCATCAGAGACCACCTACTCATTCTCTTCCCAACATCTACAGACCTACCCACACCTGCTCCATGCCTTCCTTCTCTCATCTTATATCGGGAAAGATGGCCCCCTGGTCGTCCAAAGGCCAAGCCAGGACTTGAAACTGAGTCTGTCTGTCCCCATACTCTTTCAGAATTCCGTATAACACCTGCTGCTAAGCGAATTCTTTACCACCTTCCTGGCCCAACGATCACCTCCCAGGAAAGCAGCCAAGTGCAGGCCCAGCTCAAGGCAATGTCACACGCGGCATCGTGGCTGTGGTCACCCTGCGGGTGTCTGGGGTTCTATGGGCTGGTAGCCAGCGTAGGACCACCAGCCTACCCTCCCTGCACATGCCTGAAAGGTACGTTGGAGCAGCCTGGGCACAGCCACGTCCCATCCCCCTAACATGATGCCTTCCCCACCCACTTGCCACAGACCATCAGAAACGAGGACCTTTAAACTCTTGACCTCAAAATCTTAGCATGTTCGAACTCTAGCCTCTTAGAATCACCAGCCACACAACACAGAGCGATATGGAACCACAGTGGTCACCAAGCCAACACCCTCTGTCTACAAATGAGGAGCCTACTGCTTGGGAAGTGGAGCAACCAGCCCAGCTTGATCCCCTATCTGCCAACTCCCAGCTGAATGCTCTTTTGTTTGAGCCCTTTGCCAGAGAAAGCAAGAAAAATGAGGCTTTGAGGGAAGGACTCCTCTCCAAGTCCAGAATTCTGAGGTCCTGGCAGCCACGAGAGGTTCCCTGGAAAACTACTCCAATAGGAAGGTAAGGGAGAACAAGAAAAGTGGAATTACGCTGCCGACAGAGACCCCTACCAGATGCCCTGTGAATGGGAGAAGGGGGTGAGAGCAGGAGAGGCCTAGATGGGGGGTTGAGGGAAACAGGCCCAGCTGGGAGTCAGGTGGCCCACGCAGTTGCTGCAAGTGGGGCTGACGGCTGCTGGCCTGCAGGCACTCTCCCTAGTGCCCATAGCCACCAGCCTGCCTCCATCCTCCACACCCCAGCCCGGCCCACCCTATCCCAAAGCACTCACACATCCAGAGGTAGTAGAGGCGCTTGGTCATGCTGAGATGCTGGGGAGGGATGTCTGCCTCAAAGTCTTGGTAGAAACATGGCTTCAGCGGGATGAATTTGGGCAGTGGTGGGAAGTTATTCACTTTCTCTGTGGGTGAAGCACATCGCATGGCATCATCTTGAATGTTCCCCTCCCCCACAATCCAGTATCATTCTTTCCCTGGCCCGGGCTGCCTCGTGGGCCCCTGCTATCCCCACTGAGCCATGCCTGCGTTCTTGAGTCTGCGTGAGGTTCCCAAGGTAACCACAGGCTCTGAGGCAGTGTCACTGTCTCTCAGAAAACAGTAAGTGCTGCCCATCAGGGGTATAGCACCCTCCTCAGCAGGGAGCCAGCTCCAGGCAGAGGAAGCAGGATGAGAGGGTCTGGAAATGGGGTTCCAGCCTCCACTCCAATATTCTGCTCTTGGGCAAGTCACCACCCCTCTCCTGACCTCCATTTATCCAGTGGGACGAGGAGAGAGCTAGATAGGCCCTGAAAGTCCCTCCAGCTCTGGCATTCTGTACCTGAGCCTTCGGAAACCAGACAACTCAGAATCGGAGCAGAAGGTCTCAGAGCAATGGTGAGGGCAGTGGTGACAAGGGGGGTGGGGACTGAGCCACCCAGGCCGTACATTAGTCAGGCTGCCTGGACGACCAACACATCAGGAGGCTGGGTCCCTGGTTCCAGGTTCAGATCTGCCAGAGGGCTAAACGGTGTCACGCTGAGGGTGTCAGACAGACAAGCCTCAGTGGGGGACCAGGGAAAACCTGGGGACAAGAGGACAGAAAGAACCTGCCCTCCAATACTAGAGGGAGTAAGGGGACTGGGAAAGGGCCACCCACCCTGTGCTCACCTGCATGTCCTACCCACATGGCCCGCCCTCTTCTTACCTGCCATGATGGCACCAGCCAGGCAGCAGCCTGCCCACACCTCTTTGTCCTGACCTGGAAGGAAAGAAAAGCCAGAGAAGGATGAGGACCATGTCGGGCCGAGCCAGGCCCCAGCTGGGCTGGGGTTCCCTGCAGGAGACCCTGCTCATGTTCCCACCATGAGATGAACCCCACGAAGGCAGCTCCCACCTCAGAGAGCCACCGTCTATCCACAGAAAATCCCATCGGGGTAAGGAAGGAACCAGAGAAGGGGGACCCCATGCAGGAAAAGGCAAGTGACAGAGAAGGCCTGCAGGGCTCAAAGACTTCCAAGAGGAAATTCGAGTCCTTGACCCTGAACAAGGCAGAGCCCGGCCTCAATCACAGGCTGGACTCCCCTCCTTCCTGCCTTTGTCTCTAGCCATTTGTTCACTAACTGACGGCATGAGTAAGAGATGTGGTCCCTGCCCCCTGCACTAAAGAGCCAACACCTCTGCAGTAAACAATGTAAAAGCCAAGACAGCTGCTACGAAAACATACAGCATAGATCAAGGTGATCTAACCTGGTCTGGGGAGTCACAGAAATTTAATGTAAACAGTAAGGGAGACCTGGAAAACACAGAGGAGTTGCCCAGGGTAGGGCGGCCTTCTGGGCAGACAGGAAAGCTCACAGAGACCCTGATGAGGAAGGCAACTCACACTTTTAAGGAGAAAGAAAGCCACAAAGTACAAATAAGGAAGCAGCAGGAATGAACCTGGAGAGGGGAGGTGGGCAGGGAGGGCTGCCTGAGGCCTTAGGAGCAAATCTGAAGGGGCCTGAGGTAGATTTGGGGAGTGGGGGAGGGAGGCAGCCAAGGAGACTCCCTGCCAGCTTAAACCTGGGGGGTGGGGGGCGCGGGGAATGGAGCTCCCCATTACAGGAGGCACATTGAGAAGAGGCACAGGTCCCTGGGAAGATAAGAAGATGCAAGTCCCCAATGCTGCGAGACCCCCAGCCAGGGCTGCCTGGCAGGCACTGGGGACATTCCGGCTGGGAGGTCAGCAGGGGGCCTGCTCTGAGACATATGGTAAGTGAGGGAAGGCCAAGGAAGCAAATGAGTGATCATCTCACTGGAAAAGTAACTCTGGTGGCGACACTAGATAACAGTCAGAATCAGAAATGGTCTCCAACCAAGCACTAGGGCAAGGCAACATTCAAAAGTTGGGTGGAGATTTCTGTTAAGTTTAAAAACAGGCAAAACAATTCAGAGAACAAACTGATGGTTGCTAGAAGTGAGATGGTGAGAAAGGTGAAGGGATTAGGAAGTACACATTGGTAGTTACAAAATAGTCACAATGTGAAGTGTAGTATGGGGAATATAGTCAATAATGTTGTAAAGATTATGTAGGATGTCAATGAGTGCTAGACTTATGGGGGATCCCTTCATAGATTCTATAAATGCCTAACCACTGCACTGTGAAACTACACTACGCCAGAAACGAATAAAATAATATTGAATGTCAACTATAATTAAACATGAATGTATATGTATATATATGAAATACATAATTGTATATATATGGTCTGACAATTAAGTTCGCAAACTTGTTGCAATGATTTTGTTAATCTTTTTTGATATCAGAGGGATTATTCATTATGAATTTGTACCAACTGGACAAACAGTTAACCAAGTTTACTCTTTGGAAGTGCTGAAAAGGCTGCATGAAAGTTAGAAGACCGGAACTTTTCGCCAACAATTCATGGCTCTGGCATCACGACAACGCACCAGCTCACACAGCACTGTCTGTGAGGGAGTTTTTAGCCAGTAAACAAATCACTGTATTGGAACACCCTCCCTACTCACCTGATCTGGCCCCCAATGACTTCTTTCTTTACCTGAAGATAAAGGAAACATTGAAAGGAAGATATTTTGATGACATTCAGGACATCAATGGTGATACAACGACAGCTCTGATGGCCATTCCAGAAAGTGTTCCAAAATTGCTTTGAAGGGTGGACTAGGTACTGGCGTCGGTGCATAGCTTCCTAAGGGGAGTACTTTGAAGGTGACCGTAGTGATATTCAGCAATAAGGTATGCAGCACTTTTTCTAGGATGAGTTCGCGCACTTAATTATCAGACTCGTGTGTGTGTGTGTGTGTGTGTGTGTGTGTGTGTGTGTGTAGTCACGGGGTGTAAAGCATAGGGAATACAGTCAATGGTATTGTAACAGCTGTGTACAGTGTCAGAGGGGTAGTAGATGGGAATGGTTATCACTCTGTGAGGGGTGTAAATGTCTAATCATTATGTTGTTTTGTACACCTGAAAGTAATAAAATAATAAAAATAGTCAAAAGAAATCTATGGTGTTAGAAGTCAGGATAGTATTACTCTTGAGGGAGGGCAAGCTGATGTGGTCTATTCTTGAATCTGGGTGCTGGTCACACAGAGGTGGTAGCTTTCTGAAAAGTCATCAAGCATACAATTCCAATTTATGCACTTTCCTATTTGCTATACTTCAATTAAAAGTTTGCTTTAAAAAAAGAAAAACAAAGCCTCCTAGAGTTGCAGTCAAATTCCTCTGAATCCAGTTAAAAGTTTGGGCAGTTACAATGTTTTGCAGCCCCTTTCTGATATGAAATGAAATACAGAGATAAAAACCCAAAACATCTGCCACAAAAGGAAAAAAGGCAGGCATGATAGAGACCCACATGAAATGATGCCCTTACACAGTTGCATTAATTGTAGCATTGTTTGGGGCAGCTGGATAGTTCTGTTGGTTAGAGCATGAGCTCTGAACAACAGGGCTGGCGGCTGGATTCCCACATGGGCCAGTGAGCTGCGCCCTCCACAACTAGATTGAAGACAATGAGCTGCCACTGAGCTTCTGGAGGGGCAGCTGGATGGCTCAGTTGGTTAGAGCACGGGCTCTGAACAACAAGGTTGCCGGTTCAATTCCCGCATGGGATGGTGGGCTTCTCCCCTGCAACTAAAGACTGAAAACGGCAAGTGGACTTGGAGCTGAGCCGCGCCCTCCACAACTAGATTGAAGAACAACGACTTGGAGCTGATGGGCCCTGGAGAAACACACTGTTCCCCAATAAAAAAAAATTTTAATAATAATAATAAAATAAAAATTGTAACACCAAAAGATTAATGATTAGAAACAATCTACATGTCCATCGATAGGGGACTGATTAAATAAATGATACCGTCATACAACAGACTGCTCTGCAGCTACTTAAAAAAATACTGATATGGAAAGATCTCCACAATTACTAGTCACTGAAAAAATTCAAGATGTAGAACAGTCTATATAATATGTTACCTTTCATATTTTAAAAAAGGAGCAGGGGGGCGGAGAATAAAAACATATTTCCCTTTTGACCCAACAATCCTACTTCTGTTTGTTTACCCACAAACAAGAAACAACCAATCTACGTTATTCAAAATGACACTATTTTGCAAGAGCAAAATGCTGGAAGCCACCTAAATGCAACTGTTTGAATGGACTATGGTGCGTGATTCACTGGAGCCCTCCATAGATATAAGACAGAGTGAGAATGATGCCTCTGAACTGCTACAGACTGATTGCCAGGACACACTGTCCAGTGAAAACAACAAAGTACAGACAAGTATAAAGAGTACGCTACCTTTTATGTAAGAAAAATGGGGAAATAAGAACATGTATGTAAATTTGCTTATTTTTGCAAAAGAAACACAGGAAGAGTAAACTAAAATCGAATGAAATGGGCACCCATATGGTGGAAGGGCTAGGATGAGTAGTGAGACTTCTCTGGGTAAAGTTTTTTCCATCCTTTTGTACACATAATGTCTTACATATTCAAAAACTTATACCAGAAAGAAAAGTAAACCCTAAAATTGAAATAAACAAAAACAAATGAAGCTAACTGCAGAGCAAATTGATAACACAACCACACAGAAAGAAGAACTGGCCAAGTAACTTGTAACCATCCTGTGTTCCCTTAGAGGGATACATCTCAGGGACAAAAATAACTGGAAAAATATATATTAGCAGTTTCACTGTCACCATAGGTACTAATGTGGTGATGCTGGAATGTCGTCATGTGTACTAAAGGGAAAAGCATACGAGGCCTGACAATGAAGTTCACAAACTCATCCTAGAAAAAGTGCTGCATGCCTCATTGCTGAATATCACTGCAGTCACCTTCGAAGTACTCCCCTTGGAAAGCTATGCACCGACGCCAGTGCCCAGTCCACCCTTCAAAGCAATTTTGGAACTCTTTTTCTGGAATGGCCATCAGAGCTGTCGTCGTATTACCCTTGATGTCCTGAATGTCATCAAAATGTCTTCCTTTCAATATTTCCTTTGTCTTCGGGTAAAGGAAGAAGTCATTGGGGGCCAGATCAGGTGAGTAGGGAGGGTGTTCCAATACAGTAATTTGTTTACTGGCTAAATACTCCCTCACAGACAGTGCCGTGTGAGCTGGTGAATTGTCGTGATACAAGAACTCCTTCAGGATTTTTTTTTTTTTTTTAAGGAGGGCACAGCTCACTGTCGTCCATGGGGGGATCGAACCGGCAACCTTGGTTGTTATTAGCACCACGCTCTAACCAAATGAACCAGCCACCCCCTTGGGACCATTTTTGCACACACCTTTCTCATGCCAAGATTTTCAGTTCAGATTTTCCTGTTTCTCTATCGATGTTTACTTGCTCTGCTATGCTTCTCACAGTCAGCCGACGATTTTGACACGCACAATTCAATTAATTTTTGCAATGTTTTCGTCAGTTCTACTCGTTACTGGCTGCCCTGACCTCTCTTCATCAGTGATGCATTCTCTCTCCTCAGAAAAACGTTTAATCCATTTGCACACTGCCGTTTTCTTCATGGCATTATCCCCATAAACTTGGACTAACATGTCCCTGATTTCACTTCCACTCTTGCCAAGTTTAACAAGAAATTTAATGTTTGTGCGTTGCTCTCATTCAAGCTCTGACATTCTCATGACGGCACACAACAACACGCAACAACAATAATGAACACCGCTCAGCAGGACACCGCCACACGTTGACAGGAACACAGCTGTGAGACACTGATGTACCAAGGTTATGAAAACTTACCAGCTGTTTGTACAGTGCTGCCAATGTAAGTGCATGGTAGAGAGTTCGCGAACTTACTTGTCACACCTCGTATGAGTAAATGTGTTAATGTTGTTGAGAACCTGGGTTCTCCCTGTTAGAGTGTGAAGACAGAATATGGAATGTGGAGCCCTGTGATGTTAGATTTGAATTGGAAGTATCAGTATGAACTCATGACTTAAAAATATATACCGGGGTGCCAAAAAACTGTATATAAGTGGACACTTTGGTCAACATTGCTCAAGCAGTAGTTCACCATAATCAGAAGTGTCTGGACGCTGATGGTAACCACTTTGAGCACCTCTTGTAATTGCAGAAGTCAAACGTGACTTGTATTCATCTTTTGTTATCAGTATATATTGAGTAGTGCACTTTTAATAGTTTTTCCTTTCTTGAAATGTGTATGCATTTTTTTGGCACCCTCTATATGTATGGCTGGTCCTAAGACAAGACAAAGAAATACAAGGTTAGCCTAGAACATCTTGTCATGCCAGAACCAAGCACGTATTCAGCTAACAGGGGCATGTCAAAAGGACAGCAGTTTGAACGGGCTACCACCAGCAGCCAAATTTAGAATAGTTAAGAGTATCAAAAGTAATAATATCAATAAAATAATATACTGAATTTTTAAAAATAATTCATGAGCCCAAAGTGACATTCTTTGTTTGTTGTTTTTTTGTTTTATTTTGTTTTGTTTTCCTTTTTTGTTAGTTTCAGGTGTACAAAACAATGTAATAGTTAGACATTTACACCCCTCACAAAGTGATAACCCCCTTCGCCCAATCTACTTCTCCTCTGACATCAGACACGCTTGTTTTTAAAAAAAGAGGGAGAAAGAAAAAAAAAACTCTTTTTTGCAGAAGAATGCTAGCTATAAACGAAGAGGTAACAGAATTAGAAAAATCTCCCAATTTCTCAATCACTAAGGAAATACCTGATTCAGGTAAGGATCATCAATAGATACTAAACCTTTCACTGGGTGAAAGATGGTTGGGAGGAAGAGAGTTACAGTGTCCAAGTACCAGCCCAAAGATAACTTCATTACAGAAGGAAACAGGAACTTTTATTGTGGAGAAAGCTAGCAGATGCCACTTTAACCAAATGATCAAGTTTAAGCTCTTTAATAATGAAGACAAAAGGACGTTAGTGCCTCCCAATGTGATGCATCGAGAGGCATACATCATCAGCTTTGTGCTATTCCTGCCCCCAAAGGTTTACCCCAGCCTAATCATGAGAAACAATCAGACAATCCAATTCTGTAGCATTCTAAAACCTAAACTGGCCTGGATTGTTCAAAAGACAAAAAAAAAAAAAAGTTAAAGAGATAACAGATTCTCTAAACTAATGGAGACTAAAGATTCATGGCAACAAAAACCCTTGTGTAAACCTTGACTGGACCCTGGTTCAAGGGGGAAACACTGCAAAGAACATCACTGGATAACAAAGGACACTTTAATATGGATTCTAAACTAGATAATATTATTGTGTCAATGTTATATTCTAGGGCGTGATAATGGTGTCAAGATTATGTAGGAGAACATCCCAGTTCTTAGGAAATATGTACTCCCGTGCTTAGGGGTTAAAGTATCATGGTATCTGAAACTTGCTTCAAATTGTTCGTAAAGCAAGAAATGATGGAGAGAGAGACACAGAATCAAAGCAAATGTGGCAAATGTTAACAATGGGTAAATCTGGGTGAAGCTGTATGACTGAACCTTGTAATATTCCTTAAATTTTAGTGTGAAAGTTTTCAAAATAAGAAGTTGAAATATGAATAATGTCAGTCATGGATCATTACACACCGAATGAAAAGAATGCATAAGTCCACAATGATACACAAAGAAAAGGAAGAGGGAAAAGAGAAAGTTCTAATAATAGAAAGAATGACAGAATTTTTTTAAATCACCATTTGCAACCCCTATGTAAGAACTGGTATAAGCAGGGATCGTCAGTGGCTGCTAACCCATGGGTGAAAGGTGGCTGGAGAAGAGAAGACTCACAGTCTGAGTGCCACCTCCCAGATTACTTATTAATCACAACAGAGGAAAAGTACGTTGATAATAAGATACCTGGCAGACCAAGGGACCAAACGTGGCATCTCTGACAATGGGACGGAAGGCATTATACACCTCCTGACGTGGCACACAGAGGACACAAGATCATCTATGTTGCATTGTGGCCAACATATTTCATTTTAAAATAATTATGAAAAAACAATCTGACAAATCCAGATGGTGGGACATTTCTCCAAAACAAATGTTAATGTTAATGTAAGACAAAAATTGGTGGGGGACTCATCTAAATTAAAGGGGACTTTAACACACATGCAACCAATTGCAGGGAGTGACACTTTAGTGAATCCTGGATTTTTAAATCACAGCTACAAAGGGCATTTTTAGGACAAGTGGAGAAATTTGAATATAGACTGAATAGTAGATATCACTGTTCAAGGTGAAATTTCTTAGGTGTTGTGGTTAAGTAGGAGAGTATCTTTTCTTAGGAGATACATATTGAAGTATTTGGAGGTACAGTGTCTTGTCTGCAACTTACTTTCAAGTGGTTCTGCCAAAAAAAATTAGATAGGCAGATAAACAGATAATACAAATGTCACAAAGTATTAAGAACCGGTGAGTCTAGGTGAAGTACAGGTGTTCACTGCAACGTCCTTTAAACTTTGCTGTAGTCTTTGAAATTTTTCAAAATAAATAGTTGGGGCAAAATATACATATATATATACTTGTATTTGATAATATATACACAAAGAAGCTCTACTAAGATACCAAGAAAAAAATGATTGTGGCGCCGTGGGGGACAGAGAAACAATAGATGTGGAATTGGTGGGAGAATTGTTACTATGTGTCTTTATATCGTCTAATCCAAGACACCATCAATTTTAAGATAGATCATTATTTTATTTGCCAAAAGAAAGCAAAAATACTGCCAACTTGTAATTGTAAGATGCCCCAAATTTTAAGACAGACATTAAAATGTTTTCAGAAAAATCAAAATGTTCATCTTAGAATTGATGAAATTTGGGACACTTTTTAAAATTATGAACCATGTAAATGTTAAAAAAAAACCTGTTCAACCTGTTCAAAAAAAATAAATGAAGAAAAAAAGTCAGGCAGAAGAGGATGAGTTGGCAAAGAACGAGGAGGAACAGCCGGTGAGGCAGGAAGAAAACCAGTACAGTGAATTTCCAAAGCCAGGAGCAGACAGTGGACATTATGACAGATGCCACTGAGAAGCCCAGCATGAAAGGGCTGGGCTGAAAGTATTCATTATACTTAGTAACATCAAGTCATCTGTGACCTCAGCGAGAGTTAGTTTGGTGGTGTGGGGTGGGAATAGCAGCCAAATTAGATCTAGAACAGGTGAGCTGAGAGCACGTGTAGCCAGCTCTTTGAAGAAGCCTGCCTGTGCCTACTGGTAGAAGAGAACAGAGGCAGGGCACTACCTCAGTGGGTAGTGGGTCTCAGTGGGTCCAGGAGAGGCTATGGCTGAGGGCTGTTTGTCAAACATGAAAAGAAGCTGGAGATGTGCAGGACCCAATTACAACAGGTAGAGGGTAACTGATGGAGCAAGCCCTGAAGAGAGAAGCACCGGTCCCGCAAGGAGGTGCGACAAGCCTAATCCTAACAGGGAGAGAGAACACGATGCAAGCAGGTACAGGCAGGCTTAGGGTCTTAGAAAGGACTGTGAGAGTCCTGTGGATTTGCTTCAATTTTCTCCATGATATCGGAGACAGGTTGGAGTTGAGAGGGAGGAAGTAAGAGTAGAGGACCCAGCAAGTCAACAAGCAATTACAACTCAGCCTGAGACGTGCTTGGGAGATCAAGTACAAAAACCTGTGGGAACACTTCCCTGGTCTGTCCTGGAGGAATAAGGCAGGGCTTCAGCAAGGTGAATCCTAAAGGATAAGTAAGAGCTGGCTAGGGAAAAAGAATCAGGAAAGCAGGTGTGAAAGTCGAGGAGAGCAACAGTATGGTCAAAGCAGCAGAGCAAAGATGAAGCTCAAATTGGAAGGAGGGACGGACAGTGGGAGGGGCTGGGCCATCCTGGCCTTGAGGCCACGGGCAGGATTTGAACCTCATCCTCAGTCTAGCCAACCACAATCAGTGGTTAGTGGTAATAGAATAGAATATATTCTATTCTACTCCGATATATTCTATTCTTCTTTTAAAAAATATAGCTGCTTCAAATGTGGTTTTTTTAAATAAAATGAAAATATGTTGCTTTTCAGCTATGTATAAGAATATCTGCAAGTTAAAAAAAAAATCAAATTGCATAAAATAGAAAATAAAAGTTCTTCGAAAATCCAGCTTCTCAGAGGACCCCTTTAACAGTTTGACCTTTAGGTTTTTGGTTTTGGGTTTTTCTAAAATGTATGCATATATGACAAAGATGAGTTTGTTTTTTTTTAAGTTTGTGTTGTGTGTTTTTTTAAGGAGGGTGCAGCTCACAGTGGCCCATGTAGGGATTGATAAAAGAGAACTGACATCTTGGGATGCTTAACCATGAAGCTGGAAGGACTGTGGGGTGGAGCCGGCCCTGTTGACTCTCTAGCCCTTATCTCCTGTTGAACTTTGTGGTAACTTCATGGGGAGGGATGCTAATAAATAGAATAGCCATCTTGGACCAGCCGCAGTATTTTCCTTCGGGGGGGGGGGGGCAGTTGGAGCCCTGTGTTGGAGGTGTGCATTCCTGCACTGCGGTGGTGGTTTTTGTTTCTTTTTCCTCCGCCCCCCCAATAAACCATTTTTTTCTTGTGGATTTATCTGGAGAGTTATTTTTGCCAGTTGACAAGATGGAACCGGCTACCTTGATGTTATCAGCACCACGCTCTAACCAACTGAACTAACCGGCCACCCAGATATGAGAGATCATTTTATACATGCTGTTTTATAACTGGTTTTTTTCTACTCAACAATATCTCATGAAAAATTTTCAGGTCGATGAATATCAGTTATCTCAATCTTTGTAATGATTGGTCAACAGGGTCAACCATGTCCATGATCATGGCTGATTTGGCAACTGGGAGGGCACAGCGTCAGGGAGTGTGGGGTAGAGGCCAGGCTGCCAAGAAAGGAGGAAACCCGAGGGAGACGAAGAAGGAACACTTCTAGCACACTAGTCTTTAAAAAACTTGGCTGAGATTTTAATACACACACACACACAAACACACACACAGTATCAGTGACAATACTGAAACCCCATACACCAAAGGATGAACAGTAGTCATCTCTTGATAGTGAGATTATAAATTATCTGTTTTCTTCCTTTTTACCTTTATTTTCTAAAAGTTCTACAATGGTCATATATCACTTTTGTAGTAAGACAAAGCCACCAGTTTTAAATGGCAGCAAGTAGTGGAGCCAGAAAGGTTTCTCCAGATAGGAGACTTGGGCACATTTAGGGGCTGGTACCGTAGGAGGGGAAACAGCTGATAGATATTGGTACCTCGGGAGCCAGAAGGGCTGGCATCCATAGCACAGAGTGGGCACATTAGACTACGAGACCTCCTTCTACAGGGATCAAGAAGTGGGGAGACATGGGTGTGGTTCCATTTCTCCCACAAACCGCCAACCACCCTTTCTGTGAGTAAAGGGTTTTGGGAGACTAGTCCAGTTTGGAATACTCCTCCCATGGAATGGAATGAGAAGCTGAGGGGAAGAGGAAAAGGGTTTCTAGAAAGTGATCGAGGGACAGAGGCTGGAGACCCCACATGGAAGCAGAACCAGACTGTCCTAATATGTGGTGAACCCCCAGAAGCTTTCTACATTCTGAGCACAGAATCCAGAATTGGGGCTTCTGCTGCTGGGCTGGGACCCACAGGCAAAGCTGCAGGGTAGCTGAGGACATGGGCCGGAGAATGGTTAAAATCCTGGGCCATGGGATCCAGGAAGGACACAGAAGGTGTAGTGTTCATGGTACAGAGAAAATGAAGGTGTCAGAGAACTAGGGTCTCTGTGAGGTCCCCAAGCAGGTAAAGTAGAAGTTGGACTGTCGTCAGAGGATCCTGGAGTTGAAGATTTCAGAGGCAGCCACACACCAACAATGAGCAGCCTCCAGTGTGGCTGGTAGAAAGGGTGGCTGAAGGAGACATCACCTTCCATGAGATAGCGAGATGTGAAATGGGACGCTGTTATCCAGAACTAAAGTCCTCCAAGGAAACAGGGAAGAGAGGCAGGGAGAAAGTGGGTAATAACTGGACTGTAAGAGCTTCAAAAGAGGTGGCTAATCCTGGCTCCACCTGACCTTTAACCCTAGTTCCTGGCTGTCCCCAAAAGGTGTGCCCAGAGTTACAGAGAAGTCAGTGTAGCAAAGTACAGATGACTCAGTGTGGGAGAAGCCAGAGCTCAGGGCCAGAACACAGGGCAAGGCTGCTTCGTTTGTACATGGTTAGCCTAGAGAGAAGTTAGGCTTGGGAGGGCTGCAGGAGGCTGCCATCCCAGGAATGGAAGACTCCAGGCTCCTCTGCCCTTATTTCAGAGCTTGCCTTTGGGTGGGTGTGTGTGTGGGAGAGAGAGAGAGAGAGAGAGAGAGAGAGAGAGAGAGAGGGGGGGGGGGGGGGGACTGGCCTCTGCAAACCAAATTTCTTGACTTCAAAATAGAAGAAGTAGCAATTTGCTCATCTGAGAGTCTTTCATAACGTTGGTGGTGGAGGTTGGAGGGAGATACATATCTCTTCAACTGCGCAGACCTAAGGGAGCACGTCCTTGGTTACCAATAAGATAGCAAATACTACCTGTATTTTGTTTTTAAAAACCAGATTATAATTTACTCCATTTCTTACTGGAAGGACAGAAGCTCCCACAGTGGAAAGAGCGAGGCCGTTGGCAGAGAGAAGGGACTCCACCTGGCCTCGGATCAGGCCAGAGACCTGGGGCTGCTTCCAGGGCTCCCTTCTCCCTAGCATGAGCCCCTCATCCATGGCATAGAAATGGTCATTCTCTTCCTGCCTGCCCAGAGCCTATCTAAGATGGAAGTTTACCCCTCTTGCTCTACCTCTGGTCCCCATATCTCACCCCAAACCTGAAGTCCCAGGGATATGGAACACGCTCAGAAAGCAGCACTCTCTTGACATTGTTGTCACGGTCCTATGATGACCCTTTGGTAGCCCCTCCTGACCCAGTGCCTAGCAGTCGAGTCTTGCGTCAATCAGCTAGAAACCTCCCGTCAGCTACCCTTTGCTTCTCTACCACAGGCGCACCTGCTTTCCACACAACCCAGCTTCACGTATGAGATCATGTCTAGCCACCCCTCTGCTTCTAGTGCCCCTAAACCAGAGCCCTGTCAACTCCTGTAAGTCCTACTATCGTCTCACATCCCAACTCTCATGGGAAGCCTTTCCAGACATACCTGCTGTACATCCCACTGTTTAAATTCTGAGCCAGTTATTGGGCACCAAGCAGTCACTCATTCTCATCCAATCTCTTTCTCACTCTCTCATGGGTGGGACTTCCGGGAGGCACCCAACACGGGGCAGGACACAGAGCACGGTCAATGTATGCTCTGGCTTAGGACTTGGATACACTTCCAAGAGGTGGGAGAGGAGTAGCTGATGCCCTCCTCCAATTGGACTCAGCCACAGCTTCTGTCAACCCTGCTGTGCCATACTTCCTCCAGGAAACCTTCGGAGACTCCAGTCTGTAGAGGAAATGCTGTGGGGAGGGGCAGGGACAGGGACAAGGAGGCAGAGGGAGTGAGGAGGAAAGGAAAAGGAACTGGGAGAAGAACTAGGAGGGACACTCTGAACTGGAACAAGCAGCTTCCTCAAGGGAGGTCAGTACTTTATCCTATTATTTCATCCCTAGAGAAAGGTGCTGGTGTAGAGATGCCCAGAAAAGGGAATGAACATGTTCAGAAGTGGCCAGCCAGCCAGGGAAAGGATTACAGAAACAGCAACAGAACCCAAGGCCCTATCCAGAGCTCCCCTCCCAGGACTCCATGGGTTTGGGAAACCTAAAAAGACCCTCTGGCCTATCATTCACCAGAGACAGTCCTCTCTCAGCTCTGCAGACTTTGCCTTCAGGCTCACCAAACCCAGATCAAATCTCAACTAGGAAGACTTGTGTAGCCCCAAACAAAATCTCTCCACCAGTCCTGTCCCTGCAAGAACCATCTCCCTCTTTTCAGAATCCTGTCCCTTGGAGGCAGAAGCCGTAGGACATAGGCTGCAAAATTCTCCAGACTCCTCCACACCATGGGCTCAGGCTGGACTCATGGGTCAGGCTCCCCAGCAGCTGTGCTTAATCCCCACCTCAATGCCTTTGGCCATACCATTCCCCAGCAATGCATTCTCGTACCACTCCTCCCATCCAAATTTCACCTCCTCCAGAAAGTCTCTGCTTCACTGGCTCTCGCCTCCCTTTCTCCTTGGGTTTCTTGTGTCCGCGGGGAAGTCCGCCTGGGCCTTCCGACACTCCCCATCCATCGGAGCTGGCATTACCGGTTGGAACCCTCTGAGATGGCGAATTCTTAGTCTCTACTGGGCTCCCCCAATCCCCAGACCAGGAGCTCCAGGAGCTAGGGACAGGGACAGGATGCCAAACACCTCAACTCCATCCTCGTGACCGACTCCTGCCAGCGTTGGAATTAGCTACATCCGGCGCCCCAACACACCACCCCAAAGCCTGGGTGGACCCCAGGCTCAAGCCAGCGCACCCATCCCCCAAACCCTAAGGCGGCTCAGACCCGCTGTCCAAAGCTCGGCCGCCCCGGGGAGGAGGGAGAGGGGAGGCGTGGGAGGAGAGTAACAACCTGGGTCCACCCGCAGGCTCATCTTAAGAAGGACCCAAAGGAGGCCAGTCACCCCGCGTCCAATCGCCCCCATCTCCCGCGGCGTGCGCCACCCCTAGGAAGAGGAGGCCGATTACCAGGGAACGCCAGGTGGGGCTGGGGGGATGGAGGGCCCAAGGCCCAGGCTTCGGAATCCAGGGGTCTGACGTCACCCAAGACACTGGTTCCCTCTGAGGGAGGTGCGGATGGGCGTGGGGTGGGATAGGGGGGCCTGAAGGCACCCGGGGCGCTCTTTCCCCGCTCCAAACAGGGAAGGTCACCTCGACTCTCCACCTCTCCAGCAGCTCCGCCTGACCACTGCATCCAAAAGTGAAGCATAATGGGTACCAAGCTGGAGAGGGGGTGACCCGCCTCTCGCCCTGCGCCCAGCTTCCCTGCAAAGCCCTTCTCGAGCTTTTAGTCCCAGGACTCACCCGCTGCTGTCGCTCAGCTGCCGAAAGGCCGCGGCGCTGCGCTGCGCTGCACCCGGCTATGCGGCGCGCGGAGCCGGCCGCGAGCCGCGAGCCACTCGGGGGCTGGGGGCGGGGAGCGCGCGCTCGCGCCTAGGGCCGGCTCCTCGCTCTCCCGCGCCACCCCTGCCAGCACCAGCCGCTCTCGCGAGATTCCCGAGCCACCTCTAGGGCCGTTCCTCCTGCGCTCGCGAGAAGGAAGGCCTGGCCGCCTCCGCACCTTGCAGGAGCTGTCCGAGGTGCTAAGTTCCGGCCCCGGCCCGATGTGGCGGAGGGCGGCACCCCAAAGACAAGAGTATGGCGAGGACGTGGAGGAAGGAGCCTGTACCAGCAGCCAGAGCCTCAGCTTCCAGATCTGTAAACTGGGGAGAATAACCTCCCATGCCGGGCCCATTGGCCTCTGGGATTTACCAGGAAGAAGGAGTGAGAAAGAACTTTGTGAGCAGGAGAGCACGGTGACTGATGAAGGTCCTTCAGATCCACAGACCCAAAGTGACAGAGAGGGGATGGAGGATGGAAGGTCGCAGATGGGACATGAAGGGACAGAGATGAGATGTAGAGAGGCATGCATACAACAATCCATGGAAAGACAGACATAGAAAGACAAGAGAGGAGAGCCATGAACATACAGGCATACAAACATGGAGAGACAGAGATACAGAAACACGGAGAGATCAAGATTTGAAGAGAAAAAAGACATGGAAAGAGAGACGGAAGAGAGGGAGGACAGAGAACATGATGAAGTGAGAAAGAAATAAGAAATAGGGGCAGGCATACTACACAAAGGAATAGAAGGAGGTTTAAAAAGACAAAGAGACAGAAAAAGAGGAATGGAAGAGATTGATATCCAGAGATGAACACCTAAAAAGTATAGAAACCAGGAGAAATGTTTAAAAACCCAGAACTAATGATGGTTGAGAAATACCCACTTGGGGAGATGGGGCTGGGAGTGAAAGAAAGGCTTTTATTGTGAGTGATGTTTACTGTGTAAACCTCCTATGGGATCTCTCTAGCCAGGCCACCCTCTGTCCTGGCAGCCAGTGGCTCCTGCCTTCCACCATGCCCTCCGCCCACACCATCCTGGGCCTGGAAGAGGACCTCCGTGAGTAGGAGACACTGCAGGGATTCTTTGCCCAGAATAAGGGCCCATTGTTCTGGCTCCAGCCTGCTGGGAGTGGGGCCTCACTCCCACATCTGGGATAGAAAGGGGGCAGGAGAGAAGAAAGGCAGACAAGAACTGAGGGAGAGGAAAGAAAAGGGAGGGGACTCAGGGGCTGTGGAAAGTTAAGCAGGAATCGTAATGTAGCAGCCAGGCCAATCTGGAGGGAAGAGCCAGTCGTGAGCTCTGGGCAGGGTAACAGTGTTCTGCTGCTGATCCTGTCCCTGGTCCCCCTGCACCGTCACTGCTCTCTATCCCTGCTGTAATGCGAGCTTTGGCCCATGCACAGAGCTGTGGGAGGACCCAACGAGATAATGAATGAGAACTCAAGGAAGTTATCAAATATGGCCCCTACAGTAGGCACAGTGGGAGTCCATGTGGGCCTCAAGAAAGATAGAAGAGTTCACATGAGCCTGCAGGAGAGGAGTCTCAGGGCCGCATTGAGGTCTACAGGGGAGATTTCTGGGGTCCACATGGAATTTACAGGAGCTGTCTTATGCTTCATGTGGATCCTACAGGGGAAATGTTTGTGTTCCCATCTGATGACCACAGATGACATTTACCCAAGCAGAAGAAGCAGAAGTACCTCCTATTTGGCTAACAACTGAGGCAGGAAAAGTGCCCAGGTCCAAAGTCAGAGGCCCTTCTTTGTCCCGATGTTTTGCACCTTCAGAGTTTGGATGAATAGAAAGGAATGATGCTTCAGTGACAATCATTTAAACAAGCTTTTATTCAAGAAGCATTTGCTATGCAGTGGTTAAGAATATGGGCCTAGAAGGCAGACTGCCTTACCTTTCCCAGCTCTGTAAGCTTAAGCAAGGTATTCATCCTTACTGAACCTCAGTTTTCCACATATGTAAAATAAGAATAATGATAATAGGACCTGTGTCTTAGCGTTCCTGAGAGGATGAAATGAATTAACACGTGCAGACATGTGTAACATATGGGACGGTGCCTGGTACACTATTAATACGTGTTTAATAAGTGTTATTTCATACGGTGTGCCAGGCGCTGGGGGCATGTTTTTCTCATGGTAGAGGGTGAGAGTGAAAGAGTCTGAGCCAGATCATGCAATAACACATTTCCAGTTTCTTCTCAAATGTAGTGTCACATCAGCTCACGTGCCATTTACCGAAGCAGGTCTCATGACTAATGCACGGGTGACAGGGAAACATGCTCCCTCTAGAGGACGCAAGGCATGACAGGGGGATGTTTAATCCTGCCGCAGGGAGGGAGCAAGTAACTGGGAGCAATAACCCAGGCACTCACAGGGCCTGCCCCAGGCTGCTTGCCTTTTCCTGCCTAGCTAGCTATAGCTGAATGAGGCATGTCCGCCCAAGGGGCTCTGGGAGAATATTTGTTACAGGCCAGGAAACAACTGAAAAGAAAAGAGGACTAGCATTTACTGAACGCTTAATATGCCTGAGATGCTAAGTCTCATGACTATCCCATGAATAAGTGATTTTATCCCCATTTTGTAAATGAAGAAAGTGAGGTTCAGAAAGGTAAAGTGATCTGCCCAAGGAAACAAAATGGATGTATCTTAGAAATGAAGAACCAATATCTTTAGGTTGGGTTTTCCCAAAAGCAGACACTGAGATAAGGATATGAATGCAAACGGTCTATTTGAGAGATGAGCATAGGACGCACTAGTAGAGGACTGGAGGAAGTTGAAACAAAGAAATGAAAAGACACTAAGTGAGGGTACAATAATGAGCAGGTTAGCACTGAGAGCAATGGGGGCTCGACCGTACTGGGGACCTTTGGGACACAGTGCAGAATACAACACAGTTGTCCCACCAAAGGAATGAGGAAACTAAGGGTTGAGGGCCGCTCCTAGCACTTCCAGACTTCCCTGTGTGCCTTCTGAGCAGAGAAAGCTCTCTGGCAGACAAATCCTCCCAGGGGCTTCCAGTTCGAAGCCACCAGGAATGGCTAAGGGAGCACTATGTAGTAACATTTACTACAACCAAGATCTAAACCTAAAGGTTGTCTGGCTGTCAGGATACATCATGTTGCCTCCAAGGTAACCTGTAGAAATTTGCCATACGGAGTCTCCTTTCTTAAGAAAGAGCCTCCTGCTTCCCCGACCCCACTGCATGCTCCAGGCCTTGTGAGATGGCAAGTCCCTAATACTCAGTGTGTATACCTGCTGCACAGCACTGAGTACTCGGGGACACGCATTCTTGCTTACAGAGCCATGGCCATGTCAGAGCAGCTCGTCCAGTGCATTCAATACCCCGGTGGGCACCCCTGCAGCTCAGAGTTCACTCTAGACCTCTCCATACAGTGCCTCTACCTGCACACCTCTCCCCCCACCAGGCCACTCCCTGTGTTTGCCTTCTCTCCCCAACTAGATAGGAACCTCCCCAAGGCAACCCACAGAATGGGAGAAAATATTTACAATCATGTATCTGATCAGAGGCTAGTATCTTGAATATATAAATAATTCTTTCTTTAAAAAAAGATTTTATTGGGGAAGGGGAACAGGACTTTATTGGGGAACAGCGTGTACTTCCAGGACTTTTTTCCAAGTCAAGTTGTTGTCCTTTCAGTCTTAGTTGTGGAGGGCGCAGCTCAACTCCAGGTCCAGTTGCCGTTGCTAGTTGCAGGGGGCACAGCCCACCATCCCTTGCAGGAGTTGAACAGGCAACCTTGTGGTTGAGAGAACACGCTCCAACCAACTGAGCCATCCAGGAGGCAGCTCAGCTCAAGGTGCCCTGTTCAATCCCAGTTGCAGGGGGCGCTGCCCACCATCCCTTGCGGGACTCGAGGAGTTGAACTCGAGGAGTCTCAACCTTGTGGTTGAGAGCCCACTGGCCCATGTGGGAATCGAACCAGCAGCCTTCGGAGTTAGGAGCATGGAGCTCTAACCGCCTGAGCCACCGGGCCGGCCCTGTATGAGGAAAATCTTACAACACAATAATGAAAAGACGAATAACCCACTTTAAATACGGGCAAAGGATCTGAATAGGAATTTCTCCAAAGATATACAGATGGCTGATGAGCACATGAAAACATGCTCAACATCATTAGTCATCAGAGAAATGCAAATCAAAACCACAATGAGATACCACTTCACATCCACTAGAACAGCTATAATAAAAAAGACAGATACTAATAAGCATTGACAGCAATGTGGAGAAATTGGAACCCTCATACACTGCTGGTAGGGATGTAAATAGTGCAGCCACTTTAGAAAACACTCTGGCAGCTCCTCAAAAAGTTAAACATAGAGTTACAGTTTAACCTAGCAATTGTACTTCTAGGTATATACCCAAGAGAAATAAAAACGTGTTTACAAAAGACTTACAAATTCATTGCAGCTTTATTCATAGTAGCTAAAAACTGGAAACAGCCATCAACAAGAATAGATAAAGAGATTATTGTATATTCATACAATGTAATATGAATTGGCAATAAAATGAATGTGCAACTGATACATACAAGAACAAGGATCAATCTAAAATAGATGTGTTGAGCAAAATAAGCCAGACCAGGAAATACATACTATATGATTCTACTTATATGAAGTTCAAGAACAGGAAAATTAATGTGATAGAAATCAGAATAGTGGTTGCTGGTTGGGGACAGAGGTAAATTGACTGGAAAGAGACAGAAAAGAAATTTCTAGGGTGATGGAAATATTCTAGATCCTGTCTTGTGTGGTAGTTACAATGTATATAAAATTGTCAAAATTTATCAAAATGAATTTAAGATCTGTGTATTTTATTGTACGTAACTCAACAACTCAATAAAGTAGTCAGCTTTCAAAAAAAAAATTGGGATCCCTGGGGTCACTTGAGTCTAAGGAACAAGGACAATTCCTGACCTCTAACCTACTGTCTATATATGAAGCCCTAGTCAACCGCCACCCTTCAGTGCCTCCCCTCTATCAGCAGTGCCTCCAACAGACCACGTGGGGGCACCCAAGCCCGCAGCGACTAACACTTGCGGTGCTAATTCTTCACCAGGTAGGTTGCTCTTCTGGCAGCTAGAAGTGTGGGTGCTGCGTAGCCTGCTGGCCTGCACACAGCTTCGTCACCACCACCTCTTGTGGCCTAGCCAGCAGCTCTGAACATGCAACAGCCACTGCTCACTTGGCGAGTTAGAACAGGAGTGCCCATCCAAACCTGCTCCCACTAACTGTCCTCTGCAAGTCCCAGCCTGGGTCGGGACCTGGTAAGCATTGACCCTGGGCATTGGCTGAGCCCCTGGATGCCAAATGCACAGGATGCATTCCAGTCCTTACCTGCCTGGCCTCTTAGATATATTGCAAAGCCAGTCTTGCTTTTATCTCCACTGTCCCCCTTCCTCCTGCTCAGTCTGACACCGTTTCCTCTGGCAACCTCCCCGCTCCAAAGTCTGGAAGTGGATGTGAATCTGCAGGGTCCACTAAGGGGATACTTTGAAAACCTATTATCACATTAGCACTTAACATCTGTACAGAAATTATTTTCAAATGTGCTCCAAGGATCACCTCATTACTGAAGAATTAACCTTTAGAAGTCAAGTGACAAAGTATATCTACATTTTATGTGCTAGTAAATGAAGGCAAAGAAAGATTCAGGACTGAGTAATTTATTCAAAATTGAAAAGTAATTCCAAAACAGACTCTGGCTTTATTTGAAATAAGATTCATGTACCCTAAATCCCTGGTTCTATTGGGTTATATCTATTAGTCTACATTTCTACCTAGAAGGCAATCCATTTCAAAAAGTTACCTCCATTTTTTGTCCAATATCTTACTATATTAGGATAGTATAGACAGACTCTTTCAGTGTTGTTCATTTCTAGTAGGCCATTTTAAAATAGGAAAAACCTTTGTGCTTCATGTTCACTGTTTAGAAATAAAAATGAATGCAAACCTGCTTATATTAAAACCTAAATTGCAAAGATTTTTTTTCTAAAGTATAAACAATATCTGCTTGACTTAAAATCTTTGATTCATTTGGGCATTAAATTACCTAACATACAGGTTATTTTAAATTTATACATTGTTTTCCTTGTGTTGTCTCCAGGAATGTCTTATAATTATTATATCTACTTTCCTATGAAATTTTCTCTACCAAAATCAATGCATAACCAATTTGACTCTGATTATAGCTAAAAATGACAAAAAATATTTTTAATGAAACCTAAGAGTATATTTATAAGAGTTAGGTCTCAAGGTTTTTGTTTCATAGGAAGGAAGCTCTGTCATGTGGATCTATAAAATGATCCAAACTTCAGAGAAACAGTCTACAAAATAACTAACTGATTAGTACTCTTCAGAAATGATTGTCCCAACCCTCCATCATCTGAGCTAGAACCCTGGAAGTTAAGTCCTGTCAGTTCTGTTTGCGCTTATCTTTAGAATCCATTCTCCTGTCTGTACCCCCACACCCATACCCTGTTCCATCATCTCTGCAATAGTCTCCGCAACTATCACACTCTCCAGCCTTTCCGCACCCTCTCGTCCTCCTCTAAGCAGCTGCAGGTAATGGTGCCACTCTCCTATTTAGCACCGTCCTGACTCTCCCCACGGCTCCTGTGGATACACCCCTCCCCTAGGGTGGCTTACAGCCTTCCTGACCTCATCCCGGCCACTTCTCAGCCTCATCTTTTGCACACCATCCCCTAAACGCACCCCAACCACCCACAACAGTTTGCACTTGGAAGACTCAGGTTCTCCTTCACCCCTTTACTTTCGCACATGCTATTCTATCCTCTCATCCTCTCCCCGGACTCCTGTCCCTGTTCCTTTACCCAGAAAGCCTTACTCTGCTTAGGCCTAGGATCCAGAAAACCCTCTTAAGTAAAAGCTGCTCTTTTCCTCACTCTCCAGGTACCACGGCCAGGTACGATGGCCAGGAGCACCCCGCGTCCTGATGGTTTCCCTCCTGCCTCCAGGCACATCCTGTGTCCCTCAGCTTCCTCCCCCCTGTCCCTGTTGTTTCTGTGCACAGCCGGCCTTTGCTCACCTGTCGCTCTGGCTGCCTGGTTCCTACTCATCCTCTTACTGCCCACATGCATCCCACGTCTTTTGGACGCCTCCATGGACGAAATGCCTCTGCCTGGTGCTCTGTACCTTCCCTCCCTGCCATCCAGTGCTATGTGTTACATAGGAGCCTGACTCGCTAGGAGACTGAGTTCGGGGGCGCTCACCATCACCCACTGCCAGTCTCAGTGAAACGAAACCTTGGTTGAGTGATGTGGTTGATAAATGTCTAACAACCAGCTCTTTAGAGAAAAATGTATACATAAATGTACATATATACAGAGGGTGCCAAAAAAAGTATACGTACACAATTTAAGAAAGGAAAAAACTGTATTAAAATTGTAATACAAAGAATGACGCTAGCATTCATTTGATTAACGCCATCTTTTAAGCGAACATCATACTACACATTGCTACCGTAATTCAATTCAACTTCAAAAAATAATACATACGAGTAGATAACATCTCTTAAAATGTGTACATTTTTTTGGCACCCCCAGTATTTGTTTTAAGTTTTACTGATCCAAGGGATGTGTAACACACAACTTACACATAATAAAGTATATAGTGCTTTTTATTGTAAACTCCAATCTCACAGAATGCTCTCATTGGTTTTCCATGGCCAGCCTAGGTCTGCAATTGATGAATGAGCATAGTTAATGAATAAAACAGTAAACCAAGCTCTGTATTTGCAATGTTTTCGATGTCTGGGACGTACGTGCTTCCAGCATGGCTGAGGTCAGGCCACCAACAGGATGTCACTGCAGGACGACTTGGGCGAAGACGCACCACAGCGCACTTTCTGTAGCATTTCCACCACACAGATACAGGCAACAGGAAAAACTTCAAGACCATGCATAGCAATATGGCATAAAGTCTTTAGGAAGTGATGAGTGAGTTAATTAAATTTTTAATAATGCCTGTGTTTAACAACCAGATCACAAAATTGAACATTTAACAGTTGGCTCTCATAAGCCAGCATGAGCTGCTTCTAGCATATCGCCACTTCCTGCATGTCACTATCCCCCAACTTCTCCAGGCCCAATCTTGCTGCCAGTCTAGGAGACGTCCGAGTTCCATGGATGACTCAGCCAATCCCCCGAACTAGGATTCCTCCTCACCCCAGTAGCCTTGGCCCTCCTTCAGCCACCCGCCTGTTCCCATGGCCTCACTGTACATCTAGTCATCATCAGGAACAGTTTTACCCCAAAACTCTGTCCTCCTCTCTTGCCCCTGGGCTACAGCGTCCTCTTGCAGTCCTCTCGGCACCCCCTCACATGTCCTTCAGCCTGAAAGAACATTGTTCCCCGAGCCCTGTTTATTAGCCAACTCCCTGTCCCTGCAATGTCCCTCCTCTCTACCCATCCTTCTGCTGGATTATATATATATTACTATATTCTCTGGGTATATAGTAATTACACAATAAAGCAATTCACATTTAGTATTATCATTTCAGTAGAAGCCCTCTTATTTGATGCAATTGAGATCAGAAGTTGGTCAACAAAAAGTCAGTATCATTAAAAATGATATGTATTTGGGGGAAAGGGAGTTATCTCTTTGTGAGGGGTATAAATGTCTAACTAGTACATTGTTTTGTACACCTGAAACTACTAAAAAAGAAAAAAATGATATGTATCTGGATATTTTGTTTTCACTTAAAACATATCAAACATGTATTAACTTGCCAGTCTTCTGATGTAATAGTAATGCCAAGGCTTTTTCTTTGAATATGGGTCTGTTGATTGGCATTCCACATTTCTTTTCTTACATAACAATACCTATACCAGGTTGTCTAGGCTCCTAGATTCTGTAAAGTGGGTAAAAGCTTAAGGACACTGGCAAAGCAACCTGACTGCAGACTCTTGGGTTTCTATAGAGTTTCTCAAATCTTTGTAGTAGTCTCTCCAAGCCAAGCTCAACACCTTTTTTAAAAATTCTATTTTTAATTGTGGGAGGAAATTTGACTTTGGCACAAATGTAGTGATGGATTTCAGAAGGCAGCATGTGGGTCCCTTGGTCAGTTATACTCCCTCCAATCAAAGATGTGAGAAAGCCATTCTCATGGCCATCACAGGTAGTAGCATAGCTGGTTCTTGGTGTATCAGGTATGGATTTAGCTTGGCTACATGTAACAGGAAACTCAAATAACAATGGCTTAAACAAAATAGGTCTTTTCTCACCTAATAAGTCCAGGAATAAGTGAACTGGCTCAGTGACTATAAGATATAGGGCAGTGGTCTCAGAAGCCAACTCTGATTAATGTGAGCAGAAAAGGAAGGGTATTTACTGGAAGGGTATCAAGTAAGTCCTATAAGTTCTTGACTCAAGACCCATCAGTCATGACTCTGGTCATTACTTGGCCTTTCTGGCCTTTTCTGCAGACTTTTGAAATGGCTTCTCAACTGCGGCCGTCATGGCTGCATCGCAAGCAGCTGAGGAAGAAGGGCCCAGGGCAGAAGGGCACGCCAGCTGAGTCTGCAACCCCATTCAATCAGCTTTCCTGGAATCCCCACCCGATGGTTTTCATGTACCTCTCATTGGTCTGAACCATCACGTCGGCACTCCTATTTGACAAGAAAGTGACTGTCACACGTTTTAGCTTTTTAAGTGGGCATTTGTCTCTGCCAATAAAATCAGTGTTGTATTAGTAAGGAAGAAGGGGAGAATGGATATTGAGGAGGGTACCCACAGTGTCTGCCACCCCTGATGTGCGTGAATACACAAGAGAGTAGCCTGCCAGCAACTGAGTGCATTTGGGGGCCACGGGTGTTACCTGCACAGGCAGTGGAGAGTTTAGCTCACCCGATGACCCAGTGCCATGGAGGTGGTAATGAGCAGGTCTATTGGGTTATTTTTATTTCACTAGACCGTGAGCTCCATCATGCAGGAATGGTTCTTGTGTCATTCACTGCTGTATCCCTGCACCTACAGCAGTGCCTGTCATATAATTGAGACCAAATAAGTATTTTGAATGAATAATGATTAATAATAGTATTGTTTTCTCCCCTGGGTATACTTTCAATAAACTCCTATCACCTGAAGTCCTGGAATGTAGAAACTGCCAAAGCCTGTTGGGGATAATCCCTCCCCAGTGTTGCTCATTCCATTCATTCTCAGCAGGTAAATTCAACTCCTTCATGGTGCAGGTGGGGGACTGCATCCTGCATCCTGCATCCTTTCCTCCTTCTTACCTGTCTCAGGGGAAGAGATGTGGCTATAGGCTGAATGTTTGGTTCCCCCCAAATTAATATGTTGGAATCCTAACCCTTGATGTGACCGTATTAGGAGGTGGTGGTATTGGAGGTAACTATGTCAGTGAGGGCAGAGCTCTGGTGATGGGATTAGTGTTCTTACAAGAGACCCCACAGAGCCCACTAGCCCCCTCTGCCATGTGAAGATATGAGAAGTCTGCAACATGGAAGACAGCCCTCACCCAACCATGCTGGCACCCTGGTCTCAGACTCCCAGCCTCCAAACCTGTGAGAAATAAAAGTACCATCGTCTGTGGTACTTTTTCATAGCAGCCTGAACAGACAAAACATATGTCGTCCCACCCCTCCCAGGCTAAAGCCAGTCCCCCAACCGTGCTCTGATTCCCACCCCTTCTAATCTCCTCAGGGATTTTGATCCTTCGATTGTCCTCTTTCCTCAGTGCCTTCAACTTCTTCTATTTATCTTTCAAACATTTCCCAGAAGAAAAAGCAAAATTGTTGTCCCTCTGTCCATAGCCCACTCAAGCTATTGTTTAACTTCCATTCCTGGGTTGTCTCAGCCACTCCCAAGGCAGTAAGTATCCCCAGTGTGATGAAGATTCCTTGATCAGCCAAGGGTTCTTGGCTGTAACTGTGTAGAAACCAACTCTGGCTAATGTGAGCAGAAAAGGTATTTACTGGAAGGGTATCAAACATCAGCCTCGCTTTCATGAACTGGAAATTTTGTGGCTATTCATTATTTAATAAGAAAAAAATTACTTTCCCTGCTTGACTTTTAATTTTAGAAACTGAAGCTAATTTGTACCAGTGTTATGCTTTTCACTTTTGATTTCAAGGATCTGGCTGCTTTATTCTTTTGTTATTGCATGCAACTTATTATGAAAATAAAAACATTGTTATGCATATTCCTCCAAACACATTAAATTTTTTGGACCAATTAAAACAATAAACAGTCAATATTATACATGACTGTCATCTCTAAGCTCAGAGACTGTTGTCATGGCCTTGCCCCTCCAGGGTGCACGGGCCACTGTGATGCTGGCTCCTTTGCACACTGCCTCTCTTCCCTGAGTCCAGGCCCCACAGCCTCCTCCCAGCCCTCATCTCTCTCTGGAACTGCTGGGGATCAGCTCCAAAATTCCCTGTTCCATAGCATGGAGAACAATTTAGCCTCTACTTTCTGCCCTCTCAATTTCGTCTCAGAACCACTTTACATTCCTTTTTTTTTTTAATTAATTAATTTTTTTTGGGGGGGGAGGGGAACAGGACTTTATTGGGGAACAGTGTGTACTTCCAGGACTTTTTTCCAAGTCAAGCTGTTGTCCTTTCAAACTTAGTTGTGGAGGGCGCAGCTCAGCTCCAGGTCGAGGTGCCGTTGCTAGCTGCAGGGGGCACAGCGCACCATCCCTTGCGGGAGTCGAACCGGCAACCCTGTGGTTGAGAGGACGCTCTCCAACCAACTGAGCCATCCAGGAGCTCAGCGGCAGCTCAGCTCAAGGGCAGGGGGCGCTGCCCACCATCCCTTGCGGGACCTGAGGAATCGAACCGGCAACCTTGTGGTTGAGAGCCAACTAATCTATCTGGCACTGGCACATGTGGGAATCGAACCGGCAGCCTTCGGCGTTAGGAGCATGGAGCACCAACCGCCTGAGCCACCAGGCCAGCGCAACCACTTTACATTCTTAAAAATTATCAGTAACCCCATTGAACATTTTAAACGTGGGTTATTTACCAATATTTACTCTATTATAAATTAAAACTGGGAAAATTTTTAAATATTTATTTATTATTTAATTTAAAATAACAATAATAAACTCATTACATGTTAACATAAACACATTTTTATTTTAAATAATTATATTTTCCAAAACAAACACACAAAAAGAAGTAGTGACAAGCACAGCATTGTTTTACAATTATGTAGACATTTTTAATGTCTGGCTTAATAGAGATAGCTGGAATCTTATATCTGCTTCTGCATTTAATCTGCTACAACATCACATGTCATACAACCTTTGGGAAATTCCACTGTACATTCATGACAAAATAAGAATGAAAATGGCAAATAATGTCTTAGTATTGTTATAAAAATAGTTTTGAGCTTCCAGATGGCTCAGTTGGTTGGAGCGCGGGCTCTCGACCACAACGTTGCCAGTTTGACTCCCACAAGGGATGGTGGGCTGCGCCCCCTGCAACTAGCAACTGCAACTGGACCTGGAGCTGAGCTGCGCCCTCCACAACTAAGATTGAAAGGACAACAACTTGACTTGGAAAAAAGTCCTGGCAGTACACACTGTTCCCCAATAAAGTCCTGTTCCCCTTCCCAGATAAAATCTTTTTTTAAAAAAAAAAAAAGAAGAAGAAGTAGAGTCTACTTCCTTTCCCCTTGAACCTGGGTAGGGCTCAGTAACTTCCTTGATAAACAGAATGTGGTGACACAGTGTGACACCGAGGGTTAGGGCATGCAATGCAGTATGGTTTCTGCCTGGCTCTTTCTCTGTCATTGGGTGCTCGCCCTGGAATCCAGCTGCCATGCTGTGAGGAAGCCCAAACTAATCCAAGCAGAGAGACCAGGGAGAGGCCCACGTGGAGATCCTGAGGCTTGCAGTTGACGGCCAGCAAAAACCAACAGACATGCGAGGGCACATACTTTCAGATGGTTCCAGCCCCCAGCCGTCAGATCTCCTAGCTGAAACCTCGGACGTTGTGGAGCAGAGAAGCCATCCTGGGTGTGCCATGCCTAAATTCTTGACCCGCAGGATCTGTGAACATAGTAAATGATTGCTTCACACAACTACATTTTGGATAATTTGTAATGCAGCAGTTAATAAGTGGGACAGAGGCCTCTTAGCATCCTATGTGAGCTTGCCAAAGTACTAATCTAATCAAAATAGGCCTGACTAAAACCCTGCAATGATTTCTTAGGCTAAAGTCAAACCTGGTGAGCCCACCAGGGTGTTAAAAGATTTCAGCAATCACTTGGCCTTCTTCCCTCCAGGTTATGACGGGGCAGTTTGGGTATCCAGGCTGCAGGGTGGAGGCAGTCCCAAAGTAGGTTAATAAGAAGGAAATAGTAACAGTCGGGTACGGGCAGTACCGAGTGCCTGACATTCTTCTCCGCCAGTGAACAGAGGCCACATAAACACCAGAGAAAGCCCAAGGTCTCTTCCCCTGCTACTCCCCACCCTTTCCCCCGGCCACAAAAAGCGCCTGGTCACGAAGGATTTCCAGGTGAATTCCTTAAAAGTTCCAAGTAGAAGTTGCAGCCGTGGGCCACACTGACCTATAGGTAAACGTGTCTGAAAGCACAAGTTAGTTGAGGTGGTGGACCTCAACAGAGATGGCTGCCATCTCTCCACAGGCTCCCGCGCCTAGGTACGCAGGTCAGGCCTTCCTCCAGGAGGCAGAGTTTATTTCCCTACACCTGCAGTCTGGGCTGGACATGTTTCTTGGTTTGACCAATAGATGCAGAGGAAGAAATAATGTGTGAGTCCCAGGCCAAGGCCTTATGAGGCCTTCCAGCCTTCATTTTCATCTTTTTGGGATCAAGCTACTCAAGAAATCAGCTTGGGCTACAGACCACATGGAGCGATGCCACATGGAGAGCACCCCAGCCACTCCAACCAGCCTAACTGAGGCACCAGACACGTGAGTGAAACCATCCTGAGCCCCAGTCAAATTCCCGGCTGCAAGCAGCTGAGTGAGCAGCCCCAGCTGACACCATGTGGCATAGAACGGCCCAGCGGAATCCAAGCAAACTACAGAGGCATTAGAAACAATAAATCCTTGTCATTTTTAGCCCCGAAGTTTTAAGGTGATTTGTTACCCAGAAATAGGTAACTGAAACAGTTGCCATCATTTAAAAACATGAAATTGTCACACAAAGCCTTGAAGTTTGGGGCTTCTTTTTTTGAAAACACTTTAGCTATAGGGCAGAATCTGAAAGGTGTGGCCCCAACCTATAGTAAAGATCTGTGGCAAGTACTTCAGAGAGGGCAGGTGTTCTGCCTGTTCCCGTGATTTTTCCGCGGAAGGGGCAGAAATGATGGGAGCTGGTGACAACCAATCATATCTCTATTCTTTCCCGAGGCAGGTTCACTGCGTAGGTCATAAATCAGCAACTTCGCATAATTTCTGGACAGAGAGAAAGAGTTCTCCCAGGAATTTTGCAAACAAAATATGCTCTTTTCCCTTGTTGAAATATATAAAACTTTACCTCCTAGGACAGTACGTACAGGTGCCTTGTGATTTATTTCAGAACAATAAATGGCAGACACACTTGGTTAACTTCATCTTTTGCGCAAGAGAAGGGAAGACATAATTAATTACCTGGTGGTGACAGGGAACCCTCATGGCCATAAAGGAGATTTGACCACGAAGCTCCCTGAACTTGAAGGAACCCCAATTCACCCAGCTTGATTTGGGGTCTCTGTCCTGGGCCAGTAGGCTGGGGGGATTGGGGCAACAGGGATATTTTGTGAAAAGAGCTGTTTTCTACTCTTACCACCCTGGAAAGGTGGAGAAGGGGTAATTGCCAGGAAGAGAGGTGACCCAGGGAAGAGGAAGTTATTTCCTGGCTTCTTCCCAGTGCTCCAGATCCTAGGAGCCTCTATAGTAACAACACTGCATTGTTTACCCTAAGCCTGACTCTGACAGGAAGTGATGGGAGAAGGGCTCTATATATGTAACATGCAGAAAAGCTGATACAGCCACTTCCCACCGAAATGAAGCAGAAAATGCTAAATCACACACAAGCAAAATAAAACTAGTGGGCCTGCATTCCTGCCTATCAACAAACAGCTGGGGCCCAGCCCTCTGGCTGTCCTGGGGAGACTGACAGCCTGCTCTGCCTCTCTATTTTCTTTTTTTGTTGTTTACCCCATCTCCAGGTTTGCCTACAAGCTTTATTGCTCAGCAGCTGAGTCTTGGAGCAAGGGAGATAGCTTATCTCCGAAAAGTAGAAGTGATGACACCATGGAAGTACTAGGGGATGACCTGAGATAATTCCAAGAGGGAAGCACTGCTGTCATTATCATCATTTCCATTTTACAGAAGAGGAAACTGAGGCACAGGGAGGTTCCATAGCTTGACCAAGGGCACAACTAGCAAACAGCAGAGCTGGGATTCAAACCCAGGCAGCTGGGCTCCAGAATCCATATTCTTAACCATCCATTAGCTGTTTCTGAGTGTTAGATGGGCAAGCATTTTGTAAGTTGTAGGAAAAATCAGTGCACTCTTGAAGAACAGTTATAATTCTGGGAAGGCATAAACTAAGCTCCCTAGCTCTGCCCCAGGGCCAAGCTGGAGGAAGGAGAGCAGCCCAGCTGTCCCCCATCTGACAGAACAAAACTCTACCCTGGAGTGCCTGGACCTTCAGTATGGGTCGCTGGGGAGGACTGTGTCTGTCTGATGGCTTTCTGCCCTGTTTCCCTTTCCTGCTACAGGAGGTCTAGTGCCAGGAGGTCTAGAACAGACTCTGGAGGCCAGGATTCAGTCTAAGAGAAGAGGTACCTGGCATCTCTCTCTCTCTCTCTCTCTCTCTCTCTCCATCTCCATCTCTATCTCCCCCACCCCCACTGTCTTGCTCTGGGGGAAGCCAGCTATTATGTCAGGAGCGGATCTACAGAGAGACCCATGTGGTAAGGAAGGCCTCTGACCAACATGTGAGTGAGCTTGGGAGTGAATCCCCCAAAACTAGCCGACTCCCTCACAGTACCCTCACCAGAGGCGCTGACCTAGAACCACCTGTGAGCTGCTCTTGGATTTCTAGCCCTCAGGAACTATATATGATAATGAATGTTTTTGTTTTAAGCTGCTGCCTTTGGGGGTCATTTTTTTTATGCAGCAGTAAATAACCCATACATCTTTCTCACTCTAGGAACCCCCTCTCTTCCTTTTACTGGGCAGCTCAAATCAGGTGAGGTAGTAAAATGAGTCAGAGCACCTGCATTCAGATATCTGTGGTTGCAAGTTACTTACCCTCTCTGTGCTTCTGTTTCCACATTTGTTAAACAATGATGGAAAGGAAGATTGTGAAGATTAATCAGGGAATAGAACTGTGAGAGTACCTGGCCCAATGCTGGGCCCTTGGTGGGGGCCTGATAAACCTGAGCACCCAGTTCCTGACTCATTTGCATGCTCCCCCCCCCATTCATGGGCCGGGCTGGGACTAGGACCAGAGGCCTTGGGAGGTCCTCATGCTCCTGATGTGGATGTGACTGCTTTCTGTCCAGCAAACTGGAACCAGGCCACAATAGAGGTTGCTTTCTGCAAAGCTGCCTTAGAGATTGTCGTATCGTAATTAATGTTCATTCTGACACAAATCAGCACCCCTCTCCTGCCTCCTGCTCTGTGACGGTTGATGGAACAGGTTGTTGTCCTGACTCGGTCAAGCATGTTAAGCAATTTCCATACCGAGTGGCGTTCACATACTAGTACTGTGATTACCCCCTCCTTTACCCTGTGTAATTCTTTGGTGCCTGCCAAGCTGCTGGAGAATCCAATTCTCTTGCAGCCGCCCAAGACATGCCTCGTGTCTAAGTTTCCCTTAATAAACACCATTAATTACCAACTGGAGTGCTGTGACTCTTTCTTCGGTCTTTTCCCTGCCCTCCACTTACAGAAGCATATTTTCAGCCTCAGGTCTTTTCCCTGGGTCTGTCTATAGGAAGAGTCCTCTTCCCGCCATTGGAGACAGAGGAGAAGGAGACCTATCTTGTGCCACGGATTTTTCTCCCAGTCTTGGGGTGAGAAGAGACTTGTCCATGAGAAGCAAGATGTACTATTGGAAAGGTGCATAAGCCTGGCCAATGCAGAGCAGGGGCTGGTGCCCCAGTAGCCAGGCCTGTCACCACCTCCCCTTAGGGTGAAAGGAGTCTGATTTGCCACTCCTTAGTCCCTAACATATTGGGAAAACTGCAATTTCTAATTTCCTTTCCAATTTCCAATTTGCTCATTTCCTTTCCTTTTCACCAGCTTTCTTTCCCCTTCATCCCCCTTTTTAAATTTTTTAAATTTATCTTAAACACACATAATATATGAAAACTATTAGCCAGCATTTTCTGAGAACTTACTAGCTAATGTTCTAAGACTGTTAGGTGTCTCACAATCACTTTATGAGGCAGGTTCCTATGTTAGCACCATTTTACAGCTTAGAAAACTAAGGAATAGAGGTAAAGTAAACGCTCAAGGTCACAGAGGCAAAAGAAGCTAATGAAGCTCAGGCTTCAAGGTGAGTACCTCACTGACACGGGCAGTCCCAAGGCTCTGGGCTGAATTTTGTATTCATAGTTAGTAATTTAGCAGTTCTTTTCTTAAAGAGGCCCACAAAAACTGGAAGCGGCCTTAGAGGTAACAGATGTCGTATGCCGTCTTCTTGCAGATATTTAAAAAATACATTTACATCTACGCACATACACACACACACACACACACACGGAAATATCTCCCCCTTTAAAAATACCTGTGGTCCCACAGTGTGTACAGCTAGCACCCGACTCTTTTAACAGAAAGTCTTGACTCTCCACGGTTCTAACCGTCGAGGAGTGTCGGCCAAAGAAGCTCCAATTTATCAACCAACCTTCCCAGAGCTGAGCCTCCACTCCCCTCCGGACCGCGACCGCCCCTTCCCCCGGGTTCCTCCCCGCGTACTCTCCCTTCCTCCCGCTCCTCATCGCCGTTTCCTCCCTCACATCTTTGCTACGTCTATAACGCCCCCATTCCAGGCTGCTCCCTCCGCATTTCTCCTTTCCTTGCCCTGGCCCTGCGCTTCCGCGCCAACCCCGTTTCCTGCCCGGCGTGGCCCCTCTGCAGCCCCCGCTTCCTCTCGGCGGACCTCACTACTCTTACTTACGCAGCGTCGCCCCCACGCTTCTCGGATCCCTCCGACCCCCTCTTCCCAGCCCTGCCACTCGGCGGCCCCGCTGGAGCGCACAGCCGGCGGGCTACGACGCGCGCTGACAGGGTAATGAATGGCTTCAGCGGTAATTAGAGACCCAGCGGCTAATCATGGTGTACATTTACATTTTAAGTGCTGCAGAGGGAGCGAGGAAGGGGAGGGGACAGGGAGGAGGGAGTGCGGGCCTTTTCGGCGCTCTCCCTTCAAGGACCCCGGAGCGAAGTGAATCCAAGTCCTGTACAGCTGACGGCAGGCGCGGGGCGGGAGGAGGGTGAGGGGAGCCCCGCCTTCCCGGGCCAGACCAGGCGGCGCCGCATCCTCACCCTTTGCAAAACCAGAGCTCACAGGCCCTTTCTTCCAAACTGCAGACTCCTGCCTTCATGCCCCTCCACACACCCAAGGGAACGTTCTGCCTTGGTTTATATACCCCGCGGATGAAGAGCTTGCTTTTTCCCTAAACAACCCGATCCAAGGTTCTGTGTTTCCCGGAAAATAAGAGCTAGCCTGACAATCAACTCTAATGCGTCTTTTGGAGCAAAAATTAATATAAGACCCGGTATATTATATTATGTTATATGATACTATGTTATATTGTATTATACCGGGTCTTATAGCAAAATACGGTTGGGTATTATATTATATTATATTATACCGGTCTTATAGTAAAATAAGACCTGGTCTTATATTAATTTTTGCTCCAAAAGACACATTAGAGGTGATGGTCCGGCTAGGTCTTATTTTCCGGGAAACAAGATAGCTTCCGGCTGTTCAGGGACTTTCTCAGGCCTAGCCAAACTGCCGCCTTTTAAGTCCCACAACTTCCCTGGCCTTACAGAGTGTGGGGTCCCCTGCGCCCCCCCCCTCAAGCGCTGCAGTCTTTGTGTCTTCTCAAGGCTGCTGTGCCTCCGGCTTCTATGGCTGTTCCTCGTGGGGCCCGCGGGAGCTCACGCGGGGCCCAAGTCCAGATTCAGAGCAGAACGCGACCGGAGGGCCCCTCATCCCAGCGAGCGACCAGGGGATCGGGGGAGGTCCGTCACTCAAACGTTGGGACGCAAAGGTCCACCTGCTCCAGCCACTCCCAAAGAGCGGTAATGGGGTTAGCCCGGATTTCTGAACAGCAAAGGCCGAGAGCTAGGAGTTACAGGATGCCGAGGAGGCGATAGCAGCCTTGAAAAGGGAGAGGAGGACTCCGGCAGCTCCATCTTAAGACTGGGGCCCAGCTTCCCCAGACATTGTCGTGCCCCCAACACTTTCAGGGTTGCCCTCCACTAGCTCTTCGTGCGCCACTCCGCCACGTTCCGTCTTAGGCACCCCACCCGGATCAAGTCTGCCCCACTCTCTCAGTTCTGACTGTGAGGTGCGTGAGATGGGTGGAAGGATAAAGGCGCTGGGGCCGTTCTAGGAAGGGTCCCGCTCCTGCAAACCCCTGCCTGCCTTCAGCAGTCCTCGCCTCTTGGCTTCACTGTTCATCTCTCCTGGCAGGAGACCTGGGGCCACTCTCTCTCGGTCCAGCGGAGTTCCCGGAGAGGGGCACCCAATAGCTTCATAATGCCACCAAAGCTTCAACTTCCCATCTTCCTCCCTTTTCTCTTTTAAAATCTGTCTTCGCCCAGTCTCCTTTTTGGAAAAGGACCCCAGAGGTCTCGGGGCCAAAGCTGACTGACAGCGAACCACTTGGGAAGAAGGGGGATTCACGTCAGCAGGGAAACATGCCTGGCTTATCCTAAGGCCTGCAGCTCTAATAGTAGACTTTCAGGCAGGGGTGGAAGGAGCTTAACCCCCCTTGAAAAGGGATCTCCTTGTTCTCTTCCCATTCATCCCAGGGAACAGTTTGGCCAAGAGCCTCACTGCCTACTCCCCAGGGGTGTCCCGGTGTCCGGTAACCTCCAAAGCAGTCAGGCGCGGCTAGGCTGAGACCTCAGCCTCCGGCTGCCCCGTGAGGACCACGCCGCGACGTAGTCATCCGAGGGCAGGCACGGAGTAGGGCCGGAGACAGCGCCTTCCGCACTTGCTGACCGTGCACAGGCTGTCCTTGAGCCAAGAATACTGGCTCAGGAGCGGAAGCGACAGAGTTGGGGGGGTCCCCAAAGGAGTGGGGGAAAGAGGCCCTGCAGGCCGCTTGTAAGTCTCTCCGTGGGAGGGGAGAAGAGGCTGTCTTCAATTGGAACGCACGCGGAAGGGCTTGGGGACCCTGCTTGAAGCGGCGTTTGCAACGCAAACACAGTTTTTATTTAGCTTGCCCGTTTATAAGGGTTGGCTCGGGGAGGGCTGATGACGATTATAGGGGAACTTCGCCTACCAAGTCACCCTCTGGCGCTGCCGTTGCGCACCAGGATGCGCGCTGCTCCTACGCCCCTATAGCAGAGGATCTGACCGGATTCCTAGAGGCGGGTGAGGCTGGGGCGGAGGCGAGAGGACCGAGTTAGGGGCGGGGCCTGAAGGTAGGGGCGGGGCTCCCAGGCTCCCAGGCCGGGCCTCCGCTAAAGGCGCGGAGCATCCGGCGCCGAGAGCGCAGAATAGAGCAGCGATCCCTGGAGAGAAGTGGGAAGCAACGATCGCGCCGTCGCAGCCAGCCCGCCAGCGTCCGAGCCGCTCCCGCACCCTTACCCCTGCCGGCCTTTACCCAGTCGACCAGCGGCCATGCAGCTCCGAGGCTGAGGCGACCCCATGGCGAAGCCCGCGTCCCCGCGGTCCGGGCAACGACGGCGCATGGAGAACTTCCGTAAGGTGCGCTCGGAGGAGGCGCCGGGGGGTGGTGGGGCGGAGGGGGGCGGCCCGGGCTCCGGCCCCTTCGCGGACCTGGCGCCCGGCGCTGTACACATGAGGGTCAAGGAGGGCAGCAAAATCCGGAACCTGCTGGCCTTCGCCACCGCCAGCATGGCGCAGCCAGCCACTCGCGCCATCGTATTCAGCGGCTGCGGTCGGGCCACCACCAAGACCGTCACGTGCGCCGAGATCCTGAAGCGCCGCCTGGCTGGCCTGCACCAAGTCACCCGGCTGCGCTACCGGAGCGTGCGCGAGGTGTGGCAGAGCCTCCCGCCAGGGCCCACGCCGGAGCAGAAGCCCAGTGAGCCGGCCGCCAGCCTCAGTGTACTTAAGAACGTGCCCAGCCTCGCCATCCTACTTTCCAAAGATGCACTGGATCCGCATCAACCTGGCTACCAGCCCCCGAGCCCCCATCCTGACTCTTCATCTCAGCCAACCGCGCCAACGCCCAAGAGGAGCTTAAGGGAACCCGCTGCTGGAGAAGGCTCCGCGAAGCGGTCACAACTCGAGCCAGGTGCTGCGGAAGAGAATCAGACGACCTGAACACTCCCGGCCCTGGGCCACCAGACGGGCTGGATCTTAGCCCCAGCGCCTCCACCTTGAGACGTACCTCCAGCCGTTCACACCTCGGTCAGCCGGAGCTCACAGCCTGCTCTCAACTCCTCAGACTGGTTTCGTGGACCCCACACCACAAGAGAGGGACCCAAGGAAGCTTCGTGGGGCGGTTGCTCCTCCACTTGTGTTGCCTGAAAGCAACCTTCATCTTTTCTGAGCCATACTGGGATCCTCTTCAGGGAGGGAATTCCGGGCAGTGGGACTCTTGAGCCTTACTCAGGACCCCGAACGGTTAGAGACACCCAGCATTCATGAGGAGGAGTGTGGAAGCCAAAGGGAGCTCTTGGAATTACCCCCACCAGCGGAGAGCAAGGGGTGAGAAACTGGTAGGGGAGTTTGTGTTGTGGGGAGCCCCATTCTGCCCCTCACCCCAAGACATTTACCTTTGTAGTTTTCCTTCCCCTGCTTTTAAGGAACATCCTGAGATTATGGTGGCCAGGCATCGCCCCTGGCTCTAGCTCTTGTAACATCCCCCCCTCCCCATGCTGGCCCAGAGGGACAGACCCAGGACAGAACTCTCCATGCCTCCTCCCTTGAGCCCCACAGCTGGAGTCTTGCTTCCAATAAAACAAACACAAAAATGGCTCTGTCCCAGGTTTTTTCCTAACCACTTGCCGGGCAAAGACAGCTCTGGCCTGCCCCCTTGTGTCTCAGTCCCCTCCAGCCTGGGATTCTTAGCCTTTGGAGTCTTCAGGGTCAGGCACAGACTGGACAGTTTCAAAATGGTGTGAGAAGCACAGTGTTCAGTCCCTGGCTTCTCCCTCTCTCTCCAGCCTTCCCTGACTGCCTCTGGCCTCGGGCTTGTGGGTGGAAGGAGGCCTGTCTCCCCCTGTGCATCACCAGTAAGGAAAAGGGAGCAGCACATTGCTTTTCTAGGAGAGAAAGGAAGAAGAGCATGGATGAACTCCCCCGGGAGGTCATTGCCAAGAGTGGCAGAACCTACTGGGGTCCCTAAACCTGCAGCCTCCTGCCAATAGACTGAGCTTTGTCTAGAAGACCAGCACAAAGCCCCTCATCCCATGGGTAGGATCTCCTCTTCACTGCTCCTCTCTCTAAGAAAGGACAGCACACCCTTGGGAGAGGGGGCGGAGAGAGATGAGCACAAATCCATTGCTGGAAATTACTATTCAGCAGAGAAGCTGGGACTTGGGCTGTGAATCCCTGCAGGCTCCCTGATAAGCTGCTGCCTCCAGCCCTGCACAGCTGTCTGCTGAGAGATAACGGCCTCATAAGCCTTTCTGCCCAACTCCAACTCAGCTGGGGGAGGAGGAAGTGCTGTGTGCTGGAAGAACTCCAGCAAGTAAAGGGGGGGGCACATAGCCCCATGACCTCAGAAGCACACCTCACCCCATGCAACAAAACAGCACCCTGGAAAGGAGGAGATGGGGACTTACATTACACAAACGTAAGTCACTTTGCTGGCAGAACCCTGAAATAAATCCTTCTGCTGGTGATAAGAGGTACGTTTCTGCAGCTGACAGAAGTTGTCCCTCCCCCATGTCTCTGCTTGAGCTTTGGGTCAGGGAGGCCTCCCCTCCAGACTGGCACTGGTTGCCCTCCCAATTTATTGTTCTTGATGAGTCCCTGGGGAAGGCTGGTTGACTCTTTCAGGTGGCCAAATAAGGGTGGAAAGAATATAAATTATCCTAACGACCAAGGAGCCCTGGGTTGGTTCTGGGCTTCCTCATCTAAAAGAAACAAAACTTAGAAGAGGTAGAAGCTTAAGAGAGATTGGTCCTGGTTCTGGAAAAGGGCCAATGCTCCGAGACCACCAGTGTCTGAAGTCCTGACTGGGCAGTCACAAGGACTCTGCAAGCAGAGGCTTTCTCTCCGATGACTTGGGTCAGGTAAGTCCCCTTCTGGCCTGGAATCTCCCGGGGCGTGGAGAAAAGGGGGGCTTTTTGCTGCCCTACCTTCAGAATGTTACCTGTCCCCATGCTTGAAAGCTCGTTATGAAACTGGCTTTCTTCTCTGCACCCCTCACTCCACCCCATCAGGTTCGGTTCCCAGGCTTTTGATAAGTGCCCATGGGTGCCAGTGGAACTTAGCACCCATGAGCACCCTGCTTACTGATCCTCTGTCCCTGCTGACCCAAGGACAGCCTTCAAAGGAAAGTGGCAAACGTCTCCCTATACCTCTCCTCCAAGGCGGAGGTGGGACCCTGAGAAGTGCTGGAATAAGGGGGCGGGTGAGGTGCAGGGGAGCAGTTCAGAGACAGCCCACTTTGGGAGCGGCCTAGTGGCCGAGTGAAGCCCTCCTGTGACCCCATCTTTCCAGCAGCAGCCTCTATTCAGGAGCTTCTTGGGCCCTGCCTTGGGGCACTTGTAGGCTAGGGGTGGCCGTGAAGGCTCACATCCACAAAACTGTCAGGTCACACAGAATCCATTTGGGAACATAGATGCATATAATCCAAGGCCAGAGCCTGTGGTCAGCTGGACCCTGAAAGACTTCACTGTTGTGCCAGGTCCCAATCTAGGCCCAGGTTGGGACTGGGGGTAAAAATCACAGAATAAACAGACTTTGTCTCTCCCTCAAGGAGGTCCCAATCTAGTGGAGGGAAAGAAAAAGTTATAGCACGCGCCATGGTAGTGGGAGAAGGTGGGAGCTCTGAAAAGGGCCATGTAACTCACCCAGAGGTGCTGATGGAGCTGGTTCCCTATAGACCAGAAGGTCTAGGCAGGGAATTCCAGGCAGGGCACAGAGAGGTGATGCCGCATCTGGTGTTGAAGCAGCCTCAAGTGTCTGAAAGATATAAGCATCTTAAAGACACATGGTGAGAGGCAGGTGGGATTGGAATACCAGGTGGGAGCCAGGCCATAGGGAAGCCGCAAGGAAGTAGGGGGCCAATGAAAGCCAGGCAGGGCCCCAGTCTGCTTGGTGTTTCAGAAGGATCCCTCTGACACCTGTATAGATGGGAGGTGGATTGAAAGGGGCCTGACTAGATCCCAGAGGCTACAGGGAGGTAAGGGTTAGGACTGTGACAGGGGGACACAGATGGGGATAGATTTGGTAGGATTTCACTGCCATCACAGCCAGGACAGAGGAGGGCTTCTGTGGCATTAACCCTAGCCTGACCAACCTAGCATCCCAGGGGATATGCTATATAAGGGCCAAACAATAGAAGGATTTTGTCGGGGGTTAGGGGGTGGTGTGCACAGCTTCAAACTGGTAAAAGCTTTAGGAGCTGTTGTCCATTGGCCATTAATCTGCCATGGCATGTTCACTGCACAGTAGGGAGAAGACCTGGGGGCTTCTCCCACCCCACTCCCACACCTACCCCACTGCTCCCTCCATCTCCCAGCCCCAACCCCATTAGTTCTGCGATTTGGGTCATTGTTATGTCCCCATTGACCACTAGGGACGCTGTCTCCTCAATTTTGTGGAGGTGTTGAAACACTTCCAGGTCTCCTAGAAAGAGGGGTAATTAAAGAAAGGAAGGGAGGGAGGAAAGAAGGAAGGAAATTCAGCTGCAGGAGGGTCTCCTTGGTGACACCAGGTTTCTTCTCAGATCACAGATCTCAGTTGATAATTGTGCCCTCATAGTGTGATCCTCTGGTTGTAGGTCTCCCCACTGAACCAGAAGCCATGATTGATTGGATCCTGCCTGCCTTACTCCCTACGCAGCTCCTGGCACACAGGAAGCCCACAGAGAGCTGGTGACTGAAAGACTGGCTGAGCCAGACTTTGAACTGTTCTGATGCCACACGAAAGTCCTTAATTGTCCAGCCCCATGGACAGTGGCCTATCTCCACCACAGCTTCTCTTCTCATCTACCTGCTCTTTGGAAAAGCTAGAGTCACCACAATAATTGGGTTTGTATATCCAACTTTGGGATTCTGGTGGGATTTCTGACACCTCCTGATTATCATAGATATTGTGGATTGAATTGCATCCCTCCAAAAGTTATGTTAAATCCTTAACCCCTGGTACTATGAATGTGACTTATTTGGAAATAGGATCTTTGCAGATGCAATTAATATATAAGATGAGGTCATACTGAAGTAGGATGGGTCCTGAATCCAATATGACTAGTGTCCTTGTGAGAGAAGAGACAGACACACACACACAGAAGGAAGAACAACATGTGAAGAAGAAGGCAGAGACTGGAGTTGTGCAGCTGCAAGCCAAGGAATGCCAAGGATTGCTGGCAAACAACAGAAGCTAAGAAAAAGGCCTGGCACAGATTCTTCCCTACAGCATTTAGACAACATGGTTCTGAGGGCATCTTGATCTTAGGCTTCTAGCTTCCAGGATGATGAGAGAATACGTTGCTTCTATTTGAAGTCACCCAGTCTTGGGTACTTTGTTACAGCAGCCTTAAGAAGCAAATACATTAGGTATTCTCACCACCTTCAATGGAAATAGGTAAAAGGAATGTGGGGTGCTTGCCAAGGGCCTTGTTATCAGAATTTCCAGTCCTGAATGGAGGGAGGTTCTCTACTCTGAAGGCTTGTGCTGGTAAATGCACCTCCTGGTGTCATATTAAACAGTCAGTCGGACAGTGATTTGGAGGGAGTTAATTCTTCTCTGAGCCTCAGCTTTCTTATCTGCAAAATGGGCCAGATTTCTGTGACCCATTTAATATAATAATACCATGCTCCCCAACCTTGGTTCATCATCAGAATCACTTGGGCAGTGTCACGTTCAGCACAACATGGGCAGTGAGAGAACAAGAAGGGGCGGTGAAGGGTTAAGAAAGAAACAGAAATCAAGAAAGTTTTGAAACAGGGGCCAAGGGTCTCACAGCCTCAAAGGACTGAGAGCCCCGAATCGGGCCACCTGGTGGCTTTTAATGATGCACATACAAGGAAGTAGCATTGTTTTTCCTACGGTCTCTGAGTCTCATACACCACACCAGAAAATGGTTCAAACCGATCACCCTTGCCTGCCGAGAGCCCCATGATATATTAGTAATTGTTGTTTGTACCTCCCCAGGGGACAAAATCTTTATGCTGAAACTTGCTGAGATGGAGAACTGATGTTATCACATCTAGAATCACTTCCCAAGCAGGTTGTGGGAAGGAATACAGCCACAGAGGCAGAAGCTTTCCTTAGCCGGGGGAGGGGGGGGTCTATGCCCACCTCTATCAACCCCGTGAATTCGCCTGGTGGTCCCCACATGACTGTGCCTGTCTTAGGTTGTTCCTCTCTTGAGGAATCTTACCCATCATTGGCTAGCCTGCCATCCTTTGGGGCCAAACAAGGAGACATAAGGTGTAAGCACAAAGATGAAGCGAAGTCCCTGAAAAGATTAGTCTCACAGACTCTTCTTTCTTTTTAGGGGTACGCACAAGGGGACAGGCAGGCAGGCAGCTGTGTGACAACAGGGCAGTTGTTAAAAATACGGACTGCCTAGGCTGAACTCCAAACCAACAGGATCAGAATCTCTCAGGAAGACCTGGAAATATGTATTTTAATAAAATCCTCATGTGATTTTGACGATTAATCAAGGTTGACTACTCACTAAGATAGTATGTACACAGAGTGGTACTCACACTGGTAAGAGAGACATAAAATTAAGCCCCCCCTCCTTTCCCCTCAGTCAGCCACAGTTTAAATATTTTTCTGGGGAAAAAAGCACCTGTTAAAGAACTGTTATGAGCTGTCCCTTAGAGGTTGTTCTGGGGAAGAGAGGCTCTTGGCTCAGGGAGGCAGAGAAACAACCCTTAGGAAGGCAGTGAATGGACTCCAAGCACAAAGCTCCCCTGCCAAGGACGCTGTTTCCTGAAAGGAAACAGAGTGGGCAGCCCAGCTCAGACACTTACAAAGACTCAGCTTTCTTTATTTAAAAAAAAAAATTATAAGGATGTGGAAAAATTAGAATCTGCATACATTGCTGGAGGGAGTATAAAATGGTGCAGGCTGTTTTGGAACACTTTAACAGCTCCTTAAAAAGTTAAACATAGAGTCACCATTTGACCCATACGCATATGACACTCCTAGATGAATACCCAAAGAAATTTAAGACATCTGTCCACATAAAAACATGTACACCCATGTTCATAGCAACATTATTCATAACAGCTAAAAAGTGGAAACAATCCAAATGTCCATCAACTGATGAATGAATGGGTAAACAAAATGTGATCTATTCATACAATGGAGTATAATTCTGCCATGAAAAGGGTGAAGTGCTGATTCATGTGGCAACATGGATGAAACTTGAAAATGTGCTGTGTGAAAAATACCAGACACAAAAGAACACATGTTGTATGATTCTATTTATATGAAACGCCCAGAATAAGCAAATCCATAGAGATAAGAAGTAGATTCATGGTTGCCTAGGGATGGTGAGGTTTGTGAGTGCTATTGGATGTGGAGTTTCTTTTGGGGGTGATGAAATGTTGTGGAATTAGATAGTGATAATGGTTACACAATGTAGTGAATGTACTAAAAACCACTGAATTGCATATCTCAAAAGGGTGACTCTTACGGTATGTGAGTTATATCTCAATAAAAACTATATCCTTTAATGATTTTCTGATCATAAAAGTAATAATCTCGGAAATTACATAATAAAAGAAAGGAAGGACAAGAGCGCCATTAGAGCCATCCTACCCCGATTGGACGGAGACCCACAGGACCACCTCTGGAGGCTGTTTCCTCCTGCTAGCCCTCCTCCCTGAGTCTCAGGTGATCCATGTGGTGTATCTGTCCACCCCACCTCCATGCCTTGTCCCCCATTTCACAACTGGAAAAAGAACATCTGTAATTTTACAACAGGAACATATTTTTTTGTAGAGAGTGACAATTATCATTTATTGAGCCCTTACCGTGTGCCAGCCAGGACACAGTGTTTTACATGCATTATCTTTTGTAATCTTCCTAATACCTATTAGTTTGGTTCCATTATTATTCCCATTTGTAGGTGAGGAAACTCATCTATCAGGAAATGGGAATAACTTGCCTATCACAGAGATATAATTCAACTGCAGCAACTGAGTGCCTTCCCTTGTTCATCCCATTTTCAAAGCAGTCTAGTACAGTAGGGTGATCCCATCATTGGAGGTGCTCAAGTAGGGAAATGGAAGCAACGTAAGGTCAGTCAGACTAATGGCCTCAAAGGCCCCTTCCAGCCTTGAAATGGCAGGATTCTTTAATTCCTCCCAACGCATAATTCGTTCCCACAAGAGAAAATAGAGCTTTTCTTGAATGTGTACTTCCCTTTACTAGCAATTCAGGTGGTGGAACAGTGTCTTTGTCCTCACAAGCTCCTCGATAACATCATCCCTCCCCTCTGCACATCGGAGGAAATACCTCATCACAACTCTTCCAGGAAGGTTCTGGCTGCAGCAGGAAGCTGATAGGTTGATCAACTGGGGATTGATGACATCCTTAAAGCATTAAAAGTCCAGCAGCTGCTTCTTCAGAGGGACAGAAATAGTAGGAAGCGACAAAAGACCCCAACGGCCTGGGCAAGAGCCAGGATATCTGGTCTAAATCCATCCAGGAGGGAGCACCCAGCAAAAGGAACAGAATGGACTGGGGCCTGGGGGCACAACTGGTGGCAAACTTGGGAACAAGCAGCTCCCACCCCAAGTGATGTGGTAGACTTAATTCAAAGATGGCCCCCATGATTTATGCCCCCTGGTGTACATGCTTTGTATAATCAGGACAGAATAGGTGAATTTGCTGGGATATCATTTCAATATTTGGCTACTAATCCCTCTACTTTGAGTTAATCAAAAGAGAGTGCAAGGGGGCCCGCCCGGTGGCTCAGGCAGTTAGAGCTCCATGCTCCTAACTCCGAAGGTTGCCAGTTCAATTCCCACATGGGCCAGTGGGCTCTCAACCACAAAGTTACCGGTTCAATTCCTTAAGTCCCCCAAGGGATGGTGGGCTCCGCCCCCTTCAACTAAGATTGAACACGGCACCTTGAGCTGAGCTCCCGGATGGCTCAGTTGGTTGGAGTGCGGGCTCTCAACCACAAGGCTGCCAGTTTGACTCCCACAAGGGATGGTGGGCTGTGCCCCCTGCAACTAGCAATGGCAACTGGACCTAGAGCTGAGCTGCACCCTCCACAACTAAGACTGAAAGGACAACAACTTGACTTGGGAAAAAGTCCTGGAAGTACACACTGTTCCTCAATAAATTCCTGTTCCCCTTCCCCAATAAAATCTTAAAAAATAAAATAAAAAGAGAGAGAGAGAGAGCGCGTAAGGGTGAAATTCAGTAAATCAGTAACATAATTAGACTTAGCCAGTTCGCAGTTTGACTCACTGCATAGCTTGCTATCTAGCTACCTATAATTAGACTTAGTTTGTTTGCAGTTTGATCCATCCTGATATTCTTTGTTTCTCCCCTCACTGATTAACTTAAGAACTCTGCTTTGTTCCCTTTTTCAAGGCTACCCATACCTCATGAATCCATTTAATTAACAGAATCCTAACCTGAAGAGAGCAATTTCTTAATCCTCAGGTGCCCAGACACTGGAATCCAATTTACAACTAACTCCCTTGCAGTTTTTACTGGTGATGCATAGAAGTCCCAGGCCGTGATGGCTGAGTCCAAGTCTAGAGTCTGGAGATAACATTATCTTCAAACAGACCAGACCCCTGGAAGTGATGTCAGCCCTCTGACCTGCCCGACCTACTCCCCCTTTCCTATGTAAGAAAAAGCTAACCTGAAGTCAGGGGCAGCTGTCCACTCCGGTGCTGCCCTGGCAAACTCCTTTCTGCCAGTATTTCTCTCTCTGCCTGACTTTCAATAAACCTTTTTGCTCTCCCACTTTGCAGAGTCTTGTGTGAATGTTTTCACCTTCTGAGAATAACCAGGAGTTAATTCGATGACAGAACAGAGAGATTACCTTGGATGTGCCTTACCTAGTCAGATGAGGTCTTTAAAAGAGGGTGAAGTATCTCCTACTGGCTTGAAGAAATAAGCTGTGGTATTGTGAGAGGGCGACGAAGGGGGCTATGTGGGAAGGCCCTGGAGGTGGCCTCTAAGATCTGAGAGTAGTCCTTGGCTAACAGGTAGGAAGAAAAAAAAGGGGGGATTCAGTCCTACAACTGTAAGGGGACTCTGAGCTCCAGATGAGACCACAGACCTGGATGATGTCTTGGTGTAGAATTAACCCCTGGTCATTCGCAGAATGTAAAAGAACTTACGAGATTCTCCAAGAGTAAGAAAAGATTTATTGAAAGTCAAAGGAAGAAACAGTTCTGGCAAAGGGAAGTTTTGCCAGGACAGAGCCCGATAGGGACAGCTGACCTGATGAGAAGTGCTCAAGATTTATATTTTATAAAGCAGGATGTAGGCTGCTTGTCAGCTTGCAGGGGGGCTGTTGTTACAATTGTCTTCTCCTGGGAGCTGTCTTGTTCCATTCTATGATGGATGTCCGTTTGCAGGGTGCTGCTGTAGTGAGTGGGAACTGTCCTGTTCCCACCTATGATGAATGTAAGGTGCTTGTCAACCTGTAGGTGCAGCCGGGGGATTCAGAGCCAAGCAGTTAATGTTTAAGCTCATTCCTGCCCATTTATGAGCTTGCTCCTGCTAACTCTGCCTGTCGCATTTTGCCAGCTCATAAGCCTGCTCCTGTGAACTCTTTACTTGTCTCGTCATATGACATCTTGATTTCAGTCTTGTGAGACCCTGGGCAGAGAAACAGTTATGCCATGCCTGGACTTCTGTCCTACAGAAACTGGAAAATAATAAATGGGTGTTTTTTGGTGTTTTTTTTTTTTTAAAGAATAGGACTTTATTGGGGAACAGTGTGTACTTCCAGGCCTTTTTTCCAAGTCAAGTTGTTGTCCTTTCAGTCTTAGTCGTGGAGGGTGCCGTTCAGCTTCAGGTTGTTGTCCTTTCAGTCTTAGTTGTGGAGGGCACAGTTTAGCTCCAGGTCCAGATGCCGTTTCTAGTTGCAGGGGGCGCAGCCCACCATCCCTTGAGGGACTCGATGAATCCAACTGGCAACCTTGTGGTTGAGAGCCCACTGGCCCATGTGGGAATTGAACCGGCAGCCTTTGGAGTTAGGAGCATGGAGCTCCAACCGCCTGAGCCACTGGGCCAGCCCTAAATTGGTGTTGTTTTAAGCTGCTTATTTTGTAGTAAAATTGTTATGCAGCAACAGAAAATTAACACAGTGATGTGGGCTGAGAATTGCCCTCAAGGTAGCAGGGGGTGCAGAATACACTGAGAAGTCAGCAAAGCCTAGCTTCACGGGTGATGGGGAAAGAAATTTTCTGGAATGGACAAACCTGAACTCAAATCTAAGCACTACTGTTTATTAGCTGTGTGATTTTTAGGCAAGTGTCCTTTAAGTCTATTCTTTCATCTATAAAATAGGGTTAAATACTTGAAAGGGTTATGAGGCTTAGATGGGATAATAGTTTGAGCATGCAATGACATAATAAATTATAGTCATAATTGTTATAAACAACCACTCTCTAGTAGACAATCTACAGTATTGTAGGCGAGTGGAGGGACTGACAACAGAGTGACCAGTACTTTCTCAAATGTGGGAGCCCTGACCTCATCCTGAGCGTCTGGCTCATGGAGATTTGATGAATATTAATTGAAAGCAAATAAGTTAAAGCTTTCCCAGGTGTCCTTTGATTAGGTTGGTGGGATAAGGTGAGGGCAGGAGCTTTGAAAAACGTTTTTTTAATCCTTTTCCTAGCCAGGTTCATACCCCTAAAGCCACAGTGCTGTAGAGAGGAAAAAGAGAAGGGCCTACGCTGACGGCCAGGTGAGAGGGTCTGGAGTGAGGAAGAGGACCCTGAATGTCCATCTTTTGTTTCTCAGTAAGTCAGGGATAGAGAATGAAGGATACCAAGACAAAAGAGACTGTCTGATTAACTCTGGGTGGCAGTGAAAAAATTCAGGCCTGAGGAAAGTGGCCCCACTGCCCAGGAGCTCAGTCAGGATGTAGTGAGGCCAAATTAGGTGTTAAAAGCCTTGGATCTCAATCCACACTGGGGGCAGGCGTTTGACCAGAAATATCCAGTGAATCCTCAGAATTGGGGATTTGGTGAAAAGAGCCTCTCTTGCTGGTAAGCAACCTAAGTTCTGAGCCTGTTTCCTTATCTGTAAGGTAAAGTAGTTGGACTCATTTTTTGATGCTTGCGGGTTTGTAACATAAGAATAGTTACTAATAAGCAAGGGGGGGTTGGTTTTTTGCCCCCATTCGTTCTCTTATGTTAGGCTCAAACGGGAGGGAACGGTAAGCAAAGAAGGTATTTTTATAATTTGTCGTTTTATTATTGTTATTCCCATTTTGAGGTGATAAAGTAGTCTCCGGAGCCGGACTTCAACCACGACACCGTCCGCTCGCCTCTCGTCTTCCTTCCATTCTCGCCCCATGATGGCCGCCGCTGTCCACGGAACCACAGACCCATCGGGACCGGAGCGGCGCCGAAACGGTTTGTCCGTAGGGCGCCGCCGTAGCCCGCTCGCGGCCGCCTGCTGACCCCTCCCGCCTAGGCGCGAGCTCCGCAGTGGGCGTGGCCTCACGCTCCGCCCACCGTGCGTCGGTGCGTGAGTTCGGCCCCCGCGAGCTCCGGAACGGCCGGTGAGCTCACAGCCGGCTTCTCTTCAGCTTCAGCCTGCGCGCCGCCATCGCAGTCATGCTGGCCGCCGCTCTCCGCCACTGCGTCGTAGCAGCAGCTGCAGCCGCCCGGGCCAGCCCAAGAGGCCTCCCACACCCCGCTCTGGCCCCCGGCTCCGCCGCCGGTAAGGCCCCCGCCTGCCACTGCCTGCGCCCGCGTGTCCTTGCAGTGACCTGGGCCCCCGCCGCCACGCGAGGGCAGGCTCGCCCCGCGGCCTAGCGGCTGCCCTACTGGCTAACGGCCGAACCTAGTGACCGCGGGCCGCCCTCTCCGCCGCCTCTAGGTTTAGGGAACTCGAGGACGCGCCCCAGGGCTTCCTTCAGCGCCACTTCCTGGTGCGAGCAGCTCCAGGGTCAGGTGTGGACCTGCTGTGGGCGCCAAGGAGGGGGCACAGCGCAACTCCCGTGTCCGCCCAACCCTTTTGGTCCCCGGGTCATGACCGTACCCCGGCGCTGACTTCTTTCGGCCACCTGCCTGGAAGTGCTCGCCGCCGGCCTGCAGCGCCTCGGCGAAGGTGACATTGAGTCAGCCGGCGCGCCTCTCAGTGTAGAGGTCGGAGTGGCCCCTCCGGGAACCTCGGCACCGCCGCCCCCAGCGTCTTTCCTAAACACAGTGTGCCTCCATGTGGGACACAGTATACTTTTTTTTATTAGGCGTTTATTTCTCGGCGTCTTGTGTGTCACCTTCACAGACCGTTCTGGTCATTTTTAGAGACTCTGTGCCACGTTCCAATAATCCCACGTTTATGATAGATCGTGTGTGGTGGTTTGCTGAGGTCTGAAAGAGAGCCTGAGTATTGAGAGGTCATATCATAAGAATGTTACTGTTTTGAAAATGGGGTGCCACAGACCAGGAAGGCTGGCTTCTACAGACGTGGGGCAACTTCATTCTTTGCTCCGGGTTAGGAGCCTTATTGCTGGAGTATGAGATGTGCTGCCGACCCGTCTCATGTGTCCTGGGTGACTTTGAGTCCAGCACCGTGCTTTTAAATTATTGTAACTGTACTTTGATCTTGGGCCATGATGGTCGTATATGCTATATCATTTAGCTCCTACGCATGCATGTTTAAACATATGAACTCAGAAACTCAAAAATAACAAGGTTTAATTGGCTATTTTGAGTGTTTTAACTAGACACTTCAGAACATAGTATGTTTCGCTTCGTTCAATGTAGACCTTCATTTAGACTTTATCTTCTGTAATTTATCAGAGAACGGTAAGGCTGGCAAACACGTCAGAGATCATGGCGATCATCTTATTTTATGGAAGAGGAAACGCAAGCCCATCTTGGGAAACTGAGCCCTCAATTAAGTGGTAGAACCATTTTCTGTTAGCCACAGTTATTTTTGGCCCATCCTGATGTTTGTCAGATTTTGTTTCTTTAATTCTTTCCTTACCTAAATGCGAGAGTAGCAAATACTACTTTAATTTTTTCACGTTGGGGAGGATTCTTATGACTTCTTCAAAAGAATTGCTGCATTTTGTGGCAGGTTGAGGAAAAGGCAGAGGTTTTAGTCAAACTAAATTAAGGGAATTATTTTTTTCTAAGTTTGAACATAGTGGTTTTGTCTCCTAGGCGTTCTATTCATTCATGCTCTTGAATATAATTAGTAAACAAAGCTTTATTTTAGGTGTTTGTTCCATATATCTAAATATTTGCCACAAGGAGGCAGTATTGTTTACAGTTGTGTCAACTACTTTCTAACTGTGTGACCTTGGACATGTTAGTTGACCTTAAGACTTAGTTGCCTTTTACCTAAAACTGAGATAATAGTTGATAGTTGTGAGGTTTAAATGAAATAAAGTAATTCTTAGCACCTTGCCTGGCACAAATGTTTAATACATATTTGCTTTATTATAGTGCATTTCATTTTTGTATATTATAGGTTGGGGTTTATTATCAGTATGAGACTGAAGAGGTTTTATGCAGTTGAAAGTCAGAAAAGATGAAGGTTCTTGGATGAGGCGATCCAAGGTCAAATGAGAGTACACTTGAAAGCGCTCTGGAGAGGTTAACCTGAGAGTCCTCAACTTTGTTCTACTTAAGCAGCAGCCCAAATTCCATATTTGGTCCATGAAAAAGCCTCCAACTTGAAACAGTTGTTTTCCAATAACTGCTGAAATTAGATAATTAAAATGTTTTAAATAATGGCTAGATTCTCTAGTCAATACTTAAAACCTACACAATCCTGGCTCCTGCATCCTTACCCTGATAATTTGGGAAGGGTGGGAGGAATTTTCTCTTTCCCTTTCCTGGTGCAGGGTTGAATTTGTTTAAGTAGCACTTTTTATCACCTTCCAACCTTTTCTGTACCACTTCCAATTTCCAGATTTCCAGCCTTTGGGCCCCAAGGTCCATGCCTGCTCTTAAGCTGTGCACCTCAATAACCCGGTCTTTGATCTCGTTCATGTACCCTCTCCATTAATCGGTTCTCCTAGTATCACCACCACCAAAATATCCATTCTTTGGGCTTTATCCCAGCTGATAAGTTATTAAATGGAAAGCTATCTAATTAAACCAAAGGGATTAATGAGCCCCTTAATTTTTCTAAATATGTTAGGTTTGTTTTATTTTAATAGAGTGCTTAGCTGAATGCCGAGAAGCGGTGTTAGAAATAGCTTTTTAGATTGAGGCTGTCAAAATGTCCCAATTTTTTTATAGCTGCTTCCCTTTTTCTACTCTAGAACCTTCAGGTTGTATGAAAGACAGAGCAATTTTTTTCTAAAATAGTTTGCCTTACAAGCCTCAAAACTAGGTGGAAATGCTATACTTAAGTTGGGTGGGTGGCAGGGAGGGTGAGAATGCCTATATAGTTTACCTCAAAATCAAAATGTTAAGCATATGGGGGGCAGGTCCATAGCTATGAGACTAGATCCTACTCTACCCAGTACTGGAATTAGGAATATATCATTTAAACCATATTGAGAGTTTTATGCCCTCCTGGAAGGGATGTTTGTTTCTGGTACATGCTTGGTGTCCTAAATAGTTGTTTCATATAAGGTTTTTTGTTTGTTTTTTTTAATACAATCAGTTTGTAATTTGAGACTCACAGAAAGGAAGGTAAACAAATTATTGAAGGTGATCCATAGATCTCCTTACTGGGATTTGCAGTTGCTGGTCATCTTTTTCACAGTTAGAAAACTAAACAAAGCTACCAGTCATCTAGTGAAATATATGCCCAGCAGTGAGCAAAAGAATGATGAAACACTTTTCTGGGTGGTAGGAAAGGTACACTTAATTATTACATCTGGGGAGGGAATACATATATTTCAGTTTTCTTCGGTAAATACTTAGAAGTGGAATTACTGGGTGGTATGGTAGTTGTGTGTTTACCGTGATAAGAAACTGCTAAACAGTCTTCCAAAATGGTTGTACCATTTTACACTTGCACTTTAAGTATTCAGCTCAGGAAAACTTTAGTTTTTGGAAAGGGTAGCTTATAAATTTTTGGTAATGGTGTGAGAGGGTTGTTGTGATCTATGCTTTCTGTTATATTAAATGTGAATGTTGGTCTTATAAGAGTTATTAAATATCCATATAGTTTTGATTAAATATTTGCACTTAACAAATACATTTAGGTCTAGAGAGCCAGTCTTTTTTCTTGTCATAGAAATTGAAAGGATGTCCAATTCCAGCCCATGGATATACATGTTCCACTTCGTTGTGGAAATAACTTAGGTCTCTGGTAAGATGGGGACTTGTGCTGTGGTCGTCTAACTAATGGCAGGTATTTTGCTGTAGGCTCAAATGGTAATTTACGTGAGAATCCTTTAGCTTGATCTGGTGACAGTCCATCTCCAGAACTGGCTAGTATTCCATCTTTTCATGTTTTTCTGTTTTTCTCTTTACACTTTCTCCTGCCAGTGATTGTATTAAGGATGTGTGGGATATTCTGAATGTTTAAATTTTGGAGTATTCCTAGAGCCCAGAGATTTCTGGGTAGTTTTTTCCTTTTTTGGACAAGACTTTTAAAATAACTAGAAATTATATCAGGCTTGTCTAATTCATCTAACAGGAAATGCAATTTTTTAAATGTTTTATTTCTGTAAATTATGATTTCCATAAATAGAAGATCAGTTAAGACATATTTTAGGCAGATTAATTTATAGCTACCATTTATTGAGTACCTATCTATTATACAAAGTGCTAAACCGTGAGTGGTGTTACCTGGCTTTCATTGTCATAATCTGCTAAGGTAGTGGTATCCCCATTTTACAGACAAGGAAAATAAAACTTGAGTTTATTTTACCAGGGTCAAACAGTGGGAGAGTGAGGAGCCTAGTAGTACCCAACCACTAGGCTCTGCTGCTTTCTAAAACCCAAAGGTAACATTTCTTTCTCCCCCGAACCCCACCAGACAGAGGCTGTTTAGAAAGAATCCAGATTTCCTGACTCCCAGTTCAGTGTTCATTTGACAGGCAGAAACTAAAAATGGGAAGGTTTTTCTTATGGTACTGCAAAGGGTATGTGATTGGGAACAGCATGCTAAGTGTCCTATTTTTTAACAATGTTATATTTTAAAACATTCAAATCTTATAAATCTTAGAAATCTTATAAAGCAGTTTTTTTTTGTTGGGTGTGAGTCAGAGGGCATGTTTTCCCTTAGGAGATTTATCAGAATTTTTGGGAAGGAGTCTATAGTTTAATAAAACAGTTTTTAAATTACCATTGCTTTGTCAGGATGTGTAATTTATTTTGGAATATAATTTAATAGCAATAAGATTTTTTTTAATTTATCAAAAATGTATGTTATAAATTCACTCAACTAGAATGAGCGTTATTTTAAATTAGGAATTAATACTCTGCTTATTGTAGAAATGCAGACATTGTGGCAGTGTGTAAAGAAATGAAGTTTAAAAAGAAAGAAAGGAAGCTTTTCCTTCCAAAGATACCAATGTTAACAATTTTAGGCTAGCATTACACGTTTGGAGGAAAAAAATAAATAAACATGCATCTATAGTCCTTTTTGTTCTACTTTCCTTTGCTTAATTTTTAAGGTATTTTTTTCATATAAATACATAAGATTTGTTTCATTTGGCCTGCTGAATAATTTTCCTACTGTGACAGTTGATTCAAAACTTATGCATTGAATGTACTTAATATCACTGAACTGTATACTCAAAAATGGTTAAGATGGTAAATTTTCTGTTGTGTGCATTTTAACACAATAAAAAAAGAAACAAACAAACCTTAACGTATTGCAAGCTATGTCAAGTACTACTTCTATACATTGAAGTTATTCTGTCTCGATTGTAGCGCTCCAGTCAGTTCGCTGCTACTCCCATGGGTCACAGGAGACAGATGAGGAGTTTGATGCTCGCTGGGTAACATACTTCAACAAGCCAGATATTGATGCCTGGGAATTGCGTAAAGGTAATTGGAACATGGTCATATTTGTCTATTTTGGTGTAGAATTAGCTGCTTGGTAGTCTTCTACTACTTTGTTGAAAACAACTATGTTGAAAATATGCATCATGTAAGCTGGGTGCTGTCATGCAACTTGCAGTTAGAAAATATTCTAGTTTCCATAGTGAGTGTTTCTTGTAAAACAGGACTTTAAAGCAGGCACAACTAACATTTTGGGCCAGGTAATTCTTTGTTGCAAGGGCTGTTTTTTGCATTGGAGGATGTTTAGCAGCATCCTTGGCTTCTACCCACTAAGTGCCACCCACCCACCCTAAGTTGTGACAAACAAAAATGTCTCCTGGGGGACTCCTAATTAAAACCACTGCTAAAATGATAGGTCAAGGTGAGCAAGAGTTAAGTTTTGCATCTTTTAGATGATTTAGTCATGTAGTCATTTGGGTCTTTTCTCCTCTTGGTAATAGTTTGGGGTTTTGTTATTTTTATTCTCTGTTATGATTTGTCTTGCCCTGTGTAAGTGTCCAGTCTAAGTATGCTAGATTGTTGCTAAATTTGCAGGTGGGTGTTTAACATTAGTAAGTAGCATTAATCATAGCTAGTCTAATAATTAGACTGGTGGATAACTTATTTTAAGTGTAGGCAACTTATCTCAGACCAAGACGTCAGCCTTTGTGACAGTATTCTAGCATTATAGTCACTGGTGTCCTTTGTTTAAATATTTTAAAATAAAAGCAAGAAACCTAAGTGTTTCAGACTTCTCTGTGGGAATGTAATGACTCCATTTTGCTGCAACCAGGGAAATTCTTATTGAATAATCTTGAAAAGTAATGAAAAGAATAGCAATTCTGCATTCCCATTAAAAGAATCTTAAATTTTATGATGTGTCATTTTGTGTAGAGCTGAAAGTAATCATGCCCAATCATTTTCTGGTTGAATGTTTGAGTCTGTACACTAAAGTTTCTCCATATCTCTTCAATGTCCTTATTTGGGCTTCATTAACTCTCCTTAAGCATTTCTCTGGTTGTCTTTAGATGACTTTCCAATCAACTCTATTTTAAAGCAACCAAAGTATATATATTGTACTAAGAGTTAAAGATATGAGTTGACAATGACCCTCTTATATGAAAAGAAACCAACACATTATTATGAAAATAGTGTTTGCGTTTAAGGAAACTCTTGGATTTTTTTCCCCTTCAATGTGCAGGCTACTGCATAGTTCCTTTCTTTCCACTTTTAATTCATTGTGGAAGGTCCACTGTGATCTTGTAGAATTTGTTAAAGGTAGATTCTCTCATTGTATAGAGAAGAGAATAGAGACCTGACAGGGTTCCAATGTGTGTAGAGAGGCTTCCCCACACCAACAAACAAATCAGGACACCAGCAGGGTGTCCAAGAATCCACTCAAGGTGGCATTATCTACCCTACCCAGAAGTAGCATCAGATTCCACAGGTAAAGGGCTCAGTCTCACAAAACCACCGTCTACTTCAGAGGATGGTCCTAAGCCCAGGTTGTTACCCATGCTTCTGATCTACCAGCTGCATATCAGAGGTTCCCACAAACCCCTCCCTGGGCTCGAACCGCTCACAGAACTCAGGACAACGCGTTTACTCATGAGATAACTGACTGATTACCAAGAATATAAAAGGATGCAAGTCAGCAGCCAGATGAAGACATACATAGGGTGAGGCTCCAAACGAAGGAGCTTCTGTCCTTAGGGAGCTTGGGCCAGGCACAGCGGCCCGTGGGAGTGTTCTAGTACCCCAGGATGGAAGCTCTCCAAAAAAGGACCGAGTTGCTAGCCTTTGGGTTTCATGAAGGCGTCATTACCTAGTCGTGATTAAGTCTTTGACCTTTGGCAATTGATTCAACTTCAAGCCCCTCCCCATCCTTGGAACTCAGGGGTGGGACTGAGAATTCCAATCTTCTACCTCAGGGTTGGCCCCTACTAACAACCAGCCCCCACTCTTGGGTGGGGTCCAAAAGTTACCCCTTTAACATAACAGGAGACACTATTGTTGCTCTCATCACTTAGGAAATGCAAGGGGGTTTGGGGGCTCTATGCCAGGAGCAGGGACAGAGACCCAGTGTATATTTATTATAAATCATAATATCACAAGGCCCAAACGGACAAGATCAACATGTCTATGTTCCAATAAAAATGTAAATAACTACCTTGTAGTCTGAGTGAGAATATTCCAGGTTGACATGGCCCCTCTTTTTACTTTGACAGGAATGAACACACTTGTTGGCTATGATCTGGTTCCAGAACCCAAAATCATTGATGCTGCTTTGCGGGCATGCAGACGGTTAAATGATTTTGCTAGTGCTGTTCGCATCCTAGAGGTTGTTAAGGTCAGTGAAATAACGCTCAATTTGTTCTGGAAGTGGGTGGGCTGTTGATTAGGTATCAGCATATTCTGTATTTTTGAATTTGTTAAAATACCTAAAATTCGTTCTTATATAGCTAAAGGGAATGCATGTTATAGGTAACAATCTTTCTGGAGTTCAGTTTGGCAGAATTTATCCAAGGCCTTAAAAATTGTGCTTCATGTCCTTTTCTTCATCAATTCCATTTCAGAATTTATCTTAAGGAAATAATTAAGGCTGTACAAAGGTTTAACTACAGTTTATCTTTGTGCTATTTGTTATAAGATATTAGATGTTGCTAGTGGTTTCTTAAGATGGGACTTCCCAGAAGAGGTTATTATTACACATCTCTTAATGTTGTAGAAATGTGTTTAACATTAAGCATATTTATAGTATATCAACTGAAGAAAATTATGAAATAATTTTTGTGGTGTGACCACCTTTTATTAAATACATATTTAAAAAATATGTGCATATATAGAGACGAAAATGTAGGAGGACATATTCTCCCTTTTGTTTGATTATAGTTTCTAATTTTTCCATAATGAGCAAATAAATACATTGCATTTTAAACAAGCATTTTATAATTAAACACAGCTGAAGAGACCTAGAATTTGTTAAAAGGAGAAGGATAACAGCCTGGCAGTGTCTTAGTCCATTTGACTTTTTAATATTTGTCCCTGGGAAACTTTGTGGCAATATATAGGTATAATTATATGGTATGGTGAGAGTCAAAACTCTCTTGCCCTGGAAATAAGTATTCTTTAAGTGTAGCTCTCAGTGAAAAGACATGGTCCATTGGGAAGAAATTCAAGGTCTGTAAAAGGGACACTGTGACATTACTTCATCTACAATGGGTAAGATAATTAAGGGTTCTGTAGGCTATCAATTCATTCAGCACTCATAGTTAATTCAGTTAGGGTCTCAAATTGGAGGCACATTTAAAAACTTTTCCTGTGTTAACTTAATTATTCCTGTGGCCTGCTGGGCATGTTTAATTACCTTCACAAAATTCTGTCATCACTACCTTCTTTTTCAGTAACTCGGGCTTTAAAAAAATTTTTTTCTGGATTGAGTCTAATTGTCTTTTTCTCAATGTGTCTTAAAACTTACCTTGAATAGTGCCCACATAGTTGTTCTTTATTTTTTATTTTTATTTTTTAAATTTATTGGGGTGACAATTGTTAGTAATAGTTGCTCTTTATTGAACAAATATGTTGACTTAAAAGTAAGTGACTTGGGCCGGCCCCGGTGGCTCAGGCGGTTGGAGCTCCATGCTCCTAACTCCGAAGGCTGCCGGTTCGATACCCACATGGGCCAGTGGGCTCTCAACCACAAGGATGCCAGTTCAGTTCCTCGACTCCCGCAAGGGATGGTGGGCTCCGCCCTCTGCAACTAAGATTGAACACGGCGCACCTTGAGCTGAGCTGCCTCCCGGATGGCTCAGTTGGTTGGAGTGTGTGCTGTCAACCACAAGGTTGCTGGTTCGACTCCTGCAAGGGATGGTGGGCTGTGCCCCCTGCAACTAGTAATGGCAACTGGCCCTGGATCTGAGCTGCGCCCTCCACAACTAAGACTGAAAGGACAACAACTTGAAGCTGAACGGCACCCTCCACAACTAAGATTGAAAGGACAACAACTTGACTTGGAAAAAAGGCCTGGAAGTACACACTGTTCCCCAATAAAGTCCTGTTCCCCTTCCCCAATAAAATCTTAAAAAAAAAAAAAAGTAAGTGACTTGTATTCTCTGCTACTAGCCTCTGCATATGTGATTAAACGCATTTTCAAGTTCATTTTGTAAATAGATACGGCTTTTCGGAGAACTAAATGTGAATATTTTCTTTGCCATCAGGACAAAGCAGGACCTCATAAGGAAATCTACCCTTATGTCATCCAGGAACTTAGACCAACTTTAAATGAACTGGGAATCTCCACTCCAGAGGAACTGGGCCTTGACAAAGTGTAAACCCCACGGGTAAGCGACATACCACTGAAAAAGGCAGGAAAAAGTCCAGGGAGGGGTTAGGGAGTGACACTTCGGTGTTCTCAGAATAAGATCTCTTAATGGGCTTGTTAGAGGAGATTTAGAGAGTACCAATAATGACAACTTCAAGGAGCTCGGATTGTTATTTCTAGTCGTTAGCATTGTTCTCTTACTGGTATAAAGGCAAGTAAGAGTCTCCTCAATTCAAAATCTATATAAAATTTTGCAAGCATAGACAGTAAATTTAAGCACACCCAGGTTTTCAGATGTTACTATTTTTGCTATATTTGCTTTAGTTTTTTTCCCCCCAAGAAATGATTGGTTTCACATAGAGTTGAAGCCCTCTGTGTACCCTTCCTTCATTTCAGCCCTTGAACCTCCTGCAAACTAAAGATAATCCATTGCATTCAAGGTGTTTATCATGCATGTTTTATACATCTGTTTTTAACAGCAGGATTTTATTAATTTGATCCTTTTGCTTTTGTGTGCCCAGGTTAGAATTTAATAATCAAGTAAATATGTATCGATAATAAAAACTTGTTACCTTTAGTTCTCTGTGGAAAGACAGATCATGTAATAAAACCAGCCACAAGATTGTCTAGGTAGTGAGCAGTGTGCAGAAAATCCTTTGTAAAACAAAATATATAAGCAGTAACCCGTGCTTTTTATTTTATTTAGCAAACACATACAGTGTATGTAATTGTTGGTATGTGTCAGGCACTGTTTCACGTACTCTATAAATATTAACTCACGTAATCCTCGTAAACAGTCCTGTGAGGCAGGTACTATTATCTCATCCCATTTTACTATTTACTGATGAGGAAACAGGCACCTTGTCCAAAGTCACGGTAGGAGAATCCATGTGTAAACCCTGCGGTCCGGCTCCAGGCTCCATTACACTTACTGTGCCACATGTCCTGTGTAGGCATTTAGTAAGGCCATGCTCTTATTTCTCAGAGGTAAAAAATTGAGGTTTAAGTAGAAGATCTGCTTCCTAAGAGTGAGAGGAAGTTTTTTAATAGGTGGAATTAAACTATGTTATAAAAGTTCCAATAAAAATGGACCCGAAATTATTTGAGGAGCTAATACCAGATTCCTCATAAGATAAAGAACCAGTGAGCCTGGTTAGGATGTCATTAGCAAACACTAATTTAAAAATCTCAGAACTCAAAGAATCTCTACATTCAGTCTTCCTACTGGCAGACTGAGCAGAAAATGCCTGAGGCTTTGTAATCCACATTTGGTATCTCTTTTTAAAGCTTTGTGTTTTTGAGTAGAAGTGTTAATTTTGTCTTTGCCCAACACCACCACCTTCCTGAAGTCAGGTAGATCATCTTTGTAATATATAGAAAGGTTTTTATGTTATTTAAAATGTCTTTGAGTACTTGGAGAAAACTAGGTATTCAGAATAGAGGATTTCCTAGTTACATTTTTAGAGTTCTTTGGTTCATATTTCATAATGGACTCTTAAGAGGTTGTCTAAACACTTGGGCTTAATTTTTATTTTATCAAGTACTATTCCAAGGATTCCAGAAGATCTTTGTTAGATATATTCTAGCTGCAGTAACATATTTCTTTAAAAAAAAAAATTTAAAGGGCTACTTCTCAGCACTTTTCTGATTGGAAAAGAAGACTAACCCAGTAAATACCAGTTGTAAGAAAACAAAAAAGCCACAGAGCTAGTCTGTGCATTGACGTGGGCGGGATTGAGGAAGAGAGCAGAAAAGCCTTCACAGAGACAGTGATCTCCCCGGGCTGTTGCTCTGAGGCATGTTATTTGTAGTAAGATTTCTACCTTTTCTTTATGTCCTGGCTAATTCTTCATGTTTTCTCTTACAGCTGGGCTTCCCAAGGATTTACTGATAATGCTACTTGATGTAAAATATCACCTGGAAATACTGATGATAACATATTACCTTATTTGAACAAGTTTTCCTTTATTTAGTACCAAACTATGTAATGGTAACTTGGACTTTAATAAAAAGGAAATGAGTGTGAACTGAAAATAGGTATTGTTCCTGTTTTTGCATTGAAAAGCAGAAAATGAACTATAATAGGTCCATTGGTTTCAGTTTTGTTTTTACCATCTGCTAAGAGAACTGCTTTAATTTTCTGGAAACAATCTGACCTGAGTGTCAGCTGTATAAACATGTTTGGGTGCACTGGCTGGTAAATTAGCTGAAGGCTACAAGTCATTTATATAGGATTTCCTTGTTGACAGGGCCAGCAGAGCGCCCTGGGCTTGGGGGATTGGTGGTCCAGGATAGGTGAAACTGTGTACCTTCCCCGAACAGGTGAAATAGTTCCAGAGTAGTCACGGAGATAACCCTGTGGGCACGCTGTGTGGCAGCCGCCCCCTCTTAGTGTCCCTTTCCTTCCCCACCTGTTCTTCCGGCAGCGCAACAGTAGCCTTGGACATCAAAGAATTTGCTGTTGCAGATTTGGAGGCTTTCTGCTTGAAGAACTGAATAAATAAGTTTACCTTTTTGAGAGAATTAATAAAATAAACATATCCTGTCTTTAGGAGCCCTATAAGGCTGGAAAGCAGCTGCTGGACTTCTCCTACACCCAGTTCCGACTGCAGCATCTGGGGAATAGGATTAATGTTAGGCTGAAATGTAGATGTCTTCTCTCCCACAGCCATGTAAGGAAAGGTTAGTAAAATCAGTTTGGGGAAGGTTTTTAACACTAGTGACCTTTTATAAAAGGCTGATTCGCTACCAGAAAGCCCCCCTCCCCTCGTTTAAGAAGTAGAAATGTGAAATGAACTAAAATAGCCACGTACATCTATTTAATGTGTAGTTGGTAGGCCATAGTTCTGTAGCAACATTTTCCTGCCCTTGTAAATCCTAGAGATTGGGGGTTGGGGGGGAGGTGTTAACAGAATAATCACATATATAAAGATGGCATGGCAGATTTTGAAAGTTCTATGAACATACATATGGGTACTGACAAAGGCAGTGATGTTTAAGCTCAATCCTAAAGGATTGGGGGTGTTTGTTTAGATAGGGCTTTAGCTCAAAGGTAATTTCAATTGTGTGACACGTTTGGCTTTTGCACCATTCGAGTGGGGAGGAAGGGTTTTTTTGACAGCTCCCATATTATCAGCATTATGTGCATACATAATCACACTTAAATCTGCTTCTTTAATTACCCAGATCTAAAGGATTTACTCTAGCTAACTGAAAAGGGACCATGTTTGTATCATGGGCTCTTACCATACAGGAGGAAGACAAAATGGTTTCTGCCCTTAAGGTCATGGGAGGAGCCTAAAGAGGGAACGTAGGTTCACAAGTATCTGCAAGGTAAAGTAAGTACCATGATGTTCTTCATGCCGCAGACATTTATTGAACAGGTACTGTATACTAAGCATTGTGCCAGGGACTGAAGGTAGAGCATGAGCAGGAGAGACAGAATTGGAGCCCAGACAGATGAGGTAAGAGCACAATTTAGGAAGCTATTCGGCATGGTTATAACTTAATGAGGATTTCTGAGTTAGGTTAGTAGCAGTAGAAATGGAAAGAGAAGAACTTTGAGAGCCAGGTTCTTGAGTTGTAGTTAATTTGGTGAGGAGGAATGAGAACTCTTGGAAGACGCATTTTACAGATTTGAGTGATGGTGCCATTCCTAGAAAACAGGAGTCAGTACAAAGAGCAGCTTGGCGCAGGATGGACAGGGTACTGCATTTGATTCTGGCCTTGGTGCATTTCAGGCATTAGTGGGCAGGCTGGTTCTAGAACTCTGAAAAGAGACAGAGACAACAAAAAGTGAGATTTCTGAGGAAGGCCATTTGGAGGCAAATGTGAAGGTGGCTAATGGCTGAGTAGGTACACTTAGAAGGGAAAAGGAGAGAAACTTTTAATTAGAAAATTTCAAACATTTACAAAAGTAGAATGGTATTATAAATTCCTATAAACTCATCACTCCAGCAATTATCAGTTCATGGCCACTCTTATCTGTATCCTCATTTACCCAACTCCAAATATTTTGAATCAAATCTCAGGTCTCATTTCATCTGTAAATAAATATTTTGGAATATCTCAAAGATAGATAGATAGATAGATAGATAGATACACACAAGCACAATAAAGAATGACTTAAACTTTTTTTATTTTAAAGGAAGTTTTGGTGGTGGCCTTTTTTCCTTCAAGTAAAAATATCTTTACTGGTTTTCTTCATCATATAGTTCGTACATTATAAAGATAATACATGCTCATGAAACAATATAGAAAAGTACAAGAATAAACACCTAAAATTTCACCAGTTTTGGTGATCAGCTTTCCAAGTGTTTCTCTGTTGTGCTCGTTTGTACACTTTTACATGCTGTTTTACAAACCTATTTTTCTCCCCTTTGCCAGGTCAAGACTTATTTTCCATGTTGATGAATGAATGTCTGTCTCCTGCTTTTTGTGTGGGTGTTTCAACTTGGGTAATGGCTTTTGTAATGATTTGTCAGTAAGGTATAACTTACATGCATTAAAATGTGGTAATCTTAAGGTATACAGCTTGAATTTTTACAAGTGTATATCCATAAAATCAAATGGATGACTTCTAAAAGCCATTTTTGAGAGGATTAAATGAGATTAAGTGAAGTTGTTAGCATACTGGGATGTTCAACACATGTTAGTTTCTCTGCAGTGGAACTGAGGGTGAAGTGATTGTAGGTGTGAGGGAGGACTCCTGAGAACCTCAAGTCCAAGAGGGTGACTAGAAAGATGGCGATGGTGGACTACGGTATTGGCACTTATTTTCCAGTTACAGTTGACATTCAGTATTACATTAGTTGCAGGTGTACAGCGTAGTGGTTAGACTTTATATAATTTACAAAGTGATCCCCCCAGTAAGTCTAGTAGCCACCTACACCATACATAGTACAATATTATTGACTATACTCCCTGTGATGTACTTTACATCCCCATGACTATTTTGTATCAGCCAATTTGTACTTAATCCCTTCACATGCTGGAGATTTTTAGTATGTAGCTGGATCTAACTGGTAGCTGGAAAGCAGTGGTTACTGTTTCCTTTGCATCTTAAGTTCTGTTGAGATTTCTAAATTTAGTTTTTACCTGAGTAAGTCATTTGTGCTGTAGAAACATGGGTATTGTGATAAATTTTGTAAATGCTTTTAAACCCCTTAAACTTTGTTACAGCAACACCTTAGACTGCAGAAATACACACTAGCTTTTAAATTACATTATGTATCTCCTTTTTCTCTAAGGTAAAGGTGGCAAAGTGTGGCCCCTGGGCCAAATCCAGCCCACTACCTGTTTTTGTACTGTTGGCAAGCTAAGAATTGTTTTTACATTTTTAGATAGTTGAAAAATCAATAAAAGAATAATACTTCATGACATGTGAAGTCATGAAATTCAGAATTCATTGTGCATAAATGCGGTTTTACTGAAACACCAGCTGTGCATTCATTTGCATATTATCTATAACTGCTTTTAAAAAATGTAAGATACACAAAATTTAACAACTTAAATTTTAAGTGTACAATTCAGTGGCATTAAAGTACATTCACGTTGTACAATCTATGGCTACTTTGCACTGTAATAGTAGAGTTGAGTAGTTGGAACAGAGACTGCATGGTCACAAGGTCAAAAATATTTTTTACTGAGTATTTTTTTAATTAGTTTCAGGTGTACAAAACAACAGTGATTAGACATTCACACCCCTCACAAAGTGACCACCCCAACATGTCTCCTACCCCTCTGACACCGTACATAGCTAATACAATACCATTGACTATTCCCTATGCTGTACATTCTGTACAATTAGATGAATTATAGATGACATTCAGTATATTAATTTCAGGTGTACAGCGTAGTGGTTAGACATTTATATAATTTATGAATTGATCCAATAAGTCTAGTCGTCATCTGACACGATACAAAGTATTTACAATATTGTTGAGTATATTTCCCACATTGTATTGCACATCCCCATGACTATTTTGTAACTACCAGTTTGCACTTCCTAATCCCTTTACCTTTCTCATCCATCCCTCCAGTCCCTCTCCCACCTGGCAACCATCAGTTTGTTCTCTGTATCCATGAGTCTATTTCTGTTTCGTTTGTTCATTCTGTTTTTTAGATTCCACAAATAAGTGAGATCATATGGTATTTGTCTTTCTCAGTCTGAGTTATTTCACTTAGTGTAATCCCCTCTAGGTCCATCCATGTTGCTGCAAATGATAAGATTTCATTCTTTTTATGGCAGAGTAATATTCCATTGTATACGAGGTCCGACAAGTTTGCGAATTCATCCTAGAAAAAGTGCTACATACCTCATTGCTGAATATCACCATGGTCACCTTCAAAGTATTCCCCTTGGGAAGCTATGCACTGACGCCAGCGCCTAGTCCACCCTTCAAAGCAATTTTGGAACCTTTTTCTGGAATGGCCATCAGAGCTGTCGTCGTATTAGCCTTCATGTCCTGAATGTCATCGAAATGTCTTCCTTTCAGTGTTTCCTTTTTCTTCTCGTAAAGAAAGAAGTCTTTGGGGGCCAGATGAGGTGAGCAGGAAGTGTGTTCCAATACAGTGATTTGTTTACTGGCTAAAAACTCTCTCCCAGACAGTGCTGTGTGAGCTGGTGCATTGGTGTGATGCAAGAGCCATGAATTGTTGGCGCAAAGTTCTAACTTTCACGCAGCCTTTTCAGCACTTCCAAATAGTAAACTTGGTTAACTGTCCAGTTGATTACCGATTCATAATGAATAATCTCTCTGATATGAAACAAGGTTAGCAACATCATTGCAACAAGTTCGCAAACTTAATTGTCAGACCTCGTATATGTACCACATTTCTTTATCCAATTGTCTATTGATGGGCATTTCAATTGTTTCCATGTCTTGGCTATTGTGAATACGGCTGCAGTAAACATAGAGCTACATATATCTTTTCAAATTAGTGCTTTGGATTTCTTTGGATAAATATCTAGGAGTGGAATTGCTGGGTCATAAGATAGTTCTATTTTTAATTTTTTTGAGGAACCTCCATACTGATTTCCATAGTGGCTGCACCAATTTGCAATCCCACCAACAATGCACAAGGGTTCTCTTTTCTCCACATCTTCATCAACACTTGTTTGTTGATTTATTGATGATGGCCAGTCTGACCGTTGTGAGGTGACATCTCACTATGGTTTTTGCATTTCTCTGATGATTAATGAGCATCTTTTCATACGTCTATTGGCCATTTGTATGTTCTCCGGACAAATGTCTGTTCAGGTTCTCTGCTCATTTTTTAATTTTTTATGTCCTTGTTGGATTGATCCTTGTATCATTATATAATATCCTTTGTCTTTTATTATAGTCTTAGTTTTAAAATACCTTGTCCAATATTAGTATTGCTACCCCAGATTTTTTCTCTTTTTCCATTTGCATGTACTATCTTTTTCCATCCTTTTTCATTCTGTGTGTCTTTCAATCTGAGGTGGGTGGTCTCTTGCAGACAACATATGCATGGGTGTTGTTTTTTTAATGTATTCAGCTACCCTATGTTTTTTCTTTCTTTTTTTTAATGTTTTGTTTGGGTTCTGTTGGTGAACAGTAGCTGTCTTTTTTTTGAGGGGGGTATATTGGGGAACAGTGTGTTTTTCCAGGACCCATCAGTCGCTGTCCTTCAATCTAGTTGTGGAGGGCACAGCTCAGCTCCACGTTCAGTTGCCGTTTTCAGTCTAGTCGCAGGGGGCACAGCCCACCATCCCATGCAGGGATTGAACCGACAGCCTTGTTAAGAGCTCACACTGTAACCAACTGAGCCATCCAGCCACCCCTACCCTATGTCTTTTGATTGGAGTATTTCAACATTTCCATTTTAAAGTGATTATTAATAAGTACATAGTTATTGTCATTTTATTATTCATATTTTTATCTTTTGTTTGTTTTCACCCTTCTTAAAAAGGTCTTTTTCTTTTTCTTTTTTAACTTTTATTTATTTGTGTTTTTCCAGGACCCATCAGCTCCAAATCAAGTAGTTGTTTCAAACTAGTTGTGGAGGGTGCAGCTCACAGTGGCCCATATGGGGATTGAACCGGCAACCTTGTTGTTAAGAGTTCACACTCTAACCAACTGAGCTAACCGGCAGCCCCTTAAAGAAGTCCTTTTAACATTTCTTATAACATTGGCTTGGTGATAATGAATTGCTTTAGCTTCTTCTTGTCTGGGAAGCTCTCTATCTCTCCTTCAATTTTAAATGATAGCCTTGCCGGGTAGAGTAATCTTGGTCGAAGGCCCTTGTTTTTCATCGCTTTGAGTATTTCCATCCACTCCCTTCTGGCCTGCAGAGTTTCTGTTGAGAAATCAGCTGACAGTCTTATGGGGGCTCCCTTGTAGGTAACTAACTGCTTTTCTCTTGCTGCTTTTAAGATTCTCTGTAGCGGACCAGCCGTTACGAGTCGAACACTTCCTGACAAGGGGAGTGGGAATGAAAAAGAGACACTCACACAATTGATGATGCGGCCGGTCTTCAGTGATCCTGAAGCGCGGAGTTTACTTTCCTTTACCAATATAAACCACTTGTGTACGTGCAGCTTAACAATCACGAGTGAGCATTTCCTCATTGAAAGTAAAATTTGCAACTTTTACATATGAACTACAGACTCACTGAAACTCTCCCAAAGTCATTATCTCAATGACAAAGCCCACCAATTACCCTGACAATCATCAGTGATCTGTGTCCGGGAACTGGCCGTTCCCACCTCTTTCCTTAGCAGCTTGCAAGCACCCTCCAGGTGTAAGCAGAGACAACGCCTTAAGAGCTAAAACTGAGCCAGTCTGCAAGGTTACAGAATAAACAAGAAATCATGGCTCCCCACAATTCTCTCTTTGTCTTTAACCTTTGGCATTTTAATTATAATGTGTGGCCCTGTTTGGGTTCATCTTGGTTGGGATTCTCTAATACTTCCTGGGCTTCTATGTCTATTTCCTTCACCAGGTTAGGAAGTTTTCAGTTATTATTTCTTCAAAGAGATTCTTGAACCCTTGCTCCCTCTCTTCTCTGTCTGGTACTCCTATGATGCAAATATTGTTATGCTTGATGTCCCAAAGATCCCTTAAACTGTCTTTGTTTTATTCTTTTTTCTTTTTGTTGTTCTGATTGGGTGTTTTCTGTTACCTTGTCTTCTAAATCACTGATTCAGTCCTCTGCTTCATCTAATCTGCTGTTGATTCCTTCTAGTGTATTCTTTATTTCTGACTTGTTCTTTTCTATGGTTTCTGTGTCCTTCATGCTGTGCAGTATCTTTCTGTTGAAGTTCTCACTAAGTTCCTTAAGCATTCTTATAAACAGCGTTTTAAGCTCTGTTTCTGTTAGGTTGGTTACTTCCATTTCATTTAGTTCTTTTTCTTGATGTTTCTCCTGTTCTTTTATTTGCGACGTGTTTCTTTGTTTTCTCATTCTAGCTGCCTCTCTGTGTTTGCTTCTCTGTATTAGGTAAATCTCCCATGTCTTTCAGTCTTTGCCACGTGGCCTTATGTAGTAGGTGTCCTGTGTGGTCCAGTGGTGCAGTCTCCCTGGTCACCTGTGCGTGTGTTCCAGGACTGTCCATTCTTTGTTGTATGTATTCTCCTGTAGTAGTTCAGCCTTGATTATTTTTGGCACATGAGTGGGGTTGACTCACAGGCTGGCTGTGTAGATTGGCTACATGTACAGTATAGGAGCTGCTGTGTGGGGGCAGACCCCTCAGAGGGGGCATCACCCCAGTGGGCTCTTGTGCCTGTTGAGACCACCCTTTGGGTGTACCACCTGTGGGGTAACCGGATAGTGCTTTCATGTGATTTTTCTGGTGTGATTTTTCTCTTGGGAGGGGCTCCCATGAAGGACAGTTTCAGTCTTGCCTGTGACCCGGCACATGAGTGGGATTGACTCCCAGGCTGGCTGTGTGGTTGGCTGCTGCCTGTGCTGGACCCAGAGGCATGTGGGATTGGCTTCACTGTGAACTGAGGCCAGCTGCCACCAGTATTGGACCTGGGGCTGCTTAGCAAAAGGCCCAGCCCTTCCGCCCCAGCCCTGTTGCCATCTAAGAGCTGTCTCTAAGGCTAAACCGTTGAAAGAGTCTCCTTCGTTTCACAGGCCCGGCTGGTTAGCCTCGTGTTGAGAGTGTTCCTGGTGATGCAGCAATTAGCTGGGCAGCGCAGGGCCCCAGGGAGTCACAAAGCATGGCTTGTGGGTTTCACAGTCTGCAGACTCAGCTCCTGAGCCAGTGCTGGGCCCATGACCACTTTGCAAAACACCCTGAGAACACTGTGGCCAGCCACCACTCACCTCAGGTCCACAGATCCCCGTGAGACACCCAAAAGTAGCTTAAGCTGTGGCCAACTGCCCGGCACCAAGAGTTCTCCAGGCTGCCATGGGCCACCCCCTGCTATGAAAGTCTCCTGCAGCTTGTGGGGCGGGGCCGGCTGCCCAGGAGCTGAGAGTGTCCTGGGTGATGCAGCACTAGCTGGGTGGAGCAGGGACACGGCATCACCAAGGTGGTGCACACACGTGGATTCTACCAGACCAACGCAGTCTCAGATTTGGCCTTCTAGGGGAGGGTTCAACATAAAAAAGATAATGCCCTCTTTTAGGCTGCACATGAGTCAGGTTCCACACAGGGACAAAGCCCTCACTCCAGTGCCACACATCTTAGTCTTTCCTCATGTGTCTCTGGCACCTCTCTAGTTGCCACCCCTACACCAGATCCCAGGTGAGTGTTTGCAAGCGAGTCTATGTGCAGGCCATTTAAGAGGATGTCTGGGTTTCCAGCCATTTTCTATTTCACCAGGACAGACGGTCCTTGCTGCTTTTCACTGCCAGATGTTGTGCGGACTCCCCTTCCCCACACAGGACTCCTCCTGGTGTTTAACCACTTGTGGGTTTGGGATCAGCCCGTTTCGTATCTCCACTCCTCCTACCAGTCTCAATGTGGCCTCTTCTTTATATCCTTAGTTATTGTAGGGGTTCTGTTCAGCTGCTCTTCAGATGATTCTTGAGGTTGATTTTTCTATAATTTAGTTATAATTTTGATGTGATCCTGGCAGGTAGCAGGCATAGCGTCCACTTAATCCGCCATCATGGACCCAGTCAAAAACATTTTTTTACCTGGCCATTTATAGAAGAAGATTGCCAACCCCTAATCTAAATTAATAGAAATTTTCAAAGCAAGCAAACATCTAAATCACAAGCCTATGACTAAAAAGTAAAGGTGACTAGATAAATTTCTTACTGCCATCAAATGTCTATGTCTCCCCCCTCCCCATTGGTCAAGTTGGATTGACTCCTTTGCTGTGCTGGAGAAAACAGGTACGTCTTTTAACTTGATGGATTCTAGCTCTACCTAAAAGAAGTAAAGAGTAAATACTGTTCACAATGTAAAGAGGAGGATCCTTCCACCACTTGATGGCTTCTATCCTAACAGAATGGGGTCTCTAGCTTTTTCTTTCCTACTCTTTATTTTGAAAAATTTCAGACCAATTAATGGTTTGCTACATTTGTTTTATATCTAGTATATATACACACTTTTTTCCTCAATCATTTGAAAGCAAGTTGCAGACATGACACTTTACTCCTAAATACTTAAGTAGACATCTAAGAATAAGGACTTTCTCTTCCTACATAACCATAATACTGTCAATATGCTTCAAAAAGTTTGGCATAAAATAGTTTACTTTTCAAAAGAGTCAAGGCCAGGGGTGGACGGGTGGCTCAGTTGGTTAGAGCGCGAGCTTTGGGCAACGGGGCTGCCGGTTCGATTCCCACATTGGCCAGCAAGCTGCGCCCTCCGCCACTAGAATGAAGTCAATGAGCTGCCGCTCAGCTCCCGGGTGGCCAGATGGCTCAGTTGGTTGGAGTGCAGGCTCTGAACCACAAGGTTGCCAGTTCGACTCCTGCAAGGGATGGTGGGCTGTGCCCCCTGCAACTAACAACGGCAACTGGACCTGGAGCTGAGCTGCGCCCTCCACAACTAAGACTGAAAGGACAACTTGAAGCTGAACGGCACCCTCCACAACTAAGATTGAAACGACAACAACTTAACTTGGAAAAGTCCCGGAAGTACACACTGTTCCCCAATAAAGTCTTGTTCCCCTTCCCCAATAACACTTAAAAAAAAAAAGAAAAGAAAGAGTCAAGACCAGTGGTGGTGGCAATCTGCATTTGCCAGATTGTTTCCTCATCATTAAAATCCAGTTAAATGTTTTTGGTAAGAATATTGCATAGATGATGGGAAATTCCAATCATATCCCCTCAACAGGGACACGATGACAGTATGCCCTAGCATCTTTTTATTGCATCTACCCATCAGCTGATGTAAGGCAATGTAATGCAGCATAATATGTTGCATTATGACCATAATAAGGTGGGGAAATAAAGTTGGGGTTCAGACCTGTGTTCACATTCCAATCTACTACCCACATGACTGGTTAAGTTATCTACCCATCCCATGCTTCGGTTTTATTATCTGAAAATGGAGCTACCTTGCAGGGTTATAAAGAGAATGAAAGACTAGGCCTTAATTATTAAAATCATCATCATGAGCGTGGTGCTGGGGAAAATGGTTGTAGCCTAGCCATTCTTTACCAAGCTTTGCTAGCTGCCACCATGGTTTTTGCTGTCTATTTAGCTAGTTGCCAGTGAGCTTGTCCCTAGCATCGGGAGTCCATCTTCACATTTTGCAAAGGCATTGTTCATTTTGCCCAGTTTTGCATCATTTTCCTGCATTGGGGAAGTTCATTCAAAAACAGAGACAAGTGCCATGATGCTCTCCACAGCTGTGGCCATGCCTTCAGTTATGATTAGCTTTCTGCCCAGTGTTTCAATTCTAAAAGTATTTTGTTGGAACAAGTGTTATGCTCTGGAGGCAGATTCTGCGCATTTCTCTCTGAAATTTTGGAGACTGTCATTTATAGTAGTGTGCTAGGACTGCCATAACAATATCACAGACTGGGTGGCTTAAAGAACAGAAACTATTTTCTCACAGTTCTAGAGGCTGGAAGTCCAAGATCAAGGCGCCAGCAGGGTTGGTTTCTGATGAGGTCTGTCTACCTGTCTTGCAGATAGCTAGCTGCCTTCTTGCTGTGTCCTTACAAGGCCTTTTTCTCTGTGTGCACAACCCTCGTGTCTTTTCCTCTTCTTATAAGGACACCAATCCTATTGGATTAGGATCCTACCCTCATTTACCCTTAATTACCTCCTTAAGGCTGTATCTCCAAATACAGTCACATTGGGGGTTAGGATTTTAACATAGGAATTTGGGGGCTGGGGGTGGGAAAATGACACAATTCAGTCCATAACATTAAAGATACACACCTGGGGGCCGGCCTGGTGGCTCAGGTTGTTGGGACTCTGTGCTCCTAACTCTGAAGGCTGCCGGTTCGATTCCCACATGGGCCAGTGGGCTCTCAACCACAAGGTTGCCGGTTCAACTCCTCGAGTCCCGCAAGGGATGGTGGGCTGCGCCCCCTGCAACTAGCAACGGCAACTGAACCTGGAGCTGAGCTGCGCCCTCCACAACTGAGATTGAAAGGACAACAACTTGACTTGGAAAAAAGGCCTGGAAGTACACACTGTTCCCAACAAAGTCCTGTTCCCCTTCCCCGATAAAATCTTAAAAAAAAAAAAAAAATACACACCTGACTGGTATAAAAAGAGGACAGTCTTTTGAGGCAGATAAGGATTCAGCTCTCAATTCTACAACATTGTGGCCTTAGGAAAGTCAGTTAACTCATCAGTTTCTTATACATATATAAAGTGGGTAAGGCAGTGCCATATGAGGATGTTCCAAAGACTGGGAAATCTCTCTCCCTAGAGAGAAGTGACACGAATTAATGGGATGAAGGTGGGGCAAGTGACCTGAGAGCCCAGAAAGACCTGCAGCTTCATGGGCTCTATCTGTTAGTTCTCTGTGCTATACCAACGATGTGTCAAGTCGAAGGCTAGAGTGAAATCTGGTGAGATGGGAAAGAAAGCCTCAGAAGTTGCTGGATAAAAAAATTCACCCCTGATGAACACAGATTTTAAAATCCTCAACAAAATATTAAACCAATATTAAATCAAATATCAAAAAATATTAAATCAAATAATAATCAATAAATTAAACAAACCAACAGTAATCAGCAAACCAAAATCAACAATAAATTAAAAGGATCATATAATATGATCAAGTGGGATTTATTTCAGAGATGCAAGCATGATTCAACATCCTTAACCTGAAATACCACATTAACAAAATTAAGGGTAAAAATCGTGTGATCATCTCAACAGATACAGAAAAAACATTTGACAGAATTCAACATCCATTTATTATAAAAACTCATAAATGGGTTTAGAGGAAATGTACCTCAACATAATAAAGGCCATATATAAAGGGCAAGCCTTGTTTGGGGGAGCAGGTTACCAAAACACATAAATACATACATGAAATAAAGGCCATATACGTATGACAAGCCCACAGCTAACATCCTACTCAACAGTGAAAAACCGAAAGCTTTTTGTCTAACATCAGGAACAACATTTTTATTCAACATAGTATTGGAAGTCCTAGCCAGAGTAATTAGGCAAGAAGAAGAAATAAAAGGTATCTAAACTGGTAATGGAGAAATAAAACTGTCACTATTTGCAGATGACATAATATATATAGAAAACCCTAAAGGTTCCACAAAAAAAAACAATAAACTGCTAGAACTAATAAATGAATTCAGTAAAGTTGCAGGAATCAAAATCAATATATAAAAATGTGTTGCATTTCTATAAACTAACAATGAAATATCAGAGAAATTAAGAAAATAATTCCATTTACAATTGCATCAAAAAGAATAAAATACCTAGGAATAAATTTAACCAAAGAGGTGAAAGACCTGTACACTAAAAACTATAAGACATTGATGAAAGAAATTAAAGACACAAATAAATGGCAAGCTACTCTGTGCTCATAAATTGGAAGAATTAATAGTATTCAAACGTACATACTAAAAGCAATCTATAGAGTCAGTGCAAGCCCTATCAAAATTCCAATGACATTTTTCATGAAACAGAACAAACAATCCTAAAATTTGTATGGAACCACAAAAGACCCCGAGTAGCCAAAGCAATCTTTTTTTTTTTTTTTTTAAAGATTTTATTGGGGAAGGGGAAGAGGACTTTATTGAGGAACAATGTGTACTTCCAGGACTTTTTTCCAAGTCAAGTTGTTGTCCTTTCAATCTTAGTTGTGGAGGGTGCCATTCAGCTTCAAGTTGTTGTCCTTTCAGTCTTAGTTGTGGAGGGCGCAGCTCAGCTCCAGGTCCAGTTGCCATTGCTAGTTGCAGGGGACATAGCCCACCATCCCTTGTGGGAGTCGAACCAGCAACCTTGTGGTTGAGAGGACACGCTCCAACCAACTGAGCCATCTGGGAGCTCAGCGGCAGCTCAGCTCAAGGTGCCGTGTTCAATCTTAGTTGCAGGGGGCGCTGCCCACCATCCCTTGCGGGACTCGAGGAGTTGAACTGGCAACCTTGTGGTTGAGAGCCCACTGGCCCATGTGGGAATCGAACCGGCAAACTTTGGAGTTAGGAGCATGGAGCTCCAACCGCCTGAGCCACCGGGCCGGCCCAAAGCAATCTTAAGAAGAAAAAAAAAGTTGGAGGCATCACACTCCCTGATTCCAAACTATATTACATAGCTATAGTCATCAAAACAGCATGATACTGGCATAAAAACAGACACATAGGTCAATGGAACAGCATAGAAAACCCAAATTTAACCCACATATATATGGCAACAACAAAGGAGAAAAGGACGGCATCTTCAATAAATGGTGATGGGAAAACTGGACAGCCAAATGCAAAAGAATGAAAGCAGATTATTTATACCTTACACCATACACAAAAATTAACTCAAAATGGATTAAAGACTTGAATATAAGGCCTGAAACCATAAAACTCCTAGAAGAAAATATAGGAAGTAAAGTTGACATTGGTTTTAGCAATGATTTTCTGGATCTGACTTCAACCAAAAGCAAAAGCAACAAAAGCAAAAGTCAAGTGGGACCACATGAAACTAAGAAGCTTCTGCACAGCAAAGGAAACCACCAACAAAGCAAAAAAGCAACCAACTCATTGGGAAAACATATTTGCAAATAATATATCTGATAAGGGGTTAATAGCCAAAATATATAAAGAACTCATATAGCTCTGTAACAGAAATTAACCAATCCAATTTAAAAATGGGTAGAACTAAAAAGATATGTTTCCAAGGAAGACATATAGATGGCCAACAGGCATATGAAAAAATCCTCAACATCACTAACCATCAACGAAATGCAAATCAAAACCAAAATGAGACACCACCTCACACCTGTTAGGATGGCTATTATCAAAAAGACAAGAATAACAAATGTTGACAAGGATGTGGAGAAAAGGGAACCCTTGTGCACTGTTGGTGGGAATGCAGATTGGTGCCGCTGCTATGGAAAACAGCATGGAGGGTCCTCAAAAAATTTAAAATAGAACTACCATGTTATCCAGCAATCCCACTTCTGGGTATTTATCCAAAGACAATGAAAACATTAATTCAGAAAGATATATGCACCCCTGTGTTCACTGCAACATTACTTACAATAATATGAAAACAACCTAAGTGTTCATCGATGGATAAATGGATAAAGAAATTGTGTGTGTGTGTGTGTGTGATACAATTCAGCCATAAAAATGAATGCAATCTTGCCATTTGCGACAACATGGATGGACCTTGAAGCATTATGCTAAATGAAATGAGTAGAGAAAGACAGAGAAAGACAAATAATGTATGATCTCACTTACATGTAGAATGTAAAGAACAAAACAAGATCATAGATACAGAAAACAGATGGGTGGTTGCAGGAAAAAAACTGTTAGAACTAGGGGATGTTAGAAGGGGATCAAAGGGTACAAACTTTCAGCTATAAAATAAATCCTGGGGATGTAATGTACAGAATGTTGACTATAGTTAATAATGTATTGCATATTTGAAAGTTGCTAAGAGAGTAGATCTTAAAAGTCCCCATCATGAGTAAAAAAAGAAAAGAAATTAACTATGTATGGTGATTGATGTTAACTAGGCTTATTGTGATTATCATTTTGCCATGTATAATATGTATCATTGTGTTGTACACATGAAACTAATATAATGTTATATGTCAATTATACCTCAATAAAAAAAAAAATTCACCACTGTTCCCCATCCCTTCCTAAGCCTAATCCCAGATACTTGCCAGTGGACAGCAGAACCAGAATTCTCAATTGATGATGAAGATTCATCTGTCCCAGTACTGAGGAAGGTTAGATAATGGGTAGGAGTCCCATGATCTGGAGCCAAGGATAAAGATGTGATTGCCCAATGTGGCAGGGAGGCCTGAAAGCCAGCGTGGGAGTCTGCACCTAACAGCCAAGAATGTACCTCCACTCCACCCCCAACAACAAAGAATAAAAGGAGACTGGGAATCAACTAGGAGTTGCTTTCTCTGTCGTAGTCATCATTAGATCTGTAGGGCCTGGCGTAGCATCTGCTACACCGGAGATGAACAGGAGGATATGAGGGTCCCCCGCCAGCAGGGGAGCCAGCACAGTCACTCTGGGTTACGGTGTGAGTAGAAGGGGAGGAAGAGGGGCTTTGTGCCCTGTGTGCTGTGGCAGTTCTTGCCAGGAGACTCATCTGCTTCAACCTAGTCTTTATTCTTTGTGTTTGTTTTGGGGAGTGGAGAGTAATTTATTTTTCTTAGATTCCTGGTGAACATAATATCTTAAAACAGGAAAGAGCACTGCCCACACCCAGGCCAGGAAAGTTGGGCAATCACAATTTCTTCATTAATAAACTGAGTTTGGACTATATAATTTCTAAGATTCCTCCTAGCCCCAAAGTTCTATGATTCTAAATTAACTAAAAGTTAAAGAGGAGGAATCAGGACATTCATTCAACCAATATGTATAACTATGACTTTGTGCTAAAAACAAGGGATGCTAAGTGAGTAAGGCAGTCTGGCCTTGGGGAGCACACAGCCAAGTGAGAGAATAAACACTGAGTACTTAAAACACTGTGTAAGCTTTGTCAGATTACATTTCTGAGTGGTTACCATATGCTCAGTGCCATTTCAAGCACATGACAATTAAACTTCACAATGCTATTAACCAGGTACTGTTATCATCCCCACTTCTCAGCTAAAGAAACTTGAGACATAAAGAGGTTCAATAACTTGCCAGCAAGTGGCAGAGCAATTAATGTGGATTCAGGGTCCATGTTCAATCACATAGCAATTAACTGAGCGCTAATGATGAGACTCAGGAGGGGCTTGGATTAGGGCACTCTGCCTCTTTTTTACTACAAGTTCCTGGAGATTTTGTGACATTGAGTGGATTTCAATCACATTTTCTTTGACTCTTGAAGTCCCCATCAATTTAATAGGCAACATAGCCATGAGAAAAATCATTTCTTTCAAGTCCACAGGGCGCTGGGTTCAAATTCTAGATTTACCACTTAACTAGTGAATTTGACCAAGTCTCAGTCTCATTGAGTAGCAGGGGTAAGTAACCAGCTTCACTGGGAGGTCAGGAGGTTTCAACATTAAGTTAAGTCATAGGAAATTGCCGTTCCTGGCAGTCAAAATGGGTAGAATCTATCAAAACGGTTAGCATTCCTTTGTGCTTCTAATGTTTAAAACACTCCATCCCTAAATTATTTTTTTCTATCCTAATGCATAGTCTTGCTCAACTGTTTGGGTGGTCGAGCCCCTGGGGGCTCAGAAGTTGCACATGGTTGACTTACCCTGTGGAGGCCAATAAATTAGCCTCTGGACAGCCTCATGAGATTTGGCAGTTCCTACAAGGATCTACAAGCTTCTTTCCAGACAGTTACAAGCATATCCCTTGAGGGCCAGAGAAGTCAAGAGCAGTAACAGCTCGGTGCCCTACCACACACGCAGGCTCAGCGCACTTTCACCCGTCTTTCTACAGCCTATTTTACCCTTGTTTGTCGCTGTACGACGGTTAGTGACGTTGGTTCTATTTTAAAATGTGGAAACTAGGCCTATAGAGGATCTGGCCTCGCCCAAGGTCTCAAACACCGCGTAGTGTTGGAAATAACGTGGGTTTGGCACTGCCTCTAGTTATATGACCTCCGCAGGGCTCTTGACCCTCTCCTCGGGCCTGTTTCCTTTTCTGGAGAAGAGCGCTAATACTTCCCTTTCTCTTACAGCTCTTTCAGGTTCAACCCAAGCTCTCCAGGGCCCGCCCTTGGGGAAGTCCGGCTGTGGCCATTTGACCCGGGAAACTGCGGAGAGCACGTGTGTGCAGGAGCGTAAACGGCTCGGTCCGCGTGCGCACACCCGCGGCCCTCCATAAACACCAATGTTTGATTTTGACTCGAGAAAGAAATGGCCTCGACAGCCAAAGGTTCAGACGAACTCCAAGATCGGCAGGGGGCCAGAAGGAGGGACTGGAACTACCCCGCCCACGGAAGGGCGGGACAGCCGGGCCACGCCTACCGCAGGCGGGGCCGGAAGCCTGTGCAGGCACGGCCCGCGCCTGCGCGCAGCCATCGTGTTCAAAGGCCGCCTCCTGCCCGGCTGACTGCTTTTTACCCACTCGGCGGGGCGTGGCCAGGCCATGGCGACCGTGGAGCCCAGCGGGTACGCCGCGCGGGTATCTACATCCGGACCCCGGCCCGGCGAGGCCCCGGGCCGCGTGGCAGGAGCTGCGGAGCCGCCCTCCGGGCGAAGCGACCGCAGAATCCCCCGGCTGGGGGAGCGGAGCCCGGCGGCTGTGGAGAAGCGGGGGCCGTACATGGTGATGCGCGCGCCTTCCTTCCAGGCGAAGCTGCGTGAGTGCAGCCCGATGGGCGGGCTCTGCCTGGGCGGGCTGCCGCGTCCCCCGTGAGGGCTCCGGAGCCCCGCCGGGGCGACTCCGGAGGGGCACCTACAGCCTGCTCCCGCCTCCGAAAGTCTGGTCAGCAAGAGTGGGTTCCTGGCGTTTGGGAGACACGGCAGAGTGGGGGAGACCCCGCTGACCTGGGCCCTTTGACTTCCAGAGAAGCACCGGGACCTGGCCAAAGCCGTTCTGCGGAGAAAAGGCATGCTGGGGGCCTCGCCGAACCGCCCCGACTCTTCAGGGAAAAGGTGTCAGCGGGCGCCACCTCCTCTGTGCAAGCAGTTTGCAGAGAAGGCCTTAGTCTTCGCACTGGGAGACAGAGGACGCACGTTTAAGGCGGAGCTAGGGATTCCCCTGACGCCAACCTGTCAGGTTCACTATTTTAAAGTAGGAAGAGGAAGGACCTTCCCCTCCACCCCAACCCCCCTTAAAGATGTGATTGTGTCAGGGAAAGTGCTGTGGAATAAGAGAGTTTTGTCAGGGCATAGAATCATTCACTAAGTTAGGGGGAGCATAATGGCTGGGTCCCTAGGAGTGAGGATGGAGAGCAGTGAGAACAGCCAGTGCTGTTATTTGTTAAAAACAGAATGGTTACTCTCTGAGGGCTGCGTAGGACATTTCCCAGTGCCTCTTTTATAGATTCAAGAGCTGCAACTCGGGTGTGGGGATTTGCCTGAGCAGTGCATTTTTTTCTGTTCTCCGGTTAAATTTAGGTGTGTGGGGATTGCTTTTTCTGATTCATGAAAGAGGAGGTGTGCTCTTTCCTCCCGTGCACTAGGGGGCGCGGTGCAGGGAGTGCATATTCTGAGGAGCTGGAGCCAGATACATGGCTGGCGGTGGTGGCTGCGTGACCAGGTAGAAGGCAAGTCAGGAGTAGTGCAGTCCGTTCTTTTTCTATAAGGGCGACGACCCTGGCTTTCTCTGTCAATGCTGGTACTTCATCTATGCTTGATTTCTCCCCCATCTCCCCTCAGGTCAGTGAAGTTTAACAAGGGTTATACTGCGCTTAGTCAGAGTCCAGATGAAAACCTCGTGTCCCTCGACTCTGACAGGTGAGTGCTCCCCTTGAAAGTACCCCTTGGGGAGTGATTGGGTAAAACTGCAGGCTGCTTGGTCGTTTCACTAGTTCCTGCTCTTCGCAGAGCCTTATGCATGTTCCAGGGCTGTCTTTGGAGCGCTATCCCTTCCCAAGATGGCTTGCTTAGAGGACTCAGGACTCGTGCTGCTCTTGGATTTGGGGCACCAGCCTTGTCTGGGGACTTCCTATTGCACTGTTAGTGTTAGTGACCGTCCCTGCTGGAGCCCTTGAAGGAACCATTCGTACTCACAGCAGATTCTGGGCTGGAGTTGTGTGGTGTGCTCTTGCTTCCTAAGGCCTGCAGACCCCCTTGCATGCTCCCCACCTTGCCTTTTGCAACTGTGCCCACAGGCATCCCTTTGAACTGACTGTCTGCCTCTTCTCCTAGTGATGGGGAGCTGGAATCCACATACTCCTCCGGGTATTCCTCTGCAGAGGCAAGTCCAGAGCCTTCCTGTGCGGGGCCAGGCTTCAGGCATTTGTCTGGTGCCTGCTGTATGCACGGCACTGTGCCAGATTCCGGTTGGTTCTCCAATCTTCTACTCTGCCCCTGTCCGCTAGCAGAGCTATAGGTGTCTAAGGAGGGCTGTTGAAAATCCAGGACCCTTAGGGCTGGAACTGACCTCACAAGTCTTCTAGTCCAGGCCACCACTAGGAAAGGGAATCCTCTCGATAAATGTCAGCTAAGTGCTTACCAGCCTCTGCTTGCTTGGATGTTTCTTGTAACCGGGTACTCACTGCCTCCAAGAAACCTCGCTGCCTGCCCTCCCCGCAACACATACACGTCATTCCTTCTTCAGGCAGCTCTTAGAGCTAGGCCTTCCTCACTAATGTGAGACGTCTCCTGCTGCCCGCTCTTAGTGTCCCTAGACCTGCCCTCCAGTGTCACACAGTAATTCTAGTCTCCCTTCTTTTGATTTTGATCTGAGATCAGCATTCCTCTCCCTCCCCCACCCAGCTTGCTTTCTTCCAGGCCCAACAACTTGTTCCTTCAGTTGTTCCATCTATGGAACAATTCAGACTAAGATATTCCTGGGCTGGCCTTTTGGACGTTTTCAGTGATTGTCCCAGACAGAAACAAGGGACATAAAGTTGTGGCATGTGCAGCTCACTGCCTTTGACAGAAGTGAAGTGCTGGGGACCTGACTGTACTCTACTGGTATTTCTTCCCTTTTCTTCTGGAAACCCTTGACTACCCCCGAGTTTCTGCCAAAGAGAATCGAGGCAGTTTGTAAATTGTGTCCTCCTTGAATAGCTGGGTGCCTAAGATTGTTAAAACTAAGAAAAGAAAAATTAACCAAGAGTCAGAGAAAGTGCTACACTCACCCAGACTGATTTTCCTTCTGCTCAGTGGAACTGGTAAAGCCAGGCTGACGGGTTCCACTTTGCAGGGAACGAGCTCTGCTGGCATCGAAGGACATGTTCTCCACCCCGTTCTACTGTAATTCATATTCCTTCATTATGCTACCCCATTTTTCTGGTATCATTGTCCCATATTCTTCAGCCTTCATGGGGACCAGTCTGGATTCCCAGTGGGAGTGGTCAGAGCATTGGTTTTCAAACATAAGTTGGAGTCTGGTATTTACATCAGATGCCTCAGTATTTAGTGAGAGCACGTCCCCTGGGGGTTCATGACAGTGCAGCCTGGACAGCACTGGCTCAGGCCCCTGGGTACCCCTCGCTGCTGGGCGAGGCACAGGTAGGAAGAGATGGCACTACCTCCTGTAGTCTAGGGATGTGGGCTTGGCCTGAGGGTGGAGCATGGACAGGGAACTCTGTGAGGGGAATGTGGGTCTGCCTTTCGGGCAGCGGTCATTTCTGCTTTGCCGCCTGGCTTACAGTTCTCTCTCCTGCTCTTAGCAGGTGAACCAGGATGTGAGCCGCCAGCTGCTCCAGGATGGGTATCACCTGGATGAGATTCCAGACGATGAGGACTTGGACCTCATCCCCCCCAAGTCTGTGTCCTCCTCCACGTGTTCCTGCTGCTGGTGCTGTCTTGGGGACTCTTCCTCCTGTAACCTCCAGTAGACAGAACCCCTAAGATGGGCCCTGCTCGCCATACCTGCAGAGCCCTGTTGGCTCTTCATAGGTCACAGTGCAGTGGGAACTGCCTCAGCCCCAGAATCACTGGAGGCACTGACCCTCTGGGAAGGTCAGTGACCTGCAGTTACCCCTTCCCGGTGCTTCTCAGGCCAGGGCCCCCATCTGGGTGATAGGTGGAATTCTGTATTTTTCCTCTGCCGTTGGAGCAGAGTTTGGCGAAACCACTTTCATAAGGGCAGGAATAGACGAATTCTAGCTCTTAATAGTGAGTGACAAGTTTGGCTAAGAAAGACTTTTGAAGATACCGTGACTGGTATTTGTTATCATGCTCTTTGGAGGGAAAAAATAGAGCTTTTGTGCCCAGGCAGTGCTGGGTGGTGGTGTGTGGAGGCAGAAAATAGCACTTGTGGCTTGCAGCCGAGAATCTTTGAAAAAGAACTTAACTATTTGGGACCAGTTTAAGAAATTCGTTAAGCTCTCCTCTTCCTACCTCTAAGATTGGTTACGGGTTTGCCCTTCAGGAGAGCGTAGAGCAGGGCTCCCTGGCCCTCTTCTGGTTGTGCCTGTCCTACTGTGGCAGGGAGGACAGCAGCTTGCTTGATGACACAGCAGGATCAAGGCTTCCAGAATCTCGGGACCCAGAGCATCCCCAACTGGTTCAGCTGTCTGGGTAGGTTTAGTGAGTCTGGTCAGCCCTAGTTAGAGAAACACTGCTCCACTATGTACATATTTGTCTTTCCTTGGTCGCCTTTCTTCTCCTTTATCTTAGCCAGTTTCTCCATCTCGTCTTTGAGCTAAAGGTTGGGTGAAGGGACTGGAGCTTCCCCAGAAGCCTCCATTTTTGGTACCAGCAGAGGGAGCTGTAGGGAGCAATCGGGTGCCTTCCTATTTGTTTAGCCTTTTAAATTGAGAAGTAGCAATGGGTGAGAAGTATGCTGGCGCAGCCGTGCTGGCTTTGACACAGACGGAGCCTCAGATGGGATGGCGTGACAAGCTGTGCCGCTGCCAAGGCCAAGCCTGAGGAGACAATCTGCCATTGCAGGGGGCCTCCCTTCCCCCTGCGTGGACTGTTAGCCTGTGTACGGACCTCCCGAGTCCTCTGACCACAGCAGGGGCGTCACAGTGGATGCCAGGATTGGACTTCACAGGAAGCCTCTGGGTGCCACGTCGCCTCTCTCTGCCCCGTGTGAACACAGCAGAAAGCAGGCAGATGCCCGTGACCCCTACTAGACAGCATCTCGGGAGACCACACCCCTCCCTAGAATGTATGTTTTACAGTGGGTCTGTTGTTTTTTTTGCCCCACCTAGAACAGTGGTGTGCGCTGGATGGGAGTGGACAGGGTTCCCAGCCAAAGGGGCATGGTGGTCAGGATTGGCGCATGGGCCCACGTGGGAAAGTGCCTGGTCTGTTGTTTCTTTTGCCATCCTGTGGCCACGAGGAGTATATGAGGGATGGCATGGACTCTCATCCAACCATGGGAGGTGACTGACAGACTGTGAACATCAGAGAAAAAGGCCGTATTTGTCAACTACCCTCATCAGCCTAATGCTATTGCTTGATTGGCATTCGTCTTGGTGCTTTTCTCAACTCCCAGGAAACTGAGAGGAATAGATGGTACCCAGGGTGCTGTGGCTGACTTGTGTTCTGCAATCTAGCAGTGTCACAGCAGGAGGGAGGCGGGCAGAGCCTGAGGAGCAGGGGAGGCAGATGGTTCTTCTGTTCTAGAAGGAGGCTCTGCAACTCTATACAGGGAGTGAGTGAGACATCTCCGTTCTGAACCCCTTGCCTTGCCCACCCACAGAGACTGTATCCAGGTCTCTGGTTTCTGTAGAGGTGGACAAGTGTACATGAAGAAAGGGCTCAGATGTAGGACAGTGTAAAGGAAGACATTGGTGGTAACAGGAAACCTAGTGGGGGCCGAACGTGGCTGTGGCAGCCGAGCGTGGTTCCACTTTACTGTGGGGGAGTTGGTTAGGGCAGAGCAACCTAAGCATTTGGAAGCTGCTGGGGGTGAGAGTGGCAGCAGGACCCCAAGACCAAGGCCCCGCAGGTGGTTGTTGCTGTTAATCAACACTAGTATATCTGGCTGCACCCGTCCCAGGACAGGGTGTTCCAGAGCTGAGTGACCCTGTGCGCAAGGCATTACCTTTGTGGAAAGTTGTAGGAACCTGGTGGAATGGGGGACAGACACTGCATTGACACAGGATAGAAATGGTCAGTTTGAGGCTAAAATGTCACCCATAAAGGCACTGAGGTGCCCAGAGCCCAACTGCCTTAATTCAGAGCGCTGGGTATTGTGCAGGTGACAGTGCCCTGGGGAGCACTCACACATATTTGGGCTTACCTCACACATGGGAAGGGAACTGTATGGTATTTACAGAATATGCTACAGAACTCTTGGCTTAGGCTTTTCCAGTTCTGTAAGTTAATAATAAATACAGTAATGCTAGTTGAGATATCTTTGTGTTGCAATCAGTTTTCTTAATTTATTGAGGAATATTGGGGAACGGTGTGTTTTTCCAGGACCCATCAGCTCCAGGTCAAGTCTTTGTTGTTAATCTAGTTGTGGAGGGCGCAGCTCACTGGCCCATGTGGGGATCGAACTGGTGACCTGGGTGTCATGAGCACCACACTCCAACCGAGCTAACTGGCCACCTCAAAACCAGAACTTTTTTGAAGGTAGTTTCCTAGAATTCAGCTGTACAGGGGGCCTAGTGTGGGCAGCAGCCCAGAAAGATCCTTTTGTGCGAGTCTCAACCCTTACCCCATAGGAGCCAATAGCCTGGGTCTCTGCCTCGTCGGGGGTGGTAAGATCTCAGACTGCCAGTCCGGAACTGCAGTGGCAAACAGACAGCTGTGCAGCCTCCTGCACAGGTGTGTCCCACCTCGGAGAGGGTAGGCACTAGGGGAGTGGATGCCCTCCTAGGTACGTCCTGCCAGTTTAGAACAAGTAGCTAGCTTGCTCTGCACAACACAGATGGGGCTGTTCTGTCCCTGAGTCCCAGTATCTACAATGACTGCTCTAGAGAAGTGGTTGACAAACGTTCTCTGTGAAGGGCCCACTTTACCATTGTAACCAGAAAGCAGGCGGACAGTACGTAAATGCATAGGTGTGGCAGACACCACCTGCTGGCCTTAGCGTGCTGATCCCTGCCCAAAGGCCAACTGAAACCCTGGAGAAGCTCGCTCGTTAGACCCACCTTCCACTGTCTGCAGGGCTGGAGGGCCTAAGGCCCGCCTGCAGCCTGCACACTACATCTGAGGCTGAAGCTGGCTGCCTCTCCCTCGCCTTCCTAGAAAAGGGCTCTGGAGTCCAGCCTGCCCACTTCAGGGACTAGACAGACAAAGGCTGGGTGCTCTGCACCCCCACAGCCTCAACACAAGTGATCTTTAATTGCTTTGACACAGCAAGAGGGTAACTATGAACTACACTGGTTGTGGGGACAGAGTCCCAGAGAGCAGTTTCCAGGCTCTTGGCCTCACGTGGAAAGGTACTGGCTGGGGTAGTGGATGGCCGTCGGCTGGGGCTAGTTGGCCGTCAGCTGTAACCACTTAGCCACTGATATAACTGCTGAGGCTGCGCTGGTGAGTCGAGTTGAGGAGAGTCGGTTGGTTGGCAGGCAGAGAAGCAGACAGCAGGTTGCAGGTCGTGTGGATCCAGCCTCCAGAGAGACTATAGTGGTATGACTCCCCTACCTATGGCTCCGTGGCTGTTCCTTTTTGGCCTCACCGTATCCTGTGTTCTTATGTGGGGAGCGGGACAAGAGACCCTGCAGGCCACCTCGCAAGACAAATGGCGCAGCGAGCAGGGTCCCCCACATGACAAATGGCGCAGTGAGCAGGGTCTCCTGCGTGACACTAGTCCACACGCCTACCGTTTCCCTTCTCTTCAGCCAACGAAACAGGCAGCCTCAGGGCCAGAACTCATTTCCTAGAAATTAATTACCTACCCTTCTGCTGTAACATGCTCAGCTAATCATAGATTTCACCAGCCTATTTAATGCTGTAGGTGGAACACCTGCATTGAGTGTGGCTCAGGTGTGCTGAGAATACAAGGGGAATGTCAGCCCTTGGTCTTGATATGGGCCCCTCCCGGGAAGGAGATGGGTCAGCCTAGGCCTGCTCACTGGCCTTCCAGCTCACTACTCCACCCGCTCTTCTAAGGCGTACCCTGAGCTTCCAGAGCAGGGAAGGCATCTGGGCTGGATCTGAGGAGGGCAGGCTAGCCAGGATCTCGGGGGACGGCAGGAGATGGCTGTGGCCTCTACAGCAGGCAGCAGGCACGGAACACCAGCAGGTCCTCAGGCACCGTGAGCTTCAGTGAGACGCTCTCGTTGGCCCCCATGAAGAGCACCCCGCCACGCTGCAGGGGGATTGCCCCCTGGGCCGTGGGAGAGCTGGCTGTCACTGTACCCTGCACCATCAGGAGGATGCTGGCAGAGTCCAGTGCCACGACCTCATACTCAGGGACAGAGCCAGGGACCTGGGCAGGAAGAGACGAGGCCAGTGCAGCTCAGACCGCTCTGCCAGCTCGTGGGGCAGTGAGGGGAGCCCTGCCGCCTCTGCCCCAACTCAGGCTCCTGCCAACATGGAGGCCCATGTCTTATCCCTGGTATAGCAGGGATGTGCAGGCCCTGCGGCTGTCTCCCCACCCTCCCAAGTGAACTTGACACAAAGGAAACCCAGCCCAGGGAATAGTCCACATTGTAGCCTTTGCCAGGGTTTTCCATACCCCACAAAAGACACCCACCCTGGCCCCCCTCCTTACCTCCATTTTCATAACAGTGAAATCTGGTACAGGCGGGTCATAGATAGAGAGGTAGGGGTCTTCCTGACTCCTTGTTGGAGGAAAGAGCCTGTCCTTGCTGGGGCTGGGGGTGTAGCTGAGCATTTCACACAGAGTTGGCACATCAATGAACTTGGGTGTCAGGCCAGCACGTACCGTGTTGTCTGAACACGCCATGCACTCCACGCAGTCTGGGGACAGAATTGTCATGTGCTACGCTGAGAAAGGAAGCCTTGGAGTTTGGCTCTCCAGGGCTGGGCCTTCTAAGCCGAGCACCGTGACTTCCTGCAGTTAGGTAAAACTGTGCATGGCATCTCTGGGAGAATGAGCTGAAGTACACCAAAAACAGGTCACCTGCTATTGTCAGGGAGTCATGTTCACTCTTGGGGGAGCCGCAACCCTCCCCAGACTATGCTGCAAAAGCCTGTCCACGAGTGGATAAATAGCCAGCGTCAAAAGTGGCAACGTGCACTTTAAATGTCAACCGTCTCTGGGATGATAGGCTGTGAAGGTGGTGTGACGCAGGGGAGAGAAGAGCCTTGGTCCAATATACTGTGCTTCCCACACACTGACAGGCTGACAGGGCTGAACTGTGGCATGCCCTCCAGGGTTGCTGTGACGATTCCAGCAGTGCCCAGCACCGACCTGGCACCCATCATCCTCTTGCCCGCTTCCCTGCTGACCCCAGGAACCCTAGGAGGTCAGAGCTCGATGGGACCTTAAAGGGCTCCTCGACTACCCTCTCCCCCGTTCGGATGGGGAAACAAGGCCCAAGGCGGATGGCAGTGGGGCTCACTGCTGAAATGTAGCTCACCTCCGCTCAGGTAGGCATGGGGCACATTGGCTTCCAGAAACATGGCCTCCCCCGGCTTCAGGGTGAGCAGGTTCAGGAAGTAGATGGCAAAGCATCCGATATCACCTGGGTACTGCCGGTGCAGCTGCAGCAGGAGGCCCCCACAGACGTCCTCCACATTGTTCCCAGCAGCCACTGCAAGTCACAGAGCACGCCAAGGCCACTTAGGAACACTCAGGAGTAGGCCCTGCCCACAGCAGTGCAGAAATTGGGCTTGTTCCCCTGGCCATGTGCCCATCGTTTGGGGGCCAGCCAGCCCTGAGATTCCAGCCTACACAGATGCCGTTTTTCACGTTTTAACCATCTAAATGCCCAGCACTACACTAGGCATTAAAAGGACTAGAGTGGTTTTTTAGGACAGTGTTTCTCAACCTCAGCACGATGGACATTTTGGGCCAGGTATTTCTTTGTTGTGGAGACCGTCCTATGCATTGTAGGATGTAAAGCAGCATCCCTGGGCTCTACCCACAAGACACCACTAGCACCCCAACCCAGGTTTTGAAAACCAAGTGTCTCAGACAACTGCCAGTGTGCCCTGGTCGAGAACCACTAATCTAGGAGCTCAAAATCTAGTTAGGAGATAAGCCAAGAGTTTCATGTCGGGTGACGAGCTGTCCCAGTTAGCCCAGGCCTTCCCCTTTTTCAGCACGGAAAGTAATGCATCTCAGCTAATTACTCAGTCCCAGGCAAATGGAGATGGTTGGTCCCCCAGATAGCATGGAGGCAGAATGTGGTAAGGGCCAAAATGTGTCCTGCAGTCTGATCAGGAGGGTGAATCAGCTTGGGCTTGGTGAGGGAAGGCTTCTTGGGAAAGGGTGGAGTTGTCATGAAGGTGTAGGAGGGAGGGTATTTGTAAGTAAAAGCAGGGTGTGTCGATGCCACAGTGCAACCAGCTGGTTTGGAGTGGAGGGTGGTTCTGAGTCTTCATGTCTTCACACAGACCTGCCAAATGCTTACTCTGCGAAGCACTGGGCCACACAAAGCTCACAGAGATGGGTCCCTGGCCTGAGTTCCATGTGGTGACAGACTCACAGGTGCTAAGGGCTATACCTGACATGAGCTACAGGAGCTGCAAGCGGGAGGAATCACTTCTGCTGTGAGTGCAGGAATCCTAAAGGGACAGGCATGCAAGCAGAGGAAACACCAAACAACAAAGAAAACAGAAAACAGTTCCTTGTGGCTCAAAGGTAGCAGGGGAAATGTGCAGAGACAGTACCAGGAGAACTCTGGGGTCACCTATATGAGGGGCTGGGGTCTCATCACATGTGCCACATAAGCTCATGGCTGAGTCCCTTCTGCCTTGTTTTTCACTGTATTGTCTCTCCAACCCAAAGGTGACATGACCACACCCACCAGTCATTTCCTGGACTCTCCTTAGTTAGCACAAGGTTGGGCACAGAGCAGGTGTTTCAGGAAAACTCTACTGATTGAGAGCTCTGGGCATCAGGCCTTTGGAGGAGAGGGTGGATCGGCTTTCCTCTTCCTGCTCTCTAGCCCAAAGTACAAATCCAGCCACGGGGAGCAGCTGTAGGGCTGGAGAAACCTCAGAACGCCTGGGTGAAAGGCATCCTAACAGTCTTCCAGTCTAGTCTGTCTCCAGCCACATGGAGAGGGTGGCCAGTTAGGAAGCAGCATCCAACCTAGGGCCCTACTCCACAGACTGAGGAAGCAATGCTAAGTCACCAGCAGGCCATCTAAGTCGGACCCACTTTAGTTCCACTTGCGCAAAGGGGTTGAGAACCCTGTCCCACAGCCTAGTGTCTGCGCCGGGGACCCGGGCGGGGCTTTGCACCCAGGCCACGATACCCACCTTGCTGGGAGATCCGCTTTACCAACAGGTTGAGCTGCTCCACCACCACCTTCTTCTCACTCTTCATCAGGTGGGAGAAACAGCTCTGCAGAGCAGAGGCCACGGCCTGGGAGTCACGGTTCAGGCTCTGCTTTAGCTGTGTTGCTGCATTATCTCCAATTAGGAAATGGAACTCGGGCACTTCTGCAGGAAGGCAAGCCAGGCCAGGGCCCACATCAGGAAAGGCAAGATAGAACCCGTAGAAGTGGGAAGTTTGAGGAGGCCTCCTCATCCCATCCCATCCCTAACCAAGGAGCCAAGCAATGCTAAGCAAACTTTGCAACCACACCTGAGCCTGGTCTCATGGGCCTTCAAGAATGACTTCAAGAATTCATGAGGCCAACCAGCCCCTCTGTTCCTGTGACATTCAGTCTCTGGTCTTGGCCACTGTCCAGCTCTGCCATGGGTTGTCCATGCATCCTAGGCCCAATATGCACGCTCTCAGCATTTTGCCCAGCCTTACTTGTCAGAAAGGTCACAATCTCCTCAATGGGCCGGAAGCCACATAAGCCCTGGAAGGAGGTGAGGGCAATAGCCATCTCTGGCTTATGGTTGGCATCGGAGTAGTGCTGTGGAGCCTGGAGGTGCAGCTTTTCTGCCAGCTCCTGTGGGATGGTCAGGGGAAGAGGACGGTCAAGGTGCCGTCACCTAGCAGGACACCAGTCCCACCCAGCCCTTGCTCTCTATGCTCCCCAGTCGCCAGATAGCAGTAGCTTCCTACCTCTGGCAATAAGCCCAGTCAAGGCATAATGCTGAAACTCTGGGTTCAGCCAACCCAGGGCAGGGACATGGGCCAAATCTGGGGGACAGCAGGGGCAGACTTTACGAGGCCTGGACTGCAAATCAGGACACCCAAACACCAAGCCAAGCTCTGACGCTAACAAGCTGTGACTTTGGGTAAATCCCTCACTTCTCTAGGTCTTACTTTGCCCATTTAGAAATGAGTTTAGACAGACAATGCTCATGCAGTGACTCCTGGGCTTGTTGCAGAAAGACTCCCTGGGGGTGGAGCTGAGGCAACGGCGAGGGTACCTGCCCTGCGTTAGAAGGGGTGAACTCTCCCAAAGAACCATTTGGGAAAATGGCAGATATGAATAGTCCTGGGCTGGGTCAAGGGAGCCCAGGAAGAAGCTTGGAGAAACTCCTCTGGCATAGGCATCAGCTGTTCACTTAGACTTAGCCCGCCAGCACGTGTCCTAGCACCTGGCCTTGCGGAGCTAAATTTGGAGTTGTCAGGCCTGAATTTAGCATTGGTCCAGAGCCTGGCAGGGGTGGAGTAAAAGTCACGGGAGGACCTTAACATAAGCTCTTCTCTACCCTGGCCTCTGTGTCCCACTGATGCTGTACCTTGTTAGGGTGTGCCTGGATGGACAGGGCCGTTTCAACTGAGAGCACTTTGAAGAGGAAGGGCAGCTTGCCGTTAAAGGTGTCCTTGACCTTGGAGCCCAAGCAGTCCTGGTTCTCAGCAATCCATTGGCCTAGCGTTTTTTGTGAGACGCGGTTGTCAAGAATCTTGGCATCTCCCCGGGGGTGGGTCCCCATCCACAGCTGGAAAAACAGGAAATTTGGGGGGAAAGGTAAGAACCTGGCACCACCAGTTTGCCTGCCCCAATCACAGTTACCCTGTGCTCCCCATAGGGCAGCTGAGTCCCGAGACGGGGCTCCCAGGACTGGGTATAAAGGCTTATGCCTTCAAGGACATAAAGGGAGGCAGCAGACCCCAGAACACCAGGAGTCAGGAGACCCAGGCTCTCGTCCAGGCTCTGCCTCTAGCCACCTGGGGAGGCTTGGACTACTTATTTCCTGTCTCTGGGTTTCAGTTTCCGCATCTGTCCAATAAGGAGAATGACAGTTGCACTGTCAAGGTTACTGAAAAGCTCTGACTCTTAAATGGTTCTGTGAGGTGTTAGCATTCATTTATTCCAGTCTCAGAAGTAGAGGCTAAAGGCTTCCTATGCTTTGCCTTTTTCTCCACTAAATGGGCAGGAGAAATATTTAGTATTTTAGGTTTAAAACTGTAAAAAGTTAGTCAAAGTAAATATTCCAATTGTCAAAGATGGCTGAATTAAAATTCAGTAAGCGCTGCGAGTTCTTGGAGGAAGGAGGTACCAGAAATGTCAGCCTATTATGACAAAAACCTTTCTTCTTCTGGTGCCACGTCTATCTTCATCAACCCCCTCTGAAGAGCCTAGAGGGCCTTCTCCCTCTTCACTGCCTCCCCCACTCTCAGCTGATCCATGGGACTCGCCTCAGGCCTTTTGAGTAGAGAAGTCCCTTAGTCTCACCTGCTGCTCAAGTGGGCTGAAATACAGCCCGGGTCTCACCTCTGCATATGGCTTGTCCTCTGAAATCCTGGCCAGGGGGTCACTGCTGGCCAGCAGCCGAGCCACTTCACTGTTAGAACCCATCTTCCCCCAGGCATACTGCTGCACTACACAGGAAAGTGGGAATACTGGGGGCACAGAAAGAGAGTCAGCTTCCCCTCCACCCCTTAGGCCAGACCCTATTGTCCCCGGGAAAGTAGACACGAACTGAGGGTTTTGTCTGAAGGACAAAGTCAAATAAGGGGTCTGCAGGTTGTTAGTTGAGACCCGTCTCTGCAAGTCTCAGTGTTCCCATCTGCAAATCCGGCAGTGAGGATCTTCTGCCGACCTGAGGCAGATAGTTGTGCTGAGGTGATGGCGAGGGAGCGGGAGGAACCTATGCCACCGCACGCCGTCTGAGTGACCCACGCGCGGCCCCCTCCCCTCGAGGGCTGCAATAACGGCTCAATCCCCTTCGCTGGTGTCCCTCCTCTGCCCGGCGCCCATCCATCTTTCTGCGGAGCCCCAAGGGTGGGTTCGACCTGGCATATCATGTCGGGAAGTGTCCCCAGGACGCGACCCACCCCCACGCTCGCCTGCATCCCGGCGCACAGCACACCTCTCGGAGCCGCCATCTTCTCGGCACCCGACAAGCCTTCAAGCACGTATTCCCTTCCCGGCAGCACCCGCGGCCCTTCTGCGCCCAGAGCTTCACGGGAAATGTAGTTCCTCAAGAATCTCCAGTGGTTTCCTGTGAGCCCAGTGAGGCTATCCCCGCACTGAGTCCGTCTCCCACCTTCAGCAACCAGGAGGAGCCCCCACCAGCTCAGAAGCTTCTAGCCCGCAATCTTAGGTTTCAGTGTTTATTCGTTCCTTCACCGGACACATTTATTGAGAACCTGCTAAATGCCATGCGTGGACTGTTCTAAGAGCTGGAGATAACATCGGAGAACAAGATACCGATGCCTTTGCTTTTGTAGAGCTTCCATTCTGGTGAAGACAAGCAAACAAGTATAATAAATAAGTCTTATCGTATGTTGAAAAATAAGTGCTATTAAAGTAAGGGGTGGGGACTCCATTCTTTGTGCTTGGGTAAGGAGGAACCAGGCTGGGATTCAAGCAGGTAACGGTAAAAATACTGCTTCGTTGGGCGTTGGGCGACGTGGCGCAGGAGGGTATTCGTTACAGTGATGCCAAAGCGTGGGAAAAAGAGAGCGGTGGCAGAAGTTGGGGAAGAGCCTAAGACTGAGTCAGAGGCCAAGAAGAGCAAGGTGGGAGCTGGAGCAAAGGAAAGTTAAAAAGTGGCAGAAGAGGGGCCAGTCCTGTATGAGGACCCCCAGATAAGAAAACCTTACCCAGCGGCAAATCAGCCGCACTCAAGATCTCCTGGAATGAGGATGGGCTTTGAGCCTGGCTTAAGAAGAAGGGTTTAGATTTGGTTAAGGAAGAAGCCTCAGATACCCTGTGCCTACGAGACACCAAATGTTCAGAGAATAAACTGCCAGCTGAACGTCAAGAGCTTTCGGGACTATGCCATCAGTACTGGTCAGCTCCTTCAGACAAGGAAGGGTACAGGGGTGTGCCACCAGTGCCCACTCAAAAGTCTCCTATGGCACTGGGGAGGAGGAACATGACCAGGAAGGCCGAGTGATTGTGGCTGAATTGGACACATTTGTGCTGGTAACAGCCTATGTCCCTAATGCAGGCTGAGGTCTGGTGCGTCTGGAGTGCCGGCAGCGCTGGGATGGAGCCTTTCACAAGTTCCTGAAGGGCTTGGCTTCCTGCAAGTCTCTTGTGTTTTGTGGGGACCTCAGTGTGGCTCATGAAGAAACTGACCTTTGAAACCCCACGGGAAACAAAAAAAGAATGCTGGCTTCACTCCACAAGAGCGTCAAGGCCTCGGGGAATTGCTGCAGGCTGTGCCACTGAAGGTTTCCGGCACCTCTACCCCAGCACGGCCGATGCCTACACCTTTTGGACCTAGATGATGAATGCTCCATCCAAAAATGTTTGTTGGCGCCATGATTACTTTTTGGCGTCTCACTCTTTGTTACCTGCATTGTGTGACAGCAAGATCCATTCCATGGCCCTGGGCAGTGACCACTGTCCCATCACCCTATACCTAGCACTGTGATATCTCCCCCAAATCACCCTGAGCCTGGGAAATAAGCTCCCCAAACTAGCTTTAACCACCCCCCCCCACCAACTTTAAAAACTACTCTCTAGAGAATTCTGCACTGTATTTCCCTTCTAAAAATATGAATCCTTTAACCAGGTTCCTAGTGACAGATGGGTTTCCTTTAAGCCCAAGGTTTTGGTTTTTGTGTGTGTCAGGGGTGTATTTTTACATTAAACAAAAGCTACTGATGACTTCCTTTGAACTGTCACGTGAAAATAAAGAGCCATAATTTCAAAAAAAGTAGGGGGGTGGGTGGGAGTGGGAGGCAGTTTGCAGAATTTAAAAGGTCGTCTAGGTAAACTTTATTGAGAAGCTGAGGTTTAAGCACAGACTTAGAGGTGAGGAGGAGAGAGTGTTCCGGGCAGAAGAAACAGCTAGAGTGAAGGCCCTACGGTGGGAACGTGGGAATGTGCCTGTCATGTTCTGGAGTAAATAGCCAGTAAGAGGCCAGTGTGGCTGGAGCTGAGGGATAGGACAGGGGTGGTCAGAGAGGAAAGGTCCTAGGCAGAACTTTGGAGACTGTTGTGAGGACTTCAGGTTGTACTCTAAGTATCGCAGTCATTAGTGGATTTGAGAAAAGAATTGCTGTGATCTAAGCAGGGCCTCACTGATGCTTGATGATGGTACATGTCACATGCAAGTCCCTTAATGTGTCTGAGCCTTATTTTCTTCCTCTGTAAAATGGAATACTAATGCCGAGCTGACAGGCTTGTGGGAGGAGCAGATGGGATGAGTGAGATGCAGAAAAGCAGTCAGTGCCACGTGCTCCTCTCATCCTCCTTGTCCCAAGTACTGCAGATCTCAGAACCTCAGCCCCTCCTCCAGGCTGAGCTGCCCACACAGAAGTGAGGGAGAGGCACCCAGAGCATGGCAAAGGATGGGCTGGGCCTTGGCTGTGGAGTAATCTTGCTATATCCTGTGGAGAAAGGCTCTGACATCCGGACCTCCTCAGTCAAAAGGCCAGGAGGAGGACAGCCAGCTGGAGGGGCCCAGGAACACAGCAGCCAAAGCTCCAGGGAACCTGGAATGAGGGGCTACAGTCCTGACTTTGCCTCCCCTCCCCTCCCCCCACACTGATTCCCACAGTCTCTACCACACATGTCCAGAAAAAGAGGGGGTACTGTTTCTGTAATTTTCTGTCTAGCTGTGAATAGCAACCTCCCCTGGGGTCCCTTGGCTTAGATAAATCAGCCTGCATTTCAAAGGAAGTTTCACCATACACTAAGGAATAATAAAATGGAAACCACAAGAATCATACAAACAGCACACCTCACACATCTCCTACCTTTGAATACCTCTCCTCCTCCAGCCATGAACCTTCTGGGAGAAGAATGAGGAATTAGTTTAGGCACAGGGGTTCTTGGAGCACCTTCCACTATCACCACACTGAAGCCACTTAGTCACTTCCTCATAGTATCTTTGAGGGAAGGAAGAACCTAGATTGTTGGGGCAGAGCCCCTATCCCACGCCAGAAAAATGTATCTGTAGGGGAAACCAGGGTGTTTAGAGAACCTAGAACCTTTCACCCTCACCTCTTGCTTGTCTGTCTCTAGTAGAACTGATCACACTTTATTACCCAGTGATGATCTGCTTTCCTCTCTCTCCTCGGCTAGACCATGTGTATAATTCAGTGTCACATTTCTGCCAGTGCCCAGCCGAGGGCTCAAGCTATATAGTAGCTAACATGTATTGTTATGTACTAAATCCTGTGCTAAACCCCTGTCAAGAATTCTCTCACTTCATTGTTAAGACAACCCTATGCGATAAATACTGTCATGAGCCCCATTTTAGAGATGAGAAAAACGGGCCGCGGAGAGATGAAGTAAGTGGTCCAAGAGCATAGAGTTCCAGCGTGCATAGAGTTCTTCCCTTGTTGAATAAGTGAATGAGTGACTAACTGCATTATGTTTTTTTCACAGGGAAGTGGACAGATCCCAGGGGTCTTCAGAGACAGATGGGTAGACAAGCTCTACACTGATGATATCGAGTTCCATTCTTTGTGCACCACCCAGCGTCTCACCAGCCTGGGCAGACAAGGAGGGACAGGATGGCGTGTTGTGTGGACTGTTGTCTCAGGCTTCAGACAGCAAAGATCTCTGTCTGCTGCCTGTGATGCTGTGATATCATAACCAGCTCCTGGCCAGAAGTCCTAAAACCTTTGTAATTTCCTAAACAGTGAAGCTACCAGGGGCATCTTTTGTTCTAATATTTGGTCTTTGACCCATTTCTGACACAGAGCTCCTAAATCCCTTGGAATTTCATGGGTGATCAACCACACTTTCTGTCCTAATGAGGCAACTCTTGGTGGGCTCCTGGATAGCTTCAGGATGGGGCTGTCACCAGTAACACCAAGCCTTGACGAGAAGCTTGGAACACTCAGCCCCACCTTCCACCCTCCAGGCAGGAGTTACGGGAGTCATGTCTATGTGATAAAGAAAAAGTAGAGGGTAATGAGGAGTTTATGTTGTGGGGTAGGGAGCTGCTCTAACCTACAGAGTGAAAAGAGGCTACTCCTGAGGAAGGAACATCTGAGCTTGGATTTGAAGGATAAGTAGGAGTTAACTAGGCGATGATGAGAGATGATGAGAGCGTGGGCTAAGAGCACGCCAGACAAGGGACTATCAGGTGCAAAGGTCCTGAGGCTGAAGGGAACAAGGAAGTGTGAGGAACTGAAAAGTCACTAGGAGGGCTGGAATGCATGGGGTGGGCACAATAAAGGGGTGGGAAGGATAAATAGGCGGGGGTGGGGGGGTGGGGGGGGTGGGGGGTGGGGGGGGAATACTGCCGCACCTAGAGACCGAACTAAGAATTTGGGCCTTTATGGAAAATAATTGAATGATTTTAAACAGAAAAGTCCCTAATAATTTTGTCCCCGTTAAATAGGTCTCTGGTTACGTGAACAATAGACCAATTAGCAGGCCTGTACTAGTCCAGGGTAAAGAATGACAGTGGCTGGCTGCATTCAGTGGCAGCAGAGACTAACAAAGCCAGAGAGATATGATAAATAAGCCTGTGGGGAGAGCCATGAGGCATCTCCCCCATGGCGCATGGCTCTATTGCTGAACTCTCTCATTCACTTAACAAATGCTTGACGCCCAGGTTCAAATCCCAGCCTAAGCCCTAAACCTGTCTGGGCATCAGGGGGCAAGGCCCAAAAACGCAGCAGCTCTCAGCTAATGTGGGAGACAGCTACACGGTCAGGTTTTCAGAAAAGAACCCCTCTGCTCGGCCCCTACCGTCAGAACCCTCCGCGTATAAGTAGGCTCACACTCCTGTCCCCTGCCTGAACCAGTGCGGGCTTCCCAAACTTGCCCTCCAGGGAAATGAAAGGGTTAAGTTTCCGGCTCCACTTTGGGCAGTTAACTCGGGAAGTTTACTTTGGGGAGTTTCTTTGGACGCTATCAGACCGAGAGACAGTAGAGAACGGTTTCGGCCCCGCCTCTGGCTCCCTGGCCCCTCTGTGCCGCCGGGACCCACGAAGAATGGGCACAGGCAAGCAGCAGAGGGAAGCGGCGTGCACACCGCAGGCCCAGTAGTGGGCTGGGCATGAGGGCGGAGCGGACCTCTGTGACGCACAGGACCGTGCCGCTCGGGAGGACGCTGCGCCTGCGCCAGAACGTCTGCCGCACTCCCGGAAGTGGAGTGTCTACACGAAGAGCGCCGCTGGGTCTAGGTGCCCGAAGGCAGAAGCGCTCGCGGAGCTAGCTCGTCGGCCCCCGACCGCCATGTCGGCCTTCGAGACAAACCCCTTCGCGGACCCAGTGGACATAAACCCCTTCCAGGTAGAGGCTCCAACTCACAGCTCTCTCTCTAGGGCCAAAGACCGCCACCCGGGCCTCTTTCGCCAGAGCCGGGAGACGTGGCGTAGGAGAGACGGGCTGACTGCCCAATGGGAGAGCGGGCTCTGAGGGCTGGCCTATTGTAGCGTATGGAGGGCGGGACTAGCAACAGGTGGAACTGGAGGGGCGGGGCGCTGTAGCCTGGGAAGAAGCGGGGCCCTCTAGTTCTCCAGGCGAAGCCCTTCTGACGGGACACTGCTGAAGAAGGGGACTGGAGCAGACTGGAGACCCCCTTAGCGTCAGGGAGAGAAGTGACTTCACCTGAGGGGATAATGTGCTACCACATGCCGCAGTCTTGACTTGAGTCACGTTAGGAGAGAGAGTGACGACGGCAGCATAATGAGGTGGAAGCCTCTAGTGGGATGGAGAAATGTGGAAAATCTCAAGACTACCCCGCCCCGCCACCCCCCACCCCCGACAGCCAAACTAGCGTGTAAGATATAGGAGAGCCCCCTGAGATTTGTCAGGAAAGGAAGGCTGGGAGAGAGTGAGAAGCTGAAATAGGGCCTTGATACGAATTTCAAACCTTGGCCATTGGGCCTGGTTTGAACTGGTTTGGGCTGAACAGAAGAGCCCAGGTCAGGGAGAGAGGAGAAGTGAGGGGGCTCTGAGGGTCTTGAAGCGCGGGAATGTTGGTCTGAGGGACCCGGGTGCGGTGGCAGGGTAGTTGAAATGCGCTGACCTATGAGCTGGCCTGACCTTTTCAACAAACGATGGAGGAAGAAACAAGTCTTCCTATTTAAAGCCAAAACCTTTCTGCCTTTGAACTAAGAGCACAGGGGTATTCTTTTTCCATGATGAGGGCTGGGACTCCTGTTAGCGTCAAGTTCCTATGCCTCTTTATTTTATTTTATTTTATTTACTTATTTTTGAGAAGCTTTCTGTTATAGCATTCTTATTTTCAATTAAAAAAATTTTTTTATTAGTGTCAGATGTACAAAACAATGTAATAGACATTTATATGCCTCACAAAGTGACAGTGTACAAAACAATGTAATAGTTAGACATTTATAGCCTCTCCCATGCTACTACCCCTCTGACATCTTGTTTTGTGTCTGCTCACAACCAGTTCTAGGAAAGCTTGCTTGTGCTGACTGTGATTTATGAGCCCTGAGGTTTCTGCTTTGTCAGGATGTCACCCGGTGGCGCATTAACTTATCCTGCTTATACTCGGGTCATTGGCAACTTCAAAGTTTCCTGCAGGTGGAAGGGAAGTCCTTGGAGGGGTCCTTCCTGCAACTCACAGCATGAGCTTTTTCCCCCCTTGAATCCCTTCAAGGGTCAAAGCCAAGACAAAGGAGACTAGAACAAAATTATTATACACTGTCAGGAGAGTGAAAATTTTATGCTTCTTTCTTGTTCTCAAGGTGACTTAGCCAATGGCAGCCCTCAAGGCAGATTTTGGTAGCTTGTTCTTTGTAACGTCACAGAATTCCGGACATTCCTCTTGTCGCTTAATGCTTCTTGCCAGAATCTGTGCAAGGACCTTGTCTCTTATGTAACACAGTCATCTCTGTTAGTTGAGTAAAGAAAGAATATTTGCATTTTTTTTCTGCCAGCGTCTTCTGGTAATTGTTTTGCTTTAATTACGAAACTGCTATATAATATTGGAGTTTGAGCTGTATTAAGGATCTAGTAGCCTTTTGGTGTGTGTGCTGTGTAATCATTTGCTTTTTTTTTTGATCCTGTCAGAATCAGAAATAAAATGTCTACTGCGATCTGACAGAGGCAGTCAGCTGTCCAAAGATGCAGAGTTTGTTCCCAGTGCTAGCAGTGGGCAAAATAATTGGCCTGTGTTGGTCCTGTATTAATAGCAGCTTGAAAGTCTTAAACCACATCTCCAAACCCAGAAATGATTGTGCAAACTGTGGTAGCAGTAACTTCTGCATTCAACCGTCCATCAGGCAGACCCCAGATATGGCAGGACAGGAAGCAGCTGTGGTCCTGTGAAGAGCAACATCTGGTAGGGGATCCTGTGTGGGGAGAAGAGAGCTGGCTGGCTGCTATTCTCCGCCTCCTTACCCTGGGCTGGGCTTTTCCTCTTGGCACACAGTTGTGTGGGGAGAAGGAGCTTTGGAAGTCAGGCCCCAAGCTCCTTCTCCTGGAGAGCTGCCCTCCCCTCTCCTTGTGATGGTAGTGTCTGCTTCCCTGACTGCCAGGGCTGGAACATTGGGAGGGTGGCTGGGTGTGAGCCCAGCTTCATTTACCCAGGGTGTTGGCACAGAGCTCAGGAGAGAGGTGATAGGCTCAGAAACTGTCACACTTAGCCAGCCTTCAGAGCAGAGTCCCTTTTTCCGTTACTTGGTGATGGGTTATGAAAATCTGCTAGCTGGTCAGAGTCCAGGGTGGACTGTCAGAGCTGGGAACATCCTCAGGTTATCCATCGCGACCCCTTCAGGTTCTAGAGATGAGAAAACCAAGAACCCAGTGAAGTTGGGACATGCCAGAGTCACCAGCTAATTTGCAGCAGTAAGGGCCCCAGACCTGGGTCTCATTGCCAGGACAGTGTTGTTTTAAAGGTTTTTGAAGTTCAGATATTGGTCTTACACTGCCTTGGAGTTATTTAGGCCAGCGAAGGACAGGCTGTGACATCATCACCACGGTCACCATTGAAATGAGAGTGTCGGTAGGGGTGAAAGTAACAATTAGGATTAGCGAAGCTATTTCCCCCAGTATGTGGAGCTGGAATAATACAGACTGTATTGGGCTTTTTAAGACCGTACTTTGAAGCAGCGTATCTTCTGAGGGATACCAGTCCTGAAAGATGCCCAGGGTTCTGCGCTCAAGTAAGTTGGGAAATCTCTGCTTATTCCATTTTACCTGAAGATTGACAAGGCTTGTTAGTTTGTTAAAGGCTCTGAGGAATCCTACAGTAAAGACGTGTACTCAACTTTATTTGACCCGGCATTTCTCAAAGTTATTCAACCATGGAATCCTTTTTCCGGTAACTCTCAATGTCCCGCGAATCTCTCGTGCCACTTTAAGTTGACTTCCTTACCTGTGTTCTTTACCCACCCCCAGCCCGCACTGTGGGTGTGGACTTCTTACCTGTTCCTTGCCTATAGGTATAACTGGGATTACTAGAAAACTTCCTGCAAAGTGAGAGCCCTGAAAGGAAAGTTGTCAGGAGTGCAGCAGAAGTTTTACCAAATATGTAGGAGGAAGCAGGAAACTGCAAGCCAAGTGTTGCCGACTGATTTCACAACCCCCGCTGGCACTCCCTGATCCCTGTGTTAATGATGGTGCATCTGCCTGGTGCCCTCTGGGTATGCGGGTCCTGCTTTGGACTGATTCCAGTGTGTCTGCTCCCAAGTCTCCCTGTACGGTCCTGTAACGAAGAGGTGGAGGGCTAAAGGCAGGCATTTGATTTTTCAGCCACCCGCTAGCAAGCAGGTCACCAGGCAAACCCCAGGGCTGCTTTCCCCCTCGGCATTGCTGCCAGATTACCCCCGGTGCCCGCTGCCCACGTTGATCTCCAGGAGGGGGCTGGACTGGCTGGTGGTGCTGAACAGAGAAAGCCTTTCCGTCTTTGTGGGTTGCCAGATCACACAATATCGCTTTCACACGTTGCCTCCCTGCAGTTAAAAGATAATCTCAGTGGTGTGGCTGCTTCCCAAGGATTTAAAAACATTTCTCTCCTGTGGGAGGAGAAAGTGGTGGCAGAAATGAGACTTGGGTGTGAATGAAGGTACGTGAGGTTCTGTGCACAGACATTGAGGGCTTTGCCACTTCCCAGAGAGGATGGGCTCCATCCAGTTTCACTGTAACTTTGGGAATTCTCCAAACCACCAGTGGACCTGGTAGAGCTTTCCTGTGGAACAGGAGCACTGTCTCAAGAATTTTGAAAATGGCAAGGCTCATATTGTGTAGCCAACTGTAGACAGCTGCCCGGGTGCGCTGTCTCCCTGCCTGTCTGGTCGGTGCTCGGAGCCAGGCTGGGTGTTAGCGCTTGGCCAGAGACAGCTGAACTTTGATTCTGCGCTTGTGTTAAGACTAATTCTATGTGCAGAGAAAAGGTAACGTTTGCGCAGGACAAACAAGGGGTAGCTGCCACTTGTTCGGAGACGAGTGCTGTGTGCACATTAGCAAACGGGGACCTGTCCGGCCGTGCTCCTTTGAGGTGTTGACACATTTCTGCTCGTCCCTGAGCCCCTGCTGCCCTGAGGGCCCGTGCCGGACACCAAGGTAAATGGGCACATGGCCTGCCAGAGCTTCTGATCTGGCAGGAGAGCAGGAGCTCACTGACCGTGACAGCACCAGGGGTATGATAGGGCAGGCAAACTTGCCAAAGGGATCGGAAGAGGAAGGGCAGACTCCTGTGGTAGAAAAGGCTCGGGCTGAGAGCACAAAGCCTGGCGGATGGAAACAGTATTTCAGGTCAAGGAGCACCAAGAACCAAAGGCCACTCGCGTGCATCACCCCCACGGCCCCCACACCTCCTCACTCGCCCAGAGCTGTGGGCCTGCGGTTCGTCCACTGCATGGGAGACACACACACGTTTAGCCATCCTTTCTTAAAATTGTCTCCATCCTTGGCCTCTAACTCGGGTAACTCTCATCTCCTCCTCCTTTTTCCACTTTCTGTCTCATGTATTTAGGGGTGTCCTGGAGTTCTGTCCTTGGCTTTGTGCTCACTGTATACGTCTCTGAGTAATTTCTTCCACTGACATGGCTTCAGAATAGCATCCACATAACAACGATCCCAGGTCTAGAACTCTAGCTCTCACCTCTCTCCTGAGCTTCAAACCAGTATTCAGCTGTCACCTGGCCATTTCCTATCATTGCAACTAGGTATGTTCCATAGGTATCTCCAGTCCGACCCAATACCTTCTCGGGTCCTCTCCCTGCTCCCACACACCCACTCCTGAAAAACCTGTTCTTCTTCTCCCATCATTACTTCTCTTGCTCATTGGTGGCCCTGTTCCCCCATCACCCAAGCTAGCAAGCTGTCACTCAACTTCCTTTCCCTTCCCTGCCCCCGCTTCTTGCCCTGCAGTAGCGCCATATCCCGACCAATGCAGAGTGGCCGAGCCTGTGGCATCTACCTGAGCTGGGTCCCTGGAGTCCGTCCCCTTTGTCCATCCCTAGCTGCCCTGCCGTAGTTCAGTCCTCACTGCCACCCTGTGGGCTGTCGCGTCCCCGCCAGTCTTCCCAGCATCCTTCTCTGCATGCAGCGCGCTCTCGCTGCTGGAGGAGTCGGTCACGGCACTCCCTCCCTGCTCACAATCTCGGGTTCTCCATCCATGGCCCACAGGCCAAGTCCCAACTCCTGCATTCTGGCCTGACGCTTCAGGCTGGTTCCCTGCTGCTCCTGGCTCCACAGCCCACTGCCCAGCCCCCAGAATCTTCTCCCATTCCCTGGGCACATGCAAGCTGTTTTTATTTATGTAAAATTTATTGGAGTGATAGTGCTTAGTAAACTGACACAGATTTCAAGTGTACTATTCTGTAATACATCATCTACACAGAGGGTACCAAAAAAATGTATACACACTTTAAGAAAGGAAAAAAAACTATTAAAATTGTAATAATATATAATGATAACAAAAGATGCTTACAAGTCACGTTTGACTTCTGCAATTACAAGACATACTCAAAGTGGTTACCATCAGCGTCCAGACACTTCTGGCGAACTACTGCTTGAGCAACTGTGACCAAAGTGTCCACTTGTATACATTTTTTTGGCACCCCTGGTTGATGTCATATTGTGTGTTCACCACCCAGAGTCAGTTCTCCTTCCATCACCATATATTTGACCCCAGTTACCTTCTTCTGCCACCTCCTTCCCACGCAAGCTGTTAAAGATGCCATGTGTTTGCAAACACTGTTTTTGCCTCCTACTTTAGTGCGTGCGAAGTCCTTCAGCCTCTTAAGGTCCACTCAGATGCCACCACAGTGAAGCCTTCCCTGATTCCCCAGAGAGCCTCGTCCCTGCGTCCCTCTGTGTGTGTCCCCACCTTTACAGCACTGACCACGTGCTGTCTCCGCTGCCCCGGCCTCTGTTTCCTGCTCTGCGCTGTTTGCTTCTGGAGGCCAAGAACCAATGCTTGTCCCTGGTGCTCTCCCCCTGTACTTGGTGTGGAATGGGTTGTATAGGAAGGTGGCAGGCGGCTCCGTGTGACTGCAGATGGACTGTGTGGACAGGAGTGCTCGCAGCAGGTGGTGCAGGGCTCGGAGGCCAGGCCAGGTGGCTGAGGCTGCTTTCTGGGTGGTTCTGTACATCACCGCCATGCAGGGAGGGCCCCCGAGAGGGCCCTTGCTCATTGGTGGGGACTCAAGCTCTTTTTTAAAAGTATGCGTGTTTTTAAAGTAAAAATAGCATAAAAAATAACACAATCACATTATAGAAAATTTGGAAAACTAAATAAATCAGTCATGTTTATACCAGTTTTTGTAAGCATTGTTATTTTGATGTGTTTTCCTGCCAGTCTCTTTTCATGTGAGTGCTTTTGACAAAAAAAAAAAAAAAAAAAAAATGTATTAATGTAACAAAGCCTTTTCTGTGTTGCTGCCCTGTGTTCATAGCTGTGATTTTTAAATGGCTGTTGAGGCCATCGAGGAAACAACAAAACATACTGTTCTTACTGTCAGTGGGTATTTAAGTCATCTCCTGCTTTTTCTCCTGTTGCAAATATTGGTGCAATGAATATCTTGCAGATACAGCTTTTTACATGTTTTTGTCATATTTCCTGAGGACGGATTCTCAGGTTCTGGGTCAGAGACTACCAAGTTTAGCTGTGACTCTGTGTGCTTGGGACCCAGCCAGCCTGTCTGGGGATGCTTGTCCTTCTTCTATGACACACAGCCTCCAAAGCAAATAGGACTTCACAGTGGTTCCAAAGTATTGGTCACTCTATGCCTCCCAGAGAGTTTTTTTAGTCCACGAGGTACTTATTTAATGTGTTTATTTGGAGCCTGAAATAAACCCCACACTGGGAGCTTGGGTGGAGTGTAGGGTGGGAAAGCAAGGAAAAGTCACAGAGCTCGAGCACAGCGAGGACCTGTGAGACACAGGGGAAGAGATTGCCAAACCAGTGAAAACAAGTGTGTTTGTGAAGGCCCCCTCCCTTGCAGAGATCTGGCCCAACTCTGCGGGCCCCTCACACCCTGTGAAGAGGAAGTGTTCTCCTGCCCCTGGGCTGTGGTGGGCCTTCCTCCCCTCCTCTTGAAGCCCTGCGGACCTTCCTCTCCTCCCCGCCTGTTCTCACTCCGCCCTGCCCTGCCTCTGTTCTGGTTGCGCAGGTCTCAGCTCCCCATCGCTCGTGGACTCTGGAAGGGCAGGAGCTGCGCCCTGTTCAACTTGGTGTGTCCATCACACTGTGACTGTTCACGGAATGAAAAGAACTGAGTGCAGCAGCTTTTTGTTATAAATTCAGTACAAGGCCTTAGTCAGTCTGAGGCCTTTGGCACCGAGGGGGTTTTAGGTTACTTCTTTGTAAGTGAAACTTAGCTCTTACCATCCTTTTAAATAACTGCTTGACCCACTTATGAGTCAGCTGATGCTTGGGGAGTGGGAAGGATTGCTGCTGTTGACTTGTATCTGTGACTGAGGGTCCTCATTCAGGCCAGCCGGTGTGAGCCCCAGTTGGCAGACTGCAGGAGTCCTGCCGAGGGTGTTCCCCAGGACTTCTCTGAGGCCCAAGGGTAAAGAAGTGAGCAGAAGCAGTTGTCCCAGCCACTCCTGGGGCCCTTGTCAGGTCCTTCCGGAGTGGAGTTCGTCCATTCAGCCACACATGATGGAGCACCTTCCATCTGTGGGTGCTGTCTCTGGCTGTGGGGGGCACTGCTGACCCAGGCAGACCTGGGCTTTGCCCTCTCACTCAGGTTTGCCACTTGTGTCTTCAGAGACAGAGTTGGATTCAGACTCGGGCTCAGCCAGTACCCCTGAGATCCTGGATGAGCTGCTTCCTCTCCAGACCAGTGCTTTCTCCAGCTGCAAACTACAAATACTCCCCCTGTCAGGGTGGTGGAATGGGAGGAGGGTCCCGGCTGAGCCGCAGGACACACAAACTGATTTGATGACTGTTTCTCCATTCTCCCAAGTAGGGACCATAAGGACAGTGTTAGATGCACGGCGAGAAGTCCGGTCACTGCAGACAGGATGCCTTAGAGCAGTGAGGCTCTATCCTCTCAAGGAACCAGCTTGAGAAAGGCTGCTAGATCCTTCTTTTCCAATGGCTGGGCACAGTGGCCAGTTCTGGGGTGACTAGAAGTTCATAGTAGCTTCCTGGTGTGGGGAGCCTGGCACACTGCAGACACTCAGTAAATGTCAGCTCCCTTCCTCAGTCCTCCTCCTCCTTCCTTCTCTTCCTCCCTCCCTCCCTCTCCCAGGCCTCAGCTTCTCTTGAAACCACCCACATCTTTCGGAAAGAGCCCAGATCTCCTCAGGTGGGAAGTCCCCGTGTCTCCCAGAGTGTTCCAGGCTCCTCTTCCCAAGCAAGGTGCTCTGGACCCTTGGGCTGCCGCTGCGATGCCAGTGCCCTACTCTCTGCACCCTGGCATTTGGGCAGTGCCTTCTAGAGAAAGCAGAGGAGACCTACAGCATGCAGCATTTATTCTTGGATATAGCCTGAGCTGCGGCTCTATACAAGCTCTTCACTGAGCACAGGGAAGCCAGAGTATGAACCAGGCACAGAAGCACCTGGATGCAGAGTTTACAGCCTGTTTGTAAAGGTGGGATTTGTTTATGGTGAGCCTGTGTCTTCAAGATTTTGGAAAAAGGAGGAGGGATTGGTGTGGACAGGATATTCGACCCCCTGCCCGCAGAGTCCCCTTCTAGCTGACCTTGGTAAAGGAAGTGACACCTCTTCATGGGCCTGGAGGTGCCTATTAGGCATGTGTATGCCAGCTCCTGAAACTGCCACCAGAGCTGCCTTCCGTCCTGTGTGCTGTGGCGAGTCCGGCTGGAGTAACCAGTTCCTCGGATGGTGGGTCTCATGTCAGTGACTTCAGCTCCCTCACTCTGCTGTGGCTTCGTGTCTGCTCAGTCTAAAAGGGGAACAGATACTGAGCCCAAATCTTTCTTGCAGGAAGCTAGCCCACTCATTCCAGGAGAAATCTGCTAGTCGTTCCCTCAAAACATAACCTCAAGGCCAGTTCCGCCATCTCCAAGTATTCTCCCAAACCTACCTCGTCACTTTGTCCAAGTTGCAGGAGCCACCAGGCAGGGATGGTGTCCAGCAAAAAGGACATAGCTACACTGCTTCTTTGCAGAGGAGAGTGGGTGGGGATACAGAGGGTGAGTCCCAACCAGAGACAAGGAGTGAGTTGGTGGGGTGTGCCCAGCTCTGAGCTAGGCCCTAGGGCCGGTCAGACAGTCTTACCCTCTAGGAACTGGTGGCCCAGCTGGGAAAATGAAGAGTTGCTACGTGTGAAAAGGTTAGAGAACATACTCAACCTGACCCTGAGCCCTAGAAATGTTTAGAATAGGGAGCCAGCTCCTATCTTGAGACCCAGGACAAGTATTGCATACCCCCACAGAACCCTCTCAGTAAAAAAATTGAGGGGGTTCTCTGGGGGCCTGTCTAATGTTAACGCTGTGTTTAAGAATGCAGCCTACGGAGGCTTCCTGGTGGAGATGAGCTAGGCCAGAAGGATAGGAGCTCCTGGGTGAGTAGTGAGACACGGGGGTGGGAGGGTGAGGCGGGCCTTGGCGGAGTGCAGTGGCTGTCTGCCCGCCCTCACAACAGCTGTTTGCCCCCGAGCCCAAGCATCACTGTTGAGCTGGGCCCGGAGCTGGACCTGAGCCCCATACCTGTTATGTATGGGGCAGGTGAGGTGATAGAGCTCTGCACCCGGAACCGTCAGGGTGAAGGGGGTGGCAGGGAGCCCTGTGCAGGCCCTGGCTGGGGATGGGAAAGGAGAGATTCAACACTTAGGAAGAGGCTGTGTTCTGAGGACATTTTTCCATTTTTTCAAAAGAATCCAGATAAAAACAACCAAAATCATTTTTCTGGCTTTTTATCTGCACCCTTCACATCTCTTTATTTCTAGCAAGTCTGCCTGATTTAATCAAATCAGCACAGGCAGCCGGCAGCATGTTTTTGTTCCAGAACCTTGAGCTGTCCTTTAAAAACTAAGAGGAATAAAGGCTTTCTGTAAAATAATAAATAAAACTGTACAGAAAGGTTATAAAGGGAAAAGTCGCCACCCCATTCACCACCCTGCCCCCGCCCCAACCCCCACTACCTGGAAGTAAATGCTATAAACCGAGTGAACCTATAAAGGGCACTGACAGCAGCACGTGTGGTGTCACTTCCCAGGCCTCAGAGTGTAAAGCTTGCATTGTATCTCATGGGCGGTCATCTGGGCTGAAACCCAGCCCCTTTCGAGAAAGGCGACAGGGGTTGCAGGAGCCTTCAGGAGCGGCCGCTCGGCACCCTGGGAGGGGCTCTCAGCAGCCTCGCTTCAGCCCCGTGTCGCTGGGTTTGCCTGTTGGCCCTGAGCTCGTGACGTCTCTCCCTCTCACCAACGTTCTCTCTTCTCCTTACGCCTAATGGCTCTTTTTCACCTTCTCAGGATCCCTCTGTGACCCAGCTGACCAATGCCCCACAAGGTGGCCTGGCTGAATTCAACCCCTTCTCAGAGGTTCGTGAGCATGCCCCCTTTCTCCGGGTTCTCTGGGTGGCGCTGGGGTCTCTGGGACAAGGAGCCTTGGCAGAAACAAAGTGCTCTGAAAAGCTTTAGTCCTCCAGCAGACAATCTTTCCCCCCATTTCCACACCCCCCACTCGGGTTCAAGCTGTTGTGTCAGCCTAGTTGTGTAGGACACAGCTCCCTGGCCCATGTGGTATTATGAGCCTTGCGCTCCCCCAGCTGAGGCAGTCGGTTGCCGGTTATCGATCAATGGCCGGCCACTCATGGCAGCACACGGTAGCCCACGACAGCCCACGGTAGCCCACAGCAGCAAACGGTAGCCAGGAGACAATCTTAACGTGAACTTGCAGGGTGGGGAAAGATGAGGAAGTCAGGAATTCTCCCCTTGGGGTCCACGATCTGGGCCCCTCCCTGAAGAGGGCAGGTAGGGCAGTGCCAGGCGCTCTGGGGCCAGTAAGGCCAGGGGTGCTGGGTCGGGCCTCACACCACCAAGCCACAGGCTTTCGGCTGCGAAGCTGCAGCGGGAGGCCCAGAGGGAGTGCCCCTCACAGGCAGGCACGTCACTCACCCTGCTGTGGGTTTGCCCCCGTGTGGCTAATGAGTGCAGTCCACTCACCTCGCTCCTTTGATCCGTCCCACGCAGGCAAATGCAGCCACAACGGTTCCTGTCACCCAGCTCCCGGGGCCCTCCCAGCCAGCAGTTCTCCAGCCCTCAGTGGAACCAACCCAGCCAACACCCCAGGTACTGTTGACAGAGGTCCCTTTTGCCTCTGCTTCCCAGAAATGAAAGCACCCAGACCAATATCTGAGTCCTGAGAATGGAGGGTGGGCAAAGGGCCTTCACCCCTGGCTCCCCTTCAAGGGCCTTCTTGATAATCTCTTTGGGGTCGTCACTCGCACGTTGAGGGTCTGCTTGCGCATACCCTCACCCCGCACCCCACTGCCAGCACAAAACAACAAGCCCTACTCACCAGGCTGGCTCCCAGGTGTCTTCAGACAGAACCGTGCCCTGGCCATGCCATTCCAGATCCTCCCTGGGCTTTTGGTTTGTTCTCTTACTCAGGGCCCAGGATCTTTCTGGTTTTTTTAAACTCATTTATTCCTGCCTTCCTTCCTGTTTTCCTTTGTTCTGTCACCAAACACTGACTCTTGTCTGCTTGGTGCCCAGCTCTCCACCTGCTGCCTCACTGCCCTGCCCTATGCCCCTTGCCGCCCTGGTGAGCATGACCCACAGTGAGTTGTATGTTGCAGCTCCTGCTTAGACAGGCCAGCAAGTTCCTGCCTGCCAGATTCCTGGCAGTGAGCGAGCTCTCAGAGAGGCAGATGCTGCTAGGAGGAGATAGTATTCTCAGAGACAGCTACATGCGAAAGCTTCCAAAGGTAGGCAGTGCAGTGAGCATGGCGCCCGAGCCTGCCCAAGCTGGGCTCTGGGCCCCGGGGGCCCCCGGCTCCTCCCGTCGTCTGGCTGGTTCAATCTGGAAGTGCTGCCCTGCCTGGGCACCTGGGCCCCATCCATGGCCCCAGAATCTTGTAAGACAAGGCCTAGAGCCAGGGGCGTCTTTTTTGTCCAACTGGTGGTGTGGTGATGGGTTCTAGGGTCTTGGGTCTTGCTCAACTAAAGTCAGACTTGGGGAGAAGAGACTGAACACCCTCAGTGTGGTCAATTCTGGTCCTGCTGCTACCCCAGTGCCCAGAATTTTCCTCTTGAGGGCAGCCTTAACTTTTTATTTTTTATTTTTATTGGGGACTATTGGGGAACAGTGTGTTTCTCCAGGGCCCATCAGCTCCAAGTCGTCATTCTTCAATTTGGTTGTGGAGGGCGCAGCCCACCATCCCATGTGGGAATTGAACCGGCAACCTTGTTGTTGAGAGCTCGCACTCTAACCAACTGAGCCATGCGGCCACCCCTCCGGCAGCTCGTCTTCAATCTAGTTGTGGAGAGTGAAGTGAAGCTCCAAGTCCAGTTGCCGTTTTCAATCTTACTTGCAGGGGGCGCAGCCCACCATCTCATGCGGGAATTGAACCTTGTTAAGAGCTCGCGCTCTAACCAGCTGAGCCATGCGGCCTCCCCGCCTTAGCTTTTTGAGCACTCCTTTTGGAGAGAGAGAGAATGAGAGAGGAGAGAGAGGAAACACACATATGTATGTACACATGTGCCGGGCTTGTCATTCTGTGAGATGACCAGTTTGATACTGGCTCCCTGAAAAGGACTTTAGAACTGGGCCCCCCAGCTGCCCTTCCCAGGAGGAGCAGAGCCGTGGGCTGGAACTCCGGGCCCAGCTCTGCTCAGCCTCACATACAGGCCCCTGACTGCCTCAGTCGGAGGCCCTGCTCTGCCTGGGGAGGGAATAGTGCTTGGACTCTGCACGCCATGGAAGCCAGGCAGAGCAGGCCCAAGCCTAAGGGGCCCTCCTGGGCTGCAGCCGGTCACAGTGCAGGGGGACCCTGGGGCATCTCCTGGCAGCAGAGCAGGGGGAGGGGCTTAACTAGAGATTCCCCAGTGCCTCGCTTTCCCCTCTCGCTGCTAGCACGCTGGCACTGTTCCGCTTTACACATACCTCTGCCATGTTTCTCAAATGAGGCTTTGGTCCCTGGGTCCCTGGCTACGGGGCAGTCTCTTCTGAGACCTCTTACTCATTGATATCACCTCGAAGTCACTATACCTGAACTTGGCCTGGACTCCAGTATAAGGGGAGAGGAGAGCCCGGGTAATGGCGAGGGCCAGAGGTGGTGAGGGCCAGTAGGGGACAGGCCTCTCTGTGGTGGTCTCAGGCGCCTACAACACAGGGGCTGGGACTGCCCGCTTGGCTCTCCCTGTGTGGGGCACGTCCCTCACTAGCCCTCTGTCTCTCGGGTCCGGTTGCTCCCACGTCCCCTTCTTGCTCCAGGCTGTGGCCTCTGCGGCCCAGGCAAGCCTGCTCCGGCAGCAGGAAGAACTGGACAGGAAGGCAGCCGAGCTGGAACGCAAGGAGCGGGAGCTACAGAACACTGTGGCCAGCCTACATGGTAAGGGAGGCCGGCGGGCCCTGGGCCGCCAGGCCTGGGTGGACAGTGCCCTCGCCTGCTTATTCCTGGGGCAGCCTCACCTTTGCGGAGCTCTCGGTCATCTCAGAATGGTGCTGGGCCTGGCCAGTGCGGCAGGGTGGGAGTGCAGGCCTGCACTGTGATGCTCGTAGGTGTGGCTTATTTCTGCGCTCCTTCCCGGCCCTAAAACTCTTTGATCCAGCAGGGGAACTGGCCCTCGGTTCCTTGCTTATGGGCTGTTGTTGATAAAAATAATCACTTAGGCTGTTTAGCTCTGTTTCCCAGTGCATTTGGGGTCCATTATCTTGGAGTGAGCTTGTGGGCGTGTGTCCCATCCCACTCGTACCCATGGAGACCCTGCACCCTGCTTGCTGGTGCCCCTCCAGGAGCCCTGGGAGCCCATCGCCAGGCCGGTGTGTGCCCCCTGCCGGCTGCTGCTGAAGTGGGCCTCGTCTCGTCCTGTCTTTCCGCACAGTGAGAGAGAACAACTGGCCGCCCCTCCCCTTTTGGTGCCCTGTCAAGCCCTGCTTCTATCAGGACTTCTCCACAGAGATCCCGGCCGACTACCAGCGGATATGCAAGATGCTCTACTATCTTTGGATGTGTGAGTCGGCTCCTGCCCCTCGGAGCTCGCGGAGGAGGTGGCGTGTGTGCCGAGAACCCCATCTAATCTCTGGCTGCTCCTCCCTGGCAGACTGCAGCCTTCCTCAGGGCTGGCCGGGCTGTGGGAGAAGTGGTCCTCCCATCCGCTCCCTGTCCTGGGAACCTTCCCTCAAGGGCTAGTCCAGGCGACGCATCAAGTGGATGGGATTAGCCGGGGGGTGCGAGCCTGTTGCACAGAGGCGTCCTCTCAGGCCCCTGGGCTCCTAGGAGTGAGGCAGAGACTCCTTGTCACGCCCCTGCGGGTCACCCCAGGAAAAGACTTCATTCCCCACAGATCAGCCCTTGGTTCCACACCCCCTCCACCGCCACCCGTCGAATCCTGGGCTGTCCCCTTCTTAGGAGCTGGTTTGGTCCCAGAAAAGCAGGAATGGGAGCTACCCCTGGGAGGCCTCCCCTCCTCCACTCCTGCTGCAGGTGCCCTTCGCATGGACCTCACCTCCTCTCCAGCTGGTGGCCATGTCGGGGGCCCTTGAGCCCCCTTGGCTGCAGCCCATGTCTCTGCCCCTCCGCAGTGCACTCAGTGACTCTGTTCCTGAACCTGCTTGCCTGCCTGGCCTGGTTCCTGGTCGACAGCAGCAAGGGAGTGGACTTCGGCCTCTCGATCCTGTGGTTTGTGATCTTCACCCCTTGTGCCTTCCTTTGTTGGTACCGACCCATCTATAAGGCCTTCAGGTGAGTGGGGCTGGGGCGAGGGGGTAGTGTATGGCTGACCTCCCATGAGCCCCAGGGCCCCATCCCAGCCAGAGCAGAAGAGAATGATGGGAAATTTCCTTCAGCCTCACCCACAGCCCGAGCAGGCAGGAATCGGAGTCATTCCCCTTTGTTGTAGCTGAGGTCTGCTCTGGGCACTGTCCTTGGACCAGGCCAGGAGACCTAGGGAGCAGAGCAGGAGCCTTACTAGTCCTCCCACTGCGCCCGGTCTGTCTGGTGCAGGATTTCAGCCCCTGGGAAGAGGGAGGGGACTTGCCAGCTCCCTTCTGAGGCTCTAGGGTGTGTCTCTGCTAGAGCCAGACTCAGGTATCCTCTCAGTGACTCATTCTCTGTGCTCACCTACACCCCTCCCCGCCCTCCCTAGTTGCTCTGGAGCATCTCTGAGTGCCAACATTTGACCGATTGCCCTAGAATATACTGTGGACATTAATGGATCCACTTCACAGACGCCTAGGGCTTTTGGGATTGTGCCTCAGAGCTGATGCTTTCCGGGCTAGGAGTCCAGCAGGCCCCGGGAATAGGCGGCAGGGCGGTGGCTGACCCCCATCCCATGCACTGAGCAGGCAGGACCTGAACTCTGACTCCAGCCCTCAAGGTCATGGAGACGGAGGTACTCCAGGCACTAGTGCTGTCTAGGGTTTTCTCCCCAAACACCCTTTCTGCCACCCAGGTGTACAGTTTTATTGTTAGAGGTTTATTCTTTTGGCTTAGATTTATTTCCCTGTTAGGAAATGCAAACACTCCAGGAGATGGACTGTTAAGCTCTTTATATAGGCCCTTTGGGGAAGCAACTTTGTTAGCTCCTTGAGGAAGGGTCGAGCACTGACCCCTCGATGGGAAGGCAGCGAAAGGCAGGCCCTTTTCGGTTACAGTCAGGGCTGTTTGTGTCTGTAGACACAGTGTGGCTGGGCCCCTGGAGCTGTCTTCTCTCCCTCCTCTGTCCTGGCTCCTAGGGAGGACAAATGGCAGGTCAAGTGAGGAATGCTGAGGACTCAGTCCTGAGCCCTCCTGTGACTTCTGATTTCCCCTCTCTCCACAGGTCCGACAACTCTTTCAGCTTCTTCGTGTTCTTCTTTGTATTTTTTTGTCAAATAGGGATCTATATCATCCAGTTGATCGGCATCCCTAACCTGGGGGACAGGTGAGGCCTGGGGCAGTACGGAGGGAACTGTGCTTTGGAGGCGAGCGTCAGCCCCTCTCACCCTGTTTCACAGCCCCAGGGAGCCCCCACCGATGACCCCGCTCGCACCACGGTGGGGAGAGCGGTGGATGGGCCAGCGTGGAGCTGCCTGCAGGCCCCTCTCCAGTTCTTCACTGGTGGCCAGCCACTCACTGTCTTGCCTGCCCACCACTTTCTGGGGTGGTGTGGGTGAACTTGACCTGAGTCCTCAGGCTGCCTGGGCTGGATTGCAACCTCTTCCTTTTCTTCTGCCACGCCCTCCTAGAGGCTGGTGTCCTTTCCACACGTCCCAGACAAGCCCTTGGGTTTGAGTGACTGCTGATGGAAGCCTTGTCTTTGCAGATCCTGAGCTGTGACTTTTTCCAGAGGTTCTGTAACCTCTTCTGGGTGGGCTCCTCTGCCTGCTCTCTGAGCATATGGTTGGCTTGAGTTTCCTAGGTGTTGTAGGCCTCCGCTCAGAATTAGTCTCAAAAAGAAAAGCTGATGGCTGTTTTCCTTTCTGCCTCAGTGCCCAGGAAACATTACATTTGGCTAAAAGCCTGAGGCTGGAAGGGGTGCACTGTTTTGGTCCCCTTTCTCCAGTGGAGCTGGCAGGTCCTGAGCCGTGGGGAGGGGGCTGATTCACCTGGAACTCCGAGCAGGGCATGCTGCCCTCCCTCCACCTGTCTTACTTCTCCTGTGTTGTCTCTAATCTGGCCTCCTTTCTCTTTGTCTGAAGACCCAATTTCATTACTCTGTACCCTCAGTGAGGTCCTGGTAGAAAAGCTGTGATTAATAACTGCTGTTTGCACCTTGGACTCAGGGAGTCCTGAGGCTTGCTTTCCGGTCCTGGCTCCGCCCCTCACAGCCTTTGCAGCCTCCAGCCTCCCAATGCCTTTCTCATCTCACTTCCTAACACCCACGGCGGGGTGGATATAATCGCCCCCCCTTTTGTTATTGATTATAAAATATACATAACATAAAATTTATCATTTTATTTACCACTTAAACCATTTTATTTTATTTTTTTGTGTGTGTGTTTTTTGTTTTTTTTAAGGAGGGCACAGCTCAACGTGGCCCATGCGGGGATCGAACCGGCAACCTTGGTGCTTACCAGCACCATGCTCTAACCAACTGAGCTAAGCGGCCACCCCAAAAACCATTTTAAAGTATACAGTTCAGTGCATTTAGTACCTTCACAGTGCTGTGCAGTCACCACCTCTGTCTTGTTCCAGGACATTTTCACCACCCCAAAGGGAAACTCCACACCCATTAGTCCCTCTGCATCCCCTCCTTCTCTGAGCCCTTGGCAACTATTAAACTGCTTTCGGTCTCTCCAGATTTGCCCGTTGTGGCCATTTCATATAAATGGAATCATATGGCATGCGGCTTGTTGTGTCTGGCTTCGTTCACACAGCATGGTGTTTGCACGGTCCATGTTGTAGCATGGATCAGTACCTCATTCTTTTTTACGGCAGAATGTTCCATTGTTTGGGTAAACTGCGTCTTGTTCATCCACCCAGCAGCTCGTAGGGATTTGGGTTGTTTTACCTTTTTGCTGTTGTGAATAGTGCTGCTACAAACATCTGTTTACAAGATTTTAGTAACTGTTTTCAGTTCTTTTGGGTTTTTGTATCTAGGAGTGGAATTGCTGGGTCACATGGCAGTTCTGTGTCTAATTTACTGAGGAACTGCCAGTTGTTTCCCGTAGTGGCCACCTTACATGCACAATAGCAATGTATGAGAGTTTCTCTACGTCCTTGCCAACATTTGTTATTTTCTTCTTTTTTCTCTTATTGTCAACCTACAGGTGTTATGTCTCATGGGTTTTGACTGGCATTTCCTGATTGTTCATCTTTTTTATGTGTGTGTTGGTCATTTATATATCTTATTTGGAGAAATATCTGTTAAAGGTCTTTGCTAATTCAGTAATTGGATTCTCTTTTTGTTGTTGAGTTCTTTATATATTCCGGATACTAGCTTTTTATCAGATATGTAATTTACAGTTTTTTTTTTAAATTCTGTGTGTTATTCTTTCAATCTTGATAGTATCCTTTGATGTACAAAAGTTTTTAATTTTGATGAAGTCCCATTTATCTTTTTTTTTGTTGCTTGTGCTTTGGGTGTCATATTTAAGAACCATTGCCAAATCCAAGGTCATGAAGAGTTAGCTCTGTTTTTTTCCTAAGTTTTATAGTGTGAGTTGTTACTAAGTTGTTGATCTGTTTTGAGTTAATTTTTGTGTATGGTTGAAGTAAGGCTCCAGCTTAACTGTTCTGCGTGTGGGTATCCCATTGTCCCAGCACCATGTTTCGGAGACCATCTTTCCCATTCAATGGTCTTGACCCTTGTGAACAGCAGTTGACGACAGATGTATGGGTTTGTTTCTGAACTCTTAGTTCTGTGCCACTGATCTACATATAGCTGGCCTACGCCAGGACCACACTGTTTTGATATCTGTAACTTTGCGCCGTGTTTCCCCCAAAATAAGACCGAGCCGGACCATCAGCGCTACTGCGTCTTTTGGAGCAAAAATTAATATAAGACCCGGTCTTATTTTAATATAAGATCGGGTATAATATAATATAATACCAGGTCTTATATAAGAACTGGTCTTATAATATAATACCAGGTCTATATTAATTTTTGCTCCAAAAGACGCATTAGAGATGATGGTCTAGCTAGGTCTTATTTTGGGGGAAACACAGTAGGAAGTGTTTAACTCCTGAAGTATGAGGATATTCCCTGGTATAAATGAGGAAAGGAAAGAGACATGACTGACTGAGGGGCTGTCCCTGGCCCCAGTGGGAGGCGCTGAGGTGACAGGATGAATGCAGTGGGTTGGCCAGTAGTTCTCCTTTCCAGAGGTTTGGGGGGCCCTCAAGGAGTGGGCAGCAGGCCTTCCAGCAGCAGGAAAAGGCCGTACCCAGTGCTACTCCTGACTGGCAGGGCACATCCTCCCTTCAGATGTCACGTGGCCCACAGATTCCCCAGGGGCAGTGGGGGGCCCCTCGTCCTCTCACAGGCCAAAGGCTTCTGGACCACAGAGCCGGGTGCTGCAGGGGGATGCGTGGGTGGTGGTCGCACACAGCGGCCACCTGGAGGAAGCTCCCTGGGAACCCCTGGGGCCCTCCCCCACGTGCCCTGTCCTGCTCCCTTTGCAGTGGTTGGATTGCAGCCCTGTCCACCCTGGGGCAGAACTTGGCTGTGTCGATCATCATGATGGTGGCGGCTGGCTTTTTCACCCTCTGCACTGCGCTCTCCCTCTTCCTCCTGAAGCGGGTGAGTGGTGAGTGCTGGCCCACCAGCAAACAGAGGAAGCAGGCTCCTCTCCCCTGCCTTCACTGTGGGGGTGTTCATCACTCCACAGTGGGGCCCCTTGGGTCCCCAGAGGCCAGCAGCTTTCTCCCCGGCGCTGGGTGGGAAGCTCGGTGGGCTGGGGCCGCTCTCACACAGAGTCTCACCCCAGGTGCACTCCCTGTACCGCCGGACGGGGGCCAGCTTCCAGCAGGCCCAGCAGGAGTTTTCCCAGGGCATCTTCAGCAGCAGGACCTTCCGCAGCGCTGCCTCGTCTGCTGCCCAAGGAGCCTTCCAGGGGAATTAGTGCTGACTGTCCTCCCTCTGCTCCGGCCTTGCCTCTAGCCTGCCTTCTGACCCATACTTCCCATGGGTGCCTTATGCAGTACGTGTGCCCAGCACGGACCAGGACGGGCGTGCTGTGGCTCTTCCTCTTCTCTCAGCAACCAGCTCTCCTTTTCACCCAAGGGAAGGAGAGGGGCAGGCACAGGGACTTTTTTACACAAAGGAAAAAAGGTCTTTCCTTCTCTGGTGGTGGTTTGGTAGGATTCTTTGGTCTCTCTGGAAGCAGTGGCACTGAAGTTCTCTTTTCCCTACACTCACGCATGCACGAACGCACTTGGCTCACCGGCCGACCTGTGCCCACCCCAGCTAGCATTGTATTTCTGTCGGCGTCCTGGGCCTCACGCCTCCCCCAGCAGCCTGGCCTGAACCCCGCTCCACAGACCCAGCGTGTGGCTTCCACAGCCCTGTCCTCTCTTCTTGCCCCTCCTGGGTAACCTCCCAATGGCTCCCCTTTCGATGAGCTGCATCCGGGCTGGCAGACAGCTCTCTTCCCCAGATCACTCTGGACAGGTCTCTGTGCTTCCAGAGCGTCTCGCCTGCTTCCCCAGCCTCTTTCCTGCCTGTGTTTTTCACAAACAGATGATAGCCCTTTCAGCCCCTTGCACCCTCCTGCTGTGGGCAGCACCCTGTGCCCTCTGGGGCTCTCCCTGAGCCCTTCCCTCTTTAGACTTACTGAATGTGCAGTGGGGTTGGTTGGGATTTGGGGGTGGGGAAGAACAGAAGACAGCCTTGAGTTGTCGTGCCCAGGCTTTAGCAGTCTTCTAGGAGGGCGCTCTGACTGTTCTGGTGTGAGGTGTTTGGCCCTGTTTGGTTTCCTCGCCCCCTGGGGGACGGCTGTCCTCTACCTTGGCCTCAGATTCTACCCACTCTGCACCTCATCTCAGCAATATCTGCTTTGTATAACACTTCGGAGGGCAGGCCTATCAGGCCGGAACGGCATCCTCCGAGCTGGACTCATAAGCCCCCTTTTTGAGGGTTCCGGACTAATCCTCCAGGGGCCCCCATACCCCTCGTGGAGTCTAGGCCACCTGCCACTGGTCCTAGGGATGTCCCAAGAGGTGCGTCACTGTGATGGGCAACTAGGAGTCCATGGCTAACACCTGCACCCTGTCTTCCAGAGGCTATAGGAGTGGGGGTGGGGACTGAGGGGACGTGTCAAAAAAACCGGCCAAGCCAGTGGCCGCCCTCAGGCTGCCAGCCCATCTGTCCCAGAACCACTGAATGATAGGCAGTGACCAAGGTTTTACAGACTTCTTTCTGGAATGTTTTCTCCATGTACAAATGTATATGTTATGTCTCAATTTTGTGCTTAAATAAAAAGACATTTTCAGACAACACTGGTCCTCATGTCTGCGGGACTTGGGAGGATGGGGTGGCCCACAGGGGTAATGGCTGAGGGCTCCAGCGATAGGTGAGAGAGGACAGGCAAGACGCTGCATCTGGCCACCTGCCCCCTGGCTGGTCTGTGACAGGACAAGCCTCTCACCCCTAGGGACGAGCCCGTTCCTGAGATGATTATTGGCCGCTTATGTAGTACTTTCTTGTCCCAGTACTTCCACTTTAAGAGCTGCTGGCCTTGGGGGGAGGGGTCTCTTTGAATCGCCCCCAACCGCACACACCTGTTTGGTCGGCCTCCTCCCTTCTTGTTTCTCACGTGGGGGATCTCTAGGATGCTATCCGAGCCTGGATGGGATTCGCGGGTGACCTCGCCTCTATTTTTAGTATGTTCGGCCTCAGTTTCCCGAGATGGATCTTGCGGGTACTGGAGGATCAGACCTTGTGATTTCCAGTGCGGGTGGGGGCGGTGGACGATCCTAGAGCAGCACTTGCAGCACCTGTGGGGCGGGGCGCGGGGAGCCGGGCTCCGCCCCCCGCGCTGCACTTCCGCCGAGCAGCTCCGGGGGCAGCGTGGAGTCCCGCCTGCCGCTGCGCGTTCTTTTCGTCGGACTCCTGACCGGAACTAGCTCCTAAAAGAAGGAAGCGCCTGGTGGCTGGAGGCGGGGCGGCCGGGATGGCAGGTCCCGGCTGGGGTCCCCCGCGGCTGGACGGCTACATCCTCACCGAGCGCCTAGGCAGTGGCACGTACGCCACCGTGTACAAGGCCTACGCCAAGGTGGGTGCGGGACGAGGCCGGAAGCAGGGCACGAGAACTTCGGAGGGCCTGGCCCGGTGTCCGCCAGACCCCGAGCGAGCTGGGGCGGGAAACTGGGAGGTGAGAGACAGCGTGAGAGCAGTTTGGTGCCCGCGGCCTGCCATGCCCCGATCTGACCTTGGCTGGACGAGGTGGGAGCTGACTGCCACCTTTAGGTCTTAAAAACAAACACAAGTTCACACACCCCAGTTTTGTCTGTAGAGGCAGGTGAACACCTGGGTGGAGCCTCATGTCGGTGGCTGGAGACGAGGCTCAAAACGGGGAGGAGACTTGGTGGGCCCGGAGGAGTCTGAGACAGGCTTCTGGAAGGCTGGACCACTTAGGGAGCAGAGGGGGCGGTTCTAGAACACTGAATGGCATGCCTTAGCGGGGGCACCCAGAAGGCAATGAAAGGGCTCATGGAGCAGAGGGCTGGAGAACACCAGGCTGGGTGAGGAGGCCAGGATTCCAGAGTCAGGGGCCTCACTGGCCAGAGAGGGGAAGGGGGGAAGCCTGGATGCTGGTGTGACCGAGCAGACCCGGTGAGGGGAAAGGGGCAGAGGGAACCCCTTTCTGGCCAGGCAGGGGCTCTGGCTCCCTCGAGGCAGAGCCCTCAAATCTCCTGTCCCCGCAGAAGGACACTCGAGAGGTGGTAGCTATAAAGTGTGTGGCCAAGAAGAGTCTGAACAAGGCATCTGTGGAAAACCTCCTGACAGAGATTGAGATCCTCAAGGGTATTCGACACCCCCACATCGTGCAGCTGAAAGACTTCCAGGTGTGGGCCTGGGGTGGGGACACCCCCCAAAGGGGGCTGGAGAAGGGACACTGTCTTCAAGTTGTCCCTCTGCCTCTATCCACAGTGGGACAGTGACAACATCTACCTCATCATGGAGTTCTGTGCAGGAGGTGACCTGTCTCACTTCATCCACACCCGCCGGATTCTGCCAGAGAAGGTGGCTCGGGTCTTCATGCAGCAATTGGGTAAAAGCCTCTGACCCCAGCCTCATCCTTCCCATGGTCTCTGCCCTCCCACTGCACCCCTGCCCCAGGCTTAGAGCCCCCGCTCTCTTAGCAGTTGCCTCCTTTCCCAGTTTGGAGTTTGCCACGTGCCCATCCCTGGCTTAAGGGGGCTCTGAAAGAGACAGAGGAAGGAGCCCCATCAGTGAAGAGACCGGGTTTTCCACATGTGGATCAGAATAGAAGGACCTCGTAGAACATTCCAGTGCTAGTGCCCAAGTGCTTTTCTAAGAGAAAGAGCAGACGCCTAAAGGGCTGGGGCATCCAGGGAGGCTTCCCGGAGGAGGGGAGATTTGGGGGGGCAAAGGAGGAACGAGGGCCCTTGAAGCGGGAGTGGGGCGCAAATTCTTAGAAATGGAAGGAACCTGGTACTTACACACAAAACAGTCAGCAGACTAGCCAGGCCAGGACTGGGGTTGTGCAGGCTTGAAGAAGCAGATGTGAGTTTGGGGAGGCGAAAGGTAGGTGGGAGATGGGCTCCCCTGACCTGTTTCTCTCCACGTGTCCTACTCCCCAGCTAGTGCCCTGCAGTTTCTGCATGAACGGAACATATCTCACCTGGATCTAAAGCCACAGAACATTTTGCTGAGCTCCTTGGAGAAGCCCCATCTTAAACTGGCAGGTATGAGTGTGGAACAGCAGGGGTGAGGTTTGGAGAGAGGGCCTGGTTTCCTGAAACCCTCTCGTGAGTCATCAGACGGCAGTAGGTTGGGAGATCCAGGGACCAGCCTCATCACCATCAGCAGGACCTGTCCTGGGCCACCCACCCTGGACTCCAGCAGTGCAGTGGTTGGGGGTCAGGGTCAAGACTCGGTGTGTGACCAGGGTCAAGACGGGGTCTGCACCAGGATTGGGGCTCAAACTGTGACTCAATCTGCGGCAGTGTTAGGGGGTGCACTGGGGAAGGGTGGTTGTGGTCCCTGATAGGATTTGGAGAATTGACTGAGGCTGGAGGCCAGCCTGAGCTGATGGGACAGTGAGGGTCCTAACCCCAGGTGGGCCATTGTCCTCATAGCTGGTGTGAGCAGGGCAGGCGTCCTGGAAAAGGTGCGTGCAGGGGTGCTGCGTAGGACGGGTAGGATTTATGCTCCCGGAGGAAGATGTACAGGTGTTCCTAGTTAATAATGAGAAGAGGCCGGGAAGGAGGGTCGATCCTGGCGAGTCTGGACGGGGGAGGAGCCCTGTGCTGGGGCTCAGTGTGAGGCTTCAAAAGCCAAGAGCAGAAGCAGCTGGAATTTGAACTCTGCTGCCTGGCCTCTTGCCTGTAGACTTCGGCTTCGCACAGCACATGTCCCCGTGGGACGAGAAGCATGTGCTCCGTGGCTCCCCTCTTTACATGGCCCCTGAGATGGTGTGTCAGCGGCAGTACGACGCCCGTGTGGACCTCTGGTCTGTGGGGGTCATCCTGTACGGTGAGAGCTCTGTCCCCTGCCCCCACCCTGAGTCCTGCACTGGGGTCCTGAGGCAAGGCCTCTCTGGCCACTCCTGAAGGGCTCTAGCGAGAAGGCTGACTCTACTGCCCTGGGGCCCCTGCTCTGAGGGGTGTTAGGCCCTCCCAGGAGTGGGCCAGGCCAGGCTGGACCCTGTCCCCTCCCAGCCTGCGCTCTGCCTCCCTCCACAGAAGCCCTCTTCGGGCAGCCCCCCTTTGCCTCCAGGTCGTTTACGGAGCTGGAAGAAAAGATCCGGAGTAACTGGGTTATTGAGGTGGGTCCTGCAGGGCCTCAGCAACTCTTTGGGGGACAGAGGAAGTAAGGGGCCCTGGGGTTAGAGACCTCACTGCCCCCTTCAGGCATGCTTGAAGCTCCATTCAATTCCAGGGACCCAGATCAGCCCATAGGTCGTTGTGCAGACCCAGGCCCAGCAATCCCAGGAGCATAATCCAGGGAGGGGCGAAGAACCCAAACCAGGGTTCTACGACACCTTGGGGTTCCAGTGAGGGCACGGGCAGGAACCTGGGGCGAGGCTTGGCCTTTCACCTTGACTTGTCAGTGTTACTCCTGGCTCTCAGATTCTCCACCGTCAAGCATGTACCTCTGGGGCATCCCCGGATAGTGTGGGGGCCGAGGTGTTAGAGCCCAGTGTGACCTGCCCCCCACACTCTCCCTGCAGCTCCCCCTGCGGCCCCCGCTCTCCCGAGACTGCCGGGACCTGCTGCAGCGGCTCCTGGAGCGGGACCCCAGTCGTCGCATCTCCTTCCAGGACTTCTTCACCCATTCCTGGGTGGACCTGGAGCACATGCCCAGTGGGGAGAGCATGGCACGAGCAGTGAGCAGGCCAATGGGGACTGGCTGGGGTGAGGGCAGATTGGGGGTCTCGTCTACCCCTTTTGGTGGTGAATAGGTGGCTTGCCCCACGGGGCAGTGCATGGCTCAGGGGACCTGCTCTTTGCCCTCCGTGGTGGGCATGACTCCTGACCTGCCCATCCCCCAGACTGCCCTGGTCGTGCAGGCTGTGAAGAAGGACCAGGAGGGGGATGCCGTGGCCGCTTTATCTCTCTACTGCAAGGCTCTGGACTTCTTCGTGCCGGCTCTGCACTGTGAGTGCCTGGAGTCCGCGTGCAGCAGGGGTGGCTCAGCCGTAGCTGCACTGGATGGATTCCAGAAGCAGCTCCCCATCCAGAATTTTGTGGGCGACGAGGTAGAGGGTATATCTGGAACTTAGTGCTTTGGGGGATTTTGGAGGGTTTAGTGTGGGTCAGGTTCCCCTGCCTCAGACTCCTTCTATGAACTCCCACTTTCTGCAGACGAAGTGGACGCCCAGCGGAAGGAGGCAATTAAGGCAAAGGTGGGTGGGTGAGTCCTATGGAGGAAACGGGCAAGGGGCTCGGGGGCTGCAGGGACTGGCTTTCTTAGGACAGAGACTCCTGGGAAGGGGTTGGGCCGGCCTCAGGTGACCCCTGGCGGTACAGCTTGGGACAGTCCCTGAGGACCTGGGGGGAGAACCTGGTGGTGGGTGCTGGCTTGGGGGCAGGGCGGAACTGCCCCCCTCAGCCCCTCGTGCTCCTGCAGGTGGGGCAGTATGTGTCCCGGGCTGAGGAGCTCAAGGCCATCGTGTCCTCCTCTAATCGGGCCCTGCTGAGGCAAGGGGCCTCTGCGCGAGACCTTCTCAGAGGTAGGCCCAGCTCCTGACTGACCACCAGGCCCCCAGCAGCTTCCGTCCAGCCTGTGGGGGGAGGCACATTGGGGTCGGCTCCCTGGGGCGGAAAAACTGGCTGTTCCCCTCACACTGAGCCTTTGCCCCTCAACCCAGAGATGGCCCGGGACAAACCGCGCCTCCTAGCTGCCCTGGAAGTGGCTTCGGCTGCCATGGCCAAGGTTTGTCCCCAGTGGGAGGGGTCCAGGTGGGGCAGGGAGGCTCTAGGTCATGACCCTCAGTGACCTGGTCCCCCTGGTGCAGGAGGAGGAAGCTGGTGGGGAGCAGGACGCCCTGGACCTGTACCAGCAGAGCCTGGGGGAGCTGCTGCTGCTGCTAGCAGGTGAGGCCCCTGCTGCCACACTCTCCCAGCCCCTGCTGCCCTGCCCTCACACATGCCCTCCCTCTCTTTGCAGCGGAGGCCCCAGGCCGGAGGCGGGAGCTGCTTCACAGTGAGGTGCCCGCAGGGGTTGGGAGGGTTGGGATGCTTCGTCTTCCCCTTTGAGCCTGCTTCCATGTGGGGGAAGGAACCTCCTCCAGTTCTCTCAGGGAGTCCAACCTCCCGGACTGGAGAAGTCGGTGGCATGCACTCCACTGGGGCTCAGGTGCTCAGGTCAGGGCAGGGGGACAGGCAGACCTGGGCATCCAGCAGCAGGAAGCTGGCGGGGTTGTGTGGTCAGGAAGGCTTCCTGGAGGAAGAAGCAGATAAAGGACTCGGGCGTTGTTCTGACAGGGCAGAGGGTTCTGGAGAGCATAGGAGCAAGGAGCTCACTCTGAGGGCCCCTCTCCCCACACCCACAGGCGTGTCTTCCCTTGGCAGGTTCAGAACCTCATGGCACGAGCTGAGTACCTGAAGGAGCAGGTCAAGGTGGGCCTTGACCCGGGGCCCGTCAGGGCGAGGCTGTGGGCTCTGCTCCTCTCCTTCTGACCCCACACCCCGGGCGGGCGTGTCTCCTCTCTGGTCTCCATCCAGAGGCCTCCCCTGCTGTGTCCGTCCCTCAAGCTTGGTTGCTCAGTGGAGGTTGGTGCGGCTCCTGTACTTGCCCTGGCTGCCTCTCACCCCTCGTGCTCCTTTATCTTCCATAGCGGAGGGAGTCTCCCTGGGAACCCGAGACCTTGGATAAGGAGGGGCTGTCGGAGTCTGTTCGGAGCTGTGAGTTCCACCCTGGTGTCCTACCCTCCACCCAAGGAGGGGTGAGGGCTGGGGGCAGCCCTGGTTTCTGTCCCTGTAGCGAGATGACTGACACTGACCCTCCCCCACGACCCCTCCACAGCTTGCACCCTGCAGTGACCCCACAGGACACCCGCAGGTGGAGGATGCACTCCCCATGCTGCTGCCCAGGATCCTGTGCCCTCTGCAACCTGGTGGAGCAGCCCTCCTGGGTGGGCAGTTCGGAGATCCCCGACCCCTCAGGATACTCTCCAGCCCCAAACGGTCTGACAGCCTGGGGGTGGGTGGTGGGTGTATGTGCGCACGAGCTGGGAGCATTAGGCCTGGCTGGGGGCCGGTGGTGGTGGTGGGGCGGGCGCTGGGAGAAGTGTTTCTTTCATGTGACCTTGGTTAGTTGGTGCTTGCTGGGCCCTGAGCCCGTCAGTTTGGGAGCATGAAGATTTCTGTTTCTGCTCTGAGAAGAGGGCGAGGGCAGCGGTGCCCAGTGCCTACCCCTGTCCTTGCTGGGAGCCCTGATTGCAACTCACATCCATTCTTGTGCTGGGCTGAGCACTCCAAGTCTACTCAGGGACACCTACCCCACGGTCTGCACTCAGAACTCCCCAGTCTTCCTGGGAGCTGATTCTTGCCCACCCTCTCAGTATTTTGAGATAATCCTTCAAACATGAAAGTAATATACTTTGTTGTGGCGTGGCAAATTGAAGAAACCCATGCCTGGTTCCTGCTCTGGCCCAGGAGGCACCAGCGGAGGGGAGAAGTGCTCAGTGCTCATTCCTCCTGCTCCGTCCCTTTTTGGGGAACACCCCCTACTTGCTGAAGAGCTGGTCCTGGCCTGGGAGAGAGCAGCAAGGGGGCTGCTAAGCCCTCAGGCTTCAGGGGCCTGGCAGCCCAGGAAACCTGCGACCTGGCTGCTCCCCCAGTGTGTGCCCCGGGCAAGCGCCTTCCCCTTTCTGAGCCTGAGTTTCCCCATCTGTCCAGCGGGGTTGCTAATAACTCTTCAGCCCCCAATGTGGGCTTTTAGGAGGATAAAGTGACTTTTACCTGGAGAAGATTGTACACATCTGGAGTTGTTTGGGGCATTCTTTCCACAACTCAAAGGGTGTTGGTGATTTCTAAATCCTCCGCCCTTCAGCGCCTCCTTGGGAGAGTCATCTGTCTGCCCTACCAGAGGCCCATGTGGAGTGTCCGTCATTGTTTCCCTATTAAATTATTTTCTGAATTTGTGCTTGCTTTCTTCCCTGGAAGAAAAGAAGGGAGCAGGTCAAGGTGGGCCGCCCCTGTTCCCAGGCTAGTGCTATAGGGGCCCCAGGAAACCCTGGGTGACCTGAGGGCTGGGGGGAGGGAGCCACATCTGCCTCCTGCTCTGAGCCCCCAGGGGACCCAGGAGAGTCAGGCTGACCTGCTGCCGTTCCTTCCCACCACCTGAGGGGACTAGAGGGGGTGGGCAAGGCCATTCCTCTCTGCACCTGGAGAAGGGCGCCTCCACTGCAGGAGTTTGGTCCTGTAGGTCCTGTGCTCTGCACTGCATGCTCCCTTTACCTCTTCCCTTGGGCCTGTGAGTGAGCAGGGATCTGGACAGGGAAAAGGGCATCCGTCCTCCACGGTGTCGTGCTCGTATCCAGCCTCCCAGGAGCCCCCAAACCTGGGGTCGTTTCCAGCAGTCCCTCACCTCTCTCCCCAGAGTCTTGGTCTGAACAGCACTTGGGAGCATCTTTGGGGTTTGAAGGGAGGGGTCCCTTCCCCCAGGGAGCCACCAAGGCAGCAGTTCTGTAGAGGTAAGCAGATACCAGCAGGGCGGCCCTCCAGCCTATATTAAAGGGCTTCCTGCACAGGGAGGGAGGGAGGGAGCTCTTCCCTGAAATCCTTGGCCTGGCCATCCAGGAACAGGGAAGAGCAGTGGTTCAGAGGGCAGGAGGCGGGGCTAAATTGGCTGTGCCACTTGCCAAGAGACCCACTGACTGGCCCGCTCCTTAGTAAGACAATGAAGTGAAGTGCCCTTTGGGACTCTAAGGATGTACATGAACCTGGCACACAGTAAGAATTCAATAAAATGTTATTTTCAGATGTAGGGAGAGAAACGTACTCAGGTTATCTCTGGAAGGGGCTGAACAAAAAAGCCTCAAGTAGAGGGAAAGGAAGGAGGCACATGAATGGAGCCAGTTGTGGGGAAGAATGGAGAAGATTGGATAGGAAGGAGAGAGGAAATAGGGAAAGATGGGGGTGAGAAACTGGCTATGGTGATGGGGTACAGGGGTTGGCTCACAGACCCCGCATTGGCTGCCTGGGAACAACGGCCTGAAATCCTTACACACGTGGATGTGGAGAGGAGCGGGACGGTGCGGGGGATTGGGCTCTGCCTGGGCAGAGTGTCTGGATGGTCTCCAGGCTGGTCCGGTGTCTGCGCCGCATGCCAAGGAGGGAGGCAGCCCAGCCGGAGGACTAGGGCCACAGGAGGAGGGAGAGTTTGCTCTGTAGGGCTCCCTTTGAATGGCAGAAACCTATGGGAAATATGCTAATCTGCTTTTTAAAAACTAATTGTTTTCCTTTTAGCGGTGGGAGTTGTTTGTACTTTTTCCCTTTAACACTGTGGAAGTGCCCAGAGTGGGCAGACAGCCTCCCGCATCTGGATGCCTCACCCTGTCCTACCTCCACGCAGCCCCACGCTCGGAGCTGGCCTGGGCCAAGCTGGGGAAGCACCCAGGCCTAGGAACCCCTGTCTCCCAAGGGGCCAGCCTTGGGGGGCAGTAGGTAGGCCTTCTGGAGTAGCCTGTGAGATCCAGGGGTCCCTGTGTCCAGCCTGCCCCTTCTTTTGCTAACTGGGGAGATGTGAAAGGTCATTGAACCTCAGTTCTTGCAGGTCATCTAGGAGGGCTCTTGTCCCCAGAGGTCGCTGCTGTCCCAGCCCTCCCTGAAAGGGAGATGGTGCAACCCTGAGGCTGGGGCACAAGGGAGACATGCCAGTGACCACTTTCCTCAGAGTAACACCTACACATATCCACGCGAAATCCCACAGATGCACAAACACACAGACACAGGCCACAGACCTCAGACAGACAGACACACAGACGGGCCACAGACCTCAGACAGACACACAGACACAGGCCGCAGACCTCAGACAGACACACAGACAGGCTACAGACCTCAGACAGACACAGACAGACAGACACAGGCCACAGACCTCAGACAGACACACAGACACAGGCTGCAGACCTCAGACAGACACAGACACAGGCCACAGACCTCAGACAAGACAGACACAGACAGACACAGAGCACAGATCCCTCAGACAGACACACAGACACAGGCCACAGACCTCAGACAGACACAGGCCACAGACCTCAGACACACAGACACAGGCCACAGACCTCAAACACAGACACACAGACACAGGCCACAGACCTCAGACAGACACACAGGCCACAGACCTCAGACAGACACACAGACACAGGCCACGGACCTCAGACAGACACAGGCCACAGACCTCAGACACAGACATACAGACACTCAAAGGCCACAGACCTCAGACAGACACACAGACAGGCCACAGACCTCAGACACAGACAGACACAGGCCACAGACACACAGACACAGGCCACAGACAGACACAGAGACACAGGCCACAGACCTCAGACAGACACACACAGGCCACAGACAGACACACAGACACAGGCCACAGACACACAGACACAGGCCACAGACCTCAGACAGACACACACACTCACAGGCCACAGACAGACACACAGACACTCACAGGCCACAGACCTCAGCCTCACACACATACACAAAAGCCATGTCCAAGTTCACAGACTTGCATTCATGCTCAACACATGCAAGCACAGTCACTGCTGAATAAAGGCTGAGGCAGCCTCAATGTCGCTGTTCCCCTGACCCAGCACCCCCTGGCCTCCTTGCTCTCCTGGAGCCTCTCCCGGATTCTGGGAACAGGCATGCCTGGTGGGCACTGGGCTAGAGGCAGGGCAGCAGGCTTTGTGGCTCCCTTCCAGTCCCCTCACATATGGCTCCCCACCTTCCAGCAGCCTCTGGCTCAGCAGACGTTCTCCCAGATGCCCCAGCTCTCTGGGGGGCCTCCAGTGTCTGAGGAGGGACCATCTGGCCACTGGGAGGCGGGGCAGTTCCCAACTCCAAATCCTGTCGCCACCCTCCCCAACTCCTCCCTAGGACCAACGGGGCTCAGGAGAATCACGAGATCTGCACCCCTCTCCCTCTGGGAACCAGGCTGAGCTGTCTGGATGGGTGGAAGGAGACGCGCCGTGGAGGGGCCAGGGCCCCACCGCCAATCTCCCTGAAATGCCCATTATTACGGGAGAGCCCTGGGTGGGGGTGAGGGGGGCAGGCGGTCAGCTTTGCTGTCCCTCTCTTCCTGAAAGAGTAGTGTTGGGGGGGGATTCAGAGGGGCTGTCTCACCACCTTTCAACATTTCCTGTATCCTCAGTCTGCCTGCAAGGGTGAGAAGGACAAAAGAAGGAGAGAGCCTGGGAGACGAGCGCCTTGCTCTAAGTTATGGGGCCTTCATGGTGGGTTTTAATCACCATGGAAAGGGAAGTTCTGGTGGCAGGTGGCTTTCTTTGTGGCCCTCACATCATACCAGGTGGGTGGACCAGTCATGGAGCAAGTAATGATCTGAACGAGTGGGAGTAGGAACAGGACGGGAAGAGAGCAGTCATCACCCGACAGGCCTGCGGGCGTGGGAGTGGGGGCTCCAGCTCGGCCAGGTCTCCCCAGCTGAGGGCCTGGGTGCAGGACAGGTATGAGCCAGGCATGAGGCAGCGGGTGTGCGACACAGCTGGGGGGACATAGGCTGACAGAGGAATCAGAGAGCAGGGGAAGGAAGACGGGAAGCAGGCGAGCCGGGCAGAACCGGGGACCCCTCAGCCTGCATTCCTCACCCATTTCTGCCTGAGCCCCGGAGCCTCCTCCCCCTATTCCAGGGATATGCAGACAGGTCAGGGCTTCTTGGGGTTCCCAGGCTGTGAGGAGGAAACTAGTGTGGGCCTCAGCCCCCTCCCCACCCTAAGCCCAGGCCCAGCCATTCCTGTTTTGTGAGGGTTCAGTGAGTGCTCACCCGACTCCCTGCAGCCCTATCTCCCTGCCTCTTCTGCAAACCGCTGAGGGTGAGGGGGTCTGTCCGATCCCATTAGCAGGAGGCCCCTGGAGGGTGGAGTGCTGACATGGGCCTTGCTGCTGAGGTTCTGAGGAGGCCCATGCCCCCCCCCCCGCCTCTCCCCACAGCCTGGGCCCCAGTTGGGGTCTCCTCAGCTCCACAAAGGTCAGGAGGGGTTTTTGTCCAGTGAGCGCCTGGGGACAGCCGAGGGGACACCCAAGAAGGGCCCAGTGTGACAGCGGGCAGCACTGCCCCCATCCTGGGCCTGTGTCCTGCCCTGCCCTCGCCCTCCTAATTCCTCATCCTCTCTTTCTCTTCTCTCTTCTGCCTGACCCTTCACACATCACCTATTGCACATTTGTTCTTATTTTATAAAAGAGCCTAATGGAAACTTTGCCCTTGAAACCAAACCCTCAGATGGCCTTTCCACCTGTAAATCTTGGCTGGCTTCCCAACAAGGCGGTGCTGGGTGGGGTGTGGCGCTGGCCTGTAGCACCTGGTTCCTGCTCAGACCCTGGGAAACCTGCTTGTGAAGGCTCCTGGTGGTTCCCTGGACGCCCACAGGTGAGCAGGATGAGATTCGGGTCCTTCAGTTTTTTTAAAGAATGAGTTACCATTTATTGATATGGCCTATCCTGGGCCAAGGGCTTTACAAGTAAATGGTCACCTTTGAAACATGCATCACTGTGTTTTGACGGGGAGGGCCTCTTTATTTCACAGGGGTGAAAACAGGCTCACAGGAAGAAAGGGATCTGCTCAAAGTCACACAGCAGTGCCAGGGCTAGAACACAACTGCCTGTCTTCTTTTTGTCACACCTTCCATCTCCAAGGTGAGGAGGGGACGTTGGCACAGGTACGAGAGACAGCTGTGGTTGAGTGGTAGCCCCGCCTGTGGTCTCAGCTCACGCCCCAGAGGCCCTGCCCGTCCATCCTCCTCAAAGCCCAGATGTGTTTCATCCGGCCCCAGGCTGGACCTGGTGCTTGTCCAGGGCCCTGAGAGGATAGATCTGGACCATCTTCTAGGGGCTGGTGCTCCTATGAAGCAGCGTGTGAGGAGGTAGAGGACACCCCCCAAGGGCAGGGTTGGGGAGCTGAGAATAAGACTCCTGAAGAGCAGTAAGAAGTCGGGGGACAGACAGGTCATTTGGAATTTTTATTTTTCACTGAGCTGAATGAGGAGATCCAGCTATGGAATCCAGAGAGAGTTCTACAGGAACAAAACAGAAATTGGCTGGGCCCTGGGCCCAGAGGACGCCGGGAGCTGTCTGGCTACTGTTCCAGCTTCATCTTTGGCACTTGGTCCCTTGCACAGCATTGCTCAGCTCCCAAGAACCAGAGCCCACAGTGGCTTCTGCTTGAGGCTATGGCTGCAGCTGCTGCCCTGCCCAGAGAAGGGGTGGGATTGACTCCAGGGGGCCAGGGAGGCTAAGCTAGAATGAGTCTCAGAAATCACCCCATCCACCCCCATTTTGTAGATGAGGAGCAGTGTGTTTCAATGAAAATAAACATGGAGACTCAAAGTCAGGCCTCCTGTCTGCTGGGGGTGTCTGCCTGAAGCCTCCTCTAAGCATATCTGAGTGTTGGTGTCTAGAGGGGCTGGGCACCGGGGGGCTGGCCTGTGCATGTGTGTCTGTGTGTGCCAGGATGCGTCTGGGGCGTATGCCTCTGCACATGCCGAGGTCTCTGTCCCTCTGTGTGTTTCTCTATGGGTGCTCTGTGTGCAGGAATGAGGGGCCGTGGCTAGAGAAGGTCGGGCCTATTCCTACAATTTTGGGAGGCTTCCCCAGGCTGAGCAGGGAGGGTGAGTCCTGAGAGGTGGAGTGGGGACATCGCTCCCAGTGGAGAGGGAGAGACCAGAGGCAGGCTGGGGAAACAAAGCCTTGGTGGGGTAAGGGTCGCTAGTGTGGGCCCAGCCCTCTGGTCACCCCAAAGGGCAACCCCAGGGGGAGTAGTCACATGATGTGGCACTTCTCAGCGGATTGCTTGAGCTCCCCCAGGGTGGCCTGGGCCTTGTCCTTCAGTGAGCCAAGGTCTAAGCCAGGGAGGCTCGCCAGCTGCCCGAGGACTGAGGCCTGTTCCTCCTCCTCTGCGTCCTCCTCAATCATCTTCGCCAGCCCCTGGGGCAGTTCCATGTCTCCACCTGCCATCTGGATCTGGCTCTCGTCAGTCTCGTTCTGAAGGCAGGAAGGGAGGGGTGGGGTGGGGTTGGAGGGCTGTGGGAATTCTGAGCGGAAGGGGCCGGGAGGAGGCCTGCACCCGGCTCCAGGCCCCGCCTTGTTCCAGTGAGCTCAGCCCCCACCCCCTCATCCCAGGACCACGCGTTTGACACTTGGACGTGGAGACCTTGCACTTTTATACCACCTTACTTCACTCTGAGATGCAGAAGGTGAGATCTTAGTGGGTGTCAAACTGTTACCACCAGTGAGACATACATAAGTAGGTAACTATTTGGTAAGAAGACTATGGTTGACACGCTGAAGGACGGTGCCAATAATAGTGATGGGCACCGTCCCTCACAGCCCTGTTACAGGGCTGACACTGAGCTGGGTGTTTCAATTCTCATAATGATCCTGGGAGGTTGTTTTCTCCATTTTACAAATAAGGAAATTGAGACTCAGATAATTTAAGTAACTTGCCCGAGGCCATACAACTAGGAAGTGGGAGAGCTACATGTAAACCTCTGTCACTGATTCCAATATCTGTGCTCTCTCTGCAAGGCACCTCCTAATGGGCCTCGCACTTCTGTATCCCTTTGGGGGCCCTGGGGCTTTCCACTTTCTGTCCTTCTCAGTTACAGCCACGTCTTCCGTCTCCTACTGGAATCAGAGTTCCGCGATGGCAGGAGTCTCTTATGTGCTTAATGAAAGCATCTGAGGAATGACTCTATTCCTAGCTGGGTTTAACTCAGCCACTTCCCAGAAAAGCAGGCTGTCTGGACCAGTTCTCCCTTTGAGAGACTTCCAAAGGACGGGTTGGTTCCCTGTGGGGAGTCAGAGGCAGCCACAGGTCCCAGCAACGTTGGTTGAATGAGTGAATGTGAGGTTCACATGTCTGGTCTGTGAATTCAAGTGGAAGATCAAGGCTGCTGTGCAACAGCGATAGTGTTGTATTTCTGTTTCTCCTCAGAGGTGAGCATAGTCTGGGCGCTGGGAGTGGCTTGGCCTCAGGTCTCTCCTCAGGCAAAAGACGGAGTACATGTCCAGACCGCCAGGGGCTACAGTGCAGGGAGAAGACATCTTCCTGGCTGCCTGGACAACCGAGGGGGCACTTGGCTCTCTGCAGACAGACCCACTCCCTGAAGGCGGTCAGGGTCCTGGAGAAGCACAGGCTCAGCAGTCACAGCTTGAGCTCTATCACTCACCAGCTGGAGGACCTTAGCCAAGCCCCTCAGCTTCCTTATCTGTAGATGTGGGTGAAAACTAGCTGGCAGAATTACTGAGGGGTTAGGTAAGGGTGCGAAGATCAAGTGCACCTGGCACACAGAGGGTGCTGCCTTCTCCCCCACCCTACCCTCCAGGGGTGTTCAGAAGCCCCAAGCGCACTCACCCCCGAGGTAAAATCTGCTGCCTTCCAACTCTTCATCTGCCAGGCCTGACTCCTGTTGTGGAGTATGGGTTGGAGGACAGAGGGGCCCGGACTGGCTCCAGAAACGGAGGACTGGGCTACCCCTCAATGCCAAGCGGTGGTCCTGGGCCGGCTCCAGTTAACCGTGAATGAATGAAGGAGTGAGAGAACGAAGGATCTAACCAAGCTCTCCAAGAATCTTAGGAGCTGAAAGTCACGCAAAGGAGTCCAGAGCTGGGAGCTCAGGGTCCCAGATGCGCCTTGCAGCCCCGACTCCTAAGCTTACCTTGGGCAGCTGGTATTTGTCTCGGAAGTGGCTCCGCAGCGTGGCGCGCTCTGCCTTTCTCTGTGTGAACTGTGCGTCCCGCTCCATCCTGCGGGGGCACCGGGTGCAGAGTCATTGCCAGGACTGAAGGGATGGGCAGGAGGGTCTCCTTGTCAGGACAGTGACTGCACTGCTCCCGCCCCGCCAGCCTGTGTCAGGAGGGTGCTCCGACCTGGTGGGTTAGCCTGTGGCCTCTCCCTCATCACAGGGCCCTTTCTCATCTCCGCACCTGCCTCTCTGGGTGGAGCTATGGGGGGCGGGGCCGGGGGGGGGGGGGGTAGGGGTGGGTCATACTGTCGCTCCCCCTGCGGACCCTAATATATGTCCCTCTTGGCTTCAAACTCGGTCTGTCTTTTCCCTCCTGACAGGTTGTGTTGAGTGGGGGATGTATTTGAAACAGACTACCACTTTTGGTATGTCTTTGGGTAAGTCACATACCATTTTCCTCTTTTGTAAAATGGATATAAGATTTTGCAATTCACAAAACTGTTATCAGGATAAAGTGAAATAATAATAGCTAACATTTAATGATTTACTCTGTGTCAGGCACTGTGCTAAGCAGTTTATATGCATTAATTTAATCTACATAAACATATAAAGCATGTTTTATGATTACATCCCCATTTGGACAGATGAGGAAACCGAGGCACAGGAAAGCTTAAGAAACTTGCCTAATTCATCAAGTTGAAAAGAAGCAAAGCCAAGATCTGACCCAAGCAGCTCTGGCGTCCAGCTCCTAACTCCACTCCAGGTGCCCATCTGTCCCAGCATTGTCAGCACACAAGTGGCTTCAATAGCTACCAGTGCATTGATCTCAGGGTCTGTCTCCGTGACTTTGAGCCCCCTCAGCTGTACCAGCTTTTCTCAGAGCCTCAGGCTCAGAGGAGCTCCAGACGCTGGGACCAGATCGGATTAAAGGATTACTTGTTTCAGTCAGAAATGCATGTGCCCCCACCCCGTCCCACGTCCCTATAGCCCCTGCCCCCACTTCCTCTGGGCCCCAAAGCGAAGCTGGCCGGGCGTCCTGGGTTTGAGGTGGAGTGGCACTGGGGGCAGCCTAGAGGGCACATTCCAGTCTCTTACAGAGTCTAGAAAAGTAGGGGAGAGGCTTGAGGTCTGAGGCTGCCCGAGGGGTGGGCCAGGCGGCGGAGGGGGGGAGGGGAGAGGGGGTTGGGGTGGGGGAAGGGGTCGTTGGAGCCGGGAAGGGTTCCCACTCACTTCTCTTCCACCAGTTGCTTCTGATATTCCTCGTACTCCTCTCGGCTCATGCCCTGCGCTTCAGCCGCCGACTTGTCCCCGTTCCCCTTGTCCTCGCCGCCCCCCAGGCTCCCAGTGAGGTTCTTCAGCTGGCTGCCCACCATGGTCTTCACCATGAACGCCATGGTCTTCACTGGCCCGGGCACCGGGAGCCGATTACTACGCGCCGGGCACTAGGCACGTCCGCGCCTACTTCAGCACTAGGAGTCGCGGACAGCTCCCGCCGCGGGCCAGCTCCCCACGCTCTGCGGCGCCCGCTGTCCGCCCCTGCCCGGGCCCGCCCCACCTCCTAAATCCCTCCTCATCGGGGGCGGGGGGCATTCACGGGGCTGAGGAGGCTGTACCACGTGCCGGCTCCGCACTCCCGCCTCCCCCACGTGCCTCCTTCAACGCCAAGCTCTGCCGGGCACTGCTGACAGCGGCTTAGGGCCTGAGGGGGTGGGGTCGCTCCGGAGTGGAATGGGCTGCGCTGATACGCACCCTGGAAGCCAGGATTTCAGCTAGCAGTTGAGAGTAGCAGCGAGGGGCAAAGACCCAGCCCTAGGCCCTACCCCATCCTTCTCTCCAACCTGCTGTCCCAGCAGCTGTGAAAAGAGCTTGATGCTAGAAAAGGGAGGGAGACCACAGCGGGGGAGGGGCGGAATCCCAATTATGGCTCCCTGGGTTGCCTCCGAGTTCTCAATCCTGCCTGCCCTGCAGCTGAAGGGAGTGGGGAGAGAGTGGTTAATGGTGATGCTGGCTGGGCTGAGCAGGACAGGGTACCTGGAGACACCCCTCCTTGTTCTGGTGAATTTTGGAACAGAATTATACAGTGGGACTCCTTCTCCCTCCATAGTCCAGGGCTCAAGATCTGTGACATATTGCATCTTTTGGCGGTCACGCCACCCTTTGGCCTCCTTGCATGCTTGAAGCCCACTCCCAGCAACCTGTCCAGAAGAGGTAAAAACCTGCAAAGAGATCCAGGCAATCTTGGAAGGTAAATAAGCATATCAAAGCATGCGGAGAGGGAAATCACTTTAATAAGGTTGGAGCTCCCCCAAAGCTGAGGTAGGAGCTGGGCACCCAGAGGGAGAGGATACTGGCCTAGCCCTCCACCCCCCAGACACCATCCACTTCCCAATGACGAAAAGTAGACACTCCTTCAGGGCTTCGAGGTAGGTCATGCATGCATGCTAGGGGAGAGGGGCTGCCTCCTCAGACCCCGCAGGGCCCTAGGGGTGCATGGCGCAGGGCTCAGGGGAAGGCTGCCTGTGCGCAAATAGTCCTGAAGGCTCTTGTCCAGCTCTTGCTTGCTGCCAGGGAGAGGAGAAGACGGTTATGTGGGCCTCTGCTTCTCTGGGATTTTGAGACCAGGCTCCCTACACTTCCTCCACGCACTGCACAGCCTCCCTTGCTCTGGGGTCTTCTACGGCTCCCTTGGCCTGCCCCATCAGCACCACACTTTCCCCCTGGCATTCAAGGTCTAATCCAGGTGGCTCCAGCCTTACGGCCACCATTGTACTCCTATGTTTAAACATGCGCCTGTCATCATTCCACCTCGTACCTTTGCTGTTCTCACTGGAGGTCGTCCCTTTCCTACTCTGCTTTCAAAGCTCAACACACTTCGCTGCTCCTCCAGGACCACCGGGCCCACATTGCTTCTCCTTGTCTTGAAATTCCATCACAAGAACTGTCAGCCCCCATTTCTGAGCTCTTTAGCACACCCTAGATCTCTAAGTGTGTCACTCATTCAACAAACACCCACCGAGCAGAAAGTGACCTCTTCCCAACCTCTGTGATTCTCTTTGCCCATTTTCACAAAGTGGTCCCACCCTTTGCTCTGACAGTATTGAACTTGCCACTTTTTCTTCAACACATTGTGTTTCTTTCATGCTTCCATGCCTTTTCTCATGCTCTTCCCTCTGCATTTATGCCTTTGCTTATCTTGTCAGGTTGGAAAACTAGATGCCTTGATGACCCCTATCAAATGTCCCTTCCAGGTCGATTCCATGACCTGCCCAAGCTGGGGCCAGTGCTTTTTCCTGTATTCTTATAGACCCTGAGCTTCCTGCCACCCTGGCACTGACCATATAGGGTGTGACTATTAGGTACTTGTCAGTTTCTCACACTCGAGAGTGAGTTCTGTGAAGGCAAGACTCAGCTAGGACCAACGGCTGAGTTGCCTATTAAAAAAGATGGGTCCTACTCTGGGCACTGCTCATTGCCAGCTGGGGGACCAGGCAGGTCCTGGGCCTCAGTGCCCTCTCTCTCAAATCAAATGGCTATGTCCCAGAACCGAGCCAGGTAGGTGTAGAACGTCCTGCCTGTGGGAAGGCCCACCTGAAGTGCATATAGCAGAAGAAGCCCACAGTCTGGATGAAAAGGAAGACCAGGAAGATGTAGGGCTGCAGACATGAGAAGGCCCCTGGGGGCTGGCCAGGTGGGCGGGTGTCCTTGGCTGCCACTTTCTAAAAGGGAAAGTTCTAAGTTCCTGGATCAGCTTCTTGCCCAGAAGGGGGGAGGGGACCTGGAATCTGGGCCACTGTGGGCTCTGTTTCCCTCTCCCAGGCTTGGGGCACCCTGGTTCTCATCCAGGGGACTTGGAGAGCCCCTCCCAGCACCCACGGCTCCATCTGGGGGAATAGCTGGGAAGGCCTGGGGCCCGGGATCACCAGGGGGCTGAAGGTTCTTGAGGCGAGAAGGAGAAACAGAACAAAAAACAGTGAAGGCAAGGGAAAGAACAAAATGGTGAAGGCAAGGGAAGAACAAGACGGGGCAGGGGTGTGGGGAGAGCAGGCTGCCCTGAGAGATCTTGGTCACAGCCCATTCCCGTTTCTCTTCTAGTCATTCAGGGAGTGACCAAGTGGTCTCCAGGGCCCTGCTGGCACTGGGAGTCTGCGGGACTCTCTGGAGAGCAGAGAGAAGATGAGAGCTGTGTCCCTGTATGCACGTGTGCATACACACAGGTACAGACAGGTGTTCCTGTCAGGGGTCCCAAGGCGGGAGGGCCTGGGGCTGCAGAAGTGTTGGGAGAAGGGGGCTGAGCCCCATGGTGCGCCGTCCTTCCACCTCACCCCCAGGCCTCGCAGGTCCTTCTGCAGGAGGCTCAGGATCTGGGCCAGCTCTGAGAAATGGTGCTCGATGCCCACAGGCAGGTAGAGGACGTGGGCTCTTGAGGCCATGTGAGCAGCCGTATCCCTA